>NC_068914.1:8749285-9963214 GCF_023091745.1 Budorcas taxicolor
TACAAAAGAATGTGAATTCACTCAGTAGCATTTACTGACTGAAGGAGGCAAAGATTACCTGAAATCTTTACCTGCAATATTACCTGCAAAGGTAATATGGAACTGTCCTCTCAAAAATGGTCGAAGAAGCCTGTGCTAACCTTGACATTTGGGTTTGTTTTCCTTCAGTTTCTCAAAGCTAGCCATTCATAGAAAACTACTGAAGAACCACAGACCCTTTTGTTTGCTCCTCGACACTACAAGCTGCCAGTCTGGAATGACCACACTCCAAAATTCCATGGGTCACAACTCTTTCCAGTACATACAACAAGCGCTATGTCTTTCTGAAAGTTGTAGCACCTCAGTCTACACCTCCAAATAACTGTCTTGCTTGAATCAAGTGGTTTAGTGGATACAACATGGGCTTGGAATAAGTCAGAATTAAACTTTCATTCTTATCTCTGACTCTGTACCTGTGTGAACATGGGAACACTGTACAGCCACCTAAACCTCTGTTTCCTCCTTTTAAAAATGAAAACAAACATACCTATGGGTAACACAAGAAGGTCTTCAGGAAATATTTGGTTCTCCACCTTTCGTTACTGCTATATGGAATGACTATACTTTTATTACCTTGCTCTGTAAGCTTTACGCTCCTATGAAACTTATAGCTCACTCTTTTCTAAATTTTCAGCAGACTGAATGTAATTTCTTATATACTAGACACTGAGTTAATCAATTAATGTTGAATTTATGTGAAGTAAAATGTACTTTGCATTTCCTTTAGGAAAAACACTTAATACATATCACAAAAAAATCTACTGAAAGGGGTTCTATGGTTTTCCTTTCATAACAGTTACATTTCAAAAGCATCCTGCCTGCTTACTTTTATGATGTTTCCTACTTACATTACTCTTTTTTCTAACAGCACCTTCTTTTCCAGTTTCCTGCTGAAAAAGCAAACTTTTTCAGGCCTAATTGAATGTTTTCTCTTCAATAACCATTACTTAAAGGTCTCCCATCAAAATGGCCACTACTCTTTAAGAAGTTAGTTGATCTCCTTAAATAGATTTCACTACTGTTTTTCTTTTTAATTGCAAGTATAGACTTAGAAATCCTGGAGAGCTGATTGAAATACCACAAAAGAGAATGGATGACTCATGACAGAAATGACTTCAGATAACTCAAGACTACCCGCTCCAGTTCTTGCCTGGAGAATCCTGTGGGCAGTGGAGCCTGGTGGGCTGCTGTCCATGGGGTCGCACAGGGTCGGACGTGACTGAAGTGACTTAGCATGCATGCATGCATGGAGAAGAAAATGGCAACCTACTCCCATACTCTTGCCTGGAGAATCCCAGGGACAGAAGAGCTTGGTGGGCTGCCATCTATGGGGTCACACAGAGTCGGACACAACTGACGCAACTTAGCAGCAACTCCAGACTAAATTCCTTATGAGAAATCGAAATCATTCTAAACAATGTGAACGCCCCAATAACTTTAGCTGAAGGCACAATCAAAATTCTGTATATTATACTATTTCTCTCTGGAGGAAGTAGTCTAGGTTTTCTGCCCAGGGTCATTCAGCCCCAGTGGCTGTGAAACAGAGCAAGACTCCATGGTACCTCCCCTAAATGGCCTCAGCTTGACTTCTGTCTGTGAAAGAAATTTAGCCAAAGAATAAGTTAATCAGAGAAGTGAAAATGCAGAAACCAAGGAAAGCAGTCACAGGAAACCAAATCAATAATAATGTAGTCGTTAAGGAACTTTAGCTCTTTCCCAAGGCCATAGATAATACTCTGAGCCATATCCCATGAGCTGTCTTATAGATACTGAAACCCCCGCCAGGTGGAGAAGTTAGCTACATGACGACCAGACTATAGCCATGGCATAACCTGCCACAATTGTGAGAACCAGCTTCAAAGAAATGGAAACAAACTGACCTTGGAACTGAAGATTAACTATACCCAAAACAATCAAGACGATGCTGGTCAGACCACTAATGACCAATTTCAAGATGACTATCAGAGCTGACTGTGCTGTTTCTACATGTAGCCCACTCTTTGTGTCTATAAAACATTTGTCCCCTGATTGTCAGTTGGGGGAAGTCGGCCTTTGGACAGGCATCCACCCTCCCCGCCAGTTGCCAGCATCCAAAATAAAGAAAAAATTTCACAAACCTTGCTTCTTTAATGGTTCTTGAACAGTGAGCAGCCAGACCTCACTTTCAGTTACAGTTGCATCTGCAAACATACCTAGATATTGCCAAGTTCAAGCTGTCCACCCTGGACCACAGCCCTATAGTTCAACATGTGTCTTTTGCTCCTTCAATGACAACATAACATAAGATATTGCAACCCCTTTCCCTGAAGCCTGAAACTCTAAACTCTTGAGTGTTAGTTGAAGAAAGAGAAGGGGTTTGGAGACCAACAAGTCTGATTCCATGGCTGAGCCCATAACTGTAAGAGTTGTGTGGCTTTGGGAGCGTCACTTAGCCTCTCTATTCCTATTTTCTCATAGGACTGTTGTGAAGACAGTATTAGATCACACAGTTGATATATTTTCCAGGGAATGTTAGAAATTTTCCCCACACCTCTCCTCCTACTTTCCTATCATATGATTCCATGTGAGACATAAGAAGGATGGGTAATCCCATCCCATGGTTCTTAGCCTAAATTCTCTTTCTGCCTGTCACCTTTCTTCCAGTTGTTAATTACAAAGTTATATAGAAACAAATACAGTCAATGTTTCCATTTAGTAGTATGTGAATATCTGCTCAGTGTTAGGTATATGGCAGGCACTGTTTAACAGAAGGGGACATCAGTATGTCAGGAGATACCCCGTCTGGTACAAAAGGCAGTATACTGAACTGCTGCTACTAATGCCATGCCATTACTGCTAGTACGACCACTCCCGCAACAACAGCAGCGCCAACTGTCCTAATATAATAAGCACTGTACAAGCATAGCGCTAAGAATGCACATGTTCATCAGTTATGCGACCTTTTACCTTATTCACAACTGTACTGCCAACACCTACAAGAGTTCCTGACGTTTTTACAGATAAGGAAATCCAAGTGTCAGGAAACCTGTTCCCACTGCAGGTTCTTAGGACACATCCATTTTCCTTTCTTTCACAGTTTCTAATCTTACTTTGCAGATAAGGAAACGAAGGCTTAGGGAGTTGTCCGCCACAATAATTCCCTAAGTGTCATGATGGGAGCATGCTTCTTTCATTATCCTGCCTCCATGTGCACGTGCACATATTCAAAAGGCAAGATTCTGGACACTGGTCTTTAAACTATTTGAAAGAAAAAGTAAGCATATTTTCAAAACTAGATTGATGACAGCAGAGTTTGTAATGTTGTAGATAGCAGGCAGAGATTTCTTCCTTATTTTCCATCAAAAATCCTAGTTTTATCTGTAGTGGTCCTAATATTACATAACAGACACACGCTGCAGGTAAGAATTCACTATCATTGTTGTCTGTCCTTACGTGAGATTATACAAGTAGATAGATGAGAAAATCAAGGTTATAGATAAAATGCCTGCAAATACTTCTAATTTAAGGAGCTCAAATATATTGATATGTTTGCATAAACAAGGAAACTAATTTTTATTTGCATAAACAAAAATAAATTGCATGATCAATCACCAGTAAAACAGACTGGTTTATCTGTTGAGTTATATTTTCATACAAAAGAATTTCCCAACCCATGTACTTAGACCTTGAACTATATTCAGTGAATCAGCTTCTAGAACATGTCCCATCATAAAGAATTAAGCAGAGTGCAACTAACATCCCAGAATTAGACTTTAGGGAGGGAAGATTCCAAGAAATGTCAAAAACTTGCTTCATATGTTCAGTTTAGGTTTGAG
This sequence comes from Budorcas taxicolor, assembly GCF_023091745.1. NCBI lineage: Eukaryota > Metazoa > Chordata > Mammalia > Artiodactyla > Bovidae > Budorcas > Budorcas taxicolor. The sequence goes on from NC_068914.1 coordinate 8,753,140, forward strand.
AAGCTTGGCACCGTATACTCTAACAAGGCTTTAAGGAATAAGTGAATAAATCAATGGATTAAGAAAATAATTAGTATATATCTTTATTTAACCTTTCTTGAGTTATTATTTAATTACACTGCAGTTAGAATCAGGACTTCACACCCAACTGATAATCTGCAAATTCAAACTAGAAAAAAAAAATAAAAAGAACAAATGAATAAGTATTAAATGAACCAATACTTCTTTAATCCTTAGCTAGGAAGATAGCCTTTCCCCAAATTAAAGTAAGTTGATAAGGACTGGCTGTGTTAAAGTTCGGGGATTTTAAATCTCCTATGCTAATCTGAATTGCATACTGGAATTATATCCCACTCAAACAGTCAGCACATGTAGTGTTGTTTCCCATATGTCAAGAATGTCTCTACTTTCTTACTAATAAGATAGTCAAGAATTACAAATGCTATTCTTTCCTTCTAAGCTGTCTTTTATTTTATTTTTCCCCTTAAGAGCAATCGCAAAGATAAAAATCTGCCCTTTGTTAGATCTGTTACCCAGGGAAATAGTGTTTATATATCTTTTTCTTCCATATTGCATTTGAAAAATCATGAAAGTAGCCAGATAAGCTGTATTTCTTCAAGCAATATTTTCAGTGTTTCTTTTCCATATTTTCAATGAATATGAAATGATAGCTAAGTGATTGGAAGCAGAAGCTTTTAGTGACACAAGTATGTAAATTTGGGACAAAACATTCACTGACGTTCAAACTCTAGGGGTTTTACATATTTGCAGTTAAACATTCTCTCTTTTGATCCACCTATGTCAATGCAATATTATGAAGAATTCTGAAACACTTCAAGAGCAATTTAAACAAAACTGTTATGTCAATGAACAGTTTAGATATTGCTTCTGTCTTGTTTATTATAATTACATATTTGGGGACAACAGAATTAAAGACAATTTTTTTTTTTCTTAAAAGGAAGACATGAATAGCCTAAAGATCTGAAGACCTTGCTTTGTTTCAAAGTTTATCAGAATTGATTACACTATAGAACAGTCTTTCTTTTTCTAGTATTATCTTAGATAAAAAGTACATGGATCCCTTTGTCCTCCAGTGCTGTTTATCAAGGTATCATGGTTTCCTTCTGATTATAACCACAGCATTACCTATAGGGAAAAAAGATGGGGCAACATCCAGAACATGAGTTTATAGCAAAATTATCAGTCAGAATACAAACCCACACTCAATCCTAAAGAATAATAAAAATAGCAAATACATTGTACTGATTATGCTCTGTGCACTATTTCAAGCACTTTATGTATATAGCCAACTTTTATATACTTTCCTTCTCTGCAGAACAATTTTTGGCCTGTGCAGGAGGCCTGTGTGTCTGGCACACAATCTACAAAGCAAGTATCCTGGAGGCCTCATACCACAGAAGTGAAAACTCACAGAATTGAGTTGACCCACTGAATTCATCTAGTTCCTTAATACTGAACACCTCTTTGAAATGAAGACCCGTGTTATTAAAAAGGGGCAGATTTATTTTCCACAACAGAAACAATACATTCCAATGCTCAAGTCATTCACTGAGCATTTACTATGGAAACTGGTGTTGTGTAAAACTCTGAAGGCAAGATAATCAATGTGATTTCTACCTCTCAGAGGTTGAGCTGAGGGTGAACTGGTTGCTCTCATCCTGGTTGCTGTCACACAGAATCACCCTGGCATTTGAACTCATGGCCAAGAGTTCAAGACAGAATTTTCTTAAATGCTTAAGATACATTTCTGGACATCCAAGAACCTTTGGCTTCTATTTCTACTTACTGGACAGCTCATAGAACCATGTTTGGAACCCTGAGCAACAGAACTGAATCTGGGTTGGGTTCAACTTTCCCAGGAATCAATCTAAAATATGGGAGAGTGATCCCTAAGAGTTTTTATACCAAGGGTTGCTGAGACTGTCTTAAAACCTGAGTAACTCAGTCCAGAGAGGACCTGATCTCCTTGGCAATCAAGTGGAATTTCTTACCCACAAAATGACGGTTTTGTTTGTGATTCTCAACTGCTTGTTTCATCATAAGTAGAAGGATGGTTTTTGACCAAAGTCGAATGCAAGGCTAGACCGACTGCACATGTGCATGGAGACATGAACAAGAACTTTTTCCAAAGCTTGCCAACACCCTTCCATTCTGGAAGCCTTCAATCCAGCTCTCTGGAGCTCACATGTTCTCTAATGCCTGAGGCCTGGGGTGGCTCCCACCATGGGCACTTCCGTTGCAGCTATGTGGCTCAAATCACTGCCCACATGTGATATAAGGACATGTGTGGACATGTAAGGACATAACCCCAAAATAAGAATTCTTATACCTACCCCACCTACCCACATGAAGGATCCAACCCAAAGTGATAAGGGGGTTGCAGGATCTATTACAAAGGCTTTCTGGAATTGGTGACACTTCAACTTAGCCTTGAAAGATAATTAAAGATCAGCCAAAGTAAAAGGGGAAAGAGTTTCAAGAGGAGAAGAGGGGATCTTAAAGGGCAGGGATGGCCAAGAAGGGGCAGAAGGTCTGGGGAAAGTTAACATTTCTAGGAACAAGAGCTCAACCCATATCTTCCTTGATAAAATAACTTTTACCAGGGGACCTTCTAGAAAAAAATTCACTAAACTTGTTGATGTGTAAGCCTCACCGAAGCATAATGATACATATTATTGAAGGCCCAAGTCAAATGCCACATCCTCTATCAAACTTTGGAGTAGAATTCCTCCTACCACTGCCCTCCCACAGGGCTTGCTTCTCTTTGCTCAGACCGCTGTCTGATTCATGAGGCGAGATGTGCACAATATGTCTGTCTCCTTAGATCACGAACTACTGGGAGGCAGCAACAGTCCTCCCACCACCACCTGGACTGACCTTCGTGAATCTGTGCCTACACGCCCGCTTTCCTTCCTGCCATGAGAGAAGACAAGCCTCTGTTCTGTTGGTGGCAGTCCCTCCTCTTATATTCTGGATTTCATGTCTCATCTATTCAAGGACTTGGTTCCCATAGAAATCTACCTCCCACTTTGCAATATCCATTCCGCATCCTCCATACTTTTCTACCTAGAAAAATATAGAGTCGCCTTTCTTTGACCCTTGTGTCCCTCCACCTACAGAGGACTCTTTGCCACAGCACTCCCCCAAAGTCATCTGTGCATGCTGTCTGCATTTTCTCAACTCACATTTTTATCTTCAACCCACACATATACTTACATCCCAATCACTCCATTAAAACTGTTCTGACAAGGTCAGCAGCAGCCTCCACAATGCCAAATCTAAAGACCACGTCTTCTTTCCATCTTAGTTTCTATGTAACGTTTCATATTATTAACACTCTCTTGGATTGACTGGCCTCCAGAGTTTCCAAACTCTCCTTCTACCTCACTGGCAGTTCTTCCTGAATTTTCCTTGCTGACTCTTTCTCATCATGGGACCCCTGATGCTGCAGTAACTCACAGTTCAATCCCGGGACCTCTTATGTCTTCTCTTTCTGATGTTTATCTCACCTTGTTCTATAAATAATTCTGTACCAATACTGTTGAGTCTCATATTTATGTCTACAAGCAGTGACTGCTCTCTTCAGTTATGCCACTGGATTTCTAGTGGCATTTCAAATGGAACAAGATCTGTTTTCCTACATTAATAAATTTTTCTTTTTCCCAGACTTCCCCCTTAAGACAAGTGTGCATGCATGCTCAGTTGTGGCCAACTCTTTGTGACCTCATGGACTGTGACCCACTGGGCTCCACTGTCCATGGGATTTCCCAGGCAAGAATTCTGGAATGGGTTGCCATTTCCTTCTCCAGTGGATCTTCCCAACCCAGGAGTTGAACTTGAGTCTCATGTTTCTTGCATTGGCAGGCAGATTCTTTACAACTGAGCTACCTGGGAAGCCCTCCCTATTGAGGATTTCAGTCTTCCATCTCAACACTCACATCAACTCCATCAATAGGTAATAAGGCTCTATCTTCCCAATTTTTTTTGATTACACAATCTTTGTATCTCCACTGGCATCATCACAGGCCCAGAAACCAACAACTCCTACTTGGAATTTCCCTCATTTAGTCTTCTTCAGTTCTTGCTCTTCTAACAATTTAGTTTTTATTATCAGGTAGAAGTGACTTTCAAGATGTAAATCAAGTTATGTCACTACCCTGCACCAAGCTCTTCACTACCTTCCTTAAAGACCGTCTAGGGACTTTACTAGTAGTCCAGTGCTTAAGAATCCACCTTCTAATGCAGGGGACATGGGTTCACTCCGTTGTTAGGGAACTAAGATCCCACATGCCCTGGAGTTACTGAGCCTGCATGCTCTGGAGCCCATGTGCCACGGTTAGAGAGCCTGAGTGTCACACCTACTGGCTGAAGCCTGCACACTCTGGAACCCGCGTGCCTCCACTTCTCATGCACCACAAGAAAAAATCTCACATGCTGCAACTAAGATCCAATGCAGCCTAATAAATTGACAAATATTTTAAAAGAACCTCTAAAATCAAAACCCCTTCTCTCTCCCTCAACTTCTCCCCCACCCCCGTCTCTCTCCCTCTTTTTCTTCCTCTCCCACTCTCACCCCCTAAATACTCTAGGCTTGTTGCTAATCGCCCCTTGAGGACCTTTGCAGTGGACACAATCACTGACAAAAGGATCTGCACCATCATTAGCATCTCAAGTCAAATGTTAAGTCTTGGATAGGTCTCCCTAACTGCCCAAACAAAACCTAACAGTGGTTTTTCTTCTTAGCACTTAGCACCACACATTTCTTATCTCTTGGTTTGTTTTGCTGTGGAATCCATTTTTATCCACTAGATTATAAACTTCATGTGTCTACTGTGCTTTAAATATCTCCTGTATACAGATTAGTACCCGGCACATAAAACAGCATCCAGGAAAGGATATGTTTGTCTGGAAAGACAAAGAATAGGTACAACGTGGTACCAGAAGTCAAGAGGGAGGGTTGGCAAAGCTGTGTGACTCAGAGACTCAGGGCATCCTTGACCTGGAGTTTATACCCAAAGTGTCCACAAGTCAGCTTGACTGTGGGTCACTCGGTGGGCTGTGTGGTATCCTCAGGCGATTCCAGCAGAGCATGAGTCACAATGGCCCCTCTCAATAGTCATACCCAGTGCCCACTCCTGCCAATTACTCAGCTTCAGTTCTGAGCACAGTATTGTAATTACACCTGTTACTAATTAAAGGACAAAAAAAAAATGTGAAGTGCTAGTGAAATACTGCACAGGAGTAAAGCAGCAATTATATTTATTGTATAATTTCCATTTGGCAATTATATTGATTGGACAATTGAACATACTGCATAATGGTGATAATTACAATTGTTAACATTTTATGCTGGGAAGAATCCAAGTGGGTAAACAGGTTGCTTTGAGTTACTGACAATCAGAAGGGGGAGTCTGGAGTTTCTCTTTAAGTCTTACACATATTGATCAGAGATATTTCCTTAGGAAATATTGAAGTTTTAAAAACAGGCCTTTCATGTTTGATGAGGAAAATCAATTTGAACCTTTCAGTATTTTGCATTGATGGAAACAGATAAATGCAAAGGGAAATCAAACCCAGAGAAAGAAAAAAGGAATGTGTTCCTATGTTACAAATGAGTTGGCAACAAGTCTCAACCAGAGGCAGGGAGGAAGTAAATCCCCAGGTAGAAGAAAACGGGTACCAGCTGAGGCCCGAGGGCAAATCAATACTTCTTAGTGGATCATATTATCATAAAAGATCTCACGCCAGAGTGACCTGCACAAGGGATGAGAACAGTGCTTGATAAGATAGTATGCATGCCAAACCATATAGAAAGAAAGTGAAGTCGCTCAGTCATGTCTGACTCTTTGCGACCCCCTGGACTGTAGCCCGCCAAGCTCCTCTGTCCATGGGATTCTCCAGGCAAGAATACTGGAGTGGGTTGCCATTTCCTTCTCCAGGGGATCTTCCAACCCAGGGATCGAACCCAGGTCTCCTGCATTGCACGCAGATGCTTTACCCTCTGAGCCACCAGGGATAGCCCCAATGCCAAACCATAAGTCTTGTGAATTCTCCTTTCTCACTCAGAAAGGAATATGTAGTAGCTTTGCAACATATGATGAACATGTCTCCAGTTAAGTCAGCTTCATAGAATGAATCTTGGTGGTATGTATATTTGATATTGTATTTCCCTACAATGTTAATGGTTCCTGGCAGAACAGCTAAGAAAGGAAGAGGATTAGAAGTCACTGAGTTTGTGCTTTTTGTCATCCCATGGCTTTGGAACATGACGATTATGGAGATCAGTATAGTTAGCAATGCAAGAGCTAAGAATGAGTAGGTGATGACTCTACAGAGTCCTGGTTGAACAGTGAAGCAGGTGAAGGAGGGACTAGAATTATGTTTAAACATAATTAGCAAAGGAAGCTCATAAAAATACGGCAGTTTGAGAGACATGGGTCTACTTACAGGCAGATGTGCTGATGTTAAAAACACTGTGAGGGACTTCCACAGCAGTCCAGTGGCTGACTGCATGCTCTCAATGCAGGGGGCCTGGTTTCAATCTCTGGTCAGGGAACTAGACACATATGCCACAGCTAAAGATTCCTCAACTAGGGCCCAGTATGGCCAAACAAATGACATTCTTAAAGAATTATATTAAAAAAATACCACGACTTTGGAAGAATTTATATTTCCTGCATTTTATAGAATAAAGAAATTAAAGCTTCATCAGGTACTGTGCACTGTTACCCAAGTCCCAAACAAGACTGCATCTATGCATCCAACCTTCTGGGAAGACACCACCATCTCCAGCTCAGGGGTAAATCTGGATTTGTCTAACCAAAAAGAGGATCTCACTCGGCTTTAATCAATCAGAGCAGTCTTACTATTCTTACAAGTGATCGGCTGGGGTGATGTCAGGAAAGGAAGTCCTAGGGGTGTGGAGTTGTAGGAGAGTTTCTCCATTCCTATGAAGGATACAGCAGAAAAAAACACGTCTGTGATCCCTCCATTGGAGATGGTTATGTCTGTGTATAATACCTAGTCCTGCATAGCCAACTGGTGTACATGAAGGGGAACAGATGAAAACAAAATTGAGATACTGAGGATGGAAGGACAGATGTCTGGGGAGAAAACCTAGGTCTTAGATATTATCTTGGAGCCCCTGAATTATCCAACCCCAGAACTACTCTGTCTCTGATGCGCTACTGTTGAAGGCATTTTCAGGAGCAATTTCTCTACTTCACAGGTGAAAGCTCCCTCTCTGATCCAGAGACATAGAGAGGCAAATTGATTCATTCAAGGTCACAGAGCAATTAGGAAAGCTTGTCCCTGAATAGTGAAATCAATAACCACCAACTTGCCATTTCTTCAATTTCTGAAAAAAAAAAAAAAAAAGTGGTATCTGGATACATATAAAAATATCTTCTTACCTATATTTTCATCAAAATATGACTGCTTTGGGGGATTAAATAGAACCACTATCTGCTTTGCATATGGGAAAACACCACATGCGTGCACGGTCCATTGCTTCCAACTCCCCGCAACTCCATGGACCGTGGTCTGTCAGTCTCTGCCCATGGGATTATGGGATTCTCCAGGCAAGAATACTGGAGTGGGTTGCCATGCCCTCCTCCAGAGGATCTTTTTGACCCAGGGCTTGAACCCACATTCCCTGCATCTCCTGCACTGTAGGCATATTCTTTACCTGAGTCATCTGGGAAGCCCTAGAAAACACCACACATTTTACCAAATTCATTAAAGAAAGAGCTTAATTTATCTCTTTTAATTAAAAAGTAGAGACCATTATTTTATTGGTAAATTTTTAAAAATCTCATGTGAAAATTCCAAATTTGGGGATTTTTTTCCTGCCTTAGAAACAATAAATTTATTAATGATAATATGAAAGTAAGTTAATGTCATTTTGTTACTGACAACATGCTAAGCTCTTTGAGTATGTTCTCATGTGACCTTCTAAGCAACATCATAAGGTAGGTACTATGATTATCTCCTTTTATTAGTAAGTTATTGGGCAAAATGGTTTTGTCCAAGGAATCTATCCTGCAACAACCAGTCAGCACCTTTCTCCCAAAGCCCTTGCTCTAAACTGCATGCTATATTGTGGCCCTATATTATTTTAAACCTATATTATTTTTAAAATTTTAAAACATACACTTAACATATATAATCACATTTATTAAGGAGACTTCAGAAAGTATAAACTAAAAGGTCAAAATTATTATTATCATTATTGTTTTGGAATCACTTCTTACATATTGTCTCCTAAACAGGGCTACTCAGAACTATTACAGTTATATAAAATTTACTCATTTCAAAATTTGCCATTTCATTATGGGCACATCTAGTTTACTTGATTATTAGCTTTTTAAAATGAAGTTCAGTCTTCAAACTACTTTCTCAAAATGGACATGCACAAATGCCACCTAAGTAAAGGATTGTCAGTGGTAGAATATGTCCTTTCGATAAACATATAGTATATGCCAGTCAGTACCCCAGCCAGCCTCATAATGGGCTTCCCCAGAGATCTGGTCAGCCTCAATATTGATGCTAGGATATATATAACAAAGCCAGCAAGGAAAAGAACTTCCCCCACCTCATAGAAATATCCAGCACCACAGTTTGTGGTTCTGAAAATAATGGTAACAAACCCTGGGTTTTACCATTCTCACTTTAACTCAAACTCCTGTTCCCTTAAAAATAAATACTGAAAGCTTTTATTTAGCAGTGCAGTCGCAGGACACACATGATTAGTAGCAAAACATGAATTTTGGAAATATCTTTGAATGTGTTTCACCAAGAAATTTAAAATAACTGCTAAAAATTTATAGCTACCATAAATAACTATAGTCCAGGAGGTTGCAAAGAGTCAGACATGACTTACCAACTGAACAACAATAACAATAAATAAGATTTGCATAGTCATGAAATAAATGACTGGTCATGGTATAAATATTCAGATATAAGGATGTCTTCATGGAGAAGGTGATGGCACCCCATTCCAGTACTCTTGCCTGGAAAATCCCGTGGACGGAGGAGCCTGGTGGGCTGCAGTCCATGGGGTCGCTAGGAGTCGGACATGACTGAGCGACTTCACTTTCCCTTTTCACTTTCATGCATTGGAGAAGGAAATGGCAACCCACTCCAGTGCTCTTGCCTGGAGAATCCCAGGGACGGGGGAGCCTGGTAGGCTGCCATCTCTGGGGTCACACAGAGTCGGACACGACTGAAGCGACTTAGCAGCAGCAGCAAGGATGTCTTCATGACATAAAAGAAGCCAGTTAAAACTGTCTCACTTCAAGGGGACAGGAAAAAAGAGTCTCAGGAAGGTTAAGTCATTCACAGCCTAAGAAATATGTCCACCCGTATGTATTTTCTAGTTCCATCACACGCGTACCAAGGAATACTTAACACCTGAGGTCTAAAACAAACCGCATCTTGAATATCTTATTTTAATTACGAGTTTATATTTTCCACTGAGCTGAACTAAATTCATGAAAATAAACTGAATTACAGTAAGTATCTATGAAAAGGTTTCTAGTTGCTGGGCGAAGGCCTAAACTGGACCCTGATCTAGTGGAAATAAAATCTGGTAAAATATTTATGGTGCTTATGAGATAAGTGCAAACTGGGACTTGGCAAAATGATGACCATTTCTCTCATGAGTCTTCTTAAATGAGTTTGTCTGGGTTACAACTGAATCTACCATATGAAGAGAAAAAACAATCTCACAAGCCAGAAGCCCAGTATGTTACAGCCTCAGAATTTCCTACAAAAGGGACTTGAATGGCCAGAAAGTCTATCATGGACATTGATGTATTTTATATAGACATATATATATGTTAGGTAGTTAGAATAGGAAAAAGGAGTCCAAAATAGTGGTGACTAAAAGACAAAGAAAGGAAAAAGCCTGTGAAAATAGAACACAGGATGGTCTGAGGACCAGAATGAGAACCTCAGGTAAAGCAAACAGCCTTCCTGGCTAGCCCAATTTACACAGGGCAGGCTCAGGGGGAGGAAAAAAACATTCAAAAAGAGGAGCCAAAATTGAGCCCCATGCTACTTTTGGGTCAGCCCGCCCTCACTCCTCAAGGATGTATTTTCCTTTGCTTGCCAAATAAAACTGAGCTATAAACAAGCTGTAACACGGGTCTGCTGTTTAAATTGACCTGTAACATAGCTGTAACACTGGCCAGCTGCTTCACATTTTTGCTGCATTGAGACAGAATCGAGGATATTACACACTACCCCACCACACACACACACACACACACACACACACACATATATATGTATGTATACTATTATAGTTATATATACCACAGATATCATTATATCTATTTATCTATATATCCATAGATACACGTTATGATCCACAGATATATGTTCATAGATATAAAGTCCATAAATGTCTGCACAAATATGGAACACTCTGTGACTTCCAAGCAATCCATTCAACACTAGTAAAACAGAAAGGTCTTGATGATGATCACAGCCAGGTATTGGACAGTCACATGTCTATGTGTTCACTCGGCTCTTGCGTTCTGGTTGCAATAAAAAATGGGCATGAGCACATGGACATGTACATGCAGACTTGCTGCGTTTAGGTTAAAATTCTGAGGCCTTGGGGGAAGCAGGCCTCAGCGGGTCACAGCCTAACTAACTCCTGTCAGTGGTAAGAACTGGCTCAAAGTTGCCCAGATCCTGTAGGACAAAGCTTTTGAAGGTGACTCCAGGCCCTGGGCATGGCTGAAGAAAGGTTAGCAGTTCCTTCCATGAGGGCAGCAAGTATGCTCTCCTCTGATTCCTGCTGGATGCCTTTTGATTGGTGAGGATTCAAGGAGTTGTGTGGGGACATGGGAAAAAGGAGTGTTCTTCAACAGTTCTCTTTGAATGATCATCTCTTTGGGGTTCTGTTTGCTTCTGCTAAAGAAATCACCTTGTTTTTAAGCAAGGAATTCTTAAGTCAGTTATTCACTAAGGTGACCTCTAACAATTTGATGCCCACACAGGCATTTAGACATAAAGTGATGAGATTTCTCCTGCTATCCAGTGACAGAGAACTAGAGATATGCAAATAGTTGACACATCTGTGAAGAAACTCATCTTTTCAAAGATTACTTTAGAAATAAAGACATATGATGCCAGTTAGAGACGAGGTGATAACATAGGGTCATAAACCAGATGAAAGTGTTTCCCAGACACTGCTTGTGTAAAGAATCCTCCTGCCACTGCAGGAAATGCAAGAGATGCAGGTTCAATACCTGAATCAGGAAGGTCTCCTAGAGCAGGAAATGGCAGCCCACTCTAGTATTCTTCCCTGGAAAATTCCATGAGCAGAGGAGCCTGGTCAGCTAAGTCCATGGGCGGCAAAGAGTTGGGCAGGACAGCACGTTTGTAATTGAAACTAGATGAAACTCTTTGGATTGAATGATAAATCTATACCTGACCTTGTTTTATTCTTTATTAAAATACAATCAATAATAGATGTAAGGATGTAATAATGGAGCCTTTTCAGAAATGGTTTTGAAAGATCCTTGCATCAGTACTACATTTGGTATAGTACTTAGCCAGCTTGTCTGCCCCCACGTGCATTAACTGATGAAAGACACGTTCTAGCAATAAAATGTAGCCAGTGTAGGCTAGTGAAGTAACAAGGAGATCATGCACGTGTGTGCAAATAAATATGTATTCCTATATAGTATATTCCCAGACCAAGAGGATGGGATATGCAAGGAGTAAATAATGCACTTTATTTGAAAAACCAATTTCAATTTAAAATTTTTTGAACATTAACACAAACTTAACTACCCTCTGCAGAGATTATCTGGATGTTGCTCATCCATCTGCAGAGAAAGCTTTGTGGAGGCTCAGAGACAGAAAGAAAAGAAAGGGTAGGATGAGTTAAAGGCTAGCAGAAACAAAGCCAATCCCCTAACTTCCAGACAGCACTGTGCCTTAAAACAACAACAGGGCAGAGCGAATAGCTACCTACTCCAGTATTCTTGGGACTTCCCAATGGCTCAGACAGAGATGGTAAAGAATTTGCCTGCAATGCAGGAGACCCAGGTTTGATCCCTGGTTCAGAAGATCCCCTGGAAAAGGGAACAGCTACCCACTCCAGTGTTTTTGCATGGAAAATTCCATAGACAGAGGATCCTGGTAGGCTATAGTTGCAAAGAGTGGGATACAACTGAGCAACAAACATCTTCACTTTTCCACTTCAATGTCTTATGTTTCTTTTGCAATGCCTAACACATGATTGGGCATGTAGTAAATGTTCAGTAAGAGGTTGAGAGGGTTTTTTTTTTTTTTTTTCCTTCTTCTTTTCTTTTCTTTTTTCTCATTACTCTCTCTCAAGAAAGAGCCGATGAGAAAGCTATAAGATTTGGAGCCAGAGGTGGTCCTGAGCCTGAATCTCCCTGAGGCTGGCCTCTTCTTTTCATTTATAACAAACTCTGTTTCAAGCCTCTTAAATAGTCATTTACTGATCTCTCCCAAAGTGTCACAGGTAATAGGCTCAAGATGCTGCTGCCTTTTACTTGCATAGTGTAACACATTCAAAGATGCCCTGTCAACTAATTAGCAGCTTAATCGGAATGAAATTATGTAACTAAGCATCTCATTTCAAATTAGTGATAAATGTTTACCAGCTCACAGGAATGAGACTGTCAAGGGGCCTTCATCCAGACCATGTTCCTTTTGAGAGGAGGTTAATGTCTTCCCATCCTTTTTCTATTTAGAGATGTGGATTTTAATGAATCTCAAAGATAAATTCCATAAGCCAGGCAGATATCACTTACTCACATTTTGAAGGAGCTAGTAACTTTCCAAAAGAACACATTCTCCCTTTGGGCAAGTTTATTTACTTGGTCCCCAAGGAATTCATTTGCTTCCAGAAGGTGAATGGCAAAATATATTTTTATCAGTGTTTGATTTTTTTATGTTGTTTATGATTAACGACGTCTAGCTTCCTTTAGCACCTTTTCAAATGTTTTTAAGTATTTCCCTATCTTGGTGTATATTGCTAATTCTCTCCAGTAACCACTCTCTGCATATCCCTTCTAAATGGGACGTCTTCTTCCATGACAGGGTCTTCCTTTGTGGCTCAGTTGGTAAAAAATATCTGCCTACAATGCAGGAGACGTGGGTTCGATCCCTGGGTTGGGAAGATCCTCTGGAGAAAGGGAAGGCTACCCACTACAGTACTCTGGCCTGGAGAATTCCATAGACAATACAGTCCGTGGGGTTGCAAACAGTCAGATACGACTGAGTGACTTTCGCTCTCACTTTCTTCCATGACAAAGTCTTAACCTGGCCATGTGGTCAAGTTCTTGCCAATGGAACCTAAGTACCTGGAAGGATATGCGCAACTTTCACATCATTTTCTTAAGAGCTGTTTACCTGCTTTCAACTTCTTAACTTTGCCTCTTGTGAAAAGAAGATGTTGCTCCAGTGAGCCAAGATTGACTCTGTGGATGAGGAAAACTCCTTGTGGAATAACAGAACAATAGGAAGTTGAGCCCTTCAGCAACCTTGTTGAACATACAACCATCTTCCTGGCCTGCCTATCTTTTAGTCAGAGTTTCTGAAACTTGGCACTACTATCATTTCAGCTGAATAATTCTTTATTATGGAGAGTTCTTGGTCACTAGTACTCTCTCCCTAGATGTGGCAACCATAAATGTCTTCAGATGTTGCCAAATATCTGGGGGAGAATTTGCTCCCAGATGAGAACCACTGCTACAAACAATTCAATGAGTGAATAATCTGTCCTCTTATTCAGTCCTCTGCATCCCTGGGTATATTTGTTATCGCAGCTCAAAGTAGCAGTTCTCAAAGAATGGTATGCAAAGAACTCTTTAGGGACTCTACAAGGTTAAAACTATTCTCATAATAATGCTAAGATGTTATTTTTCCTTTTTACAGTCTTGACACTTGTAGTGATAATGTAAAAGCAATGTTTGATAGAAAAAAATGTTGGCTGTGTAGTGCAAATCAAGGCAGCAATGTCCATTTGTACAAATATCAATCATATTCTTTAATGCTATGTACTTTACAGGGGAAACACCATTCCATTTAAAAATGTTCCTGATGTAGAGTAATAAACATTAATTTCATTACATCTCAACTATGGAGTATAAATCTTTTAAATATTCTATGTGTTGAAATGAGAGTTATGCACAAAACACTTTTAATGTATACAGACTTATGATTGCTGTCTCAGAGTACTTATATAATTGTGCAGAAAACTGAACTAGCTACTTTTTGTATGTGACACTATTTTTACTTTACAGAATGTTTGATGGACAGATAAGGTTTTTCAAACTTGGATATTTAACATATATTTTCTTGAGAAAGAATGAGGTGAACCTATCATTTCAGGGAAAGCAACTGAGATTATATTGTTCATTAGCTGTTGCTGATCATAAAATTCAAGTAATCAAGTGAAAATTAAAATGCTGGAAAACTTGTGTTCATCACCATGAGTTTACTGATGTGATTGACAGTTGGGTCAATTTTTAAATTTTTTAAGGAATTATATAATTATCAGTCAACATATAGAAGATCTACTTAATTCCACAAAGTAATGCTTTCCAAATGACCAATACATGATATCAAGGAATGATGTTCAGGTTAAAGTTGCATGCAAAGTAGAGTATTGATCAATTGATTTTAATATCACAGATTATGAAAATTTCCCATTGCCATTAATATTTAAGAACTATTACCTACTGAGTTGAAGTGTATAATTTTTAAAAAATCAACATTATCTGATTTGGCTACAAAAGTAATCCCTCTTTTTGCAACCATATATTTGTTTTGTTTTGTTTAATTTTTATTTTTACTTTATTTTATTTAACAATACTATATTGGTTTTGCCATACATTGACATGAATCCACCACGGGTGTACATGCATTCACAAACATGAACCCCCCTCTCACCTCCCTCCCCATAACATCTCTCTGGGTCATCCCCGTGCACCAGCCCCAAGAATCCTGTATCCTGCATCGAACATAGACTGGCGATTCGTTTCTTACATGATAGTATACATGTTTCAATGCCATTCTCCCAAATCATCCCACCCTCTCCCTCTCCCTCAGTCCAAAAGTCCGCTCTACACATCTGTGTCTCTTTTGCTGTCTTGCATACAGGGTCATCATTGCCATCTTTCTAAATTCCATATATATGTGTTAGTATACTGTACTGGTGTTTTTCTTTCTGGCTTACTTCACTCTGTATAATCGGCTCCAGCTTCATCCATCTCATTAGAACTGATTCAAATGTACTCTTTTTAATGGCTGAGTAATACTCCATTGTGTATATGTACCACAGCTTTCTTATCCATTCATCTGCCAATGGACATCTAGCTTGTTTACATGTCCTGGCTATTATAAACAGTGCTGCAATGAACATTGGGGTACATGTGTCTCTTTCAATTCTGGTTTCCTCGGTGTGTATGCCCAGCAGTGGGATTGCTGGGTCATAAGGCAGTTCTATTTGCAATTTTTTAAGGAATCTCCACACTCTTCTCCATAGTGACTGTACTAGTTTGCATTCCCACCAACAGTGTTGGAGGGTTCCCTTTTCTCCACACCCTCTCCAGCATTTATTGCTTGCAGACTTTTGGATCACAGACATTCTGACTGGTGTGAAGTGGTACCTCATTGTGGTCTTGATTTGCATTTCTCTGATAATGAATGATGTTGAGCATCTTTTCATGTGTTTGTTAGCCATCCGTATGTCTTCTTTGGAGAAATGTCTATTTAGTTCTTTGGCCCATTTTTTTGATTGGGTTGTTTATTTTTCTGGAATTGAGCTGCATAAGTTGCTTGTATATTGCAAATTAAAAGCAACCATATATTTGTATGAATTCAGTTTTCCTCATACACCTCCACCAGCCTAATATAAGACAAGGGATTGATTACAGAAGCAAATACAAGAATCTAGATGTTTTCTACTAAGGCAAATATTAAAAAGTGAGAGAGTAAAAGTGGCTCAGTCGTGTCTCACCCTTTGTGACCCCATGGACTATATAGTTCATGGAATTCTCCAGGCCAGAATACAGGAGTGGGTAGCCATTCCCTTCTCCAGGGGATCTTCCCAACCCAGGAATTGAACCAGGGTCTCCTGCAAAGAGATTTGCAAAAATAGAAAGCAATACCATTGCAGGCTAGAAAGAAGATGGAACAAGAAGTCCCTGATCCTCCTTCTTCCCACAGATATATTGATTCATAAACAATACACACAAGAAAATCCTTTGTGAGAAGGAAGTTTCTCACAGTTAAGAAGCTCCTGTACCCAGTTGGCACAAAACCAGCTACAACAAATCCAACGGGAAAACTTGTGGCACCTTCTTGGCATAGTTCCTCTCCCTGGCATAGTATCACATAATTGAGAGGAAACCACTAGCTCCTGGATTCTCTTGTGGAACAAATGAGAAGGTTGGACTATACATCCAACATTTTGACTTTCACTGGGTGAGAGGAGAGCCTGCCTGAGGGAGTGGCTGCTGTCCCACCTGTCTCAGAGCACAGATGGGAATCCAGACTCCTGGGGGCTGCTGAGAACTTGTTGAGCAGTGTGTTGCTGACTCAGAGAACCCACAGCACAGCAGACAGACACCATAGGGAGCAAGGGATTATGAGCTCTTAAAATAAGATACCAGCAAATTCCTCTACTTACGAATATTCACACACAAATCCAGAGAAGATACTTCCACAGAAAAGGCTTGAAAAGCTCTCAGAATCCCTAGGCAGGCTGATTGGTGAAGGCTTTCTACTGTAAAAAGCCAGTACATGAAGAAAGAGAAGTGGCTGTTTTTTCAAATGTACAGGTATCAACACAAAGTGACAAAGAACATAAAGAAACAAAGGAAAAGAGCCCAGGCAAAGGAACAAAATACATCTATAGAAACTGATTCTACCAAAAAAAAAAAAAAAAAAGATATATGAATTACCTGACAAAGAATTCAAGCAATAGTCATAAAGATATTCAATGAGCTCAGAAAAATGATGAATAAACAAAATGATAATTCCAACAAAAAGAGAATATTTTAAAAGAATCAGAGAGAAATTGGGAGGCTGAGGACTGTAGTAACTGAACTGAAAAATTAACTAAAGGAGTTCAACAGCAGACTTGAACAAAGAGAAGAAAGGATCAAAGAATTTGAAACAAGTCATTTAAAATTATCCAGAGGAGAAAAAAAAAAAAAATTTAAAGAGTGAAAAACACCTAAATCCTGTAAGGATTCCCACAGTATGTTTATTCATCCCATAAGGAAAAGAGAGAGAGAGAGAAAGGTGCAGAAAATTGATTTAAATAACGGCTGAAAACTCCCTCAATCTGGGAAGGAAACAGGCATCCAGAATCCAGAAGCCCAAATAAAAATAAATCACAATTAAGATCTAAACAACTGCACACTGAGACAATTTACAAATTGTCAAGTGCCAGAAATAAGACAGTAGCAAAAGAAAATGAATTCTTCATATGCAAGGGAACTATATAAGATTATTACAGGATTTCTCAATAAGAGCCTTCAGGAGAAGACAGTAAGATAGCCTCAAAATGTTAAAGAAAAAGAGCTGCTAATTGTGAACTCCATGTGTCCAACTCTTTGGGACCCCAGACTGCAGCCCTCGAGGCTCCTCTGTCCATGGGGTTTCCCAGTCAAAAATACTGGAGTGGGTTGTGATTTTTTTTCTCCAAGGGCTATTCCTGGCCTAGGTATCAAACCTGCGTCCTCTGCGTTGGCAGGCAGGTTTTTTACCACTGAGTCACTGTAAATGCCATATCTGGCCAAAAAGAGAGAGAGAGAGAGATACTTTCCAAGACAAATAAAGGTTGAGGACAGCAGAGTCGGACACGACTGAAGTGACTCAGCAGTAGCAGCAGACCTACTTTAGTGAAAGTGAAAGTGAAGTCGCTCAGTCATGTCCGACTCTTTGCAACCCCGTGGACTGTAGCCTACAACGCTCCTCTGTCCATGGGATTTTCCAGGCAAGAATACTGGAGTGGGTTGCCATTGCCTTCTCCAGAGACCTACTTTACAAGGGTACTAAAGGGAGCTCTTCAAGTTAAAGCAAAGGACAGTAAACAGCAACATGAAAGTATATATGAAAGTATAAAGTCTGTAGGTAAATTTAAACATACAGGCAAATTCAATGTATTGCAATATATAAAAGTTACACATTCATCACTTTTAATTTTGCTTTAGAAGTTAAAATACAAAAGATAAAACTATAACTACTGAAATATGTTACTGAATACACAATATAAAAAAAGGTAATTAGTGATATCAATAATGCAGGTGTGAATGTGTGAAAGTGTTAGTTGCTCAGTTGTTTCTGACCCTTTGCAACCCCAGGGACTGTAACCCACCAGGCTCCCCTGTTCATGGAATCCTCCAGGCAAGACACTGGAGTGTGTTGTCATACTTACTTCTCCATGGGATCTTCCCAACCCAGGGTTTGAACTCAGGTTTCTCACCTTGCAGGAAGATTCTTTACCCTCTGAGCCACCTGGGAAGCCCAATATAGGTGTGTAGGGAGGAAAATTAAACCACAGACTCTTAAATGCAATTGAATTTGTTTTCAGCTTATTACACATTATTATAACAGTAAGATACTTTATAAAAGCCCCATGGTAACCCCAAAGAAAATACCTATAGAAGATAACACAAAGAAAAACAAGAAGGGAGTGAAAGGACGTCACTACAAAAAGCAATCAAAACAAAAACAAACAAGTGGGACTACATCCAACTAAAATTTTGTGCACAGCAATAGAAATGATCAACAAAATGAAAAAGCAACCTACCAAATGAGGGAAAATATTTGCAAATCATATATCTACTAAAAGGTTAATATGCAAAATATATTTTAAAAACTCACTCAACTTAGCAGCAATGAAACAAATCACGCCATTAAAACATGGGCAGGTCTGAATAGACATTTTTCCTAAGAAGACACACAGATAGCCAGCAGGCACATGAAAAGATTTTCAACATCACTAATCATCACTAATCAAAACCACCATGGGATATTACCTCATATCTATTTACAAGGCTATTATCAAAAAGACAAGAAATAACAAGTGTTGGCAAAAAATGTAGAAAAAAGGGACTCCTTTAACACCATTGGTAAAATGTAAATCGGTGCAGCCACTATGGAACAGGGTAGGAGGTTCCTCAAAAACGTAAAAGTAGACCTACCATATTGCTCTAGTAATCCCACTTTTATCTGAAGACAATTAAGATATTAAATTGAAAGATACATGTTCACTACAGCATTAGTTACAACAGCCAAGATATGGAGACAACCTGTGTTCATGGACAGATGAATGGATAAAGAGAATATGTAAATATATACACAATAGCCTATTGTTCAGCCATAATCAAGAACAAAATTATGCCACTTATGACAACCTGAATGCATCTTGGGGGCATTATGCTATTGGAACAAATTAGAGTAAAATATATACCACATAATCTCACAAGTGGAATCCCAAAAGAAATGAATAAATACCCAAACAAGTTCACAGCTACAGAGAACATTTGGGTGCTTGCCAGAGTTGAGAGCTTAGTGGGTGTGAAATGGATAGAGGAGGTCAAAAGGTACAAACTTCCAGTTATAAAATAAACAAGCCATAGCACTGAAACACGTAACATGGTGACTATAGTGAACAACACTGTATTGCATATTTGAAAGCTACTAAGAGGCTAGATCTTGAACGTTCTCGTCACAAAACAAGTAACTTTTTACTAGGTAAGGTGACAAGCATTAACTAGGCTTATTTTGGTAACCATTTCACAATTTATATGAATAATGAAGTATTATGTTATATACCTGAAACTACTATAATGTTACAGCTCAAGTTTACCACCACCACCACCACAACAGAAATCAATGAAACACAAAGGAAAAGAAGAGAGCAAGGGAGGAAGAGAGAGCCAAGAGAACTACAAGACACAGAGAAAAGAACTAAACAGAAGTTTTAAGTCCTTTCCTAACAATTATTTTAAATGTAAATGGATGAATCTTCCTAATTAAAAGAGATAAAGTAGCTGACTTTATAAAAACAGAAGAGAATAAGATCCTAGTCCGTGCTGTCTATAAGAGGCTCGTTTTATACTTAAGGATATATATGTATGTAGATTGAAATTAAAAAGGTGGAAAACCATCCTATGCAGATGGTTTCCAAAAAAGAGCAGAGGTCTTCATACTTAGATCAGGTGAAACAGTCTTTAAGACACAAACTGTCAGAAGAACAAGGGACATATAATAATGAAAGGTTCAACTCATGAGGATTAAATAATAATAACAAATATATCTGCATCCAACATAAGAGGATCTAAATAAATGACAAAAACTACTATGGACAAAATTGAAAGACGAATTAGACAACACAAAAATAATAGAAATTTCTAATACCCTGCTTTCGATGATGTATAGAACATTCAGACAGAAAATCAAGAAGGAAACTGATGACTTGGCCAACACTGTAGATCAAACAGGGGCTTTCCAGGTGGCTTCAGTGGTAAAAAAATCCACTTGCCAATGCAGGAGACACAGGAGATGTGGGTTTAATCCCTGGGTCGGGAAAATCCCCTGGAGGAGGAAATGGCAATCTGATCCAGTAGTCTTGCCCGGAAAAATCTCATGGGCAGAGGAGCCTGGCAGGCTACAGTCCACAGGATCGCAAAGAGTCAGACATGACTGAACAACTTAATCATGATAACACAGACCAAATAGACATATACTTACTGAATATTTCACCCAACAGCAGTAGAATATAGGTCTTTCTCAAGGACACACAGAACACTGTCTAGGATACATCACATATTAAGCAGCAAAACTAATCTCAACAAATTTGATAAGATTAAAAGCATGCCAAGTATCTTTTCTGACTACATGTAAAGAAACTAAGAGTCAATACATAAGGAAAACTGGAAAATTCAGAAACACAGGAAAATTAAACAGCATACTCCTAAACAACCAATTAGGTAAAGAAGAAATCAAAAGTGAAATAAAATAATATCTTGAGACAAAGGGAAACTGAAACACAACATAACAAAACTTAAAGGATTTAGTAAAATCAGTACTAAGCAAGGATTTTACAGCGCTAACATCTACAACAAAGAAGATCTCAAATTCATAACCTAACTTTGCACTTCAAAGAACTACAAGAAAACTAGGAAGCCAAGCCTAAAGTTAGCAGAAATAAGGAAACAATAAACATTATAGAAATAATGGAGAATATAAATTAATAAAACTAATTATTTTTTGAAAAAATTTAAAAAAACTGACAAAGCTTTCCCTAGATTAAGACAGACACAAATAAAATCAGATATGAAAGATTAGGCAGTACACCTGCCACAGAAATAAAAGGACAATTATATACCAACAAACAGGATAAACTAAAATAAATGGAAACTTTTCTAGGAAAATAAAATACAACCTACCATGATTGAATAATAAAGGAATAAATATCTGAACAAACCTGTAACTAGTAAGAAGACTGAATCAGTGATCAAAAATCTCCTAAAAAAGAAAAGCTCAAAACCATATGGCTTCACTGGTGAATTCTACCAAACAAGTAACGAAAAATTAATGTCAAACTCACAGAAAACTAAAGAGGCCGGAACACTTTCAAACTAATTTTTTATGAGACCAGCATTACCCTGATACCAATGTAAAAAAAAAAAAGACACTACAACAAAAGAAAACTGCAGGCCCATATCTCTGGTAAATACAGATGCAAAAATCCTCAACGAAATTCTACCACACTGAATTCAATATTACATTAAAAGGATCGCATACCATGATCAAGTGGGTTTATTCACATGATACAAGGACGATTCAACATGCAAAATTAATCAATGTGAAACTCCACAAGTACAAATGATAAAAATTAATACTCATCTCCATCAATATAGAAAAAATAATTCACAAAATTCGACACCCTTTTATGAGAAGAAAAAGAAAAAAACAAACACCCACAGTCAACAATAGGAATAGAAGTGCATTTATTACCTCACCATAAGAAAGGCCATATATGACAGGCCCACCATTAACAACACACTCAACAGTGAAAAAACGAAATCTTTCCCTCTAAGTTCAGGAAAAAGGTAAGAATGCCCACTCTCACTGATTCTGCTCAACACAGCACTGTAAGTTCTAGTCAGAGCAATTAGCAGGAAAAGGAAATAAAAGGTATCCAGATAGAAAGGAAGAAGTAAAATTATCTGTTTGCAAATGACATAATCTTATATGTAAAAATCCTGACATCTCCACACAAAAATGACTAGAATTAATAAAACAAATTCCATAAAGTGGTAGAATATATAGTCAAAATACAAAAATCAATGTTTCTTTATATTAACAATGGCCAATTGATAAAGAAATTTAGAAAATAATTCCACTAATAAAGTATAAGAAAGAAAGAAATACTTAGGAATAAACCTAAACGTATGGCAAAAGACTTCTACACTAAGAATTATAAGACACTGCTGAAAGAAATTAAAGATACACATAAGTGGAATGCCTTCCCAGGCTCATGCACTGGAAGACTTAAAGCTGTTAAAATGTCCATAATTACCAAAGCAATCTACAGATTCAATGCAATCCCTATCAAAATCCAATGGCAATTTTTACAGAAATAGAAAAAAAAATTCTGAAATTCATATGGAACTAAAAAGGACTACAAATAACCAAAATAATCTTGAAAAAGAATAAAACTAGAGATCTCACACTTTCTGATTTCAAAATATATTATAAATATATTTTGTAAGCAAAATAATATGGGTACTGATATAAAAACACATAAATAAACCAACCGAACAAAACAAAGAACCCAGAAATAAACACCCACATGTACAGTCAACTTATCTTCAACATGATTGTCAAGAAATAGAAAAAGGATAGTCTCTTCAGCAAAGGATGTTAAGAAAACTGAATATCCACATACAGAAGAATGAAACTGGGCTCTTACCCCTCACCACTCACAAAAATGAACTCAAAATTAATTTTAAAACTTTTAAGCAAGACTTGAAACTATAAAACTGGTAGAAGAAAAGAAAGGGTAGAATTCATGACACTGGTTTTGATAATGACTTCTGGAATATGACATGAAAAGCCTAGGCAATAAAAGTAAGAATAGCAAGTGGAACTAGAGCAAACTAGAAATCTTCCAAACAGCAAGAGAAAAATTAACAGAGCGAAAATGCAAACTATGGAATGGGAGAAAATATTTCAAAACACATACTGTTGATTAAAGTGGGGTTTTTTTTCCCATAAAAGGGAATTTTGTCTATTACTTTTTCAAAATGTGTATTTGACAAGAGATTAACATTCATAATATATACAGGACTTTTATAACTCATTAGTAAGAAAAAAACAATAGTCAAATTAAAAAATGAGCAAATGACTTGAAAAGACATTTCTCAAAAGAAGATTTACAAATGGCCAATAAGTATATGAAAAGGTGCTCAACATCACTAATTATCAGGTAAATGCAATTCAAAATCACAATGAGATATTACTTCACACCTGATAGGACGGCCATTATAAAACAAAAACAGAGACAAAAACAAAAAAATGAACAAAAATAAATCCAGAAAGTAAGTTGTTGATGAGGGTGTGGAGAAACGAGAACACTTGTACACTGTTGGTGGGATATAAAATGGTAGCGCCACTATGGAAAACAGTATGGGGGTTCCTCAAAAAATTAAAAATAGAACTACTGTAAGACTGGTTCCAAATAGGAAAAGGTGTAAGTCAAGGCTGTATATTGTCACCCTGCTTATTTAACTTATATGCAGAGAACATCATGAGAAACGCTGGGCTGGAGGAAGCACAAGCTGGAATCAAGATTGCCGGGAGAAATATCAAGAACCTCAGATATGCAGATGACACCACCCTTATGGCAGAAAGTGAAGAGGAGCTAAAGTGCCTCTTGATGAAAGTGAAAGAAGAGAGTGAAAAAGTTGGCTTAAAGCTCAACATTCAGAAAATGAAGATCATGGCATCTGGTCCCATCACTTCATGGGAAATAGATGGGGAAACAGTGGAAACAGTGCTAGACTTTATCTTTTTGGGCTCCAAAATCACTGCAGATGGTGACTGTAGCCATGAAATTAAAAGACGCTTACTCCTTGGAAGAAAAGTTATGACCAACCTAGATAGCATATTCAAAAGCAGAGACATTACTTTGCCAACAAAGGTCCGTTTAGTCAAGGCTATGGTTTTTCCAATCGTCATGTATGGATGCAAGAGTTGGACTGTGAAGAAAGCTGAGCGCCAAAGAATTGATTTTTGAACTGTGGTGTTGGAGAAGACTCCTGAGAGTCCCTTGGACTGCAAGGACATCCAACCAGTCCATTCTGAAGGAGATCAGCCCTGGGATTTCTTTGGGAGGAATGATGCTAAAGCTGAAACTCCAGTACTTTGGCCGCCTCATGCGAAGAGTTGACTCATTGGAAAAGACTCTGATGCTGGGAGGGATTGGGGGCAGGAAGAAAAGGGGACGACAGAGGATGAGATGGCTGGATGGCATCACCGACTCAATGGACATGAGTTTGAGCGAACTCCAGGAGATGGTGATGGACAGGGAGGCCTGGCGTGCAACGACTCATGGGGTCGCAAGGAGTTGGACACGACCGAGCGACTGAACTGAACTGAAGATCCAGCAATCCCATCTTTGTGTATATATTCAAAAAAATGGAAACCAGAATACTGAAGAGATACTTGCACTCACATGTTCATTGCAGCATTATTCACAATAGCAAAGAAGTCTGTGCAGTGCTGTGCTAGGTCGCTTCCATCGTGTCCAGCTCTTTGCGATCCTGTGGACCGTAGCCTGCCAGCCTCCTCTGTTCACGGGATTCTCCAGGCAAGAATACTGGAGTGGGTTGCCATGCCCTCCTCCAGGGGATCTTCCTGACCCAGGAATCGAACCCATGGGTCCTGTAGCTCCTGCACACTGCACGAAGATTCTTTACCACAGATACCAGGGAAGCCCACCAAAGAAGTCTAAATAACCTAAACGTCTGTTGACAGATGAATAAATAAAGAAAATATGATATAAAGAAATATCATTCAGCAATAAAAAGAAAGGAAATCCCATCATTTTAATTGATGTACAATGTTGTAGCTTCTCATTTTAATTTTTAGTATCATAAATATTCATAGATACAGCTCATTGAAGACTCTTGGAGAGTTCCCAACAATTTCAGTGAATATAAATGGTTCCTATGACCAAAAAGTTCAAGATTCATTAGCTTAGTTAGACTATACTCTCAATAATACACATACCCGAAATATGTTTTTGATATAATATTGGTTGCACTTAATTAACATGTAAGCTTTGATTTTCTTTTAAAGTTTTCCAGTAGTCATGTATGGTTGTAAGAGTTGGACCATAAAGGCTGAGCACTGAACAATTGATGCTTTTGAACTGTGTCGTTGAAGAAGATTATTGACAGTCCCTTGGAATGCAAGGAGATCAAACCAGTCAATTTTAAAGGAAATCAACCCTGAATATTGATTGGAAGGACTGATGCTGAAGCTGAAGCTCCAATACTTTGGCCATTTGATGCAGAGCCAATTCATTGGAAAAGACCCTGATGCTGGGAAAGACTGGAGGCAGGAGGAGAAGGGGATGACAGAGGATAAGATGGCATCACTGACTCGATGGACATGAGTTTGAGCAAGCTCTGGGAATTGGTGAAGGACATGGAAGCCTGGCGTGCTGCAATCCATGGGGTCCCAAAGAATTGGGCATAAGTGAATGACTGAACACCAACAACAAAGGTTTGTTTTTTGGTTTTGTTTTTTTTTTTTTTGATGTGGACCATTTTAAATGTTTTTATTGAAATTTGTTATAAAACTGCTTCTGCTTTATGTTTTGGTTTTTTGGCCACGAGGAATGTGGGATCTTTGTTCCCTGACCAGGGATTGAACCTGCACCCCTGCACTGGAAGGTAAAATCTTAACCACTGGACCGCCAAAAGTCCCAACATGTCAGCTTTTGAAACAAGAATGTTAATGTACTTACAAAAAATTCCATTCCTTCATCTACAAAGAGTTTTATTTTTTAAAAATAATTAAAATATTGCATCAGTTTAGTTGCTCAGTCATGTCCTACTCTTTGCGACCTCATGGACTGCAGCACGCCAGGCTTCCCTGTCCATCACCAACTCTCAGAGTTTACTCAATCTCATGTCCATTGAGTCAGTGGTGCCACACAACCATCTCATCCTCTGTCGTCCCCTTTTCCGCCCGCCTTCAATTTTTCCCAGCGTGAGGGTCTTTTCAAATGTGTCAGTTCTTCGAATCAGGTGGCCAAAGTATTGGGATTTCAGCTTTAGCATCAGTCCTTCCAGTGAATATTCAGGACCGATTTCCTTTAGGATTGACTGGTTGGATGTCCTTGCAGTCCAAGTGACTCTCAAGAGTCTTCTCCAACACCACAGTTCAAAAGCATCAATTCTTCAGCACTCAGCTTTCTTTATAGTCCAACTCTCACATCCATATATGACTACTGGAAAAAACCATAGCCGTGACCAGATGGATCTTGGTTGGCAAAGTAATGTCTCTGCTTTTAAATATGCCATTTAGTTTGGTCATAACTTTTCTTCCAAAGAGTAAGCATCTTTTAATTTCATGGCTACAGTCACAATCTGCAGTGATTTTGGAGCCCCCCCAAATAAAGTCTGTCACTGTTTCCACTGTTTCCCCATCTATTTGGCATGAAGTGATAGCAAAATATTGCATATGAAGTAACATTGGTAACCTTTTCTTATGTGTAATTCCTCCAGATAATTGCTAATTCTTTGTAAAAATGATCAATAGATTATTCTTTTAGTGTCTCTTTTGATGGGGGAAAAAAGAATCCTCTGGCCTGGAGAGCTATTTTGTGAGGAAGCAAAAGGAAAAAAAAAGAATAAATGTGATATGTAAAGCAACAGAAGACAAGGTTGAAAAATACTAGTAATATAAACAGAGCAAATAGTAACTGACTGCTGCTATATTCCAGGCTCTGATCTGTCTCATCTAATCCTACAAATGCCGTGTGAGGTGGATAATATTATCATCATTGTGCAGATAAGGAAAGGTGAGGCTATGTAATTTGTCTAAGCTAGCACATGGCAGATCTGAAGTCTTAGAGCTAGAACTGAGGTCCCTTTGTGTTCAGAGCTGGTGTGTGTGTATGCGTGTGTGTGTGTGTGTGTGTGTGTGTGTGTGTGTGTGTGTGTGTCTTCTGTAAAGGGATGGGGTTCTGTGCTGTCGAACACATGCTTCTTCTGAGCTGCTATGTCATTTGAGCTAAGGAGAGCAAATCCAGGTCAGCAGCAATGCTGCCAGCTGTGAAACAGGTCATGAGAAACGGGAATCACTGAGTCTGGGAAATTACCAGGGGGCTCAGGGAATGCCCGATTGCTGCTCTCAGCTGGAGGCAAAAATAAATAAACTTGTCCTGTAAAGTGCAGAAGATGCAGGCAACTCCACAGCACTCATCCCAGACTAAATCCCAAGACAAAGGCAGTCACAGTGTCAGTAAGAATCGAGTTCAGTTGGCTCAATCCAAGTATTTTCTTCCCTTGCCCATGCTTGCTATGAGGTGTAGCAGGTGTGCCTAGATGTGGCCAGAAATAAGTAGGGAGCATTAAGCACACATTTCTTTGTCCTCTGTGCTGATGGCAAATGGAGTCATATAACAATAAGGTCCCTGAGATTCCAGGAATTGATATGCCAATCACTTTTCCTGTCCTCCACATAACAGAATGAGTAGCTGGATAGGGATACATATACTGTCTTAAAAGAGGGTTGAGAAATAGAAGTGCCCTCTACAGACTAAGAACACCAGGAATTATTTAAGGATAGTATTTAGCATAATATTGCATTCCCAAAAGTATATTCTGCTTGAGAAATTCATGAGAGTTCTGAGGTCAAGTAGATCGGGAAAATACTGTGTGGTATAGTCAAACTTGGAGATTCATATTAAAGTATCAAGGGCTTTGAGAATTAGTGCAGGGAGATATTTATGTATGTTGGCTTAATCACGAGTTTTCCAAGTGGAATGCACAGATAATGACTTATGAACACATTTTGGACCAGTGAGAAGAGACAGTGTGGTGAGTCCTGGGCTAAAAAGAAGTAAATAGACCTAACCTAGGAAAATTCTTAATTTCTATGGACCTCCATTTTCTCCCTGGGAGAATGGGCTTAATCACAATTATGTCACACGGGTGTTTTAAGAGTTAAATGAAATAATACATATGTAATATTTATATTACATTTATTAAGGATATATTTATAAATGCAGCATTTTGTGCATATGTGTGCTCACTCAGTCATGTCAGACTCTTTGTGACTGTAGGATTATCCAGCCAAGAACACTAGAGTGGATTGCTATCAGTGTGGATATGCACATCAGTGTGGGCTTGTGTTTTTGAGCATCAAGCTATACAAGCTGGGTTATATCTGTGGTATGTGCACCTAAATGTTTATCTTCATGTACTTATCTGCCTTTGTCTCTAGGTCTCTCTTTGTATGCTTTTCTCTGCTTGTACACACGCAAGCACACTGTATCTCTGTATATTGACTCCAGTGTTTCCAGGGCTCTAAGCTCCTAAATGCATGAATGTTCATCCTGCTTTTGTGGAACTCTGCAATTGTCACTCTTGGTTTTATCACTGTATCATTTGATAAATGTCTCCCCAGACGTAAGTGCATATCTTTGCTATGTGACAATATCTCTGTTGACATGCTGAAATAGGTGTCCTTGTATGTGACAATTGTGTTTTTATGACCATTTATATAGGTCTGTAGGCTTCCCTGGTGGCTCAGATGGTAAACAATATGCCTGCAATGCAGGAGACCCAGGTTTGATCCCTGGGCTGGGAAGGCTCCCTGGAGAAGGAAAACGCAACCCACTCCAGTATTCTTGCCTGGAGAATCCCCATGGACAGAGGAGCCTGGCGGGCTATAGTCCATGGGGTCGCAAAGAATTGGACACGACTGAGCAACTAAGCACAGCACGTACAGGTCCGCACCATCTGTTTCAGTGTGTGTTTGTGTACGTGCGCACATTTCCTAAAGCTTTATTGTAGCATACACGTTGGTATTTTCCACAGCTAATGTAAAACCGTCAAATAGTCCTGAATGACAAATGGGAAATACCCCCACTGTATCCAGCTATACTGGCCCTTTTTACTTTTAATAGAAAATTGATCTTATCCTTTACAGCCTATTATACTACATATCAATGCACAGATGCAAATATTTCCACGTCACTAACATAAAGCCTGTATCAACCCCAAGTGATCTTTTGTGTATACTGGATCTGAAATTATCTTCTTTGCTTTATAATAGAGGTGAAAACCAAGCAAAGCATTTCTTGAGCCATAAAATTCAACTCAAAAGTCAGCTGAGCTTATGGATTTTCCTGCACAGAATCTTTCATATTAGGGGCCTGTAGTAAAGAACTCCTGTTGATTCTGTAAACTCTGGAAGCACTATAGAGAGGTGTACTTTCATCTTTTAACCCAACCATTAGTAAAATAACTGATGAATCACTGTTGTTGCGGCTGATGTAAAAGAAAGGAAGAGAGAAGGGCCTGTGCCAAGCCCAGTGCTAAGTGACTCATCATATCATATTATGGGTCAAGTGAGAAGGGCTCAGCATACATTTGTATTCAAGTCTTACAGGAAGCTAGAATTAGAAGGTTCTGAAATTTGCATAATGGCACCACGGGCTCTGTGGTTGATAAGATCGAAAGCAATCTCTATTTTTAGATACAATCAAATTGAATCTCACTGAATATGAGCAGCAGTCCTAGGATCACCACATCAGATCTTGGGGTCTTAGATGTGAGATTTAAACCCAGATTTCTTTGCGACATCTTCCAATTGCTGACAATTCTCAAAGGGCATATATTGTAAGAGCTGGCTAAAACCATTTTCTTCATGTTTGGGACTTACTGTCCATGTTAAAAACAAATCAAAGACAGACAGAAGCACAACCTTCCTTGGGTACAAATTTTAAAGTTATACAGCTCTAACATCCGTCAGAAAATGCCCCCACACTTAGAGCCTTTTTGGTCAATATTAATACATGAGCAGATTTGGATTTTAAGCACCTTGTCCTATGGTTTTCTCCAATTTCACACCAAAATGTTCCTTATTAATAAAAATCGAAGTCAGTGCAGGAGTCCTAAATGTCCATTTATTATAATCCAGGGGCAGCGCAGCAGAGAGCAACATGCCTGCGGCTCATCACCCCGTTCAGAACCCCAAGGCCAGGTGCTCGGAGCATGCTTGGTGCTTTCACCACCTCCTGCCCTCAGAGACAGAATACCTCAACCCCAACACGGGGAAAGAGGAAAAAAACATGAAAACTCATGACACTATAAAAAACGAAGGCTAGAAATCGAACGAGAATCTTGGAAAAGCTGAGGCTACTTTGTCACACAGACAGACAGTGCACTACACTACACATTTCACAGACATTGTTTCCTTCACTCCTCAAAGCCAACCTCTGAGATACAAAGTATATTATTCCCCATTTTAAAAACCAGAGTTTGCGTGTTAGTGAGACCTTGTCCGAGATCAAAAAGCTAATAAATGAAATGCTGAGTCTCAAATTCGGGTGTCCAATTGTGAACCATCTGGACTTTTATGGAGAAAATAAAGGCACAGCCTTGGCAAGCAGCATATTAAGTTCAATGTGATTACACAGACAGTACCTGGAAAATGTTGGACTATGATTTTAGCTTCACCTACTTGCAATTCACTGACTCAGAAATCAAGGGACTACTAATCTGAAAACCGGGCCACATGCCCTCTCTACTTTCAAATATACTCTGCAAGCCGAACAGTGTGGTACACCTTCCCCCAGCCATGCCATTTTCCTGCACAGAGTGAAATTTAGTATATTTCAGAAACAACAGGTCCAGAGCAGATAGAGCTTTATTGGTACAGTCTATTCCATTATGAACTCATTTTTGTTAATGTCCTGCGTGATGAATTTGTATGTAGAAGTAGAAACTGGAAACTAACATTTGTTCCTATCTGACAGAGTTCAGAGAATCAACACGATCAGGGAAAACAGAAATAAGTCTAATTGTTGTAAACCAGTGGTCCGTCAGAAAAGCTCCTGACAAACTTAAAGCTTAAAATCTAACCTGAGAAGGTAATTTGTTTACAAAAAAGTAGGCAGAGGATAGAACTGTTATCTACCAAATCATCTGCCAGGTAAGGAGAACTTACTTCATGCAAGCATGAATGTAACAGACAGACAGACAGACAGCAAGAAGGAGAGACAACAAGAGAGAGAAAGAGGGAAATGATGAACAAGATAAAGAGAAAATTAATTGGAAAACTCAGAAGAAAAATGTAATTATAAAAATGAGCTACTGAATGGTCAGAAGAAAATTTGAGAAAATTGCATAAGGATTTTTAGCAAAGAAAAAAACTACACACCTAAGAAGAAGCAGAAGTACTCATACTCAAGAGATAAGTTTGAACTGGAAACCATGTGGGTAAACAATAAGCAAGGTGAAAGAGATAAAGAAATATATAATATTAAGCAAACTACAAATTGTAGAACCTAAATTTGCACTGGAAGCAGAAAAAAGTAGAATGAAATTGACAGAAATGTAAATCTTCTATTGAGACAAAAGCTTGAGATTTACTTTCAGAATGCAGAATGAAAGAAAAACAAAGGAGATGCAAATAATAAGAGATGTCAATATGTAAAGAAGAATGAGTTTGGAAACCTGAAATGCAGATTATTCTTATTCCTAAGCACAAAAGATTTTTAAAGAAACTGGCAAAATAATTAAGATATCCTGAAAGAAAACCACTTTTGAGAAAATAAAGATTATTTTTTCAAACTGAAAAGAGTTCTTGACATTTCAAACAAATGCACACAAATAACAGTGCAAATCTAAGTACCTCTAGGTGATATTTTAGAATAAAAGAACTCTGTAGGTATGGCAGGTGTGCACGTGTGTGCGTGCATGCCTGTGTGCATGCATGCCTGTGTGCTCAGTCGCGTTTGACCGTTTGTGACCCCATGGACTGTAGCCTGCTAGGTTCCTCTGTCCATGGGATTTTCCAGGCAAGAATGCTGCATTGGGTTGCCATTTCCTTCTCCAGGGGATCTTCCTAACCCAGGGATTGAACCTGTGTCTCATATCTCCTACACAGGCAGGCGGATTCTTTACCTCTGAGCCACCTGGGAAGCCCCTGTAGGTACGGATGAAGATTCAAACGTCAAGCTGACATAAAATTTTAACTCATGAATGCTACAGAAAAACATTTGCAGATACACAAGTATTTAAGATGGCTAGCTGAACATAGCATTGAGCTGTGCTTCATCATGAAACTTCTAAATATTACTTCCAATAAAGGAATTTCAAGAAGGCATGAATTCACACAAACAGAGAGAATGGGACTCAACAAAACCAACAAAATTTTGGATCCTGGAAAGCTGAGGGAGTAATGTAAGTGACTCAGCTAGCCAGAGAAAGATGAATAGTTAATCTAGAA
Source organism: Budorcas taxicolor (assembly GCF_023091745.1). Taxonomy (NCBI): domain Eukaryota; kingdom Metazoa; phylum Chordata; class Mammalia; order Artiodactyla; family Bovidae; genus Budorcas; species Budorcas taxicolor. The sequence continues at coordinate 8,785,711 of NC_068914.1, forward strand.
GCTAGAAAAACTGGTAAGAAATTCAATTTATATTCAAAACCTCCCCAGATCTTGAGAAATGACAGAACTGAAATCTCTGGAGTTGAGATATTAAAAAAGCAAATTTAAAAAATGGAGGACTTGAATATCTGGTTAAGAAACATAGATCACTGTCTCACTTTAGGGTCTTCCACACAGTTGCGTTACTTACCTTTCACAACTATGGAACCAGATTTGAGAAGGTAACATAGAGTCTCAGGACCAAGTCACTCACAGTTGAGGACTGGACATGTCAACTATCAACATGAGTTATTGTTATTCTGAGTAATCTCACTGAGTGTGATTGATACAGTATTGTGAAAACAAAACGCTGAACACTAGAAAATCAAAATGAAAGCTCTATCTTGGTACTTTCAATGACTTTATTCACTTTTATTTCCATATTTTCACAATCAGGTATATTCCACCTATATGAGAAAGTGGAAGGTTTTTGTTTTTTGTTTTTTTCCCTTGGATAATCTAACTACCTCCATAGGACATGGAAGGTTTCCTAGTGAGGTATTTCAGGATACAGACTGAAGTGGACTATTTTCAGCCACCCATAGACTCCAAATAGGTTTTGGGCACAACGTACCCATATGAGTAGATATGCAAATATTGATAAGCATTTATGAAACCCATGTTATATGAAAGCAAAGACTAACATAGAAAGAACTGTCATTGGAATCAGTAATTTCTATTAGTCATTCAAAGGACCAATGCTGAAGCTGAAACTCCAATACTTTGGCCACCGGATGCAAAGAACTGACTCACTTGAAAAGACCTTGATGCTAGGAAAGACTGAAGGCAGGAGAAGGGGACGACAGAGGATGAGATGGTTGGATGGCATCACTGACTCTATGGACATGAGTTTGAGCAAGCTCCATGAGTTGGTGAAGGACAAGGAAGTCTGATGCACTACAGTCCATGGGGTCACAAAGAGAAGGACACAACTGAGTGACTGAACTGAACTGAACATAGAAAGAACAAAAATACTGGAGGAATCTTAAGCTGGGCAAGGAGAACTTTTTAGCTAACATCTGGCCATCAGCATAACTGATTCCATCTGGGACCTATGTTCCTCCTGTCCTTCCACTGACCCTACCCAGGGCTGCACTGTAAATCTCCTCTCTGCCATCAAAGGCTTTGTACCACTAGATATTGTTGAATTATCAATAGGTCCAGATGGCCTCTATGCTTGGTGAGTCTCCAAACAATGATGAAGACTTTCCCTGACATATTTCCAGCACCTGAGAAGCTAGTTGCTGCTGCTGCTGCTGCTGCTAAGTCACTTCAGTCGTGTCCGACTGTGCGACCCCATAGACGGCAGCCCACCAGGCTGCCCCATCCCTGGGATTCTCCAGGCAAGAACACTGGAGTGGGTTGCCATTTCCTTCTCCAATGCATGAAAGTGAAAAGGGAAAGTGAAGTTGCTCAGTCGTGTCCGATTCTTTGCGGTCCCATGGACTGCAGCCTACCAGGCTCCTCCATCCACAGGGTTTTCCAGGCAAGAGTATTGGAGTACGGTGCCATTGCCTTCTCCAAGAAGCTAGTTACTCTGATAAATCTTGACTTAGGAATGCACTTCCTGTTTCCAAATACATTCCCCCATACCCTACCTCGTTTAACTAAAAAAACTGTCCCAGTGGCCCCTCAGTGTTGCAGATAGCAACTGAAAACACTCTCACATCACCAACCACCCAATTTACCCTGTGAGTAACTTACCCTATAATAAACGGATCCATTGATTCTACGGAGCTGCCTGCCTCATTTTTTGTCTGAAGATAAATTTCTCGGTTTGGTGGGCAATTTTTGATCCCACAACTAACAGTAATACCCTCTGAAGAAAGTTTAAACAATATTAAACCTCTAAGAACTTACTCTAGAAACAAACCCATATGGCTTAGTCCACATGTCTTGGGAGACAACTGCCTAACTGGCAGTTCTCAGAACTAACCTCCATGAAAATACAAAGTAGAACGGGAAATAAGAATGGACTAATTTGAAGCTCTGGCTTCCTCGGTGGCTCAGCGGTAAAGAATTTGCTTGCCAAGCAGGAGACACAGGTTTGATCACTGGGTCCAGAAGATCCCCTGGAGAAGGAAACAGCAACTCACTCCAGTATTCTTGCCTGGAAAATCCCATAGACAGAGGAGCCTGGCAGGATACAGTCCACAGGATCACAAAGAATCAGGCACAACTTAGTGACTAAACAACAAACAAAATTTCAAGCTCATGGTATTAAAATTTGACAATAAACAGAGCAATTATTACTAAATTCTGTACCAGGTGGACCATTCCCCTTGTTACTCTCTTTGGATGCTTGCCACTAAGTCATATTTGGGGTTAAATTAATAGCCATTGTTTATTCTTAAGAAAGTCACGTTTCAGGAATGGAAATAATTAGCCTAGAGTAAACATTTCAAGAATAATTAGCCCCTAGACTGAACAGTTGTTTTGCTTCAGTCCAGCTTAACAAGTCATAAAAATAAGAACTAAAAAGATCAAATACTTTCCAAGTCAATGAACTGCATCCCAGAATGAAGTTAAAAATAATTTATAAAAATTATTTATCCAGCACCTAAGAAGCAAAATTCAGAATATCTGCTATCCAATTAAAAAAATCATCAGGAATGCAAAAAAGCTGAGAAATGTGACCCATGGTGAAGAAAAAAAAATTAAAAAAAAAAAAAACAGTTACCTGAATTTGAGACATATTGAAAAAATAATGGCTGAAAATCTCTCTAATTTTATAAAACTATAAACTCACAGATCCCAGAAGCTTGAGGAATCCCAGTAAAAGAATGAATAAGTAAATACAACTAGACTAAGGAATAGCATCAATTTCTTAAAATTGACATGAAGAGAAAAACCCTAAAAGCAGCAAGAAGGAAAAGACATACTACATACATAGAAATGGAGGTAAGAAGAACAGCAAATATATCATCAAAAACATGCAAGCAAAAAATCAGTCAAGAAACATCTTTAAAGTAGTGGGTGAGGGGTAGGGCATGGAACATCTTAAGAAAAATATCTTTCGACAATGAAGGTAAAATAAGATTGTTTCAGAGGTACAAAAATCATCACCACTAGACCCACAAAACTAGAAATATTCAAGCAAGTCCTTCAGGCAGAAGGAAACTAATACAGGTAAAATTATGGATCTAAATAGGTCAATGAAGACCAGAAACAGTAACCTATGGGTAAATACATAAGATTTTTTTCTTGATATTTAAATTTTTTAAAAGATACTTGATTGTTCAAACAAAAATAATAATTCAGTGTGTAGTTTATAATATATATAAAAGGAAAATGAATGTCAACAATAGCACAAAAGCCAGGAGAAAAGAAATGGAAAATAGTAGTGTAAGGTTCTTATACTACACACGAATTGGTACAATATCACTTAAAGGTAGATGGTAAAAGATCTATGACATAAACCCTAAGGCAGTAGCTAAAATAACAAAAAAAAAAAAATTAGATTTATACCTAATAAGCTAACAAAGGAGATAATATGGACTCATAAAAATATACAATTACTTTAAAAGAAGACAGAAAAAGAGAACAAAGAACAGATGGGACAAATAGAAAATGAACAGCAAGAGAACAAATGGCAAGCTGATTTATAATTTTAAAATGATGACTTGATGTACTTAAGTTTGCAGCTATTTATCTGCATTTGCTTGGAATGTTGAAACCTCTTTCAATCTGGAAAAATAAGCCTTGCTTTTTCAAGGGCTATTTTCCTTTAGAATATCTTAAGATAAGTTAATTTAGCAACATAAAATATTAATCTCTTCTGCACACTCCACGCACATCCACCCTCAAAAAAAGAAGATACACATAAGTGCAATTTGTTGTTGTTAAGTCACTCAATGCAATTAAGAGGTAAATAAACTGGAAAGGAACAGTATTTAATATGTTACGATAAAGAAACATTTTAATAACCTTTAAATATCAAGAGTTTTATAATGAGAAAACGAAAAGTGATCCTCAGTCGAAAAGTAGGAAGCAAACATGAGTGAATATTTACAAAAGCACACAAAATAATGAAAAAAAAGTATAAAAAATATCATGTTGCCGAATTTTATAAATGCAAATTAAAATAAGCTCTTCTGCCTACCACCTGACATTATTATAAATTGCAGTATTCTGTTTTGCCAAAGCAAAGGGGGAAAGTCACCTTCATATAATTCTAGAGAGACTGTAATCAGTCTGCAAATAAATTATTACTGAGTATCTATTAGTGCTAGTGTCAGAACTGAAAAGCAAATTGTATTTTTTTCAAAATTCCTAAAATCATTCATGCCTTTTCTCCCAGTACTTCTACTGACTGAGATAAAAGTGTAGCTTTTAGTTTGTTAACGAGAGTCAGGGTGCCCTCCTTTTGCTAAGCCCCAGCTCAGTTGCATATATGGTTTGAAAATCAGTATTACAAGCAAATAAAAAATGAAAAAATGTATGTACATAGTAGATACATACACATATAACTGTAAAACAAACAAGTTATATCAAGTATAAAGAAATATTAAGATATGAGGTTTTTAGAAAGATATATTAAATCAAATATGAAGAAGATTAAAAGAGTAAAAATACTATCATATAATGACACAAATAGCTTCTACCTCTACTTTTATCTCTGTTTCTAGTACTATTGATTTATGTATCAAATGCCAACATTTCCCTTGAGTTCCAGACTCCTACTGAGTTCCAGACTGCTATTCCAGGTTCAAGTTAAAATGTCCAAAAATAAAGCCGTTCATTTCCCCTTTTTTGGCCTCCCTTCCTCAAATTGGTTCCTCCCCTAGTTTTCCATTATGAGTAAGCAAAACTGTTGTTTTTCTGGACTCTTTTTATTTTTATCTCTCTTTTTATTGGTCTTCAGTCAAGTACTGCCATCTCTGCCTCCAAATCACATTGCTAATCTGGTGTTTTATCTTCCACACTACTACTTGCACTCCTCTTCTCTAAAATCCATTCCAAATATTGCAGCCAGTGCGATTCTTTACAACTATAGATCCAGTCATATAGGTCCCTTGGTTGAAACTGACTATAACTTTCCACCACACTTAAGATCCATATTTCTTACCATGGGATCAGGAGCCTCCATTCTCTGGTCTCTAAGATCTATCACTCCTCATCTTGCCCACTAACCTGAAGACTCTAGCCTCAATCAGGGCAAGAAGGTTCCCAAGCAAGGGTGTTGCTTTTGCCCTTCCTAGAATGTTACTTCACAGTATTCAGATCTCTGTTCAGAGAGGTCTTCTTTGATTACTTGTAAATGAGCACTCCCTTCCCCAGCCTTCACCTAACCCTACACACGGATATGTCAGGGACTTTCCTCCATTTATGGCCCTATCTGAACTCATATTTCTCATTCATCTACTGATGTGTTGAGTGGCAATGATGGCTAATCCAAAATTTAAGCCCTTAACAACTATATTGCTTAAATATCAATAATAGTATATCTGTATTCAGATATGCTTTTTCTTCTTGGTGCTCGGTCATATTATCCAAATTTTGTATGATTGATAAACATTTGCTTTAAATCCAGAATGAAAAGTTAACACGCAGAGAACTTAAAATAGTAATGACAAAGTGTAGAATGTACAAGAAGGGAGGCATTTTCCTTGAGAATTAGATTAGGTCATTTCTTCAGTTGTGAGCAATTTTTTAAGATAATCTTCATTTGAGTGGAAGGTCAAATGAGAAAATTTATTATACAAGAAGGGAAAATTGTATAAGGTGAGAAAATCATGTGAAAGAGATGTTGGCAAAGGAAAGCAGAGCACCAGAGGAATCTAACTGAAGACTCTCCATTCTCTGTTGCTCTGCCAACTGATTTGGGGTAACAGCATTTTAATAAAGTAACCAGGAAGTAGAGGTGGGGCCTCACATGATCTAGCTGACTTTGTTGTAGGTAAGAGATGTGGAGAGCTTCATCATACAAATTAAGTAATGAAGGTAAGACTTTAGCTTATATATGAAAGGGTTAAATGGAGTTCACATGTTGGAAAGAGCTCCTTGCTTTCCACTCTCCTGGAAAGGAATAAATCCCATGGTTACATGTCCCACATTGTTTTGGTTTTGACTTACTAGTGTCTCTGCCAGTAACAAGAATCACAGACTGAGAAAAAGTGGATGTTCACTCACTCGATACCTAGGTGTATTCTCCTGGGTTCAGTGAGAAAGGTCAGCTAGCAACTTGGTGTCTTCTCTTTGCCCTTAACTTAAAGAGATGTCCAAAAAGAGGTGAGGGATAGAACAAGGAGATTACAAGGTAAAAAGCCAGTGACTGACTTTTGCAGTGAGAACAGTATCCTTGACATACAGAATGATCAACAAAATGATGGCACTTCTTCATACCTAGCAGGGCGCTTGGTACTAATGCAGCCTGCCATGTAATGTCCACTTCTCCAGAAATCCCCCAAAAGAGGAAAATTTGGTTAAGTTTGTTGAGTCAACCTGTTTAACTTTAAGCTCACAAGTATGCAGATTCAATGGCTATCTACCTCTTATTTTGCTATACTGTTTGAGCTCCTGAACCTGTCCTGGAAATCAATCTTTACTTGAACTAAACTCAAATTGAACAGATAATTGCAGAAGTCTTATAGAATAAAAATTGATCTTTGAAAAACAGGTTTATTTTCTTTTGCTTTAAGAACAAAATCCATTCTGGTTAAATAAGGTTTTATTTTCCATTCCATTCAGAAAGTGTTCCCTCTCCATATAAGCTCTGTGCAGCTCACAGGAGAGTTTGGAATCACTGGTAGGGGGGAGATCAAGAAAGATGAGCCACTTTGTCAAATCAAGCCATTAAATATATTATGTAAGAATCAATACACTGCAGTATATGAACCTAAGAAGAATGTAAAGAACCAGCTTCCACATGGCTGGCCTGCCCATGGGCAACCTTAATTACTTCACTTAAAGTAAACCAGGATTCTCATCCATCAAATAGGAGTAATTGCAGTTGATACTTCTCTTTCCTAGAGGGATGCTGTGATCATTATTCAGACAGTTTGGGTCAAGAAGTCTAGGATTTAGTGACAACAGACTTATTATGAAAAGTAGTGAGGAAAGATGTTTGAACAGAGAACAGGTTTTTAATGAAACAGATCAGAACCTGACATCGAGAAACTCCATTTATTACCAGTGAATATATAAAATGCACTGAAAGTACTCTTGTCTCAACTTTCTTATCAATAAAATTGGGGGGGGGGGAATTACCTACCTTAGAAAAATCCATGTGAAGACTATAGCCAATATATACAAAGAGCTGGCCACTAGATACGAAATAAAATGATATGCTCATTTTCGTATTTCATGAATCACTTACCCTATAGCAAGTATTTCTATTAATGTATAAAAGTCATTTAAAATAAGATTGGGCTTCACAAGTGGTACTAGTGGTAAAGAATTTGCCTACCAATGCAGAAGGCACAGAAGTCACGGGTTCAATCTGTGGGTTGGGAATATCCCCTGGAGGAGGAAATGGCAAGCTGCTCCAGTAATTCCACAGACAGAAGACCCTGGTGGGCTGCAGTTCATGAGGCTGCAAAGCATTGGACATGACTGAGCAACTGACCAGACACAGATAAAATGAGATTATGTGCCCCCTTAAAGCTGGGACCCATAGCTCATATTTTCATAACACCCACAGATTCTAAGAGTAGTGCATTCCACATAACAGACAGCTAATCCATAGTTGTGAAATGAGTCACTCACTAGTCAGTGATAACTGAGGTCCCATCGCTTCATGTACCATTTCTATACTGGTGACTCTCATAGCTTCCAGCTTGAATTCCTTCCTGAAGTTCCAAATTCACATACCAATGGCCTGCTCCCCACCTGAACTACTATTATCCTTTAGGATGTTCCAAACAGAATTAATAAATTCTTGATTAATCCCTATTCTCTGTCCTTTACCAGTCTCCATTTAGCAAATAACATGACAATTCATTGTGATATCAAGAAAGCACTGTTTCACCTATGTCTAAACTCACTAACAATGTATTATTATATGTATTTTCCCACTCCCTCAAAACTCCAAATATTGTACATACTTTTTTATTTTTAATCCACTATTTTTTTAACTTTTTATTTTGTATGGGGGTATAGCCTATTAAAAATGTTGTAACACTTTAGCAAAGGCACCCAGCCATACGAACATATGTATACATTCTCCCCCATATTGTGCATGCTAAGTTGCTTCAATCGTGTCTGACTCTTTGCGACCCATGGACTGTAGCCCGCCAGGCTCCTTTTCCATGGGATTCTCCAGGCAAAAATACTGGAGTGGGTTGCCATGCTTTCCTCCAGGGGATCTTCCCAACCCAGGGATCAAACCCGTATCTCTTAGCTCTCTTGCATTGGCAGGCAGGTTCTTTACCATTAGTGCCACCTGGGACACCAATATTATACATATTTTTTTTAATTTCCCCAGATTCATATTTGTTCCAGTTTATTACTTCCCTGATTTAGAGGGAGCTTCATGTCCTCACTGATCAAATCTAAGTCCAGTCCATTCAAATATCAGTGTCTAGATCAGATTGCTGAAACTGTTTCTGTAACAGCACCAGCACTGACCAAGGACTGATTGAATCTTAGTCTTTATCCTTGAAATATTCTTTTCAGTTGTATGCACTTTAGGAAAATCCTGCATTTAGAGTCCACTACTTGTCTGTTCCAAGTATTGTTTGAGTTATTCAAATTGATAACAGTGTTCTTGTCACTTATGATCCCACTTCTTGTTGCTGTTTTGGTGAAGGACATAGGACACAGAATTACACTTTAAAAATATCTTGCAGAGCCCACTGTTATGGTACATTCTGTTTATAGTTGTTTTCAGATTTCTGAAGCCCTTGACAAAGCATTAATTATCCTATAAATTTACCCAGGAAAATTCAGAATTTCAAATTTATGTAATTTTTTTTTTTTTTTGCCCTCAAACTGGTAGTCAAACCACTGCTAAGAGACAGGATAGCAGAGTAAGTACATTATCTTCTTTAACACAGTCACTCAGCATAAGATACTTACATGATTCTGTGGTATTTAGGTGGTGAAATACGATTTGCTTTTTTTACTAATTTTTTGAAAAGGCTAATTAAATTCATGCTTGTCAACCTATGTAAAAATACAGAGCTTAAATTCTTGCAGGCTCTATGATTGTCTGATCAAGAAAAACAATAACAAATAATAAACAACCCCTTTGTGGAACCTCTAGGCTCAGTTCAAATGCTTTTTTATTTATGAAGCCTTTCTACCACTTCTCAATGAATTGAAATTTAGACTTCACCTTCCACTCAATTCCTAGGACCCTCTCCCAAGTAACTTCTTGACAACATTCACACATAGCTTTAAATGTGTTAATCACATGTATTTCCATTTCTAGTTCATTTTGAAAAGTGGCCTGTTTTTTCTTTGTATTTCTATCTTTCTTCCCAGAAAACCTAGGACAATATCTTTCAAACATTAAATAATCCCACCTTTTATAATTAAATAACCACCTTTTATTCTTCATTCTAACTTGCAAATTATATGCAATCAAAATTTATTATATAGCTACTGGTGGCTCAGACAGTAAAGAATCTGCCTGCAATGCAGGAGACCCAAGTTCCATCCCTGGGTCAGGAGGATCCCCTACAGAAGGGAATGGCAACCCACTCCAGTATTCTTGCCTGGAGAATTCCAGACAGAGGAGCCTAGAGGGCTACAGTCCATGGGATTGCAGAGAGTCAGACACGACTGAGCAACACACACACACACACACACACACACACACACACACACACACACACACACACACACACATACACACACACACCCTACACATGCCTACTTGAGTTTCCCAGGTGGCGCTAGTGGTAAAGTACCCGCCTGCCAATGCAGGAGACACAAGAGATGCTGGTTCAAACCCTGGGTTTGGAAGATCCCCTGGAGAAGGGCATGGCACCCACTCCAGCATTCTTGCCTGGAGAATCCCACAGACTAAAGAGCCTGGTGGGCTACAGTCCATGGAGTCTCAAAAAGTCAAACACGACTGAAGAGGCTTAGCAAATAGCCATGTTCAAGGGATAGTGCCAGATGCTATGTGACTTAAAACCTAAATAAGGCATCTTATTCTTAGGTTCTTTCCACTTAATCATAGATCCAGAAAAGTAAAATAGGCTTAAAATACTCTGTAAAAGGAATTGTAACTGGAGTGAACTCAGAGTACTGTAGGAGTACGGAGGGGTCCAGGCATCTCAGTAACCCGGAAGGAAATGGCAGAGAAATAAGATGGTACCGGCACTAAATCTTGAAGCATGAGTACAACAGACGGAGCAGCAGAGAAGGGGCGTGGCAAGCAGAGGGAGCACCCCAGCAGCGATGTGAGAACCAGCGATGTATTCATGAAGCTACACAGAGCTACAGGCATTAGAGGTCCTGAGAGAGGGAGGGAATGTGAAGCTGGAGTAGCAGTCAGGAGTTGGATCCTGAATGGCTTTAAATGCCAGACGAATCACCTGGGTATGACGGAGACCCGCTGCATATGCAACGCGGTACGTGCACGTCTGTGATTGCCACTGGCTTCCTGAGCTGGGCACTCAGCAATCTTACTTTCAGATGATGCACCTAGTCTGTAACTTGCAGTCTTCATGAAAGTCTTTGCTTTTGTTAGACTAAATGAAACCATATCTGGTTTTTTTTAATGTATGGCCTTCCTATTGTTCCACCTTTTTGCTGTTTTATTTCCCTTCTTCCCAATTCTCAGAGGAAATGAAATTTGCAGCATAGAAAAATATCTTCAACCTAATACTCTCATCTTCTCCTTGCTCCTCACTTCTCATGCCCAATTTGAATAAAAGCCTTGTCATGTATTTTTCACACCTTCACCTGAACGGAAAGCTTGAGTGCCTAAACTAATCCCCATGAGAGATTTCATTTCCAGTGTGCAAATGATCAGGCTGAAAAAAGAAAAAAAAGAACTCTTATTTTAATCAAGTGAGAATGGTTAAAAGAGAGAGAGATTCCTATAAAAATAATATGCCACATCTCTCAGGATTTCAACAGCAAGCATTTGTGGCATTTTATTTACAAGTGAAGAAAAAGTGCATAAGCCGAAAGGAATGAGCTCAAAACAATGTAAGAGGAGAGCTGATTTGACAATAAATTTGCAAGTCTCCATTCACAAGCAGCATCAGCAGTAGCCTCATTAAACTCAACAGTTGGACCAGTTACAGAAGAATATACACCCAATTTAGCCATACAAATGCACTTTAGGAAGACTTCAGATTTTAATGCTGTAAACATCTCTCCTAAAGGGCCTTTTTAAAATCTCTTAAATACAATACACATAGGCACACACACACACACACAAATAACCATGCATATGTATTCTGTAACAAACCTTGTGTGCGTGCTAAGTCATTTCAGTCATGTCTGATTCCTTGTGACCCTATGTACCATAACCCACCAGGCTCCTCTGTCCATGAGATTCTCCAAGCAAAAATATTGGACTGGGTGGCCATGCCTTCCTCCAGGGGATCTTCCAGAACCAGGGACTGAACCCATGTCTCTTATGTCTCCTGCCTTGGCAGGTGGGTTCTTTACCACTAGTGCCGCCTGGGAAGCAACGGATATGATAGATATGTTCAAAGGAAACTAAAAACCAAGGTCAAAATGTATTATTCAAACATTTAGTTGACAAATTTGGAATATTTTTTTGAGAAATTATAAACTTAACAGTTTTTTAAAAATTACTTATTTATTCACTGATTTTATTTTTAGCTGTGCTTGGTCTTCCTTGCTGTGCGGGCTTTTCTCTAGTTGCAGTGAGTGGGGCTACCCTCTCGTTGCAATACACAGGCTTCTCACTGCAGTTGGCTTCTCTTGCTGCACAGCACTGGCTATAGGGTGCATGGACTTCATTAGCTGGGCTCTCAAGCTCTAGAGCACAGGCTGCTCAACAGCTGCTCTGCAGCATGCAGGATCTTCCCGGATCAGGAATCACACTCGTGTCTCCTGCGTCTTCTGCAATTGCAGGTGGATTCCTTACCACTGAGCCACCAGGGAAGCAAATTTAACTCCTGCCTTAATGAAAAATTAACTTTTCCAATGGACAAACCACACATTAGCCACTTCCTTTATCAAACGAATTGAGAATAAACTGCCAATCACAAAATATAACAGGGTTGCATTTTTCATTCATTTCAGCATGATTCAGTTACTGTCCCAGCAAGACAAAGGATTTCCTTTCTAGTAACTGAAGATCATACTCTAATTTGCCTAAGTAGAAGTAGTTTATTGTAACAACAATCATTATCAGGCATAAAGGTAGAATACTGACCTGAACAACCCTCCAAGGTTCCCAATCCTAACCACATGGTGTTATCCTCCTAGAAGCAACAGTACAATGAGCATAACTTTCTCCTTTGTCCCAAACATCACTCACTAACATACTACAAAACTGAAAGATCTTTATTTCATCTGTCACATTTCCTAGATAGACTTCCATTCAAATTTCACAGCCAGCAAGGAATTTTCTACACAACCTTCACCCCCATACACACCTCACTCTCCATTCACACCTTACATATTCTGTAAATGGTACTCACTTCTGCCATTTTATCTACCTAGCATTCCTTGCCTCTCTTCTGTTTGGATTCTCCAGTTAATATTACATTTCTCTCTAACAGACCTTTCCAACTTCCTGGAATTGGCATCCAATAGATGTGTTGAATCAATGCCACTGTATTTTATATGTTTCAGGGTTAATTTATGAATAGCCCATATTTTGCAAAGTAAATTTCCTAACATATAAACCTCTAGCCTGTTATCAGTGTGACCCTGACATGAAGCAAGAGATTTATAAGAAAAAAATCTGAGATACTGGTTATTTCCTTTAACAATCCAGCAGCCTGTTTCTTTGGCTCATTTTGTATTAAAGATTGAACATTCTTTCTGGAATAAGATTTGTAGCTATTAAATAGCTTTTTATACTTTTAAATGACTGTTTTGTTAAGTACAAAAGCAATATACTTTCTTCAAGAGCAAGACAGCCATTAGTCAGCTCATTCCTGAGCTACATTTGGCCTTAAATTTTAAGCGGCAATATTCACCATTACTGGATGATAAATTGCAATAAGAAAATATACTTCTCTTCCCTGTAAACTCTCTCTACTTTAAATGGGCATAGCATGACTTTAATAACACGTTCAAAGATACCCAAAGTCAATGTCTTCCAAAGCAAATCACAAGAATGTTGGATAACTTCGTAATGATCATTAAATCACTGTGATTTCTACAGACAGGGTTTCCTGCTGAGGCAGTGACAAAGTAGTTTAAAGAAAATTAAGGAATAAACTAAAAATATATAATCTCACCGTTTCCATGGTAATGCCATCTATAAACTACTACAAAGTTCTAAAATAGTTCCTTCCCATGAGATATTAATAACAATTGATAGTTCCAACTTAGATATACTTGTATTGCAGTTCCATGCTGATGATGATACCTATATTATTAACAGACACTAAAAATGTAACAAAATATAAAAGTATTAGGTGTCTCAAACATACCAACATCATCTTAAACTCCATGGGTCTTCTTTCAAACCCTTCAAACAGGAAGACACCTTGGGATGTAAAGTTTGTGGGAGGATAAATTCTGTAAATTCATTGGAAGTTTACTCTTTATAGATGTCTTTATGGAAATGTTTTCCCAAGAGATATACATACTAATAACAGGACACTCTGCCAAATAAAATGGTTGAATTAATAGGTGATATTGACATTAAGGGGAAAAAAAGCTGGCTAATAGTTACCAAGTATCGATTATTGGCAGGCAGTTCATATAGGCTCACATTATCTGAGGAGGCGAACTTTATTCTACAGTTTCTAGATAAGGAAGATGAGGCTTAGAGGAATGTTACTTGAACATAACAACCATTTGGTGAACAGAGCTGATGCTGGATGGGATCCAGGTATATCTGAATATATATATTCAGTATTACTTTTAATTACTTTTAATACTGAATATTTGTGGGAAAAAATAAATACAAATTTTGTAAACCATCTATTGGAGCGTGAGGAATGAATACTGCGCTTTCTGAGAATTCCGAAAGGTAAACTGTCTAAAAACATTTCCTATCCACAGTAATAAAGAAGACAAATTGAAAATAAGCCTCTTTAAGCTGCCAAAAAATGGAAATGGCCAAATCTTATAAGCAAAGAAAACTCTGTTTCAACACTGAGCTATATCATTTCTGCCATAGTTCTGTATTTAAAAGTATTTCTCTCTTAAACAACTGTTGCTGTTCAGTCACTAAGTCATGTCCAAGTCTTCGTGATCCCATGGACTGCAGCACACCAGGCTTTCTCATCCTTCACTATTTCCCAGAGTTAGCTCAGACTCGTGTCCATTGAGTCGGTGACACCATCCAATCATCTCATCCTCTGCCACTCCCTTCTCCTCATGCCCTCAATCTTTCCAAGCTTCAGCATCTTTTCCAATGAACTGGCTCTTCACATCAGGTAACCAAAGGATCAGAGCTTCAGCTTTAGCATCAGTTACTATCATGTAAATCAGAAAATAACCACTTAGTTTCAGAGCATAAAAGTGAAGACATGGTAGCAGCTGAGGTTAGGAGAGAGGCTTCTGTGACATTGTTTACACATATTTCTATACTCGGTTCTATATTGAACTTTAGTTATTTTTATAAATGGATGAAATATAAATTATGGAAATGAAAAGCTTATGTTTCCACACATAATAAATAAGGCTATAGAGTCTTGGGTCACTAATCAATATTGCTTTTATGAAATGAATTACTGTAAAACAAAGTTGAAACAAATTCCCAGCCTGCCTCAGCCTACAAAGCAGAGGACGCTGCTTTACTGAATGGTCTCCGTCTTCCACTGTCTTTGACTCTACGCCTCACTGTGCTGTCATAAATAAGACACCGAATTAGCAGGTACATGTTAGCAGTAGCCATTCCCTCTTTGTTATGATATGTTTGTAATTAGCATTTATACAACAGCCATATGAGAACTGGTTAAGAAGCCTGAGGCCCTGTGGAGAGTGCTTATGGCTCTTCCTTATGTCTCCTTCATATACACTAATATATGGCACAGTAGACAGGAGACTACGGATATTTCATCAGTGCAATATCCACCTTCTCAAAGAGCAATTTCTGTTATATATCACATATTATACCTATTTTTAAAAGGTAATAGTGACATCAGCAAGATGGCTAAATAAAACATGCCACGTTTCATTCCCCCGCAACAATAATGATTCAGCAATTACCCACAATCAAAAATACCTCTGGTGGAGTTGTGGGATCCAGCACCAAATGCCAAGGAAGCAAGGAGGAGTATCACCCACCTATATGTTGGGTGTCAGGCATAAAGACTTTGGTTCCAGCTGTGAATCCTGCAGTGGCCTGTGAGCCAGCTACAAACCTCAGCCATAAGCTAGGAGCCCCTGGAGAACACTGTCTTAGACAACCACCCATGGACAAAAGAGCCTTTGTGGGAAGTGTCCCACAGAGAAGTTTCAGCTACCACTAGAACACACACACACACAAAATACAAGTTCAGATGCACTAGAAAGTCTGAATGCATATGAAGAACACTTTAGCATTATCCATATCACACTTCTCACAAGACAGCACAGCTCAGTGCCAAAAGAGATCTTCCTCAGCCCCAAATTCCTCTTGCTGAAGAAAGTGACAGTCTGTGAGTGAGTGCCTGAGTTCCCCCAGTTGTGTAGAATGCTGCCATCTCTCTCTCATCTCATCCAAAATAGGATGTCACTACTGAACTACTGTGGGATGGAAAGAGCTTGGAAGGGCAGCAGACAGGACTCTCAGCGGGCATAAAGGTCATGCAGATCCTGGTAACAGTATTGTGTCCCCCATGAAGAAGCCTGTACAACAGCCACTAGAGACACCTTGTCAACAGACCCCACCAAATGGCCAATGGGCACTCCAGCATTGTGCATGCCTCACAAATACACAACTCCACAAATACACACTCTTTTCAGTGCTGAGATGGAGTTCTGGCAGACAGCTAGTGAGTATGCACAGAAAACGAGCCCAAAACTGAAGGTCAGGGAGAGACCACAAACGCGAACTTTAACACTTTCTTTCGGAAAGCAAAAGGGAGTCTGCTGCTGCTGCTGCTGCTGCTAAGTTGCTTCAGTCTTGTCCAACTCTGTGCGACCCCATAGATGGCAGCCTACCAGCCTCCTCTGTCCATGGGATTTTCCAGGCAAGAGTACCGGAGTGGGTTGCCATTGCCTTCTCCGAAAAGAGAGCCTATCAGCACTCAATCTACTTCATTGCAGGATTAATGGAAGGCAAAAAAGCTTAAGAATTCAGCCACAGGAATAAGACAAGGGTGCCCACTCTCACCACTACTATTCAATACAGTTTTAGAAGTTTTAGCCACAGAAATCAGAGATGAAAAAGAAATAAAAGGAATCCCGATTGGAAAAGAAGAAGTAAAACTCTCACTATTTACAGATGACACGGTCCTCTACATAGAAAACCCTAAAGAAAGCAGCAGAAAATTACTAGAGCTAATCAATGAATATAGTAAAGTTGCAGGATATAAAAATAATCCACAGAAAACCCTTGCATTCCTATACACTAACAATGAGAAAACAGAAAGAGAAATTAAGGAAACAATTCCATTCACCATTGTGACAAAAAGAATAAAATACTTAGGAAAAAAATCTACCTAAAGAAACAAAAGACCTACATATAGAAAACTACAAAACATTGATGAAAGAAATCAAACATGACACAAATAGATGGAGAAATATACCATGGTCATGGATCAGAAGAATCAATGTAGTGAAAATGAGTATACTACCCAAAGCAATCTGTAGATTCAGTGCAATCCCTGTCAAGTTACCAACAGTATTTTTCACAGAACTAGAACAAATAATTTCACAATTTGTATGGAAATACAAAAAAACTGTGAATAGCCAAAGCAATCTTGAGAAAGAAGAATGGAACTGGAGGAATCAACCTGCCTAACATCAGACTATACTACAAAGCTATGGTCATCAAGACAATATGGTACTGGCACAAAGACAGAAATATAGATCAATGGAACAAAATAGAAAGCCCAGAGATAAATCCACACACCTATGGACACTGTATCTTTGAAAAAGAAGGCAAGAATATACAATGACAAAAAGACAATCTCTTTAACAAGTGGTGCTGGGAAAACTGGTCAACCATTTGTAAAAGACTGAAACTAGAACACTTTCTAACACCATTCACAAAAATAAACTCAAAATAGATTAAAGATCTAAATGTAAGACCAGAAACTATAAAACTCCAAGAGGAAAACATAGGCAAAACACTCTCTAACGTAAATCACAGTAGGATCCTCTATGCCCGCCTCCCAGAGTAATGGAAATAAAAGCAAAAATAAGCAAATGGGACCTAGTTAAGCTTAAAAGCTTTTTCACAATGAAGGAAACTATAAACAAGGTGAAAATACAGCCTTCCAAAAGGGAAAAAATAATAGCAAACGAAGCAACTGACAAAGAATTTCAAACATATACAAGCAGCTCCTGCAGCTCAATTCCAGAAAAATAAATGACCCAATCAAAAAATGGGCCAATAAACTAAACTTCTCTAAAGACATACAGATGGCTAACAAGCACATGAAAAGTTGTTCAACATCACTCATTTTCAGAGAAATGCAAATCAAAACCACAATGAGGTACCATCTCACACCAGTCAGAATGGCTGCTATCCAAAAGTCTGCAAGCAATAAATGCTGGAGAGGGTGTGGAGAAAAGGGTACCCTCTTACACTGTTGGTGGGAATGCAAACTAGTACAGCCAATATGGAGAAGAGTGTGAAGATTCCTTTAAAAAGTGGAAATAGAACTGCCATATGACCCAGCAATCCCGCTGCTGGGCATATGCACCAAGGAAACCAGAATTGAAAGAGACACGTGTACCCCAATGTTCATCGCAGCACTGTTTATAATAGCCAGGACATGGAAGCAACCTAGATGTCCATCAGCAGACGAACGGATAAGAAAGGTGGTACATATGCACAATGGAATATTACTCAGCTATTAAAAAGAACACATTAGAATCAGTTCTAATGAGGTGGATGAAACTGGAGCCTATCATACAGAGTGAAGTAAGTCACAAAGAAAAACACCAATACAGTATATTAATGCATATATGTGGAATTTAGAAAGATGGCAACAATGACCCTATATGCGAGAGAGCAAAAGAGACACATATATAAAGAACAGACTTTTGGACTCTGTGGGAGAAGGCGAGGGTGGGATGATTTGAGAGAATAGCATTGAAACATGCATATTATCATATGTAAATAGATCGCCAGTCCAGGTTCGATGCATGAGACAGGGCACTCAGGGCCGGTGTGCTGGGACAACCCTGAGGGATGGGATGGGGAGGGAGGTGGGAGGTGGGTTCAGGATGGGGCACACATGTACACGCATGACTGATTCCTGTCAATGTATGGCAAAAACCACTGCTGCTGCTAAGTCACTTCAGTCGTGTCCGACTCTGTGTGACCCCACAGATGGCAGCCCACCAGGCTCCCCCACCCCTGGGATTCTCCAGGCGAGAGCACTGGAGTGGGCTGCCATTTCCTTATCCAATGCAGGAAAGTGAAAAGTGAAAGGGAAGTCGCTCAGTCGTGTCTGACTCTTCGTGACCCCATGGACCGCAGCCTACCAGGCTCCTCTGTCCATGGGATTTTCCAGGCAAGAGTACTAGAGTGGGGTGCCATCGCCTTGGAGGCTAATTACTTTACAATATTGTAGTGGTTTTTGCCACTACAATATTGTAAAGTAATTAGCCTCCAATTAAAATAAATAAATAAATAATTTTTAAAAAAGAATTTGGCCACAAGAGGGAGCAAGAAGTATGAAACAAGAGCATCCATAGGTCACTACCATGCCAGACAAAAGGTTATTTCTCCCTTCAAGTCAGTCATTAGTGACTGGAGGAGGTGACTGCAACTTGAAACATGAAGACAGCAATGCAAGGCTTTAAGGAACACGAAAAAACAAGGAAACTTGACACTAACAATGGATCATAAATATCCTTTCAGTAACTAACCCCAAAGACATGGAATCTGAAATTTACCTGGTAAATAACTCAAAATAGCTTTTACAAGGAAGCTCAAAGATCTAAAAAACATAAAATAAACCAACAAAACCCACAGAAAGATAATTTAACAAAATCGGGGACATGATACAGGACTAAAATGAGAAGTATACAAAGATATAGAAACTGTATAAGAAGAATAAAACAGAAATTACGGAGCTGAAGAACAAGATAAATAAAATGCAAAATGTAATAGAGATCATCTGCAGAGGAATACATCAAGCATTTACTAATGTTTACCCATCAATAATTACTCCAAATGTAAATGAATTAAATTCTCCAATTAAAAGTAGTTATTGGATGGATTTTTTTTTAAGATGCAAATTATATGCCGCTGACAAGAAATTCATTTCAGCTTTAAGAACACCCATAGGTTCAACATAAAAGAATGCACAAAGGTGTTCCATGCTAGTATTAACCAAAAGAAAGCAGGGTAGCTACATTTTTATCAAACAAGAAAAGACCTTAAGGCAAAGACTGTAACAAGAGACAAGGGTGATCATTATTTGATAATAACAGGGAAAATTCATCAAGAAGCCATAATAATCATAAATATGTATGTACCCAACATTGGAGCACCTAAGTATATTAAGTAAATACTGACAGATATGAAAGAAGAAACAGACAACTATACAATATTGCTGCTGCTGCTGCTGCTGCTGCTGCTGCTGCTAAGTCACTTCAGTCATGTCTGACTCTGTGTGACCCCATAGATGGCAGCCCACCAGGCTCCCCGACCCTGCGATTCTCCAGGAATTCAAGACCCCAGTTTCAACAATGGATAGATCATCCAGAAAAAAATCAATAAGAAAACCTTGCACTATCTCCCATCTGATCTTCTCGATCCCTGTGTGCTCTGCTAGGCTTTCCTCTGTATAAGGTTTCAATGAGAAGTAGGCAGCCTTCCTTCAATCATTAAAAAAAAATAAAAATAATAAAACGAAATAAATACTTTCTAATCATCACACCTACAGGCTTTTTCTAACTGATCCTTAGTCATGCATTATCTCTGGATTCCCAGATGGCTCAGTGGTTAAGAATCCACCTGCCAGTGTAGGAAATGCAGGAGATGGGGGTTTGATCACTGGGTCGGAAAGATCCCCTAGACAAGGAAATGGCAACCCACTCCAGTTTTCTTGCCTGAAAAATTCCATGGGCAGAGGAGGCTGGTGGGTTTTAGTACATGGGGTCACAAAGAGTCAGATACAAGTGAGCGACTGCACAGCATAGCACATGTGTTGTTTCAGTTCCAGTAGACAATGACTTCCATGTGTCAGGTAATATGACTGTACTGCAGAATCCCTTACAAAGCTGAGTGACAATCAGCCTGTGCAAGGTTCCAGCTTACTGCCCTCTTTTCTCAGCCATTTCTCTTTTCCATGCCTCTCTAGCTTAATCGCTTGGCTGAGTTGGGTTTGTGCGTTTGTTTTGTGCTTTGGTTTGATCTGTTTGCTTTTCGAGTACCACAAAGTTCTGATCCTCAGCACACATTTGTTCTGTGTTTTGCACAAGGTAACTGAAAATCCCATCTAGCTTTTCTGTAAATTATTGCTTTATCATTTTTTTTTCCTAAAAAGGCTCAGGTTTTGTCAAGATTCTCTTCTAAAATAGAACTACTTCAAAACATCAGTAGTTTTTAAAAATCTTTTTCTTTATGTAGTATCATTTTTATATACACAGTGATAAACAGAAAAGTTTCTGGGTTTAGAAAAAGTATTTTGTGAGATTTGGCATATAATTCTTTAATACTTAATACTTGGGCATGGATAGCTCTGGTCATTATCAGAAACAGATGAAAGATGGGCACTTAACTGTTTTGCAAAGTGGAGTGTTCCGGTGCCCTCTGCTCTGGGGTATGTGATGTACATTCCTATCAGCTCATAGACGTTGTTGGTAGATTTGCCTGTTTTAGGCTACAGGGTCTGGGTCTTGTTTTTAATAAGCAAGTTTTTGACAACCAGGAGATTCAACTTTAAAAGCAAATGAAAAACAGTCTAGATTCTGAGGGCTTCTTCAGAAATCAGAGAATGCCCCCTCCCCAGTGCAGCCTACCTCCTCTCAGCACAGCAGGAGTATCCCACCAGCCACACACATACACGTTTGTATCACCTGCTGGCTTCTGGGTACTCTCAAGTCTTCACCTCCTGCCAAGGGATGATATCTAAAACATATTCCAGCCCACAGTGGCCCAGCCACTGCCCCATCTGAACACTTACTGGAAAAGGGTCCTGAGTGCTTTCAAAGTGCAAGAGTCACCAAAGGAGGGGTCATACTGGTGGGAACAGAAGCGAGTACAGAAGGACAGGTGCTCTTGAGCTGGAGTTGAGCCTTGGCCACACTGCAGGGGAGTTGCATCTTGTCAGAACTCCTGGAAAAGTTGATCTAGAATGAATTTTGCCACACTTAAGGACTGTAGTTAGAGATCTGCTAATTTTATTCCATGCTACATTTATCCTAGGACAACAAAAATCAAACTAGAGACAAGGTAAAATTAACGGAAAGGCCAGAACCAGACTGTGGACTGAAACAGTGTGTATAACAAGCCAAAAAACCCTACAGAAGCATGTTGCCCACTTACTAAACTGACATTTCCCTATGAAGCTTTAGGAATAAATTACCTTTCTAAATTCCCAGCATACACTACAATATTGTTAATATCTTATTCAGAAAGCATTAGGCTCAACTCCTGGCCACACATTTCTATGGAGAAACTTTCTAGGAAAACAAAGACAAAAATCTGGTTAGGTTTCAAAAATATTTGCTTCATTTTATTGGATTTTTCTACATCCAAGAAACATAAATAACCTATATTATAAATACATAGAAAACACTTTTGAGCAATAAAGGATATGATAAAATGTCTAAAATCAACATCTGGAAACATAATACAGTAATTAAATTTTAAATAATGGGAACAAGCAAAGTTAGGATGGCCCAGCTCATCAATTATATTTGCTTTTTAACTCTCTTATTTATCTCATGATGGTATCAGCATGAGATACATATTGATCTCATAACTAAGAAGCTAGGTAACTCCTTAAAAATTATTTTTAATGTACTAAAAGTTATTTTTAGAATTGGTTTCATGTACGAAAAGCATCAGACAACCCTGGACAGTAACTTGATATCTGACTTACATAACACATTCTGCTCTCAGGCTCCATTTTAATTACTATGCCTTCAGGCCCCAAAGTATTACCCCCTGGATCAAATTCAGCTGGGAAGCAGATTTTATTCAGTAGGTTTGATGCTTGAAAAAAATGGCATGCGAATGCTTTAGGTCAGGCCTGCTCAGTTGTGTAACAAGTCAACAGTTGTTACCTACTTGACCCATCCTATGGCCACCTTTGACGGCTTCACTCACTTGTGATGTCTGTTTGGCCCCCTGAAGTTCAATGACTGACAGGTACGGCAGGGAAGTTCATGGTGACATGGTTGACAAATCAGAGCCTCAAAAGAAGGAACTGGGGTTATTTAGCTGGGAGACAAAAAGCTATTTTGCGGGGGAGGGGTTTAAAGGCTTTAGAAAATGAAAAGAAGACATATTCAGATCAGAATCTCAAAATGAGAATCAGCATCATCAAAATAATCCAGGAATGTGTTAGAAATGCAAAGTTTCAGACCTCTCCCCAGATTTACAGAAAATGATAAATTCTAGAGTGAGGACAGTAATTTGTTTTACCCTCCAGGTGATTCTGATGCATATAAACTTTTGAGAACCACTTTTCTAGGTGTAAAGAGACCAACCAGGAAAAAAACAGGGTAGAAATCACAAGGCAGGATATTTCATTTTATGGTATAGGCCTTTTAGTCAAAACCTTTTAAATGCCCCAGATTAAACAGCAGGTAGAATAATCAGGAGTGAACTTCCTGATACTGAAAGTGTCAGCCAAAATCAGAAAAGATTCAAATATCAGTCATAATTTTGACTCAGATAAACTCAAAAGGACTTTCTACTTGGAACAGTCAGTAATTCCAGGATCCTACAGGAGAAAATCTTATCACAACACAGTATAAGGAGCACAGTATAACCATAAAAGTGGATAAGGAGCCCAACAAAAATGAGTGTACTGTAAGAGTACCTGCCAGTGAGGATAAGAACTTGTTAATTGAATTCAGAGCCTCATGAAACTTCTTTTAAAATTATTTTCCTTTTCATAGAACATATTGTCAGAGGGCCCATTAAAAAACATGAATATAGGCAAAACCTGTTTGAGTAAAAGTGACAGGAAATTGAGAATGAATAACTATTATTTTTAAAGATTTTTTTAAAGTCTTTATTGAAGGTGTTACAATGTTGCTTGCTTTAGGTTTTGGTTTTTTGGCTGGGGAGTCATATAGGATCTTAGCTCCCCAACCTGGATTGAACCCACAGCCCCTGTACTAGAAGGTAAAGTCTTAACCACTGAACCATGGCAGAAGTCCAGAAAATGTAACGACTGAATACAAGAAGCAGTTCTGAAGGCTGAGCTAATGAAGTCTGCAGCCACCATCTTACAGAGCCACTCGGAAGAGCATTCATAGAAATAAATTAGTGATGTCTCTAAGCAGAGGTCAAAATGTTGGCACATGCATGATTACTGGTGAATACTGTGAGTTCAAAAGCGGGTATCCCTATACAAAAGATCTGGGGTGCTCTGAAGGGCCTCCCTGAGGCTAGCTGGCAGAGGCACAGATAGCTCCCAACCACAGGCTGGGGCAAGACTTCTTCAGTTGATTAGTTTTAATCAGAAGGACTTAACGATTGCCATTCATGTAATATTTTTGGTTGCAGTATATATTCAGTTAAAGATAGCAGGGTAGTAAACTACTGTCCTCATTAAAGGATGGAATTGAATATTCTCAATTGATCTGTGTTTGTATCTTTAAGATGCTAAACCAAAGAATTCCACAGATACCACAGATAACATTACAGGTAAATGGCCTGGCCATGCTTCTCTGATTCCCCTCTTATAGTCAAGATTCTACAGTCCAGAGGTCAACTTAATCTAATGGATCTAGGAAAGTAGCTACCTTTTGTACTTTCAGATGCGCTTACTTACCACATTGCAGAGGCAAGGTATATCAAGCCTGATTCAGGCCTTTAAGGATCCCAGAGGAAATCAAAGTGAGATGAAATGCAAGCTGCACCACTTACAGCTACTCAGACAAATCACAGATTTTGCATCTATAAAATAAGGACAATAGTAATACCTTTTCCATATGACTGTTGGGAAAGAATGGTCAGTATTCAGAATATGGTGGTTATTTATAAGTGATTCTTGGTGTCTACTTAACGCCAGTTTGGTCTGATACAAACACTGAGGACCTCCAACCTACAAACTGGTCCTGCCTGATTCCAAAAGAATGCTGAGAAAGCCTGGAAATGTATCAGAAACTTAGGACAGTGGTCTGGCACTCATGTGGATGACAGTCTGGGTAACAGAACTCCCATAAGCAGTAATAACTGTTATTCTGTTTTTTCCTTCTATAGATAACTGGGGCCAGAAAGTCTCCTCACTTTTGTCAGCTTCTGTCACCAGGCTTCACTCTTTATTAGAGAAACCTCCACTCTTTCGGCCAGCTGTGTAAACCACATCCCAGGCCCTGTAGTGGGGATCAGAAACAACAGTCTTTGCAAGCAGCCTGGGCTAACAGTCAGTCAGGTCATAACCAGCTTAATCCAGATAGGTTATGAGTTACTCTGTCCCCATTCCCTGTCTTCCACCTCCTCCTGTATCCCAAGTACCAACACTAAAGAAGTCACTACTGTGTATCTGTGTGCATTAGTAAGGTATATGGCAGTCAGTATTGTCACTGGACTTCTGTTATCCACTGAGGATTTTTAAGAACTGAGATAAACAGAGCATATACCCAACATATACCGACATCTCCCCATAAAATATAAGGCACAAGCTATGGAGCAGAGTCTTATGGCAAAGGATTGTTCTATAGTGTTTTAGGCAGAAAACATGCCTTTACAGCTTGTCACCAGATTGTACATGAAGTCTGAACTTCAATCCACACTTCTTGAATAGCTAAGCCCTGTGAACCTCCTGTGTGATGCTCACCAGCTCGCTTACTAGAGATGATAAATCAGAATTCAGGAGTCAAGACAAGTAACATGGAGATTGCTTGCAGTGGATTTCCAGGATAAAATTCCAGACACACTGAATGGTATTTGAGTAGGATATACACTGAAATATAGAGTTCTTTATAAACAATTCCGGGCCTCCCAGGTGCCGGTCAGTATAGGAGATGCAAGAGACATGGGTTCACCCCTGGGTCTAGAATATCCCCTGGAGTAGGAAATGGCAACTCACTCTAGTATTCTTGCCTGGAAAATTCCATGGACAGAGGAACCTGGGAGACTACAGTCCATGGAGTTACAAAGATTTGGACACAACTGAGCGATTGAGCACACACACACACACACACACACACACACATAAACAATTCCAACTTTGGAGCTGGATTTTAGTAGGATCTGGAAATTGGAAGGTTATGTAACCCCTTCTTAGTCTTTTTGTCTCTGCACTCTCTTGACAGAAACAGAACTATACTTTAAATATTTGCATTGATGGTTAATAATGAATAAGTATTTTCCTAGGTTCTATCATAGTTTGATATCTGCCTTGTGTCAAGACTTGAGGAGCTTAACCCAGTTGTAAAATAATTTCAAGTGTCCATTCTAAGCAAATATGATTTTAACACCTTGCCCACTTCAGTGACAAGGCACTGGCTAGCCGTATTCAAGTTGTATATGGTTTATAGGCCTTAAAGGTTACCTAACTCGTTAAACATCGTTCCTGTTTATGTGTCTCAGTGGCCCATGGAGAGGGATGCCCACAAAAGAATATGAACAAGACACCTCTTGATGTGTATTCAGAGTCATGTTCTGGGATTCTTCCAGGTTTGCTCTAGACATTTCCATTCGATCCTTGAAAGACTACACTAGTGGAAATGAACTGCATCTGCCAAATTATTTCAGCTGGAGTTGGCTATAGTACCAAAGCAGAATTAATGAAGTGATTAGCTCACAGGACACATCAAACTAATAAGAGATATTTTCAAGGTAAATGTCAAGTGAACATCAAAGAAAAAAAAATGCCTATGTGAATCAAAATTAATAACACCAGTAATAAAACCACAAGTGTTTTAAGGTGATGTTGAAGCCACCATGCAAGCACCTATGGCTCTTTCTCATGTATATTATTCATTTGTTTCTTACAAAACTCTTGGGAGAACACATGAGCCTTGATAATCACAGTTTACAGCTAAGCACTCTGAAGACCCTCAGGCTTAAAGAAGAAATCAAAATATTCTTGCTGATATTTACCAACTTGGAGCCAATCAGATACTAAGCACATATTTGTTAGTTTTGCTTAGTTCCCTTTACTTATGAAAGAAGCATGATTATCCATACACAGCTAGCCAAGATGGTATTTCCATTACCAATTCCTTGTGGCCTGAGGTCTGGTGAAAGATGCCACACTCAGTGCTAGCTCATGCATGGAGCCAGCCAGCCAAGGAGAATGGCTTCAAGTCAGCCACTGATGTGAGCACTAGTGCCCATCAATGTCAGGGCCATGCAGAGCAATGCATATTACTACTTACCTTTTGAAGCCATATCCTTTGCTAGCTACTGGGTTGTTGTCCCACATGTACAGCACGAGTTTAAAGAAAGATGGAAACACCATGTCCATAAAAGAAATGAACTCAACTCACAAAATAACAGGAAAGATAATGGGACTAGCATTTATTGCAAGCCAGCTTTGTTTTAGGGGCATCACAATTAAAATCCAATTCAGCTCTTCCAAGAAACCAGTTAAAAGCATTTTACATCCTCCATTCACCCATAAGGAAGCAAACATCACAACTTACTGTCCTGCTTCATGTTGCAAACGTCACACAAATCTTCAGTGGCATGAGCAAGAGTCACACAGATTATCTGAATCTGGTGTCAAAGCTGTTTCTACTTTCAGGAAATAGAAAAGTGTCCATTGGGGAGGAGCTCGGTGTTGCTTTTCTAGATTTACTTTTCTCAAAATAACTGATAGAGTTGACTTACTTTTCTGGAATTTGATTATATGTTTTCTTTTTACTAATTAGCCGGTAAGATTACACTCCTTTGGCTCAGTTGGTAAAGAATTCGCCTGCAATGTGAGAGACCTGGGTTTGATCCCTGGGTTGGGAAGATCCCCTGGAGAAGGGAAAGGCTACTCACTCCAGTATTCTGGCCTGGAGAATTGGACTGTATAGTCCATGGGGCTGCAAACAGTGGGACATGACTGAGCAACTTTCCCTTCACTTCACTTCAACTGAAGATTATACCAGAATAGTTGCAAATTCTCACCTAAACAAATGAGGCCATTCCTTACCTAAGGGGAGACAGGCCAGGTGTTCTAGCTGTTGCTGCCCACTTCAATAGACAAGTCAAAAATCCTGGGACACATGAGCACAAGAGACAGCAGACGCAGGTTCTTCCCTGACCCAAGGGATCAAACCCCATTAGAACGGCTTCAAAGATCACTTAATATAACAAAGATGTGCCTGGGGTAGAAATACGGTGTAGAATAGATGAATACTTGTTTTACATACCTTAAATCAACCACATAGTGGTTGACAAGGTAAGTAATCAAAAGTCTCAAGTGAATAAGAGCACAGACAAAAT
This sequence comes from Budorcas taxicolor, assembly GCF_023091745.1. NCBI lineage: Eukaryota > Metazoa > Chordata > Mammalia > Artiodactyla > Bovidae > Budorcas > Budorcas taxicolor. The sequence goes on from NC_068914.1 coordinate 8,813,540, forward strand.
CATAAGGGTCAAATTTTATGAAGCTGTGGAATATCAGAGTAAAAGGAGAAAGCAATTAATATTTTCCGAATACCTGGAGTATTCATAACACTGGCACATCTGCTCTTTCATTTAACCCTTAGAAGATACATACAATTATCTCATTTATATAGAAAATGGACTAAGGGGGAGTAACTGAAGGTCCCAGGACTACCTAACTCCAGATTCCATGTCTTTCCTCTAAATCTTCATGACTCCATTGGGCAAACATATGACCCACTACTGATAGAAACTGATGCACCTGCCTAGAACAAATATAACACCAGTGGCAAGGTTTCAACAAGAATGTAGACAGAACCTAGAGCAGAAACTTTCAATACAGGCACCCTGCTGCTTAGTACACCAACCATCGAATTGAACTGCACATGATGTAACCACAGTAATCCACCGAAAAGTAGCACACTTAATCATGCTCAAAGGCTAATAGTTTTGGCCCACCTTGAGGCATTTAAACCCACCCACACATTCTATTTCATTCTACATATTAGTAAGTGACATTCCAATTTCTCAGTAATAGCCTTGGCTCATCAATACTGTGCTCAATTCATGAGTAGTTGCTCTCCTCTCCCTATTTTGTGGCTTTCTTTCTCTACACCTTGATCCTAAAACCTGCCTTTGGCTTTTTGGTCTTTGCAAAATTTGGATATCAGTCTGTACTTTCAACTACTGCTTTGCCTAAGTTTATTTCATTATTCTTCTGCTTTTGGAGCCTTCCAGTCCTTGTGGTCTTAAAAAAAGGAAACACACATCTTATACCTGACTCTGAAATCTCTCTCAGTAGGACAATTCCCAGAACCCTCAAGAGAAAGATAATACTTTTGTTATAGAATTTTCTATTGTAAATGTATTCTTCCTTACTATCCATAATGCCTTGCCATGTTTATTGATTCTTGCCTGGAGAAGGCAATGGCACCCCACTCCAGTACTCTTGCCTGGAGAATTCCATGGACAGAGGAGCTGGGATTCTCCGCTGATAGGCTGCAGCCCATGGGGTCACTAAGAGTCGGGCACGACTGAGCGACTTCACTTTTGCTTTTCACTTTCATGCATTGGAGAAGGAAATGACAACCCACTCCAGTGTTCTTGCCTGGAGAATCCCAGAGACAGTGGGCCCCCACCTACAGGGTCGCACAGAGTTGGATACGACTGAAGCAACTTAGCAGCAGCAGCAGCAGCCTGAATTTAGCTGAACACAGAACAATAGATGCCCAAGGGGACTCTACTTCTATATACCCCAAGTCCTGTGTAAGCATAGAAATTCACATGCAAAGGAGAACCAGCAACCAAAAGCACATGTTCCCACTGTTCCCAATATGCTGCTATGCCCACCCTCTTTCTTCGTTCAGGACCATTTCTGAACCCCAGAATTCTCAAGACCACTTCTGCCTCCCTTAGGCGTGTTTGGAACTGTCCCATTACACTATTATTTCAAACAGTTCTCCCTGTGTGTGCATTTGTTTGTTTGTTCTCTTGTTTTCCCCAGGAGGATAAGACATTAGACAGCAGACTCAGTACTGCTTCATTTGAGATCAGCTAAAGCAGAAACCACCAGCATTCACAAATGCTTCATTCTGGGAATGCAAGGCTTTGGGATTAATTAACCCTGAAGCCACATTTTTTTCAGTGTTATGCAATAGGATATTCCTAGATGAATTAGGTAAAACCTGTTGGCAAAGCCTGAAAAAATGTAGATTCTGGAGTCTCATTCTGAAATAACTGATTCAGAGTATATCGTGATGGGGTCTGACAGTAAGCGTTTTAAATATGCTCTTTGTTTTTCTTTCAACAAAGCATAAAGTATGAGGACCTCTGATAAGGTAAATAAATGCTAACAAAGCATCTGCAGTCGAGAAATCTCCCACAGAGAGTTATGGGTCTTTGGAAGAGGAGGAAAAGAAGGCGGGAAGTGCATCAGTGTAGCGCCCATAGTGTTCCCAACTTAGGGTGTTCACACATCTGGTTAGTGGTATAGCTTCAGGAGGTAAATGTTTATTGGGAAAATCAGTTACTCATCTAATTCTGCATTTTTATTTCAGCAGTTACTTACAATAGAAGCAACTAGAAGGAATCCTAACATTCACAGTGATTTGGCAGAATTATGCAACTTATAAAAACCTAGGGGGATTCCCCAGTAGCTCAGTGGGTAAAGAATCCTCCTTCAATGCATTAGACACAGGAGATGCCGGTCTGATCACTTGGTCAGGAAGATACCCCTGGAGAATGAAATGGAAAATCACTCCAGTATTCTTGCCTGGGAAATCCTGTGGACAGAGGAGCCTGGCAGGCTATGGCCCATGAGGTTGCAAAAAAGTCAGACAAAACTAAGTGCTAAAAACCTGTGGAATGTTATGACACACTTGAGGGGGTCATTACTGTAAAGCTACTTCCCAGGAGTCAACAGTTCAGACAAGATATTTCACCATCAGAGTCAAGAAATAAAGTCTGTGTTATGGGATTTCAAGGGAAAAGCTATGATCAGCAGAGTGATTGCCATCTTATGATTTCCTCCAGCCTTCTTTCTGAAAAACTCAACTCTACAGTATGCAGGTACAAAAGGGTGAGGGAAATGGGTCCCCTGTGGCAGGAGACCCTGAGAGCACCCCTACCTTCCTGCTTGACCTTCAGTTTGCAGGTTACAGGAATAAAACAGCTTCTTCAACCCACTAGATGATGGCCCAAAGGCTGGGCAAATGTTTAGCTCCAATGAATCATCTAAAAATCACATTTACAATGGGAGAAAGCTGTCCCCTGAATCACTGAAAGAACAGAGAAGCATGTGAATTATAAACACAAATTGGATTATGCACCTACATAATCCTATGATAGTGACTGAGTAATGTCTACCTGTTTGAAGTTTAATCCTTTTTCATTCTTCCTGCTTCACTCTAGTAAATACCACTTTTCAGGACGATTGTTGTTCTCCTTCTTCTTAGAAAGACAGTGAAGTCCTTCAACTGGTTCCTGAAACCTACCATACTTTTATATATATATATATGAAATATACATATGAAATATACATATGAAATATACATATGAAATATACATGTGAAATACACATGTGAAATATACATACATGCATATATACATATGCATGTGTCTATATATACACGTAGGTGCAGATATTTCCAGATAATGAAAGCCAAGTCAAAGAAACCATGAAATTAACTAGCATCCATTTATATACAATGAAAATAAACCTATGCAAGGCTAACATATCCAGTGTTCTCTGCTTTGAGGTCTTTTTTAAACTGCTCTGATAGTGGTATTATCAGTAGAAAATGGTACCCATTTGATGGAAGTGTAAAGTCTGAAGCGAGGAGACACATCAACATTATTTTATTTCTGTTGAGACTAGAAGAAGTCATAAATTATTCTTTTGCCTTAACTTCTGGAAAGCAGTTTAATAAGATGAATTAATAAATAAAATGCCACTGTCAAATGAAACTGCATCAGCCAATTTAAAGACAATTTGTCCAAGTTTCAACAAATTGACTATTTAAAGAGTGAACTCTCTAATGTGCATTATATCATGCATATAATTACTGATTGGGAAGCCACTGTCAAATGGGACCTCTGCCTTGGAAATTCTTAGAGGGTTCTCTAGCAGCTAAGAAAAATATAAAAGACTTTATATCCAGATAAAGAGTGAGGATTTCTATAGATCTAAAATGAGCGACCAATCAATAAAATAATGAGTGAAGGGAGGTGTGGAGATAGTTACCTAGGGACTTTGAACCTTAACAGAAATAATAAAGAGTTGACTATGAAAAACTAAACCATACACTAGAAATATTTGTATCAGTTCCACCATAAACACTGTTGATTTGTTAGCCTGGTAGAAAAAAGAGTATATGCAGTTTGTGATGCAGAAGCAAGGCCATATTTGAAGAAGAACTGAAAATCTTACTAAAACATAGAGATAATAGTTGAAATTCTGTTCAATACAAAGAAAAGAATACTCAGAGGTTAACTCATAAATCTCCCAATCGTATAAATATTTAAAATATTTTCCTGGTAGTTGTACATTCCCTTTAGTGTTTGCCTAAACTTCTAATATAAAGGATTTGAAATAATGGGTGAAACGAGTTGTGAATTTTGGTAAGGATGTTTTTGAGTACAGTGCTTTCCCTAACTTCTAAAAAATGGAATCTTCAAAGGAAAAGTTACACCTTTTTGTGCTACACTACTCACTTTGGCTTAGAATCAGTCCCTTCCAGAATGCTATTTCAGAATGTTATTAGCATATTTATCGTCTCCTTAAAGACTTCAACAATAGCATGACTGTCATAATATTGAGAAAGCTTGATGTTTCCAAAAGAAAAACAAAAATAACGGTAATATAATTTACAGCCAGGACAATGAAGCTCTAACTGCAAGCTCTACTAACAGTCTACTTGTGTCTAGTTAGTTCAGTACAATTAAAGCGACAGATACTACCACAGTCCTAGCAGTCTAATGTCACCAGTTACATCAAGTACAAGGATATTAGAATATTTCATGTGATAGAACGTCATTAAGCTCAAACAAACTGAAGCATGATGGTGTCATTTATAAACTTAACTGCACCACGCTTTCCATGTTGGTTCAGTAAATTAATGACTTTGACACATCTTAAATGCAAATTAATAACCAGAAATAAAAAGGTACTGCTGAAACTGCAGTTATGCATGGAATGGCCATTTTGCTCAATAAGATACCATATTTCAGAAGCTTGCTAATTAGAAACAGCGTCCACAATACAGTGCCATTGCTTTCTAAGCAGAAAACACTCAGCATTACCAGGAAATAAATTTCCACTTCATCTTGGGTTTTCCTGGTAGAGAATTAAATTTTACTTACAACCATGCTTCAGATTGGAGAAGGCAATGGCACCCCACTCCAGTACTCTTGCCTGGAAAATCCCATGGAGAGAGGAGCCTGAAAGGCTGCAGTCCATGGGGTCGCTGAGGGTCGGACACGACTGAGCGACTTCACTTCACTTTTCACTTTCCTGCATTGGAGAAGGAAATGGCAACCCACTCCAGTGTTCTTGCCTGGAGCATCCCAGGGACGGGGGAGCATGGTGGGCTGCCGTCTACGGGGTCACGCAGAGTCGGACACGACTGAAGTGACTTAGCAGCAGCATGCTTCAGATCCGTAATAAAGAATGTCCGTATCATCCTTCTAGGAATAGTGTGAGTGGAGGCCAAGGGAAAAGCACTGGGTGGTCTTCTGCTTTAATGTGAAGCTGTATCTCTTTATACCTGAGCCAATGTCATAAGATAACTTGGAAAGTGAATGTTTAAATAGGTTAATAATGATTTCTTTCATATTGTGTGTGTTACCTTTGGGCATTTTGTATTTTTTTTAAAGCTGTCCTCCCCTAAAAAATGTTTTAGATAAGTATAGAGAGGTGGATAAGTAAAATAAAATACACACACATACACAAACACATACTTTTAATTGAAAAAGATTTATTTGGATAAAGTAAAATTCTAGATATTTGGGTTCTGCTTGTGAGACAATCTAGAAAATTATATATCACCTGCTATAGAGGCCAGTGAAAACTGAATGTTTTAGGACAAAAGGCACAAAGCTGATCATTGTTGTTCTCTTTTGACCTCTTCATCTGTTTTTTCAATGATAAAAAATATCAGGAATCTAAATTTGAAATTTTGACTGTACTTATCCAAGCTAGGGATAGGGATCATACTGAGTTGGATGGAGAAAGCATAGATGAAATGGTAAATTTGGTTATGAGTGGAATAGATTCTGATGTTTTAATGTAATCCCATTATATTAGGAAGCTTCAACAGTCAGTCTGTAATCTATGACTTCTATCCCTGTATCCAAAGTGCTCAGCATAGCCCCTGGCACACAGTGGGTGAATAATAAATGCTTGTTACTTCTTTAGATCCCATGACCTAAGTTGTTATTTTGGCACAAATGATCCTGAAACAGGACATGAATTCTGTTGTTTCAATCACATTAATGACTGATTACTCAAATCAATTAGTTCTAAGGGGCAATGACCAGAACTATTTTTACTAATGTGTCTAAATAATTTATCAGACAGGCCGCCAAACAGTTATTTCTGCCCCCCAAAACAGCTGCAGAACTTCACCAATTCCTGTACAAACTTTATTCATCATATTTTTTGCTCAAATATAGGAAAAATGCTATCTGGGGCATCTTTGTGTTTATGCCTAAGATTAGTTAAAATAATCCCAAGTGAGAGGTATTTACATTTCATGCATCTGGTTAATACTCTGGCACTACGTGCTCAGTGTGAATTCAAGTATCACATTTTTATCTTCCCATAACATACAGACTCAGAGCAGGCTGTTGTTCCAAAAGCCTCATCCTGACTGGGATACTAGATAAGAGCCTTATCTACTAACCCCTTTCTTCCACACGTCTCTACTTACAGGTATGTAATGATTTTGCAAGTTCTGAAATTCAAAATCTGTGTGGAGATAGGGAATCAGGATGAGGAACTACTAAAACTAGCTTTAAACTCACCATGCATAGACGAACAGAAATATTACTAGAAAATGAAGATGCAATGAGCCCTCTGGCTTTGCAGGAATACTGGGCATTGAGAACATTATGCAGAATTTTTCAAGTACTAAAGTCTTAAGCAAATTAAGATGACAGCATACGCATGGCATGCTTTTATCAACATGCTTGATACTGGCTGAATTCTTCTGGTCCCTAACTGTAAACTCAAGGTGGAAAGGCTAATCTGTTTATTCAAATTCCTTATAGGAATGCAGTGAAGAAACTGGAAAATTAAATAAGCTCTTAAAAATGTTTCTGAGTGCATTTAGAGTTGGAGGCATATAAGGTATTTTTAATCAACAATCCATGACTCAAAGGTAATAGAATGATGGGCATCAGAAATGTCAAGGTAAAGGATTTTAATGTTCTCTGCAAATTTGTTCAATGTTGAACTGAAGATCTAAATCCTTCATTCATCCCACAACAAATGCAAAAGGTACTTCCTTATCATAATCTAACCCAGAAATGGTTTTCTGTAGTACCTGGAAGGCATGGACTGGGAAGGGGCACAGAACATGTGTTTTAATGTAAGGAATTCATATGTCATTTCCTAACAAATACTGAAAAGCATCTCCTCCATATTCATGCCAAAAACTGAGTTTTTAAAAACACATATTTAAAGTAAGATCCCTAAGACATGCATGGTCATTTATGATAAAGTTCTCAGAAAAAAAAAATGAAGTAGCACTGAAATATTAATAATGATCAATAAAGGAAATAAACACAATGCCATTATGCACATACCCTTAAATGATGTTACATTATTAATAAGGATGACTGTCTGGAACTGGATATGCCCCAATAAACATTTATATATTGCACAGAAGGAAGGCTGCTAACTACTGAGTACATCTAAATACAAGTCCAGTTCTGTCAGTAATTAACATTGGGACTTTGGCTAAGACACTTTCTGTCTTTGGTCTTCAATTTCCTCATCCATGCCTTTCTAGTATGTGAATTGCTTTTTGAAGCTTTGGGGGGCTATACCATTCTATGATTTAAGAATGAAGCACTTCACACTGCCTACAATGAAGAGGGCAGGGCAGCTGTCCTTTACCTTGCCTCTGCAGTTATGCCTCCAAGCACTGACCATGGTCAGTGGGCACGGGGCCATGGAGTGGGGAGAGGATGTGCAGGACAGGGTGGGGACCTGGGGACTCCTGTCTGCATGGCCTGTTCTCTGAATCATGGTAATCAGTGACTATGCTGAGAGGAGTACAGGCTGGGGCATCCTCCCTGGGACAGGCCGAGATTTAAGGAAAGGTTTATTTTTGCAGTAAGTTCTAGTTCCAACTAAAGAGGAGAAAAGGGTGCCACTCATCCTTTCTACCTAGACTTCCTTGCATGCTTACAAACAAGTTCCCCAAACCCCTGGAGCCAAAGCGCTATCTGAGTTTTGATAGCACATCTCTAGCTATAACACCAGAGTGTCAGAGCAGAGATTGTACATTTAGGGAGAGTGTGGGCAGGAGAGATGGAGATTACACATTTCTCAGGAGAATAAAAGGCTGAGTACAAATAAGCGACTCAATACATTATGGAACATAAGCCAAGGTCCTGCTTATTTTTCACTCTAAAAGCTATAAACTTTTCATCAAAGCAGAGAACCGACCAACAAACATAACAATAAGAAAAGTAGGTGTGCCTTCTGAAGAGGAGTCCTCTCCTGGGTTCAAGTATTCGGGTCTGTCACCGTCCACTTCCTCAGTCTGCCTTCTGATCTTCCGCGTTTCATTGACCTGAGAGTTCAATGCAGCTGCCCTCCTAGTACCCACGACCACCTCTACAATGATCTGAAGCCACATGGCCCACAGCTGTCCTCCAAGAGTTAGGGCCAGGGCAGGGGAACTTTAAGGAAGGATTATACTTGCTCAGAGACTGAGCAAAACATTGAGCACTATTCCCACCACAGTAGTCCTAGTGAAGGATCTAAAATTTCACTCAGACTTTGAAAATACTTCTGTGGAGGAAGACAGATGCTAAGCTTGGACTCCACTTGATCACAGGGCCAGGACCCTCCTTAAGACGACCTGCACACTCCAGGCTAGGCTTGTATACATAGACAAAATAAGTCCTCCTCTGTTGCTGGTACCATAACACTTCTAAGACTTAAAACTGGCCAAGAATTCACACATATACTACCCCCACTAAGTATTCCTGAGATCCTATGGAATGAGCAGGATAACTGTCATCCCTTCTTTTAAGCAGAAGAAACATGACCCTTCAAAATCTGCAGCCAAAGTAGATTTATTCTTTAGTCTATCTGACTTCAAAGAATATTTACATACAATTTCCATAAAGAGGCAAAGAATAAAAAGCATTAATCAGACTAGACAGGGTGTTAATTTAAATTAAATGTCTGCATACTCTCTATGGTTTGTAATAAAAAACTTGAGTTTCTGACCAGGTTATCTACTGGACAGATTTCCTATAGTAATCTGATTTCTAACATCCCAGCTTTTGTTTCATATGTTTTGATTTGCATCTTCTATGAAGTGTAATCTTTGACCTCAAAGGGGTAATGACTGCAAGCTTGTTCTACATGTTTGTAGAATAAATTACATTTACTCAGTATATATGTGTTACATTGAAGAGTGTCTGTTTGTTAAAGGAAATTGGATTTAATTTCCTGAGTGGTAATTTATATGACAGCATTGTGGACATTTCTTCATTTATTTCTATTTCTAGGGCTCCTCTACTTTTATTATGTAAGTCTACATCTTCATTAGTGACATAAATTTATCTTCTAGTAAAAATAATAATAATAATAATAAGATCTGGGTGATTATACCTCCAATTTGCCTGAAACCAATCTGCTCTTTGGCTGTAGTCTTGAAATAGCTATTAATATACTCCTATCCCACTTAAGTGTCCTTGTTTGGAAAATAAATTTTATGGTCACCATAATCAAGATCTTTCATCTTGTCTTTATTCCTCGTTCTTTTGAACTAACAAATTAATTTCTGAGCAGAAAGAACCACTTTTCTTCTTCCACAACAGTCTGAAGTCCAGAGAGATCTGATGGTGACCTGACCTAAATGAACAGCAGTGAGAGCAAAGAAATATTCTGGACAATGTTCTGAATGTATGAGTGTGTGTACTTGGGTTAGAATACTGGAGTGGGTTACCATTTCCTTCTCCAGGGGATCTTCCCAACCCAGGGATCAAACCCGGGTCTCCTGCAGGAGGCAGATGCTTTAACCTCTGAGCCACCAGGGAAGCCTTTGGGTAGGCGTTATCCAAAGTAAAAAAAAAAAAAAAAAAGAGCACCTTGTGTTTGCATAAGCAAGTGAGTAAGGGACACTGGAAGAAGATCAGCTGGGAAGGAAAGATAATGAATCTGACTCCAAACACATCTAAATGAGGTTAATAATATATAGGATTGGGATATAAAGATCTGGAGAAGATATAAGGACATGAGGACCTGGAGCCTATAGAAGAAGCCTATAAAATATGCATTTCGAGATACCAACATAGCAAACGTATCTGAAGCCATGTAATAACTGACTAGGTGGCCAATGGCAGTGAACAGCAAGGAGACAAAGAGAAACCAGGACCAAGCTCTAAAGAATTTCAATCATTAAATGTTGAAGGAAATTAGTAAGAACCTGCCAAAGACAGGAAGAAAACCAGGGAAGTGTCAACAAGGAAAGAAACTGTTTCAGGATGAAAGAGTGATCTTTAGGTCAAAATCTGCAGTGAAGTCAAAATTTTAAGAACTTTAAATACAGTATGGTAATCTTGACTGGATCCTGACACAGAATAAAGCCATTGGTGGGAAAATGGGTGAAACCCCAATAAAGTCTGTAACTGAGTTAGTAGGAGAAGGCAATGGCACCTCACTCCAGTACTCTCGCCTGGAAAATCCCATGGACGCAGAAGCCTGGGGGGCTGTAGTCCATGGGGTCATGAAGAGTCAGACACGACTGAGTGACTTCACTTTCACTTTTCACTCTTCTGCATTGGAGAAGGAAATGGCAACCCATTCCAGTGTTCTTGCCTGGAGAATCGCAGGGACGGGGGAGCCTGGTGAGCTGCCATCTATGGGGTCGCACAGAGTCGGACACCACTGAAGCGACTTAGCAGCAGCAGCAGCAGCAGCAGCAGTACTGTAACAATGCTATTTTCTATTTGATAAATGGACCATAATGATGCATGATAGTAACACTAAGAGAAGAAGGGAAAGGGTATATAAGACATTTTTGTACTACCTTTGCAAGTCTTTGGTGAATTTAAATTTACTTGAAATTAAAAGTTTAAAATACTAAATGATGGAAAAGTAGAAATGAAATGTTATTAACCTATTTTAACCATCACTTAAGTCAATGACTTCTGAACTTGAAATGCTGTATGAGTTTTTGTTTACTCTAGATATTAAGAAAAAAAAAGTCAGGCAGCTGGAGGAGGGGGTATTAAGTTTAGGAAGTGTTTTAGTTGTTTGTTTTAACTGGTTAGACTGATAAGGAAGAGAGGGAGAGATCAAAGATCAAGGGGAGAGTGAAAGTGATTATTTCTAACAAAGTAAGAATAAAAAGAATCTAGAACTTGGTGTGATAGAAAAAAAAAAAAAGAAATTTAGGAGAAAAGTACCCTTCCTTTATTAGATAAGGTTGAGGAAGAAAGGCAGGGGTTAGGATGGGTAAAGAAAGGATAGATATCAAGCTATACCAGGTTATTGAGGGAGCATCTACCTGATAGCCTCTTTGAAATACTTCTTTATGAATCAGTTATATATCGTTATCATTTGTTGGAATAACTTTAACAGAATACATATCATGTTAAATAAAAAAACATGATTTTGTGTTAGTTAAATTAGATCTGCTTTAAATTAGAGTAGATGTTATTTCGGGTTTCCCCAGTAGCTCAGCGGTAAAGAATCTGCCTGCAATGAAGGACATGCAGGAGGGACAGGTTCAAAACCTGGGATGCGAAGATCCCCTGGAGAAGGGCATGGCAACCCACTCCAGTATTCCTGCCTGGAGAATCTCATCAACAGAGGAGACTGGTGGGCTATAGTCCACAGGGTCACAAAGAGTCAGACATGATGAATTGACTGAGCACACATGCACACACACACACACACACACACGCACACACACAGATGTTATTTCAGGTTTGCTGGTTGCTGACTTATAATGATGTCCCAGGGACTTCCTTGGTAGTCCAGCAGTTAAGACTCTCTGCTTCCAATGCAGGGAACTTAGGTGCAGGTTTGATCCCTGGTTGGGGAACTAAGATTCCATATCATGTGGCATAGTCAAAGAAATGTTTTTAATTTAAAATAATGTTCTCAGACTGTAATAAACAGCAGTTTGGTGAAGATCACTTAATCTTAGTTACTGTCGTTTGGTTGCTAAGTCATGTCCAACTCATTTATGACCCCATGCACTGTAGCCTGCCAGGCTCCTCTGCCCATGGGATTTCTCAGGCAAGAATCCCTGGAATGGGTTGGCATGTCCTACTCCAGGGGATGTCTCCAACCCAGAAATTGAACCTGCATCTCCTGTGTTGGCAGGAGGATTCTTTACCACCAAGCCAGAGTTGTACATAAAGTCTACCTCAGGAAACTAATTTTGGAAGACAGCAAGCACACACACACAGACAGTTGCACATGTGTATTACAAAACACAGAGACCTTACTTACATTTATGACAAGGGAGATTCTTCTGTCATCTAAATGAAAATAATGACAGTAAAGGACATTTCAATTGTTTCATACGCCCATGATAATATTTCTTTTATCGTTGTCAGATTATTAAATAAATAAAGTAAGGTGACTTGACAGCAAAAGGGTAAGAGCAAGTAAAAGGGTAATGAAAGCTGAGAATATGAGGGAGTCAGTGAGCAAGGCATAGCTCAGCATGACAGGGAAAATATTGCATTTTGATGTGATTTCTGAGTAAAATGTGTTTGTCAACTGGGGATGATGACTGGTCTATCAAGAAGCTGAAAATCGAGCCATTATTGGATGATAGGATGCTTTGTTGTGTGAAGTCAATAGTCTGTGATGAATGACACATGACTGAAAAGAAGCAAAAAATTACACCATGCCTTTCTTGCTTTAGAAAACATTTATTTGGCATCCAAAACTGTTAAACATTTCTATGCATACTACATAGGGTTGGAAGTATATGTTCTTTGGGAACTTCATGTGTATCAGGCAAGGATTACATGTGAATTTCCACCAAATATATCTAATCTAATTTTGTTTAATTATCACAATACCTATATTAATCCCATTTTGCAGATGTGGATGTAGAAGCCCCAAAAGTTGAAGTCTCTTGCCCAAGATGCTGGATTACAAACCTAGGACTCACTGATTCAAAAGTTAACTCTCTGTACTTCTTCATTGTCTAAATGAGGTTACTGAGATGAATGAAGGAATGGATGGATGAATATTGAAAACAGCATCTAAACAATTGCATCAAGGGCCTGGGAAAAATCTAGTTTTTCCTTAACCTCTAATTAATATGCAAAACTGAAGTGTTGAGATAGATGTATAGTCCTGAATATCAGATGTCAAAATTGGTTTCCCCTGTGAATCTAGGTAGTACTAGAGAGCACACCAAGAAAAAAGCATTGATTGCCACTTTCCAGTTTATAAAAACCAGATGTTCCTACCATGCTCCAAAATCATTCAATCCAGAGCTCTGGGAGTAGGACCCGGGCATCCACATTTCCTAAACTTTCCAGATAATTTCAGTGTGGATGTCAAGGTTAAGAACTACTATTTTAGAATCCTAGGGCTTACATTTGGTAGATTTAGATTTGCCTCAGAAACTAGTGTGACTAGCAGATGGAAGAACAGAATGTTAGAATGAACTGCACTCTTAAATCCTAGTTTCAGGTTCCTCTACTTTTCCAGAAAGGTTGTCTGAGGGCATACATCAGGAACACAGAAGGTGGTATTGGAAGACGGTGCTGGTACCCATCGTTAGTAGGGTGATCACTCTTATGGTGAAGGGTTAAGTCTAATTTACCTAACAAGAAACAGGTGCTTATATTGAAAGGACGGTAAGCTGAGGAAAAGTGGTCTCCAAAATCCTCTGTGCTTTCAACCCCTCAACACAAATACACAAAATTCAAGCCTGGCGCCTGTTACCCAGAGCATGAACAGCGAAGAGATGAAACAAAAGAAGAGCAGCAGGGAGAAGGCATTCTCTTTGGGGGTGAAGTGAGTGACCTTGGAGCTCAGGGAAGGGGAACAAAATGCTAATATTTATACAATTATTACAAATCTTATAATTATCTCCAAATATTTCTAAGAGTATGTCTTTTAATCATGGAGCAACATTTATATGTAAAAGGAATTTATATGTAAAACAGGTGCTGTTTGTACTCTTTTGTTTATTCAGCACTAAAAATAGTTCTACAGAAGAGGAGTTTGAGGGGTCTCCCAGGTGGCGCTCGTGGTCAAGAATCCACCTGCCAATGCAGGAGACACAAGGGACGCAGGTTTGATCCCTGGGTCAGAAAATGGTGCCCCAGTCCAGTATTCTTGCCTCAGAAATCCCATGGACAGAGGAACTTGGTGGGTTACAGTCTGTGAGGCTGCAAAGAGTCAGACACAACTGAACAGTGAACACACACAAGAGGAGACTGCAAAAAATTAACACACAAGGCAAACAAATATGGTGCAAATGTTTGAACGTTATTTCCACATGACTCCATTCTACCAACTTCCATCTTGGGTTTTTAAGTGTTTGATCTCTCTCAATGTGATCTCTGGCCCGGGACCTATTCTACTGGAGAGAAATCTGAGCTGGTAACACAGAGTGGATGGACGGAGGATATAAATGAGAGAGAGGAAAAAAAAAAATTGTAATAGCAATGGATATCATGTAGTATAAAGAGGTTGGGAGTTTTAGAGTCAGAAATATTAGTTTTTATTTCATGGACTTAATGAGAATTGAAAGAACTCATGGAAAGTAAGGATTATGCCACGTGTACTACAGACCAAGTTCCTTTTCAGTAAAATAATTCTATATGCTGGACACCGGTAGGTTTCCTTTTATCTCACCCAGGTCAGAATGCCAGGGTCAGAAAGTTGCCAAGTGTTCAGGGAGGACAGTGCCCAAGAATAACAATCATATAATTGGCTGCAGTTGCTCTTGTGCAATGTCACCTGGGAAACTGAGGTAGGAGAGCGAAATGTAAGTAGCTCAACCCTCATTACCGAGAGAAAGATAATAAAAAGGAAACAAAGTGAGCATCAGACTGTGCAAAGGCCAAGTCTGGCCAAGTGTTTGCAAAGGGAGAATAATAAGCAAAATACACCGGCAAATTGGCCCCTGAGTCGTGAGAACTCACAAGCAAAAGCAAACAAAGCAGATACTATGCCATAAGCAATTTCCAAATGCCAAGGGGAAAAAACTCAACTGGCCAAAAAGATGGTTATTTCTGACTGCTCTGAAGACAGTCAAGGTCCTACTTTTGGGAGAAACCTGATGTAAGAAACCACAAAGGGCCAACTTTTAAAAAATAATAACCAGTTATTATTGAGTGCAACAGTGATAACAGAACACTTACCTAGTGTTGGGCACTCTTCTAAATACTATACATCTGTGAATTCACTTAATTCTCCCAACAGCACAAGAGACAGTGCTACTAGCCTCATTTTACAGGTGGGGAAACTGAAGCACACAGAGGTTAAGTGACTTACTCAGGTCATACTACTGGTAAGAGACACCTTACTGGTGAAAATATGGGCAGTTTATTTCCAGAGTCCAGGATTTTATCTATCTTGATTTACCACCTCTATGATGACATTCTATTCAATAAACGTTTATTAAATGCCTATGATATAATGGCTCTGAAGGAGGTCCAGGGATGTGAAGCACATATTTCATATTCTTGCCGGTGGAATTTACAGAACGGTTGATTAAAATCATACCAAAGACTCAAAGGACTCTGTTATATAAGCTCTCTATGCTGCTGCTAAGTCGCTTCAGTCGTGTCCGACTCTGTGCGACCCCAGAGACAGAAGCCCACCAGGCTCCCCGTCCCTGGGATTCTCCAGGCAAGAACACTGGAGTGGGCTGCCATTTCCTTCTCCAATGCATGAAAGTGAAAAGTGAAAGTGAAGTCGCTCAGTCATGTCCAACTCTTAGCGACCCCATGGTCTGTAGCCTACCAGGCTCCTCTGTCCATGGGATTCTCCAGGCAAGAACACTGGAGTGGGTTGCCTTGGCCTTCTCCAATAAGCTCTCCATAACACAACACAATTTTCTGGTAACAGTAGAAAATATACATATCCATGAGGAAAGCTGCTGCGTGTGTGTTAAGAAGGAAACAGGAATCGACCCTCCATTTACTGCTAAATGTGCAAAGCATTTCAGGTAAGTATCTCTCTGAATCTTCTCTTCAAGGGGAACTATTCCCTCAAGATTGGAATTGAAGAAACCAAGATGTTTACTTACAGGAGCAGTGGCAGAGCCAATATGTGCCCCTCAGTCTAATGCCAAAGCCTGTCCCTCTACTCTCTCATATACCTCCCCTGAAAATTTCTGAGAGGCAGGTGGAATTGGACACAGATGTCAGAAGATCATGGTGTCACAGAGAGTAATTGAGGGATGAGAAGGAAGGTTTCCTGCAGCCCCACTGAAGCACACTGGTGGAATCCTGGCTTTCTTGGAATAGCACAGAGCAGATGGGTCAGTTTTAAGGAAGCAGGGGACGCTCGTAGTTGTATTAGTTGGGACTACTTGTAGAGAAACTGGAATGTCAGAGATAAATGTTCCTACTGCCAGTGGGGATGCAGTTGGTGCTTTTGCACAGATTTTGCTCCACACAAGATAGGTTAAGCTGATGGCACCCGTTACTGCAGTGACAGGAGGAAGGAGAAGAAGAAAATGACAGACGATGGCTGCCAGGAAACAGACAGCAGTAATGAGTCTCCCCACAGGCAGGGCAGCGGTGGCGGTAGGCTCACGGATGGCCCTGAATCCACAGCTCTTGGCAGCTGATTTCATGACTCTCGATATTAGGGCACTGAAATGTCAATCAAACTCAATTATACAATTATACGAGTAACTAGACTTCTTGTGCTGTTTTAATCCTTGTCCAATTTAGTCCTCAAAAATGATAAATACAATATTGGCTGCTAAAGGTGGTGTTTCTAGTTAATGCATTTGAAATATCCCTTAATGCTCATTTAAACATGTAGCAAAGCAAATTTAATACCTGATTTGACTTACGTAATTTGAGTGAAGAGGAAAACAGGCCAACAAGGCATCATGTATTGTATAATGCATACAATTTCTACGTTCTCTTATGGACCCCAAGTAATAAGCTCATTTGTGACTCATGGGATAGCCCTGAATTTATTTTTTAAAAGATGCATTTCCTTTTTATAAAATGTATATTAAATATTACTATTGATTTTAAATGGCCTAAAACTTTTAAAGAAACTCAGAGATTTAGACCAAATCCAGAAAAAGAAACCATTTCCATGGGTCTCCTATCGTTACTAGGCTGAGTCATTCTTTCCCACATCGCCTATACAGTTGGAAAGGACCTGAGTGTATATATAGCACTTTTACTGGGTCACTTACTAGAGAAGAAATGGCTCGGACTTTCTGTGGAGAAGCTGTTCCATATATATCACTGCTTCTTGAACAGGCTGATTCATTTTAGGCAAAATGTTATTTTCCAACAGGACCATCATAATCCATCTTAATTTAAAATAATACTTTCATTTACATTAAAAGCATTCATTTATTTTAGGAGCTAATTATGTCATCTTTCCTAGCAACACTATCCTTGCACTGCAAGGTGGGAACAGCAGAAGTGGAATTCTTACCAAGTATCACAGGGTTCTTTCTCCATCACCCTCAGTCTGCAACCACACCATTTCTACCCCAAAACTGCAGAAAGAAGGAAGAGAGGTGTTCATGTTTTCAGAAATGTCACCCCAAATTTTAGAAATGCTGGGGATACATGACCCTTCTCTACTCTGTCTCAGCAAGGCACCACTCCATCAATATAACAAAAAGCTGGTAATGACAATGAAGAAATCTCCCATATAACTGCATGAATGAATTTGTCAATTTTAAGATGGTTGTTTTTGGCAGCCGTGTGTCATTTGGCAAAAATTGCACAAATTTAGGACAAAATGTATGTAGTGACTCTAGGTAATGAGCAGTCAAGAACATGAACTCCTCAGAGCCAGGAAGACCCATCTCCAAGTCTTCACCACTTGCTGGCCGTGAAACTAGGTAAATAATTCACTTCTTTACGCTGCAGTTTCTTTATCTGGAGCTTGAGGGTAATGATGCCTATCGAACATGATTGTTGTGTAGATTAAATAAGCAAGGTAGATAAAACCATCCAACCCTTTTATAACCTATGTATAACTCTGTATAAGACCCATAAAAAAAAAAAATTCAGGTACGTAGGTAGATGGACAGATGAGAGATGTAAAGACAGGAAGAAGGAGGGAGGGAAGAAGGAAGGAAGGAAGAAAAAAGTCACAATACCAATTCAGTGTGTCTTTAAGCAAGAGAGATTAAGTTGAAAACTTTGCTTAATGGCTAAGCTGTGTCTGTAAATGTGGTCCACAGAGATGCTAGCCTATTTGAAGGAGCAACCATAGCATAATTGTGAATCTGGATACAGTCAGTCCACAGAATTCCATGGTCATGGAGAAGCCTGTTTGTATTCTCTAACACCATTTGCATATGCTATGGCGCTCTTTTTTTTTAAACCTTCCATGCCTACTGCAAGGGAATAAATCTTCTATTTTCAGCATAAAAAAATACACATGATCCCCCCTCAAAAAGGCAAAAGAGAAAGAAAAAAAGGGAAGAGAGATCAAATTCAGTGAAAACAAGGTCATCCAGTCTCTCACTTTCTTTTTACATCCTAAAGATAAATATTGAGGTCTGGGGAGAAACTGGCTCTCTCCTTTTCTCAACTGGGCTGAAATAAATGTTTAAATAGTTCCATTTCAAACCTGTGGCTGCATTTCTCACACTGTTAAAAAAGAAAAAGATCCACAGTCATTTTCAGTCCAAACCCCATTCTAAATATAGCTTTTCATCTTTTCTTGACTCTGAGTTCCTAATTTAACACAATCTCACCTCTCTTTCTTATCCAAAAATCCCTTTTCTGGCAACTTTGACTATTCTTAACAGAGGCATGAATCAGAAAAGGAAAAGGCCCCTCGATGGCTAAGGCACAGCCTAAAACTATACATGCACCAAAGCTTATATAGGACTTTCATTTTTTTTCAAAAAAGATGTAAGAGTCGTTACTAGGAGCCTAGTCACCCTAACTTTATAATTCTTACAATCAATTGGGCTGATCTGGTTTTACAGCTATTGGAAGGTCAGCAGAGCAAATCCTAAAACAGTGGCAGTGAGTCAGGAAGTGAGGATTAGAAGCTTGACAGTCATCCTAACAATAATAATAGCTGGTGAGTATGATTCAGTCTCTGGGGATGCTATCGCCCTCTTCTCTACACTTTGTATGCTCCAACTCAATCTTTACAACCCCGTTTCAACAGCTGATGTAGAGGAAATGAAAGATGGAACGATCAAGCAACAGGGCAAGTAGTGGGGCTTCAGAGTGCCAATGGAGGGGGCAAAAATGTAACTCACATGCATAGCGCAGATCTGCAGACAAAAGAGCTCACATTCAGTAGCTTGGAGCAATCCAGGATTGAAGAAGATAGAGATGGGTGGGCTACAAAGCTCTACAAGGTTCAGTAGCTCCTGCTAGCTCTAAGCTCTGATCACACGAGGCCTGAGCTTCTGCATGAGACCCTCTGAGCAATGCCACACATCAGGCCCTGCCTAGTGAAAAGACTGGAGTCTCTTACAGGCAGTTTGTCTTCAGTTGGGAGAAGGTTATGTCTTGGAGGGACACTGTGTGGAGTGCCCCCCCATAAACACACAAAATGACTCTCCAAGCTTTATCTCATCATTCAATAAATAAATAATTTGACAAAAGTAAATCATATAAAATAAATTTGTGTTTTAAATAAAAATGTAAGAGAAAACCACATGACAGGGATTAAAGGTGAGGAAGTGACACGCACTTTAGAGTACCCCTTTGTTCATCAATTAGTTTGTCCCCCTGGAGAGCTGCTAGAAACAGACCCAGGATGGTGGACAGCGAAGAACCAACCCTTGAGCAGACGGGGACAGTAAGATATGACATCACTTACGTGTCGAATCTAAGATAGGACACAAATGAAGCTATTGCAAACAGAAACACGCTCAGAGCACAAGTCTTCCCGTGGCAGGGGGCACAGAATGGGAGTTTGGGGTTAGTAGAGGCAAATGATCACATCCAGAATGAAGAAAACAACAAGGTCCTACTGTATAGCACCGGGAACTGGATTCAGAATCCTGAGATTAAATCATAAAGGAAAATATAAAAAGGTATATATGAATAACTATATGTGTATGTATAACTGAATCACTTTGCCGTATAGCAGGAATAAGCACAACACTGTAAATCAACTATACTTCAATTTAAACAAAGAGTAGGTAGATGTACACTCAAACTATGACAAAAACGCAGCCGAGAGCTGAAACAAGGATGTGTAGAGAATACTGAGAGCATTTCGGAGAGAACGATCCTTGCCCCCTGGAGGAGTTGAAGAGTTTCATAGAAGTCACCCTTAAATGGGAGCCATGAATGGTAAAGCTGGGTGGCTGCCCCACACCCAAGAGAGACCAGAGGGGAAAGAATCCCTGACAGCTGGAGGAGGGGTGGTATATGTAAGAGCTGGTGGGGTGTGAAATCATGGGGCTGGATTTAGAACCAGTCAACAGCTCCACGAGGCTGGATCTTGGAAAGGGAGTGGGTTGCAGTTTGAGAGACAGGGCAAAAAGTAAAGGCATGAACCAACCGAGAGCTTCTATAACGAAACCAAATCTCTAAGCCATTGGATTTCTGGCAGGCGAGAGCTGTGCAGAAATCTCAGAACATCAAATTGGGAGTAGCTGTGCAATTTACAGGAAGTCAAAAGCCCCCACTCTCTTCTTTAAATTGGGCGGGTGAGGAGGATCGACCTCGTGAACTAGAATTCTTTTTAAATCTCACTTTCCCAGACACCAAGATTCATTTGGGCATCATGCCATGAGTCATTCAGAAGAGTTATATGTATATTAAGCACTGTTTCCCAAAGGGAAATGACTGTACAATTATATATTAGAAAGATTTACTTCAGAAATTTTGAAAACAGAAAATATGCATTCTTAAATGGACAAGATTTAGTTATTTGAAAATGTATGAGAGCCTCATCCTCTAATTATGCCCCCCCAAAAGTAAACATCACTGAAATAACCCTCACCCCAAGTAAAAACATTTAAAATGGCATATCTGAAACCATTCATAGTTTCTGAATTAAATGTTGATACACAGCATTTCCTATTCCTGTAAAGTCTAAAAAAAGACATTTAAGAGCTAAATAGTGCTTTGTTAGCTACTCAGGAAACCAGAGGGTTGTTTAAGAATTAATATCTGAGTTGCCTTTAAACTTTGCTATTAAAGATTCTCTCTTTCCCTCTTTTTGGAGATTTCTTTTTATGGTAAATTAATAAAGATCCCTTGGAGAAGGGAATGGTTACCCACTCCAATATTCTTTTGAGGAGTATTCCATGGACAGAGGAGCCTGATGGGCTACAATCCATGGGGTCACAAAGAGTCAGACAAGACTGAGAAACTAACATTTTCACTTTTTCAACCATTTAAAGTTTTAGGATAGTATCGTTACTGTTGTTTCATTTCTGAGTATAAAAAATTCAATTTGTTGAGGTTAAACAATGATTACTCATAAAAATGCCTGCTTGCATGAAATTTTATTTACAAGAATTTGTAACTGTAGCCTGGTAGAGGTACTTAGTGGTAAAGCATCCTATTGACTTCAGTCAAAACTCAGAGTTCCCCAGAAGCTAGAGTTGTAGGGGATTCCACAATACTTGGGAGTCCATTGGGTTAGATAAGGCATCAAAAAAAAAAAAAGGCAGAAAAAAGAATTTTTTGTATAATATACCAAACTCCTTGTAACTACTCGTGAATGTAGTATAATTCTATTATAAATATCCTCTTTCCTTTTGAGGTAAGAGTTTTAACTCCCCTTCTGAGCTTGATGGTCTTTTGAGATCCTCTTAAAGCTATGCTTCCCTAAGCTGATTACATCACATACTGAACAACCAAGCCTCTGAGGGAATCAAACGCCTCAGTTCCAAGGGAACTGGAATGACCAGTATGGTGTCAAGCTGGACGGAGAGGATATTTTCTCTTACACAGGATCCAGAAAAAAAGGTTGCTGTAAGGTTCAGACATCTCTCCAAGAGCCTTTCAAATCAGTCGCATTAAAAATAGCATTAGTTGCTAAGTTGTGTCCGACTCTTTGCCACTCCACAGACTGTAACCCACAAGGCTCCTCTGCCCATGGAATTCTCCAAGCAAGAATACTGGAGTGGGTTACCACTTCCTTCTCCAGAGGGTCTTCCCAACCCAGGGACTGAACCCGGGTCTCCTGCATTGCAGGCAAATGCTTTACCGCTTTACTGTCTGAGGCAGCACAGAAGCCCCAATTAAAAATAGTACAAAGGTCAAACCCAAAATTATTGGATTGCTTTGGTGCTTTGATTGAAGTTTCAATCAGGCTTAGTGTCCCTATTTGATTACATAATTTGGTTCTGCCCCACAAACAAAATGTCACACAATTGAAGAGTCTGGTTATACCTGGGGAGGGGGGGGCGCTTGGAGGGTGGTCTTGAAGATTCCTTTACATTTACCCCATGTTCATGAAGAGATGCAGAAGCTCTGGGTAGAACTAGGAGAAAGCCTGCTGGGAGAAAGCATCAGCTCAGGCTACCATCTGAGTGAGCAGGCCTCCGAGAGGGTCAGCGAGGTCTGGGGAACAAGGTAAGTATGGACGAGATGTAGGAAGAAGCCACAGCTCTGAGCCCCCACCGCCCCACATATGAGGCAAGTGATCTGTTAGGATGACCAGGTCTTGATTAACTTTTGCTATTAAAAGCAGGGAGAGTACACAGTACATGGATTCCAGAGTCTGCTTTTTTCCAAGAGAAAATTGAGCAGTAATGAAAATAAACAAATCCTTCAACCAGGTGCTATTTTTCAAGAATCTCAATTCACGTCAGTTTAGCAAATGCACAGGGCACCTGCACTGTGTGAAGGTATTCTTCTAGAAGAGAGACCTAGGCTTGGCCCTTCAGGAGCTTTCCGTCCTGACCACAGCCAATATTCTGTTGATTCATCAGGGAGATGTTCCCAGGAAAAGTTTTGATTTTCAGGAATAGCCAGAAATGATTTTGATTAGGTACAGCTACAAATAAGGAGCAAATAAGGTCACACACAGTCAATATTTCCAGCATGGCGCATAAACCCCAATCTGAAGAGATTCCTAAGGAGAAGTTGCCCCATTTCCTGAGCAATTTCAGCATTATGAGAAGGGTTGCACTTCTTTCTCCAGATGGCTTCTCAGGAGGGGTTACTTTTAGCTGAATCATTATGCAAGCTTGTATGTGCATGTATGTATGTTTAAAAACTTCTTTTTTTTTTTTTGAGGCACAACTTATCTACAAAGGCTACTTATAAACAGACTCAGAAAGGCAGTGAGCATTGAACTTTATTCTAAACTTTCTGCATGTTGAGGTTTTATTATTCTTTATCTCTAGGAGACACTCCTTATGTGTCAAGTTAGGAATAACTGAAGTAAAACCAAGTTCACATCTAAGAGAAAGAGAAAACATTTGTCTACACAGAAACTTGTACAGTGATGCTAGCAGCTATATTATTCACAGTAACCAAAAGATGGAAACAGGCCAAATGCCCATCACTCTATAAATAGATAAACATAATGAGGTATGGGCTTCCCAGGTGGCCCAGTGGTAAAGAACCTGCCTGCCAAGCAGGAAACGCAGGTTCAATCCCTGGGTCAGGAAGATCCCCTGGAAAAGAAAATGGCAACCCACTCCAGTATTCTTGCCAAAGAACTCCCACAGACAGAGGAGCCTGGCAGGCTACAGGCCACGGGACTGCAAAGAGTCGAGCATGACTTAGTGACTACATCACCACCACCACCAACGTGGTATATCTATACAAGTAATGCAACTTGGCCATACAAAGAAATGAAATACTGATGTCTGTTCATATGGATGAACCTTAAAAACATTATTCTAAGTGAAGGAAGCCACTCACAAAAGATCACATAGGATTGCATAAGATCCCATTCATAATAAGTGTCCAAAACAGGGAAATAAATAGAGACAGAAAGCAGATTAGTAGTTGCCTCACGGTGGGGAGTGGCGAGAAGGCTGGGAGGAGGGGTGAGAGCTAAAATATACAGGGTTTCATTTGGGGTGATGAAACGTTCTAAAATTGACTGTGGTTATAGTCATACATTCAGAAAACTAAGAACATGGCATCTGGTCCCATCAGTTCATGGGAAATAGATGGGGAAACAGTGGAAACAGTGTCAGACTTTATTTTGGGGGCTCCAAAATCACTGCAGATGGTGACTGCAGCCATGAAATTTAAAAATGCTTACTCCTTGGAAGGAAAGTTATGACCAACCTAGATAGCATATTCAAAAGCAGAGACATTACTTTGCCAACAAAAGTCCGTCTAGTCAAGGCTATGGTTTTTCCAGTAGTCATGTATGGATGTGAGAGTTGGACTGTGAAGAAATCTGAGCACTGAAGAATTGATGCTTTTGAACTGTGGTGTTGGAGAAGACTCTTGAGGGTCCCTTGGACTGCAAGGAGAACCAATCAGTCCATTATAGAGGAGATCAGCCCTGGCTGTTCTTTGGAAGGAATGATGCTAAAGCTGAAACTCCAGTACTTTAGCCACCTCATGCGAAGAGTTGACTCATTGGAAAAGACTCTGATGCTGGGAGAGATTGGGGGCAGGAGGAGAAGGGGACAACAGAGGATGAGATGGCTGGAAGGCATCACAGACTCAATGGACGTGAGTTTGAGTGAACTCCGGGAGTTGGTGATGGACAGGGAGGCCTGGCGTGCTGCAGTTCATGGGGTTGGAAAGAGTCGAACATGACTGAGAGACTGAACTGAACTGAACTGATTGATAGTCATACATATCTTTAATATACTAAAAGCCATTGAATTGTACATTTTACTTTTTAATTAATTAATTTTATTTTTGGCTGTGCTGGGTCTTTGTTGCTTCATGCAGACTTTCTCAAGTTGCGGTACCCACGCTTCTCATTAAGGCGGCCCCTCCTATTGCAGAGCACATGCTCTACAGCAGGGGCGTCAGCAGTGTGGCCCACAGGCTCAGCTGCCCTGCGGCATGTGGGATCTTCCCGGACCACGGACAGAACCCATGTCCCCTGCATTGGCTGGTGGATTCTTAACCACTGGACCAATAAGGAAGCCTGAACCGTACATTTTAAATGGGTGAGCGGTATTTCAATAAAGTTGTTAAAACTGAAAAAATAAAAGCAAACATAAGCCAGCATGATAGCAGCATGGAAGTAGCCCCCTTTTAACTCTGAAGATATGCCTATGTCCCATTCCAGTTTAATACTATCTCTCCCCCAGCCACAAACTCTTTTTTATGCAAAGGAAAACTGTTAATAACACGTTGATCATCCTTCCTCAAAGGTCAGCACAATTCTTTGTTTCTGATGGCTCAGCTGGTGAAAGCAGGTCCATGAACATACCTGGACCTACTCCTTTCCAGAATCTTCATGCTGATTCCAAAGGGAATCAGGAGTCTGAGTATAAAGGACTTCGTGCTGAGCTTCTCCATTTCCTTACCATGGACTAAGCAACTCCTGTCACGGCTGCTATCTTCATTTATAAAAGACAAGAACTTTTTCCATATTTTTTAGCTCAGTTATAATGCTTACTGTTGTTCAGTCACTAAGCTGTGTTTGACTCTTTGCAACCCCATGGACTGTAAATGCTTATAAGACATCTTTATTCTCTCTTTTGTTTGGGGAGACAACCTAGCAAGTGGTGATCTGAACTGACTACATGGAGTGCATCTTAAAATTATTATCACTTTTTGTCAGCCATCAAGACTAATAAATGTATTTATTTGTTTAAAAAAAAAACATGAATATACTTTGTGTCTTACACTGCTTGGAGTACAAGGAAGACTTGAATGCAGTCCTTGCCTTGAAAAGATCACAGTATTGTTGCTGCTGCTATTGCTGCTGCTAATTCTCTTCATTCGTGTCCGACTCTGTGTGACCCCATAGACAGCAGCCCATCAGGCTCTGCCATCCCTGCGCTTCTCCAGGCAAGAGCACTGGTATGGGTTGCCATTTCCTTCTCCAATGCATGAAAGTGAAAAGTGAAAGTGAAGTCGCTCAGTCATGTCTGACTCTTAGCGATCCCAGAGACTGCAGCCTACCAGGCTCCTCTGCCCATGGGATTTTCCAGGCAAGAGTACTGGAGTCGGGTGCCATTGCCTTCTCCGACAGTATTGTTAGGGCAACTAAATTGTAGACAAATAAATATATCTAGGATGGCAGGTGCTAGAGCAGAAGTAAATCTGATGTGCTTCTGGAGAACAGAGAGGAAAGCCCCTAAAGTTTCTAGTATCATATAAAAAGGAATTTTGTAATTATTAAAGATCTATGTAAAATGAAATTGCCATTGTTCAATTAAAATTTATTAATAAAATTTTAGTTGTAATAATTTTAGATTCACTACACCTAAAAAAAATTTTTTAACTGAAAATATACAACAAAGAGTTCTATACAACAGAGTTCTTACACATCCTTTACCCTAATTTCTCCTAAAGTTAACCTCTGACATAGTACAATTATCTAAACCAAGACACTGGACTTCCCTGGTGGGCCAGTGGCTAAGACTCCCTGCTCCCAATGCAGGGGGCCCAGGTTCCGTTCCTGTTCAGGGAATTAGATCTCACATTCCTCAACTAACAGTTCACATGCCATAACTAAAAAGATCCCTCGTGCCTCAGTGAAGACAGAAGATACTGAAACTAAGACTTGGTACAGCCAAATTAATAAATAATTTTTTTTAATTACATTCATCCAATACTACAAATCTAAGACCTTATTCAGATGCAGCCAGAATTTCCAATATGTCCTTTTACTCTTAGAGGATTCAGTCCACGATACTACGCTGCACTCAGTGTGTGTCCCCAGTTTCCTCTGATCAGTGTCATTTTGTCAGTTTTTTTCAACCCCAAATTACCATTTCTTTTAATGTAAAAATAGTCAAATACCAGCAATTTACCATGATTCAACCTAATTATATTAAAATTGCCAAATGTCACAGCGGTCTGTGTGTGGTCTCTGTGAAAGTGTGGTCACTAACCAAGTTCAGCGTGACATCCATCCACAGGTAGAAACATGGGAGGTAGCATGATGCTGTGATGAGTGCAGGCTCTGGAGCCAAATGGCCAGCACTCACATCCCAGATTCATCACCAAACAGCTTCCTGCCTTCAGACAATTTCATTAACAGTCCTCTCTTTAATATTTTATCTGATAATGAGGATGTGTGACTGAATCAACTGATTCCATGTTGTCAGCTTCATCTTAAGGCACGAGTCGTATCCCCTCCCCTTTCTGCATGACTCAGCTTTAGCCTCCTCACAAAGAATATGCCAAAACTGAATAAGTTCCCTATCAACTTTCAGCCTTGGCTTCATCTGATTAGAAAACTGGGAAAATGCCTTTTGCTGACACAGATGGCTGATGATCATGAGACACCCTCACGGGAGGAAAAATGCTCAGTTCCTTTGGTGCAGACTCGCTTCTCACTTGGTTGCTTGTTGTTCAGTCACTCAGTCACGTTCAACTCTTTGCCATTGTATGTAGCATGCCAGGCCTCCCTGTCCTTCACTATTGCCCAGAGCTTGCTCAAATTCATGTCCATTGAGTTGATAATGTCATACAACCATCTCGTCTTCTGTCCTCCCCTTCTCCTCCTGCCTTCGATCTTTCTCAGCATCAGAGTCTTTTCTAATGAGTCAGCTCTTCGCATCAAGTAGCCAAAGTACTGGAGCTTCAGCTTCAGCAACAGTCCTTCCAATAAATAGTAAGGGTTGATTTCCTTTAGGATTGGCTGGTTTGATCTCCTAGCAGTCCAAGGGGTTCTCAAGAGTCTTCTCCAACACCACAGTTCAAAAGTATCAATTCTTCTCAACTAAGCCTTCGTTATGGTCCAACTCTCACATACAAGACTACTGGAAAAACCATAGCTTTGACTAGATGAACCTTTGTTGGCAAAGTAATGTCTGCTTTTTAATATGTTGTCTAGGTTTGCCATAGGTTTTCTTCCAAGGAGCAAGCATCCTTTAATTTCATGGCTGCAGTCACCATCTGCAGTGATTTTGGAGCCCCAGATGATAAAGTCTGCCACTGTTTCCATTGTTTCCCCATCTATTTGGCATGAAGTGATGGGACCAGATGCCATGATCTTAGGATTTTGAATGTTGTGTTTTAAGCCAGCTTCTCGCTCCTCTTTCACCTTCATCAAGAGGCTCTTTAGTTCCTCTTCACATTCTGTCATAAGGGTGGTGTCATCTTTGTATCTGAGGTTTTTGATATTTCTCCTGGAAAATATCAAAAGTTTGATTCCAGCTTGTGCTTCATTCAGTCTGGCATTTCTCATGAGGTACTCTGCATATAAGTTAAATAAGCAGGGTGACAGTATACAGCCTTGACATACTAACTTCCCAATTTGGAACCAGTCCATTGTTCTATATCCAGTTCTAACTGTTGCTTCTTGACCTGCATACAGGTTTCTCAGGAGGCAGGTAAGGTGGTCTGGTACACACATCTCTTTAAGAATTTTCCACAGTTTGTTGTGATTCATACAGTCAAAGACTTTAGTGTAGTCAATGAAGTAGAAATCGATTTTTTTTCCTGGAATTCTTTTCCTTTTTTATCATCCAATGAATGTTGGCAATTTGATCTCTGGTTCCTCTGCCTTTCCTAAATCCAGCTTGAACATCTTAAGTTCTTTTTCGGTCCACATTCTGTTGAAGCCTAGAGTGGAGAATTTTGAGCATTACTTCACTAGCATGTGAGGTGAGTGCAATCGTGTACTAGTTTGAACATGGTTTGGCATTGCCTTTCTTTGGGATTGGAATAAAAACTGAACTTTTCCAGTCCTGTGGCCAATACTGAGTTTTCCAAATTTGCTGACATATTGAGTACAGCACTTTAACAGCATCATGTATCTCACTTGGTAGTCAGATTCTATTCTTAGTTTTGGCCCCTTTGAATTCCCCTTTATCCCTTTTGGCAACACAGAGTAGAGCTGTGAATGCCTGTGGATCACTGTCCGCCCCATCCTTCCTGCCTGTCTATAGGTTACCCCCCAATAAACTTCATAATTGTACTTTACGGAATTGCAGTTTTGTTTCGGGTCTCAAAGTCCCTTCTCAGTTCAAAGTATGCTATTCAGCATCTCTGCCTTCTAAGAAAGAATTAAATGAGATAATTTACGGAAAGCACTCAGATCATAAATTAATTTTCTGTTGCTACATCTCTTCCTGGATGCCTTACGTTCTATTACTATTATCTCAATTCCCTCCAGTTCTCATTCATTCCATGAAAATCTTGATACATACCAGCAAAGCATGTAGTGATTCTTGTGTCAGAAAAAATACACTCTGGAAAACAGACAGGAAGAACGGGACCAGTCTGAGTGAGATAAATGAACTAGACACATTATTCCATCAAATTTCACCAACCATTACAGCACATGGCTATACTAAGAGTCATCATTAAAGCTTGCCTGAGGAATGTCCCTGCTATAATGAGACCAGGATACCACTAGAGGACGCATCCATTGCAGATAAAACACTGGTTGCAGCCTGGTAAATTTCAGATTACCAGAGTTAGAGTTGATAACTCTGTGGAGCAACTTCAACGAGATCACCTGAGATTTTAAACCACAGAGTAACCTTCAGAATGACACCTAAATTTATAAGCTCCATAAATAATAGATGTGTCATAATTCATTAGCAGTTAGTAGCAAGCGGTGGTCCTCAGTAACAAGGAAGCACAATTTAACAAAGAAATGTGCAAATTATCAACTGTTTAAGAAAATACTTGATAAACACCTTCACCAAATTACATTTAATTTTACCATTTAAACTCCCTCCTGTGGAGTTTAACTACATCATTAAAAATAGCTACTGCCTATAAAACCTGAAATAAAAGCAGTAGTGTTTTCTGCTTGATTCCTATGGAGACTGTTTCCTCAATTTCCTATGAAATAAATGGCCTTGCGGTTCGTACACTTCTTAAAGCTTTTCCTCCATGTTTGGTCTACATTCTCTCTTCTCATTAAACTAATAATAATAAATGAGCACGTATAGATAGAGTAGACTACACGTGGTGACTGCAGCCATGAAATTAAAATATGCTTGCTTCTTGGAAGAAAGCCTATGAACATAGACAGAACATTAAAAAGCAGAGACATTGCTTTACTGACAAAGGTGTGAATAGTCAAAGCTATGTTTTTTCCAGTAGTCATGTATGGATATGAGAGTTGGATTATAAAGAAAGCTGAGTGCCAAAGAATTGATGCTTTCAAACTGTGGTGTTAGAGAAGACTTTTTAGTCCCTTGGACTGCAAGGAGATTCAACCAGTCCATCCTAAAGGAAATCAGTCCTGAATATTCACTGGAAGGACAGATGCTGAAGCTGAAACTCCAATACTTTGGCCACCTGACATGAAGAACTGACTCACAGGAAAAGATCCTGGGAAAGACTGAAGGCAGGAGGAGAAGGAGACGACAGAGAATGAGATGGTGAGCAAGCTCCAGGCTCCAACTCCAGTGTCCAGCTGAATGGACACTAACTGTCCAGCGAGTTAGTGATGGACACGAAAGCCTGGCATGCTGCAGTCCATGGGGTCACAAAGAGTCAGACATGACTGAGCAACTGAACTGAACTGAGTCTACACATTATTATATCTGCATAAGAATGAGTATGGAGAAGGCAATGGCAGCCCACTCCAATACTCTTGCCTGGAAAATCCCATGGATGGAGGAGCTTGGAAGGCTGCAGTCCACGGGGTCGCTGAGGGTTGGGCACGACTGAGCGACTTCACTTTCACTTTTCACTTTCATGCACTGAAGAAGGAAATGGCAACCCACTCCAGTGTTCTTGCCTGGAGAATCCCGGGGACGGGGGAGCCTGGTGGGCTGCCGTCTCTGGGGCTGCACAGAGTTGGACAAGACTGAAGCGACTTAGCAGCAGCAGTAGCAGCAGCAGCAGTAAGAATGAGTAACCTTGCACTATTTGGATCTGTAAAAGGATTGTAACGAAGATGATTTGTGAGTACTTAATAATAAAATGCACAGATCACTAGATACAAGCATATGTTCATTACAAATTAATCTGTACTGGCAGACTGAGGAATTTTATAGTCAGATATGTACTGATTTCACCGAGATTAATAGAGAATTTTATTATATGTTCAACAATAGAAAGAATACATGGGTGCAATGGGATAATTTGAGCTTCCCAGGTGGTGCTAGTGGTAAAGAACCTGCCTGCCAGTGCAAGAGACATAAGAGACATGGGTTCCATCCCTGGGTGGAGAAGATGCCTTAGAGGCGTGCAGGGCAACCCACACCAGTATTCTTGCCTGAAGAATCCCATGGACAGAGGAGCCTGGCAGGCTATGCTGGTCCATAGTGTCACAAAGAGTTGGACATAACTGAAGGGACTTAGCACACATGCACACACATGAGATAATCTGGTTCAGTAAATTCACGACTGGATGAAACAAGGAAGAGTTCACGGAAGGATCTTTGTCAACCAAAACGACAGACCTGGTGAAGACCAAGGGCCACCCCCTCCTTGTCCAGTGATCTAGAAGATAACAGAATTTGGGAGGAGGCTCAGATAACAGTGTAAAGAGCATGCTAAGGAACTGGTGGATGACAACAAACTTGAAGGCAGAGTCAGAGCTCTGGTTTGTACCTGAATTGAATCTGAACAAGAATATTTATTAGGGATCACATCTCATCCAGTTTTGGAATTGTCAAAAGTAAATCATTTTTTCCAAAGATACAACAAGGGAGAGCTTGTTTAAAAAACGGTTTTCAAAATATGTGCTGGCATTCAGTTGACCATAACCTAGTGTTAGTTAGGTGGAAAATGTTCAAGAAGGTAATTCAAATCTAGGCTTTCTGAATAAAGTCTTGTGTTTAGACCAAGAGAGGTAAAGGTCCCATTTCCTTCTTCTGAAAAATTCAGACTCTATTCAAAGTAGTGTGTCCACATCTGGGGACATATTTCTAAAACTCATACTTTCAATTAATTTTGGACTTACAAAAAAGCTGCAAAAGTAGTACAAGAATTTCTATTTTCCTCTTATGTTAATATCTTTTATCACCAGAAGACAATGATCAAAATGAAACATTTAACTGGTAAAACTCTATTAACCAAACTAAAGACTCGTTTTATTTCCTCAGATTTTCTTGGGTTTTCCACTGATGTCTTTCTTCATGGAAATGACATTTTGAGAGCAATACTAACAAATCATGACAGAAAGCAAGGGATTTGGGGACCAAGTAAGCAGAAAATATTGAGAGCATCTCTTCTTCTTTTCTTGATCCAAACTTACTCCCTTGGTGTCTGGCTCTGACGGTTTTCAATATCAATTACATTCTGATGACTCTAATGTTTACATATCCATCCAGACCTCTCCCTGAATTTCAAATACGTATACACAATTAACCTTTGACATCTCCACAAGGATGTCTAATAGACATCTCGAACGGAAGATATCTGACAAAATTCCTCACCACACCACATTATTCTTCCTCTAGTCTCCCCACCTTGCTAACTGCTCTTTGCCTCCTCTTTCTCTTCCTTATTCCCTTTTCCAGTTCATGAGAAAATCTTGCTCATTTCCTTTAAGAACATATACAAAAATCTGCTCACTTTATATCCTTATGCATCTACCAAGCACAATCTCATGGAATACTCTCCTTTCGGATCTGTGCTTCCGTTCTTGCCTCTCTCTGCTTTGTTTTTCACACAGCATCCACCACAATCAGGAAATATTCTCCTTCCACTAATCAAACTCTCCAACAGCTTCTGATCCCACTCTAAGCAAAGGCCAAAATCCTCCAGGGATTTGTGAAGTTTATGAAATCCGGTCTCCTCTTATCTCTGACACCATCTCCTAACAACCTCCCCATGTTCACTTCACATAACAATACAATGTCCTTGCTATTCCTTGTCAAGCACAAACCCACCTCAAGCACTTCTCATTGGCTTTTCCCTCTGCCCAGTATGTGTTTACCCAGAATATTTGTACGGTGGCTCAGTCATGGCAAAGTGAGGTAATTCACGGACCTATACCAAATTGTAACCTCCCGTTTCCCTCCCCAACTTTGCTTCTGAAGCTAAGTGCATCAAACACATATACTTGACATGTTTTTTTCACTTTTTGGAGGGGCAGAGAATTGGACTATTTTGCTCACTGCTATTTCTCTAGCACCCAATATTTGCTCACCAAAAATTAGTTAAATGAATGAATCAAAGAATCACCATGATTAGGGGTATGAGTTTAAGAGATGCAACTACCATGTATAAAACTGATACGAATATACTGTATACCATAGTGAATTATAGCCATTATATTGTGACAACTTTTAATGGTGTACACCCGACTCCAGTACTCTTGCCTGGAAAATCCCATGGATGGAGGAGCCTGGTAGGCTGCAGACAATGCGGTCACTAAGAGTCAGAAACGACTGAGCAACTTCACTTTCATTTTTCATTCATGCATTGGAGAAGGAAATGGCAACCCACTCTAGTGTTCTTGCCTGGAGAATCCCAGGGACGGGGGAGCCTGGTGGGCCGCCATCTATGGGGTCGCACAGAGCCGGACACGACTGAAGCGACTTAGCAGCAGCAGCAGCAGCAACCTATAAAAATGCTGAATCGCTATGCTGTACACCTGAAATGAATATAATATTGTAAATGAACTATGCTTCAATAAATAACAATAATATTAATAATAAAAGAAGAGCACTTATTTTAGAATTAGACTGGAAGTTTTCAAATGTCAACTTCAGTGCTTATAAGCTGCATGGTCTTGATCAAATCATTCAACGTTTTCTGTGCCTCAGTTTCTATACCTGGTACTTGGGGATGATAGCAATGCTTAATTGGCAGACTAGTTGCTAGTGTGACAATAATTGCTGTCAATTAAACGTGACAGCTCATGGAAATGATACAGTATACTGTTTGAAAAATACTATGTGCACAATAAATATTATCATTAATTGATTAGAAAGCAAGAAGCAATAGACAATATCACCATAAAATGCATAGTCAGTGTAAGAGATCAGGACTGTGGA
This sequence comes from Budorcas taxicolor, assembly GCF_023091745.1. Classification (NCBI taxonomy): domain Eukaryota; kingdom Metazoa; phylum Chordata; class Mammalia; order Artiodactyla; family Bovidae; genus Budorcas; species Budorcas taxicolor. The sequence continues at coordinate 8,847,448 of NC_068914.1, forward strand.
ATCATTTGATCCAAGTACAAGTCTTAGTCCCATTCTTATTATCTAGCTTTGTTTCCCTGAGTAACGCAATTAACCTCTATAAATCCTAGAATCCTTAACAACAAACTGGAATAATCATCCTACTTCATCCATGCACTGGGAAGACAAAGTAAGGTATATAGAGTGTGTCACACTAATCGTGATGTCTGCTAAAGTGTTGACTACATAAACATCATGACTGTTACAAAATCTAGGTTTTCATTTATCCAGATGACTGTCCCTTTTGTTTGGGACAAACAAACAAAAGGGCCTTTTGGCCTTTTCCAATTACTGTCCATATCCCTGCAGCTCAAGCTTGCTGTCTAAGACATAAGGGCCTTGTACCCTGAATCCCTACCTATTCCTTGGAAACTTGGCTCTCATGCAAGTGACATCAGGAAATAAAACTGACCTTGTTAGACCCAGTCTAAGATTAGTGACTGATATAATTAACACATTTATTCCAGAAATGTTTCCATCTAGTGCCAGGCTCTGTCCTAGGTGCGTGTTAGGAGTACTGCAGTGACTAAAACCCAGTCTCTCCCATTCTAGTTTCAGGGTAACAATGCCATGAGTTAGCCAGCCACTGCCCCCTCCCTGACAAAGGCTTATTATTAGAGGAGAAAGCCTATACAGTTATTAATAGTATTGCACAAACTGACTTTAGACAAACAGATGGGCAGAGGCCACTCTGGGTAACTATATCACATGCAGGCTTTGATAACAGATTGTTCTACTCTGGCCTCCACTAATCATTAAGCAGCTATTCCACAATGAATACCAGGGTACTATCTCCTACTCAGGAATCATGCCTGGCTAGTATTACCACTGTTACTATTATTATGCTTGCTGTTACTACCATAACTACTTCTACTACTATAAATATAATCACTTTCATTATTTTTTCAATTACTTATCTAGCTTTTCACTTATGATATTAACATAAGTGGCCTCTAACCTCATTATTTATGATAACTCTTACAATATCACATTGTCAATATTGATATAAAAGTTGTCAAATATAGGAAGGCTAAATGTAATAGCAAATATAGGAAATATTTATATTCAAGTCATCAAATATAGGAAGGTCAATTTTATTAGCAAAAGAAATCGTTAGGAAAAAACAAATGAAGCCTAGTAGACAGACAGGCATCCATGCGTCATCGTGACATTTCAATTTATTTCCAGCTCCTCACAGACTTCCAGTATGATGACATTCAGTCAGCACTCACTCATTCAATCTGTGCCACCGGAGGTCTGAGCAATAATGCTATTACTCAAGTTTCCTTGCAATCAACCCAAAGGGCTGACACAAAACAATTGTTCACATGTAAGCAAATGTATCAGTAACAGCTTGCCAAGTACAGCCAAAGAAGAACGATATTAACATTATAGACAAGAACAAATCATCTGCAAGAGCCAGATAGTTCTTTTACTGTGCACTCCGGTTATAAACCTACCTGATTAGACACAATGGCATGGCACCATGTTAAAAGGGCAAGGCCATATAGGACAGATCCAACCTTGGGCAAGAAACACGTGTACAAACATGATCTCTAAAGAGCTGACTGTCAAAAGCAGGGCTAACAGCTGGGGTCAACTGTGGCAACTAATAAGCTAACCATAACCCTAATTCATAAATATCTTTGATATTGCACTTTTCAGCTTTTCTGACTCACCCTGCTGATATGGCAATTTTCATCATTTCAGGGAGAAACAAGCAAATCATTCAAGCTTAACTATTCATTTGGGGTTTTGGCCTTTCTCTCTCTCTCTCTCTTTCTAACTCTCTCCCTCATTTCCCGCAGTGATTATAACTCTAATTCAACAACAAAAAGAAGATAGAGGTATGGATGGGGATTTATTAAACACCTGCTAAATGGCTAGTCATGTAGAATGATGGTGGAAAGAGTACAGGGTTTATCCCCTACAAGTCACCTCGTGGAACCTACTCCAGTTCTGCACCTGAATCTCGGTGCTGGTGCATAATTGGAGCTGTACACTGGCATGTTAATTTACTTTCTCAGTTTCTCCATCTGTAAACATTTAAGAACAAGTGACATACTCTACACAAAGCCCTTAGAAGCTGGCATATATTAATAATACATGCTTACAAAATGACATGAGCTATTAAGTGAAAATTTGTTCCTTTGAAGTTTCATGGTCCTGATCAACTGTATCTTCGTTTTAGGATCTTCCCAACAAGATTTTAATGGTGTATCCTTTGAGTTCCTTAACATATTCTCACATCTTTCTATTCAGTCTGGTATTACTCTTTTGTATGTCCTTGAGTGATGTGCCGTCTGTAGACATGGATCTACGAAACGCTTTTGAGAAGATGCACTCTGCTATAAAGGGAAATGATCTTTATGCGAAGGTTACACGTTTAGGATTAATTCTAGTCCTCTTTGGTATGGTGGAAATTCATTTGCTCATATGTTTAGGTAATGGCTGGGGGAAGATGATGTACAGGACGTGGCAGGGGATTCTGAGATGAACTAGACACTGTGACTCATGAGCTCACATGATAAAGGCACAGAGTTCAAGAACATAAAGAAACTGCCCAACCTTATATTTGCAGATGATCAGGATTCTGAAGAGATCCTGAGCTTGTAAATCTGTATTGTATTAGAGGTTCCTCAACTAGTTGGAATTGGGCTGTGGGCCTGGTGGGTGAACCCTTCTTGGTCTTCCTTCGAGCATCCACACTTTTAGATTAGCATTCCTGACTGGACACTCCAGTTTCATCACTGCTTTTCCATCCCCAGGCCAGAAGTTTAGCCTGGGTGCTTCCAAGGCTGGCTCATTTGGCTTAATGCTGGGTACTCTCACCTTTGTCTGACCTTACCACTCACTAATGGCACCGAAGGCGAGGTTCCTCTTTTTAATACTTGGTTACCTTAGGTAACTGTGACAATTAGGCTGAAATGCTGGTCTATTTATCAGACTCAACAGGTCTAAAACTGTCAATGTAAGGCCAGTGGAAAGTAATGGATATAGATGAGCCTACTAAATCATATCCCTAAATACACAGATCCCAGAAGAATTGACCTTTGCTGTAATGAATATCCTTCAGGTAATAGCTGCATGGAATCAGTCACCATTATTCAACTGAAAAGCCATTTAATATGAAATAAGGCTTGGAATTACTAAACTTCAATTCTGATATCTCTATGCATGTGTATAGTATATGTGAACATGTATATAAACACATCCATGTATATCTACATGTAGATGCTATGTTAATTGGTAGATTATACAAATATTGTATACAATTGTTATCATAAAACAAGATATTTTGACAAACAAGTCAAGATTTCTTCTATTTATATTCCCTTTTGTAGCCATAATAACCACAGTTGCTTATTTTATATTTATTTATGTACTCAACGCTCACTACATTTTTTATATGGCACGTTTCCATAGCATTTCAGAGTTTCAATAACATTTCGTCTTGTCTAAGAGTAGTTTTATTCAAAAGAATTAGGGCACACATTTTCTTGAATTTTTAAAAAATACATTTCAAATGTCTCTGCTTCCTAAATAACAGCTTAGATAAATACATATTATTGTGTACCCCATTCTTTTCTTCAGAAATGTGTAGATATTTTATACATATTTTTAGAACAGTATGTTGAGATGGAAATGTATGAGGCCAGTCCAATTTCCCCCTATTAAATGCCTATTATTCCACAAAACTTTATTTAATTTATAAATTTAGTAACCTAATCAAGACTCCCCCTGGTTCTGGTCAGTTCTCTAGGCTCTATTACACCAATCTTTCTCACTGACTACAACTAAAATCTCTGGACAGAGAAACAAAAGCAGGTTACTTCTGAAATGTGAACAATGGCAGGCAGAATAGAGAAAGTAAAAAAACTGCAAAATAAGTGGTAAGAGGCCAAGTTTACTCTTCGCTATTTCCCCTCCTCTAACCTTCAGCTTTGACATGAGGGCAAGTTGGACTGAAAACTGTGCAATCAAGTACAGACTGGGGGGGTGGGGGGGGGAATAGAAAATCTCTATTTTAGTGGCATTACTGGGAAAGCAGCCTCTGGGAGCTACAGAGTATGTAGGAATCCTTTCTCTTCCTTTCTTCCTTAATCCTTTCTCTTCCTTCCTCCTTTCCTCTAGGTATTTATTTAATTGCTTATTTGTTTATCTTCTCTTTTAGTCTTATTTGCTGCTGCTACTGCTAAGTCGCTTCAGTCGTGCCCGACTCTGTGCGATCCCATAGACCGCAGCCCACCAGGCTCTGCCGTCCCTGGGATTCTCCAGGCAAGAGCACTGGAGTGGGTTGCCATTTCCTTCTCCAATGCATGAAAGTGACAAGTCAAAGTGAACTCGCTCAGTCGTGTCCGACTCTTAGCAACCCCATGGATTGCAGCCTTCCAGGCTCCTCCATCCATGGGATTTTCCAGGCAAGAGTACTGGACTGGGATGCCATTGCCTTCTCCGATTAATCTTACTTACTTACCAAAAATGTCCTTCTGTAATGATGGTAATTACAGTACAGGCATTGAGAAGCCAAAGACAAAACCCACCTTTCCACCTAAAGAAGTGGGAGCGGCCCTTGAGAGCTATAGCGTGTTAGTTGGGGGTCAGGAGAGGAGAGAGTTACAGATGGGGATGCCTTCATCTTGCGTATGACAAAGTTCTGAGCTTACTGCTAAGTGGAACATGCATGTAACAGACCCAAGGAAGTATAGTAAAGTCTCTGAGAACAGCACAATGATATAAATACCACCCAAGTCCCAAAATAACTCATGTGCGGTGTACTTTCAGGAGAGACAAATATAGCATAACAAAATCCTTTGAAAGAAAACTAACATAGGGTCCATGACCCACAAAAGATGAAACCAAACTCATAGTCTGAACCTATGAAGTAAGTTGATTACTTGCTTTGCTTTTAAAAAAAGAAAAAACTGTTAAGCAGGACCCAGAGTCACACAATATAATAATGAAAAATGCTCAGGACACAATTCAAAATTACTCGACATACAAAGCAATATCAGTCAGACTGCTAAAAACCAAAGATAAAGAAAAAGCTTGAAGGCAGCCACTGAAAAAGAAAACAACACATTACATGTAGAGGAAGAATATCATAACTGTGGATTTGTTACCAGAAACCAGGAAGGCAAAATGACAATGGAACAATGTCTTTAAAGAAAGCACCAGCCCCAAGCATCCTGTATCCTGCATCAAACCTAGACTGGTGATTTGTTTCTTATATATTATACATGTTTGAATGCCATTCTCCCAAATCATCCCACCCTCTCCTCTCCCACAGAGTCCAAAAGACTGTTCTGTACATCTGTGTCTCTTTTGCTGTCTCGCATACAGGGTTATCATTACCATCTTTCTAAATTCCATATATATGTGTTAGTATACTGTATTGGTATTTTTCTTTCTGGCTTACTTCACTCTGTATAATGGGGAGGGAGGTGGGAGGGGGGTTCAGGATTGGGAACACCCGTGGCAGATTCATGTTGATGTATGGCAAAACCAATACAGTATTGTAAAGTAAAATAAAATTTTAAAAAAGAAAGCATCAGTTTTAGAATTCTACATCTAATGAAACAGGCTTCAAGAAGGAAGAACAGTTAAAGATACTCTCAGATAAAGGAAACGTGAGAGAAATCTTCAAGATTAAACACTTTCTGAAAAAAATGCTAGAAGTATTTTAGACTGAAGAAAAGTGGCACCAGATAAAAGGTTGGAACTTCTGATACAAAGGGAGACTGACAGAAATGGAAACTATAGGAATAACTGTATTAGAATGTTTTTGCCATTTTTAAAATATTAGTCTTGACAGTGAAATTAAAAGATACATTATGCAATTTTTAATGTATATAGATATAATACATACTTACATACTGTAGTTATAAGACAAAGGAGGGGCTTAGGAGAGATCTGTATAGTTTGAAGGCATCTAGATTTTATTTTCAGTAAAAAAGTATTACTCTTAAGAAGACTGAAAAGTTAGGACTGTATATTTTAATCCCTAGAGTACCTAGATACAGACACAATATTTATATTAAAATGGCATACTAAAAATATTCAAATATTGCCAAAAATTTTCAAAATAAGAAAAAGGAAACAGTGGAACAAAACTGTAGGGAAAGAAACAAACTGACATAAGATGGTAGACTTAAATCCAACCATATCAATAATTACAGTATGCAAATCATCTAAACACAACAGATAAAATAAATAGATTTTCAGTTTTAAAAATGAAAATATTTCCTTAGTTTTACAAAAGGAAAAGGCCAACTACATGATGTCTTTAAGAAATCACTTTAAATATAATCATATAAATAGGTTAAAAATAAAATAATGGGAAAGTTATACCATGTAAGCTGAAATTAAAAGAAACATGAATGCAATATTAATAACATACAAATTTTATTTTAGAACAGGAAAATTATTAGGGATATACAAGGCCATTATTTGATAATAAAATGGTCAATTCACCAAGATAATGCTACAATTCTAAACACATATGTATCTTAAAATAGAGTTTCTAAATCAACGGAGCAAAAGCTGACATAATTGAGGGGAGAACTAAACACATCTCCAATTACTCTTGGATACTTCAAAACTTTTCTCCCAGTGATCAATAAAATGCATAGACAAATATCAACCAAGATATGGAAGACCTGAACAACAATATTAGCCAAACTTAACTAAATGGCATTTGTAAAATGGCCCCAAAACAACAGACTGTACATAATTTTTTAATATCTATGGAATATTTACCTAGATAGTCTATAACCTGGGTCATAAAACAAAACTTTAAAAATTTAAAAGAAATGAAGTCATCCAAATTAAAATAGTCTCTTAGCATAAGAGAATTAATCAGGAAATCAATTACACAAAGATTTTTGGTCAGTCCACAAATATATAGAAACTCTAACACCTTTAAATAACCCAAGGACCAAGAAAGAAATCTTAAAGGAAACTGGAAAACATTTTGACCTGAATCAAAATGAAACAGAATCTATCAAAATGTGTGGCATACAATTAAATGCATGTTCAAAACAAATTTATAGCATTGAGTTTTCCTATTAGAGAAGAAAGTTCCCAAATCAATAATCTAAGTTATACCTGTTAGGAGAAGCACACTGATTGAAACTGCCCACCCTGGCCAGGCACCATAGTAACTATTTGCATGAGCTGTTTTATGTCAGGAGGTCCTGGTAAGGAACAGGGAACTAATAAGCCTCCACCAACCAGAAGAGTTTGGGAAAGGTCAAAAGGAGACACCACCTGTCTGACCACCTCCCAGAATCCTTCTCTCTGGCATCCATCTTGGCTGAACAAGGCATGCACCACCATGAAGGACTGAGTCAGAATGATTGGCTAAAGACAACCAGGAAACTAATCCCATCACCATAAAACCTGAGACTACCAGCCACTTAGCAGAGCAGTTGTCCTGGGTTCCCTTACCTACTGCCCTCCACCCAAGTGCCCTTTCCCAATAAAATTTCTTGTTTTGTCAGCACATGTATATCTTTGGACAATTCATTTCTGAGTGTTAGACAAGAGCCCAGTTTCGGGCCCTGGAAGGGGTCCCCCCTCCTGCAACATAACCATAAAAATTGAGAAAATTAAGCCCAAAATAAGGAGAAGAAAAAAAAAATAAAGATATCAATGTTGTCAATAAAACCATGGTAATAACAATAATAAATAATAATTAAATGTAAAAGTAATCATTCTAAAATAATCACAAATAGTCAAATTGATGAAACTCCACCCAGACTAACCAAATAAAGAAGAAATATATCACAAATACTATTATTAAGAATATAAGGGGAATATCACTGACCAATATTAAAAGGACAAGGAAACACTAAAAATCATTCTATGCCCATAGAGGAAATGTATCAATTCCTTGAAAGACACAAAAGAATAAAACTCACTTAAGAATAAATAACTTTAAGAGTCCTATATCTACTAAAGAAACTGAATTTTTGTCAGAACATTCCAACAAACAAAACTCCAAGCCCTGATAATTTTACTAGAGAATGCCACCAAAAAATTTAAAAGAACAAATAATACAATTCTATATATTCTCTTCCAGAACACTTCTCAATTCATTTTCTGAAGCCAGTAAAACCTGCTAATAAAAGCAGACAAAGGCATTATCATCAAAGAAAATGACAGATCAACATCCTTCATGAATACAGACACAAAAATACACAACAAATATTAGTAAATCAAAAAACATCAATAAATATGAATGGCAGTACTTCCCAACCAAGTGTAGCTTATTCTGGAAATTCAAATGTGATTTACTATTTTAAAACTAATCAATGTATTTTACCATAGTAACAGACTAAATGAAATCAAGATCACATTACCATACCAGAAAAAGTCATTTGATATCTATTCATAATAAAGTCTCAAAACTAAAAGAGAAAGGTATTTCCTTGATAAAGGACATCTTACAAAAGAAAGCAAAAACAAAAGCTACTACAATATTTAAACATGAAAGAAGAAATGTTTTCCTCTAAGTTCGTGAACAGAGAAGAATTCCATTTTCATCACTGCTACTGAACATCACAAATGGAGTCCTAGCTAATTTAATAAGACAGAACAAAAGAGGGAGGGAAAAGGCATAAAGATTAGAAAGCAAAAAAGTTTTTCTTATCCCTAAAACACAAAACTGTCTATGTAAGAAATCCCAAGGAATCTATTTTAACAGCTCCTAGAACTAATATGTGAGTATAGGAAGGCTACAGATTTTTTTTACATTCTTATTTCTAACTATTATCAGTAAAAAATTGGAAATAAAAATATTTATTAACATTTACAAAGCCCTCAATAAAAATAAATTCTTAGGTATACATCTAAAAATTGTATACAAGGTCTGTATGCTAAAAATGACAAAATATCATGATGGGAATCAAAGATGTAAATGAAGAGATAATCCATGTTCATGGATCAGAAGGCAATATCAACAACATGTCAATTGTCCTAAAAACTGACCTATAGATGCTACACAATACCAATCAAAATGCCAGGAGGTTTATTGTAGATGTCAACACGTTTATTCTCAAATTTTGATGTACAGTCAGAGAAATGAAAATAGTTAAAACAATTTTGAAAACAAACAAGGTGGGAGGAATCACAGTACCTGATTTCAAGACTACTATAATGCTACCACAGAAAAGCAATACAATATAAACAAAAGTATAGATTCATAGATCAATGGAACTGAAAAGAGTCTTGAAATAAGCCGATATGTATATGTAAGCAATGAATTTTTTTCTGCAAAGGTATATAGCAGATTATGATGAACCAATCAGTCATCAAAAAAGTGAGTCTTGACCGAACATTGAGGCTTATACAAAAATTAACTCAAATTCATCATACATCTTAATGCAAAATGTACAATTATAAAACTCAGAAAGAAAACAAGAGAGTATCTTTATGCCCTGAAGCTAGGCAAAGAACCCTTAGACATGATGCCAAACCATGATCCATGAAAGACTTCATGAAATTAAAAATTATTCTTCTGCTACAGATACAAAAGAGAGAGAGAGATAAAGAGGGAAGAAGGAAAGGAAGCCTGACAAGGCACACATGAGGAGAAATATTTGCAAATTACATGTTTGACAAAGGGTTTATATTTATACATAACTGTTAGGTAACAACGTTGTTTTTGTTATTCACAAAGTCACGTCCAACTCATTCTGAGACCCCATGGACTGTAGCCCGCCAGGTTCCTCTGTCCATGAGATTTCCCATGCATGAATACTGGAGTGGGTTGCCATTTCCTTCTCCAGGGGATCAAATCACACGTCTCCTGTATTGAAGTTGGATTCTTTACCCCTGAGCCACCTGGGAAGCCCTAGTAGAAAATACTCCCTGAATATTTTCACAGTTTACACAGTCTTGGCTTTCTGAGCTTGAACAGTAAAGGACTACAAGACAGTGTCCCACTCCAGTACTCTTGCCTGGAAAATCCCATGGACAGAGGAGCCTGGTACGCTGCAGTCCATGGGGTCGCTGAGGGTTGGACACGACTGAGTGAGTTCACTTTGACTTTTCCCTTTCGTGCATTGGAGAAGGAAATGGCAACCCACTCCAGTGTTCTTGCCTGGAGAATCCCAGGGATGGGGGAGTCTGGAGGGCTGCCGTCTATGGGGTTGCACAGAGTTGGACACGACTGAAGTGACTTAGTAGCAGCAGTAGCAGCAAGACAGGGTATCATTCTGTGAAGAGAAAGACATATATTTTTCAGGAGCCCTTTGATTACATACCATGGTAGATCATGAAGAGATCTCTCCCTTTCCTATTTAGAGAGGATTTGTTTAAATGCCAGAGTTAGACACGTCCTTGTTGCTCATTCTTGCTCTTGTTCTCACTCTTTCTCCACAGGAAAGGATGGGCTTGTGTGTCAGCAGCCCCTTGGTGAGTTCTGAGTCTCATAATTTTGAGGTTCCTATTCTGTGATACCCTCTCCTTTTCCACATTGCATGTGTGGGATAACATCTGATTCTCACATCACTCTCTGAGGGCCTTGGTGCCTGTGCTAAAATGGTGCTTTAGCTCTTTCATATGTTCATTTGTTTTAGTTTTTAAAAAATTTTTCCCTTTTTAAAAAATTTCAAAATGCTACTTGAGAAATAAAGATATGAAAGAAACCAGAAAAAAAAATTTTTTTTTTAATTGGAAGGTAATTGCTTTACAATATTCTCCTGGCTTCTGCCATACAACAACGTGAATCAGCCATAGGTATACATATGTCTGGGCTTTCTGGATGATGCTAGTGGTGAGGAACTCCCTGCCAATCCAGGAGATGTAAGAGATGCAGGTTCAACCTCTGGGTGGGAAGATCCCCTGGAGGAGGGAGCGGCAACCCATTCCAGTATTCTTGCCTGGAGAATCCCATGGACAGAGGAGCGCAGAGAACAACAGTCCACAGAGGTGCAAAGAGTTGGACATGACTGAAGTGACTTAGCACACACACACATGTATACACATACGCATGTTCACTCCCTCTTGGGTTTTACCTCTTTTTTACCAAAAGCAACAACTATCTGATTCCCTGATCCAGAAAGTCTCCTGTATCTTGTCAGAATATACATATAAAAGCTATTGCAGACTAACCTGTAGGCTTACACATAGAATAAGATCTTATAGTTTCAGATTTAACAATAAAGAACTCTCAAAACTAAATGAGAAGGAAACAGATGACCCAGTTTTTAAAAACTAGCCAAAAAAAAAAAAAAAAAGAGCTGAACAGACAATTCAAAAGAAAATACTGTTAGCAAATAAGCACAAGAAAATGTGTTCAACACCAGTAGTCATTAGGGAAATGCAAATTTAAACTAAAACAAGGTACAACAACAAACCTATTTAGATGGATAAAATTAAGCTAACACACACAAATATCTGGTGGTACTAAATGCTGTCAAAAATGTGAAGCAATAGGAACTCTCATTCTTTGAGGTGGTAATGCAAAATGGTACAGCCAGTCTGGGAAAGAGTTTAGCAGTTTCTTCTAAAATTAAATATACATGAACCATATGATCCAGTATTTTCACTCCTAGATATTTAACCATGATAAGTGAAAATGTATGTTCAAAAAATCGTGTATGTTAATACATATGAGTGTGTGTATATGTAGTCTATGATATGCATAGTGTGTGTATATATATAACAGAAACTAGAAATAATTTAAATATCCTTCAAAAACTAGGGAATGAATAAATGAATAAACAAGTGATGGAACAAAGATACAACTAAATACTAGTCAGCAATAGAAATAAAGAAATATTTAACAATGCATAAATTTCAAGTGCATGATGGTAAGTGAATTAAAACAGACTCAAAAGATTACATATGATATGTTTTCATTTATATTATGTTCGGGAAAGTCAAAAATACTGGGATAGATAAGATATCAGGATTGCCAGAGACTGAGAAAACAGGAAGAATTAACTATAAAGGGGAGCGCCAGAGAAATTTGAGGAGCAAGAAAATTATTCTGTGTTATTATGATGATGTTGGCAAAATGATTCCATTCTTTTGTCAAAGGTCATAGAGCTAGCTTCCCTGATAGATCAGTTGGCAAAGAATCTGGTTCGATTCCTGGGCCGGGAAGATTCCCTGGAGAAGGGATAGGCTACTCACTCCAGTATTCTTGGGGTTCCCTTATGGCTCAGCTGGTAAAGAATCCGCCTGCAGTGCAGGAGACCTGGGTTCAATCCCTGGATTGGGAAGATCCCCTGGAGAAGAGAAAGGCTACTCACTCCAGTATTCTGGCCTAGAGAATTCCATAGATTGTATAGTCCAAGGGGTCACAAAGAGTCAGATACGACTGAGCAACTTTCACTTTCACTAGACTACCTTGGTTCTGCTCCTTCTTGAGAATGTGTTTAATGGGCTGAACTGGATTCATTCTGCTTAGTGTTCAGAGGTACTCATTCCTACACAAGGAGTTCAAGTTTAGCATCGTTCTCTTGATTTTGTAAGTTCTAGAAAAATAGCCTCTTTCAGAATTACGCTCTGATTCTTGTTTCCCATTTAACTGTCTTTTCACAGCAGCTTATTCAAGTCAGACTGGAATACCATTAACTTCACTTCAAATTTTGGAACATTGGTAGGAATTCTCAGATTTTTGTGAACTTCAGGAGCAAAAGGGTGAGGAATAGGATTGATGTCACACAGGGCTACACCCTTCTGTTTACTTGATCAGCTATTTTTGAAGTTGATAGCATTGATTTGTGCCATCACCACCCACCAACTTTTCAAATTTTAGTTAAAGCTGGTAATGTTTAAAAGAATTTTCAGATTTCTTGTGACTATTTTATTAGTAATTGGATGAAGAGCATATTGTGAGCTGGTTTCCCTACACCATCTTTACAAATAAAATGCTTCTTAAAAAGCATTCCAATTTCAGTTGGAAAAGTAATTCAATTTAGTATAACAACATCACAAACATACAAATCTCATAAGAAGACAATATACTTCTAATGTCATGCTTTTATTCTGTAGACATATTAAATCAAATGATGTCTCTATAATATCCATTGCTGCTGCTGCTGCTAAGTTGCTTCAGTCATGTCTATTTCAATATGAATGGAAAAACCAAGTAAAATGTTTCACTATCAATCCCAGTAATAATATTTTATATTTGTGTAGTAATTTGTATTGAGTTTACAAGGCAGAAGGTTAATGTCTCTTTTTTAGTAAAGGAAAGGATTTAAATTCTAAGCATTATAATGTTTGGCTTTTCTGGAATTTCAAAAAGACATTGAACTAATTTCCACACTTGGTTGTCTCAAACCAAAGACAGCCTAGCACAGAGGTGAGGGATATCAGCAGTAGATGCCAATAAATATTGGTTCCCACACCCAAAATGTCTCCCCTGACACATTGTATCACCTGCATACTGTCACTGAAGGCTCATGTAAAAAAATTAAATCAAATTGTCTTTAATGACAATTTAACCAGCTAGATCTGCATTAAAATATTCTATTGAAATAGGGAGAGGATTACTACATGACAAAAATTTGTGTTTTATGGAGTCTAATGTCTGTATTATTTCATGCAAGCAGTGAATGGTGACACCCCAGACCTGGCATATAAGTACTGTGTGTAATTCAACAGTGGACACACGTCAGACTCAACTGGCTAATGCCCAAATAGCTTTTCATGCTCAAAAGAGAAGTTTACCAGGCGCACTCCAGTAGACTTAATTGGTATTGGAGCTTGTCAGCTCATCCAGCTTCATCTTTCCACTCCACCAAGGAAAAGCTAAGCTGGCGGCCAGTAGTGAGCAGAGGAGAAAAGGGTGGATCCCCGAAACAAATGTTTCGTGCAGCTGCTAGGAACGTCCTGCAAATCCCCATCTCGGGGCCAGCTAGCCAGGAGGAGCCAGCTCTCCACAGCCATCCAGGCCTACCGTCATGGCCACAGCGCCACTCCTAAACCCCAGGGGAGTCAGGTGTCGTGTCGTGAGAACACAGCAGCCCCCATCTGGGGCACCAAAACACTGTTAGTGAAAGCAGAGTCCACCTATTTGCCGTTTAAATGCCAATAGAGAGGGAAAGTTGAGGGAAAGAAGTTTGCTTGTTTTGGGAGGCTGGCAATGGAGGTGGAGGTGGAGATGGGGGGCGGGGGGGGGGGGGTATTCCTGTCCAAGAGCCAACTCCTATGCTGATAAACAGTGGGCAAGAGCTTATCTAGGCAAAAGGAGGGGGCTACACGTAGAGGCATCACAGTCAGCTCTGATAGTTATCTTGAAATCGGTCATGTGGTGGTCTGACCAGTGCCATCTTGATTTTTTAAGTTCCCATTCCCTTGAAGTCAGTTCTCAAAATTGTGGCAGTTTATGTCCTGGCTCTAGTCCGGTCATCAGGCAACTTATTCCACCTGGAACTGTGGAAGCTTTTGTCTTGACTCTGGCCTGGTCATCATGTAGCTAACTTCTTTCACTTGGTGGGGCTTTCAGTATCTATAAGACAACTCAAAGGATATGGCTCAGAATATGATCTACAGGCCCTGAAGAGGAACTAAAGGTCTGTGACTATACTTACTCACTAAACAATTATTATTTAGTCTCACTGGGCTATTTTCCCGTTCCTGCATTTTCTGACTTCTCTGATTAAATGTATTATTTGACTAACGTTTTTTCACAGGCAAAAGGCAGGCAGAGGACATGGAACAAGGAGGATCATAGGATCCTACTCCATTTCAAAACTGTGTGTAAATCACGGTGTCTGGTTTACATGGAAAACAACTGACAAATGTTAGATCTTGTCACAAACAGTGATAGTTATGAGGTTTTATGTCACTTATAAACTTACAAGTTAGCTTGAATCCCAGCAGAAGACATAAGACCCTGAGATTTTGTTATACAAAGGCACAGCAAGTAGCAAGAGCTTCAAGTATGCACTCGCTTCCTTTCCCACTCTAAGTCCCAAGGGAGCAGTCCCAAGCATCCCAGCTAGATGCTGCATAGATAATGGATTTATGTCAAAGCTGAAGAACTCTACTCTTGGGAAGCCAGAATCTCTTAAACTAGGCTGTAAGCAAATCTTTCTGACCTTTGCCCTACAGGGAAACATTATCTTTTATATACTGGACAGTAAAAAAACCTGCCTTCTCTGCTCTGAAGGGAGATCTCTCTCTCATCCAAGGTTACTTGTTTTACAAAGATCCTTGAAATTATAGTCTAGAACAAAATGTGTCAGTACTTCTGGTCACTAGACACTTGTGTAGAATTATCTCCCAACAGATCTGATTAAGATGTGTTTCTTGGTATAAATAAATTTTGAGAATTCCAACCAAGTGCCCTGTGAAAGAAATAGGATAACGAATGGGTATATATTGGAAAGAGGTGAGGGGCTCAAATTTGTCATTTTATGCTAGGATGGAGTTGATGCCTGAAAGTTAAGGAATGCATATGTGTGTATGTGTGCATGTATTTGGTTGGAGATGGGAATGATGGATTATTAACATGTGTTGACAGTCTATTAGGTAAATAGGCACTGCATTATGCAATTTGGAATAACAATTAAGATCCAAAGGTTTTGAAGTTAGACACATGTGGTTTGTGTCAGCCCTCTGCCACTTATTAGCTGTGTATCAGCAGGCAAGATATTTGGTAACTCTGAGAGTCCCTGTCTTTAGGTGAATATCAGAAATAATAATGAATCTTTCTCCATACCATTAGTGTGAGTTAAATGAGATCATGCATAGAGTAAGTGCCAAAGAAATGTTAACATTTGGTAGTCATTTATTTTTCTTTACTAAATTGTCTGGCAATCCTAATTATTGCCATTTTTCATCCTTAAAAATCATCGCTTAGCAGAAATTACTTTTATGCTAAACAGCTATAAATGTCAAAGCTCAGATTTTACCCAGGCCTAATTCTAATGACCCTTTTTCTATGACTCTTTGTACTGGACCACTGTGCCCTCTGCCAAGAGGCAAAGGTGGGAATCTTTGCAACTAAACATGAATCATTGTCTTTCTTGTCTTTTCTAATACTTACTGCAATATAAAAAAATAAACAAAACTTAGAAGTATTAATACATAAACATAAACCCTTAGATACACTCCAGTCTGCTTTTAAACCTGAAACCAAATGTTATTTCTGCCAGCTTACTGGATTCCCATCTCAGATATACATAGAGTTCAAACTGTAACAAGCCTTGTTTTGCCCTGATTTAATATTATTAGATGTTTAATTCAGTTTCTGGTTTATGTGCTCTTGAGATGGTTTAAAGTCCCTTTCAGACAGTCTTTGGGTCCACTCCCTATCAAATTATGACAGAATCATGCTATAAATACTTTAGTAGTGCACTGGATTCTAATTCCAACAGAAGGGCAACTGCTTCATTAAAAACAATGGAATTCACCTGCTTTTCAGTTTCAGCTGTTGGCATTTATACTTTCCTCATATTTCATTCTACATTTCTCAAAAAAAAAAAAAGAAAATTTATTCCTAATCCACAGATTTGCATCTCAATCAATTAAAAAAAAATATGCCACAAGGAGAGGTGCCATAGAGGTTTTCATACTTTCTCCACAAGTGAACTTTCTGATAGCCAAAGACAAATAATCTGCTAATATATAATAAGTAAATAACAATGATAAATAATAATAAAACAGCATGGTCTAACTCAAGATATTTTCTCAATTAGTTATTAACCCACTCCAATTGGAATTATGTTTTTCCAATAAGACTCTCTTCATAAGTTACACACTATATCAATGTTCTCAAAAAAATACAATATCCTTGGAAGCCATGGCAAATTAGGTAGACAAGACTATGCAGCAATCTACATAGCAATACTGTGTGTTTGCAGATTCCTGTAGCAGGATGGTATGCAATACACTATGGAATGTCAAAAAGGGAAACCCACTTCTGTTTATATACTGAATACTGTTGGCCCTCTGTAACCATGGGTTCAATCATGGATGTTAAATTTCCTCTGAGCTTGGGTGAATCCATAGATGCAGAACCTGTGGATACTGAGGGCTGACCATCCTATGCCATTTAATATAAAGGACCTGAGCATCATCTGATTTTGGTACATGCACGGGTCCTGGAACCAATTCCCCACAGAAACTGAAGAACAACTTAGTCAGAAATCTTTAAAGCCAAAAGGGAAATGTGACCCTGTCAATTTCACACTCACCATGCAACAGATGAAGGAAAAGAAGTCATGGAGGGAATGACTGGCCAGTGATCAAAGACCCGAGGAAGGTCCTCTATCGAGGCAGAGCTCAGAGTGTTGGCCAATTTCACCTTGCTTATAATGCTTATTTTGGTAAAGGCCATAGAAGGATTGCTCACATTCTCTCCTATGATGGAGGAAATTATTTTAAAAGGAGAGCTGAAATGCTCAAATCCACGTATCCTCAGCTTTGCATAATGCCTTTTTCCAAAGGCCTGATCAATAAGGCATGGAATCCATTTGCGGCTTGACTGTCTCAAGGAGAATTAGATATTGAAAACAATCAAAGACACAAAAACCTTAATAAACATTCAACTGGTTTATTAGAGCACTAAAAGAGGTCAGATGGAGAGTTGCCATGACAACTGCTGGGCAGGAGTGAAGGAAAGGTTGCTCCCAGCTCTCTCTTTGAACTGTGAATTACGTGCAGCCTACTTTTTCTTCTCTGGCTCTCACTTCCTTCCCCTGACAGCCCAGCTTCCTCCAGCTCTGTCTTCAAGTCAGGTGAAGGAATAACTTCTGTTAGGCAGAATGTAATGGAAGCACAGGTTGCCTTATTTCAGCAGTTATAATCAATATAAACACTCAGGTGAAATAATCGGAGGACAAGTCAAGCAATTAAATAACATATTAAAAAGCCACTATTTTAATGGAAAGTGTGTCTATCCTTTATACACCAATCTGCTGCTTATTATATGTCATACAGTAATATGAAGGTCTTTTCCCAGCATTTACTTATTTGCTCGTTGCCCACTTAAAATTCTGAAACATTCACTTTGACTTGCTATGTCCGGATTTGAAAAAAATCCCTGGAAATATAAATCCAGAATACCATATTTGAATCACATAAATTCCATCATCTGACACTTTATACTTTGTTGATTCCTTAAAAAACATTCTCTTCTAGTTTTTAAATTGAGCATGCTTTAGGAAAGGATGGTAATTAGCTCTACATCTGGCTGATTATGGCAAAGGTGTAATGGTTTTAAGGGCATATTACAAAGCAAAATGCTGACACTGTGATTCAGACTCACTTCAAGCTAAAGAGTTAATTCTGTTTATGACCAAAATTAAAACAGTCAATAAATTGTGTCTGCGAGGACAGCATATACAGAAACTGCAGAACTGTACTGGGAAAGTCAAGAATGGCCAGTCACAAACACCCCACTTCTATCTTTCTCTCTATGAAACACCATGCTGAGTGAGATAAAGTTTCCAAACTTAAAATAATCACACACAAGAAGGAAATTTATTCTTCCCTGGTCCCTCTCATCTCCTCTGCTAGTGACACAGCCTGTGCATTCAAAATCAACAGGAACTCTTTCGCACTTGGAAAGAGATGCCAAATTACTTACATAAACAGAGTACTCAAGTTATGCACGAAGGATTTTCAATTCTCACAACACAGACAAATCTATCTCTACAAATCTGGACACCATTTAGAAAATAAAAGATACTGCGCTTGTATCAATGGTTTGCTGTTGGGCTGTGGACACATTAATTTGTCAAAGTAGCAACACATGAATAAAGTACAATTGTGTTACTGAAGCAAAGAGAAGCAGGATGATCTCAAGTGGGTTATTGATTAGGACTCTCAGTGGCAATTGACAGAAATTACAGTCCAAACAGGCTTTATGCAAAAATAAAAGAACGAGATGGAGAAGGAGAGAAAGCAGAAGCAGAAGAAGAAACAGAAGGGGAAAGGAAGGAGAGGGGAGGAAAGAGGAGGGGAGGAATAGGTAGGAAGAAGTAGAAAAAAGAATATTTTGAACCATGTCACTTGGGAAATAAGGAAGGAGAGATTTCTCCATCACTCTGCCGTGTTTCCACCATAGTCATTGTGGAAGAGCGGGTCAAGAACAGGCTCTGCAGGTTCCCCAGGGGGTCAGAACATGGGGAAGGATAGTTAGGGAGTTTGGGAGCAACCTGTACACACTGCTATGTTTAAAATGGATAACCAACAAGGTCCTACTATATACACCAAAGGGAATTCTGCTCAAGGTTATATGGCAGTTTAGATGGATAGGAGGTTTAGAGGAAAATGGATACATGTATATGTATGACTGAGTCTCTATGCTGTCCACCTGAAACTATCACGACATTGTTATTTGGCTATCAATATAAAATAAAGTTAGAAAGAAAAAAAGGACAGACCCCACCTACTCAGAAATTTTTTATGCGTTGGGGAATTTGAGAATCTTTTTTTCAGACCTCTCAAGAAACATTTCATTTCTTCTCACTGTTTCTGACTGGGTTCTGTACCTAGTACTAGCATTAATCAGTGTGGCCAGGGAGATATGATGTACTAATTAGCTCAGGCTTGGCACGTGTGCACACTCAGTCATGTCTGACTGTGAGCCCATGGACTGTAGCCCACCAGGCTCCCCTGTCCATAGGATTTTTCAGGCAAGAATACTGGAGTGGGTTGCCAATTCCTTCTCCATGATCTTCCCAACCCAGGGATCGAACCTATGTCTCATGTCTCCTGCATTGTAGGCGGGTTCGTTACCAGCTGAGCGACCGGGGAAGTCTGGAGTGTGGGCTAAATTTGGGGAAATTCTAAAGGGATCTGGAATAGCTGGGATTATAGATGGTCCCTAAGAGGTAAGAAAGTGTTCCAATTGGAAAAACTTTCTAAACTTTTAATTTGACATATTTCATAGTTTCCCTGGTGAAATTATTCTTTCAAATTCAGGTATAATGTGTTGAACACCAGTATGTGCAATGCAAAAACGTATGGGCAAAGGGCAGTGGGATGATAAATAAGGTACAGCTGGGGTTCTACGGAGCTCAAGGTGAGGCTGGGCAAGGGGCAAACATACGTGACCCTGTGTCTACTACACTGTTGCGGGGACTCTGTTAAGTGTAAATGGAGCTAACAAGGAACATGGAAGTCTGGGAGAGGATTGGGGATTATATAGCATGGACTTCAGGTGTAGTATGTGATTCTTCCATAAATGCTTCTTTAGTTGAGAGATTAGGGAAAATGATAAACCTGCAGATACCACTGGAGTCAGAGAAGCTTCACATAGATTCAGGGGTTTACAAGGCAGGCAGGAAGCTAATAACCCTCAGAATAAAGGAAGGGCAGAACTAAGAAGCAAGCTGACACAGAGACTCGGAACCATCTTTAAAACTGATTTAGGTCTTATGTCCACAATGTCTTAATAAGACTGTCAAATGGATTCATTACTTTCTCATAAAACCACAAACCTGTCCTTCTGCCTTAAAGATTAAGTACATTTAACAGAACTGCTCTTTACAAAACCATGATGATTATTGCCTAAGTAGCCTTTTTGCTTCAATGGGTCCTCTGTGTCCAAATGAGGAATATTAAGTGTAGTTCAACCTTGCTTATAGACAGAAGACCCAAATTGATAGCCCTACCTTACACCCATGCCAAGCTTTACACATTTTCCAGATTCCCCAACCTTTCCTTACTAATGCCACTTCAACATTGATAGAGAATTTGAGAGAAAGAACTTTGGAAGGCAATGGTGATATCAGACATTTCTATCTAACTTTGCCAGACTCAAGAGACAGACTAATGATTTGACAATGTCAATCGTGGGCAAGCCACTCTCAATATTTACCCTATGTTCACCAGACGATGGTAGGATCCAGTTCTATTTTTTTCTGCCGAGGATCCAATGCATAATTCAGAGAAGCAGGAAGCCACAGCAAAATGCAGAAATGTATTAAGTCCACACAGTTTCCTCTCTATCATTAGAACCACCAAGATGATGGTTCTTTCAATTGTGTGAATCAGGGATTACGCTCGTTCAGGACCTAGATCAATACAAAGTGCATCTGATTTCATCCTGACTAAAAAGCAGGTTGGGCTGAAAGGGCAGAGAGGAAACAAAAAGCAATGTTTTGTTTCGCTTCACTGGCTTTGTATGGGCTTTGGCAGAGGAGGGGAATGGACTTCCTTAAAAAGTTGAATTACAATTTGATTTTCATAATTTCAAACAGTGAATTTCATAATTTCACGTAGAAATATGAAAATTTCTCTTCCTTTCAGGTAGTCTTCATTGGTTCTCTAGAAAATATGGACTTCTTGTTTTAAGTATCTGGTAAAGACAGTTCAAAAAGAAAAGCTAAAGTACTCACAGGCTAATTTGTATTAAATTTTCATCTAATTAGACTCCAATTCTGTCACTACGACACTTATGGACTATTATAACCAATGCATTCTAAAACTCTTTCAGGTTTAGATTATGTTTTGTGATTCCTTAATAAGATTCCCAGGTGGCGCTAGTAGTAAAGAACCCACCTGCCGATACAGGAGATATAAGAAATATGAGCTCAATCCCTGCGTCAGGAAGATCCCCTGGAGAAGGAAATGGCAACCCACCCCAGTATTCTTGCCTGGAGAATCCCATGGACAGAGGAGCCTAGCGTGCTACACTCCGCAGGGTTTCAAAGATTCAGACATGACGAAGTGACTTAGCACGAGCATACATTCTAAACATCTTGCAGGTTTAGATTATGTTTTGTGATTCTGTAGCAATTATTCAACCCCTCTTTGGTCTCAGTGTGCATTTAAATGGAGACTAGATTGCAATACGACCACCTATGCTGTGTCACCAGCTGCTTCTCCCTGGGGCATTCACCCAGACTGACATAGTCCCATTTGGGAGTACTGTGGTGACTGCCAATGAACTTAATTTAGGGACACTGCACAATGATGCATCCTGGTAGAGCATGTATTTTCCAAAAGGAAGTTGGAGATTAGCCCTAAAGACTTTTGAAGAAGCAATATTCTCTTAAGAGGCAACAGAGAAATTTTAGAGCAATAAGGCTCCCGGTGGAGATGTACAGGGCCTCTGTGACAGGCAGGGCTTCTGTTTTGACCATGGTAACAGCCATACGTAATGACTTGATTTAAATATCCATTCTGTATGATAATCATTTCCTGATGATACCATTCTTCTGACCCAACTAGATATGTCCTTCAGTCTGTGTGGAGACTTAAGGACCAACCCACACTCACAGTCTCAAGTAGCGCTAAAACTATTGTATAGAGAAAAGCTATAGCTTGGGGCACTGAACAGAGACCAAAGCTGATCCATAAAGGTGGAGGCACTCAGAACAACTAACAGACTTGTAGCAAAGCAGTGATCTCCTGGAATTAAGTCAAGGAAGACATGAGAAAAAGGGAAATGACCTTCAACATATGGGCTTGGTCTGGGAATGATCAGATATTGACATCTGACATCAACAGAAGCCAGAAGTGCAACAAGTTCAGGGAGATATAGATCAGTTACAATGAGAAAGATATAAATCCTTCCATATCTTAACTAAGGCATTTCATATCAGATAATGAAACAGAAGCATGGAGGATAAGGATACATGTGTGAAAGTTGGACCATAAAGAAGGTTGAGTGCCAAAGAACTGATGCTTTCAAACTGTGGTATTGCAGAAGACTCTTGAGAGTCCCGTGGATTGGAAGGAGATCAAACCAGTCAGTCCTAAAGGATATCAACCCCGAATATTCACTGGGACTGATGCTGAAGCTGAAGCTCCAATACTCTGGCTACCAGATGCGAAGAGCTGACTCACTGGAAAAACCCCTGATGCTGTGTAAGATTGAAATCAGGAGGAAAAGGGGAAGACAGAGGCTAAGATGGTTGAATGGCATCACCAACTCAATTGTCACAAGTTTGAGCAAGCTCTGGGAGATGGTGGATGACCGGGAAGCCTGGTATACTGCAGTCCATGGAGTTGGAAAGAGTTGGACACAACTGAGTGTCTGAACAACACATATGTGATTCATGCAGTTATCTATAGAAGTAAAAGTAAACAAAAAATAGTTCATATGGGTACAAAATTAGAAAAATAGCTAAAATTATGGATCTAAAATCTCAAAATTATTATAATGCCATTGAAACTGATATTACATTGTTAACACAAGTAAGTTTTTATGCCATTCTGAACTCCAAGAAAGCAAAATAACAAAATAGTATGAATTTTAGGATTCCAGAGAATGCATATGAAAAGTAATGTGCAAAAATGAAAATTGCATGAGATGATGTTTTTAATATTAAAGTAGCATTATTATGAATCTGTTTTTAAATTATACAAAGGGTTTAAATGAGAGGTAGTAAGGGAAAAACACTTTTGCTAAAGATTGTATTATCAGACAGACACTAAAAGTATCTTTGCCCGATACTTAGATAAATGGAGACTTTTAGAGCATGGCAGCAAAAGCTTAACCCTCTCCCGAGGAATAAAAAATGGCAACTACAATGAAAGGTATAAAATTATACTGGCATACAGTCAGGCCAGCAACAAGCAAATACACCTTCCCTAAATTAGCTCTTAGGGCTCCCTTACAATGTATGCAATATTCTAGTATTTGAGTGTATAATTTATAAATATATGTCATAAAGATGGACCTTAACATTTCTTTGACTCATTAGAAGGGTAACTGACATGGTTCAAGAGAGCTTTAATTTTCTCATCTGTCAAATAATGAGTTAGAACTAGACACTTCTTCTCATTAAACATTATAGAGATTACGATGTAAAGGAAGAGCATGACCCAGTATTTTAGAGAAGTGGAGCTATGCTCCAAAGAAAGGCAATACCAAAGAATGCTCAAACTACCGCACAATTGCACTCATCTCACTCGCTAGTAAAGTAATGCTCAAAATTCTCCAAGCCAGGCTTCAGTAATACGTGAACCGTGAACTTCCAGATGTTCAAGCTGGTTTTAGAAAAGGCAGCAGAACCAGAGATCAAATTCCCAACATCTGCTGGATCATCAAAAAAGCAAGAGAGTTCCAGAAAGACATCTATTTCTGCTTTATTGACTATGCCAAAGCCTTTGACTGTGTGGATCACAATACACTGTGGAAAATTCTGAAAGAGATGGGAATACCAGACCACCTGACCTGCCTCTTGAGAAATCTGTATGCAGGTCAGGAAGCAAGTTAGAACTGGACATAGAACAACAGACCAGTTCCAAATAGGAAAAGGAGTACGTCAAGGTTGTATATTGTCACCCTGCTTATTTAACTTCTATGCAGAGTACATCATGAGAAATGCTGGGCTCGAAGAAGCACAACCTGGAATAAAGACAGATGAGAGAAATGTCAATAAACTCAGATATGCAGATAACACCGTCCTTATGGCAGAAATTGAAGAAGAACTAAAGAGCCTCTGGATGAAAGTCAAAGAGGAGAGTGAAAAAGTTGGCTAAAAGCTCAACATTCAGAAATCTAAGATCATGGCATCTGGTTCCATCACTTCATGGCAAATAGATGGGGAAACAGTGGCAGACTTTATTTGGGGGGGGGCTCCAAAATCACTGCAAATGATGACTGTTGCCAGGGTCCTGCCCCGGTGGATCCAGGGAATTCGAAGGGGAGACGGCGTAGGCGAGGAAAACTTATTTATTTGGAAATATAAAAGAAATTAAGAAGAAATAGTATAGTAGGAAATTTAGTGGAGAAAAGAGGCTAAATAACTTGGTTTACGGGGAAAGCCAATAAAACTTCAGGACAAGAAGTTTGCACCATCTACGTTAGGCCACCAGCGTCCTCTTGAATAGCGGGAGGTGCCCTGCCTTGGGCTCCCTCTCTCACGGATCTTAGAAGCCGGGGCAAGTAAGTAGACATGGCGAGCCTCCACACCCCAGATGGGAATTCAGCCAGAAAACAGAGTAAAGAGGACATGGGGGAAACCAGTCCAGTGACTGGCCCATCCTCTATTGTCCAGAAAGGCCTTTTATACCTTTTTTTGTACATAGAGATCAATAGATAATATAAAATTATGCAGCATCAGCAGCCCTGACTCTTATCGAGACCAGGCTTTCTCTCTGCATACCTAGTTGTATACACAAGTCTTAGGTGACTTACATCATCTTCTGGCCAGAAGGCCAATTAACATTTTACGGCTCTTTTCTGATAAGGGTTTGTCAACCAGAAGACTCATTTGTCTTAAAAGTGTTGTTCTTTCCAAAGTCTGGTGCCACTCTCAGAAAGCACTAAATAAAGTTACAGTCTTACATAGCAAGGACACAAGAGGAGTGTAGTGATATATAACAAAGAAAAGTCATTAACTCAAAAGTCTAGTGTTTCTAACATCTAAACTACTATATTCCTATTTCTATATTCCAATTACATTGATTAATATCTTTCAGGTGCCTAAAAGATAAAGAATATGGAGGCCTGGCAGCAGTCATTGAGTCAATAGTGAAACCCGTCACCAATATAATTCTTAGCTTTTTAGAAAAGGCTCTGTATCTTTAAGATGCTTTAAGCTTTGTGTCTCTTGCGGTTGGGGGGCTGTAAGCAATTCACAAATTGTAAAAATCCTGGGAACCTGTCAGGCAAGTTAGAGAGCCATCAGAGGGGTTTGAGCTGAAACATTCCTTTCATATGCAGGAGACTGAAGCCCTGAGTTAACATTTTTCCAGAGAATGTCAGAAGAGTGGAAAGCACAGTACAATAAAATCAGGCCAACTCTGGTTTTGTGGGGGTTAGATGTTCAGGAAAACCCAGGGGGAACCCCTGAAGAAGGATCACGCCCTTGCGATTTGTCAGAGTTCCTTCCTCATGACCTTTGCCATGGGCGGGATTCCTCATACTGGCTCCCGGCAGACTGTAGCCATGAAATCAAAAGATGCTTACTCCTTGGAAGGAAAGTTATGACCAACCTAGACAATATATTAAAAAGCAGGGACATTACTGTGTCAACAAAGGTCCATCTAGTCAAGGCTATGGTTTCTCCAGTAGTCATGTATGGATGTGAGAGTTGGACTATAAGGAAAGCTGAGCACTGAAGAACTGATGCTTTTGAACTGTGGTGTTGGAGAAGACTCTTGAGAGTCCCTTGGACTGCAAGGAGATCCAACCAATCAATCCTAAAGGAAATCAGTCCTGAATATTCATTAGAAGGATTGATGTTGAAGCTGAAACTCCAATACTTTGGCCACATGATGTGAAGAGCTGACTCATTTGAAAAGACTCTGATGTTGGGAAAGATTGAAGGTGGGAGGAGAAGGGGATGACAGAGGGTGAGATGGTTTGATGGCATCACCAACTCAATGGACATGAGTTTGAATAAACTCTGGGAGTTGGTGATGGACAGAGAGGCCTGGTATGTTGCAGTCCATAGGGTCATGAGGAGTCAGATATGACTGAGCGACTGAAATGAACTGAGCCAAACTGGAGCTATGCTCCATGGTTTTTGAGATGTTTCAAATCCCTTAATTTTACAACTGGAGCTATGCTCCATGGTTTTTGAGATGTTTCAAATCCCTTAATTTTACAACACTTAATCCCTTCAGCTGAGTGCTGAAGAATTAATGCTTTTGAATGGTAGTGCTGGAGAAGACTCTTGAGAGTCCCTTGGACAGCAAGGAGATCAACCCAGTAGATCCTAAAGGAAATCAACCTTGAATATTCCTTGGAAGGACTGTTACTAAAACTGAAACTCCAACACTTCGGTCACCTGATGCAAAGAGTCGATTCAGTGGAAAAGACTGTGATGCTAAAAAAGATTGAAAGCAAAAGGAGGAGAGCGCAGCAGGGGATGAGCTGGTTAGACAGCATCACCAACTCAATAGACATGAATTTGAGTTAACTCTGGGAGATAATAGAGGACAGGGCAGTGTGGCGTGTTGCATCCACAGGGTCATAAGGAGGTGGACACAACTTACCGACTGAACCGCAACAATCCAGACTACTGAGATGTTTTTCTGACAACAACAAACAGGAGAGAAAATCAAGCAGTTCTCATTTTGCTAAAGTGGCTAAGCAAATTTTCTGTTAAGCATTTTAAACAGAGGATCCAATCTAAGAATTACATGGAACAAGACATATTTGAGTCTAACAAAGGAGATTTTTGTGTTATACATCAGAAAGTGAAGTCACTCAGTCATGTCCGACTCTTTGTGACCCCATGGACTGTAGCCTACCAGGCTCCTCCATCCATGGGATTTTCCAGGCAAGAATACTGGAGTGGGTTCCATTTCCTTCTCCAGGAGATCTTCCTGACCCAGAGATTGAACCCAGGTCTCCACACTGTAGGCAGATGTTTTACCATCTGAGCCACCAGGGAAGTCCCTACATCAGAAACCAAATCTAAATAGGACTGTTTAGTTGTCGCCGTTTCATACAAGTGAACTCAGCCAAGCTCAAAGCAATAAGACCCTCACTTGAGTAAATGATCTTTCTAGTGCGCCCAGACTAAGACCATATCCAGAAGAAACCATGCTGCCAACACATCCAAGTGCCTGCAAAGGCCTGGACCCATGCTTGGTTTCTGTTAGGAAAAGCCTATTCATGAGTCATTTACTGAAGGTCAGGGGTCTTCTTCAGGACAGCTGGGCACAGACATGCTACGTGCAGTGATTTTTGAGGCAGACATGGTAAAGAGAGTCTGCTATCTGGCAGATTGCTATCTGGCACAGTTTAGGTGTCAGGACACAGGGAAGGGAACGACTAAAGGTAAAGATATCATCCTTTCACCTTTCAAACTCATCACCCATCTACGGCTGGTACAGGAAGTGTGTGGGATTCTCAGTTGCTGCAAAGTGCTTATAATTGGCATACCACTGGACAGCATTTGTTTTATTTACTATAAAATACTTTTTATCTCACATTAAAACTTAAGCATTTACAGAATTATTATGCCTTTGGGGGAAATCATTGTCATCGCTTTGGTGACAGACCTTCTTCTCGTTTTTCATTTTCACTAGACAAGCAATTTCAACTCTGAGTAAAAATGGAAAACTGCTTATTCTCTTTCACAGTTGTAACCTCTTCTGTATTTAATTATCAGACATAGTAAATCTTCAGTCAATACCCTGTGAAGTCAGCTAGGGCTACTGCTGTTTTGAACTGAGGGCTAGTTAGCTTACTTTGAATCTAGCTAAGGCAGGTTTGTGTCAATAGTCTCCAGACAGCTTTGAATGTCCAGATAATTAAGAAAATGAGAGACCCTGTGGGTGGTGAGAATATAACATTCAAGTTCTATGACTTGTATGTTAGGGGCCTTCACTGAATTTTTTGGTTTCTTTTCATACAATAAAAGGTGTAAACTGAAAAGAAGGGGGAAAATATCACACCAGTTGCTCATTTGGCTTCAAAGGGCTGTGGGTCATTGTCATTCATCAATCACGCCTAGCAATATTAATAAAAGCAAGGAATAAAGCACATATTCTATCCCCACATCAATAATAGGAAACTATAATAAAAACCAATAAGCAATGTATGGCAAAACCAATACAGTATTGTAAAGTAAAATAAAGTAAAAATAAAAATTTAATAAAAAAAAAGAAATACATTTTTTGTATTTGTAAAGTAAAACACAAGCAGTATATGGATCAGTTGCCAGTAATGGTCTTAACATCCATGCCATATCCCATGGGTCCAATTGGGTATTGCTAGAATCTCTCAAAGGGTAGGTTCAGAGAGAGAGATGGGAAGAGAAGGGACAGAGAGAAGCTGTTTACAGAAACTCAAATCCCTTCATGCCTCCACTCATCCCTAGCACTCTACCCTCACTGCTTGGCAGGAGACAGGCCACTAGATGCCACACTTCTTAGAAGAACTTGAGTAAATCCTTCCACTGGGTCATTTATAATATTTTCTTTTCATTCAAAATGCATGATCATGATAAACAAAAGCATGTAAAATCCATTATGACATCTAATAAAAAAGTTATGTTGGGAATAAAATCCCTTATCCATCATCCAGTGCTCCCTAAATAAAGATATTTATGGGATTCTTTAAACTCCAGTATGTTTGCTCATTCTCAGGAAGTGGTGAAATTCCTTCTTTCAAATATAGAAAAAATCCTTCTCCTACCCCCATACCTGCTATTGTCTTCCAGAAGATAAAAAGCAAGCCTAAACCTCTAATGGTAATAATAAACAGTTATAGGAGATGGATGTGTTTTTAATTTTTCCAAGGGATATGAAATCAGTGGTTACCTAAAACATCTAAAATCATACTTTGCATAAAATCACCTTAATAAATATTTGTTAAATTGAGCAGAATTTATAAATCTTCCAGGAATTATGAAATAAGCACTTAGAAATGGAAATTCCACCATTTAAAATGAATGTAATTAAGGATAATTAATAACATAATTCAAATATATAATGAAATTGAGATGAATTAAATGTCAAAGAGAGCTGATGATTTATTTTGCTTGAATCTCAAAAAACTAATGCACGAAGAGCTCTATTTTCTATACAACTAATAAATGTAGAGTTTAGTTTTATCATAGAAGAGAAAAGCTGACTGTTATGTGTCTCTCTTTCTAAAATCATACATCAACTTTGACTCAATAAATGATGATTTTTCAGGTTCTGCTTTCTAAGTGGTTCGGTTATTTGCTACTACTTTGCCAAAATTTTATTATCCTTAGGGCTTTCCTGTGGCTCAGAGCTAAAGAATCCACTTGCCAATGCAGGGGACACAGGTTTGATCCTTGGGTCAGGAAGATCCCTTGGAGAAGGAAATGGCAAACCACTCCAGTATTCCTGCCCAGAAAATCCCATGGACAGAGGAGCCTGGTGGGCTACAGTCCATGGGGTGACAAAGAGTCAGACACAACTAAGCAATTAAACAACAGGAACAAGTGATGTGTCATAAGAATCATATAATCACAGATCAAAAATATAAGGGGAATTCATATCCCTGTCACCACCCATCAGGTAAGTCACGTAACAATGTGCCTTTTTCTGGACGAGGTAGTCAAGGATATCCAAGCCCAGTGGTCCTAGAGATAGCTCAGTGCAGGTTTATCCCTGAATCTTCCCACAAATACTCTTTCAACTGTTTCACAAAGTAATCATCTAAGGAGAAGTCAAATGGCTCATGAAAAGTTAAAGAATCACAGTAAAATATGCCTTAGGAAAGTAGATACAACCAAAGCTGGGTGATCTCGGTCAAGGTATTTCTCTGGTTTAGTTATCTTCAAAATGAGAGGGCTGGACTACAATAATATGGGACTCAGTTCATCTTTAAGCATCAAGTCTGGCAGATTTTACTTAAGAACTGGGCTGTGAAGACTTAATGAGAAGGGGGAAGAGCACTTTGATCAGTGATGTCTGTCCTCTGACCTCAGTGTGGAATTGAGTGGTAGAATGTATGTCGTAGATTGCCACTCAGAATAGATTCACTCCAAGATAAACTCCATCTCCAGTGTACCATGGTCCAGGAAATATACATTCTTATCTAGCTTCAGTGTGATACAGTGTGCTACTAATCCCTATCACTTTACTGAGGATTCCCTCCATTCGCTCTCTGTGCTGCTGTGCTGTGCTTAGTCACTCAGTTGTGTCTGACTCTTTGCAACCCCAGGGACTAGCCCACCAGGCTCTTCTGTCTGGAGATTCTGCAAACAAGAACACTGGGGTGAGTTGCCATGCCCTCCTCCAGGGGATCTCCCCGACCCAGGAAGCAAACCCAGGACTCCCGCATTGCAGGTGGATCCTTCACCAGCTGAGCTACCAGCGGAGCCCTCTGCCTCCTCCTATTCCCTGCCCTCCTTTAAATGTTCATTATCTCACATGATTACCTTTCATTTTCCCTCTCATTTCATTCTGATTTTCAGAATTTTCATCCTTCCTTGAAAATTCCAAAGTATACAACCTAATTCTGCTCTTCCGCTCAGGTAGGGACATCCTTTCATTTCAGATTTTCTTAAAGGAGCACTCCGGCCGGCAAGGTATTACTCCATACAATTGTCATTTTCTTCTTAATTAGGGACACTTTAATGTCTTACTACACACACACACATACCCAGATACACAAACACACAGAGAAAACACTCATAGTGTAAGAATGCAAATTATAGAAAGTACAAAGAAGAAAATCACCCATACCTCTATCTATATGGTAGTTTTTAATCTTAAATAAAATTATGGTCAAGCT
This sequence comes from Budorcas taxicolor, assembly GCF_023091745.1. Taxonomy (NCBI): domain Eukaryota; kingdom Metazoa; phylum Chordata; class Mammalia; order Artiodactyla; family Bovidae; genus Budorcas; species Budorcas taxicolor. The sequence goes on from NC_068914.1 coordinate 8,878,565, forward strand.
TCATGTACTACAGCTCCTTTCTCCCCGTGCTATACTCTGTGTGTGTGTGTGTGTGCTTTTCACATTACAGGCTGAAGCATATCTGGAGATGCAGTCAGTTATTTAGTGGAAAGAACATACCGGTAAAATTCAGGGAATTTGTTGTTTATCCTTACATAAATCTCTTAAACATGTTAAACCTTCAGTTTTCTATAGGTAAACCTATTTATGTGGGTAAATGTGTATGCTAAGTCACTTTAGTTGCAACCCTATGGACTGTAGCCCACCACGATCCATAGTAGTGAGAATAATAAAATGGATTTAAAGTCTTTTGGCTTCCCCCAAAAGGGAAGAAAACTTGAAATGTATAAACGTTTAGGCTAGTCAATCTAAAACTTTGGTCAATCAAAAATAACAAAAAAAGTTTAAACAAAGACCACTTACTGCCACATATATGACATACAACAGAGAAATAATACCTATAAAATATAAAAACTTCTACATATTCATAAGAATAAGAAAGCAATTCAATACCCCAGGGAACAAAGGTTAAGAAAAGGCAATTCATGAAAAAATGCAAATTTCTCATATATGAAAAGAACTTGAAGTTCAGTTGATGCAAATTAAAGCAACAAAGAACTTAAATTGCTAAGCATCACAAAGGTAACATTTAAACTCATTCATTAAGCGATAGTATCAAATGCCAACTCCATGCCAAGCATAAGGCCCAGCACAAAGTTAACAAAACACACTGCTTTTGAGGATTTGGGGAAATGTTACATATGGCCACCAAAAGCATGGCTTGGAAAAGTCACACTGGAAAAGAATTCAGCTGAATCAATCAACATTTTAAATCATCCTTGATTCCTCTTTTGCTCTCACAGACCAAATCCAATCATCTGGCAAACCCTTCATTCTTTCCACCCTCAAATATCAGTCCAATCTGACTCCTTCTCACTGTGTTTCTAGAACATCACCCCTTTCTGGCCTAATAGTATAGTTGATTCTCCACAGTGATTCCAGCCAATATTGTTGCCCCGATGTTTATTTTTTAAAAGCAACCATGTTCATATTTTAAATATAAATTAAATCATGTCATTTATCTGCTCAAAACGACATACTGGATTACCATCACTTCAACAATAAAACCCCAAATCCTTGCTTTCTGCCTTCTTCTCTACTGTATCCCCTATCAGCCTCCAGTCACCTCTCCACCAGCACCCCATAAACCTCTTCTGCACATTCTACCCAATCACACTCATCTTTCTGTCCTTCCTCAAACACTGCCAGAATGCTTCTGTCTCATGGACTATAACGTAGAACACCTCACCCCCAGAAATTCCGATTCTGTTATCTGAATTTTCCACTAATTCCCACTGGCTTCAGTACTTTTGCCCATTTCCTGCTCTCCTTTAAATGTTCCTTTTCTCCTCTTTTTTTTTTTTTTACCATTTACCTTAACTCTGATGCCATCCCTGTCACTCTCCATGCCCACACTCTTTCTGTTTTCTTCAGAGCACTCATCACTGCTTGATATTAGGCTGCTGTGACTTTTCTTCATATTTTATGCTCATAATTTCTCACTCATACACCCTTATTTACTTGCTGGTTGTCTGTCTTTGCCACTGTAATGGAAACTGCTAAGTTACAGGAATTTTGTTTATTTTGCTCAGGACTATATCTCTAATCCTAGGACTATGCCTGACACAGGAGCAAATGTTTCTGATTCATGAATGAATGAATTTAAAATACACACAACCTTTCACTTGGTAAGTCCAATATGAAGAAATTATCCTAAAGAAATTACAAAAGCACAAAAAGAGGTGCATCCTCTGATATCCACTCAGGCATTAACATTCATAGTGGAAAATGAAGACAAATGTATATGTCCATCCGCAGGGGAGTCACCAGACAAACTACAGTGAGTGTATCCATCTTACATAATATAAATGGTACAAACACACAGAAAAAGATCAAGGTAGGCCTGTATGATCTCATAGAGAAAGAGTTTAAGACATAGTGTTAAATGAAACAAAAAGGTAGGTTACTGGCACAGCTATCTTTTTGAAAAGCTGATAATGGACAAAAGGTAGAATATTTTATATAGGGAATGTGCAAAATAGCACCATACATAAGTCAGCAAGAACATCTCACGGATTTTGTGGCAGATGTTGTATTTCTATACCCTGATTAATATCCTGACAGCTCTTTGAATGTGAACAAATGAAAGGAACCCTTCATTGCTCTGTCACTACCTGGCTGTCAAGGGAAATTTTTCTCACATTTCCAGGTAAAATGCTCCAGGATTTATCTTAGGAAGTAGTGGTACTGTATTCTCCATTGTCAATTCTACATATCTTCTGGTTTTAGTCAAGTTGGAAGAAAAAAGATCACTTCCTTTATCTTTGTCCTTCTTTTTAATTTTATAAATGATGTATTTATCATAGACCAAGCAGAAAAGCCATAAAATCCTATAGTAAAATAAACATGCCATCTATAAGCCTAACATCAAGAGAAAACCACAACTAAAATTTACGCGTATGCATTTCCATTAACTTTTCAAACTGTAGGTACCCACACACTCTTCGCCAAATTTGGACCATTCTGTATGAGCAGAGCTGAATATTTTATTTCAGCAAGCATCCTATAAGCATTTTCCCCAAATTAAATATATATGAAAGTAAGTTTTCTCTCGCTATCCGCACTCCATTTTAGCTTGTATGGGCAATGTTGATTTAATCAGTCAGTAGATCCAAAGCTCCTGTTCTACACTGGTCACTAAAGAGGCCATTTGGCTATGATTCCTCCTTCTATCCCAGAGAAGAAAAATGCTAAACAAGCAATTATCCCAAAGGCAACTCCATTTCATTTTTCATGATTCATGTAGAAGCATTTTTCATGTTTCATGTTTTCTCTTGATCATAGCTTCCAATGGCTTCCCATCCCTCGCTGGGTAAAAAGCTCGCATCCTCATGATCGCCTCTGAGGCTCCCTGCATTCTCATTGTCTTCCACTATTCTATCTTTGGCTCTCTCTACTCAGTGACAGTGGCAGGGATGCAACATCAGACATGCTCTTCCCTAAAAGCTCTCATCTTGCTCCTCTCTCTGTCTAGAAGGCTCTTCTCTCCATCCCTCTCCAGGTAAGTTCTAAATCACCTGTCACTTTATCTTTGAAGCCTTCCCTTAACAGTTTAAAAGCACATCATTTCCTCCTCCATCATTATCCCCACACGTGTTCACTATTCTTAATAGCACTTATAGCCATCTATCACATAGCATGCCTTACTTATTTGCTGCTGCTTTGCTTAATCATTTGTTTCTACAGTATGGAAAGAATTTTTCTCTGCTTTGTTAATCCTCAGTGTCTTGAAGGGTACCACACACACATAGTAAAGCATTCAATGGGTACTTAGTTATTGAATAAATGAATGAGAATAATGAATATAAAACTTTTGAAAATGCAAGGCAGGATTGCAGAGTACTGTAGGGACAGAGTGCAAAACTTCAGTAACCAACCCCCGTTTGTTGGGCACTTCATTTACTTAAAATATTCCACTGTTATAAATAATTCTGCATAAAAAATCTGCATACAAAAATCACAGCATACATATCTTACAATTTCCTTAGAATAAATTCCCAAAGGTATGTGACTAGTAAGTACATACATTTTAATGACTTGATACATATTGCCAAACAGCCAAGAAGGAAAACTGCTGAAGATTTAGCTCCTTAAACAATGAATTTTACCTTGTAAAATGATACTAATTTAACAGGTAAGCATATTGTTTCAATCTGCTTGGCTTTGAAGGCATGTTAGTTTGAAATGTATTTCATTTGTTATTTCTTGGCAGTTTTTACTTCTTATTTTGTGATCTGCTCAGTCATATTATTTTTTTATCCTTTTTATTTATCAAACATATTTACACTTTCTTTAAAATGTTTCCATTATTTTTCCAGTTTGTTGTTTTATTGTGTTTATTATCTTCATTTGACATAATGATATTTAAAATGTTTGTTTCACTAAACTGATCCATTTTTTTTTTTTGACTATAGGTTTTCAATTTACACCAATGATTTGAAAGAACTCATCATCTCAAGGAAAGATAAGATCTACTCATCTTCAGGTTTTTTTAAATTTTTTTCTAAATTTAACTTAAGCCCTCTCTTTCCCTCTCTTCTTCCTTGAAAATATTAGCCTCCTTTTTCATATATGTTTTAAAATGGCTAATTTCCCCCCTAGTATCCATAAAAGTCCTTTACAAATGTAAAGGAACTAACTTCAGAGGAAAGAAGTCTTGCTGTGGAGCAAAGAGAGAGGCAGCTGTGGGTTCCATCAGTCGTACTTTCTTGCATAGCAGGACAGATTTGAAAGCAGCTGTTTTAAGTCAGACTTCAATTCAACCCATCTACTTTCGTCTTGATTTGACCAACATATTTCTTGACACATGTGAAGCATGCGTAAGATCTAAGATTCATTATTATCTCGGATAATGAGGATCTTTCCAGATGGTGTTTAATCAAATATATTCATTCAGTAGGAACATCTTTGCACTACCGCATGATTTTCCTTGATATCGACAGACTATTAGTAATAAGAAAGGAGAATTCCTTCTTTCAACTGTGCCAGCACTGCGCTGGAAAAAGACAGTGGGAGTTTCTATTTCTTTTGACAAACAAGTTATAGTAATCTTTCTATTTTTATCATTAATTTGTATCAAGTTATTCACTATAGCAGTTTCTAAAATTTTTCTCAATATGAAATTTCTGTATCACTACTAGGTGATTTTTTTACATGCGTATAAGTTTTCTACAATCCAGTCTTCATTCTTTATTATCATATCTGTGCTGTGCTGTGCTCAGCGGTGTCCAACTCTTCGCGACCCCATGGTCTATAGCCTGCCAGGTTCCTCTGCCCATGGGATTCTCCAGGCAAGAATGCTGAAGTGGATTGCTATTTGCTTCTCCAGGAGATCTTCCGGACCAGGGGATCAAAACCGAGGGTGTTGTGTCTCCTGCATTGGCAGGCAGATTCTTTACCACTGTACCACCCGGGAAGCTTCCTGTTTCACAAAGCCCCCTTCAGAAATAAATACAGATGTAAATACCAGTTTTAAATGAGTGAAGCACATGAACTGAGATAGATCTTGACTTAGAGTCAGCAGAAGTGGATCTGAATCCTTCCCCTATGATCTATCAATACATAACCTAACACTTAATACTTAAGTACTAAATTCTCTAATGCCTTTTTTCATTTAATGTAAAGGAGGCTCTATATTATGGATATATTATGGATGGATATATATAATGCATGTATAATCTCTATACATAATATATATAGTATGTTGTTTGGTCAATAAGTCATGTCCAACTCTTTTGCAACCCCACGGATGTAGCCCACCAGGCTCCTCTATCTGGCAGATTTCACAGGCAAGAACACTGGAGTGGGTTGCCATTTCTCTCTCCATGGGATCTTCCCAACCCAGGGATCAAACCCAAGTCTCCTGCATGGCAGGTGGATTCTTTACCACTGAGCCACCAGGGAAGCCCATATATATAGTGTGTATGTGTGTACATACATATGTGTGTACACATACATACATATGTATACACACACACATATATATATGTTTATGTATGAGAGAAAGACATCTCATATGGCTGTTGAAAATTAAATATGCTCACGCATGCCTATTGCCTCACCAATCACAACAGCAGAAGTGTAGTAACCTTCCTAGGGGCATCTCTGACAAGTTCCCTGAAGAAGCAGATTCACAGTAGCAGAACTTCCACTTGCCTAAGCAGTGCTTTTCAATACGACAACTCTGCCTTAGTTTACTGATCTCTTTACTTCAAAAGGAAACCCAGCCTGCTTCCCAGTGGAGATACTTATCTGATAGATGGTGGTCTAGGACAGATAAGACAGCAGTGTGAAGTCCTTGTTGTAAGGTTACTGGAGTGGGGTGAGAGATGGAAAGTGCTGAATTGTGCTTCTCCACTCAACTTTCATCCCTGTGTTTCTCTCAGGTAATAAGCGACTGCAGGAGGATCAGTTCAGGGCCATTCAATGAGTTGTCCAGCAAAAATCAAGATATAGGCAGATAAGATCACAGCTACCATTCAGGACTGTTGCAAAGGAAGGCTTCAAGTGAGGAAAGTTCTCGGCACAGAAACCAGGCACCACCTCACAAGTCTTGACAATCAGCACCTATCATTTCACTTTGTCCTGCTTTGCCTGTTTTCATGTTTTTGGATTCTCCAGACACTCTGTTCTCTGAGGTCCAGTTATTCTGCCAAGGTTAGCTGAAGTCAAGTTTCTAAATAATTCTAATGCAGCCTGACCCCTACCCGATACAGCTGTACCCTGGTAACATAGCCATCTAAACTGCTATTTGATAACATGCTCTGTGGTCCTGAAGACAGTAACAAGAGGAATGGGTTTCTCTTTGGGCACAGAAAATACCATCCTAGGATCATAAACTGTCTGAAGCAATTTGTGTATCTACTTATAATGTTCAAAATCCTAATTCAGTTAAACTCTTCTATGGACACACTGTTACTCAAATATACTTCTTGTTTGGTCAGTCAACTTATTTTAAATATTTATAAGAAGATCACATTGTGATTTACTGAAAACAGCACTCAATGTTATTATATTTTTATAGCCTCAAGCATGACTTTTAAATACACAGATCTGATTATTTCCTTTCATACTTCATGGTCTGAGAACAAAGACCAGAACGTCTGAGTTGAATGAAAGGCCCAGCATGACCCAGCTTGGCTATGTCATCTGCCTCATTTCTTACCACTGTCCTTCTGGAATTACTAGAACACTCTCACCTTTCCCTGTCTGTTCCTCCTGGTGTCACCTTTTCATCTAAGCAATTTATCTTCATCATATAAATTTCAATTCCATTTATTATTATTACCCCAGGGACACCTTCATTGAAAAATCCCTCTTTATATGCTCCCACAGCTCAGACAAGCAACGTTATGCATGTATTTGTGAGTTTGGGTGATCAGTACATTTTCTCTTCACTAAGCTGTAAACTTCTTGATAGCAGAGGACAGTGTTTTGCACATCAGTGCCTACCTCAGAGCCAGCCACCTAGTATAGGACTAGATAAATTTTACTGAATCAATGAAGGAAACGGAACAAATGAGTTTTGATTAAACTGCACATTGATGACCTTGTTTCACACATTTAAAAAATCTCTATGCATGCCACTGGCATCAGTAACTGACGAATCACACACGTTGTATCTTCGGTGTCTCCTACTGGTGCTAGACACCAAGTGAGACATTAAACACTAATTGTTAAACGGCGTTGTAAACAGTTACACTCTACAGGAGCATTAGTTGTTGCTGTCATTACCTCAAAGCTATAAAAAGGAAGAATGATTTCCTCTTCATTAAATTAGTCCTGAAATCCTCGTATTTACAAACTGGAATACTACTGTCTACACTCACCCATTCAAGCATTCTTTCATTCATGAAATATTTATCAGTTGCACACTGCTCCAAGAGGATCATTCCTTAAAAGCCGTTTAGGGGAGTGGAAATAACGTAAATCTGAAGGGGAAAGAGGAATATAACTATTCTGTTTTATGATAAATATTCACACAAATCCTACAGATATAGAAATTACACAACTGATTTCCCTTTAGATTGCATAGCAAGACCTATATCCCTGAGGACCATGCCATATGTCAAGTGAAACTGACAAAGTGCTGTTCAACAGAAATGACACAAAGTTTACTTCGGCAGCATTAAGAGGATAATGCAGAATTTCTTGAATAGCTCTCTTGCACCACTCTGTGTTAAAAATGACTGCTTAGAGTCTAACAGTTCTGATCTGGTGCTGCTTCTCTGAACAACACAATGCCAAACCTATGACATAGTTAGCCAGAGTGCAGCTATTAGAACAGAAGCAAAAATGCCATAAAAAATAAGACGAGGATATTTATTAAAACAGAAAAAAGTAATTAACACAAATTAAATAAATTTAAAATAAAATAAGATTAAGAGCTATTCTCTAGTGTGCTAAAATCTGAGTTACAATAATTATCTTCAAGAATGAATTTTCCTAGATAACTAAAACAGAAAAAATTCCACTAACTTCAACTTTTCAGGAGGCAGTGTGCAGCCTTGTATCAAAATGAAGGAGAAATTCTCCACTGTTTTCACATTTATTATACTTGCTACTTTTAATTTTCAAGTTAAAAATTAATTAAAAGGTTAAGAGAGAAATAAAATTTGCAGTTATATTCTTTATATATGCATATATAATAAAGGAATATTCACAACACATATGTTTATATATATAGTATATATATTTTATTCTTTGTTAGGTAAATCATAAACATTCTTATATGAGGAATATAGGCAAGATGAGTGGACAACTTTGTTTCATGTGGCAGTTATTCTTTATTCTTTATATATATTCTTTACATATATTTGAGTAAAATATATGAAATCCAAAATCACATTTGAAAAACACCTGTATTAACTATGGAAGGCATGTTTAAAGAATGAAAATGCACTTTAGTTCAGATTCACTTCTAATCACTATACTATAAAAATCAGAGATTTTTTAAAAACATAAAAGTTTAACAACAAAAATGACCAAAGCAATGCAAAACATATTTCTGAGTAAACTGTAAATTGGATTGTGAATTCTTTTTTGATGGAGAAACTAAGTTAGGCAGCAACCTAATTTATAATTTTTAATTACAGAAAGAGCTGGAATAAGGAAATTCTTGCCCAAATAACCGGAGACTTTAGAGCTAGGAATAAAGCTTTCTGGTCACAGCATCTCAAATCCACCTGAGGAATGAAGCAGTTTAGCAAACTTCCTGAAAGTCCCCTCCTCTCTAAATAAGGATACATTTAGAGAGAGAAAATACCATCTCACACTTTCTTTAGCATCTGTAATTATTAAAAAAGGTTTGCCTTTATTGAGATAACTCTTTAATGAGAACCTCTACACACACAGGTCTGTAGTCTACTTCTTTCTGTCACTAATTCAACAAATATTTATTGAACACATACTATGTGTCAAGGAGTATGTATACATATGCTAAGTTCCTTCAGTCATGTCCAACTTTTTATGACCCTATGGACCGTAGCCTGCCAGACACCTCTGTCCATGGGACTGTCCAGGCAAGAGTACTGGAGTGGACTGCCATGCCCTCCTCCAAGGGGTCTTCCTGACGCAGGGGTCAAATCCATGCCCTCCCATCTTCTGCATTGGCAGGTAGGTTCTGTACCTCTAGCGCCATCTGGGAAGCCCGCCAGGAAGTATGGGGTCCAACATAATGAACAGATTTACTATGTCATATACCATGGCAGATAACAGAAATGGACACCAAGCAGGGATCTCTCTCTCCCTACACTCTCACTTTACAAATGTGTGCTACAAAGATGTGCGATAATTTTTACCCCAAAGTCACTGCCATATCTAAACCCTACTATCCAATCTATTTACACATCAGTGAAGAGGCTTAACTTCATGTCAGACCTGGTGAGAGGAAGCAGAGTGTTGCCGCCGCTATTGTCTACGAGCTATTTCTCTAATAACGAGCATCTCCTACTTGTGCTTTTTAAATGGATTTCTCATTATCACTATCAATTACCTTCAGACTTTTAAAGTGAATATGTTTCCTACAGAAGTAGAAATGCCTTTGAAGAAAGTCAGTGAGTCTAAAACATCTAGAAAATCCAATATTCCAGAAGGAAAAACCGTAATAATCAAGTACATTAAGATAGGTGATTGTTATGAGGTGAAACTTTAATTTGTATACAATATTGCTCAGTTTCTGCATACAAAAGTGTCAATAAGTTCACTGTTCAGTAATGGAACAGTGTGTTCAATTGGTGTGTTCAGTTCTTTATGTTTGCATGAATACGCGGCAGATTGTTAAATGTGCATTTAAGAGTTATTTTAGTCAAACTAAGAACCCTGGTTGGAGTTTTTGATTAAGATGGGAAATACATAACTGTTTTTCCATTTATAGCAGAGACATACATGATCTTTCAATCCCCAAATTCACTATTCTACAAACATTCAGGAAAGGATAATATCCAGCTAATGGGGATGTCTAAACTCCAGGTGGAGACTGCGGACCAGTCTTCAGGTTAACACATTCCAGGACTTCATGCATTTGTGGGGCACACTCTTAGCTCATATCTGCCTTGCAGTATTTGAATGCCCATAACTGTGTATCACAGACAGCTTGATACACAGAGAGCTATAGGCATTCATGTATTGCTTCATTAAACCTCAACATTATACTTATCCACCAAAGATTACATTAATTCAGTTAGTTATTCAAGCCTATTCATATTTGATCCTTTTTTAATAAAAGATCTAGTCTAGAACATCCTTCCCAACCAGCATTTCCTACACTCATAATTCCTACACTCATAATTCCTTATGTTTGTTCAGCAAATTACAATTTAAAATGTATATTTAACAGTGGTGAGTTAATGGCACTCTATTAAGCTTTTTAACATATATTAATTTTAATATACTTGGTATGTTCTAATAAAATGATTACAAAAATCACAATGATATTTTCATAAACACCTTTTTTTCATACTATTTCTTTTGAATGGATCCCCATGAAAGCCTTGTGAGATTACTAGACAAATCTCTATTTTACTAATGTGACTAGATGAATTTCCTATAATTGTAGAGCTATAAGCTATGTAGGATGGGACCAGAGAAATATTCTGGCTCTTGGACTAACGATCTTTCCTTAAGCCATCCCTCAATTCACTGATGAAATTCTAAACCAGAAAATGTCAACATAGTTTCCTTATCTATAAAAGTTTTATCAAAAAAATTGTTCATGTCAATAAGAGGTACATACCATTTCTTTACTATTACCATGACAAAAATATATAAGATTGGATTCAAACAGTAAGCAGGAGGTTCCTTTCCAGAAATCCAGATTAGTCACTCATCAGGCCAACAAACCCTTCTTGACGCTCAAGCCTTTTAGAGTTGGGATTCTTTTACTCTCCCAACTATGTTGTAAAATGGAAATTAGATTTTTGTGATGTCAGCCAACAGGCAAGTCACACTTGAATGATCAAAGAAAGTTGAAAAAAAAAACCTGTTCTCTTCTGGCTACACCACTTTTCTTTCTTTAGTTCCCAAAACATTAGCTTATAAATGTATCTCTACTAATAAATCTATATCAAGACAAAAGAACTGAGGGATTTATGAAGGACACGACATGACTATTCTTTGAAATCAACTTCTCATATGACCAAAAAAAATCATCCTTTGCCTCTAAACAATATATTGATTGTCTCTAGACAAATAGAGCAGAAATTGCTTATCAGTGGAACAGTATAGTTTCCATTTGAAATATGTTTACACGTTCTCACCTCATGTTTCTTCCAATTATGTTTCCTCTATTTTTCTGGGCTAAGATATTTGTAATACTTCAATTTACTTTTTTCCCACTTATATCTTGGTCTAAAATAACAATTAAAAAAACCAGAAATGTGAGATTGTAAAATAGTAAACCTAAAATGCATTTCAAGTTAGTTACATAAAAAAATGTCAAAACAGCCATGGATATTTTCATCCATAGAACTGTAAGAAAAGTATAGAATCACAGAGTAAGTGAATAGTTTGGGGTGGAGAGGACCTTTGGGATTAGCTAAGGCAGAGTTAAGTAGTATTATCAAGTTGCCAGAAAGACAGACAGACAGGCTGCAGCTCCTTTGTATGGCTAAATGGCAATATTAATCTGCAGGCAAGTGAGTTGCCCATGACCCTGACCAGTGTCATCAGAGGCCCAGGTTCAGGTTCATTTGATCCCAATACAAGGCTAACTGTACACACAGCAAAAGAAGAGATCAATCCTTTTCCAAGGAGGGAGGAGATTGAGCTTTTTTTTTTTTTTCAGCATCTTTTCCTGCATTTTTGTTTTCCCCTCCACGTTGGCTCTTACTTCCCTGGTGGCTCAGACGATAAAGAATTGGCCTGCAATGCAGGAGATCTGAGTTTGATCCCTGGGTGGGAAGATCCCCTGAAAAAGGAAATGGCAACCTACTCCAGTGTTCTTGCCTGGAGAATTCCATGGACAGAGGAGCCTGGCAGGCTACAGTCCACGGGATCGCCAAGAGTCAGATTCCACTGAGTGACTCTCATATACTATATTTTGAAAATGCTACTTCTCCCATTAAAAGATAGAAATAAACACTGCCCCGCCTCACTGACTCTTGCCCCTGTAGTCTGTTTCACCCACTTGCCTGGAGTGCACCCTGATTCTTAACCATTCTGTCAGCCTGCTTTCCCAACAATCACACTTTCCTGCCCTTGGCATCCAGAGTCCTGAGGCAGATAACAAGGATGAGTCACACTGAGCTCTCAGAGAGCCTGGAGCAACAGGGTGCGGGGTGGGGTGGGGAACCTGGTCAAGGAGGAGAAGACTAAGGACAGAAGTGCTTTATTTCCCAGGCCACTTGGATCACACCACCCACTGAGGCCCTGCTGACTCACTGTGCCTGGAGTCCAGACAACTGCAGCCAAAGGCATCTTTGAAGAGCTAGTCTTTGGTTATTAAAAGCAAAGGAAAGGAAAGACTAATATAAATGTGCACCAAGCAGTGTGCTGATTCATTTCCTTTTTTTTTCACTTTTTTTTCTTTTTATTATTATTATTATTATTTTACTTTACAATATTGTATTGGTTTTGCCACACATCAACATGAATATACATGCGTGCATGCTAAGTCGCTCAGTCGTCTCTGACTCTTTGTGACCCCCTGGCCATGTAGCCACCATTCTACTCTGTCCATGGGGTTCTCCAGGCAAGAATACTGGAATGGGTTGCTATGCCCTCTTCCAGGAGATCTTCCTGATCCAGAAATTGAACCCAAGTCTCTTCAGTTTCCTGCATCGGCAGGTGGGTTCTTGACCACAAGTGCCACCTGGGAAGCTCTAATTTCTATACATAATTTCTTTTAAATATTTGCAAACAGCAAATCAACAGATATAGCATCCTTGTAAGAGATATACCTGTGTGTGTCTACATGTGTGACTGTGTGTACGTGCACAAATATATGTATGAGTATGGGGGGAAGTGAGGGAAAGCCAAAAAGGAATACACAGAACAACCCTAGGGCATTCTCAGTGGGGTGGATCCTATTAAAGAGAGGGGCCTTTGTGCTGCAAACAACCTTAATATTTTAGATGTGCGAGTGTGACAGTAGAGCCAGAGAAAGATGAAATATTCTGTATAACAGAAGAACTTTGATTTGGAGCTCCGGAGGGCAATTCTGGAGCAAGAAGACGATTCAGAAATGGGAGAAATGTGGGGGGAGAAAGGTCCAGGTAAAAGCCCACAAATATATTATCCCCTTATGACACCGCCACATTTACTACACTCACCCTCCATAGGCAGGCAGAAGCTCGGGTCTCACTTTCCGAAGGACATGGGGTAAAACAACAGCAATAACCATGAGCACAGGAGCTGGAGGGAGATGGGACCATGAGAAGATCCAACACAGAAATTCTGCAAGAGTTTTACAATTGCAAAGACCTTGGAACTGAAAGAGCAATACATATTCAACGAGATCTCCAAGGAGCGAATAGGGACCCAGCTGCATTACCCACACAGGTAATTGTCTTAAAAACTTCACACACACAGAAAATGACTTTGGCTCAAAGAACACATAAAAGAATTTCACACTGGGGAAAATAGAAGCAACCGAATTGGGATCTCCAGAGGCCTGATCTCAAAGCTTAACTCTTTCCATTCACAAGTGTTGCCCAAACTGGCCTGAATGAGACAACCAGAGTTAAGAAGAGCCATCACCAGCATCCTGATCTTTCATCCTGTTCATTACCAGAAGGAGGCTAAGGATACTCCCCTTTAGGACAGAAAAATCTAAGGCTGAGGATGTTCCCCTTTAGGACAGAAAATTTGGAGATAGCCCCTTCTCCCTCCTACTCAGCATAGCCAGGTGCCAGCCACAGGTTGCTCAGTCTGGGCATCTTCCAATCCCAAGGCCACTGGCAATTCCTCTGAAAAAGGAGAAGGCCAGTGTTCCATCTAGACACCAGGGAACACAGGTGGACAATATTTTCATTAGAAACTATTGTACTCATTTTTGCTGGAATAAATATTCACAAGGCTAAAACAATAACAAAATTGCTAATCAAATGATATTGAATAAAAATTAAAGCACATTCTTGAAATCATCGTGTACAATACCACTTAAAATGTTCTCTATTGCATCTTTGATTTGTGCATAATGACCAAAATTACTACTTGTGGGGAGAACAGATCTGTTGAACATGTTTAAAATCATTGTAGCTCAGGCTGGAAGAATTTTGGGTAAAAGAGTATACTTCTCAACAGTTTACAGCACACAGTAGGAAGTATGTCAGCCTAGGTAAGTTGGTCTTCTACAATAGTTCTATTTTTCATAGCAACCCCTATGCTATAGCCATTTTCTCATGCCCTATACTGCATACCTATATTAGGCTTGTTAGTTATTAATTATTATGTGGGTCACAGAGAAAATGCCCCTGATCTCATAGAATGAGATGCATACACAGGTGACTACAATGTCAACAGATTAGGTTTTGGAGACTTAATATTAGTAATCCTTCAGTTCAGTCGCTCGGTCACGTCCAACTCTTTGCAACCCCATGGACTGCAGCACACCAGGCCTCCCTGTCCATCACCAACTCCTGGAGTTTACTCAAAGTCATGTCCATGGAGTGGGTGATGCCATCCAACCATCTCATGCTCTGGCATCCCCTTCTCCTCCTGCTTTCAATCTTTCCCAGCATGAGGGTCTTTTCAAATGAGTCAGTGCCTTTGCATGAGGTGGCCAAAGTATTGGAGTTTCAGCTTCAGCACCAGTCCTTCCAAAGAATATTCAGGACTGATTTCCTTTAGGATGGACTGTTTGGATCTCCTTGCAGTCCAAGGGACTCTCAAGAGTCTTCTCCAACACCACAGTTCAAAAGCATCAATTCTTCGGTGCTCAGATTTCTTCATAGTCCAACTCTCACAATCATACATGACTACTGGAAAAACCATACCTTTGACTGGACAGAACTTTGTTAGCAAAATAATGTCTCTGCTTTTTAATATGTTGTCTAGGTTGGTCATAACTTTCCTTCCAAGGAGCAACCGTCTTTTAATTTCATGGCTGCAGTCATTATCTGCAGTGATTTGGGAGCCCCAAAAATAAAGTCTGTCACTGTTTCCATTGTTTCCCCATCTATTTGCCATGAAGTGATGGGACCGGATGCCATGATCTTAGATTTCTGAATGTTGAGTTTTAAGCCAACTTTTTCACTTTCCTCTTTCACTTTCATCAAGAGGATCTTTAGTTCTTCTTTGCTTTCTGCCATAAGGGTGGTGTCATCTGCATATCTGAGGTTATTGATATTTCTCCCGGCAATCTTGATTCCAGCTCTTGCTTCATCCAGTCCAAGATTTCTCATGATGTACTCTTTGATTAGATACCCGCTGAGGGTCAACTACTGTGACAACTTTAAGTCTACACTTTACAAACAGCAAGGTCTTTATTATTACACCCATTCAACTAACAGGAGGAAACAGAAGTTGAGAACCGTCAATACGTTCAGCAGCAAGGAGTCTGTAAGTGGCAGAAGTGATAATTATCAAGGCAAGATATGAGAGCCTATTGGTCATACTCAAGTTGACGGTGTCCTTGTAAATTGGCTTGAACAGGTAAGTAGGCAGAGGGTCTTCCTAGGACAGGAAAGAAACTGAACAAAGCCAAAAACATGGAAAACATAGCGACTACCCTGGTGTGGGATGGATTGATTAGGCAAACTGGAACTGGGAAGATACATTGAGGACCACTGAAACAGCACTAAAAATAAATAAAAATAATTTGAGTTAGACTCTAGGTGAAATTTGGAAGGAAAATGAGGCAATGAGGTACCTTTTCACCTGGGTTATATTTATTCAACATAAAAACTAGTTGAAAACATTTCCCTCGAGTTTACCCATTTTCCCCTAGAAACAGCACATCTTTTTTTCTATCACCTATCTTAGAAAATGTCGGCTCCATCCACCAGGTGCTCGAGAAAGAAGCTTGAGTGACATGCATGACTCTGCCCCTTCTCTCACGCTTACCATTTCATGATTGTGAACTCTATCCATCTGCCTCTGAAATCTCCAGTGAACCCACATCCTTCTATAGTCACTTTCCTTCCCCTCATAAAGCCACGATCATCCCTCACCTATATTATAGCAATACCTTCTTAACAGGCTTTCTCTCTCCAGGCTTTACCCCTTTCTACCTAGTACGGAAAATGCTACAGTCCTTATGTTTTGAAAAGCAAATCTGGATACATGATTCCCTACTTTCAAACATTTCAATAAATCCCATCACTCTCCAAAGAACAACCCAATTCCCTTGACGCTTTCCACCCATCCAGCTTCACTTTGCAAGTGCTTATACACCACCATCTATACTCCTCCCCAGACTGAATGATTTTTTTTTTCAGTGTCTTAAATAACCCCTGCTTCCTCTCACTGGAAACATCACACATGTTGCCTCAGCTTGGTTTTCTCTCTCCTGACCTCTGTCCTTTACCACTGAACACACATGAAAAACACAGACTTCAAATCATCTGTTCCGGGATGCCTTCCCTAATTCCACTGTCTAGATTAGTCATACCTACCATCAAAATTTCCACATCAAGTATTTTTCATTAAAGAAATTATCACATTCAATCACAACAGCCTGCTCACTTGTCTGTTGTACTTAAATTTAGTCTTTTGGTATGTCCAAAAATTTTTTTCATTTTTGTATCCACAAGGCTTCAAGAAAAGTAGTAGGACTCTTGATATCATAATATTTCTTTAAAAATAAATACGAATGAACAAATGAAGAAAGGAGAAAGACAAGATAAAACTCAAAGACTTGTCATGATACTAATCAATATGCCTGAAATTAAACTCCTTTTTTTTACTGTATAAAGATATATTTTAATGGAATATAAGAAAAAGCTTTAAATATATATACATGCTAAAACAGATATATGTATATACAACTATTTAGCACAACATGGGGTTGCAAAGAGTGGGACTTAGCAACTGAACAACAATAACAAAAAAACACCAAAAAGATCATTTATATTCTAAGAAGGAGAAATGGGATTCTGAGAAAATAAATTCTAAGAAGAACTAGAAGAAATAACTGAAGAATGAAGAGTTTCACAACATTGATGGAGAAAAATTTCCAGGCATAACATCAAAGGCAGAGAACATAAAAGGAAATATCAATATATTTGTTTATAAAAAATTTAAACAGTCTGTATCAGAAAGAGAAATATAGCACCATTAACAAAGTTGAAAACAGAAATAACAACCTAGGAAAAAAATAACTTGCAATATATGGCCAAGAATCACTATCCTTAATATATAAAGAGTTCTCGGGAGGATTAAAAAAAACTAAAAAAAAAAAGGCGACACCTTACTCAAAGGGAACCACAATTCTTATTAGGAGTTTGACTAAATGTTCCCAGAACAAACCACCCTTTTATTTCTACTGGAGCACAAAGTGAAATGCAAAATATCAAAGGATCATTGTTAATGCACAGCTGCATTAGCAGGAGAGTAAAGGAATTCTTCAGAAGATTTTAGAAAAGAAAAAAATGTAGAATCGACACGAGTAAGCAAAGAATGCAATGAAAAGGTTTCCTGAATTCATATGCTAATCACTGGTAGCATAGGAGCTGAGTTATAGTAACCCACACAAATAAGAAACCTAGGTGGAAGATCAGTGTAAAGACCCTCTATGGGAATCTTGTTGGTGGGAATGTATAATTAGTGCAACCACTGTGGAAAATAGTATGGACATTTCCCAAAACTAAAGACAGAAATACCATATGCCCTAGAAATTCCACTCCTGGGTATATATCCATAAAAACAAAAACAGTAATCCAAAAAGATACATGCACCCTAATATTCAGAGCAGCATTACAACAGCCAAGCTATGGAAGCAATCTAAGCATCCATCAACAAGTGAACGGATAAAGAAAATATGGTATACCCCCGCCCCCCCCCCACACACACACAATGGACTACTACTCAGACATCAAAAAAACTGAAATTTTGCCATCTGCAGCAACACGCATGGACTGAGAGGATATTATGCTATGTGAAGTAAGTCAGAAAAAGACAAATGCTTCATGATATCACTTATATGTGGGATCTAAAGAATACAACATTCTAGTGGGTATAACAGATACGAAGCAGACACAGATATATAGCAGAAACTAGAGGTCACCAGTGAGGATGGAAGGAGGAACAACATAGGGGTGGGGGAGTGGGAAGTGAAAAAGCCTGGATGAAAGGCTCAAGGATGCATTGTACAAGGCAGGGAATATAGCAACATTTTGTAATAACTATTAATGAAAAGCAACCTTTAAAAATTGTATCAAAAAAGTTTTAAAAGACTCTCGATGAGAATCTTGAATTCCTGAAACACGACAAGGCATTAGGAATGCTATTTTCAGCTTTAGCTTTTGGAAAAAGAATTTTCTAAAAAAACTACTCCCTTGATAAATTTTTAAACAAAAGTTTATGCTCATGCTTGAAAACTTAATTTACACTTTCAAGCCTTTCTCTGTTAAAATAACCCAAACTTAAGGCATAATTTAAAGTGTTTCTTATGTGCTAAGACCCCCAGTTATCTGAAGGCAGCATATGAAAATCCTTTCTGAAGAAAATTTAAATTCAGCTTTAAAAACTCCCCTAATAAGATCAAAGAATCAAAGATTAAAGGAACTTGAACTCATAATTAAAAAATCATTATATATGAAGAAATAAGCTGTCATTAGCAACTGTAAGTGCCACAAAGCACAGAATCAGACCCCTAATGATTACAGATACAAAGTTTATTACATACATTATAAATCATGCACATTAATTATGTTTAAAGAAATAATAGCAAAGATTGACCACAAATATAAGAAAAATAGAGACTACTAAAACTGACCAGATATATTTGAAAAAGAGGCAAGAAAACCTATAGAAATGAAAAATACATTAGCTAAAGTGATTGTGAGACAGCTGAAAAGAAAACTAGTACACTAAAAAATAAATCTGAGAAAAATATAGGGAATGAAGCACAGATAAATGAAGTAACAGCAAACAGGAAAGAAAACTTTTAAGAAAATGAATATAGAGTGAGAACATCCAACATGGAGTAATGAGAGTTCAAACAGCTAACAGAAAATGGGAGAAGGCAATGAATATTTGGAGACAATGCTATAGAACTTTCTAGAAGTGATGAATGGATCCTCATCAGATGAATCCTACACCTAGATAACTTCTAGTGAAACTGAAGAACACAAAAGATAAAGTTTTAAAAACAAGTCGTTGAGGAAAAAATGTTATCCACAAGAAAAGATTTCGCAATTTACAGTCTTCTCAACAGCAAACATGAAAGTCAGAGGAAATAGGATAATAGTCTTGAGATGGTAAGAGAATATAGTATCAACCGGTATGTATGTATGTATGTATGTTAGTCACTCAGTCATGTCTGACTCTTCCTGATCCCATGGATTGTAGCCCACCAGCCTCCTCTGTCCATGGAATTCTCCAGCCAAGAATTCTGGAGTGGGTTGCCATTTCCTTCTCCAGGAGATCCTCCTGACCCAGGGATTGAACCCAGGTCTCCTGAATTGTGGACAGACTCTTTACCATCTGAGCTACTAAGGAAACCTTAGAATTCTAGGGAAGCCTTAGAATCAGTTCAGGTCAGTTCTGTCGTTCAGTCATGTCTGACTCTTTGTGACCCCATGAACCACAGCACGCCAGGCCTCCCTGTCCATCACCAACTCCCAGAGTCTACCCAAACCCATGTCCACTGAGTCGGTGGTACCATCCAGCCATCTCATCCTCTGTCATCCCCTTCTCCTCCTGCCCCCAATCTTTCCCAGCATCAGGGTCTTTTCAAATGAGTCAGCTCTTTGTATCAGGTGGCCAAAGTATTGGAGTTTCAGCTTCAACATCAGTCCTTCCAATGAACACCCAGGACTGACCTCTTTTAGGATGGACTGTTTGGATCTCCTTGCAGTCCAAGGGACACTCAAGAGTCTTCTCCAACACCACAGTTCAAAAGCATCAATTCTTCGGCACTCAGCTTTCTTTATAGTCCAGCTCTCACATCCATACATGACTACTGGAGAAACCATAGCCTTGACTAGACAGACCTATGCACTGTTACCTTTCCCCTTTAGAAACACCCTTTCTGGGACTTCCCTGGTGATCCAGTGGTTCAGAATCCACTTCCCAATGCAGGGGATGCAAGTTGGATCCCTAGCTGGGGAATTAAGATCCCTCAGGCTACAGGGCATCTAAGTCCATGCACTATAGCAAAAACACCATTCCATTCCACAGGCCGCAGCTAAGACTTGACACAGGCAAATACATAAAAAGTATTTTTAAAAAGAATGGAATGATGTTTAAAAAGCCCTCTTCTTGTCCTCACTTCCTACTATAATTACCACCCCCTTTCTTTGCTCTCTTTTATAGAAAAAAGTCTCAAAGTAAATAACCCCATTGCCATAAATTGATCTTTTCTCATTTTCTCTTTATCTCACATCACTTACACTTTCTCTCTACATCACTACACTAAAACTGCTTTTGTTAAGATCACCAACGACTTCCCAGTTCAGACTTTTCACAACTAAATTCCCAATTTCCAATCCTCTTTATTTGATCAACAGCAGTTGAGACTGTGGCTCATTTCTTTCTGTCTTGAAATATTTATCTTATCTGGTTTCCTTGACACTGGACTCCCTGGTTGTCTTTCTTTGGACACTCCTTTTCATGATCTTGCTCTGGTTTCTCCACGTCTCCCCAAGCTGTAAATGTTGGGGTCACCCAGGACACAACGTCTGGACCTACTCCTTACATGTATGCCCTCTCCCTGCCCCCACCGAGTACCAAAGTCATGTGTCTAATGGCTACCTGACATCTCAACTTAGCTATCTAAACGTCATCCCAAATCAAGCTCCTAAGACACTCCACCCACACCTCAATGAGATCCTCCTATAATCTTCCCATTTCAATGAATGAAAATGCTATCCTTCCAATTTAGAGTCATCCTTCACTCTTCTCTTGCTCAGCAGTTCACCAGCAATCCATCAGCATATCATGTTGGCTCTACCTTCAAAACTCATCCAGAATCCAACAGCCTCTCAATACCTCTGGTCTACGATGCCACCATTTCTCACCTCAATTACTGAAAAAGCTTTCCAACAGTCTCCCTGCTTCTGACCGTACTGTACCAGAATCTATTTTCAGCACAGCAACTACAGTAATCCTTTAAAAACATAAATCAAACCCTTTTACTCCTCTGTTGAAAACCTCCGAATGACTTCTTCAGTATCTCAGAGTAAAACCCAAAATCTTCACTGTTGCTCACAAGGCCTCTGTTCTCTAACCTCATATCCTGCCATTCTCTCCTCTGCATACTTGGCTTCCATTCTGTTAGCCACTTTCTTGCTCAAGTTGCCTAACTTGAACATTGATCATGAGGACATGACAGTTTTGCCTGTCACACATTTCTAGAAAATGAGAATGAGCTATTATATTACCAAAAAACCCTAAGTGTAAGAATAGTTGGCTTGCAGCAGTAACTTAATATTATACATATGTCAGTGCTGTGACCCACTTTATTTAAGATGGATGAAGAAGAAATTTGCTACGGGAATTTATAATATTTTAAAGTATCACTGAATCTCCTAAGTTAAAGAAGAGTATTTTCCCAACACAATCATCATAGATGTAACAAGGATCATTTTTCTGAGAGGCATTTGGTATATACATGCCAATAATTTTATGAAATTCATTTCTACCATCGCCTATGTATTCTTCATTCTCAGACAATGGCTAAGATTCAGTCTTTTCCCTCCTTCCTTAAACTTAGATCTAGGGGAGAATGTTAAATTACTAACTGATTGTATCACCTGAATGAAAAGGAATGTTAGATTTTTAATCTTTAACAGTAAATTAAGTTCAATAGCAAAACTAGCTATTGGATCCAAAATTAGGGTGTGAATATGAACGCAAATTACATAGTATGATATCAACTTTGGATACTATTGCAATCATCTTGATTTTAATATATGGTACAAATGTAGATTTCATTAATTTTTCAAAGTTGCCCAGACTATAAAAAGAAAACTGCTCCTTAAGGAAACAACAGGTCCAAAAGAAAGTGGTACATATACAGTCATTAAGGGCAAATAATCTGAAATTATGACACACTAAATGGAGATAAAATTTACAAAGGCAATAAGCAGATTACTCAGAAACACAAATAGATATAGTAATTGTGCACTTAATAAATTCTCATAGAACTCAGTGGATAAAGGCAAAAAATGGAAATATTAGATGTTTAACATTTCCTGACATTTACTTTACTTATCATTATATCTGAACAAGAGAACAAAACAGATGAAGAAATAATAATCACAGAAATTAGAGAAGAAAACTTTTCAAAGATGAAATATGGATTAAAAAAACCTTAAAATACCACAAACACTATTTTTAAAAAGATATACAATGCTGGTATACAAGATATCCACATACATACATACACACACACACTATACTTATACTCACACACACATACATACATATACCAGCTGACAGGTCACTAGCCACTGAAGATGCTGGGCTAGTTGAAGTAAGCTGTGCCATCTATAATAAGCTAGCATAAGATAATGTATATTTATAGGAAAATAATTACATGGGAATTTAATTTATTGTATCCTGAGTGGAACAGAGACAGCAAAAGCAACATTCATTAAGCATTTGTCTTGTTTCAGGTACTGTGCTAAGTGGATATGTAAGGACTAATCAACACCATCATGAAGCAGGAAATATTCTGCACAGCTAGTAAGAAGCAGAGCTAGTATTCAAACACAGGCAGTCTTCTCTGTGTTCTCCACCATTGCTCTACTGTTATAATTCACTCTAATACTTAAAGAATTTAAATTAATGTATATTTATTAAAGTGTTGAATAGTCAAGGTTTTATTATAAGAGCTCCTAAAGAATATCAAAAGAAGTAAAAACTGAGATCTTGGATTTCAAAAGACAGCAGTCATAATGTGACAGTAATTCAGATAGTGTGGCGCTGATGGAAGAATAGAATAATAGATCAATGAACAAAATAGAGAGTCCAGAAATAGAGTCATGTAAATACAGTCATATCACCTTTGGCAAAGGTATAAAGACAACACAAAGAAAAATTATAGTTTTCCAACAGATAATGCTGGAACAACTAGAAATCCATATGCAGAGAATTAATCCAGGTATATACCATATAACATTCACAAAAATGAATTCAAATTGGATCACAGACCTAAATATCTATAATACTCTTATAAAATAATATTGGAAGAAAACTAGGTGACCTTAAATTTGGCAATGACATTCTGGACACAACACCAAATACCTGATCCATGAAAGAAATAACCGAAAAGTTTGACGTCACTAAAATTACAAATCTCCGTCCTATGAAAGACACTTTTAAAAGAAAGAAGACAAGTCACAGACTAGAAAAATTATATGCAAAAAAAAAATTTGATAAGGAACTTCTATTTCAGCTATGTAAAAATCTCTTAAAACTCAATAGTAAGAAAATAAAACAAGCAAAGACCTTAACAGACTCCTCTCCACATAAGATATAGACATGGAAGATAAGCATCTGAAAAAGAAGCTGCACATTGTATGTTAGGAAAAAAAATGGAAATTAAAACAATGAGATAGCACGACATACCTATTACAATGGCCAAACTTCTGAACACTGTCACCACCAAATGCTGGTGAGGATACAGAACAAGGAATTTTCCTTCATTGCCAGCAGGAATGCAAAACACTACAGCCACTTTGGAAGACAGTTTGGCAGTTTCTTACAAAACTGAACATACACTTACTATATGATCCAGCAATAGCAGTTCTTGGTATTTACCCAAAGGAGATGAAAACTTATGCCCACACAAACACCTGAACACAGATGTTTATAGCAGTTTTATTCATAATTGCCAAAATCTGGAAGCAACCAAGATATCTTTCAGTAAATAAATGGATAAATATACTGACACATTCAGGCAGTGAAATATTCAATTCAGTTCAGTCGCTCAGTCGTGTCTGTCTTTTTGCGACCGCGTGGACTGCAGCACGCCAGGCCTCCCTGTCCATCACCATCTCCCAGAGCTTACTCAAATTCATGTCCATCGAGTCGGTGATGCCATCCAACGATCTCATCCTCTGTCATCCCCTTCTCCTCCTGCCTTCGATCTTTCCTAGCATCAGGGTCTTTTCAAACGAGTCAGTTCTTCACATCAGGTGGCCAAAGTATTAGAACTTCAGCATCAGTCCTTCCAATGAATATTCAGGAGTGATTCCCTTTAGGATGGACTGGTTTGATCTCCTTTCACTCCAAGAGACTCTCCAGAGTCTTCTTCAACACCACAGTTCCAAAGCATCAATTCTTCAGCACATTATTCCATGTTAAAAAGAAATGAGCCATCAAGCCATGAAGAGACACAGAGAAAACTTAAATTCGTTTTACTAAGAGTAAGAAGCCAATCTGAAAAAGTTATTTATTGTGTGATTCCAACTATATGATATTCCAGAAAAGACAAAGCTATGAAGTCTGTAAACCTCTGTGGCTTCTAGGGGTTGGGGGAGGGATTGGTAAGCAAAGCACAAAGGACTTTTAAGGCAGTGAAATCATTCTGCATGATACTATAAGGGTGGATACATGCCACTGTGCATTTGTCCACACTCAAAGAATGTACAACATCAAGAATGAACCCTAATGTCAGCTGTGGACTTTGAATGACATGCTTAGTCAACTGCAACAAGTAAGCCACTCTGGTTGGGGATATTGATAATGGGGGAGACCATGCATGTGTGGGGATGGGGGAATATGGGCAATTTCCGTACCTTCTTCTCGTTTTTGCTATGAATATAAGCCTCTAAAGAATGAAGTCTACTGAAAAGAGAGTGGGACTGTAGTCTATTGAGGATGAAGAGATACTTGAACATACAATTTCTAAGTGCAGTTCAGAGCAAGTTCTAAGGACTAACAAAGGCAAGTGGGGAGAATCTAAAGCATTTTGTGGTGTGATAACAAGGGTTCTAAAAACACAGGTTATGGGCTCCAAAGAATGATAAGGATTCTACAAAGATATTTTCAAAAAGGACTCCAGGTGGATATAAAAATATACTGGGGGAAATGGGGAGAGAGGTTAATCAAAGGGTACAAACTTTGTTATAAAATGAATTAGGTCTGAGGATCTAATGTATAACATGGTGATGATCATTAATCACTGTGTATTATATAACTGGAATTTCCTACGAGAGTAGAACATAAATGTTCTTACCAAAAACAAAGACAGTAAACATACGATGTGATGGATTTGCCAGTTACTTAGATGGTGCGAATCTTCTCACAATGCACAGTCTGTACATACGATCAAATCATCATGCTGTACACTTCAAATATCTTACAACTTAATTTATCAAATCTAATTTTAATTTATTGATAAAGCTGAAAGAAAAAAAGTGTAAATACTGACGTAGAAAGTGGCAATGAACATGTTAATGGAATGACGGAGTCCAACTTGAGTGGAGAACAATGTTTGTAGCATCTCAGTGCAGATGAGCGGGAGAGGGTAGCTATTGCCTTGGTCCGAGTGAGAAGGGTGAGTTGACTTTGACCTTCGTCTAATAATTCCTAAGTAAAGGAGCCGCAAGGAGTTGGATGATCATATTTAGTGTCACTATGGAAGAGACAATAATGACTGTCTCTTATTAAGATAAACCAAAAAACAACAACAAAAACTCAAATAGGTCAGTTGATACAAACACTATTTCTGAAACTAGTATAAGAATGAACTGCTCAGATTTCATCCTTCATGCAAAAAAAAAAAAATGATTAAAATGCATTGTGTCACAGATGTAGAAAACAAATGTATGGCAACCAGTACCAAGGGGAAAAGGAGGGTGGGATGAATTGACAGATTGGGATTGACATATATACTCTATGATACTATGCATAAAATAGATAACTAATGAGAACCGATTGGATAGTAGGAAACTCTACTCAGTGCTCTGTGGTGACCTAAATGGGAAGGAAATCCCCAAAAGAGGGAATATATGCAAATACACAGCTGATTCACTTTGTTGTGCTACAGAAACAAACACGACATTGTAAAGCAACTGTACTCTAATACAAATCAACAAAAAGGGCCTTGTGTTGATCTGTAGCTAACACCATTTTGTAAAGCAAATACAGAATTCACGTTTATTAATGTTAATTTAGAAATAACATCCATAATCAAACAGATGTCAAGAGCCAGTTCTTGGACTATGAGCTGAGCATCCCTTGGTGATGCCAGGCCAGTGGTGGGACACTTTGGGACAACTGGGTGTCAGGTGGGAGCACAAATCCATAAGGAGAGTCCAGTTCACAGAACTGGAGTCTCCATACACAAAGGTAATAGAAAATGTGGTCATTCTAAAGTAAAAGCCCATGGAAACCCCAAACAGAAATAACATCTCTCAAATAACATAAGTAGCAGAGTCAGGGCCAGTCCTCAGATTCCTGAGCTCCACCCCACTGCTCCTCTCACTGATGTAATTGAATAACACATTTTCTGATTGAGTGACCTCTTAAAAATTAATATCCTTTTATCTGTAGCGTCTGAAATAGAAAGCTAAAAATCAATTACTATCTATAGTTTTCTGGAGTAAAAGTCATATCTGTATTAAAATAGCTAAGGATGGACGGAAATAGATAAATATCAACTTGAAGAATTGTGGATATACTGATTTACCCCTTTTACTTCCATTGAATGTCCACCAAATTGATCACAGCCTACAATCTCCCCCTCTATTTCGAGAAAACTGCAGATGAGAAAACATAAATTCCCTTCAAAGTTAAAGAACCATGTTTTATATTCAACAGAGTAGGACAGAGACAGTGGCTGGGTGTGAGATGTGGTGAAGAAATTGACCAGAGGAAAAATGAAGATACAGGGAGTCTGGGATGAAACTGTATGAAACGGAGGGGACTGTGTGGTCCTCGCCCCCTCACCTCCACCCTGTCCTCTGCCTGCCTCTGGCCTGTGGAAAACTTTAGTCAGAGTAAGTTTAATCAGAGAACTGAGAAATGCTGAAACAAAGGCAAATGATCAGAGGAGACTAAATAATATAATCATTAAGCACAGTCAGGACCTTCAGTCCTTTTTCAAGGGCTCTAGGTAATATTCTGAGCCATATCCTGTGAGCTGTCGTATAGATGCCAGAACACCAGGCGGAGAAGGTAACTACGAGGTGACCAGATGGACCCAGGACAGGCGCTGCCACAGTTCTGAGAACTGATTGCAAAGAAATGGGAACACAGACCCCAAAACTGAAGGTTAACTGTACCTAAAACCACCAAATGATGCTGGTCAGACCACAGATGACCAATTTGAAGATGACTGTTAGAGATGACTATGCTGTTTCTGCATGTAACCCACCCACCCCAATCTGTCTATAAAAGCTCTCACCCTCTGCTTCTCAAGGGGAGTGGGGGTTGGCCTTTGGACAGATGTCCGCCACTCTCCCCACCTCCAGTTGCCAGCATCTGAAATAAAGCAAAGTTTCCTTTCCACCAACCTGGCCTGTTTACTGACTTCTGAGTGGCAAGCAGCTGGACCCGCCATACACCTCTTTTGGTAACATATAGCACTGCAATGTTTAAAATGGATAACCAACAAGGACCTACTGTGTAGCACAGGGAGCTCTGCTCAATGTGATATGGCAGCCTGGATGGGAGGGGAGTTTGGGGGAGAGTGGATACATGTATATGTGTGGCTGAGTCCCTTGGCTGTTCACCTGAAACTATCACAACAGTTACACTTCAATATAAAATTAAAAGTTTTTTAAAAGTGAAGAGTGGAAGGAGGAGTTTTAAGCAAGAGAGCAAGCATAGCTGGAGACCTAGAAGAGAGGGCAGGAGCCGTTTGAGAGAAATCAGAAGGCAGAATAGAGGAGGCAATGAGAGAGTATCAGACTTGGTGGTTAAACTGGCATCTGGCTAGTAATCTGCGACAGACTCTCACCACTTTCCACCAGCACCCCAACGAAGGCACAGAACATCTGAGAGCAGAAAAGGAAGACCTTCCACCACACGGCCACGACACTGTGCCCTGCAGACCAACAGCACAAACCCCATGCCCATGAGAGCCCTAAACAACTCTCTATTCATTCACTCATCCAACAATATTTCTCAAAGATACACAGACTATGTGCTAGGGTTTACAATAAAATAAATGGGATCATTTCTGAGAGTAATGTAAGAAAACCATTAAAAATAAATGATGAGATTGGGATGACTGAAGGACTATACAAGGCCTCTATGAGATCACAATATTGAGGCTGAGAGCACGCTGAAATGTTCTTGTGCGTGAAAACCATGTTCACTTAAGACCTGCTGTCCCTCAGTCTCAATGCATCTCAGCATATCTGCTCAAAGCTGGAATCTCTTAAGAGAAAAACTGGCAAGAAAGACTGTGATCTGCTGATGAGTATGTGGAGTAGAGAAATGGTGGAGAAAATGAGAAAATATTCCATTCTACAATATGTCATCCCTCTGAATTAAGCACTTTCAGTTCAGTTCAATTCAGTTCAGTCGCTCAGTCGTGTCTGACTCTTGGCGACCCCATGAATTGCAACACGCCAGGACTCCCTGTCCATCACCAACTCCCAGAGTTCACTCAGACTCACGTCCATTGAGTCAATGATGCCATCCAGCCATCTCATCCTCCGTCGTCCCCATCTCCTCCCGCCCCCAATCCCTCCCAGCATCAGAGTCTTTTCCAAGGAGTCAACTCTTGGCATGAGGTGGCCGAAGTACTGGAGTTTCAGCTTCAGTATCAGTCCCTCCAAAGAAATTCCAGATCTCCTTCAGAACGGACTGGCTGAATCTCCTTGCAGTCCAGGGGACTCTCAAGAGTCTTCCCCAACACCACAGTTCGAAAGCATCAATCCTTCACCACTCAGCTTTCTTCACAGTCCAACCCTTGCATCCATACATGACCACTGGAAAAACCATAGCCTTGACTAGACGGACCTTAAGCACTCTAAGTGCAAAAAAAGAAAAAAATGTAGATTCCTAAGCATTATGATTATTGGAATTTTAATTTTATGGATTTTATGGATTTGATATATCAGGTAGCCAGATGGTCAAAGGAGAAAACTCAGTCTCAAACCAACAGGGTCACATGAGATGTGACCAGCTTGGTGTTTTGAATTCGGCTGGAGGCTAATCAAATCTATCTGCTATTAAGCTATTGATCTGAGAAGGGAATGCAATCATCATCCAAGTGGATGCAGAAGAACAGCCATGGGCTCTCTATAGACCCCATATCTTGGGAAACATGAGGTCTGGAATGAGTGCTTCTCACTGTAATCTGAATATACAGAAAATCTCACATAAAATCTACAAACTCAGAAAATAAGAGCAAACGGAGAAACAGCAGAGGGGCTCTGTGGAGTACTGGTCTTTGAAAACAATGTTCAATAGTTATTAAAAAAATTTTAGAAAGCTTTTTGGCAACCCCATATCATGAAAAATCACTGCAGATGGTGATTGCAGCCATGAAATCAAAAGATGCTTACTCCCTGGAAGGAAAGTTATGACCAACCTAGAAAGCATATTAAAAAGCAGAGACATTACTTTGTCAACAAAAGCCCATCTAGTCAAGGCTATGGTTTTTCCAGTAGGCATGTATGGATGTGAGAGGTGGACTGTAAAGAAAGCTGAGTGCTGAAGAATTGATGCTTTTGAACTGTGGTGTTGGAGAAGACTCTTGAGAGTCCCTTGGACTGCCAGGAGATCCAACCAGTCCATCCTAAAGGAAATCAGTCCTGGGTGTTCACTGGAAGGACTGATGTTGAAGCTGAAACTCCAATATTTTGGCCACCTGATGCGAAGAGCTGACTCATTTGAAAAGACCCTGATGTTGGGAAAGACTGAAGGCTGGAGGAGAAGAGGACGATAGAGGATCAGATGGCCAGATGGCATCACCGACTCAATGGACAAGAGTTTGGGTAAACTCTGGGAGTTGGTGATGGACAGGGAGGCCTGGCGAGCTGTGGTTCATGGGGTCACAAAGAGTCAGACATAACTGAGCAACTGAACTAAACTGAACTGGATATCATGAAAAAAAAAAAAGAATGCAATGGGGAGGGATTTAAGGAAACTGTAATGGTGGGAGCAGAAAAAAAAAATAAGATGTTTTGGAAATATTAAGCAACAAAAATTTTCTAGAGTAAAAGTTAAGAAGTGATTTGGAGAACACACTTGAGCCATCCAAAAGCACAGGATGAAAATGGAAATGTTTCTCTTATGATTGATATGGAAGGCAGATAATAGGAATCAGAACCTAAGGATTGCAGACATTCCTAGGGAATAAAGCAGAAATCTTAGAAAAGAAGCAAATTATTGCAGTCTTACTTGAAGAAGTTCACCAACCTGAGAAAAGACCTGAGCATATCATGGGACGTTTACATCTGCAGAATCAACAAACAAGCATATGCTGCTGCTGCTGCTGCTGCTGCTGCTAAGTCGCTTCAGTCGTGTCTGACTCTGTGCGACCCCACAGACGGCAGCCCACCAGGCTCCGCCGTCCCTGGGACTCTCCAGGCAAGAACACTGGAGTGGGTTGCCATTTCCTTCTCCAATGCGTGAAAGTGAAAAGTGAAGTGAAGTCACTCAGTCGTGTCTGATTCACAGAGACCCCATGGGCTGCAGCCTACCAGACTCCTCCATCCACAGGAGTTTCCAGGCAAGAGTACTGGAATGGGTTGCCACTGCCTTCTCCGAACAAGCATATGTTCTTACCTTAATCTTAATTTACTGTTACATTACAAATTAAAGTATCTTGACCATCTAATTTGACTATTAGAAGGTCAAAATATTTAATGTAAAGCAAAGCAATTGCCTGGAAATGGATTGCTAGATCATCCTTACATATGTTGTGTTTCCCATGTGAAGGTACAGGATGATATTCTCAAATGTGCAAAATTTATGTAAAAATACACTCTAACTACCTGAAAAAAATTAATCAAAATTAAGAATTTAAGGAATAAGATTATGTGATTAAAAGAATGACATATCTTATTCTTCTACCCTAAAATAATAGCTTCAAATCAAAGATATTTTTCACTAAATAACAATATCTTCATATTACAGCATCATAAGAATACAACAAAGGGAACACCTGAGGGTTTTTTTCCTTGTCTATTTTATTCTGTGCTAATATTTGATTGAGGTAAGGAATAAGACACACTCAAGTATAAATAAACCTACCAGTTCCCGAACTTGAGCTTGCTTATTTATTTTCTTGTCCCTCAGTTACTATCAATAGAATGCAGATTTTTACCAAGGAGCCATCACACAACACCTGAATTAAGCACTGAAAGAATCATTAACATTTTCTGCCATGCCTTGTGTGCACTTAAAGTTAATAATTCTGGGTTTGAAAAGCTCAAAGTCCTAATGTTATTTTAATGACATCATTTGTTTCCCAGAGACCAATGACACTGCCACGGATTCTCATACATTTTAAATGAGAAAGCAAGGAACTGTCTGCATATTCAACAATCAATATAGCAGAATAAAAATAACAACCAAAAGTTCAAGTCCTTTCAGGGAAAAAAGCTGTAATAAAGTGTTTTACAAATGTTACTGGGTGTCAGTTTGCACTGTAACTATATAATTATTATTCAAAATTATTTCTGTCTATAATTTTATTCACGATATTTTGACCTAGCATTCACTTTCCCATGATATTAAAAACAAATAAGAACTACATGACAAAAAATATCACAAGAAATGTCCAGCGTAGATAGCTCAAATGGCCTAATAGGACAGTCATTAAATAACTTTGAACACTTTTTGCTTGAAAATGGGAGGTTAAGGCTCCTATATATTACTGATGCTAATGAATTCCTAACCACAGTGAACCTCCCTGTGAGAAAAAGTCAAGCTTCCATTGATAATTCTAAATGTATTCTGTGTTTATAAATGCACACACTTTGTCTCTCACATGAGCCCATTAAATTTAAGAGTTAGAGTAGTAAACACTGGGAAAATACAGTACGATGAACTTCAAAGTATTTGCAATTTTTTTTTTAATTTGGATGAGACATCAAATAGTAATTCTAACTATAACATTTTAAAATCTGAATTTTCTCCAAACATTTTAGCCATTTCTCATTTAATCCTTTGAAAGCGCAGTTGAAAATCTATGTTTATGAGTAGATATTTGTGAAGATTAAAGCAAAGTAAGAAAGCTACTCCCCAACAATACTTTAAAGACTGCCATCAGAAGTGTACGCAAGGGCAATAAATACATTTCCAAGCTTAATTTTCAATAAAGTAAATATAGGTGAATTTTTAAAAATTGTGTTCATAATAGTGCTATCCTTTTAAAAATCAGCATAGTTCCACAAACTGTCTTTAAGAAAGTTATTTCTGTTGTTGGGAAAAAGCCCTTTGGAAGTTCTATATTCCACCTGGCCAACCACATTAAGCCACTACCTCAAAGTAAGCTCTACTGGACTGGATCTCAAAGCATATGGGTTGAAGCCCCAGGTGTGGTACCCTGTGATTTGATTGTCATTTCACCTCTCTTGTTCAGTCGCTAAGTTGTGTCCGACTCTCTGCAACCCCATGGATTGCAGCGCGCCAGGTCTCTCTGCCCGTTACTATCTCCGAGTTTGCTCAAGTCCATGTCCATTGAGTTGGTAATGCCATCTACCCATCTCATCCTCTGCCACCCTATCTTCCTTTTGCCTTCAATCTTTCCTACCACCAGAGTCTTTCCCAATGAGTCAGATCACCTCTCTAGGCCTCAGTTTTCTTAAATGTAAAATAAGGAAACTGGAGTACATGGTCATCAACTCTAATGTTTCACGGTGGGAAGACCCCAAAGGCATTTAACAAAATACTTACATCAATAGACCAGCCACTCTTTCACATGCAAAGAATAACAAGAACAAATACAGATACTATCATATACCCAGTTGTCTTCTCAGCTGCCTAAGAGATTCTGATGAATATTGTTCCAGACCAAAAACAAAAATTACCCCTGTTTATAAGGAAAAGAATGGGTGTGTTGAGCAGTTGTATCTTACAAATCAAAGTATTCACTCTTAGTTTAAAATAGGTCCACAAAGTGCCTTTGGCCAGCATGAAGAAATTAGGTTCAGAGCTAGATCCAAGGGAATGAAGCAGATTGACAGGTAAAGCTGAGAGAAAGGCATCTGCATCAGGAAGTAAGTAAAATAATTGGCCACTTCCCTACTGAGAGAAAAAGAAATGTGCCAGCCCTTCACCTCTGCTTGTAGTGGGATATTAGACTCAATCGAGGATTAAAGTATTCAAAGAGTAAAGTTATGGGTTACACTCATCGCTGAAGGAAGACCTGTGAACCCACACTGCTCACTTTGCTGCTTGGGAGAAGAATCCCATTTAAGCATCCAAAAGCCCGATGACTCCCGCCATAAAGGAAACAAGACTGAACTCACAAACTCTTAAGACAAACACCTTAAGAATGGGCATGTATGTGAAGAAGCTGATAATAATATTTTCTAATTAGGTAAACACAAAGTTTAAATACTAGTAACATCCCACTTTGGCAAGGAAGCAGCATTCGTGGCAGACACAGATGAAATTCGGTTCTTCCTAAAATCAGTTGACAAGCAACGTTTTACCTGTTAACTCTATATGAGGTACCATAACACTGAGTTTTCAAGCAAATCTGTTCATTAGTGGGTATGGCTGAAGGCCATACTTCCTAATTTAGAAAGGCTTCTAGAGGAACAAGTTGACATGCATGAGCCTCAGCTTTCATCCAAATATACCTAAAAATGCTGAGATATGCTGGAGCACGGGGAAGAAAAGTTTAAATTTGACATTTTCTTTTCCTGACAGCAGTGTGTTAGTGTAGCGAACAGAATGTAGGCTTTGGAGACAGCTAAACATGGATTGTATACCTAGCCTGACCCTTCTGAGTATGCAACAATAGGCAAATAATTTTACTCTCCATGCATCTCTGTTCAGATCTTCTTTCTTCTTCTTTAGAGAGTCTGCCACTGCACTTTTAATCTGCCTAATGTTCTAAACTTGGATTGACTTGAAGAATGCATTGTATAAACGTGTATTGCACATACAAATACATACAAACATGAATTGTAATACAGTTTGCCAAGCAGGTTTGAAGACAGACATATATGTAGGTACCTAGGGAGAGACATTTAATCAGGCAAAATCCAGTCCCTACAGATCAGAAAGAAAAAAAAATATCATGAAAGATCCGACATACTGTGTGGCGTGGTGAAAAAAATTAAGATTTTATATCTATCTAAATTTGTAAATGGAGCTTCCCTACTGATTCAGTGGTAAAGAATCTGCCTGCCAATGCAGGTGATGTGGGTTTGATCCCTGGGTCTGGTAGATTCCCCTGGAGAAGAAAACCCACTCCAGGATTCTTGCCTGGGAAACCCTATGGGTAAAGGAGCCTGGTGAGCTATAGTCCATGGGGTCACAAAAGAACTGGATATGATCTAGCAACTAAACATTTAGGGATTGCCTGGTAGCTCAGGTAGTAAAGAAACCACCTGCAATGCAGGAGACCCCAGTTTAATTCCTGGGGGCTGGGAAGATCCGCTGAAGAAGAGATAGGCTACTAACTCCAGTATTCTTGAGCTTCCCTGATTGCTCAGCTGGTAAAGAATCTGCCTGCAATGTGGGAGACCTGGGTTCAATCCTTGGGTTGGGAAGATCCCCTGGAGAAGGGAACAGCTATCCACTCCAGTATTCTGACCTGAAGAATTCCATGGACTGTATAGTCCATGGGTTGCAAAGAGTCAGACACGAATGAGCAACTTTCACTAGTGACTAAACAATAACTTGTATGTAAATATATATATGTCCATATGTATGTATCTGTATTGTTGTTGTGGGTTGCCATTTTCTTCTCCAGGGGATCTTCCTGACCCTGGGAATTGAACCCGCATCTGCTGTATCTCCTGCACTGGTAGGCAGTTTCTTTACCACTGAGCCACCTGGGAAGCCCATGTATCTGTGTATATATGTATATTACATCTGTGTATGTGTTTCTGCCTGTATGTGATTGTGTACAGACATAGTATATTTATGTATATTGCACAGGTGGCACTAATGGTAAGGAACCCACCTGCCAATGCAGGGGACGTAAGAGATGCAAGTTCAATCCCTGGGTTGGGAAGATCCTCTGGCGAAGGAAATGGTAACCCACTTCAGGATTCTTGCCTGGAGAATTCCATGGACAGAGAAGCCTGGAGGACTACAGTCCATGGGTTCACAAAGAATGGACATGATTTAAGTGATTTAGCATGCATAAGTGTGTATATATATATATGCATGTACGTGTATGCATATTTGAAAATACTCAAAGTTCCTATGTCAAAACTCTACTGTTGGGAAAAGGTGGTAAAACATATATGCATGTGGAAAACATGACTTCCTGAAAACCACCTATGGCAGGTTAATATATTCACCCAAAAACTAACCACCTTTTATTTCTATAGCAAGAAAAAAGGTAAAGGAGAAATGTTTGGAGAACAGATAGACCTGGGTGTGAACCCTGACTTTTAGCCTTACTAAGTTCGTGCTGTGGCATAGGATTTAATCTTCATGGGCTTAATCAGTGAACATCTACTTCCAAAAATTGTATCTGGGTTATTTCACATGATCTGTGGCATTATTGGGTGCTTGGTGAATGTTTGGTTTCCTTTTCCTTGAAAGAGGATTCAGAAGCATGGAGAGGGGTTGCTCAGGTAGGCAGGAGGGTGAGGCATTCCTAGTGACCATCAGGAGAAAAGATGAAGAACTCAGAGGTAAGCTTGCTGAAAGGATAAACCTTGGTTTCCAGTCTTCCTGAAGGCAGGAATACCTCCCTCCATAAATTAAAGCTAATTCCATGGCAAAGATTTCTGAGCCTGTCTCAAGGCAGCTGATGCAAATTTGGAACAGACTACTGAAGCTCAGTAGAAATTCATGACAGCTTCACTGTTTTGCAAAACTCTAGGTTCCCAAGAGAATAAAGAGGAAATATCATGCCTCAGAAATTAATGATTGCATTCTGTTAATCACCAGCCTAACTTGCTACCGAAATTGTAAAATGCCACATTTCCCTAGAGCAGGAGCGATATACCCCAGTGCCATTTCCATAATATTTAACGCTATCCTCAATGCGGGACTGTAAATTCCGCCCACAATTATTTGGCTCCTATTTGATAAGTGAATAGTCCCTGATACTGGAATCGAATTTCATGGCTAATAGGCTCTCTGATTGCTAGAAATTGTTGGTATTTAATTAAAAAAATGCTGCTAAGCCAAGACAGTCATTATTTTCTAATGGAAGTTGGATCATTTCACAACATCCTTTCCTGCTACTGCTGGGGCGTTGGCAGCACTAATCATCACTCACAAGTAGGTTTCCTTGCACTGGAATTTGGCTGTTCAATATAAGCAATGAAAACTTATCCTAGAGTTTTAAACTGCACAACACATTATCCTCTTCATATAATATATTCTGTGTGTCTTTAGAGATTAGATAACTTTGTACCTTGGAAAATATTATTGGAATACACTATTTTACAAAAATATACAACTGTACAAGATTTCCACAGACTTGCTCAGCATGCTCTTCTGAGTTTAGAAGGATTTTGTTTCTTCATAAAGCAATCTGAGAAGAGATGTGTAGCCTCCACCTTTCTCAGTAGGTCAATGATGGACAAGAAGGAGAAGCAGGATGCTTAGGGAGTGAGAAGATGGAAAAGAGGATGTTAAAAACCAGATTAACCAGTTGGAAGAGACAAGAGAGGGATACATGTCAAGTTTCAAGGTGAAAGGAAGACAGAAAGACCAAAGAAAGCTCAGCTGGTGGTCACAGAAGCAAATGGGATGAGGAGAGCATGGGTCATTGTGTTTAGCCAACACCACGCATCTGGCCAGAAGTTCTTTTTATACATTATGGAGCTTTTAGGAAAGACCAAATTTAGCTTCATAAAAGCCCCCTTCAGGCTTGGCATGGCTACTGGAACAAAAACTCAACAAAAAGCATGGGTTTTGGGTTCCAGTAATCTGAGGTTGACTCCTGTTGCTATGAACATAGTCATTTTTATTGAGTTACATAATTGCTCCAAGCATCCTCATCCACAAAATGGGTATAATGGTAATACATACTATGAGAAGGCTGTGTTGAGGATAAAATGAGACCATATATGATTAAGAGTTAGCATTTTACTGAGCAAAATATTAATTATATGTCCTATTGTCATGTGAAATTATGTGTGGACAATATATAAAGATGATAAAGGAAAAGGTGATTTATATATGATCATAATAAAATAAGCCTGGGACTTCCCTGGTGGTCCAGTGGTTAAGAATCTGCCTGCCAATGCAGGGGTTGGATCCCTGGTCCAGGAAGATTCTACATGCTGTGGGGCAACTAAGCCTGCGAGACACAACTACTGACCCCACACGCTGAAACCACTGAAGCTCACACCCTAGAGCCGGTGCTCTGCAACAAGAGGAGCCGCCTCAGTGAGAAGCCTGTGAACTTACCTAGGGAGTAGACCCTGCTCGCCACAACTAGAGAAGGCCTGCGAGCAGCAATGAGGACCCAGTGTAGTCAAAACAAATAAATAAAACTAATTAATTTTTAAAAGATGTGGACACATTTTTTTAAGAAAATAAAATAATCTTTGACTACTTCTGTTTTTTTTTAAAGTTCACAAATATAAGTAATTCAGAGTGAACTGGACTTTGAATATTGCACGTGCTTTCAGTCTATCAAAGGTTTTTTTTTTAAGCAACTAATGAAAAATTGAACCATCTGGACATCCCATAATGAACAAGACCAATATATTAAGATTTTCCTAGGTGGTATATTATTAATTACAAGAGTTTTTTATATTTTCTGTTTGTTTTAGATTGTTCCCTCCATCTTCCCCCTGTACTCTCTTCCCCCCACCCACCACTGACATTCCTTTCCATGATTTCAGAGGGACCTATGAGCACCTCTCTGTTTCATAAAGCCTAACCCTTTCTGAGCTGATTCACTCAGTCATGTCCAACTCTTTGCAACCTCGTGGACTGTAGACCACCAGGCTCCTCTGTTCATGGAATTTTCCAGGCATGAATACTAGGGCGGGGTGCCATTTCCTTCTCCAGGGGATCTTTCTGACCCAGGGATCAAACCCACGTCCCCTGTGTTTCCTGTACTGGCAGGCGGATTCTTTACCACTGCACCACCTATATCATATTTACATCAATTATTTGTCAAACTCTTGCATGTACATTTTCCCCCTTGATTCTCACAACAAAGTATGTGTGAGGCAGATGCCATTAACATTTCATTTAAAAGAAGACAAAATAAGCTTCACCAAATTTAAGCGATGTCTGGAACCTTATACTGTGAACTGGGCCCAGCACAAAATGCCTACTGAATGCCTTCCAGTACTGCAGGTGTTCATAAAAGAGATCGCCACGGCTATTAGGTCTGTTTAAAAGACTCGTGTGCTTACTACGAAAATCTGTATCATGTCACTTTGAAAACTGGTTTAAGAATTTAAACAAGGAAGGAAGAAAGGAAATAGTGTTTTTACTGCCTTGGGTAAGGGGCAAGATAAGCTCTACAGGATTTGTTTGATGGCTCCGCAGTAGAGAATCCTCCTGCCAATGCAGGAGACACAGGAGATATGAGTTTGATCCCTGGGTCAGGAAGATCCCATGGAGAAGGAAATGGCAACCCACTCCAGTATTCTTGCCTGGAGAATCCCATGGAGTGGGCTACAGTCCATGGGGCCACCAACAGTCAGACATGACTGAGGACAGCACAACTGATACTCCATGTGCACACATCTGAGACACACAGGTGCCTGGGGACTGTCAGAGCCCAAGCCTGTGGCCCTGGTGCCATGGAGACCAAACTCCAATCTGCTGAATTCCACATTCTTCCCTGATGGAGTTGGGC
This sequence comes from Budorcas taxicolor, assembly GCF_023091745.1. NCBI lineage: Eukaryota > Metazoa > Chordata > Mammalia > Artiodactyla > Bovidae > Budorcas > Budorcas taxicolor. Next base: position 8,917,665 of record NC_068914.1, read on the forward strand.
ACGGTGCCTGGAGTACAGAGATCCTTATGCCTGACTTTTTGGCTAGCTTCTGTGCCAGGGGGGCGTCTGGCAGTGCTGGACCTGCTGATTGTTCTCTGGAGTGGAGCCAGGGCCTACAGGGCAGTCTGACTCCAACCAAAGGCTTCTCTACCAGACAGACCGCTGTTGTCTACGACCTGCCATGGAGCTGTGGGAGAGGGGGCGGCTCTCAACTAAATGTGACTAAAAATATATTCTGACTCAGAAGGGCATTGTCAACTAGGAATTCAGAGTAAGTGAGAAGTCTGTGGCCTTGATGAAACAGAAACTGCTGATGATTATAAATTATAATCTAATTCATCGCACATTGATTAGTAGAACAGCTTGCTAATAATCTGATCATATTTACAGTGAATCTGACTATTGACATGGGGTTGCTATAGCATTTCACTACCCCCAAGATCTATTTGCTAAACAATGACACTGTGATTAGCACTGATGTCACACTTCTTTCTGTATCCAAAAACAAAAACAAGCAAACACATTGCAGGGAGGAGAAAGAGGGAGTCAGAATTTAGTTATAGACAGAAAAACATATGGGGAGTTGCTATTCAATGGATACAGAGTTTCAGTCATGCAAGATGAAAGAGTTCAGGAGAAGCACTGTATGACACTGTGCTTATAGTTAAGGATATTGCACTGTACTCTTAAAACTTAAGATGGCAGATTCCATTTTATGTGTTATTGAAGCACAATAAAGAATGGCAGGTGATCTACAGGAAAGAAAGGCATGTTGACTTTAGCATCATATATAATAAATCTTAGGCTTTAAGTCATGAGCCATAAAGGTTTAACTCCGAATGCCAGGCCAACCCCTTACAGCTAAAAATTTGCTTAATCTCTCTGAGCTTGGCTTCCTCATCTGTGAAATGGGGATAACAACCCATGCCTTTTGGGGCTTTTAGGGAGATTAAATGAGACAGCAATTAGGAAAGCAAATATCCTAACACTTGGCCCAGAACACATACCCTTCAAGTTTAATGTTCTTCCCTTTATCATCAGTTATTTTTTATGCTAGCATGTTTATCAAAATTAAAGTGAGGTATAACTCTAATATGATGACCTAAAATATAAGTCAACCTTTTAAGTTAAATGCTGTTTTGCCAGAAATTCTCGCATGGTAATTACTTCCTCTCTTTTCCGAAAGCCCCTGTGAGTGGAGCCAGATTCCTCCAAAGTATTCGGCCCATGATTCTACTGCTGAGAATCAAAATAATAGACGAACAACAAGGAACTCCTCTGTAGAAACAGCAAGTACACGTCACTGCTCTTTACATAGGTGCAACTGCATAAGCAGCCTTGGAAGGCAGATTATTGTCCCAACAATACATACTGTAAAACCTCAGTGTCATGTAGAAAAATTCACCTCACTCAATCTGTATGTCAGGAAGTCTTCTAACCATGGCATATGGTAATTAACAGCACCCTTGCCAATCACTTTATTTAGCACAGTAAGTTTCACACTGTGAACATCACCCTAAAGATACCACAAATCACACTTAAGGATGGTATGAAAGAAATAATTGACCATTCACCTATCCACAAAAAGAATCCAAAAGAACCCTTGACAAATGCTGCTCCCAATCTCTATGTACCAATCTTTTATTTCTTAGATGAGAAATACCTTTCCAACAATTGATAGGAAATATTTAAATAGATAACTCATATATGGTGGCATATTTTCAGAAAGAATAGTAATGCTACTGTATTAAAGAGAATGAAAATTCAAATCCTGAATTGGTTTTAGTAAGATGTCTGGGCTACAGTTTAGCATAGCAACAGTGCTAAAAATAAGTGATGAGGATACAATTTTTCCACTTTCATTAGAGAAAACACAATGTATGCCCAAAGATGCTCACAAGGAATAAATACTCTGTGAAGAAGAAAATAAGAACAAAGAAACCACAGGGTATGAATTTTATATCTCTGCCTTCCAGCTTTAGAACACAGGGAATTAAAATAAATCTATGTTTTGATATGTTGTTTTGAATACCACAGGCATTGATACACATCTGTTCATTCCTCTAGCATCACTTTGGTGACAGAGTAAGGTTGCTGCATATGACCCCAATTCAGTCCTCACTCCCTGGGGCCCTGAAGCTGCGGTGAATCTGAGGAAGCTTACTGGGTGAGTCTGAAGGGAAAACACAAACACATGCTGTCCAAACTATAGGGCACCAAGATAAAGAAAGTCAAACCCACTGTTAACAAGCCAAAGTCTATTCAGGACCATGGACAGAGCCTATTAAAATAAATTCTCTCTAAGCCTATGCTTTAGAGACACTGTCTTTGGTTTTTAGAGAACATGGGGAAAAATGAGGTGACTTCTTTGAGGAAAGTGGTATAGACAGACTGCTTATGTGCTGAATTTTAGTCTCTGGACTTGAGCAACATGCTGGACCTTTGCACAGCATTCTGGAGACTCCCAACAACACAAGCTCGGGCTTCTACTGCCATTGAGCTCACAGTCCAATTGGCAGAGACAAGGAAAACCACAAGACACGGAAAGGAGGGTGGGTTTTAGACTAAATCCAGAAGAATTTAAAGAAAATCATGAGTGAAGAGGAGGTAATGTAAAAAGTAAGAAAGAGTGATGAGCAAATACAGATAAGAGCAAGATGTGTTCCAGAGAAGGGCTGGGCAACTAACATTTTCCACAGCTGCTTCCTCAAGTCATTGAGCTGCACTCACTGTCATCCTTATCTTCACCTCAGCCCTAGGAAGTCAGGGTTACTATTCTTATTTCAGATACGAAAAGAAAACTGAAATAAATTAAGTAGTTTGCTTCAGGTCATGTAAGTAGAAATTGACACAGCTCAAATCATCTCATTCAAAAGTTAAGACACTCTCTATTGCCCTCTGCCCCTTTGCAGGAAGTATTTTGTGGTTTGCATGACACTCCTACATGAAGTTTAGAACACACATATATATACATATACATTATAGGAATCTACTGAAATAAGGATTCTGGAGAACCACAATTTTGTGTACATATATCTGAGATTTAAGGACCTATATATATAGGCACTGGGGATGTGGTATCTGCCTATTCATTCTAAATTCAATGCTCAGTTAATTAAAAAGATTACAGATTCAGATTATAGATTCAGTTAATAATTAGTTCCTCAAATGAAAGAGGGATTTGAAAGGATTATGGGAACAGAGTAAAAAGTCCAAGAGAAGGAACTAGCTCTTGCTTCACTGGTTTTGCCATATTGCCATAAAGACTAGAAGAATACAATTTTTTTTTTTTAACCACCGTGCTGTGCTGTGCTTAGTCACTTGTGTCTGACTGTTTGCAACCCCATGGACTGTAGCCTGCCCAGGTCCTCTGTCCATGGAATTCTCCAGGCAAGGATACTGGAGTGGGTTGTCATGCCCTCTTCCAGGGAGACCTTCCCAATCCCAGGCATCATATCCACATCCCCCACACAGCAGGCAGATTCTTTACCATCTGAGCCACCAGGGAAGCCATTTTTACTACCTGCCTTAAGTAATTTCTAATGTAGTTTATTTTTACAGAAAATCATCTACTTTTTCAAATACATCACTATTGATATAATGTTAAATGATCTATGATTTTAAAATAGCTGACATGTGGTTAAGCAATGATAAAGAGAGTAGATGTTACAAATATAAGTTGAGATTTGAAATATATAAAGGACTTTCCTGAGATCAAGTAGTAAGGCAACAGCAAGGTCAGAAAAGCACAGTTTAATTTATGAATCATATGAGATGCACTTGCTCAAAAGAAAATGTAGAGATGACTGGACCTTATGCAAACCCCTGGTGCACTGCAGAGGATGACAAATGTTTGCTTATCATACATGTGCTCCTGTACACTCCACCCAGTCCTCTGTTCATTCACTCATTCATTCATTCTGTGAGCATCTTATAAATTTTGTCTATGTAGTGTGGAAATTAGAAAAATAAGATATCATTCTAGTCTTAAAGAGAAATTGAAAGAGACAATAAATATTGAATTATAATGCCACAGACGCTTTAACCTCTTAGCTACCAGGGAAGCCTCATAGTAAATGCAGTATTTATTATTCACAAGATAATTTGAGAGATAAGAGGAAAACTTAAAACAAGGGCAAAGGTGTCATGGCAGGCTTCCTAAGGTACACACATAAGCGTCATCTTAATGGAATAAATAATAGTTACTCAAGGAAAGTAGAAAAACTGTTGTAGGAAAACCTTTTCTTTGGGGGAAAACTGCACTGTCTATAGCATACGCTTCTAGGTCATCTCATTCTAATCTTTTATCAGACCAATTTACAACTCTGTAAATTGTATCAATAGATAACTGACAGTAATGCAAAATAATTTCTGCCTATAGACATGCAATATTCTGTCTCTTGGACTTTCAACTGACTTTGCTCTCCCACCACAGACCAGTTTTGCCTTCATTTGTAGCTATTTTCAGTACTACTGATCTATAATTATGCCTGTTCTTTGGATTCTCCTTTGAACTAATTTATAACATATTACCAGTTTCCTCACAATTAAATTTTTAATATGGGATCATTTTATATGTGCAAAAAGGTCATGATTTTGTCTGTTTTTGAAAATGATTCTTTAACATTCCAAAGTGAAGATATTGTGAGAACAAACGAGTGTCTATACGCTCAGCGGTGAAGAATCTGCCTACAATGCAAGAGACATGGGTTCAATCCCTGGGCTGGGAAACATCTCCTGGAGAAGGAAATGGCAATCCACTTCAGTATTCTTGCCTGGGAAATCCCATGGACAGGGGAGCCTGATAGGCTAAAATCCATGGGGTCACAAAAGAGTCAGACATGACTTAGTGACTAAACAGCAATGAAGAAGCGTCACTCATCCTGGGAACTACAGGGACTTAGGTCTTGAAGAATAAAAGATGATTCTGTTAATATGACTGAAATTTTATTCTCCATTGCAAGTCAATGTAGTCTGCAAACTTCAAAGAAAGGGGTATCAGAGCTAACATACAATGCGCTGTTACCATCCACTAAAGGTATTAAATGACTCTTTTTGTTTCATTTGTGAAATAAGAACTATAATAAGAGAGTCTTCCGAGAACTGAAGAACTGCCAGTGTCAAAAGTAATTTCAACATATTTCTATTCTGTTTAAACTAGCATTAGTCCAATTCAATGGGAATATAGACTTCAAATTCTGAATATTCAGAGTATTCATAATAAGAATTTTCTACTCTTAGGAAGAACAGAGATCTAGCTGTTCTCTCCACTGCATTTATGAAACAACATAGCAACACAAGAAAAAAACAGCTGCAGCAGCATGAGAAAAAAATCGGTAACCAAGAAGAGGCCAAAGAAGGAAAAATTCTTTTTATTTTGAAATATTTTAATTTTTTCTAAAGTATCAAAGTTTTGTTTGATATTCTAAAAATACATGTTTAGCTCTCTTCCTTAGAGACAGATATAACTTTAGATTGCTAGTCCATAATGAACGGAGTTTTCAGATCCATCGACAGAACAGTAATCCATTCCCTTCTCCAGGGGACTTCCTGACCCAGGAATCAAACCAGGGTCTCCTGCATTTCAGGTGGATTCTTTACCATTTGAGCTACCAGGGAAGCCCAATCTACTTCTTAAGTAGAAGCATAAAATTAATATTTTACTTCAAGACAGTGGTTGGAAATAGGAAAGAGTCAAATGAGATGAAAGTCAAAATAATCCAGTTATTCACCTCCCAATGCCAGAGCCAGTATTAGTGTGATTATATATCAATGCTGGGGTCATAGATGTCTACCTCTCCCAACCAGGAACATCAGTCTATTCACTCTTGAATAGCCATATGAAGGTGGTGCCCGAGGGGTGGACTTGCACAAGGCAAGACTATTGGTGTGTTTGTTTGGTGTTCCTGAAAATTAAAGGCCAAAGTATATCTTTTCTGAGTGCTCTATCCACAGAGATGGCCAAAGTCTACATGGGGGGAAGGACATGGCAAGGTCATATGCTTAAATGGACTTGAGGTGGTCAAGCAGCATACAGTGAGAAATGAATAAGGACTAGAGCTCAGTGTCCGAATAGAGCTGAAGAAATGGCATTGATCAAGAAGTTTATTTCTTTATTTGACGCAGGAGCATTCTCACTGCTATTATTGAGAACTGAGCTTAGTCACATACATGTCAACAGGCTTCCCAGGTGGTGCAGTGGTAAAGAATTTGCCTGCAATTCTTTGTGGGTTCAGTCCCTGGGTCGGAAGGAGCAACTGGAGAAGGAAATGGCAACCCACTCCAGTATGGCTGCCTGGAAAATTCCCTGGGCAGAAGAGCCTGGTGGGCTAGAGTCCACAGGATTGCAAAGAGTCGGATAAGACTGAGCACACACACACTTACATGTATATGCCACGCATTACACGCTTCTGAACATAGGATATCATGTGTTTTTCAATTCCTCTTAGAAAAAAGTGATAATTTTTTTAAAAACTACAATAACATGTTAGTAATGCTTACTTATAAAACATGTATAGATGTGAAATTACTTTCTATTTCTTTGATATGCGCAGCCACTCGGATAATCGAGTAATTTCTATCTGTATTACCTTGAAACTATTAGCAGTGGCTAAGAATAAAGACTTAGAATATTATAATTAAAGGTTGAAAGAGGCAGAGCTAACTTGTAAAATATTAACCCTGACAGATGCTTTCTAGAGAGTGCCTACTGTACAACACCCATTCAGATATTTAATTAAAATCCCTGGTCCACCTAACACGGGTCCATGGGAATAACAGAGCTTCATTATCCAATATGACTCAACACTAATAGATGTGTGCACTCAGTCGAAACAATTCTACCTAAAATAATGTGGCATTAAAGAGGTCTGATAAAATTCTATATTTAAATGGGACAGGTCTGCCAGGATGGATACTTGGAAATGTTTTAGGGATAATGAATGTGGCTGGGAAAATGAAATTGGCTTCTTCACAGAGGTGGAGATCTACATTCAGATTCTTAAAAAGTAATATTTGAACACCTATATAATAACTTGCAGTTTTAAATCAGGTTATTGTTGGGAGATTCCTAAATTTCAAGAATTAATTTCTATCTTTATTTAAAATACAGCCTACCTCTAATCATGTTACTAATTCCCTAAGCTTTCAAGAAGTTTCTACACCTATGATGAGTTGAGCTCAGAACCCTGAAAACTGTATTCTAAACCTTCTTGGTTCTTATACAAACCTATTTTTGCAACATTACCTTCCATTTATTTCTTTTATATTCATTTTGTTTCTCCCTGCCTTCATCCCCCTAAAACCTACAGGGTCCCACTCAAATTCCACCTCAAAATGTTCCCTTTCCCTTCAGCCAGATGTAGTTTCCCAACACCTAAAGGTAATTTGATCAGTACTTGTCTTTGATAACACAAACCTGTATTATTATTGCCTCACCTTAAATGTATGTTAAAATGACTACTGTTAGTTCTTTTAAAGGAAAAAAGTTGCTTAACTCCAAGAGAAAATAAAATCTTGACAATATCCTCCATTAAAGTAGAAAATAGCTTTCTCGTTTTCTAGAGCAAGGTTTTGGTATAGATCAAATTTTCTTTCTGGGGTATGTCTGAATTTCTTTTTAGTTTCCTTTCACTTATTAGACTTTCATCTACATGTTTTACCTAAAACACAGGTCACATAGGCACAGACTGTTTCTCTTGCTTGGACATAAGTCATAAAACCCAGAGCTATATAAGCTGTGACCTAACAAGTTTGTATAAATCATCTGTACCATGTCTGTTTCTTGAACACCCTCCCTACTGCCACCAGTCATTGAACTGAGTTATAATTATTGTTAACATTACTTCCACTTCCATTTTCCATGATACTTCCTGATTAAAGAAACAAGCAAAGGTCTGGTGGAGCCAAACAGCCTCATTCTATCTCACTAGATGAGGCGCTCTTGTCATCTTTTTTCTAAGGGACATCTTTGGCCACCCTCCCAGAGACATCTTTCTTTCCGGAGAAAAATCAACCTCAAGGCAAGGATTTGAGTAAAAAGCTGTTCTGTTTCTGCTCTGATCTCTGAAAATGCCTATGACAATCAAAAAGGACTAACCAGTATATTAGAAACTGTGTCAGAGTCCCCCTATGGTTTCAACGCAGGATTTATATCTGAGGGCTGTTTTTTCAGAGGGAACATTCATCAGAGGAGTTGTTCAACATGGGAGATGCTCTATTGTTTTTTGAGGTGGTTCCTTAGTTCACAAAGGCCAGTTGTAATACCTCTTGAGATGATAAAAAGCCTCCTTCAGATAATTAGATAAGCCATTAGAAGTGCCAGAATGCCCCCAAAGTTTTAATTAGCTCATTACACATGAACAGTAATTAATCATTTTGTTGAGTCTTAGGTGAAGGTTATCATCTTCACTGCAGGGTTCCTGGGAACCCTCAAAGTGAGAGAATATCAATCCAAAAAGCAGAACAGTCTCAACAACATCTAAATACTGGGCTAGAAGATGTCTTTAATTATATTTCTGCAATTTAAAAAACCCTCTATTAATTATACTTAATGAACTCTCTGAAGCTGGTCATCTTTGGAGGCTCCAGTAGACAATACACAGGCACACAGAGATCACAGGAAATTCTGTAGTGATAGATTTTAACGGATCAGAGTACCTAATCAGAAGCATCTCAAGGGAGACAAAAGTTTATTATAAGCTAGAACTATTTTTCTAAAAAAATACAGAGAGAGAGAGAGAGAGGTGCAAGGTAACTGCCCTGATAGCTCAGTTGGTACAGAATCTGCCTGCAATGCAGGACACCCTGGTTCGATTCCTGGGTCAGGAAGATCCCCTGGAGAAGGGATAGGCTACCCGCTCCCAGTCTTCTTGTGCTTCCCTGGCGGCTCAGCTGGTAAAGAATCTGCCTGCAATGCAGGAGCCTGGGTTCAGTCCCTAGGTTGGGAAGATCCCCTGGAGAAGGGAAAGGCTTCCCACTCCAGTATATTGGCCTGGAGAATTCAGTCCATGGGGTCCCAAAGAGTCGGACACAACTAAGTGAGTTTCACTTTTGACTTATTAGATTTCTTATTTTATCCTGACACAATCATATCTTCCAACCATTGCAGGGTAACTCCAACCATTAATACAAAAGCTATCATTTGCTAATAATTCCTTACTATATGCCAAACACATTATGTAAATATGGCTTAATTTAGTTCCAGCCACTCTAAGAAATAGGCATTTTTACCTTTATTTTACAAAGAAAAGAATGCTTGCTTAGAGAAGTTAACTAAGTTTCTCAACCTCACACAGCCAGTAATAACAATGACAACTATGAGTTTCAAACCCAATTCTGTTTGGTTTTAATGACCTCTCCATCAACTATCAAACCTGCTGTCTCCAAGCAGACATGAGGGAAGTGTGACTGAGTTCCATGTAAATCGTTATCTGGTCAATGTATTTCTCAGTTATTTTGTGCTTTTTAAAAATGTAGTCAAAGTTCACACTATACCATAAGAAACTCAGACCTCATTTTTTCCCGTCAGAAAAGTCAGCCAAATACAGAAATGGATCCCCACAACACTAAGAAGAAAGACAGCGGCTTGTATAAGCAGAGATGGGTCCTGATGTTAGGGTAGAATGTTGCTTTGCATTATGGAACAGCCAAGTCAGAGAACTCGAACAGGTTTCCATCACTACATTTGTATAGGGTTTTCCTATCCTTCACATCCATTCAACAAGCAACTGCTAAACACGTCACATGTGGGGATCATCCTGGCTAAGAAGGATGAAAATTTCAGATTTCAAGAAGTGGTGGGATGGAACTTTGATTCTATATACATTTTTTCTCTTTCAATATTGGGAGTGAGATTATTGGAGAACAGAAGACAAATGCCACTGTAAGAGATGGGCAAAGTTTACCGATTAGGAATGCATTTGGATGCATGTAACAGAACCTGTGATTCCAAATCAGGGTTTGTTTTTTTCCCATACGACCTGAAGTCTGGTGGTAGGCAGAAACTCAGGGAAGACTGGCCATGGCATTGTCTCTTCTTCATGTTCAGAAGATGACCCCTGAACAACTGCAATTCTACACACTGTGTCAGTATTTGAAGCAAGAAGGAAAGCATAGGGAGGAGGCAGTAATACAGATTTTCATTTACCAAATGCCATGATCCTATGGCAAACCCTACTGTAATGAAAGTTGAGAAAAATTTTTCCAAGGTATTATAATAGAAGCCTGCCCAAAAGACTGAAGTTGATGATAGATACTGGATTGGACAACAAGCAGAATCCAGCACATATTGCTTCCACAAACCTAGTGTCTGAGCCTGAAGTCTGAGTACAATCTGTAAATAACTTGGTTCCCTTCTTTCCTTCCTTTCTTCCTTCCTCCTACCTCCTGGCTGTTCCTTTCTCCTTCCTTTGACTATGTCTCTCCTCTGGAAGCCCTCTTTCAATCATTCTCAGTGTTGGTGGCACAGCTGCTTGGCTGAAGGCGCTGTAAGGCTGCTTCTTTCCAAAACCTTGTGTCAGAGATTGTAAACCCCATCCCCACCTCCCGCCCAAACTTATCAGCTCCAAAGCAGCACGTTGGCTGCATCAGCTCAAGTTGAACCTGATGGAAAGACTCAATGCTGGGATATGGAACTAATTTTAAATTCTGAGCTGAAAAACCACTGAAAAATTTGAGTAAGGGAGTTCCAATATCCAAGCAAGATTTAAGTACAGTGATGTAACTAATGGTTTCCTCATATTATTCTTTAATGCACAGGGAGAAAATGATCTGATTTGACAGAAACATCGTTTCTAATTTTTTTGAGGAAGAGTTAATAATCTCTATATTCATCCTTTCAAACACAGTTTAAAATTATTTCCCTGGAGATCAACTACGTTGAATGCCATAATGGGCTAAAGTAAGTCCATGAAAATAGCTCCCCTTGAAGTTGTATAGGACACAGATGACCTCACTAATCTCCAAAATGCTAGGGTAACTGAAGCCCACAATTGGATTCAAGGAATGTGAATATTTAGCTTTTAGTTATATACCTTTTACCTTGTAGCCTGCTTAGCTTTCTAAAGCATATTTATATTTAAAATGCTGAATATTTTTTCAGCTGTGAGTTGAGTTTTATGCAAGGTCTCACAGAGGACTACACAGCCTAGAGCAGCTCTGAGGAATTACTGTGAAGAAGCAAATGGAGCAGCCAGTATACACATTGGATTCTGGACAGGGAATACACGTAGTCAAGCACATGTCTTGATAAAAAGTTATTGCTAGTCAGAAGGAACAGGTTTTAGTGCTTTTTTCCTCCCATGTATGGGAAGATGCAAGCATTTGGTTTCATTAAAATTCTTCCTGAGACGTCTAGAAGGTCTAGAAGGTCTGTTTTGCCAAAGCACAGAGTACCTCACCCTGTTCTCCAGCCTTAATTTTTTCCAGGGGTGTACTTTTGGACAATGGCTACAGGGGCTAATGACTTGATCTTTGTAGAACTGAACAGTGGGCAACATTTTTTGCTTGGCAAGGGCTTAAGCCTAAAACTCTGAGGTCTGTATAAGGAGATAGCATTTATGTAACTTCAACTGCTTGTATTAATTTTTATTAAACCTTTCAGGACCATGCATACCTTCGAATGCCCAAAAAAAGACACCACAAAGTTGAGTTGATATTTACAAAGGAGTCATGTTATTCACTTACTGTCATGAAAAGCGGCTTTTTAAAATCACTAATGTGCTCAGTGAATAAACACAAATATCATAAGAGACTGATATCTAGGTCAGATAAACACTGTCATTAAAGTAAGAAAACAAATTCAAAATTGAAAAGCCATGGAATAATATGGATGATTTCCACATTATTTTTTTTGCTTGGGAGTAGAAGCTCTTTTGCCTAGCAAGAGATTTGAAAAATGTGTGCCTAGCAAAAGGTAAAATCATTAGGAAAATAATGATAATAGTCTTACCATGCTTGTAAAAACTGTCTCTCTTTTCCAGAAATACTATAGTGGAGATTGATTAGCTTATTTCTATACCTTACCTCTCCCCCAAATATCATTTGTGGTATGGTGTGGTGGTGGTGGTGGCGTGTGTGTGTGTGTGTGTGTGTGTGTGTGTGTGTGTCTTGGTACAGCTGACTAACTGATAGGGTCTGGATGGCTGAGAAGGGCTGATGCCAAAGCATGAAGTAAAGATCTTAATGGTTCCATATGATCCCAAACAGCTCACCAATCAAAAAGGAAAACCATCTCAAATAAGTAAGTAAATAGACTAAATAACTCCCAGGAATAAGCTATCACCAAAGAAGAACTAGAAATTGCCTATATGTTTGTTAAACAATTAGATTCTCCAAGCAATCTAAGAAATACAAAACCAAACAAAAAAGAAATACAATTTTTCACCTATCAATCTAAACAAGACTTAAAATCTTAACTTGAATACTGCTGAGGTTTCAGGGAACAGGCAAGCTCATACCCTGATAATGGAACATTTCCTGATAATGGAGACATAAACTGGAAACACAAACTTTCTGTAAAGAAAGTTTATACTAAATATGAAGAGTCTTAAAATATGCATGTCCGTTGACTGGCATTTGTCAAGAAATGACTCTGAATGAATCATGGTGGAAATATCGCGCGCGCACACACACACACACACACACACACACACACACACACACATATATATTATAAAAATACAGCATTCTAAATTATCCATATCTCCCAAAGTAGAATACTGGCTGAAATTTTTCAAAATACAATATATACCCTATATTTAATATTACAGTCAAATATATGTACATGAAAAATTAGATGGGGTTCAAGTCTTCCTTTCCATGTATGAAGTGCTCTGCATGTGCTACAATTTGATAGTGAACAATTATTATCACACTTCTAATATCAAAACAGTTCTTAAATTAATTTTTATTTATTTATTTTTTTTGTGGTCTTGTGGTAGGTCATTGTTTTTTGTTTTTTTTTTTAATTTTAAAATCTTTAATTCTTACATGTGTTCCCAAACATGAACCCCCCTCCCACCTCCCTCCCCATAACATCTCTGTGGGTCATCCCCATGCACCAGCCCCAAGCATGCTGTATCCTGCGTCAGACATAGATTAGCGATTCAATTCTTACATGATAGTATACATGATAGAATGCCATTCTCCCATATCATCCCACCCTCTCCCTCTCCCTCTGAGTCCAAAAGTCCGTCATAGACAGCTGCGTCTTTTTTCCTGTCTTGCATACAGGGTCGTCATTGCCATCTTTCTAAATTCCATATATATGTGTTAGTATACTGTATTGGTGTTTTTCTTTCTGGCTTACTTCACTCTGTATAATCGGCTCCAGTTTCGTCCATCTCATCAGAAAAAAGTTAACTATGGAGTATGTTCAAAATAGATTGTCCAATACTAATTTTAAAAATAAAGATTTTTAAACTGAGTTAACCTATTTGAAATGACATCACAAAAACTACTGGGACTAAAAATACCTTATTTTTCAGACATATCTGGATTTTTTTCAAAGAGTGCTGGAAATTTCCTTGCAAAATATCTTTGTCAGAGCCTTATAAATCACAACATGTGCACTTGCTTCACTCAGCACTGAACAGATTGAAAGATGCTATGTTCCAGCCTCAGGCTGCTCAAAGAAGCTCCAAATTACAGTGATTACAAATTTAACCTCTCTTAAATAAATGAGGGATTGGAATGATGAAGATTACTTCATCTAATAGGCTTTGAGAGGAGACTGGAAGGGTTACAAATAAGATTCACCTATACTTCTGAAAGCCACCAAATAGCTGGGCTTAATCTGAGAACGAACTTAGAGATGAGCCACTTTTGGATTTTTTCCACATTGTTCAGATAAGAAAATCTTAGCCCAGACAAGGAAAGTGAATGACCCCCTGGAGAGTTAATGTCAGAGTTCAGACAAATCTGCTGTCTGGATGGCAGTCTAGAGCTCACACTTGGATTCAGTTTCCTTAACCGGGTTAGTCCTTTTATATATTTAATCCTTACAACATTTCCATAAGCACTTTACAATAGAAATATAATGGGAGTCACCTATGTAATTTTAAATTTTCTGATAGCCATGTTAAAGAAAGGAAAAAGACACTGGTGAAATCAATTTTAGTAATATATTTTATTTCACCCAATAGATAAAAGTACTATCATTTCAAAATGAATTCAATATAAAAATGAAGAAATTCTGCATCCTTTCTGGGGAGGGAGGTACCAAGTCTTTGAATGCCAGTGTGGCTTTTATACTTAAAGTGTTTTAATGTGGGTTAGTAAATTTCAAAGCTCGAATATCAAATGATGCAGACTTCATGCACAGTTGATTTTATTCATTTCTTCCTCAAAAGGCCAGGCCCAGTAATATATTAGTACTGTACCTAAAGACAGAAAACTTTATAAGAAAATCATTAGAAGAACTATACCAATAATTACGCTTCCCAGGTGATGCACTGGTAAGGAAACTTCCTGCAACGCAGGAAACCCGGGTTCAATCCCTGGGTCAGGAAGATACCCTGGAGAAAGGAGAAAGGACGGCAACCCACTCCAGTATTCCTGCCTGGAGAATTCCACGGACAGAGGAGTCTGGCAGGCTATGGTCCACTGGGTCACAAAGAGTCAGAAACAACTGAGCAACTAACCCACAGACGGATATAGCAATAATGAGAAAGCATCACAAATACTGAGCGGTAGTATGGCATAGGTAGTACCTTTCTTGCATTGGCTGTGTTTTAAGCATTAAAATATCCTCTTTACATGAAATAGTGCTGATTCTTTTGGGAAGTATAATAACAGCACAGCTAGGAAAATAGAGAATTATGACTGCTAGAATTGTGGTCATTCCCCCTTTGGTATTATACAGGCCTTCCTTCCATTAAGAGTCCCAGGTGCCTTGTATCAGAGAGGACTGTTTCATTCTTCTCAATTTAACGATACTTTCATTCTGCTTTATATGCTAATTGCCCCTTGATCATCAGCTTCCCCAACCAGATTATACTCACCCTGATAAACCTGGATCACAATTTGCCTACCTAAATTTCCAATCACTGGAAAGTAGTCCAGCACACAGGCACATAATAGGTGCTAAAAAATACTTTAGGTGCTAAAAAAGTATTTTACCAGATGGATAGATATGTCAGTGCCTACTCAGTAGTCCTTTCTGCCTTTCAGAAGATACTATAAGGAGTTAAATTAGGCAAGGGGGGAAAAAAAAAAAAAACAGCCAATGTAAACCTCCTGGATTTCTAATTAAATTCAAAAGATGGGAATCTAAGAAAAGGCCACAGATCAGTCTGGCCATGTTGACCAAACATATCATCTATTAATAAAATTGTTCCTTTAAATCAGGGGAAATTAACCCTAAATCAAAGGAAACACACACACACCAAAGCCCAATAAGCTTATTAAGAGTTTCAATAAGCAACCCCAAAGCCTGATGTAAGATCATCTTTTGTTGCTCTGATTCAATAACATATTATTGCTTCAATGCTTGATCATTAGAGTAGCAAAACTTTTGAGAGCTCACTAAGTGAATTAGAGATTCTTTATTCTTGAACAAAGTTGTATTTGGCTTTAGACATAGTTCAAGAAGGCTGAGGCTATTCAGGTGCATTTTCATTGACATTCTGCCAGCCAATGAAAAACTATAAAGTTTATTCCTGCTAAACATGTCTGCCTAATTTCCATTCATTGCTAGAACAGTAAGTAGCCTAGAAGCAAATTTCTCTACTTGGGTTTCCAAGAAAAATTATTTTTAAAGTGTGTGAAAATTTTACTTCAGCTTTTAATATATGGGTTGTCTTCTTGTCCCCTGATATCATCTCTGTTAACTGACTTAATTCCAAGCCCAGCAGTTTAGGAACATGTGGTAAAGGCACCTAAAAAAAAAATCAATAGAGCTTCCGTGGCCATTGGTCCCAGGCTGTCTTTCTTACCATACTGTGAGAGCTCATCAGCACTGTGGTTCCACTTGCTGCGCTTCTAAATTGATTGCAATGCCCTGACCCAAAGGTCAGATGGTAGTGTGGAAATATAAAGGCTGTTTTACCATAGAGCGCAATGCTTCCCACTGCAGGATGTCAAGAAGGCCATTTTGAAGGCACTGGTCTATGTCCTACAATAAGAGAGTTAACAGTCTTCTCAGCAATAGCACACATTTCTACTTCCTCAAGATGGGCAAAGAAATGCCACTGGAGTTTCTCCAGGACCCCTACCATGCAACAAAGATGCAAGAGCAGTGTCTTCATAAAATGCCTTTAGAATCACCAGGATTGGCTGCTTCAGTAAAAGAAATTAAAGCCAATCTAGCCATATGATAAAATTTTCTAATTATCACATCCTGCTATGAAGTGACATTTACAGTAAGAATACCAAATGATTTATAAAGTCTTAGGAAATGCATTGTTCTTTAGAGAAGAAGGACATGACAGAATGGGTTCTGAGAAGCGGCACGGCACTCTAGAGTACAACAGAACTCAAAGACCCAGGTTATCTCTTGACTCCTGAGAACTCGGGCAGGTCAATCAACTTCTATGAGGCTCTATTTCTTGAAGACCATGGCTCTTGAACAGTTGAGGATCATGGCTTTTAAAATTTGATAAAAATCTCCTCTTAAAATATTATTTAAATATTTAAAATATTATGTAAATTTTACCAAGATCATCGACACCTCCCTGTCCTTAAACCTTTCTGTAAACGCAAGTTAAAAATTTATAGTACACACACTTAAACTCCAAGCCCTATCCCTAGAATAAATGCTCTGTCACAGAAGGATGTTTTCAGAGCCTAGGACAGTTCCTGATACCCAGGAACTGCTCCAAAAGTACTTGTTGGATTCAGTAAATAAAAGAATGGTGAAACTGTAAAAGATTAAATACAGTTTCTATGAAAGAAAATTGCAAATTGGAAAATACACAACAAATATGTTAAAGTAATTGCATGAGACATCTTAAAATCTGTTCTAACTAATACTTGCAAGAAAACATACAATCACAATTTATATTTTTCCACCAGGTACAACTTTGTTCTATAAACATGGAAGTTTTTAAATTGATAATATTTGTGGTCCAATATAAATACGTTCCTTTGAAAATATTTATCAATAAATCAATGAACATCAAAATCTCCCTTAAATCCTGCTCATCACTTTATCTGTCCTACTGGATTCAAATAATGGCATTATTTGTCAGATTTGGACATTTGTTGAAATGCTAAAGTCGGGCATGCAATTCAATCTTTTAAGAGGTATGAACATCCAGTTACAAAATAAATGAGTCATGAAGATGAAACGTACAGTGTGGGAAATAAAGTCAATAACAGGGTAACATCTTTTTATGGTGACAGATGGTAAGTAGACTTATCATGGTGATTATGTGAAAATGCATAGAAATATCAAATGACTTTGTTGTACACCAGGAACTAACATAGTGTTGTAGGTCAATTATACTTAAAAAAATAAACAAACTCATAGAAAATGAGGTCAGATATATGGTTACCAGAGGCGGGAGTGAGGAGGAGGGAATTAGATGAAGGTGGTCAAAAGATGCAAATCTCCAGTTACAAGATAAATAAGTACCAAGATATAATATGCAATATGATAAAGATAATTAACATCGCTGCATGTTATATATGAAAATTGTTAAGAGAGTAAATCCTAAGAGTGCTCATCACAAAAAAAGTTTTATTTTGTACTAATGAGATGACATAAGTTTACCGAATTTATTGTCTTAATCACTTCATAGTGTATATAAGTCAAATCATATGCTGTACACCTTAAACTTGTACAGGGCTATATGTCAATTGATATCTCAATAAATCTGGAAGAAGAAAAAAAAAGTTTCACATTCAGTCAATAAATTCAAATGCTTGCATTTAACAAGACTTCCAACCTGAGTTTCCCACTACCATTTATCTCTCATGACTGTGTCTCACCTTGGCCCTCATTATCTTTCACTTAAAATATAAAAGTGTTCCTCACATCCATGAAAATGCCTACTATCAAACAATAAAAGCAGAAAATAACCAGTACTCTCAAGGATTTAAAGTAATTGGAACTCTAATGCGCTATTAGTGGGAATGTAACACAGCCACTATGGAAAACAATATGGCAGTTCCTCAAGAAATTAAAAATACAGAGCTACTGATGGCCCACCAATTCTACATCTATGAAAGTGATGTCGATGGACCTAGAGACTGCCACAGAGTGAAGTTAAGTCAAAAAGAGAAAAACCAGTGTCTTATATTAATGCATATATATGAAATCCAAAAAAAAATTAGTTTAGACAATCTTGTTTACAAAGCAGAAATAGAGACACAGATGTAGAGAATAAATGAATGGACACTGAGGGGGAAAGGTGGGGGATGGATAAACTGGGATATTGGGATTCACACATATACTATCGATACTATGTATAAAGTAGATAACTAATGAGAGCCTACTGTATAGCACAAGCAACTCTACTCAAAGCTCTGTGGTGACCTAAGTTGTAAGGAAATCCGAAAAAGAAGGTATATATGTATAGGTATAGCTGATTCACCTTGCTGTACCCCTGTGCTCGTAGAAACTAGCACAACATTGTAAAGCAACAATACTCCAATAAAAATTATTTTTAAAATAAATAATTTTTTTAAAAGAGTTGAAATCAACATCTTGAAGAGATCTCTGTAAACCCATGTGTGTAACAGCATGGTTCACAAGAGCTAAAACACTAAAGCAACCCAAGTGTCCACCAATGAATGAATGAATAAGCAAAATGTGGTATACACATACAACGTACGATTGTTCAACTTTAACAAGCAAATTCTGACTTACGCTACAATATGGACGAACCTTGATGACATTATATTAAGTGAAATAAGCCAGTCAGGAAAAGACAAATGCTACACAATTCCTCTTATACTTTGCATAAGCAACATTCAGAAAATGAAGATCATGGCATCCGGTCCCATCACTTCATGGGAAATAGATGGAGAAACAGTGGAAACAGTGGCAGACTTTATTTTTTTGGGCTCCAAAATCACTGCAGATGGTGATTGCAGCCATGAAATTAAAAGACGCTTACTCCTGGGAAGAAAAGTTATGACCAACCTAGATAGTACATTCAAAAGCAGAGACATTACTTTGCCGACTAAGGTCCGTCTAGTCAAGGCTATGGATTTTCCTGTGGTCATGTATGGATGTGAGAGTTGGACTGTGAAGAAGGCTGAGAGCCGAAGAATTGATGCTTTTGACCTGTGGTGTTGGAGAAGACTCTTGAGAGTCCCTTGGACTGCAAGGAGATCCAACCAGTCCATTCTGAAGGAGATCAGCCCTGGGTGTTCTTTGGAAGGAATGATGCTAAAGCTGAAACTCCAGTACTTTGGCCACCTCATGCGAAGAGTTAACTCATTGGAAAAGACTCTGATGCTGGGAGGGATTGGGGGCAGGAGAAGAAGGGGACAACAGAGGATGAGATGGCTGAATGGCATCACGGACTCGATGGACGTGAGTCTGAGTGAACTCCGGGAGATGGTGATGGACAGGGAGGCCTGGCGTGCTGCGATTCATGGGGTCGCAAAGAGTCGGACATGACTGAGCGAATGAACTGAACTGAACTGAACTTACTATAGTCGAAATCATACAGTCAAAGCAGAATGGTGGTAGTTAGGGACTGGGGGTAGGAAAGAATAAGGAGTTCTTGTTTCATTTTCATAGAGTTTCAGTTTTAAGTTTTACAAGATGAAAATTATAGAGATAGATGGTAATGGTTGCACAGCTTTATGAATATATTAATACCACTGAACTATACTTAAAATGATTAAGATGGTAAATTTCATATTATATATATTTTACTACAATTAAAGAAAAAAGATATAAACAGACTTCATCAAAAAAACTAAACGATTGGTAAATAACTACAGGAAAGATGTTGAATATAAAAAACCCACAAAATTGTCCTCCACTTTTCTTTGTCCAATCCAGCCTCTGCAGCACTTTCAATCATCTTTCTAAAACACGAATTTCATTAGCTGAATTTCCTGCTTTCTACTTGTTCTGTGTCAGCATTTCAGGGAAAACCTTTAAATATGGCAAATGATGCCTCTGGCATTAACTCACTACCCTGGCCTCATCCATCTTACCCTTCATGCTCCATTCATAGTTAACATTCCTCATGTCTGGCAAATGCCACATTCTTAATAAGCTGCCAGGGAGTGGGTGGAGCTGCTTGCTGTATTCTTAACTCTTATCTGCTAAGTAGTCATCTATCTTCCTAGATGGCGATAGTGATAAAGAATCCATCTGCCAGTATAGGACAAACAGGAGATGTGGGTTCAATTCCTGGGTCAGGAAGATCCTCTGAAATTAGGAAATGTCACCCCACTCCAGTATTCTTGCCTGGGAAATCCCATGGACAGAAAAGCCTGGTGGGCTCCAGCGCATGGGGTTGCCAAGAGTCAGACACAACTGAGCATCTAAACAGTAGCAGCACTTATCCCTCTAGACTTCGTTCAAAGGTCACTTTCCCGCCCACCTCCCCACGCAGCCTGCCCTATAGGAAGGTACTTCCTCTGTGCTCCCATATTATGTATATCTGAATATAACATTTACATTGCATTAAGATTACTCATTTGTGCCCTTCTTCACATTTGTCTGTAAGCTTCCTCAGAGCAGTCCAGATCCAAGTATTTACCCCATAATATGTACATTAGGTCAATGACCAAATAAAATTAACATGCTGCCATTTATAATGGTGAAATGAGCTCTGAGTAAGAAAGTTCCCATGTAAATTGGAGACAATTTCATATTTTTATCAAAGGTATTTAATTTGCCTCTATCAAATACACAGATAAATGTCTCTTTAAGGGGAAACACAAATGATAGTGGTGATGCAGATGACACACAATTTCAGACGTGCTCATATCTGCCAGGCTCGATGTTAGTCACTTTACATGCACCATTTTTACTGAATTCATGAGCTTCTCTATGAGGCAAGTACTATTATCCCATTTCACAGAGGAGAAAACTGAAATTCAGAGTCATTAAAACATTTACTTAGCACCACATAGCTGGTAAACAGCAAAGACAGGATTTGTTCCTAAGGAATTTTTTTTTTCTTTTTGCACACAATATTATTCTCAAATTCTTTGCTGAACTATCAATAATCAATTCACATAGACTTTTTTCTGAGAAAATCTTAAAAAGGCTGTAAAGAGATATGACATGTTCCAAAGCACTGCCTTCAAAATCTAGTGACAGATCAATCTGATGATACATTAATCAATGATCTATTCTCTCTTTCACAGAACCCAAGTGAGAATTTTTACATGCTCATTCCTCACATTTAACGCAGTATTAACTACAGTATTGTTGTTCCCACCTGGAAATGAGTTTCTTGAAAGGTATGATGATTCAAGAGAAGACTCTAAGAGGGAGAAACTTCTGACACCATATTGAGAAAAAACTAGACTTAATTAAAATGGGGATTTCCCTGGCTGTCCAATGGTTAGGACCCCATGTCAGGGGACGTGGGTTCAATCCTTGGTTGGGGAAACTGAGCTCCCACAGGCCATGCTGCGTGGTGCAGCCAAAATAATAATAATAAGAATAAATAAATATTTAAAATATTTTTAAAAAAAAGAAAATGGACCAAAGCTTACAAAAAGTTTGCAGCAGAATACACTCTTTTCACTGTGACTCTGATGTTGGGAGGGATTGGGGGCAGGAGGAGAGGGGACGACAGAGGATGAGATGGCTGGATGGCATCACTGACTCGATGGACGTGAGTCTGAGTGAACTCCGGGAGATGGTGATGGACAGGGAGGCCTGGCGTGCTGCGATTCATGAGGTCGCAAAGAGTCAGACACGACTGAGTGAATGAACTGAACTGAACTGACACTCTTTTCACTGTGATGCAGACCTCAGAATGGCCCTTCTCTCCCACTTTTCATCTCTGCTCCTTACTAACCAGTCTAGATATTCTACTTTCTAGGGGCTCCCAAGACCCTTCCATTCTTCTCCCTCTGGTCTCCCATTTCTAGGCTTTCCTTCCCAGATCTCAGGTTTCACATTACTGTGCTTGTGGTACAGAAGTGACTTTCTTCCCTAGCACAGGGCACCTCCCTGCGTGAACTTGGCACATCCATGCGTCTTCTGTCAGGTTGTAGGAGGTCAGCTCCACCTGGACATAGTCATTTCTCATCCCCAAATTTATCAGCATTAGGCCCATTCTTTAACCACAGTCCAAGTCTTTCTTACTTGCACTGTGGTCCTAGGAAGGGCACTTAATTCTCTGTGGTTCACAGGATTTATGTGATAATTAAGTGAGATGTACTTAGAATAAAGCCTGGCCCATGAAAGCACAATAAATACTGCCATTATATTTAGCTATTTTACCATGCTTTGTTTCTTTTAAAGAGGTACTTTTAACCACTTCAGAGAGAATAGAAATGGTTTAAAAATACCAGCTCTGAAGAATATACAATAGGGAAAGGACAATGTCTTCAATAAAAAGTGGTGGGAAAACTGCAGTGTTACATGCGAAAGAATAAAACTGTACACCTATCTCACAGTATACACAAAAACAAACTAAAAATGGATTAAAGACTTGAATATGAGACGTGAAACCATAAAATTCCCAGAAGAAAACATAGATGATAAGCTCCTTGGCAGAGATCTTAGTGATGATTTTTTGGATTTGACACCAAAAACAAAGGCAACAATGGCAAAAATAAACAAGTGTGACTACATCAAACTAAAATTTCTGCACAAGAAAGGAACCTATCAACAAAATGAAAAGGCAACCTAACAAATGAGAGAAAACATTTCCAAATAGTGTATCTGACAAGAGGCTACTATCCAGAATATATGAAGAATTCATACATCTCAACAAGAAACAATTTGATTTAAAAATGGGCAGAGGACCTTTCCACAAGAAAATGACACGCGGATGGTCAATATGAAAAGGTGCTCAACATCACTAACCATTAGGAAAAGGCATATCAAAACCACAATGAGATATCAACTTAAACCTGTTAGAATGGCTATTATTAGGTTTTACACAAAAAATAACAACAATTCGCCAAGATATGCAGAAAAGGGAACCTTCATGCACTGTTGATAGAATGTAAATTGGTACAGACATTATGAGAAACAGCATAGATGTTCTTCCAAAATTAAAAATAGAACTAACATGTGATTCAGCAGTTCCACTTCTGGGTATATATCTGAAGAAAACAAAAACACTAACTCAAAAAGATATATGCACCCCTACATTCACTGCAGTGTTTTTATAATTCCAGAGATACAGAAACAACCTAACGGTCCATTGATAGATACATGGATAAAGAAGACCTGGTGCAGATATACAATGGAATATTACTCAATCATAAAAAAAATAATGAAATTTTGGCATTCGTGACAACACAGATAGACCTTGAAGGCATTAAACCAAGTGCAATGTCTGTCAAAGAAACACAATTTGCCATATGCTTACTTATATGTGGATAACAACCGATCTATAAAACGAAAACAATTAACTTACAGATACAGACAGATAGTTGCCAAGAATGGAGGACTTGGGGTATCAAACAGTACAAACTTCCAGTTACACAGTAAGTCATGGAGATGTAATGTACAGCACGGTGACTATAATTAATAATACTATATAGAATATTTGAAAAGTGCTAAGACAATAGATCTTAAAAGTTCTTATCATAAGAAAAAACTGTGTAACTGTATGGTGATGGATGTTACCTAGACTTACTATGGTGGTCATTTCACAACACATAACAAATATCAAATCACTCTGACATCCATCTGAAACTAATACACTATGTTGATTATATTTCAATTAAAAATAAACAGCTCTTCCAGGACACAGAAGCAACCGAAACGTTCATCGATAGATGAATGGATAAAGAAGATATGATGCTAGAAAGAAAGAAAATGAAAGTCACTCAGTCATGTCCGACTCTTTGTGACCCCATGGACTATACAGTCCATGGAATTCTCCAGGCCAGAATACTGAAGAGGGTAGCCTTTCCTTTCTCCAGCAGATCTTCCCAACCCAGGCCTCCTGCATTGCAGGCGGATTCTTTACCAACTGAGCCACAAGGGAAGCCCAATATGGTGCCTGTGTGTGTGCTAAGTCACTGGAGCTGTCTCAGACTCTGTGTGACCTAATGGGCTGCAACCTGCCAGGCTCCACTGTCCATGGGTTTCTCCAGGCAGGAATACTGGAGTGGGTTGCCACGCCCTCCTCTAGGGGGTCAGCCCACCGTGGGGATCAAACCCACGACTCTTCTGTCTCCCACACTGGCAGGCGGGGTTTTTTTCTTTTTTAATACCACTAGAACCACCTGGGAAGCCCAGTTCTTGTCATTACCTAACTACAAAAGATCTTGCCCTTCTTAAACTCCTAAAGAACTACTGTGCTTTCCTCACACTAGAAGGCATTTTTTTCTGTTTCAGGGATGCTAGTTGTACCCTTCCAGCTTGGTGTGACTCCCCTCAGAATATTCGCCAGGTTTTGTATTTCTTCTGAACAAACCCCTACTCACAAGGGAACAGGCAAGGATTGGGAATGCAACTTCCAAAGAGCCATTGATCATAGCTGAGCATCGCTAATATGTGCTATTAAAACGAATATAATTTATTTATCTAACATCATCTGTTTGAGTTCATAACAAAAAAAAGGAAGAAATTGTCATTATCTTGTCCTTTTTGAGCTCATAGGGAATAGAATATATTTTAATAGCAGATTTATATAAACCAGTATCAGTTCAGTTCAGTTCAGTCGTTCAGTCGTGTCCGATTCTTTGAGACCCCATGAATTGCAGCACACCAGGCCTCCCTGTCCCTCACCAACTCCCAGAGTTCACTCAAACTCACGTCCATCGAGTCAGTGATGCCATCATAGGTAACATTAAAAGCATATAATTGTATGCAGGATAACTGAGTAACAACGTTAGAGAGAACAGACACAACATAGTGTATAAAAATTCTATAAACATACTTACTGTCAATAAAAATGTTCTTGTTTTAAAAAAATATAATCTTGCAGAGGAAAAAAAAAACATAAAATTAGATTTCTGAAACTCATTCACTGAAAAATCTAGACCAGGATAAATATTTAAATTCTCTGAATTCATATTAAAAATTCACACATAAGCGAACAAAGAAAATGAAACTTGTCAATATTTGCTATTTTCTCACTGAATATATATCTATATAACTCTGCCTTCATGGTAAAGAAAAAAAAGTGTTGAGAATCACCAGTGACAGGAAAAGTTCAAGACACTTCACTTTGTGATGGAGAGAGGAGGTTTGCCATCTCACGTCTTTTAAGCACAATTTTCCACGTGTGAAGTGGGCTAGTTGGCAGCATTTCTGCCACAGGGTTACCAGCTAGATCAAGGTCACTCTGGAAACCAAGTCCTGCTCTGAAATTCTAAGATGTGTCTTAGGACACAAGGACACAGGACCAAGAAGGAGTTCCAATCTGAAACTGAGAGGCTTCGTTCATCAGCTCTTCCAAAAGAAGCAGATCCCTCTAGAGCTCCATAGTATCTCTGGATCCTCTGGGTTTGTAAGGGAGGACTCTGATTGAACTATGAGATATGTGCATGCATGCTCAGTCACTCTAGTCATATCCGATTCTTTGCGACCCTATGGACTATAGTCCTCCAGGCTCCTCTGTCCATAGGATCCTCCAGGCACAAATACTAGACTGGGATGCCATGCCTTCCTCCCAGGGGATCTTCCCATTCCAGGGATCAAATCCGCAACTCCTGTGTCTCCTGCATTACAGGTAGATTCTTTACCCACTGAGCCACCTGGGAAGTCCTGAACCATGGGATAGAGGTCTCTGAATCCCCCAGGCAAAGTAAGGCAGGTAGAAGTAGCCGGTGAATCTGTTCCACCACATGGCCACCTATTATTCATACCTCCGGAAAAGATGGTAACAAAAAACAAGCTTTCACTGATGAAGCCACTTGGGGAACTTTTACTGCCTAGGTATAAATGGTTAGGTGGCACTGATAAAGGCACTTTTGAAATTACTTAAGGAAAGGATATTTTTGGCAGTAGATATGCAGATTCGAGCACCAGAAACATAGGAACTGCTCTATGGAGTAATGGACTGTTTTAAGAATACATTCTACAAAGAGCAGGTGCTACATAGTTTAAATAAGTGTTAATGAATATTGCACCCCTTACAGTAACAGAAAACATCAATGAACCGGACCTAATACAATAACTTTCATTTCTCAAACCACATCACATTTTGAAGAAAGCTTTCTTACAAAGATGTGTTTATTTATTTCTCCTATTAAGCCTGCAAGAGGAAGAGTAGGGGCTTTAAAAGCAGCACAGCCAACTCATTGGAAAAGACCCTGATGCTGAGAAAGACTGAAGTCAAAAGGAGAAGAGGGCGGCAGAGAGCAAGATGGTTAGATAGCATCACCAACTCAATGGACATGAATCTGAGCAAACTTCAGGAGACAGGGAAGGACAGGGAAGCCTGGCAAGCTGCCATCCATGGAGTTATAATGAGTCAGACACAACTTTGCAACTGAACAACCACACAGTGGTTACAAGCATACACTTTGCAGTTGGACTCTAGGGTTTGAATACTCCCTTTGTTCCATAGGACATGTCTCTGTGACCTTGGCCAATGCCTTAACTGCCAGTTGTTTCAGTTTCCTTACCTGAAAATCAGTGGATTCATCTCTTATAATGTCACTCAATAGCTAGATAGAATTATGTATGTGGAATCCTCTCACCACATGCCTGATAAGAATTTTAGGGGATGTGTCCCCTATGTTAAAGATTCATGGAGATCCTATGGTGTTGGCATCAAATTTCACAGGCTGAGCCCCTGTTTTATTCCCTTCTCCATGGCACAGGAAAACAAATAAGCATGGCTTCTTCTCTTGCTGAGTAATAAAGAGTCCAGAAAAAAGAGGCTTACCTCTGTGGCAGTGCATTGGGTCAAAATAGATTCTCACTGAGCTTCTACTCTGCAGTTTCTTAGGTCCTCCATAATAACTGGGATGTGACTGGTCCACCACAAAGCAAATGTTCCACAGAGGCACAAATAAGGCTGGAAACCCAACCCTAGCACCGCGGGCTCGCCTCCCATCTCACTTCCCTTGATCAATGCACACTGTTGTCCCTTAAAAGATGGAGTTTCCCTCTCCAAACTCGGCTTTCAAGATGCTATTAGGAGAATGTGCATTCTCTTTGCTTGTGAAATGTTACACACTGTCCAACCTTAAATAGACTTCCTTCAGTGTGTGATGAAGCACCTTCCATGAGGTACTGAGTATACCTTCCCAGGGCTTTGCATTTGGACAAGGATGGCCAAATGAAAAATCTCAGAATAGTACCTTAAATCTCTCTCTGAATGCATAGCTCTTCAAGGTGCTGGGCCTCTATCCACACATTAAACATATATAC
This sequence comes from Budorcas taxicolor, assembly GCF_023091745.1. Lineage (NCBI taxonomy): Eukaryota > Metazoa > Chordata > Mammalia > Artiodactyla > Bovidae > Budorcas > Budorcas taxicolor. The sequence goes on from NC_068914.1 coordinate 8,945,101, forward strand.
CTGGGAAAATGCTAAACTTCCTGAAGTTCCTAAGGACCCTGAAAACCTACACCCGACTCGGAGGGTAAATCAAAGGATGATGAGACCTAGTCTTCTATCTCAAGAGCAGGGTACAAAGCCAGCCAACCCTGGGTGATCAAGATCTCTAGTTTATGTAGGCTTGTCATTCTGAATTTACTCATGTTTTCAGAAGCAATAATACATCTCAGGATATACCTCAGAAATGTCTATATTATTTTTCTCATATGACTACTACATATTAACATTTTATTGCCACCTTCATTTAAGAATCACTGGTGGATAAAGGCAAAATAGTAATATGGCTTTTAAAGAAAATGCACATTTGATACATCTATATATAATTAGCTGGGAGTGGTAGCACATCTCAACAAAACTGCAGTTAAATTTTAAAATCACCTACATACTTGAAACTGAATAAGGAAAAATGAAGGCAGCAGCTTTTCATTTCGTGGGACTGACAAAACAGAGCTCTCCACATAGGCCTCAGCTTTTCTAGAACTCAATCTGTACACTGAAAACTGGCTAAAGACTATTAAAACAATAAGCTCCAAGGATACATTGTACAGCACAGGGAAATACAGCCATTATTTTATAACTTAAAATGAAGTATAACCTATAAAAATACTGAATCACTGCTATACACCTGAAACTAATATATCAACTACACTTCAACTATACTAGTGAACTATATTTCAACTACAAAAAAAATCAACCCAGACTTGCCAAAATGCCCACAGATAATATTGCCTTGGAACTTTCTTAATCATATTCATCCATCCAATAAAATTATTTTTGTATCACTAATGATTTTTAAATTTTTTTCCAAATTTTGATTCCATGGTCACTGAGGGAAAAATGGAGATCAAAATAAAGAGACGAAAAGAGATGGAGCCAGAGCTCAGATGACAGGGCTGCTGAGCTGTAAGTCTGTGCATGAGGCAAATACTCATGATGTTGCTACCCTGCTTTCACTGTTTCTATTCTATTCTATTTCAAAACGTTTATCAGAATAAAAAAAAAAAATACAAAAATTTTAAAGGATAAGAATTAAAAGAATAAAACCAAAATAAGATTTATTCACAGACTACCCACACAGATAATCCAAGAAAACCAATAAATGAATCACTATAATTAATAAGATTGTTCAGCAAAATGGCTAAATACAAAATCAACATATTAAAAAATAATCATATTCCTTTATATGAGCAACAAAGTATTAAGCAATCTGAGTTTGAACAGTTACATTTATAATAGCACAAATAATAAGAGCAATGATTAAACCCAATAAAGGTATGTAAGACTTTAGCATAAAATACTAAAACTTCATTGAATGTAATAAAATAAAACATATGTAAGTGAGAAATATATCATATTCATATACTTAAAGGCTCTAAAGGCAACTCTTACACATTCATCTATAAATTCAAAGCAATTTTCATCAAAATCTTAGCGTTTTTGATGGAATATGGCAACTTTATGCTAAAACATGTATGGATGAATTATAGGTCAATATCTATCAAGGCAATTTTGAAACAGCAGCAGAAGAGAGGCCTTAGCTTAACTGGTATCAGGCTTTAAAAACTAAAGAGATTTAACAGTGTATATGGTTGAAGGGCAGAGAAGGCAATAGCACCCCACTCCAGTACTCTTGCCTGGAAAATCCCATGGACAGTGGAGCCTGGTGGGCTGCAGTCCATGGGGTCGCTAAGAGTCAAACACGACTGAGCGACTTCTCTTTCACTTTTCACTTTCATGCATTGGAGAAGGAAATGGCAACCCACTCCAGTGTTCTTGCCTGGAGAATCCCAGGGATGAGGCAGCCTGGTGGGCTGCCGCCTATGGGGTCGCACAGAGTCGGACACGACTGAAGCGACTTAGCAGTAGCATGGTTGAAGGGATAGACAAATAAACCAAAGTAACAGAATAAGTGGCTTTAAAATAAATTCACATACCTATGAGAGCTTCCAATATAATAAACTACAATCCTGTGAGCCAAATACAGACCACTGAATGAAGTACAGGAATGATCGCCCATCCATATGGGGAAAGTTCCACAGTTAGGCCACCTGATGGGAAGGGCTGACTCACTGGAAAAGACCCTGATGCTGGGAAAGACTGAGGGCAGGAGGAAGAGCACAGCGGAGGACGAGATGGTTAGATAGTATCACCGAGTCAATGGACAGGAATCTGAGCAAACGCCAGGAGACAGTGAAGGACAGGAAAACCTGGCGTACCGTCATTCATGGGGTTGAAAAGATTCAGACACGACGTAGCAACTGAACAACAACACAGGGAAAGGAAAAGATCAGATCTCTACTTCTCTCCAAGCAAACAAATAAAACAAGAAGTTCTTGATGGACTAATAAATAAACAGATACCTAAAATTTTAGAGTCTAACACACAAAATATACTGATGAAATCAAGAGTGGGATATAAAAAATATAAACTATAAAAGAAAAAATAGACATATACGAACACATTAAAACCTATTTTAAGCAAAGTGAATAGAAACTTATAGGTGGTAAGGAACTATTTGAAATTCATACAAAAAGGAGTGTTATAAAACATATTACAGGAACATGTACAAATTGATTTGTAAGAAAAGAAAGACAAACAGGAAAATGGACATATCATATTAAAATAAGAAGAAACTTATATAAACCTATAAATACATAAAATTAACTATAAAAACTTCGTTCAGTACAGCTCAGTTGCTCAGTCATGTCCGAATCTTTGCGACCCCATGGACTACAGTATGCCAGGCCTCCCTATCCATCACCAACTCTTGGAGTTTACTCAAAATCATGTCCATTGAGTCGATGATGCCTTCCAACGGTCACCCCCTTCTCCTCTGCCTTCAATCTTTCCCAGCATCAGGGTCTTTTCAAATGAGTCAGTTCTTTGCATCAGGTGGCCAAAATACTGGAGTTTCAGCTTCATCAGTCCTTCCAATGAACATTCAGGACTGATTTCCCTTTAGGATGGACTGGTTGGATCTCCTTGCAGTCCAAGGGACTCTCAAGAGTCTTCTCCAGCACCACAGTTCAAAAGCATCAATTCTTCAGCACTCAGCTTTCATAATAGTCCAACTCTCACATCCATACATGACTACTGGAAAAACCATAGCCTTGACTACATGGACCTTTGGTGGTAAAGTAATGTCTCTGCTTTTTATTACGCTGTCTAGGTTGGTCATAACTTTCCTTCCAAGGAGTAAGTGTCATTATTTCATGTCTGCAGTCACCATCTGCACTGATTTTTGGAGCCCCCCAAAATAAAGTCAGCCACTGTTTCCACTGTTTCCCCATCTATTTCCCATGAAGTGATGGGACCAGATTCCATGATCTTCGTTTTCTGAATGTTGAGCTTTAAGCCAACTTTTTCACTCTCCTCTTTCACTTTCCTCAAGAGGCTTTTTAGTTCCTCTTCACTTTCTGCCATAAGGGTGGTATCATCTATATATCTGAGGTTATTGATATTTCTCCTGGCAATCTTGATTCCAGCCTGTGCTTCTTCCAGCCCAGTGTTTCTCATTATGTACTCTGCATATAAGTTAAATAAGCAGGGTGACAATATACAGCCTTGACGTACTCCTTTTCCTATTTGGAACCAGTCTGTTGTTCCATGTCCAGTTCTAACTGTTGCTTCCTGACCTGCATACAGGTTTCTCAAGAGGCAAGTCAGGTGCTCTGATATTCACATCTCTTTCAGAATTTTCCACAGTTTATTGTGATCCACACAGTCAAAGCTTTGGCATAGTCAATAAAGCAGAAATAGATGCTTTTCTGGAACTCTCTTGCTTTTTCTATGATCCAGTGGATGTTGTGCATTTGATCTCTGGTTCCTCTGCCTTTTCTAAACCCAGCTTGAACATCTGGAAGTTCATGGTTCCTGTATTGCTGAAGCCTGGCTTGGAGAATTCTGAGCATTACTTTACTAGCATGTGAGATGAGTGCAATTGTGTGGTAGTTTGAGCATTCTTTGGGATTGGAATGAAAACTGACCTTTTCCAGTCCTGTGGCCACTGCTGAGTTTTCCAAATTTGCTGGCATATTGAGTGCAGCACTTTCACAGCATCATCTTTTAGGATTTGAAACAGCTCAAATGGAATTCCATCACCTCCACTAGCTTTGTTCGTAGTGATGCTTCCTAAGGCCCACTTGACTTCACATTGCAGGATGTCTGGCTCTAGGTGAGTGATCACACCATCATGATCATTTGGGTCATGAAGATCTTTTTTGTACAGTTCTTCTGTGTATTCTTGCCACCTCTTCTTAATAGCTTCTGCTTCTGTTAGGTCCATACCATTTCTGTCCTTTATTGAGCCCATCTTTGCATGAAATTTTCCCTTTGTATCTCTAATTTTCTTGAAGAGATCTCTAGTCTTTCCCATTCTATTGTTTTCCTCTATTTCTTTGCACTGATCACTGAGGAAGACTATCTTGTCTCTCCTTGCTATTCTCTGGAACTCTGCATTCAAATGGGTATATCTTTCCTTTTCTCCTTTGCTTTTGGCTTTTCTTTTCACAGCTAGTTGTAAGGCCTCCTCAGACAGCCATTTTGCTTCTTTGCATTTCTTTTTCTTGATCCCTGTCTCCTATACAATGTCACGAACCTCTGGTTCATAGTTCATCAGGCACTCTGTCTATCAGATCTAGTCCCTTAAATCTATGTGTCACTTCCACTGTATAATCATAAGGGATTTGATTTAGACCGTACCTGAATGGTCTATTGTTTTTCCCTACTTTCTTCAATTTAAGTCTGAATTTGGCAATAAGGAGTTCATGATCTGAGCCACAGTCAGCTCCTGGTCTTGTTTTTGCTGACTGTATAGAGCTTCTCCATCTTTGGCTGCAAAGAATATAATCAATCTAATTTTGGTATTGACCATCTGGTGATGTCCATGTGTAGAGTCTTCTCTTGTGTTGTTGGAAGAGGGTGTTTGCTATGACCAGTGCATTCTCTTGGCAGAACTCTATTAGCTTTTGCCTTGATTCATTCTGTACTCCAAGACCAAATTTGCCTGTTACTCCAGGTGTTTCTTAACTTCCTACTTTTGCATCCCAGTCCCCTATAATGAAAAGGACATCTTTTTTTGGGTATTAATTATAGAGGGTCTTGTAGGTCTTCACAGAACCGTTCAACTTCAGTTTCTTCTGCATTACTGGTTGGGGCATAGACTTGGATTACCGTGATATTGAATGGTTTGCCTTGGAAACGAACAGAGATCATTCTTTTCTTTTTGAGACTGCATCCAAGTACTGCATTTCAGACTCTTTTGTTGACCATGATGGATACCCCATTTCTTCTACGGGATTCTTGGCCACAGTAGTAGATATATATAATGGTCATCTGAGTTGCATTCATCCATTCCAGTCTATTTTAGTTCACTGATTCCTAGAATGTTGACATTCACACTTGCCATCTCCTGTTTGATCACTTCCAGTTTGCCTTGATTCATGAACCTAACATTCCAGGTTCTTATGCAGTATTGCTCTTTACAGCATCGGACCTTGCTTCCATCACCAGTCACATCCACAGCTGGGTGTTGTTGCTTTGGCTTCGCCTCTTCATTCTTTCGAGTTATTTCTCCGCTGATCTCCAGTAGCATTTGGGTACCTACCAAACTGGGGAGCTCATCTTTCAGTGTCCTAGCTTTTGTTTTTTCATACTGTTCATGGGGTTCTCAGGGCAGGAATAATGAAGTGGTTTGCCATTGCCTTCTCCAATGGACCACATTAAAAACATGTAAATATAGTTAATCAGTAATAATCAGTAAACCACAGATTACAACAATTATCAGTTATCATTTTATGCTTATTAAAGACTGTCTAAAGTCAATAAATCTGACTGATTTTTTTTATTGGCCATGCAGCATGTGGGATCTTAGTTTCCTGACCAGGGATCGAACCTATGCTCCCTGCTTTGGAAGTATGAAGTCTTGATCACTGGATGGCCAAGGAAATCCCAAATCTGACTGATTTTAGAAATTGAGAGAACAGTAATAGGAAAGTAAACTGAAGATCTATTTAACATTAACATTACACAGCTGAAGATAGAAACAATTTACAACCCAGCAACTTGGTTTGTACAGTTAGGTTTGTACCCTAGAAAAACTAACCCATCTTCATAAGGTGACATACATAAGGACATTCACTGCAATGAAGCAAGATTCACACACACACATCTCTTTAATAACTTTTGAATTTTTTGCAATCATGTCTTATTCACCAGTGTTAAGAATAAAAAGAGTCTCTTCATAAATGCTTACTGAAATATACAAATGAATGAACAAATTAGCACAACATGCTAAGTGTGTTTCAAACTCTAAAATGTCATTTCAAATATGTGCTTATTATAGGACATTTCACCAAGAAATTTAAAAGTCATGTCTAAACACGTTTAGAAAAAGAACCTCAAAAGCATTACAGAAAGATGGAAAGCAACTTTACTGGGATCACTCATTTATGGTGTTTGTACCAGGAAACCAAAGTAATAAAAGATGATTACTTTATTGAGATATTCCCTTGTGCTTGTTCTGAGAAATTTAATAGCTCATAAAGGAATTTTTTTTTTTAATCTGCTATCTTCTTTGCCATGCACTGGTCCAGTTTTATCATGTTTCACTGAGAAGCTAAATTTAAATAATGTTTATTGAGCTGTATAATTTCATGAGCTACATAAAAATGATGATTTTTAAATGTTAATAAATGTCATCTCTGGAATTTCTGAAGTTTTTAAATGTTTAGTCATATTTCATAGACTACCAGAATTTTTATTTGCAGAGAAGTATAGCTTATGGTCCTAATAAATAGACCAGCATAAATTCATATCTACCACTGTAGGCACAACATGACCCAAAAGCCTGTTACTTGGCCTTTCATCATGAAAAGGTCACTGTGCAAGAGTTTATAAAACTTCATTTTCTACTTACTAGCTATGTGGATCTATAGTTTGGGGTAAGTCATTTCTCATCTCTACATCTCAGTTTTCTCATCCATAACAGGCATTCATGATCCAGGTCTTCTCCAGCACAGTCAAAGGAGATAACTAGCATGATGCTAGTCTGCTAGGGGCATCATAACCAAATACTACAGTCTGGGGGCCTTAAACTACAACAAATTAATTTCTCAATCAGTCTTCCCTCTGGGTCTATCTGCATTCAAACTGTCTAATCTTTTAAGGTCATTAGTCATATAGGATTAGGGCCCACTCCAATGACCTAATTTTAATTTAATTTCCTCTGTAGAAATCCTATCTCCAAATGCAGTCACAATCTGAGTTGCTGGGAGTTATAGGATCTCAACATATGAACTTGGAGACAAACAGCTAAATCCATAACAGTGTCTATGGCAAATCCTTCCTGCTGACAAGAGAATTTGTCTTTAACTCCCACCAGTTAAACCTGAAAAAAATATGAGATGTGTTCATTTATGGTCAGGTTAATGAGGACTATATGAAGCCATAAAATAAGTGGACAAGAAGCAAAAAGACAAGAGAATTGTTAAGAGTCCCTCAGTCCTATAAGAACTTAACTTCTTTGATTTTCCTCTCTTCCGTATCATCAGTCTCTTTCACTCAACCAGTTTATCCCTGTCACCATGCAAATATTCCCCAGTATAGTGCATTCAAAAGTGTTTATACTGTGATCCACATGAGGAAATGCATTTTATATGAGGATGTAATACATACCTATATATGCGTGTAGCTATGCAACTATTTCGGAGAAGGCAATGGCACCCCACTCCAGTACTCTTGCCTGGAAAATCCCATGGACAGAGGAGCCTGGTAGGCTGCAGTCCATGGGGTCGCTGAGGGTTGGACACGACTGAGCGACTTTACTTTCACTTTTCACTTTCACCCATTGGAGAAGGAAATGGCAACCCACTCCAGTGTTCTTGCCTGGAGAATCCCAGGGACGGCGGAGCCTGGTAGGCTGCTGTCTATGGGGTTGCACAGTGTCAGACACGACTGAAACGACTTAGCAGCAGCAGCAGCAGCATGCAACTATTTATGAGTACTTTAATAATAATATATTTCATAAGATAAAATTCTTACCTTTACCACACAAAATGTACCTTGATAATTTTTTTGTTTTATTCTATTTAATTTTTTAAATGATTACTGAAACACACTAAAATTATTCTAAGACCGTGAATGGTTCACAAACTTCAGTTTGATCAACTCTGCTATACAGGTATCACTTATTTTAAAGCAAAACAAAGTCTTCCTTCACTGTACATGCTCCCTCCATAATCTTCCATTTTTTTGCTGCCCTTCTCAACCAAACTGCTTCAAAGAGATGTCAACAAACACTCTCTGCACTGTTTCACTTTCCATTAAGCAATTCAGATCACTTCCACCAGGCCTCTGTCCCAGTCGCTTCACTACATCTTCTCTTACAGCGATCACCAGCAACTTCCATGTGGCCAGATCCAAAGAGACCATTCCAGTCACCTTTCTCAACCTCTAAATCACCCTCCATATAACTGGCCATTCTGTCATTCTTAAAATACACTCATCTCCTGGCTTCTGAAACAGCAGTTTCCTGGTTTTCCTCAACCTCATATGTTCATCTCAGTCACGTTTTTCTACCTTGCCCCTCATCTACTTTATCACAGCAGAGGATTAGCAGGGCCCCATCCCAGACCCTATCCTCTTATTAATCTAGCCATCCTAGATTCTGTCAAAAATGAAGTTAGATATGATTTATACGCTTTAGAGTTCCCAATGTTTATCTCCTCCAGAATTCTTTTATTTTTTGGCTGTGTCGGGTCTTTGTTGCTGCGCACAGGCTTTCTCTAGTCATGATGAGCAAGGGAAACTTTCTAGATACAGTGCACACGCTTCTCAATGCCATGGCTTCTCTTGTTTCACTACTGGGTTCTAAGCACGCAGGCTCAGTACTTGGGGCACACACAGGGGCTTAGCTGCCCCACAGCATGTGGAATCTTCCCGGACCAGGGGTGCAACTCATGTCCCCTGAATTGCAGGTGGATTCTTAACCACTGGTTCACCAGAGAAGTCCCTCCAGAACTCTTACAATCAAAGCTCATATATTCAGTTGCCTACATGACATTCCCAATTGTATATATGAGACTCAAAACATATTTCCGAACACATGGTTTTACCCATAAACCTATTGATTTTCTGACTAAATACACAACTACATACCCAGATACTCTTGTCAGAAATCAGGAAGTCTTCTTTTTCTTTTCCTCTCTCCTCTACACATGCAATTCACCAACATGACCTGTCTCTTCTCTCTTCAAACTAGGTCTCAAGTTTTTTTTCTTGGACTGTTATGATTCCTTCCTAATCACTCACTATTTCACATGTCCCCACAGATCAGCACCCCCAGCACACACTCGTTATTTTCCACAAAGCATCCAAAGTGATCTTTAAAAAATGTGAATTAGATAATACCATTGCTTTCCTCCTCTCCCAAGCATGCATTCCTAATGACTGGCACTTATGAAGCACTCAACTTTTTTTTTTTTTTTAAGAATGAACAAAAAATGAATTTTCCATGCAGCCTTGAAAGAGACAAAGAAGCTGAAACAAAATGCTTCAAAACTACTTTCTTGCATATGTAGCCAGGAGAAAGGAGAAAAGAAAAAGTAGGGGTTTATATAAAAGAGCCATGTCCAGAATGTTCTGATGTCATCCAGTGATACCAACACCATATATCCTTTCAAATTATCTGGAGTATAAAAAGATTGAAATTGTCAGGTTATGTGTGTCCAACTTATCTTTCAAATATTAATGGAAAAGTAACAAATAAAGTTAATATATATGTTTATCTCCTTGTTTCTGGGACTAGAATGGGAAAATTTGGACCATGGATCCTAGTTGTATAACAGTGTGAGTTACTACATACTATAAGCATTCCATATTTCATTAAATTTTCACACAGTCAAGAGAGCTAGAGCCCTTTCCATTCTTATCTAGGGTATGGGGGGATCATGCCTTTAAAAGGCACGTTGAAATGCTACGAAAGTGTGGAGAGCCTCAAAGTTTGACTGCAGAGATGCAGTCCCAATGTTTCCACAAATGAAAAACAAGCTACCCATTCTACTGGGTTGGCCAATAAGTTCCATACAATACAATGGAAAAACCTGAAGAACTTTTTGGCCAATCCAGTACCTAATGCAAAAGAGCACACAGCTACTAGGAAAAAAAGAAAAAGAAAGAAAGAAAGAAAGAAAACTGAATTAAACTGCAATTGTCCTCTACTTTTAAATAAATAAAAGTAATATTTTTCTGCCATATTTAATTTTCCCAGCCTTCAAAGGGCTAGACAGTGGTTGCATACAAAAGTGGGAAGGTTCATTAAAGTTGAAAAAGACTGAAATCAAAAGGTGAGACAAATATTGAACAGGAATGTGAACCCTCTGAAGACCCAAAGACAAGATGTTTGGTTTTTTAGAGACTTGAGATGTGCCAGGCCTGAGCTAATGAAGTCCCTGGAGTCATAGTTAATCTACAAGCATGAAGACAAAAATGTAACTGTCAATTGCAGACACGATTTGGAGGTAAATTTTGAAGTCTTCTTAGTCACAGTTTTCCTTATTTTATATAATAGCAGATGTTTTTCCTATTAAAGAGAAGGGATACAGCAAGAGGAAAAGACAGGTAGGAAGTATTTCAAGATGAGGAAGTTTGTCCAAAAAGAGATTTTCAAGTTTGTAAACACTGCATTATGTGTGTGTGTAAGCGCACACAATTTTATTAAAATATTTTTTAAAGGGCTCAAAATAAAGGAAAATGATTGTCTAAAGTTACTAATTACATCAAAATTCTGTTATCATAACCCTTTTATAAAACAAGAGAGTCCCTTTATTAGGTCCCAAATCCACACACAACATTAGGGTATCCATATGTATTTCTATGAATACAGATTTATAATATGAAATAATGGTCAATTTGTTGTTTTGGGAATTGGAAAAGCCTTTTCCTCTTAGCCTCTTGCTTCAGATAGTAGGATTTTTTTTGGAATCAGAAAAAAAATCAATACAAGAAGAGATCATGTAGTTTTTCTCTGTTTAGAAAGTAAGGCTGAAACTTCATTAGCTTTATTGTGGGTGGAAAACAGGGCACTTGGGGAATAACACACAAGTTCCTTTATCTTTGCCTGTCCTCTTCTGTCTCTCTCCATTCTTTTTTTGCCCTTCCTTTTCTTCTCCTTTTTCTCTTTTATTTTGCTTTTCTCTCTTATCCATTTCTTTTTTAAATGTATGAGTCTGAAGGGCAGTCCTAGAAACTTTCTTTAAACAATAGGAGAAATATGTATAAGAACATAATTTTCATCTTCATTATTACTGGAATTTGCTTATAGAGAATTGTTTTTGATTCAGAGGAGAAAGAAAAACAAACAGGACAATGTTTAGTTTTTGTTTAGAATCTCCGCGTAACATTGTCAGGATATTATATTCAAAGTCTAAACAAATTCACAAAATGAATGAAATTATTTTAAAAGACAAATGACAGAATAGTAGCTATCTTCTTGTAAGGCCACTTAAAAACAAGAATCAATTTTAGTAATTTTGCAACAGAAATTATCATATTGCAGTGAATTGCATTAATTTGAGATTTTCTTTCAAGTTGCTTATTAACCAAATTTCATACTCAGCTGTTAGTGCTTGCTACAGATGTAAGATTAGTAAGTTAATATATTCATTTTTAGAATTTTTGGTGAATAAATTATTCTAACAATATTTTCTCTTTTATTCATCTTTTACTCTAGAATGATTATAAAAAGAACCTATTGGAGAGGCTTTCAGGTTGCAAACATTAATCATTTAATGGTTTTCTTTTATTTATTGTGATGGTATCTTATAATATTTTCTCTGATGGAGAAATCATGTTTTTCTACTTGCATTTATGACCCTTCTTGATAATTATCAACCACAGAGATGTTAGCATCAGTATGAACTGACAAGGAAGTCACAGTTTCTGAATTGACCTCTGCCTCTTACGTCAAAGAAAATAAATACAGAAAAGTATACAGAAAGATTCCACCTGAACTGAAAACCAAAAAGGCCCAAACTGCCTGACCTGGAGCACATGAATTTTTGGATATTTCAGAGGTTCTCCTCCAGTCTTCAGTTCAGTTCAGTTCAGTTCAGTCGCTCAGTCATGTCCAGCTCTTTGCAACCCCATGAATCGCAGCACGCCAGGCCTCCCTGTCCATCACCAACTCCCAGAAGTTCACTCAGACTCATGTCCATCGAGTCAGTGATGCCATCCAGCCATTTCATCCTCGGTCGTCCCCTTCTCCTCCTGCCCCCAATCCCTCCCAGCATCAGAGTCTTTTCCAGTGAGTCAACTCTTTGCATCAGGTGGCCAAAGTACTGGAGTTTCAGCTTTAGCATCATTCCTTCCAAAGAACACCCTTAGGATTAATTAAAAATGGATAAAAGCATTATTTCAAGAATCAGGTTATAAAAGCCATCTTACATTTTCGCATAGTCCTGCAAACAATGCATCTAATTATCTAAGATGATCCCTTCAACATTCAATTCATTCATTCATTAACCAAATACTTTTTGAGAATATACTTTATGCCACATACTGCTTTAGGTGTTTGGAATAAATCAATGAGTCAGACAGGTAAATATCTCTGTCCTTGCAAAATCCATATTGTAATAGGGGGAGACAGACACTAAATAATACACAAAATAAATAGCAAATGGCATAGTTTATTAGAAGGTGATTAGTACTATAGGAGGGCTTCCCTAGTGGCTCAGATGGTAAGGAAACTGCCTGCAATGCAGGAAACTTGGGTTCGATCCCTGGATTAGGAAGACCCCTGGAGAAGGAAATGGCAACCCACTCCAGTATTCTTGCCTGGAGAATTCCATGAACTGGGAGGCATGGCAGGCTACAGTCCACAGGGTTGCAAAGAGTCAGATACAACTGAGCAGTTAACACACACACACAGTAGTATAGAAGGGGAAAAAAAGTGTAAGAAAAAAGAAGGCATGGTAATTGATTGTAATTAAAATAGTAGGCTCAATGAGAAGATGACACTTCATTAGAGATCTGAGGAAGTGATGGTATTCACCATGTTGGATATCTACACAGGGTATTTCATGCAGAAGAAATAGCTAGGGCAAAGACTTGAAGCAAGAACATGACTATATATTCACGAAACAGCCAGGAGGCCAAGGTGGCTGAGCAGAGCAGGGGAGTGGCAAAAGGGCAGAAGAAAGTAAAGGACCTAGAGCCTCTCAGGCTTCGCAGCTAGAGGAAGCCTTTGCCATTTCTCTGAGTGAAATAGGATCCACTACAAGGTTGGATCAGCAGTGATATATTGTAGTCCTACATATTTTAAGGGTAACACTGACTGTTAAACTTAAACCAGTAAAAGCAAGAGCAGAAATAAGGAGACCAGTTGAGAAGCTACTGTAGATAAAGGAAATTCGAGTTGACACGTGGAGACCAGGGTATTAAAAACAGTGATCTTGATAAGTAGTTGGCTTGTTGCTACATGCTGAAATGATAGTTAACAGCTTTCCTGATGTTAACAGCTTTCCTCATGTGGGGGATATGGGCTATGACAGAAGGGTACGAGCCAAGGATGACAAAGGTCTCTGCCTCCATTTGTAAATCTCAGGAATTGACCATTCACATTTCTCCCAGAGGAATCTAAACTATAAACTTGACATTTCCCTCCACAGCTTACATCTCTTCAATGACATTCTATAACCCAGAGAGGAAAAACAGGAGCTCTATATATGCCCTTTGTATGTCACTTAACTTTCCTGAATTTCACAACTATTATCCAAATGGGATAAGAATGACTGTTTCATATGATTTGAGAAAAAAATCAAATGCAAAAATATATAAGAAAAACTTTCTATGCTACATACAATTTACTGATTAATAGAAATATTTGTTTGTATTTTTACAAAAAAAAGAAAAAACGAAGTGATTATATTTATTTTTCTTAACTCAGATTTTTAAAGTCTTTTAATAATGTAATTTTCTCCATAAATATATTTTAAATTAATTTTTACTGCAGTATAGTTGCTTTACCATGTTGTATTAGTTTCTACTGTACAGCAAATTGAGTCAGTTATTTTTAAAGTATAGGTAAACTAAGTTCCAATGGGTTATTAATCTGTGAAACACAGAAAATCAAATTTAGTTCATTAGAAGTCAAGAGAAAGCCTGCACGCCTCAACTATCGAACCAGTGCACCACAACCAGAGAGTCTGTGCACCACAAGGAAAGATCTTGCATGCCTCACCTAATACCTGATACAGACAAATACATAAATACTTTTTAAAAAGAAAGAAACCAACAGAGACAAATTTTATTTTTTTTAATTTTTTATCACCTAGCATCTTTCCAACCAATTTTCAAGCTATGAGTTAGTACAGGGTCTTACCACTGGGTTAGGCATAATTATGCTCTGACAAAACTATATTTAGAATACATAGAATAAATATAGGTAAATAAATTAATTTACCAAGCAAAGATCATGAGATAAGATATCTCTCCAAATATGACTGATTGAAGCAAGTATCACTGCGCTCAGTTTGTACTCTCAGTGGGTCAGCTCCCCACTAAACAGAATTTGCATGCATCTCAGTGTTATTTACAAGTAATAAATTAGCAATATAAGTAGATTCAAGACATGGACAAAGCATCATTTACTAAAGTTATCACCAATACTTGGAAGCACAGCCACAGTTCTATTCAATTTTATTCTTGTCTGTTGGTTGTTAAAGGCATCAATGAAATTTATTTTATATGAGCACATATAAATCTATTTGGTAATTAAGAACTCATTTCTTCAGACTGTGTTATGACTCCCAAAGAGAAAAACATAAGAGGTCTATGTAGTCTCATTACAAACTTGAATACTTTTATGAAATGCCCTGACCTCTCCAGGGGAAAACTTCTTCTCAAACAATAAAACGTCATCTTAATTTAATAAAATATATCATTATCCTAATATGTGGTATTAATCTTAACTACCCATTTGGCCAAGGAAGTGTCTTAAAAAAAAACAAACAAAAAAAAAAAAAACAGTTATCTCCAGAAGTTTCCAAATATCTAAGCATGATGTTGATCATAATTATTCATCTCAATGGTAAAATCTCAGAAAATTTTAAACCAGAATTAGTAGTGCTCTGAAGATTGGATCTTAAGTGTTTTAAACTGCATATAAATATGTAACATATATATAAAAATATAGCATCACAATTAATAAAGATTAATTTTGCTCTTAAAAAGTCACATTCATGTATTTTTGATATTTAAGATATAACTTTTGATATTCAAAAGAACCAGTAATAATAGTTTAGAATGTCCTAATTATTCAACATTACATAGTTGAAAACATTGATGCACTTCTTTTAACAGTTTTTAGTGAGTTTTGGATGGAAAGGGCGATGGCACCCCACTCCAGTACTCTTGCCTGGAAAATCCCATGGATGGAGGAGCCTCGTGGGCTGCAGTCCATGGGGTCGCGAAGAGTCGGACACAACTGAGCGACTTCACTTTCACTCTTCATTTTCATGCATTGGAGAAGGAAATGGCAACCCACTCCAGTGTTCTTGCCTGGAGAATCCCAGGGACAGGGGAGCCTGGTGGGCTGCCATCAGAGTCGGACACGACTGAAGCGACTGAGCAGCAGCAGCAACAGCAGTGAGTTTTAGAAATTGTTCTACTTATTTTTCATCATTTTCCTCAAGCTCTGCTCTCACTTTTAGAAAATAAATTTGTCAGTTGAGTATTGAGGTTTCAAATATATATTTTCTAAAACAAAGCACAAGTTTTATCCTTCACATAAACGAAACCTTTTGACTGTCAATAAACTAGTAAATATCCTTGAAATCTGAAAATGTGTTTCTCTTTAAAAACAGCTCACCATGCTATGGTTTTTAAAAAGTAAAGATGTTTAAAAGAAAAAAATCAGTACTATTTGAGAGTTATGCTTTTGACTAGGCTTATTTCTCATGATGGTGTCGGTAAGACAAAAGGGAGGAAGCATGGAAGAGAGAATTAATATTCATTAAGTCCTTGATATATCTATATATTGTTCTAGGACGGAACTCCTTTTGTGTCATTTATTCCTTAAAATAACCCTAGAAGTAGGCAGTATTAACATTGTTTCCCTAGATGAGGAAACTGAGATTCAGAAAGATTCAATAATATTGACATCGAATCATTGGTAACATCAAGACTAAAGTCCAGATTGCCTTCCAAAAACCCATGAGATGTCTACTCATTCACACTGCTTAAGGTTAGGAAGAATTAAAGATACCAGGACAACACAAAGATCATGGATTCAGAATCACCAGGGTAGGGGACAAGGTTCTACAGAGTTGATTTCCAGCCAAGGAAGAAAGTCTGTAGAGTCACATACAGAAGTATCTAACCAGACCCAACCAACGGTGGGTATGATCCATGTGAATGAATGCTAAACATTTCAAGTTTCTAGACTTAAAAGTTTATAATGAGCAATGCTGATTTGGTAAGGAGTAGTACTTTTGCCTGGAGAATCCCATGGGTGGAGGAGCCTGATAGGCTGCAGTCCATGGGGTCGCTGAGAGTTGGACACAACTGAGCAACTTTACTTTCACTCTTCACTTTCACGCATTGGAGAAGGACATGACAACCCACTCTAGTGTTCTTGCCTGGAGAATCCCAGGGACGGAGGAGCCTGGTGTGCTGCTGTCTATGGGGTCGCACAGAGTCGGACACGACTGAAGTGGCTTAGCAGCAGCAGCAGCAACAGCAGACACATGGCTTAATCACACTCCATGCATCTTACTTCTTAAACTCAGCCAAGCCTATCACCTCACTGAAAATATCCTCATAACCATCAAATTCACTGAGAGCACTGGGCTCCAAAGCCCAGCGTGTCTCTGCAGGAAAGGAGGCCAGAAGTAATTACCACCTAAATGACAGCTGAAGTAGAGATCACACACCATCACAAATAAAAAATGCACAAACCATTTGGTCCTGTTCAGTTCAGACGTCGTGGAAGAAACCCAGCTGAGATGACACTATCATCTGAGCATTAAAAAGATAAAGATGTAATTTGGTGCACATTTTCATTGTAAGAAAATGTGCTGAGACCTTCAAGGATGCAAAGACAAACCTAGCCCAGCTTCTGCCACCAAAGAATCCAAGGTTTGGGACAGATTACACATAAATAAATCAGATACAAGGAGACAGCAAGGATGTTTAATAAGTCATAGATTAGACTGTGCTTATTTGACACTATCACCCAAGCACTAAACTATATGCGACTCAGATATCATCTTAATTCTCCCAGCATACAAATTATCACTTCTATTTCACAGATGAGGAAATCAAGGTTCAGAGATATTAGTTATCACACTGAAGACCACTTTGGCATAACCAGTACATATTAACTGGAATTCAAAGCCCTGCAAATACACAGCCAGAGCTCCATATCTCAGGGTCTCAGAAATAAAGAATTCAGCCAGCTGACAGGGGAAAAGGGTATTCTAGTGTCTCAGCAATAACTATACTTAGAGGAGAAGATATGTGAGCTGAACACTTGAAGACAGACAATGTTTAGACACAGGAGGTTGGAGGAGAGGGATATTCTCTAGATATCCTGCATAAGAATGGAGGAAGGAAAGCAAAGAGCCAGAGCCGGAATGCAGAGCAGAAAGCCAGATAGCTAGCTGGAGCCCAAAAACAGATTATAGGCTGGCTCACAGTGTTAGAAAGGCAGGTGGGATTAAAAAAAAAAAGAAAGAAAGAAAGAAAGAAAGGCAGGTGGGCACTTTATTACAGGAAACTCCAGACGCTGAAATGAGGTGGGTCCCTGGACACTGTGGGGTCCAAGAAGTCTCAGCAGATAAGTGAACTGACTAGACACAACACAGGAAGATTAATCTGGTAACAGTATGGGAAAGTGAGAAAATTCATCAAACTCTTTTAGGCTTATTTAAGTTCAAGCAAACTTATCTAGGACATTCACAGAAACCTTGTGTGCATGCGTGCTGAGTCACTTCAGTCGTGTCCGACTCTGCAACCCTCTCAACCGTAGTCCACCAGGCTCCTCTGTCCATGGGATTCTGCAGGCAAGAATACTGGAGTGGGTTGCCATGCCCTCCTCCAGGGGATCTTCCCCACCCAGGGATCTAACCCATGTCTCTTACGTCTCCTTTGTTGGCAGGCAGGTTCTTTACCACTTGCGCTATGTGGGAAGCCCATAGAAACCTTACCCAGTTTATGAAAAGATTTAAATACATGATTTTAAGGAAGAGTAACTAATAAATTATCTATCATGTTTTTTAAAACCATGCCTATAAGAACACATTTATTCTAAGTATCATTTTAGATGGACCCACAATCAGTTTTAACTAAATCACAGCATTGCATTACTTGGTAATGCTCCAAAAATGGTGATATAGAAAATAGAGACTTCCAAAATTAGGCATTTATGCTGCATATACACAGGGTCGCCCACACAGCAATCACACTCTCTCTTCTTCCTCTCCTCCCTTTCTCCCCCTCTCTTTATTTCTCTTCCCTCCTCCCTCCTTTAACCCCTCTTATCCTTCTTCTCAGCCTCTCTGTAAGGACACAGATTCAACATTATCACTAAATAATCAGCAACATTAGCAGAAACCACCCTCACATTTTCTAAATATGCACTCATTATGGATATGTGAAATAAAAGATGATGACCAATTGGCAGAAATATGTAAATATCTTATCCTAGTCAGAATATAGCATCTTGTACTATTACATCATATTGTAATGCTATTAGTTTTTCATTAAGCATATGCTTCAAAAAGTAATAATATTCAGAATTCTGTATTGTGACAGAAGGTGGAGTGTAGAGGAAGCAGAGATCCATAAGCCATTTGGTTATCTCATTTCAAACAATGATACTGGCAACATTTTCCTGGAATTCAGCTAAATGACAATAGTTTAAGGGATACACTGTAGACTTCGGATATGCATAATGCAACATTTTCATGCCTTGTGTAAATATTATGACATGCCACCAGGGCCTTTAAACAATAGAGCGAATGCTCTGACAAATATTCTGTCCCTAATGGCCATGAGATGCATTATCTATTTGTCACAAATAAGCTAACACAACTGTGTGATATTTTAAAAAGTTTCCATTATGTTAATACAGCCTTCCTCTTTCTATTATTGCAACTTGCAAGTCAAATCCTTTATTGCAAAGTCAGACATAATGCATTAGAAAGAAAGGAAAAAAAAATCCCAGAGAGGGGCATAAGGGATCAGGTACAGACTGGGTAAGGACTTGCCAGTTAAGAGGACCATGTGAAAACAATTAAAAGTCCCCCCAACCACTTTTTCATGGAGATGAGCAGCATAACAGAAAACCAACATCAGTGCCTGTATCTAGGTAAGGCACTGGTGAAGGATTAGAAATGACCAGGACTTCTGTAAAATTGGAATATCAAAGAGCCATCGGGACACGTCACAGAAGGAGATGGTTTCTCTCCCCTACCGACTTTCTCAAGCACTTCCCACCTCCAAACAATCACAGGAAATAAGTGAAAGAGTATGCTAACACCCCAGGAGAGCTCTAAGAGAGAAGACAGAGCCAGTGATACAATGTAACAAGTTCAAATCAGAAGACAGAAAGAATTGCAATCAGGCACTCACAAGAAGCAGAGGGCCTCCCAGGTGGCGCTAAGTGGCAAAGAACCTGCCTGCCAGGGCAGGAGACACAAGGGACACGGGTATGATCCCTAGGTCGGGAAGATCCCCTGGAGAAGGGGAATGGGTTCCCACTCCAGTATTTTTGCATGGAGAATCCCATGGAGAAAGGAGCCTGGCGGGCTATAGTCCATGGTGTCACAAAGAGTCAGACACGACTGAAGCGACTTAGCACACACAGCAGAAAGCACACCACCTGTCCTTAAGTCTTCCCTGAAGTAGAAAACCACAGCGGCATGAAGACTAAATGTTGAGACCCCTTGCTTTGGTGCCACATGCAGCGGAAATTCCCTTCCAAAGCGAGGAGCCGAGACATGCATGAAAAGCAAGGGAGCAAACTGGGGGAAATCAGTAAAGCTGTGAGAAGATATGATGGGAAAGCAAGGGACAGTGATGAGTACGGAAGAAATGCCTTTCTTGGGAACAAACTTTGTATAAGAAATGTGAGGATATTGGAGGGAAGTTCTACTGCAGTTACCTTCCTTTATATCAGATACTTGCATCTTGTACTAACGTAGTATGTTTTGAGATTCACTATATAATCATATCATTTCTATAATAAACAAAAAGTGAGCACAGATAAGGAATGATTGTGTTAAATGGGACACACAATGGATGAAGTTAAAAATACTAGGTTAAATATGAGAAAATCAAATGTGGGGAAAAAATTGAAGTGATTCAAATGAGCTCAGTACAGAATGATTCAAGACAGAAAATGTGGACAGAATGGAACTTATGGAAGACATTCAAAAGACCAAAATTCAAATGAAAAAGAAATGGGGGAAAAAGACAGTAAATGCAGTTTTAACAGAATATAATTTTCCACAGCTAAAGAAAGATTTAAGATCCCAGGACAGGACTTAAAAGCTACTATAAAAATAAATTTATGAAAAAAAAAACCCTTAAATCCCATTAAATTTAAGGCCTTAGCTTTCATTTTCAAGATCTAAAATCCCTATAGTTAGAAAAGAAAACATAAAGAGAACTTCAACAGAACTTATCTAAACTGGACTGGTTTCAAATCAGACTTTCACAACCAGATACCAGAAAACAATGAAACTGAAAAGCATTCACTCTTTTGAGAGAAAAACAAATGATGACCCAAGAACTAAACAGCCAGCACATTCTTGATTAATTGATAATGTATAAGAGCAGTAGAAAGCCATTCTCTCATATGCAAATTCTACCAAACTATTTAACATTTTATCCTTTCTGCAAGGACCAAAGAATAACTAAAGGCCTAGCTTACCTACCCAAGAGAATAAATTTAAAAACTCAAGAATTAAAACATTAGGGTTGAAAAGAAGAGGTAATTCTCATTGATTATCTTTAAGTTTAATGTAATGTCCAAAATAAATCTTCAACTAGCTACTTTATATATTATAATAATGGCACTGCCCTCGCTGTTCAGTTAGTTGCCCATTTGCATCCAACTCCTGCTACCCCATGGACTGTAGCCCACCAGTTTTCCTCTGTCTATGGGATTTCCCAGGCAAGAAATGGAGTGGGTTGCTACTTCCTTCTCCAAGGGATCTTCCCGACCTAGGACTGAACCTGTGTCTCCTGCATTGCGGGCAGATTCTTTACCACTGACCATCAGGGAAGTCCTAATGATGGCATTAAACAATCGTACGTAGAAAAATGCGATATTATCAGAAGAAATGAGAATATTATAGAGTAACCTGAGAGGAATAAAAAGCATGTTAATTTATTATTTTACATAGTATACATGAAAGAAAACAATCTCAGAATTCTAGACAATTAAGGGTCATTTGACTTTGTGTGATTATAAGAAAAAGATCCTATAAACACTTTTAAACCTTAGAAATCATCACTATGAACAGAGCTAGTGGAGGTGATGGAATTCCAGTTGAGCTATTTCAAATCCTGAAAGATGATGCTGTGAAAGTGCTGCACTCAACATGTCAGCAAATTTGGAAAACTCAGAAGCGGCCACAGGACTGGAAAAGGTCAGTTTTCATTCCAATCCCAAAGAAAGGCAATGCCAAAGGATGCTCAAACTACCACACAATCGCACTTATCTCACATGCTAGTAAAGTAATGCTCAAAATTCTCCAAGCCAAGCTTCAGCAATACGTGATCCATGAACCTCCAGATGTTCAAGCTGGTTTTAGAAAAGGCAGAGGAACCAGAGATCAAATTGCCAACATCTACTGGATCATCGAAACAGCAAGAGAGTTCCAGAAAAACATCTATTTCTGCTTTATTGACTATGCCAAAGCCTTTGACTGTGTGGATCACAATACACTGTGGAAAATTCTGAAAGAGATGGGATTACCAGACCACCTAACCTGCCGCTTGAGAAACCTGTATGCAGGTCTGGAAGCAACAGTTAAAACTGGACATGGAACAACAGACTGGTTCCAAATAGGAAAAGGAGTACATCAAGGCTGTATATTGTCATCCTGCTTATTTAACTTATATGCAGAGAACATCATGAGAAACACTGGGCTGGGAAAAGCACAACCTAGAATCAAGATTGCCGGGAGAAATATCACTAATCTCAGATATGCAGATGACACCACCCTTATGGCAGAAAGTAAAGAGGAACTAAAAAGCCTCTTGATGAAAGTGAAAGAGGAGAGTGAAAAAGTTGGCTTAAAGCTCAACATTCAGAAAATGAAGATCATGGCATCTGGTCCCATCAGTTCATGGGCAATAGATGGGGAAACAGTGGAAACAATGTCAGACTTTATTTTTGGGGGCTCCAAAATCACTGCAGATGGTGATTGCAGCCATGAAATTAAAAGACGCTTACTCCTTGGAAGAAAAGTTATGACCAACCTAGATAGCATATTGAAAAGCAGAGACATTCAGTTCAGTTCAGTTCAGTCGCTCAGTCGTGTGCGACTCTTTGTGACCCCATGAATCGCAGCACGCCAGGCCTCCCTGTCCATCACCAACTCTTGGAGTTCACTCAGACTCGCGTTCATCGAGTCAGTGATGCCATCCAGCCATCTCATCCTCTGTCGTCCCCTTCTTCTCCTGCCCCCAATCCCTCCCAGCATCAGAGTCTTTTCCAATGAGTCAACTCTTAGCATGAGGTGGCAAAAGTACTGGAGTTTCAGCTTTAGCATCAGTCCTTCCAAAGAAATCCCAGGGTTGATCTCCTTCAGAATGGACTGGTTTGATCTCATTGCAGTCCAAGGGACTCTCAAGAGTCTTCTCCAACACCACAGTTCAAAAGCATCAATTCTTCGGCACTCAGCCTTCTTCACAGTCCAACTCTCACATCCATACATGATTACTGGAAAAACCATAGCCTTGACTAGACGGACCTTAGTCAGAAAAGTAATGTCTCAGCTTTTGAATATGCTATCTAGGTTGGTCATAACTTTTCTTCCAAGGAGTAAGCGTCTTTTAATTTCATGGCTGCAATCACCATCTGCAATGATTTTGGAGCCCCCCAAAAAATAAAGTCTGACACTGTTTCCACTGTTTCTCCATCTATTTCCCATGGAGTGATGGGACCAGACGCCATGATCTTTGTTTTCTGAATGTTGAGCTTTAAGCCAACTTTTTCACTCTCCTCTTTCACTTTCCTCAAGAGGCTTTTTAGTTCCTCTTCACTTTCTGCCATAAGGGTGGTATCATCTGCATATCTGAGATTAGTGATATTTCTCCCAGCAATCTTGATTCCAGTTTGTGTTTCTTCCAGCCCAGCATTTCTCATGATGTTCTCTGCATATAAGTTAAATAAGCAGGGTGACAATATACAGCCTTGACGTACTCCTTTTCCTATTTGGAACCAGTCTGTTGTTCCATGTCCAGTTCTACCTGTTGCTTCCTGGCCTGTGTACAGATTTCTCAAGAGGCAGGTTAGGTGGTCTGGTATTCCCATCTCTTTCAGAATTTTCCACAGTTTATTGTGATCCACATTTCTTTGCCAATAAATGTCCATCGAGTCAAGGCTATGGTTTTTCCTGTGGTCATATATGAATGTGAGAGTTGGACTGTGAAGAAAGCTGAGGACCAAAGAATTGATGCTTTTGAACTGTAGTGTTGGAGAAGACTCTTGAGAGTCCCTTGGACTGCGAGGAGATCAACCAGTCCATTCTAAGGAGATCAGCCTTGGGATTTCTTTGGAAGGAATTATGCTAAACCTGAAACTCCAGTACTTTGGCTACCTTATGCAAAGAGTTGACTTATTGGAAAAGACTCTGATGCTGGGAGGGATTGGGAGCCGGAGGAGAAGGGGACGACGGATGATGAGATGGCTGGATGGCATCAGACTCAATGGACGTGAGTCTGAGTGAACTACTGGTGTGCTGTGATTCATGGGGTCGCAAAGAGTCAGACACGACTGAGTGACTGAACTGAACTGAAACACTTTTAATAAGAAAGAAACTGGTAAAACTTTAAAAAGTACAGTTTAGCAAGGTAGACCAAAAGCTTAGAATTACTGAAACCCTTTGTACTAATAGCTACATTTTTTATTATGTGCAGTAAAACACAGTTTAAATAACACAACTTTGGAAACAATAGAAAATTGGCTAAATGAAAGACAATGTTTTAGGAAGGTTAAGTATAACTCTGGCAAAATCTTCATACTATATTAAGTAATGGGAAATGGGGGGTTTATATGTACAAATAAAAAAATTCACAAAACCTGTGGGATTATACTAAAAGCACTGTAAGTATGCTTCTCTTGTAATAGAAGTGGCTTGATTGTGTGGATTTGATCCTAAATTTGGAACTGGAAAATGGGAATTTGAATCACAATCTCAACTACTTTTAACTGAGTCGTGTTACCATGGTCAAGTAACATCTCCCCTCTCCAGACCTCAGTTTCAATTCAGTTCAGTCGTTCAGTTGTGTCCGACTGTTTGTGACCCCATGAATTGCAGCACGCCACGCCTCACTGTCCATCACCAACTCCTGGGGTTCACTCAAATCCATGTCCACTGAGTCAGTGATGCCATCCAACCATCTGATCCTCTGTCGTCCCTTTTTCCTCCTGCCCTCAATCTTTCCCAGCATCAGGGTCTTTTCAAATGAGTCAGCTCTTCCCATCAGGTGGCCACAGTATTGGACTTACAGCTTCAACATCAGTCCTTCCAATGAACACCCAGGAACGATCTTCTTTAGGATGGACTGGTTGGATCTCCTTGCAGTCCAAGGGACTCTCAAGAGTCTTCTCCAACACCACAGTTCAAAAGCATCAATTCTTCGGTGCTCAGCTTTCTTCACAGTCCAACTCTCACATCCATACATGACCACAGGAAAAACCATAGCCTTGACTAGATGGACCTTTGTTGGCAAAGTAATGTCTCTGCTTTTCAATATGCTATCTAGGTTGGTCATAACTTTCCTTCCAAGGAGCAAGCATCTTTTAATTTCATGGCTGCAGTCACCATCTGCAGTGATTTTGGAGCCCAAAAAATAAAGTCAGCCACTGATTCCACTGTTTCCCCATCTATTTCCCATGAAGTGATGGGACCAGATGCCATGATCTTCGTTTTCTGAATGTTGAGCTTTAAGCCAACTTTTCCACTCTCCTCTTTCACTTTCATCAAGAGGCTCTTTAGTTCTTCTTCACTTTCTGCCATAAGAGTGGTGTCATCTGCATATCTGAGATTAGTGATATTTCTCCTGGCAATCTTGATTCTAGGTTGTGCTTCCTCCAGCTCAGAGCTTCTCATGATGTACTCTGCATATAAGTTAAATAAGCAGGGTGACAATATACAGCCTTGACATACTCCTTTTCCTTTTGGACCCAGTCTGTTGTTCCATGTCCAGTTCTAACTGTTGCTTCCTGACCTGCATAGAGGTTTACCTATTGTGAAAGAACCTCAGTTTACTTATCTGTAAAATAACAATAAACATACTGTACCTTTCCTATGTTTTCTTATTAAAATGCTAAATATCAAATATAGTAACAAGAACACAGCCTAAATTTCCTCTAAGGTCCTTTTAAAATTTCTTCTTAAAATGCACAAAATTATAAAAATTAACCATAAATCTTGAGTGCCTGTACTATGTATTTTCAATCTAGGTTACCTCCTCCAAATATGAGGAGGCAGAATTACTGTTATTTTAATAGTAACGTGGCATTTCCCAAAGTACATCCACATATCACTAGTTTCTCAGAACATGAATATCTATTATAAGATAAGGGCTTCATGATAAGATAATTTGGGGAAGTACAGATTAGTAACAGGTTTCTTTACTGCAAGGCTCACAGACACTTCAATATATGGATGGAATTCTCACTGCAAGGGGGTTAAAGTTTTGACCTGAGATCTCCATCTACTTTCGGCCACATGCAGGGCTCGTGTTCTACAGACACCATATCAATGGCTGTTACCCAGAGAATGTCTGTGTCCGATCACAGTATAGCTATGACAAGGGATGAGAAAATGACTCTAATGCAATGAGAACCACAAGGCAACTGGGAAGGCAGGAAAGGAGGGAGATGACCAAGAGAAACATTCTGTCTTACCCACAGCTTTAGAAAAGGGACCTAAAGTAATTATTATTGAATAATTAACTGATTGTAATAATGGAAAGAAATAATTTCTTATGGTAGAAATATTTGTTTATGAAGTCATCATGATTTGTGAGCTTAACAGGCTTATGAACTTAACAGAACTCTGCTTACCTGAAACTATCAGTTCAGTTCAGTCTCTCAGTCATGTCCCACTCTGTGCGACCCCATGGACTGCAGCACGCCAGGCATCCCTGTCCATCACTAACTCCCAGAGCTTGATCAAAGTCAGGTCCATTGAGTTGGTGATGCCATCCAACCATCTCATCCTTTGTCGTCCCCTTCTCCTCCTGCCTTCAATCTTTCCCAGCATCAGGGTCTTTTCCAATGAGCCAGCTCTTCATATCAGGTGGCCAAAGTATTGGAGTTTCAGCTTCAACATCAGTCCTTCCAATGAATATTCAGAACTGATTTCCTTTAGGATGGACTGGTTGGATCTCCTTGCAGTCTAAAGGACTCTCAAGAGATTTCTCCAACACCACAGTTCAAAAGCATCAATTCTTCAGTGCTCAGCTTTCTTTATAGTCCAACTCTCATATCCATACATGATGACTGGAAAAACCATAGTTTGGACTAGATGGACCTTTGTCAGCAAAGTAATGTCTCTGCTTTTTAATATGCTGTCTAGGTTGGTCATAGCTTTTCTTCCAAGGAACAAGCGTCTTTTAATTTCATGGCTTCAGTCACCATCTGCAGTGATTCTGGGAGCCCCCCAAAATAGTTCTCACTGTTTCCACTGTTTCCCCATCTATTTTCCATGAAGTGATAGGACCGGATGCCATGATCTTAGTTTTCTAAATGTAAAGT
Source organism: Budorcas taxicolor (assembly GCF_023091745.1). Classification (NCBI taxonomy): domain Eukaryota; kingdom Metazoa; phylum Chordata; class Mammalia; order Artiodactyla; family Bovidae; genus Budorcas; species Budorcas taxicolor. Next base: position 8,972,138 of record NC_068914.1, read on the forward strand.
TTTAAGCTAATTTTTTCACTCTCTTCTTTCACTTTCATCAAGAGGCTTTTTAGTTCTTCATCACCTTCTGCCATAAGGGTGGTGTCATCTGCATATCTGACGTTACTGAGATTTCTCCAAGCAATCTTGATTCCAGCTTCTGCTTCATCCAGCCCAGCATTTTGCATGATGTACTCTGCATATAAGTTAAATAAGCAGGATGACAATATACAGTCTTGACGTACTCCTTTCCCGATTTGGAACCAGTTTGTTGTTCCATGTCCTGTTCTAACTGTTGATTCTTGACCTGTATACAGATTTCTCAAGAGGCAGGTCAGGTGGTCTGGTATTTCCGTCTCTTTCAGAATTTTCCACAGTTTATTGTGATCCACACAGTCAAAGGTTTTCGCATAGTCATATAGCAGAAGTAGATGTTTTTCTGGAACTCTCTTGTGTTTTTGATGATCCAACGAAATGGATCGATGATGTTTGAAATTTGATCTCTGATTCCTCTGCCTTTTCTAAATCTAGCTTGAACATTTGGAAGTTTATGGTTCAAGTACTGTTGAAGCCTGGCTTGGAGGATTTTGAGCATTACTTTGCTAGCACGTGAAATGAGTGCAATTTTGCAGTAGTTTGAACATTCTTTGGCATTGCCTTTCTTTAGGATTGGAATGAAAACTGACCTTTTCCAGTCCTGTGGCCACTACTGAGTTTTCCAAATTTGCTGGCATATTGAGTGCAGCACTTTCACAGCATCATCATTTAGGATTTGAAATAGCTCAACTGGAATTCCATCATCTCCACTAGCTTTGTTTGTAGTGATGCTTCCTAAGGCCCACTGGACTTTGCATTCCAGGATGTCTGGCTCTAGGTGAGCGATCACACTCATTGTGATTATCTGGGTCATGAAGGTGTTTTTTGTATAATTCTTCTGTGTATTCTTGCCACCTCTTCTTAATATCTTCTGCTTCTGTTAGGTGCATACCATTTCTGTCCTTTATTGTGTCCATCTTTACATGAAATGTTCCCTTGGTATCTCTAATTTTCTTTAAGAGATCTCCAATCTTTCCCATTCTATTATTTTTCTCTACTTCTTTGCATTGATCGCCAAGGAAGGCTTTCTTATCTCTCCTTGTTATTCTTTGGAACTCTACATTCAAATGGGTATATCTTTCCTTTTCTCCTTTGCCTTTAGCCTCTCTTCTTTTCTCACCTATTTGTAAGGCCTCTTCAAACAACCATTTTGCCTCTTTTCATTTCTTTTTCTTGAGGATGGTCTTGATCACTGCCTCCTGTACAATGTCACTAACCTCTGTTCATACTTCTTCAGGCACTCTGTCTATCAGATCTAAACCCTTGAATCTATTTGTCATGTCCACTGTGTAATTGTAGGGGATTTGATTTAGGCCATACTTGAATGGCCTAGTGGTTTTCCCTACTTTCTTCATTTTAAGTCTGAATTTGACAATAAGGAGTTCATGATCTGAGCCACAGTCAGCTCCTGGTCTGAAACTATAGCTATATATGTTTCTCATGCCTAAAAAACAAAACAAACAAAAAAAAGACCTAGCCAATGTTCTCCACTTTTTTCCAGTAGTAGAGAGTGTAAGATGATCAAGAGGGCAGATTCATCCCAAGAATAGTGGAAAGTTATTCACAATTACAACTATCAGATCTCCACGGCACTCATAGCAACTTCCAATACATTGTAAAGGCTTCTAAAAAAAAAAAAAGTGTATTTTTGGAAACCAATATGCTTTCTACTCTTACGGCAGAAAGTGAAGAGGAACTAAAAAACCTCTTGATGAAAGTGAAAGAGGAGAGTGAAAAAGTTGGCTTAAAGCTCAACATTCAGAAAACGAAGATCGTGGCATCTGATCCCATCACTTCATGGCAAATAGATGGGGAAACAGTGGAATCAGTGGCTGACTTTCTTTTTTGTGGCTCCCAAATCACTGCAGATGGTGACTGCAGCCATGAAATTAAAAGACGCTTGCTCCTTGGAAGGAAAGTTATGACCAACCTAGATAGCATATTCGAAAGCAGAGACATTACGTTGCCAACAAAGGTCCGTCTAGTCAAGGCTATGGTTTTTCCTGTGGTCATGTATGGATGTGAGAGTTGGACTGTGAAGAAAGCTGAGCACCGAAGAATTGATGCTTTTGAACTGTGGTGTTGGAGAAGACTCTTGAGAGTCCCTTGGACTGCAACGAGATCCAACTAGTCCATTCTGAAGGAGATCAACCCTGGGATTTCTTTGGAAGGAATGATGCTAAAGCTGAAACTCTAGTACTTAGGCCACATCATGCAAAGAGTTGACTCGTTGGAAAAGACTGATGCTGGGATGGATTGGGGGCAGGAGTAGAAGGGGACGACAGAGGATGAGATGGCTGGATGGCATCACTGACTCGATGGACGTGAGTCTGAGTGAACTCTGGGAGTTGGTGGTGGACAGGGAGGCCTGGCATGCTGCGATTCATGGGGTCACAAAGCGTAGTACACGACTGAGCGACTGAACTGAACTGATGTTTTCCACATGAAATCTGTTAGTGAATTCTGATAAGTGAAATATATAATCAAAGAACAAAACAATTTTATTTTTTAAAACTATTTCAAACTGGTAGATAGTTCACAGTTTTAGTTTTCACTCAGCTTATATTACCAATTATCCCAATTATTATTGGGATAATGAAACAAATGACAGTTTTTACTTGTCAGTTAATACAAGTTAGAAAGAATCTAACTTAAACTGAGGTTTTATTTTAATTACCTAAAAAGAAGTTTTTTTTACTAAGAGAGTTCTTGCCAAGGTAAGTCAAAAATTAAGCATGATACTTTGTCTCACTTGATTATGCTTGAAATTATGATGTAATATGTAACTTGCTTATCAATTGTGATATGTAATATGTAACTTGCTTATCCCATTCATGAAAATTATTGGTTCTCAGGAATTTACATAGTTCATTCTGAAGATTAAAGAATTATCATTTTTCAAACATTAAAGATTAGTAACAGATACATCCTACTTCATATACAACAGATAAGCAAGGAACTACTCTTTAGCACAGGGAACTATATTCAGGGGCTTCCCTGATGATTCAGTGGTTAAAACTCTGCCCTTCCAGTGCAGGGGTGTAGGTTCAATCCCTGGTCAGAGAACTAAGGTCCCACATGCACATGGTGCGACCAAAAAATGGGGGAAAAAAGTACTATATTCAACATAATAACCTATAATGGGAAAGAATTTTTAATTGAATATGTACATATATATGTCTAATTGAATCACTTTGTTGTATACCTAAAACTAACACAATACTCAAACAACGATACTTCAACTTTAAAAATATATATTAAGAGTTCATATATTAAGACACTATTTTGTTTAAGTTGAAAGTAACAGCAAAAATGCATGCATGCATACACGCGAGTGAAACTGCTTCAGTCATGTCCAACTCTTTGTGACATTAAGGACTATAGCCCGCCAGCCAGGCTTCTCAGTCCATGGGATTCCCCAGGTAGGAACATCTGAGTGGGTTACCATTTCATCCTCCAGGGGATCTTCGTGACGCCAGAATCAAGCCCCATCTCTTCTGTCCCCTGCGCTGGTAGGTGGGTTGCTCTGTCCTGCTAAACCAACAGCCTCCATCCCCATTAGCAGCCTTCGAGCCTGTGCTCTGAGCTACAGTGTCTGCCGGGTGCCAAGCTCCACGCTTCTTACGTGGCTTTTCACGACTTTCTGTCCTATGACCCTGAGGTTGTAGGAACCACTTTCTCAACAAGAGTCAGTCAGAGGAATTAGCGAAACAGATTAATGGGTCCATCCTGTAAAGCAAAATGCCGTTGTTGTGTCTTTAAGTCATTTCCGACTTTTTCGCCATCCCATCGACTGTAGCTCGCCAGGCTCCTCTGTCCATGGGATTTCCCAGGCAAGAATCCTGGAGCAAGTTGTCATTTCCTTCTTCAGGGGATCTTCCCAACCCAGGGATCAAACCTGCTTCTCCTGCGTTGGCAGGCAGGTTCTTTACCGGTGAGCCACCAGGGAAGCCTTGCAAAGCAAGCTATTATTCACATAGACAGTGTGTATATTGAAAATCCTCATTAGTACTGAAATAACTTCAGAGTTCCTGTCAATCAGCAGTCTCTCATGCCCAACCCTTTCTGATTCTACAGATCTGTATCAAAGCCTATATCATAACATATATGATATGCTATGATACATGATATCAGGGCATAAAGATGTATCCTGCCTTTGCATAAATCGGTACTCTATCAGTGGGAATAGTAAATACAGTGTTCTCAGGTTTTTGACTCAATGTATCTACTTTTCCACATCCTGGTTCCCAAGATAGCTAGCTAAACAATCAATTCAATGTTTGGAGAGCAAGAGTCGTAACATACAAATCTGGGTTTGTATTTCATTAGCAGTGAAAAAGTACTACATTTATTTCTGCTTGAAATTTTCAGCAATGAGGGACTTTTCTAGTGGTACAGTGGAGAACAGTCTGCCTGCCGATGCAGGGGACACAGCTTTGATTCATATTTAGGGAAGGTTCACATGCCACAGAGCAACGTAGCACATACGCCACAACTACTGAAGCCCACACAGCTGGAGCCGCGCTCCGCAGCAAGAGAAGCCATCACAATGAGAAGCCCCAGCACTGCAGCTAGAGAGTAGCCCCTGCCCGCCACAGCCAGAGGAAGCGTGTGCAGCACGGAGGACCCGGCGCAAACACAGTGAGTAAGAGCTTTCAGCAAGGAGTGTTCTCTCAGACAGAAAAAACTATCTTGACAAACATAATTTAGCTAGTTTTTTCTCAAATATTGATAACATTATATAAAAATATTGATAACATATTAATAGCATTACCTACAACATAAAATATTCATAACATTACATTACATACATAATGTAATTGTAATGTAATGTATGTATGTATGTATAATGTAACATTGTAATATAATGTTACATAATGTTATGTAACATTATATTACAATGTTACATTACATTATACTACATTTACATTACATTACATTACAATGTTACAATTATGTAACTGTTATATGGCACCCCACTCCAGTACTCTTGCCTGGAAAATCCCATGGGTGGAGGAGCCTGGTAGGCTGCAGTCCATGGGGTCACTAGGAGTCGGATGCAACTGAGAGACTTCACTTTCACTTTTCACTTTCATGCATTGGAGAAGGACATGGCAACCCACTCCAGTGTTCTTGCCTGGAGAATCCCAGGGAAGGGGGAGCCTCGTGGGCTGCTGTCTCTGGGGTCGCACAGAATCGGACACAACTAAGGCGACTTAGCAACAGCAGCAGCAACTGTTATATAACAGGTAATGTACATTATGTAACATTACTTACATACATAACATATATTACACTGATAACATACAAAGATTGATAACATTACATACAACATAAAATACTGATAACATTACATACAAATATTGATAACATTATAGCATTAATAACAGTAACACTCTCACTAATTGCTACTAATATGACTATTTTAATCTCTAGTCTGGGAATTTCACCTGAAACCTTCCAGCACCAAAGAATAGTAAAAAATACAGTAGTTAACATATATCAGAAATGGATATGTTTCCATACTACTTATTGCTGTTAGTGAATTTAACATCCTGAATTCTCGCTACTGCATCAGAATCTCATAGTTAATTGGCAAAATCGGTAATAATAAGACTAAAGCAATGAAATCAATGTGACTTTACTGCAGTCTCAACTTCTAAAAGTTATAATTTCTACAAGAGGATTTGTAATTTAAAGAAAAGAACCGATGAAACCAGTTTTCCCACATAAAACTATACAGATGACTTCATAAATAAACCATAAAAATATTCCCTTGGAGAAAACAGACTTAAATATCTTTTAGATACATCTTCAAATTTTGCACATTTAATATGAGAGTAAACAGCCTCAGGATACATCTCCCTTCATCTCTGTTTAATAGCATAGGCATGACTAACAGGAATAAATTTGTAGAATATTCAAGTCAGAAGGACGCTTAGAAATAATCCAGACCTACTCTACTGTTTTTTAATTCCAGTCCTCAGATGAGGACATAGATCTAAAGATAAAAATAGCAACAGTAACTTTGAGGAATACAAACTACACCACAAACATGGTTCTACTCAAGAACCATGCCCCAAACATTATCCACAGCTGATCTTCGATCTTCAGCCTCTCCAGCATGATTCCCCTAGGTATCCATATGCAGTCTATAATTTCCTTTCTGTAAAAAAAAAAAAAAAAAATAGGCCCTTGGCCAATTAACTTCCTTCCAACTAGGCCTCTTGATGAAAGTGAAAGTGGAGAGTGAAAAAGTTGGCTTAAAGCTCAACATTCAGAAAATGAAGATCATGACATCTGGTCTCATCACTTCACAGGAAATAGATGGGGAAACAGCGGAAACAGTGTCAGACTTTCTTTTTTGGGGCTCCAAAAATCACGGCAGATGGTGACTACAGCCATGAAATTAAAAGATGCTTGCTCCTTGGAAGGAAAGTTATGACCAACCTAGACAGCATATTTAAAAGCAGAGACACTACTTTGCCAACAAAGGTCCGTCTAGTCAAGGCTATGGTTTTTCCAGTGGTCATGTATGGATGTGAGAGTTGGACTGTGAAGAAGGCTGAGCGCCGAAGAACTGATGCTTTTGAACTGTGGTGTTGGAGAAGACCCTTCAGAGTCCCTTGGACTGCAAGCAGATCCAACAAGTCCATTCTGAAGGAGATCAGCCCTGGCTGTTCTTTGGAGGGAATGATGCTAAAGCTGAAACTCCAATACTCTGGCCAACTCATGCGAAGAGTTGACTCACTGGAAAAGACTCAGATGCTGGGACGGATTGGGGGCAGGAGGAGAAGGGGACGATAGAGGATGAGATGGCTGAATGGCATCACTGACTCGATGGATGTGAGTCTGAGTGAACTCCAAGAGTTGGTGATGGACAGGGAGGCCTGGCGTGTTGCGATTCATGGGGTCGCAAAGAGTCGGACACGACTGACTGAACTGAGCTGAACTGAACTAACTCCACTTAACTGCTCTTCATAACCTCCTGGAGAGACCTTTCTACACACTTTTCTACACTTTTCCCCCTTCTGTCCATTTCTCTACCTACTACAGCCTATTTGTTGTTGACATCTCTCTAGAAGAGCATTGTTTTCATGGTTACCAATAACCTGCAAGTCACCCTAGGACAAAATGCTCAGTTCTCCTTCCACTGAACCTCACAGCAGTGTGAGCGCAGCTGACGTCAGCTTCTCCATGACACAGCCTCACCTCCGGACTCCTCTGCCCACCGTGTCTCTTTGGTCCCACCCGTCTCTCTGTCACTCTCGGGTTTCTTTGCCGCTTCTTCCTTCTCTGTCCAATTTCTAAACGTTGACTCTCTTGAGACATAATTCTGGGTCCTACTTTTCTTACCATCTAGATTCTTGCTACATGATCTCATCCTAAATGTCTATATGCTAATGATGTTCAACTTCTTCATGCTGATAACTTCCACACTTAAAACCTCCAACCCTGAATTGGCTTACTGAATTGTACACTTAACTCCACTTGGGTTTCTAATGTGCATTTAATACAGAACTCCTAATGTGCCACCACCCAAAAAACTGCTCACACTCTATCTTTCCAACTTTGTCCACAGCACTCTACCTATTCTACAGCCAGAAATAAGATTCTCTTGACTGCTTTTGCTCCCTCCCTTCCCCATCCAGAGTGGTCAAAAGACCTGAATACTATCTCCACAATTTGTATTAAATACAACGTCATAATCACTTCTGCTCCCAACAGTCTACTGCAAGCCACCATGATGTCTGACCTGCATGTCTCCAAGAGTCTCTCTTTTTGACTTGGGGAGGAGGGTAGTTAGTGAGTGGTACTAACACAGCGTTTAGAGTCCTAATGACCTGGCTTTCAGATCTTACCTCTACCACTTACTTAACTAGCACCCTGATACAGAATTTGGGTTAACTCTCACTACTTCACTGAACCATCTACTGAAGGAAACAAGGATAACAATAAACAGTTTAGAGTATTTCTATGAATTAAATAACACTACACTGTATCATCCTTGTGTGCATGCTAAGTTGCTTCAGTTGTGTCCAACTCTTTGTGACCCCCAAGGACTGTAGGCTACCAGGCTCCTCTGTCCATGGGATGCTCCAGGCAAGAATACCTGAGTGGGTTGCCATGCCCTCCTCCAGGGGATCTTCCCAACCCAGGGATCAAATCCACATCTCTTAACATCTCCTTCAATGGCAGGTGGGTTCTTTACCACTAGCACCACCTGGAAAGTCAAGGTAATGGTCAATAAACTGAAATGTATTTTTGTTCCATCCCTGTTGTTTTTCTGGTTTATTAAATACACCATTTTATTGCAAACATTATCTTACAAATTATCATATGAGACTATTCATCAATAACAACCAACAAAAGTGAATCTTATTCCTTGATTAATAAATACCTCTGTTTACTACTATCAGTCATGACAGTCAAAGGCAGTTGGTGTGATACAGTGTGTATGAATATGGATAGTGTACCTCCACAGGAAAAATATTTTCGACATGAAAAATATTTCAGTGAGTTTCCTTTTTAAAAAAAAAAAAAAGCATTTTTCACTGAATTTTTCAATATATCCTTGAGATGCAGCTAAAAATGTTTGGATACTAAAGCTCTGAGATGAATTTAACAAGTAATTTTGAAGAGGTCATTATTAGTAGCTTCTGATAATTTTCTAGCCATATTTGCTGCTCTCTCCCTTGTAACTCATACATAATTGTTCCACTGTCATTTATATTAATCAACGATGCTCTTATTCTAATTCTAAAATACATTTAATCAAATTTTAGCTATATTACATATCCTCCAAAAGCCATTTTCCCACACATATTTGACATTAACTGGGAACTTTACACATTTTGCAATATCATCTCTCTCATCAAGTTCTATTGCACCTCTATTCTGAATTTTGCCAATTAGCTTTCATTGCTTCTAAGTCACATGATGGGATACTGGATTAATGATACAAGATAAAGTTTTTATTTTCATCAGAAAATTTATCATTAAAAATATACCATGGTATTCACACAGGCTAAATTTTTTTAATAGTTATATGTGTCATTTTCTCTTTTACCACCTAATAAACACCTGCAATAATAGGAGTTTCACATAAATAGTTGTGGGATAAATAACTCATTGTACCATGACTATAAGTTTCTTCTTTCATTGAAAATAATTAAAAGACATTGATTATAAGTGCAATTAACACTTTTGCCAAGTATCAATTCAATTTGAAAGTTTTAAGCTTTTATTTTCAAAAATATCACTGCAAAATATATAGAAGTGTCATTTTGTATATTTGATTTAAAAACTATTCTAAAATATCTTAATTTTCATAACTGTACTAAATTTATCCTCTAAAACTTTTGTTTAAAATTGAAATTGTCCCTTATTAGTCAATATTTTATCAATATTTCACTATTTACATTTCTAAATCCTGCATTTGAGCACAGCTGTATATTTTTTAATTCATCATTCTTCTTAATAATAAATCAATCCATGTTAAGTGCAATCTATATTTAGTAAACTGTGGCAGTTGTTACAAATTCAATAATGTTCTTTCTGAAAAACACTCAAATTCTATAGTCCAAAACGTGACTGAAAAATCTCAACACTTTTACTCACAACACAAAAACAATTCCTGGCTTTGCCTCACAATTAACAACTAATTACACAAAAATAAAAATGAATTTTACTCTCTCTTTACAGTGATGATCAAATTGACTCTCACAGGCTAGAAAATCAAATGAACAGTTAATGAAAAATATGATGAAACAATCCATTTCTACCCAGTAGGTACATTCAGTGCACTCCTCTGCTAATTGCTGTCTCACTTTGTGAGCTGTTATTTGTCACAGTAATTTTTGTCAAGCATGCAAATTCTCCATTAACAGATTTATGCAAATATTTCTATATTATGGTGTACTATATATTATTATTATACTGTTCTGTTCCACTCTATACTATTTTTCTTTTCCTTTTTAAAATACTGATTGTAACCTACAAGATTAGTTTTATTACCTACTCAAGGGTCACAACCAGCATTTTCAAAAACACTAATTTATGCTATACAACACAATGGAAGATGAGAAAAGCATCAGAAATTAAATTTAGGCACATCACATTGAAAGCATCTGCCTTAAACACATCTAGTCTCTGGAACTTCTCCACTTCCCATCTACCTGCTTCCAACTCACTTCCCAAGCCCCCTGTATTAATAATCATTCATTAGGCAAGGGTTCTTTACAAAGTGAACAGTCATATTTCTCTAAAAATTGTTGGGATATGTCACAAACAGTAATGATAGTGATTATACAAACTTTAATGTTTGTAAATTTGAAATAGATGATAATTATAAGCAGAACTTAGAGCTGAAAACTCAGGATGCCACTATCAAGTCCAAACCTCAGAAGATGAGCTTGGACTGTTCTAGTTATCAGTCTTGGTCCAAGGTCACTTCTGAACAGCACACACAGTGGCAACATATAACCTTCTAGCTGAGACAGTGGAGTATGTGGAATAAGAGGACTGGCTCCGGAATCTGACTTTCTGGGCTTAAATCTCATCCTACCCATGTCAATGCTGTATTCAGTTTCCCAAACTGTAAAATAGGTTAACAACAATATCTCATAGGGATGCTTAAGGAATTAACAAGAGTTGAACAAAGCACTCAGAGCAATACTGGCACATAGTAAACACACACAGATGTTAAAAAATGTTGTAATTATTCTGTTACTCTTTGATCCATTCACTGGTATGTCTCCTCCATCCATGGGATTTTCCAGGCAAGAACACTAGAGTGGGTTGCTGTTTCCTTCTCCAGGGGATCATCTCAACCTAAGGATCAAACTCAGGTCTTTCTCACTGCAGGCAGATTCTTTACCATCTGAGTTACCAGGGAATCCCCACTTTCAAAATAAACAAAGTACTCAGACCAATACTGGCACATAGTAAGCACACACAGATGTTAATAAACATTGTATTTATTCTGTTATTCTTTGATACCTTCACTAGTATGTCTACATATGTATGTAAATCTTGGTACATTTTCTGCCTTAATTTTCTCTGAGCATTGTACAAGGCATTCCTCTAATGCCTCTGCTGTTAACAAAACATACATTTTGAAGGTTTATTAAAATATTTTTTTTAGGTTCATTAAAATATTTTTGTTTCTTTTCTCCTATTGTATAGTTTATAATGCTATCTTCAGAAAACCTTTGCAGTTAATCTATTTCATCACCCATTCTTTTGTTCATGCACAATATTTGTTCATGGGCAATAATAAAACAGATGTGATGCTAAGTCCTGGAATGATACAGTCCATGTTATCAAAGGAGTTAATGACCTGATGAGATGGAATGAACACACACAAAAAAATTAATTATAAATTATATATACAGCAAGGGTGATTCAGAGAAAAAGATTAAAAATGTTTTGGAAATACAGGATAATACAAATGTTTATGTCAATGGGAAGAGTCACTGAAAAGGGAATATTCAGATTGCCTCAGAGCATAAATAGGAGCTTGGCAAAGGAGAAGTTCAATTGGCATAACAGAATTCTAAGCAGTAAAAGAGGTCCTACTTGGTTTTCACAGGACAATTGTAGGAGAATTGTGGATGAAAGTTTGGAGGGAGTGAGGTCAAGGATTAAGAATAATTAAGGATCATGAATTAACAGGAGCTGGGACTGCACAAGAAGCTGATGACAAAAGGGATGTAGGTAAAAGTATAAGATCTTGAACTTGATATTTAATTGCTAATGCAACTGTATTAACTTCCTATTGCTGCTATTATAAATTACCACAAATTTAGTGGCTTAAATCAACATAAATTTCTTCTCTTACAGTTGTTTGGAGGTCAGAAGTTCAAAACCAGTCTCTCTGACTTCAAAGAGTGTCAGCAGAACTGACTCCTTCTGGGGCCTCCAAAGGGAAAGTCTGCTTCCTTGACTTTTCAGCCAGCTTTTTCCAGTGGTTACCTCTATTCCTTGGCTTGTGCCCCTCTCCATCTTCAAAGTGCATCCATTCAATCTTTGCTGGAGTCATTGTACTGCCTTCTTTCCTTCTGACTCAGACTCTTCTTGAATATCCATCATGATTACCTTAGGCCCACCTTGATCATTCTGGATAATTTTTCCATCTCAAGATCTTCACCTTAATCACATCTTCAAAGTCCTTTTAGCCATACAAGGAAACATTCACAGGTTCCAAGGATTAAGATGTGCACATGTTTGGGGGCCATTATTAAGCCTACCACAGTGATAAATGGAAATCAATAAAGGAGGGGAGAGACTGAGCTTATCTGAGCTCTGTCACGTTTTAGGCATCTTAACATAAGGACGCAAGATGTCTTATTACTACATTAACAGCAACTAGTAAGAGCCAACTCACTGGAAAAGACCGTGATGCTGGGAAAGATTGAGGACAGGAGGAGAAGTGGGTGACAGAGGATGAGATGGCTGGACGGCATCACCCACTCAACAGACATGAGTTTGAGCAAACTCCAGGAACCCTGGCAAGCTGCAGTCTATGGGGTTGCAAAGGGTCAGACATAACTTAGCAACTGAACAACAGCAATGGGACCGGTACCACAACAGGTTGTAATCGCTGTCTTACAAGAAATGAAAAACAATAGATTCAACAGATCAATACTAGCCCTCAGAAAGTTAACGTGAAATATGTAGATGTTGACTGTCTCACACCAAATACAATTTCAAAAAGACTGAAAACTAAAAATCAAATGTAGAGGACTTTCCTGATGGTCAAGTGGTTAAGACTGTGCCTTCCAATGCAGGGGGTGCAGGTTCAATCCCTGGTGCAGGGAGCTAAGAACTTACATGCCTTGTGGCCAAAAAACCAAAACATTACATATTAAAAAAAAAAAAAAAAAAAAGCAATACTGTAACAAATTCAAGAAAGACTAAAAATGGTCCACATCAAAAAATCTTTAAAAAATATATAAATATGAATTCTTTGCATATTAGTGTTATTGAAGCACATAAGTCTGAGAAAACATGCCCAAAGTAAAGCAGATAAAGCCTTTAGGGCAACCAACATCTAAACAAAGGAGCAGCTTCTGTGGATTCTAGATATTCTAGGACGATTCTAATTTTAACTACCCGCTCTATCGTTTGATGTTCCTAGCCCAATTTTGGGTTCAGTTAGTATGATCACAGACTTGAGGTGTTCATGTCTCCAGATGTGGTTACACTGTTGGAGCACCAGTAGCACCTTCCCCTGCTGTAGCCCATCTGTAGCCCAACAGGCCGGAGAGCCAAGAACCCATCAGCATCTCCACCCACCATGGCTACAGTCCACATGGTCCTCCTGATTTCCTGCCCAAGAGTCAAGGAAACAGGATTTTTAAATCATTAAGCTTCTGGCTCCTTCTTCGTGGCACTAGTACAGCAAGGTGGTAGAGGCTGTCTACGCTTCTTTCTAAGTCATTTCCTAACTTTACCATTTTGCTAAACTAAACTTGTTCATTTAATCATATTAAGGACTGAACTGTGTCCCCTGCCAAATTCATATACTGAAACCTTCAAGTCCAAGGGGTCACAAAGAGTCAAACATGGCTGAGCAACTTTCACTCATTTACTCACCCCCAGGACCTCAGAATATGACTGTATTTGGAAATAAGAGCTTTAAAAAGTTGATTACGTTCAAATGAGGTCTCTCTAATTGGGTCTCAATCCAATATGACTGTTGTGCTTAAACGAAGAGGCAATGTGGGCACTCAAGGAAACATCAGGGGTGAGCATGAACAGAGGAGCCTTGTGAGGATATAGAGAGAGGGCAGCCACCTGCAAGAGAAGAAAGGCCTCCGAAGAAGCCAAAACTGGCAACACCTTGATCTTCCCTTCTAGCTTCCAAAACTGTGAGAAATTAAATTTCTGTTGTTTAAGCCACCTATGGTATTTTGTTATGGAAGCCCTTTCAAACTAATACAAATAGCTTGCACTCAAGTTAGCAAATTAAAATTCTGGAAAGCACGAGAGACAGACTGCATTTTGTATATGTTGGTGCTTATGCTGCTGCTGCTGCTGCTGCTGCTGCTAAGTCGCTTTAGTCTTGTCCGACTCTGTGTGACCCCAGAGACAGCAGCCACCAGGCTCCCCTGTCCCTGGGATTCTCCAGGCAAGAACACTGGAGTGGGTTGCCATTTCCTTCTCCAATGCACCAAAGTGAAAAGTGAAAGTGAAGTCGCTCAGTCGCGTCCAACTCCTAGCGACCCCATGGACTGCAGCCTACCAGGCTCCTCCGTCCATGGGATTTGCCAGGCAAGAGTACTGGAATGGGGTGCCATTGCTTTCTCCTACCTTATGCCAAATTATCACCTTAACACTCTCTTTACAGAAGAAAAAAAAAACAAAAGTTGATCATTTTCTTTAGTCTTAAAATATAGCATACCTCAAAGCCATGCTTTATTTATTTGTTTTTTAAAAGCCTTTATTGAATTTGTTACAAACCCACAGGCCCTGCATTGGAAGGGGAAGTCCCAACCACTGAACCACCAGGGAAGTCCTCAAAGTCATGGTTTAAATATGAACGCCGGGCGTAGTTGAAAAACCATTGTCATTTTATTTGTTCAGCTGACAAGGTGCTTTCACTCTTTCTATCTGATTCCAAGATTCCTGTGAGAGGGCAGACAGGGCAGAAATGATAACACACTCATTAACTGATGAGAAGAGTCTGTCGAACATTAACTAACCTGACCACATTTACAAATGTAATCAGTTGGCAGAAGAAAAACTCAGATTAAATACCAGTCCACTTAATTTCAAGAATGTATAGGGAAAAAAAAAAAAACTTCTACTAGAACAAAGGAGCTCAGATTCTTTTCAAGATACATTTAAAGACTGGGAAAAAGATAAAATGCTTTAAATTTAAATAGAAAGGATAATTGACTAAGATCAGATTCCTGCTTACTTAGATGTAAATTCATGAAACGCTGAGGAAGGTGATGGAGTGAGGGAGTAAAACAATAATGAGTCACCTTCTAGCCTGATTAACTCACTGATCCAGGTATGCCTGTGACCTCCTAGTGCTTTCTGGCCTTTCTCTTGTTTACTCTAAACTCGGTCGGCCTACTTGTGGAATGCACAGGCAAACGTGTACTGATTGGCTAAGTGACTGAATATAACCTGGGTTAAGCTGTCAATTAATATATGTGGCTTTTCACTTTGGATCTGGTAAAAAGCATTATAGCTGCCTCGAATGGAATACAGATAATTTCTGTATATCCATAATGTAGCTGCAACTATGGCTCCTGTGTGTTTATACAGATGATTCTCGAGGGATGACTTGGATTGTGTTTCCTGTAACTTCACAACATTCTGATGTAAGCTCTTATTATAAATCAAATTACTGCCTACATTTGCCATTTGCAAAAAATAAAAACCAACATCAAACTAAACAAAGAGAGAACTAAGTGGGACGAATGACAGGGCAGAAGGCTGTTACCAAAATACATTTCAGCCCACCTGGGCTTCCATCTCTTCTCATTTTAAATTATTCCTTTTGTTAGGTAGTTAGAGTAGGAAACAGGAGTCCAAAATGGCGGTGGCTAAAAGACAAGGAAGGGAAAAGCCCGCGAAAATAGAACAAAGGAAGGTCAAAGGAAGGTCCGAGGACCAGAGTGGGGACTTCAGGGAGAACAAACAGCAATCCTGGCTAGCCCAATCTGCATAGGGCAGGCCCAGGGGGAGGAAAAAACATATAAAAGGAGGAGCCAAAGCACTCTCTCTCTCTCTCTCCCCAACGTGCGTGCACTCTTTCTCTTTCTCTCTCCCTCTCTCTCTCCCGCACACTGGCACACTCCTCCACTCTCTTCTTTTCCCTCTTTGGGTTGGCATGCCCTCATGCTTTGAGGATGGATTCTCCTGCTATCTTTTAAATAAAACAGAGCTGTAACACTGATTTGTCTAAGAGCTGTAACAACGTTTGTCCAAGACCTGAGAGCTGTGACGCGCCGAGGGCTTTAATGTCCGTCGCTCCAAATCTTTGCTGTGACGAGACAGAACCGAGGAGCATACATTCCCCTGACACTTTATAACTCCCTAGCAATCTATGGACAGTGCCTCACAAAAATGTTTCCTTTCAACAGAAGCAAGATTTCAGAATTTGCTTTATGTTATCAGTATATAGTTACGGTGGGAGTGCTAACCTCTTCAATATTCCCCATTGAGACTCTATGTAGGAAATTAGTGATACCTTTGACACAAAATTTTCTGGATTTCCTGAACCCAGCCAGGGACTTTTTTAAAAAGATGTAACAGTACAGTAGGAAGCTATAAATACAAGACACCAAGAGTCCACAAAATTAGTTCAACTATATGGATACCCTGATGACAAAACAAACCTTTATTTTTCTTTTAATATTATTTTTTCTAAGGTCCGTCTAGTCAAGGCTATGGTTTTCCCAGTGGTCATGTATGGATGTGAGAGTTGGACTGTGAAAAAGGCTGAGTGCCGAGGAATTGATGCGTTTGAACTGTGGTGTTGGAGAAGACTCTGGAGAGTCCCTTGGACTGCAAGGAGATCCAACCAGTCCATTCTGAAGGAGATTAGCCCTGGGGTTTCTTTGGAAGGATTGATACTAAAGCTGAAACTCCAGTACTTTGGCCACCTGATGCGAAGAGTTGACTCATTGGAAAAGACTCAGATGCTGGGAGGGATTGGGGGCAGGGGAGAAGGGGACGACAGAGGATGAGATGGCTGGATGGCATCACGGACTCGATGGACATGAGTCTGAGTGAACTCTGGGAGTTGGTGATGGACAGGGAGGCCTGGCATGCTGCGATTCATGGGGTCGCAGAGAGTCAGACACGACTGAGAGACTGAACTGAACTGAACTTATGAGGAAGTATATAGGGAAATATGCCATAGATCAAGGATGAAGTTGGAAGAGCCTATAACAACAGGACAATAAGAATAGACCTGCATTGTATTTTCCACAAACCTTGTGTTTAAGAATAAACCTACATTTAATAGTCACTTTGTTCAGTTCAGTTCAGTCGCTCAGTCGTGTCCGACTCTCTGCGACCCCATGAATCACAGCACGCCAGGCCTCCCTGTCCATCACCAACTCCTGGAGTTCACTCAGACTCACGTCCATCGAGTCCGTGATGCCATCCAGCCATCTCTTCCTCGGTCATCCCCTTCTCCTTCTGCCCCCAATCTCTCCCAGCATCAAAGTCTTTTCCAATGAGTCAACTCTTCTCATCAGGTGGCCAAAGTCCTGGAGTTTCAGCTTTAGCATCATTCCTTCCAAAGAAATCCCAGGGTTGACCTCCTTCAGAATGGACTGGTTGGATCTCCTTGCAGTCCAGGGGACTCTCACGAGTCTTCTCCAACATCACAGTTCAAAAGCATCAATTCTTCAGCACTCAGCCTTCTTCACAGTCCAACTCTCACATCCATACATGACCACAGGAAAAACCATAGCCTTGACTAGACAGACCTCAGTTGGCAAAGTAATGTCTCTGCTTTTGAATATATTATCTTGGTTGCTCATAACTTTTCTTCCAAGGAGTAAGCGTCTTTTAATTTCATGGCTGCAGTCACCATCTGCAGTGATTTTGGAGCCCCCCCTCAAAAAGTCAGCTACTGATTCCACTGTTTCTCCATCTATTTCCCATGGAGTGATGGGACCGGATGCCATGATCTTCGTTTTCTGAATGCTGAGCTTTAAGCCAACTTTTTCACTCTCCTCTTTCACTTTCATCAAGAGGCTTTTTAGCTCCTCTTCACTTTCTGCCATAAGGGTGGTGTCATCTGCATATCTAAGGTGATTGATATTTCTCCCGGCAATCTTGACTCCAGCTTGTGTTTCTTCCAGTCCAGCGTTTCTCATGATGTACTCTGCATATAAGTTAAATAAGCAGGGTAACAATATACAGCCTTGACGTACTCCTTTTCCTATTTAGAACCAGTCTGTTGTTCCATGTCCAGTTGTACCTGTTGCTTCCTGGCCTGCGTACAGATTTCTCAAGAGGCAGGTCAGGTGGTCTGGTATTCCCATCTCTTTCAGAATTTTCCACAGTTTATGGTGATCCACAAGGTCAAAGGCTTTGGCATAGTCAATAAAGCAGAAATAGATGTTTTTCTGGAACTCTCTTGCTTTTTCCATGATCCAGTGGATGTTGGCAATTTGATCTCTGGTTCTTCTGCCTGTTCTAAAACCAGCTTGAACATCAGGAAGTTTACAGTTCACGTATTGCTGAAGCCTGGCTTGGAGAATTTTGAGCATTACTTTACTAGCGTGTGAGATGAGTGCAATTGTGCAGTAGTTTGAGCATTCTTTGGCATTGCCTTTCTTTGGGATTGGAATGAAAACTGACCTTTTCCAGTCCTGTGGCCACTACTGAGTTTTCCAAATTTGCTGGCATATTGAGTGCAGCACTTTCACAGCATCATCTTTCAGGATTTGAAATAGCTCCACTGGAATTCCATCACCTCCACTAGCTTTGTTCGTAGTGATGATTTCTAAGGCCCACTTTACTTCACATTCCAGGATGTCTGGCTCTAGGTGAGTGATCACACCATCGTGATTATCTGGGTTGTGAAGATCCTTTCTGTACAGTTCTTCTGTGTATTCTTGCTATCTCTTCTTAATATCTTCTGCTTCTGTTAGGTCCATACCATTTCTGTCCTTTATCGAGCCCATCTTTGCATGAAATGTTCCCTTGCTATCTCTAATTTTCTTGAAGAGATCTCTAGTCTTTCCCATTCTGTTCTTTTCCTCTATTTCTTTGCACTGATCGCTGAAGAAGGCTTTATCTCTTCTTGCTATTCTTTGGAACTCTGCATTCAGATGCTTCTATCTTTCCTTTTCTCCTTGGCTTTTCACTTCTCTTTTTTTCACAGCTATTTGTAAGGCTTCCCCAGACAGCCACTTTGCTTTTTTGCATTTCTTTTCCATGGGGATGGTCTTGATCCCTGTCTCCTGTACAATGTCATGAACTTTATTCCATAGTTCATCAGGCACTCTATCTATCAGATCTAGTCCCTTAAATCTATTTCTCACTTCCACTGTATAATCATAAGGGATTTGATTTAGGTCATACCTGAATGGTCTAGCAGTTTTCCCTGCTTTCTTCAATTTACGTCTGAATTTGGTAATAAGGAGTTCATGATCTGAGCCACAGTCAGCTCCTGGTCTTGTTTTTGTTTACTGTATAGAGCTTCTCCATCTTTAGCTGCAGAGAATATAATCACTCTGATTTTGGTGTTGACCATCTGGTGATGTCCATGTGTAGAGTCTTCTCGTGTGTTGTTGGAAGAGGGTGTTTGCTATGACCAGTGCATTCTCTTGGCAAAACTCTATTCATCTTTGCCCTGCTTCATTCTGCATTCCAAGGCCAAATCTGCCTGTTAGTCTAGGTGTTTCTTGACTTCCTACTTTTGCATTCCAGTCCCCTATAATGAAAAGGACATCTTTTTTGGGTGTTAGTTCTAAAAGGTCTTGTAGGTCTTCATAGAACCATTCAACTTCAGCTTCTTCAGTGTTACTGGTTGGGGCATAGACTTGGATTACTGTGATACTGAATGGTTTGCCTTGGAAACGAACAGAGATCATTCTGTCATTTTTGAGATTGCATCCAAGGACTGCATTTCGGACTCTTCTGTTGACCATGATGGCTACTCCATTTCTTCTGAGGGATTCCTACACACAGTAGTAGATATAATCATCATCTGAGTTAAATTCACCCATTCCAGTCCATTTTAGTTCGCTGATTCCTAGAATGTCGACATTCTCTCTTGCCATCTCCTGTTTTGACCACTTCCAATTTGCCTTGATTCATGGACCTGACATTCCAAGTTCCTATGCAATATTGCTCCTTACGGCATCGGACCTTGCTTCTATCACCAGTCACATCCACAGCTGGGTACTGTTTTTGCTTTGGCTCCATCCCTTCATTCTTTCTGAAGTTATTTCTCCACTGACCTCCAGTAGCATATTGGGCACCTACTGACCTGGGGAGTACCTCTTTCAGTATCCTATCATTTTGCCTTTTCATACTGTTCATGGGGTTCTCAAGGCAAGAATATTGAAGTGGTTTGCCATTCCCTTCTCCAGTGGACCAAATTCTGTCAGACCTCTCCACCATGACCCGCCCGTCTTGGGTTGCCCCGTGGGCATGGCTTAGCTTCATTGAGTTAGACAAGGCTGTGGTCCTAGTGTGATTAGACTGACTAGATTTCTGTCAGTATGGTTTCAGCGTGTCTGCCCTCTGATGCCCTCTTGCAACACCTACCATCTTACTTGGGTTTCTCTTACCTTGGGCGTGGGGTATCTCTTCACGGCCGGAAGGAGCAACCCCACGCCCGAGGTCAGGGCAGCGACTGGGAGGAGCAACCCCACGCCCAAGGAGTGGTGGCTGCCTGGGCTCAGTAGGTCCTAGAGGAGCCATCCCAGGTTGAAGGTCAGGAAGGGCGGCGGGAGGAGATACCCCTCATCCAAGGTAAGGAGCAGCGGCTGTGCTTTGCTGGAGCAGCTGTGAAGAGACACCCCCCGCCCAAGGTAAGAGTCACTTTGTTAGGTGGTCATTATCTTGACGCCATGCTATGTCAGGAACTAAAGAAGCTGTCCAAGGTTCTGAAACTTAGAGTGAAACTTAGCCATTGGTGAATGGCTCTTCACCAAATCTCTCTAAGTAATCGCATTATAATAATTAAGTCATAAAAGAGAACAACATTCACAAGCACTGAAAGATGCATGGAGAATAAACTTACTCCTTCCTTTACAGATGCTCTACCATCTAAATCTAAATTGTTTTCCTCTTATCAATTTACTGTTAAACTTGGTTGTTAAAGAATATATGGTAGACTTTCCTGTTGGTCCAGTGGTTAAAAATCTGCCAGCCAATGCAGGGGACATGGTTCAATCCCTGGTCTGGAAGATTTCACATGCTGCAGAGCAACTAAGTCCATGTGCTGCAACTACTGAGCCCATGGCCTGGAACCCACACTCCATGAGAGGCCACAACAATAAGAAGACCACACGCCACAATGAACAGTAGCCCCTGCTCACTGCAACTAGAGAAAGCCCAATGCAGCAATGAAGACCCAGTGCAGCCAAAACTAAAAGTAAATAAAAATTTTTAATAAAATAATAAAGAATATAAATTATTTGCTTTCATGTCATCCAGCTTATTTGATCCTCACAATAGCTCTGTGAAGTGTAAATAAATGAATTAAATCAATGAGTGAATTTTTACTTTCTTCATGTTATAGATGGAGAAACTGAGGCTGAAACAGTGTAAGTGCAACAGCACACAATTATTTATTTGTAGAACTAGAAACCAAATTTCCAAACTACAGATTATATTCTTTTATGTCATTAGCTCTCATTAATGATAAATTATGCTTTGGAAAAGTTAGTAAAACACGATAGCAGTAAAAAGACTAACACACCTATCAATTCACCCAACATAATGGAAGGTTATCATACAGCTGAACGATACACATTTTTCTGTTCTCCAGACAGAATAATAATGATCTCAGCCAGAAGAGAACACCACTTGTAATACCTGAATGTAAAATAATAAATAGATTGCATTTTTTTGGCAACTTCATCTATCCACTGATTTGATGAACTAACTTTATTAAGAGCTTACCATATGCCACGGACTGATCTAGCTACTAGAGAAAGGACAGTAAGATGATGACACTCTGACTTTGGGGGCACACATAGGTTAGTGAGGCACACGTACGTGTCGTGCTGTGTTGAGCCACTCAGTCGTGTCCAACTCTTTGCGACCCTTGGGACTCTAACCTCTCAGGCTCCTCTGTCCATGGGATTTTTCAGGCAAGAATATTGGAGTGGGCTGTCATTTCCTCCTCCAGGGGATCTTCCCAGCCCAGGAATCGAACCTGCATCTCCTGTGTCTCCTGCATTGCAGGAGGATTCTTTACCTGCTGAGCCACCAAGGAAGACTGTTAGTGAGGTGCATAGACATTGAATGAAGAGCATTCCAGCAGTGAAGTGAGTGAGGCATATAAAGACTACTACAAGAGCACAGGGGAAGAAACACCTCATTCTGTCTAGGGGCGTCATGGGAGGCAATTCTTCCAATCTGAATACCCTGGACTAGTTTCGAGGAGAAAAAAGGAAAAAAAAAAATACTGCAATAGATATTGCTTGTTTCATTTCCACTATAACATGTTCATGTCTATTTCCATTCTAAAATTTTGAGTATTCTGGGAATACCCAGAAACTGGAATTATGAGTCAAGTGTGAATATGGCAGCTATGCCCTCATCTGTTATCTATGTCATTTCTTGGATTGATTTTAACAGATCTTTCTCCTCATTATGGATCGTATTTTCCTGCTTTCTGCATACTTTGTAGGTTTTGGTTGGAAGTCAAACATTATGACTTTTACTTTGTTGGAGGCAAATATTTGTTTTTGTAGTCTACTAATATTCTCCAGCTTTTTTCTAGGATACATTTAAGTTACTTGGAAATGTTTCCTGTCCTTCTTATCTTGTTTTAAGATTTCTTAGCTGAGACCTGAAGAGTGTTTACTCTAGGACTAATGAATCCCCACTACTAACGCAAGACCCTGCTGAGTACTCTATCCAGTGTCCTGAGCATTAGATTTTCCCAGGCAGACTGGTAGCTGGAGCAGGCAATATTCCTGGGCCAGTATGAGTGTGCGGCAATCTTCCTACTAAATATTTTGGATAATTCTGTCCCTGTATGGGTGGTTCCTTCATGTGCCTGCAGTTATCAGCACTCCACTGAATGCTCAAGGGGACATGCCTTTAGAATTCTCTCTGAAACTTGCTCTCCGCAGTATCCCGTCCTGTGCACCCGGCTACCGTGGTCTCCCAGATTTTCTACTCCACCTCTCAACTCAAGAAGACCATTAGACCCCGCCTGGGTTCTCTTCCCTGTGCTACACTGGTAAGCTGTCTTACAGCAATAAGCTGCAGGGACTTTCCTGGTGGTCTAATGGCTAAGACTCCATGCTTCCAATGCAGGGGGCACAGGTTCAATCCCTGGTTGGGGAACTACATGCCAGGCAGTAAAAAAAAAAAACAACAAAACTACAACAATCGTTAAGACCCTCCTCATTCATTCACTGTCTCTCAGAGTCACTGCCTGCCATGCTAGATTCCAAGTCTCTTGAAAACTTTTGCTTCATACATTCTCTCTGCTCTTTGGCTTGTCTAGCAATCTTCTTCCTACACAAAGCCATCTCTGGCTTTGCCACACCTTTGCTATCCACATCACTCAGCACATGGTGGATTCTCAACATTTAATTTACCTAAAACATGCTAATCCACAGCCTTAACAGTCTAACATAATTAAATTTGCAATATGGAAATGAGACATTAAGAATTAAGCTGCGAATTACCTTTTTCACTACTGTAAAGCTACGGGATCAATAAAAACTGCTAATGTACAAGTTGAGAGGGGAAAATCTTTTACTCTATAAACCTAGCTGCAATGAGTCATAGACCTTGTTGTTCTTACAATTATTTTGCACTTCAGTACCTTTAACACTGATTATATCTAGAGGGGTAATTACTCACAGACCAAGTAACAAATAGCATATCTCTGACATGTTGACTTACCAGTAATTGCCAGTTCCATGCACAGTCACGTTTACTGTACAAAGATAAAAGTACTTGCTTCCTCATTGCCTATTTTATTTTTTCTTCTGTTGCTATAAAAATGTTGCCCAAGCATTAACTGACAATCTAGGAAAGTTACTTTTAAAATATCTTCACACTGGGTCTTGGCAAAAATACAAGATGAATGGATAGAAATGTTTTCATCAGCAGAAATATCAAATACGTTAGGCTTTTTTTAGTACCTACTGTGTGTCTGGCACTACAATAAAAGCAAAGTTTCAAAAATTATATCTCAGTCTCCTTTAAGCAATCTTCTAAAAGAAGAGATAGGCTTTTTTTTGAGACAATTTTTAAATGTTTTATTTTTGGCTGCGCTGGTCTCTGTTGCTGTGCGCACACTTCCTCTAGTGGCAGCGAATGGGTGCTACTCTCTAGCTGCGGTGCATGCGCTTCTCATTGCGATGGCTTTTCTTGTTACAGAGCTCAGGCTTAGTTGCTATGCAGCATGTGAGATCATCTAGGAGTAGGGATTGAACCCCTGTCCCCTGCATTGGCAGGCAGGCTCCTTTTCACTGTACCACT
The DNA here is from genome assembly GCF_023091745.1 of Budorcas taxicolor. NCBI lineage: Eukaryota > Metazoa > Chordata > Mammalia > Artiodactyla > Bovidae > Budorcas > Budorcas taxicolor. Next base: position 8,996,378 of record NC_068914.1, read on the forward strand.
AAGGAAGTCCAGACGGTCTCTTTAAAATACAGCAACATCTTGTGATAAACGCTGGGATGGTGGCCACAAAATTCTATGTAGAGAATGAACTCAAACAATCAATGGAGCACAAGCCCTCAGTCTTGTAAACACATGCACACTCTGCACACACCCGCATGCGTGCACGCACACACCATACTCAAAACCTTTGGGAGAACAGAACATAACAGGTATAATTAAATACCCTCAACTTAGCAATAGGCAAATATGGAATGACTTTTTTCCCTAATAACTGATATTACATTTGCTTCCTGAATTCTCAACATCTAGTAAACTGGTTACATGAAAGAAAACAATCTGGTCAAAAATACAAGTATCTCTAGCTTATCTCATAACTTCCTGGTCATAGTGAAAAAAAAAAAAAAGAGTGGCTAGGGGGGCAATATCTGTTCTAAAATGTGTTCTCAATGGGATGGCCAGTTCAGGCTAGAAACCTTTTGGGGGCCTGTGTTCTCCATGCCTCATGGCTCTCCTCTACGCTTACCTTCTACCTGCAACCAGAAAAAAAGGGCCAGATGTGTTTGTGGGAATAGTGGGAAGAGGGCTCCATTTACATCAGTGTCTAAAGATGATTATTTGCATTCGTTGTTGCTGTTCGGTCATTCAGTCATGTCTGAATCTTTGCGACCCCATGGATCACAGCACGCCAGGCCTCCCTGTCCCTCACCATCTCCCAGAGTCTACCCAAGTTCATGTCCATTGCATCAGCCATGCCATCCAGCCACCTCATCCACTGTCACCCTCTTCTCCTCCTGCCTTCAATCTTTCCCAGCATCAGGGTCTTTTCCAATGAGTCAGCTGTCCACATCAGGTGACCAAAGTATTAGAGCTTCAGCTTTAGCATCACTCCTTCCAATGAATATTCAGGGTTGATCTCCTTTAGGATTGACTGGTTTGATGTCCCTGCTGTCCAAAGGACCCTCAAGAGTCCTGTGTTTCAAAAGCATCAATTTTCTGGCATTCAGCCTTCTTTATGGTCTAGCTGTCACAACTGTGAGTGACCACTGGTAAGATTTGTATTTGCAGGCCTTATTACTCTCAGCTGCTTTTTTCTCTAATGCAAGCAGGTTATTGGTGCCCTCTATATTGTAGAGCTGGAGAAGGCAATGGCACGCCACTCCAGTACTCTTGCCTGGAAAATCCCATGGACAGAGAAGCCTGGTAGGCTGCAGTCTATGGGGTTGCAAAGAGTTGGACACGACTGAGCGACTTCTTTCACTTTTCACTTTCCTGCACTGGAGGAGCAAATGGCAACCCATTCCAGTGTTCTTGCCTGGACAGAGGAGCCTGGTGGGCTGCGATCTCTGGGTCGCACAGGGTCGGACACCACTGAAGCGACTTAGCAGCAGCATATTGTAGAGCTCCAAGAGCAGCTCCCGAAGGATATACTGGCCACCCTTTGGTGCTCTGCTGGAGGTGAAAGGGGAGACAGGGAACCTTTGCGCAGGTCCCTGGCCCAGGCAGCCCAGCCAAAGACAGCTATGTCCTCCCTGGAGCCCCCAGGAAGGGGTTCACTCCGTGGCCCCTGCCCCATTAGATGAGCTCTCAGGGATCTGACGAGACGGCCTCTTCTTTACCCACAGGAAACGCAGGTATACTTGCAGCCTTGTCACTCCCACCAAACGGGGTTGCTGCCATCTCACCTTCCTGTACCCCGCACCTAACAATATTGTCCTATTTCATTCTTCCCAAAAGGCTGTTACTGTGGGTTCTGGCTTAGCAAACTTCAGAAGAACACCCAACTCTAAATTAGAAGAAGGGTGTAGGGTAAATAAGCAAAAGTTTGAGGGAATGGAGGAATAAAAGGTCACTCTCTTTAGATTCTATTTTCCCCAACAATTTAACTCCTTCCCAGGCCTCCTCTAAGGTTTGGTTTCCAGAAGGCAGAAATTACAGCTCACATAAATGTCTTAATATTGAAAAGTAATAAATCAAGACATCAGAATTGTTAAATAAAATATGCTCTATGCTTCTAACTTTGAAATATGATTACATGATGTCTTGAAAGGCCATTTCTAAGTTTATCATTCTAAGTTTTCACCAAAACACGGTAGCTGGAAGAGGGGTACCCAGTCCCCCAACCTCAGAACTATGCAAGAGGGGCTCTAAGAGGCAGGGGCACACTGAATCCTTCTCTTCTTGCCCTTCAGCTCCATCCTTCCTGTTAAGTAGTCTGGTATACACCTAAGTGGACCACTCAGTCCCATGTCCAAAAACTGTCCATCCTTTACCCTCCCTGGCTCCAAAACAGCCACCCCTAGGAGTGACTGATAATTAGGCAGTCAAAGTCCTGTACAGGATCCCAGGAGGTCCTTAGACGCTCAAGGTGTTCAAGCAGAGAATTCTAAGAGTGAGGAAGAGCACAGATTCTAGGAACTTCTCACCACCACCATCAATCCCTCCCATAAAATGAGCAGAGTCTATTCGGAAAGTAATATAAAAAACAAAACTAAAAACTTCTAAAACTAAAACTTTGATGGAAAACTTGGTGTGAATAAATACTATCAGAGAAAATACAAATATCTTTACAAAAGTAATAATAAGTGTATCAAATCTTAACACCACAGCTTATCTCACAGTAAAAGCAAGAAAGAGAGAAAACAGATATAAAAACATGTAAAAGAACATAACTGTGTAAGATATGTTTTAATAATTTTATATGTAATATAAAATTTTATAAATTTTAATTTAATAATTATAATTAAATAATAATTTATAAAAATTAATTTTACTGTGAGTAATTTCAAACAAATACAACTGACAACCTGGAAGACAGGACTAATTTTCTAGGAAAATGTTCATAGCCAAAACTGATTTAAGGAAAATTATCTAAATGGAATAAAATAACCAATGAGGAAACTGATAAGCTAGTTGGATCACTTCTAAAGAAGACATCAAGACATGCATTGTTTTACAGGTAGATTCTATCCAACTTCAGGTCCTGATAATTCTTATATTAGAAAACTTACTTTCAAGAATAGAAAACATGGGAAAAATCAACTAATTTGACAAGCCAGTTTAATCCTGACACTAAGACCAGAAAAGAATTTTTTAAAATAGGCCATTTTCACCTATTATAAAAAGATGACATATATATAAGAAAACACTAATAAAAAATCAGTAGTATATTAAAAGAATATATTATGACCACATGGAGATTTTAAAAGATGATACCGAGAGGGATGGTTCAACAATAAATAGTACATTAATGTAATTTCCTTTATTAATTGATATAAAGTTAAAAAAAGGAAAAAGTATCATAATCCCTAAAGTTGCTGAAAAACATTTGTGTAATTCAAAATCAGTTCTTGATTAAAAATTCTTAGCATAAGAGAAATAGGACACAACTACTTAAATTGAGAAAAGGTATCCATTATAAGGGCTTCTCTGGTAGCTCAACTGGGAAAGAATCCACCTGCAATGCAGGAGACTCTGGTTTGATTCCTGGGCTGAGAAGATACCCTGGAGAAGGGTTAGGCTACACACTCCAGTATTCTTAGGTTTCCCTGGTGGCTCAGACGTAAAGAATCCACCTGCAATGTGCGAGACCTGGGTTCGATCCCTGGGTTGAGAAGATTCCCTAGAGGAGGGCATGGCAATCCACTCCAGTATTCCTGCCTGGAGAATCCCTGTGGATGGAGGAGCCTGGCAGGCTACAGTCTCCTGCTAAGTCACTTCAGTCGTGTCCGACTCTGTGCGACCCCATGGACTGCAGCCCACCAGGCTCCCCCGTCCCTGGGATTCTCCAGGCAAGAACATTGGAGTGGGTTGCCATTTCCTTCTCCAATGCATGAAAATGAAGAGTGAAAGTGAAGTTGCTCAGTCGTGTCTGACTCCTAGTGACCCCATGGACTGCAGCCTACCAGGCTCCTCCACCCATGGGATTTTCCAGGCAAGCGTACTGGAGTGGGGTGTCATTGCCTTCTATCAGGTCGCAAAAAGTCAGATTCAACTAAGCACAGCACACACAGCAGCACACCCATTATAAAAGTAGGAAGACAAACTAAAGGTTGAAAAAAAAGCTCATCATTTTTCTATTAATATTCAAAACAGCACAGATATCCCTATTACCTCAGATAATATTTTAACAAACATCTAGATAAAATAATAATAGTTTAAGAAAAAGAAATTAATTATAAATATTTGAAAGGAAAAAACAAAACACTTTTTGTCTCTTAGAATGCTGAAAACAACTGACAAACTACTGAACAAAAAAGAAAAACTCAGCAAGATCAAGATCAACATATAAAAACTATATTTCTTACTACACTGCAAAGGAATTAGATGATATTGTAAAGATCCCATTTACATCAATGCCAAAAATACCTGGGGATAAATTTAACAATGAATAAGCATGGCAAAATTATGTAAATGATATAAAAGCAGAAATTATTTAATGAAGACCTACTAAAGAACAAAATAGAAAGATTCAATATTATACAGATGTCTAATGAATTATTAGTCAACTATGTCTATAGAATCCCAAAAGAGTTTTCCATGAAATGTGACAAGAACTAAAACTTAAAATTTTATTTTAAATATAAAAGAAAGAATATAAAATATAAAACCAGACAAGACTCAGTTCAGTTCAATTCAGTCGCTCAGTCGTGTCTGACTCTTTGCGACCCCATGAATTGCAGCACGCCAGGCCTCCCTGTCCATCACCAACTCTCAGAGTTCACTCAGACTCACGTCCATCGAGTCAGTGATGCCATCCAGCCATGTCATCCTCTGTCATCCCCTTCTCTTCCTGCCCCCAATCCCTCCCAGCATCAGAGTCTTTTCCAATGAGTCAACTCTTCACATGAGGTGGCCAAAGTACTGGAGTTTCAGCTTTAGCATCATTCCCTCCAAAGAAATCCCAGGGCTGATCTCCTACAGAATGGACTGGTTGGATCTCCTTGCAGTCCAATGGACTCTCAAGAGTCTTCTCCAACACCACAGTTCAAAAGCATCAGTTCAGACAAGATTACCTAGGTCCAAACTGTAGAGCCACTCCCCACTAGATGGAAGGCCCTGGGCAGCTTCTCTGTGGTTCACTTTCTTCATATAAAGATACGGGATAATAAAAATGGAGTACCGGGACTTCCCTGGTGGTCCAGTGGCTAAAACTATGTGCTTCCAATGCCGGGGGCCCGGTTCAATCCCTGGTCAGAGAACTCAATCCCACACACCAAAACTAACAGTTCGCATCCACAACTAAAGATCCCGCATGCCTCAAGTAAAGAACCCACAGGCCACAACTAAGACCCAGTATAGCCAAATAGATAAATAATTTACAAAGGAAAAGAGTACCTGCTTAATGGGGAAGTCAAGACATAAAAGTGTTAATATTCATAAAGCACTTAGACAACTGCTTGACACAGTGAGCACTGTGTAGGTAGTTATTAGATAAATGGATGGAGGAATATACTGATTGATAGATGATAAATTACGATGATAAAATAGATGAACAGATTTTTCTCAGGAGAGAAAATACCCACAAAACTTCCAAACTTCCTCAGGAACACAGGACATTGTCTATTTGGTTTTACCCCTGTATTTGTAATGCTTGCTGCTAAGTGATGTTCAAGCTGCTAAGCTTGTAAATATGATATAGGTAAATGCATACATTAAAATGTAATATATATTCACATGTACCTATAATGTATGCATGCATATACATATATTTATATAGTTTTATATGTCATAGGAATCAAAATACGCTATTGGCCCAAGAATAGAAATAAAATTAGCAACGGAAGAAAAGTAAGATGGTCCAGGGCAACATATACACCTGTTTGGGATCCATAACTAAGTGGGTAAAACATATTCCCAGAAAAGATAGAAATGTTCAATACACAAATGCTCAATAAGAAACTTTGTGAAACTTCACTAATAATCTGGGAAATAGAAAACAAAGAGATGTATCTATTTTTCCTATCAAATAAGCAAAACCTAGAAAATATTAAATATGCAGTGTTGCTGAGGATGTGTGGGCCAGAATCTGTGAAACATCCTTTCTGAAGGCAATCTGGTGATACTTTTGATAAGACCTGGCCACATACTCACCCAGCTGCACAAAGAGCTTTGTCAGAAATGTTTGCTCTGTCATATTCCCTGAAAATCCTGGAAGCTATCTGTGTCCATTTGGAGGGGAACAGTTCAATTCATGGCTGGAGGGCCACACAAAGGAGTACTACAGAGCTGTTTAAAACAGTAAAATTGACCTATACATAACTCTCTCCAAGTCATAAACAAATAAAATCATAATAAAGTATGTATAATTTGCATCTATTTGAGTAAATTATACACACACATATACATGTGCAGGTGCAGAAAAAAAATGTCTGAAGGGTTACAAACAAAATTGGTAAGACTGTATATCTCCAGGAGGAATTAGGATAGGAAAAGGGATGTAGATGAACAGAAGAATTTATTCTATGTTTTTTTGAGATTTTTATAAACAGAATGTACTCATGTATTTCTTGAATGATTAAAAATAAATTAATCAGTAAGAAAATAATGTAATAATCCAAATGCTATGAAAATACAGATGAAAGAATGATTAATACTTCCTGGGTTGGGGGTCGAACAGGACACAAATTTTCTGCTTCTTTATATAACACACTATTGAGGGAGCAGAAATAAAGCAATGAAAATGTTACTTCTTTCAGCATCGAAGCACATAACTCTACCATAGAGCTGTTAGATTACATGCCCTGAGGGCTTGGTAGAAGTTTTCACATTGACAAAGCAACCCTTAGAAATGCCTCACGCACTGTGAACACATGTTCCATCGTGTAAGACAAAGTCCAAGCAGGGGCTTGATAGATGGAGCAAAGACAGTCCACTCTTACACAAGCAGCTCAGTTAACTTGAGTCTTTAAGGATTTAATTGTTAAGGATTAAAAGACAGAATGTAAACAGCAAATATAATTTAAATGTATGCATTTACATTTAAATGCAGTGGGTAGATTCAACTTGTTTTAAACATTTTCAATAATAGTTACATGCTAAGTAACAATATACTATCCATTCGCAATGCCCCTTACTGCTGCTGCTGCTGCTAAGTCGCTTCAGTCATGTCCGACTCTGTGCGATCCCAGAGATGGCAGCCCACCAGGCTCCCCCGTCCCTGGGATTCTCCAGGCAAGAACACTGGAGTGGGTTGCCATTTCCTTCTCCAGTGCAGGAAAGTGAAAAGTGAAAGTGAAGTCGCTCAGTCGTGTCTGACTTTTAGCGACCCCATGGACTGCAGCCCACCAGAGTCCTCCGTCCATGGGATTTTCCAGGCAAGAGTACTGGAGTGGGGTGCCACTGCCTTCTCTGAATGCCCCTTACAATGACTTCCAAAGATGGGCAGAACCACACCTCCCATTCTGCATATTCTATTGCTTGCCACTCATCACACACACAAGATGTGGAATCTCTCCTCTCCCTAAGTATGGGCTACCTCTCTGACCGTTTTGAACTATTTAACATACAACAAGTTGTGCCAGTTCTGGACAAAGCCCTCAGCTGCCCAGCAGCTCCCACGTCTTACTTCTTAAATGCACAGTGCAAGAAGTACGTCTTTCCTGAGATCACCAGGCTGTCAGGATCCCATGCCAAGTGGCGAGACCCTGGAGGATGAGATGCCATATGGAGAAGGCCATGCAGCACTGAGGAAGCTGAATATGTAACTGAAGGAGCCTCCTTTGATGAACTCCTCCACCCCCAGCCATGCCAGCTGAGGCCACATGGATCAGAGACTAACCCCCTAGCCAAGTTTTCCCTGAATTTCTGACCCACAGACTCGTGAGCAAAATACAGTGGTCAACTAAATTTAGTCTGTAATGGTCTGCACTTTTAACTGCAAGTTGTCAGGTAGCTTGCTTGCAGCAACAGATACCTGGAACATCCCTGATTCACGTGGCCATTACCAGGACAACTATCTTTAGAATGATGAGAGAATACAGTTTTATCTGGCAAAGAGATTTTTTCTGGGGGGAGAGGGTTACCGCAGTGGCTCAACAGTAAAGAATCTGCCTGCAATGCAGGAGACCAGGATTCGATTTGATCCCTGCACTGGGCGGATCCTCTGGACATGGAAATGGCAACCCATTCCAGTATTTTTGCCTGGAGAACCCCATGGACAGAGGAGCCTGGAGGGCTGGGTCAGAAAAGTGCCAGTTCCAAAGGTCAAGGTCTAAAAAATACATATCATATGCAATAGTACATTTCATAGGTGAAATATTATGATATCTAGTTTAGATTTCATAGCATGGTAGAGACAATAGGAAGGCCACATCTTTTTACTGGCTTCTAGCAGCAAACCCAGGATGATTTTTTCATAGCTCATTTAACAAATCAAGGAAGTAAATATGGCATTGTTTTTATGGAGAATCTTAAAAAGTCAAATTTACAGAAATGGAGACTAGAAAGGCGGTTACCAGGGGCTCAGGGGCTGGGGATTGAGGGAAAAGAGGAGTCTCGTTGGTCAAGGAGTACAAATTTCCAGATATAAGGTGAATGATTTCTGAGGATCTAATGCATAGTATAATGATTATGGTTAACAACACTGTATATCTCCTTGAAAGTTGCTAAGTGAATAGATTTGAAATGTTCTCAACACACACATAAAAAAGTAATTGCATGACTTGATGGATGTGTTAACAGGTGGCTCAGTGGTGAAGAATATGTCTGCCAATGCAGGAGACGGAGGTTCAATCCCCTGGAGGAGGAAATGGCAACCCACTCTGATGTTCTTGCTGAAAAATCTCATGGACAGAGGAGTCTGGTGGCTACAGTCTGTGGGGTCACAAAGAGTTGGACACAACTGAGCAACTGAACACACACACACAAGCATGGTAGTCTTTCTGTAATATATAAATATATCAAATCAACAGAAGGAATGAATTTACAGAATGTTATATGTTAATGATATCTCAATAAAGGTGGTGAGGGGAGGAAGTATATCCATCACTACAATTTATAGATGAAGAAACCAATGTGCAAAATTTTAAATAACTTAGTTGAAATCACAATTAATATGTGCCAAATTTTATTACAATTAAAAATTTTTAAATAATTAAAAATTCTGATCCAGCTTTGGCTGATTCAGACCCTCTGCATTTTTCTATTAAAGATTCTCAATCTTTCATATTCATCAGAATCACACAGCAACTTGTTAAAACACATATTATTTGGGTCCCACTCCAAGAGGTTTTAATTTAGCAGGTTTGGAGGGCAGTCTTGAGTGAACTTCAAGTAAACCTCTAGATAAGAATACAGAAATTTCCCTCTGTGAAGCCTTGTTCCTGACCAGGCTGTCTCTCCTTATCTGACAATGACCTCCTCTGAGTAAGAACCTGGAGAAAATATAAAACAAGTTTTGCTTTTGCACTCTGAGAAGACAGTACTTCTTGTGAAATAGGTCCGTACAAACAATCTCCTTGTGTGTCAGTAGGACCAAAAATTATCAGCTAATGCTAGTATACCTAATCCACACAACATCTGCTGAATTGTGTCCAGTTTCATCACAGACCTTATAAAGAACAGCTGCCCAAAACTGACACAGTTAAATCTGCTTCTCTTCCGATTTTTCCCCTGCATCCTCCTAATGGCACAATGCCACTGCAGAGGATGTGGAAAGTGATCTGTCAATATTGTTATCAGAAGGAGACACCATCTGGCTTAAGAATATGAAAATAAAGAAACTTGAGATATAAGTGTGAAGTGAAAAGTAGTCTTCATCCATCCATTCACTCATTCACTTAATCAGCAAGTAGTCAGTGCTAAAGCCCAGTGACCATGTCTTTGGAAGCAAAGAGATAAAGCCTACTCAGAAGCTGTCCCTCAGCTACATGCAAAAGAATGAAATTAGAACACTACCTAACGCCATACACAAAGATAAACTCAAAATGGATTAAAGACCTAAACATAAGACCAGAAACTATTAAACTCTTAGAGGAAAACATAGACACTTGATGACATAAATCAAAGCAAGATCTTCTATGACCCACCTCCTAGAATAATGGAAATAAAAACAAAAATAAACAAGTGGGACCTAATTAAACTTAAAAGCTTTTGCACAGCAAAGGAAACTACAAACAAGGTGAAAAGACAACCCTCAGAATGGGAGAAAGTAATAACAAAGGAAACAACCAACAAAGAATTTATTTCCAAAATATATAAGCAGTTCATACAACTCAATACCAGAAAAGTAAACAACCCAATTAAAAAGTGGGAAAGGGACCTGAAGAGACATCTCTTTAAAGACATGTGGATGGCCAACAAACATGAAAAGATGCTCAGCAGCACTCATTATTAGAGAAATGAAAATCAAAGCTCAATGAGATACCACCTCACACCCGTCAGAATGGCCATCATTAAAAAGTCTACAAACAATAAGTGCTGGAGAGGGTGTGGAGAAAAGGGAACACTCTTGCATTGCTGGTGGGAATGTACACTCATACAGCCACTATGGAAGATGGTATGGAGACTCCTTAAAAAGCTAGGAATAAAACCACCATATGACCCAGCAATCCCACTCCTAGGCAAATACCCTGAAGGAATCAAAACTGAAAAAGATCCATGTACCCCGATGTTCACTGCAACACTACTGACAACAGCTAGAACATGGAAGCAACCTAGATGTCCATCAGCAGATGAATGGATAAAGGAGCCGTGGTACATATATACAATAGAACGCTACTCAGCCATGAAAAGGAACATGTTTGAGTCAGTTCTGAGGAGGTGGACGAACCTAGAGCCTATTATACAGAGTGAAGTACATCAGAAAGAGAGATATAAATATTGCATGAAAGTGAAAAGTGAAAGTGAAGTTGCTCAGTCGTGTCTGACTCTCTGCGACCCCATGGGCTGTAGCCTACCAGGCTCCTCCATCCATGGGATTTTCTGGGCAAGAGTACTGGAGTGGGCTGCCATTTCCTTCTCCAGGAGATCTTCCCAACACAGGGATTGAACCCAGGTTTCCCACATTGTAGGCAGATGCTTCACCATCTGAGCCACCAGGGAAGTCATATGGAATCCAAAGAGATGGCACTGATGAATTTATTTTCAAGGCAGCAATGGAGAAACAGACATAGAGCACAGACCTATGGACGTGGAGGGAGAAGGGGAGATGCATGGAGACGGTAACACAGAAATTTACAACACCTTATGTAAAATGGACACAAATGGGAATTTGCTGTGTGCCTCAGGGAACTCAAGCAGGGTCTCTGTGACAGGCTGAAGAGCGTGGTAGGGAGGGAGATAAGACGGAAGTCCAGAAGGGAGGGGACAAAAAAAAAAAAAACCGGAAGCTGTCCCTGTCCTCAAAGTGTTTAGATTGTAACAGAGAGCCTGGGATGCCCAGTCACAGCTCCTGTAAATCATTGAGCTGTATCTGCAGAACCAGGGTATCAAATTTTTGTATTTACTATATGAAATATACAGGGAAGTGAAAATAAACTTTATCCTCTTCTTAGAGGATAAAGTCAAACTTGGCAGTTCTTCATTATTCATGATGTGTATTAAAACTATGCATGTTAATTCACATACGGATAATTTGCCACCACATTTCCAAACTCAAGTCATGCCTCCTTCAGTATAGCATTCTACCGACTTCCCTGGACCCAGTGTCTAAGACTCTGTGCCCCCAATGCAGGGGCCCAAGTTCAATCCCTGGTCAGGGAATGAGATCCTATATGCTACAACTAAGAGTTCTCATGCTGCAACTAAAGATCCCATGTGTGCTGCAACTAAGATCTGTTGAAGTTAAATAAATAAATACTTAATACAGCAATCTGAACAGAGAGTATAAGGAGCTGAAATTCTAGTTCATTAAAGAGGACAGTAGTGTTGGTTTAGAAGGAGCAGGTAAGCCAAAGCTGAGCTCCTGCAAGCCCCACTAGCATTACCAGAAAACCCAAGACTGAATTTTGGATACTGAGTTTTGGTCATGCAAAGTAGAAGGATCCAAAAGAGAAAAACATTAGAAATAACTGTTGATTAGGAGTCCTTAGAGAGAGGTTCTTCTCTAATGCCAGAAATTAGCACCCCTACCTCGAGACAGAAAGTGTTGTACTCCAACAAGTCTGAAATCAGGTGATGGGGGGTGCTCTTGTGGGTTACCTTCCCTGCCCTGCTTTGTTCAAGGAAAGAAGAGATCCGGCAACTACGGCAAAGGAAGTCCTGGGCTGCAAGCGGGGTATGGAGTAAACTTTACACATCTCTATATCCTCAACACCTAGCATAATGCTTGATGCCAAAAAGCCATTTCTTCTAATCGTCACAACGTTTTGTAGAGTTCACTGCACCGAATGGCATACACTGCCAGTGTCACTGGTGCTACTGCCCTGCTGGATGACTCAGCTAAAGAATTGCTCAATCATTTAACTTCCTAAGTATCAGTTTCACTTCCAAAGATGAGCATTATGATGACAAGCATTTCATGTGACTCTTTTAAGCAGCAAATCAGAGAATGCAAACAAACATGGTAAATTATAATTGCCATATAGATGTGAGGGTTGAAGGGTAAAAAATGTTGCTTTCAAGTTACTTCCTAAAAAGGCTAGATATGAACACTTTCATTGGCTAAAAACATATCTTGAGAATTTGTTCAAGTTATAATCATCAATGCAGTTACATAAGTTAAGCCTTAAATAAGAACACCCAAACTTCTTCCTGCTCATCCAACCCTAGAACTTAATCAAACTATTCTCATTTTGAATTAAAATACATCATAGCAAGAAAAAGTTTGCATGAAAAACTCAGAGAAGGATTGTGGGTTAAAGATATGCTCCAACCATATCACGAAACAAAGAAATCAGAGTAATTAATAGAGGGTAATCTGGGCACAAGAAAATGCAGAGACATGAATATAATCAGCCAGATAATCTAGAAACAAATCCTTACATATAGTCTAATACAATGTATGTAACTGAGAATTCTAAAGCAATAAGAAAAGAAAGCAGTACTCAATACATGAAATGAGTGTCAGTCGCTCAGTCATGTCTGACTCTTTATGAGCACATGGACTGTAGACTCCTCTGTCCATGGGATTCTCCAGGCAAGAATACTGGAGAGGGCTGCCATTCCCTTCTCCAAGGGATCTTTCGGACCCAGGGGTCCAGTCCAGGTCTCCTGCACTGCAGGCAGATTCTTTACTCTCACCACATAGTGACATGGAAATAAGCTGTTGATTCAGAAAAAAATTAATAAAGTAACAAATATACATTGCATATACACATGCCCACAAACAAACAAGCATGAGCTCTACACAACTTAAGTCATAAAAAGTAAAATTAGGAAAGTACCACACCAGATGAATGGGAACTATTTATAATATCGGGTTGGGAAGGTCCTTCCAAGCAAGACACAACCTAGAGGCATAATTGAAAAGACTGAGAAGCCATCACGTGAAGACAAATCAAACAACGTGAACAAACAGAAGCTCTTCCGTAAATCAAAACAGTGATCACGGAGGTTAAATGAAAAGTGGAAGCCTTTGACCCCGCAAATACAATTCCAGGGACTTTTGTGAAGAAAATTTCATGTATGAACACACGTATCAGTTCAGTTCAGTCGCTCAGTCGTGTTTGACTCTTTGCGACCCCATGAATCGCAGCACGCCAGGCCTCCCTGTCCATCACCAACTCCTGGAGTTCACTCAGACTCACGTCCACTGAGTCCATGATGCCATCCAGCCATCTCATCCTCTGTTGTCCCCTTCTCCTCCTGCCCCCAATCCCTCCCAGCATCAGAGTCTTTTCCAGTGAGTCAACTCTTTGCATGAGGTGGCCAAAGTACTGGAGTTTCAGCTTTAGCATCAGTCCTTCGAAAGAACACCCAGGACTGATCTCCTTCAGAATGGACTGGTTGGATCTCGTTGCAGTCCAAGGGACTCTCAAGAGTCTTCTCCAACACCACAGTTCAAAAGCATCAATTCTTTGGCGCTCAGCTTTCTTTATAGTCCAACTCTCACATCCATACATGACTACTGGAAAAACCATAGCCTTGACTAGACAGACCTTTGTTGGCAAAGTAATGTCTATACTTTTGAATATGCTATCTAGGTTGGTCATAGCTTTCCTTCCAAGGAGTAAGCGTCTTTTAATTTCATGGCTGCAATCACCATCTGCAGTGATTTTGGAGCCCAAAAAAATAAAGTCTGATACTGTTTCCACTGTTTCCCCATCTATTTGCCATGAAGTGATGGGACCAGATGCCATGATCTTTGTTTTCTGAATGTTGAGCTTTAAGCCAACTTTTTCACATATAAATGTGTGCAATATTGTTAACTGAAATAGGATGCTTTCAGATAGAGTATATTTGGTTATAAGTAACAGAAAACATGACTCAAATTGGTTTAAAAATGAGAAAATACATGATCTCATGTACTGATAAGTCTCGGGGGGAGGTCTGTTTCATCAATGGTTGCATCAGCAGCACAGTGATAACTCAAGGCAGTTAGGTTTCCCCATTTCCCTCCTCTGACATCGACAATACTTGCTTCTCTCAAGAGCTGGGTCCCCCTGTGGTTATCAGATGGCTTCCAGAAATGACTGTGGAACATTCTTCCTTATCTATGTTTCATGGAAAAGAAAGTAACTGGACTCTGCATCCCAGAACCCCTGAGCAGAATTGTCCTTGTTTCTTTTTGGCCCCTAGTGGCTTTCCTTTGCCCACTCCTACAAAATCCATGGAAAAAGGATAGAAACACTTTCAAGTCCACTGCAGAAGCTTAGATGACATCAGGCTCCCTGGAGGCCCATGACCACACAGATTAAAATGGGACTTCTATGGACTTGTGGACACGGGGGTGGCTGGGGGAGGAAGGAGAGGGTAGGACGAACTGACAAAGTCACACTGACATATAATCACTACCTTGTATAAAACAGATAGCTTGTGGGAAGCTGCTGTGTAGCACAGGGAGCTTAGCTCTGTGCTCTGTGATGACCTAGCAGGGAGGGATGGGAGTGAGTGGGAGAGAGGCTCAAGAGGGAGGAGATATGTATATGCATACAGCTGACCCACAAGCAGAAACTAAACAACATTGTAAAGCGACTCTACTCCAATGTAAAAATAAACTAACAAAAAATAAAATAAAATAAAATGGGACTTCTTAAAAAGGACAAAAGGGGGAAGAGAATGCAGGATAGACAATACCTATTAACACTACAGTTGCAAAACGTTCAATAGCGGGGTAATATCTAAAGTATAGGTCATCCATTTTACAGAAGATAAAAATCTGCCCAAAATTTGGGGAAGACCTAAATGAAACAGGACAGAAAAAAAGTTTTAAAAAGTTAAATAAAATATACTCAGTATTATTTCTCTGATGACTATAAAAGTCAGCGATAAAAATATGTATATATATAGTGTGCAGATACATAAAGGAGGACTTAGGCAAAAATATTAAACAAATGTTTATGAACCATTATTTTCAGTGTTTATGAACCATTACTTATCAGACCCCTAAGGACCCTCTTTGGATATAAACTTTCCTAATCATCCCCCAGTAAAATCCCACTGTGAAATTTTAATACCTCAGATATATTGTATATCTGTTTACATACTTTACATTATCTATACATAAAATGGGAAGAAAATTTTCACTCCTCCCCAAAACAAATCTTTGCCCCATTGTGGGCGATATCACCTCCTTTAGACAGTCACTCAGCAAATTACTGAACAGTTCCAACTTTGCCTGGAACAGAAAACAAAAGAGGTGAAAAGAGAATGTCATGTTTGCCAGCATTTTTCAGTATTACAAGGAAATGCACATGTTTTATTCATAATTTTTTAATTAGAAAACAAAATAACAATGGCTTATAAACATGTTTTTTTTCCCTGAATTGGCCACTCTGCAAAAAATCCTATTTGCTTCCTGGAGATCTGAATAAGCAAAGACTTGCCATATACACATCTCCCTCTCCCCCAACCTGTGAACTCATGATCCACCCAGAAATTAATAAGGGTAGAATTTGCACAGCACCATCAAAATAGAATGTGGTCATTAAAACATAGCATTTAGAGATGGTACAGTGGTCTAAACATTTGCCAGGGCTATAGAATCGCCCGCTTGAGTATCTGTCAGAGTATCTAAAAAATCCTCAGTTATAACAGTATAAAGGGCTCTTAGTCATCGACTACTCCAATCCAGAAAGACCACCCTCTGAGATTTCAGCCAAACATGTCCCAAATTATTCAGAAGTGTTAAGGTTCACCATATTTCCCCAAAAACTTTCATAAGAACAAAACAAAGAAAGGATAAAACACATATTTATTGGTAAGACCATCAAGGGTTCAGCAGGTCACATACAAATTGTATTTACTCATCACAACTACTCCGTGAAATAGACATCTTCATCCCCATTTGATGATTGTGGGAACTAAAGCACAAAGAAGTTGAGTGCTTCACTGAGTAATGCTAACTTGATTATGAAGGACCCTAATTCCCAACATTTCATTCCTATTACGAGAGTACTGTCCTCTCATCTATTTATTCTACAAGGATTTGCAGAGCACTCACTACAGGCCAGGAACCACAAAGGCACAGGGGACAAAGTAACAAAAAGGCAGATGAGGCCCCTGTCATTATGAGCCTTATCTTCTAGTAAAGGCAACAGCCAAACAAAATACATGAGTAGTGCTTCAGGTAGTGATAAGTACAATAAAGAGAAAAAAATCAGGAATAAATAAGTAATACAATAGTATAGAAAGTGCCACTGTGCATGAGTGGAGGTGGGAGAATGGATTATTTTAAATGCAAGCAAGGTCTTGAAAGATGTAAGGGAAGGAAGAGTCTCCCAGACAGAAAGAGTAGCATGTATAAATGCTGTGAAGAGGAAATAACATTGTATTAGGTACAGAAATACCAACTGCTACAATGAATAAACCCTAAAACTCCAGTAACTTAACACAGAAGATTTCATTCAGTCAGATGTAGGGGTTCCTGGTTGGTAGACAGCTTTCTTCCATACGGTGATTCAGGGACCGAGGCTCCTTCCACCTTGCAATTTTGCCATTGCCTGGGGCTACAGAGAGCTTTGTATCTGGAGAATGGAGGCAGCACACTTGTTTCCTAATAAAACTATCCAAGAAGTACCATGTCATTGGTAAAAATTAATCTCATTGGATGTAAAACAATCTGGACATCACAGACCCAGGGGCAATTTCAGACTTATTGAAGGTCAGGCATGTATTCTGCTATTAGCTATCTCTCACTCAGAAATGAATGTTTTAAGTGTCAGCTACAAATTGGTGCTTGCCAAGAGCATTTGCCAGGGACTGAACAACACCAGGGGCATTTGCCATCTGCCTCTGCAGAGACTGAACCCTGTGCTGCTGCAGCTGCTGACCGTCAACACACCCTGTGGGGAATTCAGGGTGGAGAATGGGGCACTCTGTGCTCCAGGGAAACTGGTGGAACAGGTCTTTAGATGGTTAGATATTTTCAGGAACTGATTTCAGGATCCAATCCTTGCATTCTTCATATCTAGAAAATCACTCAATCCCTTCTTAGAGACATCAGCTCCTCCTGACTAGCGGAAAACTGTTCGTAAAGTAAACACTTGACTGCATTGAACTCCCTCTTCACCAAAATCTTGTATATGTACTTTCCCCCACTGCCTCTTTGGAACAGTCTCCCAGAGTTATCTGAGGTGCTGTCTCCCGGGCTACAGTCCTCATTTGGCCCCCAATAAAACTTAGCTTATAACTCTTACATTGTGCATCTTTTAAGTTGACATGAGGAAGAGTTATAGGTTAGTGCGGCTTGAGCATTGTAAGTGTGGAGAAGAGCGTTAGGAGAGAATTCAGGGGGAAAGACTGGCACGAAGTAACCTGAGGCCTGATGGGGGATGGTAAAGTATTTGGTAGTATGTTAGATATGACAGGAAGGCATTTGAGGTTTTGAGCAAAAGACATGATCTCATTCATGTTTCTAAAAGATCAATCTGTCTTATACCTGGAGAATACAATCTATAGCAGGGAAAGAGAAACTAGTTACAAAATGTACCCAGTAGATAAGGCAATAGATCATGGTTGAGAGGACAAGCCATGGGGGAGTTAAGAAGAGGTGAGCATAAAGGCAATATCCTGAAAGTAGAGATGTAAAATGTACTGATGTGAGTGGTGAGTGAATAAGAGGAATCGGGATGGACAGAGTATTTTTAGCAATGATCTAGTTACTATGGTTGTAGAGGGGGGCAAAATTTACCAGCCAAAAATATCTCTTTGGCAAGTGTATTAATTTGAGCTGAAAACAATCAAGGCTCAAAAGACTCAAGAAGAAACCCTGACCTTCCCCCATCTGCCTAAAATAATTTACATAGAGGACCTGTTCCCAAAACAGAGCTATCACCAGGGACATTTGCAAAGAATATGGGCTAAGTATAGTGAAAGGAACTCAGCAGAGCCCAGATACCAGAGTCCTTTCCAGGACTCATTGTCTCTACATGGTCCACCAAACATTAATTACCAAATATTTGCTTTTCGATTTCCATGTGAATTGCCACCCACTCCTTTGAAGTCCCCAAAACCACAACCCAACATCCTCTTTTCCCTTTAACTGAAGATGACACTTAAGGTGACGGTTTCAGCCATTTTGACAAGTTACTCAGTTTTTCTGGATCTCTCCCTTGTATACATGCTATTAAACTTCTTTGATTTTCTCCTGTTAATCTGTCTCATGTCAATTTAATTCTTAGACCATCCAGGAGAACCAAGATGGGCAGGAGAAAATTTCTTCCTCCCTGAGAATTATATAAAAATCATCCAAAGTTGAGCAGTCTTCTCTACCCCCAGAGCATCCGGGCCCTCAGCTACATGTCTCAAAAGCTGGGGGCAGGAAGGAAACGAACTCTCGTTCTTTCACAGCTATGGCAGCTGATTCTGGCTTGAGTTGGGGACCTCAGTGCTTCTCCATATCCACCACTCCATGTAGTGTGGACTAGTTTGGGCTTCTTTGCCTCATGGTGCATGAGAAAGCAGAGAAGGCACTCCCAAAGAAAGAGAGCCAGATGGAAGCTGTTTCACCATTTGCCATCAAGCATCATGCGCACTGTACTCCATTTGTGCAGACAGTCACAAGTCCCCACCAAGTTTCAAGGAAAGAGAAAACAGACCTCACCTCTCATTGGAGGAGAGCAAAATTCACATTATAAGAAAGGCATGCAGAATGTGGTCATTGTGGTCACTTAGAAATATAATCCAGCACATCTAAGCAACAGGATAAAGAGGAGTCATTAATTACAAGGGGGAAGACTGGGTGATGATCAAATTTTGGAGGGCAAATGACTCCAAATTCTACTCTGGATATATGAAGTTTAAAAGGCGCCTCTTAGATATTTAACTGGAGATGCTGATGAGCAGTTAGATGAATTAATCTGGAGTTTACTGTAGAAGTGAGAGCCAGAGAGACATATTTTGATATTATCAGCATGAAGAAGATATTAAAGTCATGAATCTCTTGAGATAGCCCATAGGAAAGTTTAGCTGGAAAGGAGGAAGAGAACTTAGTACTGAGCTCAAAAGAACTTAACTCTCTAAAAGAATCAACTTTCACTTTGTGATTTTGATGTTTTGACCTATTCTTTAGTTGGGCTTCCCAGGTGGCGCTAGGGGTAAAGAACCCACCTGCCAATGCAAGAGAGGTTAGATATGCGAGTTTGATCCCTAGAGAGGCGGGTTTGATCCCTGGGTCAGGAAGATCCCCTGGAGAAGGGCATGGCAACCCACTTCAGTATTCTTTCCTGGGAAATCCCATGGACAGAGGAGCCTGGCAGGCTATAATCCATGGGTTTGCACAGAGTTGGACATGAATGAAGTGACTTAGCATGCATTCTTTAGTTATTAATATTAATACAAAGCAGGTATTTAAATATATTTAAAGAACATGATACTCGCAATGAAACATAGCTAAAATGATTTTTAAACCTATTTTGACAACAGGTCAAGATCTTTAGGATCTCTTCTGAATTCTTACACACTAATCAGTTCTCATCAGATTCATTCACAAAACAGTGAAACTCAGGAATTAAAAAAAGGCACTGTTGTTTCTGTAGAAATGATGAAATGATCCATAAGTTATCCTCCCCAGAGAAACATCAGTTATTCCTGCTTGATGGCCTTCAAACTGGGACACTGGCTATTTCTGTCTCTACAGCAACCTCCAGCCTTCAGATTCGAACTGGGACACTGGCTCTGCTGATTTTAGACTTGCCAGTCTTCATCGTCATGTGAGCCAATTTCTTATAATATGTTAAGTTCCAGATAGATGGATGAATGGATGGATGGATGGCTAGACAGATACATAGACAGATAATCATATCGGTTCTAGTTCTCTGGAGAATCCTAATATAGATTTAAGCTATACGTTTTCATGAGCACAACCCACACTAGTTCAGAAATCTGAATACTTATAAAAATAACATGTGAAATTAGATAATGCCAATCAATACCAAGCAAAAACCTGCCTGAACGTTATGCACTTTAGGGAGCTATTACTGGTTTTAGCACAGTAGTGGAAGTGGTGATACTGTTGGGCAAAGTGATATATACATGCTTGCTTTTCAGAATGGTCTTTCCCCCTTTCCTGGATGTTGGCATGTGTGCTGATTTTTAACAACCTATCTAGAGCAAATGCCTACAATGTTTATACCCTTTGGGGAATGCCCTTATTCACACTCCTCCTTCTGTGAATGCAGATCTTTTTATTTATTCTCAGTGTTCAAAATGGTTGCTTTAGCAGTAGATTAATTTGGAGTGGATCCCAAGACACAGCAGGAAATTGTGGGGTTCAAAAGGAAAAAAACAAAAGAAAGTGCTTAAGCTTAGCTTGTTTTCTTGTGATTTCTTCTTTATTCCAATAGACTCTGGGGAATTTATTTGGCAAATGGGTGTGTTAATCTAATGGCTGAATCACTTGAGGGTGATTTTTACAAGTACCCATAGTATGCATATAATCAAAGGAGGAAAACACTTAAATTCCATAAGATAAAAAGAAATAGGACATTAAACATAGAGTATAAATTTTCCTAAGTGTCAGGCCTGCCAGTATTCAAAAGGCGTGAGATAATAAACAAAAAGAAAATGTCTGTCAGCCACACCATAGAAAAACAGTCAGACATTAGCAGCAAATAATTCTCATGCATAACTGGGCTGTTTCCTAAATTAACACTGCTTCTACGACTTTAGCTCTTCCAAGCCCCCTCATTCCACACTGAATATTTATCCAAAATGTTCCATGCTATATCTTTTTTAAAATGTATTTAAAGGGATAGGAATCTACTGACTCATCTATATTTGCTTAATTATTTTAAAGGATGTGAAAGAAAAAGGAAATACACTGATTTAGGATTTCATAACTTTCGAGTTGATCTGAAAACACATCAAAGAATTATCCAGTTTCAAGTCTAACTCAATATATCTGACTTTCCAAATGTTAAGATTAAAAAGCTGAAAAGCACTTTATATTTCTACCAAAAATGTTAAGGTCTTAATGAGTCAGGCTCTTCCTGCTTAGACAACAGAAGCCATCAACAAAGACAGGAAGAAAAACATTCTGCCTTCACTTTATAAAAATCAAAGAAATTTAAAATTTGAGACCATTAAGAGACAGAAATCTCCGGAAATACGCTTTATTCTCAGAGTCTGATAACCACTAGAGCAGAATAAAACTCTGCCATTTTATATTTGTTACAAACTGTGTCATAATATCAGAAAGGCAATGATTCACATTCTGGGAAGCCGGGCAGTGAACTCTATGGCACTGAGTATTTAAATGTTCTATAACTTGATACTTTATCAACCCCTTATTTTCTTGGGTTATAAACTAACACAGAAAAAGAGACAAACTTGGTGATTCATAAAATGTACCAGAATGGACAGAAAGGTACAGATTAAAGACTTTTCTGGCCCCTAGATATTGCTGAGTAGACAGCAATTGCAGGAGAGACAGGACTCTGTTCAGAATCAGTTTCTGAGGTTGGAGTCAAGAGACATTAAAAATACTGGACAAGGACCAAGAAGCCAATGGAAACCACCTCTGAGAGGCATATCCAAGGCATATCCCTCTCCCTAAGTTTCTCGTCAAAAGGAAGGGGATGGGATGCCAACATACAGACTCATAAAGTTTGGAAGCCATCTTCCAGAGCAGAGAAACCAACCCCTAGTTCTGTTGTGGACATCTGTTTAGCAACAAACTTGCAGACTGTCCACACCACTCTTAGATTTAAAAAGGAGCGCTGAAGAGAGGCTGCCTGGCACTGCAGCTAGGAAGAGAAAGGAAAAGAAAGGTGAGTTCATAAATCATACAACAGTCCCTATATCAAGGCTGTGAGGAGCAGATGTGAAACTGCAGATGGCCAACTTGCTGAGGATTTTGCCCAGGAGCTAAAGAAGCAAGCCAATCAGTAAAACACTGGCCTGGCCAGCCTGGCCACCAGTCAGAAGTTACAGCCACGTGTCCCCTGACCCCAGCTAAACCTCTCTGGACTGAAGCCCTCATCAGTGGCACTAACTGAGGTGCTGACTTCTGAGGCTGCATCACATGCCGATAGATCATCAGTGGTCTGAAACACACCTCAAAGGAGCAGTCACAGAAAGAGATGCCTGCTTTTTCTACTTCCTCCTGACTCTATGCATAGAATTTTAAAAGGGGGCGGGGGGGGGGGGTGTCCCTTCCCAATCTCTAGGGGTCACTCGTGTCTTGGTGCCTGTGTTTCCCTCCCTCCCTTCCTCTCTCTCTTTCTCTCTCTCTCTCTCTCTCTCACACACACACACACACACACACTATACCAAGTGATATCATCACAAATTTAGCCCACTGAGGGAAAGGGGAAGGAAGACCTCAACTACGGGTTTACATCTGAAGAGCCAAGATTAAAGCATTACTGGCATGACTCTTCTTAAATACTCAAATGTAGTTTAAAAGTTATAAAATCTGAGATGCCTCAAAAGGATCTCACCACCCAGTTTCATGGAGGTGAGGTGTCAGCCACAGAAGGAAAAAGATCCATGTCACACTTGCAAACACAAAAATTAAAGGGAAATCTCATTTACAATGGAGTCAGGAAGTCCTGAAGGGGGCGCTCTCTCACTCTACCACTCCTTACTACTAACCCCAAGCAGGAAGACACATAGGTTGCACTTCCAAGAGGAAGGTTACTATTTTACCACTCTAGCAGAAGAAAAGAAGATTTTCTCATTGCCCAGGAACAGTCCCAGCCAATGATAAATACCACCACCATGAACTCTTAGTTTCCTCCAACAGGGTCTTGTTCAAAGCAGCCCTTCCCAACTTCCTCCATTTTCTCTGTAAAGTAATATTCCTTTGCTTTATTTACCAGAACTACCTACGGTTCTGCCATAGCTTGCATGTCTCAAATTGCAGCTCCTCTGCTAGTAAGTTCACTTTTCTGAGAAAAAAACTGACTTTTATTTTAAAGGCCGACATACCTCCAATGGACTTCCCTGGTGTCTAATACATAAAGAATCCACCTGCAATGCAAGAGACCTGGATTCAATCTCTGGGTTGAGAAGATCCCCTGAGAAGGGAATGGCTACCCACTCCAATATTCTTACTTGAAAAATCCCATTGACAGAAGAACCTGGTGGGCTAATTGCTCCTTGGAAGGAAAGCTATGACAAACCTAGACAGGGAATTAAAAAGCAAAGACACCATTTTGCCAACAGAGGTCCATATAAACAAAGCTATGGTTTTTCCAGTAGTCATGTACAGCTGTGAGAGGTGGACCATAAAGAAGGCTGAGTGACAAAGAACTGATGTTTTTGAACTGTGGTGCTGGAGAAGACTCTTGAGAGTCCCTTGGATTGCAGGGAAATCAAACCAGCCACTGCAAAAGGAAATCAACCCTGAATATTCACTGTAAGTACTGATACTCAAGCTCCAATACTTTTGTCACCTGATGCAAAGAGCTAACTCATTGGAAAAGACCCCGATGCTAGGAAAGATTGAAGGCAAGAGGAGAAGGGGACAACAGAGGGTGAGACACTTACACAGCATCAGTGACTCAATGGACATGAATGATGCCAACTCCGGGAAATAGCAAAGGACAGGGAAGTCTGGGATGCTCTAGTCCATGGGGTTGCAAAGAGTCGGACATGACCTAGGGACTGAACAACAACAACATACCCTCAACAGGGTGGGGCTCCTCAATGAGCAGTTAACCACTGAACAAAATAATTCACTTGCTATAACAGCAGAAACCGACACAACATTGTAAAGCAACTATACTCCAATTTTTTTTATAAAAAGTAAATAATCAAATAATTCCAATGTATCAATACTTATCACAAGAGCAGTTGATTTCTCCAGGTACAGGATGCACTGGGGGTGAAAAGTCCCTGTGTGTGTACAAGCACAACAGGAGGAGTTTCCAGGATATGAAACGCTAATTATGAAGATTGTTTTTAAACTCTCAATAAGCAGGAGGTATTTCATTTCTGACACACATCTAGTTTGTGTCTATTTTTATGGTTCAGGTCTGGTGGAAGGAAGATGACTGCAAACCGGGAACTATTTTACAGGGAGAAAAGAGGACAGACAACAGCTGCTGAACCATTGAAGTTTCTCTGTTCTGCCTGAGAAAATCATTCTGAAAAAGGAGAAGGAAATTCCCCTGGCCCTTCCTAATCAATGCTAATTTGAATGGTGGCACAACTCCCCTACTTATAAAGATGAAAAATAGCGACTTACAGGAAAAGTTCAACAGCCACATACTGGCTGACTATGAATCAATCATAGATCAGCTGATACTCTGACCTTCTAAAACCTTCCAATGATCAGTCTGAGATATCTAATTGTTTAGAGGCACATCCTAATTAGTAGAAGCAAGCACATAAACACAAACTAAGCATTTTTTAATTCAATTTTTTTCCTCAAGGGCAAGAATGTGATATTTAAAAATTCAAACACAACAGTTATTAGTTTACAGTTAAATTCACTAATAATATATGTTCGAATAAAAGCACATATGAACCAGAGAATGTTAGCAAGAGATGAATACTGATTTTTTATCTGAATTATCCTTTCTATGAAGACAGCAAAGAAGCAGATTCAATAATGGCCTCTTGTCATTTTATTCACAAGGAACATGCCAGTGAATAAACAAAATACTTTTCAGATAAAACAGAAATGCTGAGCAACTGACGATATCCATAAATATCCATAAATACACACCATCAAGAGAAAGGCGGCAGTTACTTTCCAGCAGAAAACGCTTTCCCTGGTTTGATGCACTCTGACCAGTTTGTGTATCAGCAGGGGCATCATTTGGATGAAGTGAATTTTTAACACTTGAAGCAGAAGCAAGAACACAGGCCTTGGTACAAATAAATCCTTGCTCTTCCACTTATGGCTTCCCTGGTGGCTGAGAGAGCGAAAGAATCTGCCTGCGGTTCAGGAGACTTGCCTTCATCCCTGGGTCAGGAAGATCCCCTTGAGAAAGGAGTAGCAACCCACTCCAGTGTCTTGCCTGGAGAATCCTAAGGACAGAGGAGCCTGGCAGAGTCCATGGGGTGTACAGAGAGTTGGACACAACTGAGCAACTAACACTTTCACTTCCACTTAACCTTGTTTGCCCTTCAGTGATTTTCTTGGCCTCTCTGAGCCTGACTTTTCTCACCCGTAAAGAAGCGTGCCTTGCAGGGTACCTGGCACACAGTAAGTAGGTTTTCCAACGTGATGGCAGCTCCCAGGTGGCGCTAGTGGTAAAGAACCCCCCTGCCAGTGCAGGAGACATAAGAGACATGGGTTCAATCCCTGGGTGGAAAAGATCCCCTGGAGGAGGGCATGGCAATCCCCTCCAGTGTTCTTGCCTGGAAAATTCCATGGACAGAGGTGCCTGGTGGGCTACAGTCCATAGGGTCGCAGAGTCAGACATGACTGAAGTGACTTAGCATGCAAGTTTAGCCCCTTAATCCAATGTATAATGGAGACCAGCTTTTACAACCTACACTCAGAAGGGTAGATATGAATGTAGTCTTGACAAACACAGGAGGATAAAACTAGAAGAGTCCAATCTCACTGAGTAAAAGGGTAGGACCCAACCAGACAAGACTGTTTGGAATATTAATCATTTGAACGGTTCCCAGAAGCTTCTAAGAGAATTTGGCATAAGAGAATCTCTTTTCAAACCATGTCTGTCCAAACAGCTGAGCCTGGGACAGGGCTTCTGCTTAATTTCTGAGTCCCCTGGGAAATTAGAGGAGTAGTGATATCGCCTTCAAGGTTGCCTTGCCTGGATTTGCTTGAGTTTGATTTGAATCAGAAAAATCTTCTGACCAAATTGGGTGCAATTAATTGCTGAGCTCACAGGAAATGTGGTATTAAGATTTTCTGCTGTGATGCTTTCAATTCTCATGGAGATTTTTTTCACATGAGGACCAAAGGCCTTAATGTTTCTAAATATCTCCACAAATGAAACAGAATATTAATTCCTCCTGCTGGTACCCCAGGGACACAGGTAACTGGCATTTAATAAGTACCCATTTCTCTGGGCCTGAATGTAAGGATTCTAACATCCTCTTAACACGTATTTTTCACATACTGCCCCTCGCTAAATCTTAAACAGTAAATGCATAAAATTATGTCATACAATAATTAACAGGTGCTCATTAGCCAGATATAACTTCCCTTCTGAGCCAGTCCTAAACCCCGGGACACATCACACACACAGCATCATCATTCCACCACGGCAATCCGACCATAATAAAAACCCCAGTGGAGGCTGGAAAGAGGGCACTTAAGAGCAGGACCGATAGTCCAGGAACAAGGCAACCGTGCCCATGCCCTCAGGCAGGGCTTCCAATTTACACCATTGTAGATCATAAAGACTAAAAGGGCCTCTATGGGTAATTTTCCCCTTTTTCTAGCGTATGTAGTAGAGAATTTAACCTTGCTCAAAATGAGGTCTGGCTTTAGCCCTCAGCTCTCCAGAGGTAATTTCTAAACACTTGGAATGGCAAGCCTGACTGGGGTGTCTTTGTATTGCTGGGGACCATGGTGACATCCTGACTTAAGAGTGAGGGTCACATGGTTTCAACTCAGCTTCCTGTGAGCAGACACAGCCAAAGTCAGCCATCTCCACAAGATGGGAGTCCGCATAAAAACTCTGGACACCAAGGCTCCAGTGAACACCCCTGGTGGGTGACACTCTGTGCACGTGTCACACATCATTGCCAGGAAAGAAAGTAGCGCGCCCACCCTCCAGAGGAGAGGACACCTGGAAGCTCCATGACGGAACATTCCTGGACTCTGCACCTCTTCCCTTGGCTGATTTTATCTTATTTTATTTCTTCTTTTTCTTTCTTTTTTTAAACAGTATAGAAAGTCAGCATGTATTCATTATTTTTTTTAATTTTTACTTTATTTTGCTTTACAATACTGTATTGGTTTTGCCATACATTGACATGAATCAGCCACGGGTGTACATAAGTTCCCAGTCCTGAATCCCCCTCCCACCTCCCGCCCATATGGCTGATTTTAATCTCTATTCTTTCTTTCTCTGTGAAGGGCTTCCCTGGTGGTTCAGACAGTAAAGGATCCACCTGCAATTCACGAAACCTGGGCTTGATCCCTGGGTCAGGAAGATCCCCTGGAAAAGCAAATGGCCTCTCACTCCAGGGTTCTTGATGGGGAAATCCCATGGACAGAGGAGCCTGGTGGGTCACAGTCCATGAGGTCACAAAGAGTCAGACACAGCTGAGCGACTAACACATGAAAGTGAAAGTCTCTCCGTCACGTCCGACTCTCTGCGACCTCGTGAGTCCTCTGTCCATGAAATTTCCAGGCAAGAATACTGGAGTAGGTAGCCATTCCCTTCTTCAGGGGCTCTTCCCAACCCAGGTCTCCAGCACTGCATGCAGATTATTTACCATCTGAGCCCCCAGGGAAACCCCATTCTTTCCCTGTACTAAACCATAACTGTGAGTAGAACAGCTTTAAGTGAGTTCTAGGAGTCCTTCCAGCACATCATTGAACCTAAGGGTGGTCTCTGAATCCTTAAATTGGCAATTGGTGTCAGATCCCCAAATTTGCAAGGGGTGTTAGAAGTAAGGAGGGTCTTTTAGATGTCCCCAGCCTTGCACTTTGAGAAAACAGAGGTTGGTAAAGTGAAGCTGCTTGCCTAATGAATACTGTCAGGATTCACACTCAAGCCTTTCTTTCCACCTCCAGTGTCCCCACAGTACAGCCTGCTGAAACAGGCAGCAAATATCTCAGTCCAGAAAAACACAGGGTGCTTCTGCAGAAATGGCTGAGTGGCAAACAAGATTCCCTCATTGTACTGTGAATGAGATAATCTCTAAACTGACCGACAAAATCCTCAAACGGCCAAAACCACTACGCTGTCACAAAACAAGGAATGTCTGAGACTACTACAAACTAGAAGAATCAAGGAAGGATTCCTCTCCAACACATTTCAGATATCTTGCTGATACTTTGGTCTTGGATTTCTAGCCTCCAGATCTATGAGACAATAAATTTCCATTGTTCTAAGCCACCCAGATTGTGCTACTATTTTATGGCAACCCTAGGAAACCAGCAAAATAAAAAATTAATTTGGAGGAGGAAGACAACACCAAGAGGGTCCAAAGTCCATTCCTAAGCAAGGGCCTGAGTTTCATTTTCAGCCTGTTGAACTGGAAAAGTCTTTTCCAAGCATAACTCCAAGATCATAGAGGTCAGTCCTGAGCATGAGAGCGCCATGGTAACTAGTACATTCACACAGCTGATGGAAAACTCATCTAGTCACAAAATATTTTCATGAGCATAATCCCATGGTTTCAGATGTATATGCCATTCTTTGTTAAAACACATACACACAAACACAAAACCCACACACATTTCATTCTTATAACCACATTACAGAAAACCAAAAGCTGACCTCCCAATGTATGGAACATCCCTTTGTCCCAAGTCCGAGTATCTGGTATACCAGGTCTCACAAGCTCCAGGGTGATTAGGTGCAGACACAGCATCTTTTCAACCTGGGTTTCACTTGGTGATTTAAGTTACAAGGAAAGAAAAACTAGAGTTGATCCTTACAAACATAGGCTTGAACTACACAGGTCCACTTACACATGGATTTTTTTTTTAATGGAGAACACTACACTACTATACAATCTGTGACGAGTTGAATCTGTGGATTCAGAATCATGGGTACGCAAGGCAGACTGTAAAATCACAGGTGGATTTTCCACTGGGAAGGTCGGCGTCTCTATCCCTCATGTTCTTCAAGGGTCAGCTAGACTTTAATATAAACATACAGACAAAAAAGGGTTTTTTCCCTATCTCTTACTCAATTAAAAAAAAAAAAATACCAGCTATATTAATGTGCCAGGGTTATAGTAACAAAGCATCACAGACTGGGGAGCTTTGACAACATAAGTTCATTCTCACAGTTCTGGAGGCAGGAAGCCTGAGAGGGAGGCGTGGACACGGTTGGTTCCTTCCAAAGGTTGTGAGGGAGAATTCGTCTATGCTCCCTCCTGATTTCTGCTGGTTTGTTGGCCATCTTTGACGTTATTTGTCTTGTACATACATTAACCTGATCTCTGACTTCCTCACATACCATTCTCTCTGTGTTTGTGTCTGTATCTAATTTCCTCTTCATAAAGACACCACTCATACCGGATTAGAGGTCCTCTCCACATGGGTCAGACGGTAAAGCGTTTGCCTACAATGCGGGAGATCGGGGTTCAATCCCTGGGTCGGGAAGATCCTCTGGAGAAGGCAATGGCACCCCACTCCAGTACTCTTGCCTGGAAAATCCCATGGATGGAGGAGCCTGGTAGGCTACAGTCTATGGGGTCGCAAAGAGTTGGACATGGTTGAGCGACTTCACTCACTTTCACTTCACTACTCCAATAAGACCACACCTGAAGTTAACTGATTACATGTGCAATGGCCTTATATCCAATTCTGGGCTTCCCTGATGGCTCAGCACTAAAGAATCTGTCTGCAGTGCATGAGCTGCAGGAGACAATGGTTCAAGCCCTAGAACAGGAAGACCTCCTGGAGAAGGGCATGGCAACCCATGCCAGTATTCTTGCCTGTAGAGACCCACGGACAGAGAAGCTTGGTGGGCTACCATCAAGGCTACCAACAGGGTTGGAAACAGTCACACAGAACTGAAGTGACTTAGCACATACATGTGTGTGGGCAAACACACAACACACACGTGCACATATTTCGAAATAAGGACACATTCTGCAGCACTAAAGGTAAGAACTTCATCTGATAAATCTGATGTCAGGCGGGTAGCAAGTCAACCCATAACACCATCCCCTACTGCTGCTGCTAAGTTGCTTCAGTCGTGTCCAACTCTGTGCGACGCCATAGACGGTAGCCCACCAGGCTCCCCCATCCCTGGGTTTCTCCAGGCAAGAACACTGGAGTAGGTTGCCATGCCCTCCTCCAGGGGACCTTCCAGACCCAGGGATCAAATCTGTATCTCTAACATCTCCTGCATTGGCAGGTGAGTTCTTTACCACTAGTGTCACCTGAGAAGCCCCAGTAGGATATATTCAGTCATTTTGAAAAAAAAAAAATTAAGCGTTAGGTTATTTTGTTTATATGCTCTCACTTCAGTTGTGTCCGACTCTGTGCGACCCCATAGACGGCAGCCCACCAGGCTCCCCTGTCCCTGGGATTCTCCAGGCAAGAGCACTGGAGTGGGTTGCCATTTCCTTCTCCAATGCATGGGGAAGTGAAAAGCAAAAGTGAAGTCACTCGGTCGTGTCCGACTTTTAGCGACCCCATGGACTGCAGCCTACCAGGCTCCTCCGACCATGTAAAAGTCTGCCTTTTTTTAACTGCACTTATATGAGTATTTTTAAGTACAAGATTAGCCTTGTTTTCTGAGCAAAAATATTATGTGTTCTATAAAACACCAATGGCTCAATTCCCAGAATACACTTATGGGGAAAAAAAATCACAGATTAGAACATGGAGATGAAGATAAAATGTAACTCAGCATTGCTAAAGGGTCTTACTATCTTTATTCTTGTTCATTCAGCAAACCAAGTGATTAATATTGAGCAAGAGCTTGCAGATTTTTTTAATTAAAAACTTTTAAAAAGAAGGGTAGAGATGATGCCATCTACGTCTTCTGGAAATTATAATCAATTTATGGAGACAAAACAAAACAATAAAAATGAAACAATATAAAGCCGAATCCAACTGTGTCAAATGAGATATTCAGGCAATGATTAGGAGGTTGAATCGGGCAGAGAAAGATGACTGAGAAGTGGGTGAGCCACAAATGGGCTCTCTGAAGAGGATGGGCTTAAAAAGGCCACAAGTCTAGGTGGCCTGAGGGAGGAAGACAAGGGATCATCCCTTTTGACTTGAGGTCAAAATCTAAGGAATCTGGATGGAGCCAGAGCTGGTGCTGGGAAGTGGTGGGTGGGGCTTAGAGTGGCAGGGGAAGTCAGGCCCAGAGGTCCAGATCAAGCCATCCCAAGGGGTTTGCCTTTAGTACATATCACAGTGTTTATAGTAAATAAACCTGAAACGTTTTTTAAAAAATGTGCCCTGAGTACTTTAATAGAATGGGTAATTTCCATTTGTGATTTACAGCTCAAGGTGTGTAGAAGTTTCATTCATCACATTATTCAAATTGACTCCCTGTGATTCACTGTTACCTTTCTTTTTCAGTCCTATGCAAGCCCAGCATAAAACTGAGTCTTTCAATTCCTGCCATCAAAGATAAGGGATACTGAAACCTTACCTTGCATTCCCTTTCCTGGACCCTCATTAACCTTTATGAATCATTCAGTCTTCTAACCACATTTCCAGTCATTATCTTTAAATTCAATAGCCTTCAAAGAATATTTTCCTTACATTTTTAGGGCTTCCCTGATTGCTCAGTTGGTAAAGAATCCACCTGCAATGCAAGAGACCCCAGCTCAACTCCTGGCTTGGGAAGATCCCCTGGAGAAGGGACAGGCTATCCACTCTAGTATCCTTGGGCTTCCCTTGTGGCTCAGCTGGTAAAGAATCACCTGCAACGCAGGAAACCTGGGTTCAATCCCTGGGTTGGATAGATCCCCTGAAGAAGGGAAAGGTTACCCACGTCAGTATTCTGGCCTGGAGAATTCCATGGACTGCAGTCCATGAGGTCACAGTCAGACATGACTGGCCACTTTCACTTCACTACATTTATAATGACACTTCAGTTTCGGGCACTTGACTTTTATTCATCATTTTTTTCAGGAAGTCAAGTTAAGTTTTCTTTTATGCTTTCTGAAAAGGGATATAGTAGTATATTTCTTGAGACTTTGGATATTATTACATGATTTTTAAATTCTCTTATAGCTATATAATTACTTTTTTTAGATACAAAAAATTTGGGGACATGTATACACTGCCATATTTATTTATTTATCTGGGGGCTTTCTCTAGTTGTGGAAAGCGGGAGCTACTCACGAGTGCGATGCACTGGCTTCTCATTGCCTTGCTTCTCTTGTTGCACAGCACAGCCTCTAGGCACGCGGGCTGCATAGTCGCAGCACACAGCCTCAGCAGCTGCCACGTGCTGCTCTCGGGAGCACGGGCTTCAGGAGGTGCAGCACAGGGGCTCATTAGTTGTGGTTCACCGACGCTAGAGTGTGCAGGGTTCAGTAGTTGCGAAGCACAGGTTCAGTTGCTCCAAGGGTGAAACTTTCCCAGGCCAAGGATCGAACCCATGTCTCCTGCACTGGCTGGCAGATTCTTATCCACTGTGCTACTAGGGAAGTTCCGTGTAATTACTTTTTCAAGTTTTATTTTCGTTTATCCCTGGTGCATCAGAAGGACACTCTTGCTCTCAGTATGCAGGTTGCCAGCACTCGGGAAGCTGTACGCTACAGCTTTTGTGTACTACAGATTCTATGCTGTATTGGCTGGCGCTTGCCTTTAGGCATGGCATATGGATTTCCTTATCTCTGCTTACTTCCACTTGAGTGATTGTTAAATCCCCTTAAGTCACTCAGTCATGTCCAACTCTTTGGGATCCCATGGACGGTAGCCTACCAGGCTCCACGATCCATGGGATTTTCCAGGCAAGAATACTGGAGTGGGCTGCCATTTCCTTCTCCAGGGGGTCCTCCCAACCCAGGGATTGAACCCGGGTCTCCTGCATTGCAGACAGACGCTTTACTATCTGAGCCACTAGGGAAGCCCCTCTCAGACCTACAGTTAGTTAAAAATATGTGGATACCACAAACTGTGCCTGGTGAACACAAACACGTACCCACTGTGGTCCTTCTGAACAGGAGTGTAACAGTCTCAGCACACCCACTCTTACACCCAGGTTCTTTCTACTATGCTAGCCCTGTTCTGCGCAGAAGGCAATGACACTCCAGTGCTCTTGCCTGGAGAATCCCAGGGACGGCAGAGCCTGGTGGGCTGCCGTCTATGGGGTCACACAGAGTTGGACACGACTGAAGCAACTTAGCAGCAGCAGCAGCAGCAGCAGCAGCAGCAGCCCTGTTCTGCAGAGACTACACTGGCTACAGTGAATAAAGTCACCACTGGTTTCCATTCCTCTTCAGGGCACCCCAGTCTTATCAGGGAAGTGCAATCAATGAGTGAATATAAGGGAAAAAAATCATCAGTGACAGAATACCATGTTAAGCCACAGTAAAAGCAACTTATAAAGACGTTCTGCTTTCTAGTTGCTGAAGCTGTTGGCCTTTGAACCAGGCAGTAAACAACAAGAGGGGTTTGAAATATTTTCCTTCCTTTTTCAGAATAGTCTGCTGGTCCATATCAAAACCTTCTGGTTCATATCACTTGTTTTATTCTCAACCTAGACTGACTTTATATCCACCATTTTCAGATCCAGGCAATGGGTTGCCTGTTGGTATGAGAGGGAAATGAGATGGCAGTGGTAATGGTTCCTCTCCTCCGGAGTCTTTTTTAGTGGGCATTTGAGTGGGAAATTGGAAAAGACTCTCAAGAGATGCTTTCCAGATGCACGGATAAACGAGAAGCCAGAGTTTTGGTTTTTTTTTTAAGGATGGCATACACCAGTCAAATTTTTAATGCAACTAATTCTATAATTAGTGACATAGAAGGTAGGAAATAAAAAGTACATCCACATGATAAGTGCAATATACATAGGGAAAAAAGGTGGGGTGGGGAGTGTTACAGGGAGATAGGGCTTCCCAGGCGGCTTTAGGCTTCCCATGCCTGCCAATGCAGGAGACATAAGAGACACGAGTTCAATCCCTGGGTCAGGAAAATCCCCTGGAGAAGGAAATGGCAACCCACTCCAATATCCCTGCCTGGAGAATCTCACAGACAGAGGAGCCTGGTGTGCTACAGTCTGCAGGGTTTCAAAGATTCTGACATGATTAAAGTGACTTAGCACACACATTCAGGGAGAAAACAAAAACTGACAGAAAGCCATTCTTACTTAGAATAACCTACTTTTAATATTGTAAAAAACTGATGGATCTATCTTAATGTTTGTAGAGTCTTTAATTATTAATCCATCCTCAAAAGACTAATCACAAAAGCATGTGTATTATTTATATTTGATGATTATATCATAATGAGTTCACCATGCATTAGCTGTCTGGAAACAACTGTTGCTGGCTTCCAGGTTTTTAGGTGCTGGTAAAGGGTTCACCTGCTGTATGTATAAGGTGCTCCAATGGAATTAATAAAAACATAAGCTAAGAATTAAAACTAGAGCAATAGGCAGGAGCAGCTAAGGCCCTACCGAGTGGGGCTTGGTAGGAACTCAGCAGGGAATTTGGAAACGATGAATCTTTGTCTTCACAACTTAAACATCTACTTAGATTAGGATATATCCTAAGGTTTGTAAGGAAAATAAAATTTTCAAGGCAAATGTCACTAGTCATGGACTGGCAACACCTCTTCTCTAATTATAGAGGGGGTATATTACTTTGGATGCAATTTACATTTATTTACAACTTACGAAGAAGAACAAAATAAAATGAGATACAACCCATACTGAGAACGTCATAAACACAGATTTTTAAAAAATGAATCAATATATCACATATATTCCCCAGTAACTGGCTGAGTTAAACATATCCTTCCCAGGAGGGAAAAAAGAAATTTAAGGAGAGAATCAGTGTAATGAGTTCTACTCATAGCAAAAGCTGAGGACTACACATCTTTCTGGAAAAGAGGTAGGATCTGAAGTATATAATGTGCCCTTTCTGCTGGTTCGTGCATTCCACTTCTTTTTCCCAAGATTGTGTTCAGAATGAAACAGTGAAACCCAACCACATTTCTGATGCCTAAAGGAAACAGTACAAACATCTTTGAAGCCCTAGAAATTTCAATCCTGGGGTCAAAGTCTTCACTTTGTAAACTAATCTCAGAGGAATTCTATTCTATGAATTATTCATTTGTACAAAGATAAATCTTCCACCACTAAGCATATATTTTAAAGTACAGGAATAAATCATGAAATTTTGGGTCTGCAAAGAAGTGGCAGAGAGGGGAGGGATGAAAGAGAGTAAACTTTGATGAAACGACTTCTGAAATGTGATCTTCTGTTGGAGGAAAGTTATATGCAACAAGATTTAATGCAGCAGTTCCTTTGGCCTCAAAACCACTTTTCTTTTCTTTTTTTTCTTCAGGGAAAAGGTAATGTAGGATCCAATATATAAAAGTACCATGCGCAAAGTCTGTGGTGGCAGGAGGTTGGATATCCTGGAACCTGGCCCCCAGAAAGTTAATTTACTTCTCTGTCCAAGCTCCAAGAACAATCCTATGTTAATCCTGGAGAAGTTTCTCCAGAATGCTCCAGAACTACAAATATATTGCGAAAATAACTGAACATCTTGAAAGGAAAAAAGGAAAAACAGGTCTATCCCTCACTGTTATAACTTCTCTAAAGCTCATTTTTCTTCTCTTCTTTAAATCATACCAATTTAAAAAAATTGATGTAAAAAAATGATAATTTTAAAAGGATTCCATAGCCAGTATAAGAAAGACTTTAATTTTTATTATAGTCTTCCAGTGATATGATTTTTCCCACTTTATATATGTATAGTTTTTGTTCATAGTATTTTTTCTAAAATTAATATATGAACATATAGATAGTAATATAAATTGCCTTGAATCATTATCCCCTCCCCAAATCATAAATGCAAATTTAAAACAGGCACCAAACAACAAAATGATCTCACTAAAATTTATTTTCATTTTACCTGTTATCAATTTTTACTGATGGAGAAATGATTAATAAGCACAATTTTCAGTGGCAAGACTCAATGACATAGATGTATAATGCCTCCCAATAGACGATCTTCTTATTTCATATTCCCTGGTAGTCACAAGTAAAAATTATGCAATGGGGTAGTAAAATCCAGAAATAGAATTGTCTCTTGTGCACGCTGTTAATAGGGTATGTAACAACATGGGTGGAAATAATTTGGCATTGTATATCTTTTTCATCTTGGAGTCCCTGCAGGATCATTTTAAACTTTTAAAGCTCCATTTCATTTTTACTGTGCTTCTTAGAGAATACATAATAAGGTAAGAATTATATATCTATTGTAACTTCATAAATGAGAAGGTAAAAGCTCATATATCACAGACACTCAGGGGAGGGCTTCAGAGCTTCTTTCATTAATGAAATAGGAAGCCTCATCAGAATTAAGATATAATAAAACATAGATTCAGCACCTTAAAAATATTATAATAGATTCTGATCTAATATTTTAGATAGTCTGGTATATGTCCCTGAATATCAACTGACCAATTTTATCATAGTAATACAATCTTTACTTTCATGTATGCATATAGACAACCAGAATTGAACTACTTTCAAGCTTCTTTGAAGCTCGTCACGACCAAGGAGAGCCAGTGAAAACTGGCCAGTGAACTGCAAGCAGCTTCTTGGAATTTTCTTTTAAAGAAAACCTAAAAGTAATCAAACATACTAATAGGAAATCTGACGATGTGAACAACCCGATAAAAGAATATACAGAACACTCCATTCAACAACAGAAGAATACACAGTCTTCTCAAATGGACACGGAATCTTCTCCAGGATAAATCACATGGTAAGTTTTAAAATATTTAATATTGAAATACCAAGTATCTCTTCTATCCACAGTGGAATAAAACTAGAAATCAATAGCAAAAAGAAAACTGAAAAATTCACAAATATATGGAATCTAAACAATATCCTCTTGAACTCCCAATGAGTCAAAAAGGAAATCACAAGGGAAATTAGAACCTATCTTGAGACAAACGAAAATTAAAATGGGATGCAACAACAGCATTACTATGAGGGAAGCTGATAGCAGTCAACGACCACATTAAAACAGAAGAAAGATACCAAATCAACAACCTAACTGTATATCTCAAGAAACTAGGGGAAAAAAAATAACTAGACCCAAAATAAGCTGAGGAAAGAATTAATACAGATTAGACCAGAAATTAATGAAATATAGAACAGGAAAACATCAATAAAACTAAGAGCTAGATTTTTGAAAAGATAAGCAAAAATTGAAAAACTGTTACAAAATTTAAAAAAATACCAAACTTTCTCAAACTCTTTCAAAAAATGAAAAGAAGACACTTCCAAATTCAAATGAAAGGGTTAAGTCTTTGTCTGAGTGAAAATAAATCCAGACAAAGACAGTACTGAAGAAAACTACAGATCAATATCACTAATAAATGATCAAGAGTTACTAGCAAACTGATTTCAACAATACATCAAAAGGATTTACATCATGACCAAGTGCTTTTTTTCCTGAAATGCAAGAATGGTTCAATACACGAAAATCAGTCAGGGTTAATACGCCACATTTACAGAATGAAGGACATAAACCGCATGACCATCTCAATTAAGAGAGAAAGAAAACTTATTTTGTTAACACCCTTTCATGATAAAACCTCAGCAAACTAGAAATAGAAGGAAATTATCTCAACATAATAAAAGCTATATATGAAAAGATCATAGCTAACATCAGTCAACTCTGATTCCCTGCTTCCACCTATATGGACTACAGAATAAACTCTGTCTCTGGATTTTCTAACTCATTTCTGCCTCCCTCCAATCCATCTTTCACAGAATTGTCTGAGTATATCCATCATACACAAAGTTACTATGCCTCGTAATCTTTACGAACCCCTTCAAAATGTAACTCTCATTCCTCTCCAGACCCACCTCATTCTGTTTATTCTCATGCAACCATTGTGTTGGAATGTCCAACTCCAATGGAGTGAAAGAGAGTTCACTCTTTCATGAATTCTCCATACTCTTTCCCAACTCAGAGATGTTACCCATGATGTTCTAAGTAGAATTATCTTCTCTCCTTTTCTTCTCAGCCAGTGCCAAGCCAATCTTTTGACATGTATGAAAATGTCAGCTCCAATTTCAAACTTTTTTCAGGCTCAGGGAGAATAATTCACTTTTCCCTAGATTCCCTCCATTTATTTTTCATAGCACTTAACACAAGATATTATAATTAATTGTAATTATATAATTATAATTAATCTTTTCCCATCAATGTCTAGTCACTTATTCTGTTAACAAAGAATGGTACCATAACTGAAACAGCCCACTACTATGCAAATAGCAGTAAGACAGGACCAATTCCTGTCTTCAGAGAGCTGACATTTTAATGGAGGAAATGGGTACACACACACACACGTGTGTGTGCGTAGCTATGTAAATGTACATATGTGTGCATATATCACACATACACACACACGTGTGTGTGTGTGTGTGTGTGTGTGTGTGTGTTCAGCTTTGAAAAGTATTATGAAAAAAAAAAAAAGGCCAGGTAAACTGAGAAGTTTAAGAGTGACTGCACGGGAAGAAAAAGGGAATTTATTTCAGATAGCTTGATCAGAAAAGCTCCTCA
Organism: Budorcas taxicolor; assembly: GCF_023091745.1. Taxonomy (NCBI): domain Eukaryota; kingdom Metazoa; phylum Chordata; class Mammalia; order Artiodactyla; family Bovidae; genus Budorcas; species Budorcas taxicolor. The sequence goes on from NC_068914.1 coordinate 9,035,258, forward strand.
AAGAAGGTGTACTACAGCAGGGATATGAATGAAGTGAGAGGAGGTCTGAGGGAAGACTGGTCCATGACAAAGGGACAAGTGGACATCAGGAGCAGAAAATATCCCGTATGTCTGAGTAATAAGCGAGCATGGCTTTTCATAGACAAGAGTTCAAGACTGTCGTTAGAAGACACGTGAAAGAAGGGCTTGCAGAGCGGGTACAGAGTTTAGACTTTACCCCAAGTAGGATAATAAGTCACTAGAGGGCTTGAGAAAGAAATAACATGTTCTGATTTTTTGGTTTTTCATTGTTATTGTTGTTGTTGTTTTTTAAATCTCTCTGCCTATAATGGAGAAAACTATGTGCATACAGGAAGTTGAGGGAGGGAAGGGATTGTTTATGATTCAGTGAATGTGAAATGAAAAAACTGTGTCTGCTATTTTGCAAATCCAAAAGGAGACCATGATGAAGACAATAAACAAAAGGTAAAAATAAAGCTACCTTTATTTTAGACTGCAACTGAACACTACAAATCCTTTGAATACAATATTATTTTAACTCAAAAACACCTATTCCTAGAGTTACCACGTATTTCAAATAAAAAAGAATTTTTAAACTTCCTCAGTTGAAAATTTGGCTTTAAAGGGAAAGGATTCAAAGGTAAATGGAAACATGCCGTCTGTCATGAGCGTAAATACACTGACAAACCTTCTGATCCTTTAGTTTCACTGTCATATCTCCTTAATTTCTGTTCCTCTCTGTCTCCCCTTATGTCTCCTTTTTTATATTCCTTCTTTCCCTTTTTCTTTTTCCCTACTTCACTCCTCCCTGTTTTCCTTTTTCTTTCCATTCATTTTCCCTTTATTTCTCAATGTATCTTGGCAATCAGGCACCCGCAATTGCAGAAAAAGAATCTACAAACCATTTCAATACATTTAAAGAATCCCATGCTGTGCTTCCCTGGCCGAAGACACGATGAAAACAGCATGAACTCTGTCATAGGCTGGAGTTATAAAGAACTTATTGCGAAGAACGGTTAACCATTGGGGGTAAAATGAATTACTACACAATAAATGCAGCTAGGAAACAAAATGAGTTTGTGGAGACTGAGGACTGAAAATATGTATCTTTTTAGACAAAAATTTGGGATTTGGTGACTTTTAGCAGTGTGACATATGGTTTCACTTATTTTCATGACATCAAAAGTTCATGGATGTTTATGATTATACCTCTGATTTTAAAAGGTTACTTTCATTTAAAATTCTAGTTTCTATAAAAATCTATTTATTGAATAAGCAAGATATCCAAAATAATGCCAACCCTTTTAAACAGTTAATCCTACTATCAAGAATGTATCAAAAAGAAAAACAAAGATGACGAGGGGATGATTTCACCCACAGATTTTTCGTTTGTTTTTTTTTCCCCTGAAATAGATCACAGATGACAAATAAGTTACTTTAGCCATTGTAACAAAGTATGGCAGTTAAATCCACCTAAATATAGCCTAATTCTAAAGGTTCTCAGCTAATAAAACCTATCTTTTGCTAACTCATTTGTCAACCTATTACAACAAATATGCTTTGCAAATTAAAAAGTTATCATCTAGGGGCTTCTAATGTTGCTTAGGGAACTATTCATCATCAATTGTTCATATAACAAATAGAACTCCATTGAGTTATTTTTCCCCCAAAATGACATGGAAGTACCCTGCCTAACTCATATTTACAGATAATTATACTCTGTTCCAAAGAAATCCATGCTTTCTGAAGAATAACATAAAGAAGCTAACTCCTCATTCATTTAGAAATGTGTTTCCTCTATGCTTTACACCAAAGAACACTTTGCAAGAGTAGTCTCTGGGAATCTTTTCCTTTATGAAAGCCCAAGGCTTTAAAAGAGAGCATAATATAATAAACAGCCATGGTTTAAATACTCTGGGTGAAATAAAAGGTATTTCTATTCATTTCATCATTCTTCTGGACTCCATTTTTTTAGTAAGACCTCTTACTGAGTTAGCACCCAATTGAGGCTTGGCCTGGGGAGACATGAATAACACATTGTCAAAATCTATTAACAGGCTACTAAAGACAAGACCCAATAGCTGAGTATGTTACCATTTCAGTAAATTAGCAATTTAATTCAAAAAATAGAGAAAGAGCATGTTTTTTCAATATTTATAACAGAAAGGATATAAAGGTGGAAACAAAAATACAAATAAGTATTAGTGACCTAAAATTAACTGGGCAAAAAGCTACAAATCTCAATTCCAATTCCCTTAACATTTTACTCTTAATTTACAGAAAAGCAGCACAGTGTTTTATTATCCAAAAGACCACATAAACTTTAAAAAAATCTATTATAACTTGACTGGATGAGTCACTTTCTGCAGATTTACCATCCTCAAAAGAATAGTCTCTCCAAATAAAGTGAGCTCAAGGAGAAGAGACATTTCCATTGTCGTATGATAGAAGCTCTACGTGTGTCACAGCAATTACTTCAGGGGGAGTGTCCGATGTTCAAGAATGACAGACTAGAAGGAAATGCAAGACTCAAGCATAGATGAAATGATGGCAAAGAAAGAACCACCACGGTGCGTAATGAACAATGCTGCAACTATTCATTACGCCTCTTCTCCAGCTGATCATTAAGCTTTCAGCACTGTTTATGCAACAGAAAAGGAAATGTTGACTCAAGATTTCATATACTTACTATTCACACAATGAAGAAACCATGAAGAGTATAATCTACAATTACAGTACCTGCTGAAACTAGATCACTGTCAGTGAACCTGGTTATTAGTTGTTGTAAGTGCTGTCAAATGCACTGCAACTTCTGAATTTGGGATCTGCCTGGCAATGACTGCTCAAGATACAAACTTGAAAGCTCATGAAATTAAAAATTAAATAAAATCAGTTAAATAACATCAATTCAAATGAAAGATTCCAAATATTGGTTTTATCTCTAAGACCTAATGACAGAATAAATCAGTCTTTTTATTTCATGATTTAAAGGATTTCAGAAAGTCAAATTAATTTGTCATGACGTTTAACCATCTTCACCATGAAACACTGGGCTTCCCTCATGACTCGGATGGTAAAGAGTCTGCCTGCAATGCAGGAGTGAAAGTGAAAGTTGCTCAGTCATGTCCCACTCTTTGTGACCCCATGGACTGTACAGTCCATGGAATTCTTCAGTCCAGATTACTGCAGTGGGTAGCCGTTCCCATCTCCAGAGGATCTTCCCAACCCAGGGATCGAACCACATTGCAGGCGGATTCTTTACCAGTTGAGGCACCAGTGAAGCCCAAGAATACTGGAGTGGGTACCCTAGCAACGCAGGAGACCCGGGTTCAATTCCTGGATTGGGAAGATCTCCTGGAGAAGGAAATGACAGCCCACTTCAGAATTCTTGCCTGGAGAATTCCAATGGACAGAGGAGCCTGGTGGGGTCCATGGGGTTATAAAGAGTACGAAATGACTGAGCGTTTTTCACTTTCACTTCACCATGCAATATTATAGAACTAAATGATTCACTGTTTGTTGAATGGACAAAATAATGAGTATGCCAACCTCGTTTCTATCAGTGGTTTGGCACATAGAAGCTACTCAGTAAAAATGCACTGAATGAATGAACCTAATAGTTAGCTTATCTTTAATAACCTGCTAGGAATATAGCCTGATCCTGTAATGAAAGCAGTACTTTGCAAAATTACAAACTGAAAATTGAGTGTTAAGTGTATGTTGAATGGAATACTTTGGAAACAATTACCCATATGGCATTGTGGAAAAAAACTGAATTATCAAAATTACTGAATCCTGTGTGTATCACTTAATCACTTCAACTAGTGAAGTGAATATCTCCTTAAATTCAGTTTTCTAATCTATAAAATTGGAGTGTATCTATCTTGAAAAGCTGCTGTGAGGTTGGATTAAATGTGATTTAAGAATTCATGTTGATGTATGGCAAAACCAATACAATATTGTAAAGTAATTAACCTCCAATTAAATAAATTTATATTAAAAATAATAATAAAAAATAAATAAATGCTGTTCTGCAGAAAAAAAATAAAAAGAAATTATGGATTGGGGCTTCCCTGGTGGTCCAGTGGTTAAGAATTTGCCTTGCAATGCCAGAGACACTGGTTTGACCCCTGGTCCAGGAAGATCACACATGCCAAGAAGCCACTAAGCCTGTGCATCATAACTCCTGAGCCAGCAATCTAGAGCTGGTGAGCTGCAACTACTGAGCCCACTTGCTTCAACTACCGAAGCCTGCATGCCTAGAGCCTGTGCTCCACAAGAGAAGTCACCACAACGAGAACCCTGCATACCGCAAAGGAGAGTAGCCCCCGCTCACCGCACCTAGAGAAAAGCGCGAGTGCGGCACCAAAGACCCACCACAGCCAAAAACAAAATAAATAGATAACCCTTTTTTTAAAAATCATGGATCTGAGAAGTTCTAGTATGAAGCTTGTCATGGTCATAAAGCAAACATTTCTTTGTGCTAGTTTCCATCCTGGGCTTCCCTGGTAGCTCAGAGGTTAAAGCGTCTGCCTGCAATGCGGGAGACCCGGGTTTGATCCCTGGGTTGGGAAGCTTCCCCTGGAGAAGGAAATGGCAACCCACTCCAGTATTCTTGCCTGGAGAATCCCATGGACAGAGGAGCCTGGTGGGCTACAGTCCACGGGGTTGCCTTCTTAGTGATTTAATTCTCTTTCATTACGTCCAGAGTCACAACAAAAGACCCAAAAGACCTTGTAGACTATTACTGAAAGCAATTGAACACCCCTACTTTTAATACAACATTAAAAAGTAAATGGAACTACAGCAATGTGATCTGTACTGAGAAATAATTAATGCTTCTTTGCATTGTTTTTGCCTAAAGACAACTGAAACACAACAGGAGGATCGTATAATCTTTGGAATACATTTCAAAGGGATGACACATGAGTAAATGTCACGTTAGAGCTAATTCAATATAATTTACTATGCCAAATAACTTCATCTTTGAAAGTAAATTCAGAACTAATTTTGAAAGAATCTCAAGAACCTTTTACCACCTATGTCAGGCAGTAGTTTACAAGCACTTTTCTGAACTATTAGGACTATTAGAGGTTGTAAAGGTTTCCTTTTTATTATCTTTCTTGAAGAATGAAATGCAAAAACTTTACTCTCTGAACCTCTAGAAGTACAGTCCCTCTAGAAACTGGTATCTCCTGAAACTCCATCTCCTCTTCTAGGGTTAATGGGCAATTAAGTTCTTAGGGGAAAAAAAAAAAATAGTAGGTGGACTTTTTGTTGCTGTTTCATTTTATTTACATTTTCAGAGTTTTCAGAATGAAAAGGATGTAGGGGTAGAAATGCAAGAGAGGGTGGGGTCATGGATGTATCCCAAGACGGGAAATGCAGAGATGAGAGCCTGAAAAACGGAACACTAATTCTCAGACCCCTTTCCAAGAAGAGATAGGAAACAAGAGCAAAGATAAGTGGACCAAAGGAGGACTGCCAGGAGCATACTTTACCAATTCAGGGACTTCAAAAAGAGCTACTGTTGTATAATAAAGACTTTGACTGGTCTTTGTCTCTGCTTCCTGGGAAGGAGAATAGTATCTTTGGAATTTTCCAAGTAAAGTAAATATCTTTATTATTTAGAGCCCCTTGGATTACACCTGAGTTTATACTAATGTGATGAGATGACTCAGGATGGGCTGCTCAACAAAAAGCCAAACTTGTGACTAGAGAGCTGGGATTTTAAAACAGCCTGACCTTCAAGGAAAGAAGAGATGAGGGAGGTTGGAGATTGTGTTCGACCTTGAGGTCTATGTGCAATCAATCATACCCATGTAATGAAACCCCAATTTAAAAAACTGGGACACCAAAGCTCGCTGGTGCTTACTGATTGGTGAATGAACCACTGATGTTCAGGACAGTGCTGAGCTCTGATCCTCCAAAGAGAGGTGATGGAAGCTCTGTGTTTAAATGACCCTCATAAACCTTTCTCTACATGTCTCCTCACTGCGCTGCTCCCAAGTTCTATCTTTTATAATAAAAGTGTAATCATAAGTATAGGACTTTCCTGAGTTCTTTGAGTGATTCTAGTAAATTATCAAGCTCGAATAGGGTCACGGGAGCCCCCAGCTGTATAGCCATTTGGTCTGGAGTGAGAGTAGTCCTATGGAGGACCATGTCCTTTAACTTGCAGGGTCTGTAAGAACTCCAGATGGTTAGTGTCAGAATTGAACAGAAGCATATCAGTTGGGGTTGAAACTGAATACATTCCCTGATCTCCACACCATCAGTGACCCTCCATACAGCACTCATGAGTTCTGTTTGCACAGAAGGCAATGATGACAATCTGTGTCACCGCTACTGGTGCTGCTAAGTCACGTCAATCATGTCCGACTCTATGCGACCCCATAGACAGCAGCCCACTAGGCTCCCGTCCCTGGGATTCTCCAGGCAAGAATACTGGAGTGGGTTGCCATTTCCCTCTCCAATGCATGAAAGTGAAAAGTGAAAGTGAAGTCGCTCAGTTGTGTCCGACTCTTCGCAACCCCATGGACTGTAGCCTACCAGGCTCCTCAGTCCATGGGATTTCCCAGGCAAGAGTACTGGAGTGGGTTGCCATTGCCTTCTCCAGATCTGTGTCACACATGAGTTCGTTTCAGCTGGACCACCCCACGTGGAACCACTCTACAAAGCTCCAAGACAACAGCAGGCCCAGAGTCATGGGACTGGCAGTGGGTGGGCAGGAGCATGCAGACTCTGAGGTAAAATGGGGAAGACTTTCATCTGCACTTGGGCTAACGTGAAGAAACTTAAAAACTTGATCTGGTTATTAGCAGAGCTTCTTGGACAAATTCAGTATTTAACTAAAATTTCTACAGTATTCCTGAAAGGGACCCAGTTAAACACATAACTCATGGTCCTGACCACAAATCAGAATCACCTGGAGGACTTCTACAAATTAGTAAATGTCTGGCCAGCTCAGTCCAGCCATTCTCTTAGGGAAATCAACTTAGGTGACTCTACAGTGCATGGGGTTCTAAACCACTGGATAGAGTACAATGACAGTGAAAATGCCTCTGGATCCTGGAGCTCCACTGAGCTCCTCAACTTGGCTTTATTCATGGGAATTGGGTCGCTATGGAAATATACTATGGCTAATTTCTTCCTAAGCTTGGGAAAGAAAAGCATGATAAAGGATCAAGTGAATGGCTTCATTATCCCGTAGAAGGGAGAAGCTTGGGCTCTACTGAGACACGACATAACACGGCCTTTGAGCATTTGGAAATGGAATTTAATCCAATCACCTGGTTGTAGATACAAATCTTCTCACTATTCTACAACTGGATATACTGTAACTTTTTTTTCTTTCTTTTTTTTTTTTTTTGGCTGCACCAGACTGCATCTTAGTTCCCTGACCAGGGATCAAACCCATGCCATCTTGCAGTGAAAGCATGGATTCTTAACCACTGGACTTCCAGGGAAGTCCCTACTACAACATCTACAGATGTTTCTCAAAAAATTATGATGTTTAATTCCTAGGCACATAGTCAAGGTCCATTTGAGAGGAATCCAACTTTTTTTCAGATCAGTACTGCTGGAATTTTAGAAACATTGAGGAGCTGAGCAGATGGGGAGTACAGAGTATCTGTACACAAAGCTAAATATTTTTTAGGATGTTACCCATGATTGGCTAAATTTTTCCAAAAGTGTTATAATATAGTGCACTCTGCTTTGTAGAAATGTCATTTTTTAAAATGTAATGGAAATCCTAAGGGTTAGGGGAGCTTGTCTCATTTTCTCTCAAGTTTTAAATATAGTAACAGTTGATTCTAAATATTAAAAAAAAAAAAAAAAACTGTTGGTTAAATAAAAAGTACTCTCTTATTTCCCAAACCCATTCTCCAGATTTATTCATTGCTAACCATTTAGTGAATATCTTCTCAGGTCTTTTTCCAAAATATGAAGAATGACAGGAATTCCCTGGTGGCTCGGTGGTAAAGAACCCACTCGCCAACGCAGGAGTCACGGGTTCGATCTGTGATCCAGGAAGATTCCACCTGAGGTGGAGCAACTAAACCCACGCACCACAATTACTGAGTCCATGCTCTAGAAAGAGGCAACTGCAACTACTGAGCCCGCATGCCGCAACCACCGAAACCCACACTCCCGAGAGCCCGCGCTCCGTAAAAAGAAAAGTGACCACAGTGAGAAGCCTGTGTAGCAATGAAGATCCGCACTGCCAAAAACTTGATTAATTTTTTTATGAAAACACACATAAAGAAAGAAGATTTTCAAATTGTTTACAGCAGGTGAAAATGAGTTTATATTTATAAAAATAGTATCACATGTTAAAAATTGTTCTGTTTCTGTTGCTAATTGACGTAATTCATCCCAATACCTAAAGATACACATATGAAAACATTTTAAATACCGAGGTCTACACTGTGATTGCATCTGATGCTTATTCAGTCATCCCTCCCTTTGTGGACATTTAGGATAGTTATGTTTTTGCTGCTACATGTAATGCTGCAATGAAAATCTATTCCTGCTGGGTACATTTTTAAATGTAAGTTTCTGGACCAAATGGCATGTGAATTTTATTTAAATATTTGCTTAGCTATTTCTTTGGCTGAGCCGGGTCTCAGCTGTGGCATGCAGGGTCTTTCAGATGTGGCACGGGAACTCTTAGTTGCGGCGTGTGGGATCTAGTTCCTTGACCAGGGATCAAACCTGGGCCCCCTGCATCGGGAGTGCAAAATCTTAGCCACTGGACCACCAGGGAAATCCCTGGTTTGTGAATTTTAAATATTAACTCCTAACTGTCATAAAAAAAAAAAAAAAGAATACCAGTTACATACGGCCTCATGTCTCTGGGCCCCTTGGGGAGAGGTGTGATACTTATTAATCACTTCAGCAGTTCTCTGCTTACTTTTCTTTTCAAGCTTTCAATGGAAAAGAAAAATGGGGAATTATACTGTTCCTTTAATTTGCTTTATGCTTTTATAATTTGAGAACTACAGACACAATGCCTGATAAACCATGAGCTTTTATGTTTTAAAATACAGTACTAAATTCTTTACAATGTATTTTTATATAGCTATTTAGCTCAAATAGTTTCATATCTCTTGACTAAAATCAATATTGAGATTTTTAAGCCCCTAATGCTGTTGGTCTCAACTCTGGCCTTGCATTGGAAGCATCTGGAAACTTAAGAGAACTGCCTGGGAAGGGGTTGGAGGTAGGGTGGAGGGGGTGGGATAGGAGGATAAAGTTTTAAATCAGAATATCTGCATTCAAGGATTGGCACCAAAGATGTGTGGAAAGCTCTCCAAAGGATGCTACCATGCCTTCAGAGTTATGCTGTAAATCTAAAAGGGCTCGAAAACATAAAATCAATTGATTTAAATAAATAGAAACACTAAACTAAACATACATAGTCAGGTTGTCATTTCCTGTTATATTCCTAAACTTACATGATTTTTTAAATAATTTTTTTAATGTGGGCTATTTTTAAATTCCTTATTAAATTTGTTACAGTACTGCTTCTGCTTTTTTATGTTTTTGTTTTCTGGAGGTGAGGCATGTGGGATCTTAGCTCCCCCACCAGGGAGCTAACCTGCAACCCCTGCATTAGGAGGCAAGGTCTTAACCACTGGACCACCAGGGAAGTCCCCTCAACTTACATGATTTTATTTCACATTAATTAATACTGAATCAAAGAGCTCATTTGTAGCATATTAAGCTGATCCCAAGATACTTAATATTCACTTTTAAGAGCTGGAATTAGTCATCTTAGCAATAGCGTATTCATTTTTAGGAGAACATTTGACCCAACTTTAACTTCTAGTAGGTTTAGACTATGAATATTCTCCTTTATGTGAAAAATAAAAATTACAGGAGCTAGGATTTTAAGAATTCAGTTCATGGGCACAAGCAAGAGAAAGGAAAAGATAAACTGGCATTTGGCTCCTAGGCACCTCTTGATCAGCTTTGGAATGTGTTTTGGGCCAAACCCAGAATAAATAAATGTTATATGGTCATGTGATTAAAAGAATTGCAAACGACCCCCAAATTTTCTACTAATTTATTTTTATCTCTGGCTAAGAGTAATAACAATAAATCAACCATCAATTATAATCTCTTTGGTTAGTTTTATTTTGAAGTCTTAACATTATACTATTGTGGCTGCCAGAAGCAGTGCTATAAAATCCAGGGCACATTGGATGCTTTGTGCATTTTATCTGATTAAGTTCCCACAATCCCTCTGCCAGGTAAATATGTTTATGTCAATGTATACACTTACTGGACTTCCCTGATGGCTCAGAGGGTAAAGCGTCTGCTTACAGTGCGGGAGACTTGGGTTCGATCCCTGGGTCAGGAAGATCCTCTGGAGAAGGAAATGGCAACCCACTCCAGTACTCTTTCCTGGAAAATCCCATGGACGGAGGAGCATAGTAGGCTATAGTCCATGGGGTCCCAAAGAGTCAGACACTACTGAGCGACTTCATTTCATACGCTTACTAAGATTCAGAGCAGTTAAAACCTTGCCCAAGGCCACATGACTAGCAAGTGGCACAGCCAGGCTACACCTGAAGATTAAAGCTGAGACTACTATTATCTCAAGAACTCCACTCTCTCCGATACTCAACCTTGCTGACAATCCAGCTCTGTTTATTTATAAATTGAATTTGATCATTGATTTGGAGGGGGTTGGGGGAGACAGACTGAGTTAACAGGACTGCCACAACAGAAGATTTAAAAACAACCTTTGTAAATCCAAAACAATGTGAGTAGTTTAATTTAGACAAACACTTGTCAATGAAGTAAATCTCTTTTACTTGCTAAAATTAGCAGAATCCTTAAATAAAAATCTATTTAACTTTATAAAAAGCTCTCAATATAGGTCAAGACTCTACAGCAATAAATAAAACTAACGTGATATTCTCTCCACGAAAGTATCATTATGACCCTTTACTGTACAGACCTTTTTAAAGTATTCATAAAATAGGGACAAATGACATTTGCATCCCAGTATTACTGCTGTCTATGCAATGGTTGATTTTTTATTTTTCCTGTAGCTGAATGTGGTCCTTCAGCAGATAACTTTCCTAGAGTCATTGTAATTTTGGCTTCCTCACCTTTCAGGAAAGAGCTATACAAAAAAATCATCACCTTTCCCTGATGTTTAATCAGGACTCAGCATGCTAAGGTCCTTTTATGAAAGCTCCCTGGCAGGAAATCAAAGCCCCTTTCTTCAAAAACAATAAAACATGAAACAGAGGGATCCATCTGTCAATCAAGATAGATTTCTCTTTCAGGGTAAAAAGAAAAAGACCCTCAAAGAATAAAAAGCTTTCACACTAATTAATATCCATTAAAGCTCCTACCAGTTTAAAGTCTTGAGCAAAGTCAAGAATTACCCAGCTAATTCAATTCCAGAAGGTGTTTCTGCATCATTCATCTGGATTGACAAGAGAAGGTACTTCCCTAAAGAGGACCAGGATAATTAATTGCAATTTGCAGTTCATATTTGCAACCAAAACCTCAGTATGTCAGCCTTTACAAATTTCCTTGGAGTATGACATTGTAATCAATTATTCAGATTCAGATCTAATTCCATACACATCTAATGTGTACCCACATAATACCATGCGCTATGTTAGGTTCTAGAAACATGGAAATGCTTAATTCATTCTCTTCCCTTTGAACAGTGTAGAATCAACTGGAATTATCTTCCTGAACAGCTTTCACACATCCAATTTTATACATACCAAAGTCAGCTAGGTTAGACCAAAGCTACTTTATATCTTGTGCCCGAATTCCCTCTACATCATGCCTCCCAAGTGGTTATCCAGCTCATACTGCACATTTCTCAAGAAAGTCTATTGGATCTTTGGACAGCTCTAATCATTTTGATAGTTGCCAATATAATTGCTGCTAACAGTTAACTACCTCCAATTTATTTGGGAAGCCCATTGGGGCCTGCAGGACAGTAGAGAAGAAATTTTACAGTGATCGAAAGAAGTATCTACTTCAGTAGCTATGAACCAAATGCACAGAGCAGTAGATTTGACGAAAGCTTAGAAATCTAAAGTCAGTTCAGATTTTTTCTCCTCCTTTAGACCCCGGTTTTCTCTGTCACCTGCAAATATATAGTATGCAAATGTCACATATATCCCTCCTCTCTCACCCTCAACATACATACAAGAACTATAGACTATAACTATTACATAGATAATCCAATCAATAAACATATTGTTATGAATTCTGGCCATCTTCCTCCAACAGAAGTTCTGCCATCTAAATGATACCAACAGAGAAGTAAATGAGCCAATTATCCAAAAAGGGCCCAAGGCCTTGACGAACATATTACTTTTGAACTATAGTCAGAAGTCTAACAAGACTATATGATGGAAAAACTGCACTCTCTGTCTGCCTCTGTTGATGGCCAACTTAACCAAACCACTTGGACTGGTTCATTACTGGGTTTCCTTCCAGCCAACTATGCTCACCGATGTAGTTTACGCTTACAAGAAATCTGAATAACCCTACAAGGGAACCTGTAAAATAGCCTTGATCTTCAGGGGAAGACCACAGTTAACCCATCCAAAGACAGGAGGAAAAGCAGAGTCTGCTCAATATTCTCTGTCTGAACAGATCTGGAGTTGAGACAACTGTCTTTCTAAATTCTTTTACAGTCATTCTGATGAAATTACACTAAAGAAAATGATGAGAAAGTGATTTAGATATGATAAGAATGTGTTTCAGAGACATACTATTGTCACTTTAAACAGACATCACTTCTTGTAAATTATGAGTTGGAAACGATACACCTTTCTGTGTTAAATACCAAAGAGCACTAGCTTTTCATATTCAAACAGCCCATGGACATGTTCCTAGCCTTCTGTACTCACTCCCACTCATAAACTGAGTGACAGCACGTCCCAAAGTTATCTTCCACTACTCTCTCCACTAATCCCACCGGGTTCCAGCCTCACCGCGCTTCTGATTCTCTGAATATATCATGACCACCCCACTCACTCACCAGTCACCTAGCAAACATTTAATGAGCACCTACTTTTGCTCAGCGCTGGGGACATATAGTAAGACTGCTGGCCCAAGGGAGATACACAGCCTGTCCCATAGTGTCCCCATCCCATAAATATTCTCCCCATGTCTCTTTACGTAGGTTTATTCCTAGGTATTTTATGTTTTTGTTACAATCGTCAATGGGATTGTTTCCTAATTTCTCTTCCTGATTTTTCGTTGTTAGTGTATAGGAATGCAAGGGATTTCTGTGTATTGATTTGGTATCCTGTGACTTTAAAAAATTCATTGACTAGCTCTAGTAATTTTCTGATGGTATCTTTAGGGTTTTCTAATAGTATTAGATTGTTGAATCAGTTCTAGTGGGGTGGATGAAACTAGAGCCTGTTCTACAAAGTGAAGTCAGAAAGAGAAAAACAAATATCGGATACTAACGAATATGTATGGAATCTAGAAAAATGATACTAATGAACCTATTTGCACAGTAGGAATAAAGAAGCAGAATAAGAACAGACTTATGGACACAATGTGGGAAGGAGAGTATAGGACAAATAGAGAAAATAGCCTTAAAACACATACATTACCATATGTAAAACAGACAGCTAGTGGCAAGTGGCTGTGTAACACAGGGAGCTTAACCCTGTGCTCGGTAACAACTTAGAAGGGTGGGACAGTGTGGGGTGTGGGAGGGAGCGGGCATAAGTATGCCTATGGCTGCTTCACATAGTTATAGGACAGAAACCAACAAAACAAGCAATTATCCTCCAGTTAAAAGTAATTAAAAAAAAAAAAAAGAAATTAGAAAAAAAAAATCCTCCCCATGCCTGGGTACCAGGGCCTCTGTTACCAGAGTGAGTGGAGGAAAGAAGAAGGTGGGTTTCCAAATACACAAACGATACAGAATGGTAAAGCCTACACCATAGTCTGACTGTAATGTTATGTGTCACAGAGAAGGGACAGGAGGGAGAAACAAGAGAGAGCTTATGGAAGACCTAGAACAAGGAACATTCTTCAGGCGTCTTGGAAAATAAGTAGGGTGTTTTCAAGCTGACAATACCCCAGGCAGAGGAGACAGAATGTTCCAAGTATCTCTTGAGAATGTGGGAAAACAGGAGACAGAATAAGTCTGGAGCTATAGTTTGAGAAGCAAGCTGGGGGACAGTCCTAAAGGCCTTGTTGCCTGGCCCATGGGAAATTCTGAATGTGATTAAGATGGGTGATACGATCAGAAGTACAGAAAGATGATTTTAAACAGTCAGACTTCTAGTCTAATTAGAAGAAATAAAATAGAAATGGAGTATATTAGACACGGGAAACTTGATAAAACCACACATTTAATAACAGCTCATGCTACTCCTAATAAAGTATAAATTACCAAAGCAACTAGAGGCATTAGAAAACCTAAATAAGTTTCAGTTCAGTTCAGTTCAGTCACTCAGTCGTGTCCGACTCTTTGCGACCTCATGAATCGCAGCACGCCAGGCCTCCCTGTCCATCACCATCTCCCAAATTTATAATCACTGAAAACATTTTTCAGGCTATTTAATTTTAGATACTTTTTACTATGAAATGTGTCAAATGTGTGTAAAAGTGAAAAAGTATACAGTAAACCAACTCCCACATGAATATGAAACTCAAAGTTTCATAGTATTCCTACAGATGCTCCCCACACTGTCCCTAGGATTATTGTTAAGGACAACCAAGACATTCTACAATTTCGCCAGTAAGTAATTGGAACATTTTTTTTAAAGTTAATATGTTAATTTTATTGGTGCATAATTGATTTATAGTGTGTTAGTTTCAGGTGTACAGCCGAGTGATTCAGTTACAGATATATATTTTTTTTCATTCTTTTTGAATTCTTTTCTCATATAGGTTATCACAGAAAATTGAGTAGAGCTCTCTGTGCTATACAGTAGGTCCTTGTTGATTATCCGTCTTATGAATAGTAGTGTGTATGTGTTCATCACAAATTCCTGATTTATCCTTTCCCTTTTGGTAACCACAAGTTTCTTTTCAATATCCGCAAGTGTGTTCCTTTGTAAGTAAGTTCATTTGTAACTTTAAAAAGTAATCAGATTCCACGTATAAGTGATGTCATATGACATTTGTCTTTCTCTGACTTACCTCACTGAGCATGACCATCTCTAGGTCCATCCATGTTACTGCAAATGGCATGATTCCATTCATTTTTATGGCTGAGTAACAGTCTGTTGTACACAGGCAACACATCTTCCTTATCCATTCCCCTGCCAGTGGTCATTTAGGTCGCTTCCATGTGTTGGCTATTGTAAAGAGTGCAGCAATGAACATGGGGATGCAAGTTTCCTCTCGGATCATGATTTTTCTCAGGAGTGGGGCTGCTGGATCATATAGTAGTTCCATTTTTAGTTTTTTATGGACCCTCCATACTGTTCTCCCTAATGGGTGTACCCCACCAACAGCGTAAGTGAGTTGTCTTTTCTCCATATCCTCCCCAGAAGTTATTGCCTGTAGACTTTTTGATGATGGCCATTCTGATTGGTGTGAAGTGATACCTCATTGTAGTTTTGATTTGCATTTCTCTGATAGTGATGCTGAGCATCTTTTCATGTGCTTTCTGGCCATCTGTATGTCTTCTTTGGAGAAATGTATATTTAGATCTTCTGCCCATTTTAAAAATACTTTCTGAGGACTACCATTCCAAAACCAGCTTTTGGGTGAATTTGTTCAAACTTTGTACCTTCTAGAACACTGAAAAGGATGGAATGGTTTGTAAATTGAGCAAGAGCTCAGCACAAACCAAAGCCAAAGGCTGAACTCCCCAAAAAGATGGAAAAACAAAAGACTAGGGATGAATTTTTCATGTGAATATAAATATAAATTCATAAATATTATTAAGCCAGTAAGAATCAGAGAAGGCAATGGCACCCCACTCCAGTACTCTTGCCTGGAGAACCCGTGGACGGAGGAGCCTGGTGGGCTGCAGTCCATGGGGTCGCGAAGAGTCGGACACGACTGAGCGACTTCACTTTCGCTTTTCACTTTCATGCATTGGAGAAGGACATGGCAACCCACTCCAATGTTCTTGCCTGGAGAATCCCAGCAACGGGGGAGCATGGTGGGCTGCCATCTATGGGGTCGCACAGAGTCAGACACGACTGAAGCGACTTAGCAGCAGCAGCAGCAGCAGTAAGAATACTGCAATAATATAAAATATTACAACAAAATTTGTTCAATAATGCAAGTTAATGTCAATATATTCTAAATTTAATCCCTGAAATAACTAAGTCAAAAAATGGGGGAAAATATCCCAACAGATGACCAAATAAACCCTAGGAATATTTTAACATTTATTTCTAATTTTAAAATGTCTAGTAATATGCAATAGTAAGCATTTTCTTAATATCACACTGGAGACTAATATTTGTGAGATTCCATTTAGATCCAGAACTGAGACAAGGATAAAATGTAAACATTAAGAAATTATCACATAAGGGTTTACATGAATGAAAGCACAATATTTCCCTAAAGAGCAGAAAAGAAGATTTCAATATAGAGAGATACAAATGTTATTATATAATTAGAAACAGAATTGCAAATAATCTATTCCTAGTAGAAACATAAGTTCCACTAGAAATTATATTGAAATTTGAACAAATAAATCTAAGCTTCATATGGAAAAAAGAAGATAGCCAGATATCTTTTACATGATGTGTACTATTAGATATTGAAAATTCATCTTAATGTTACAATGGATGCTACTTACAAGGAATACACAGAACAATAAAAGAGGCCACATCTTATAAACAGCCAAAATTATATAATGGGTCCTTTATTCTCATCCAAAATAACACAAGAAAGGTGAAACTTAAATATGAAAAATGTAATCATAAACATTCTAGGCAAAAATACAGATATATATTTGAATAATTAGAGTGAGGAAGATCTTTGGTAGGAAATCATAAATCACAAGGGAAAGACAGAAAGAGATATTTGACATGAGAAATAAAAATTGGCATATGTGGCAGAAATAGTTACTATTCTTAATATAAAGAAATATATATATAATCTCAAATCAGATATGTATCAAGCATGCACATCTCTCAAATCATATAACAAAGTAAAAAATACTGTCAAAACAATATGGTCAAATATTATGAGTAAACAAATCATAATTAAGAAAATATAAATAAATGACAGAAGAGACAAGAAAAAAATTGAAGCTCATTAGTAATTAAGTTAGTGGAAATTAGAATGATACTATAATGAAATTCCATTTTCCTCGCATCAAAGTAGCAGAGCATTTAATTAATTATTTATTTATATTACAAATATCAGTATTAGCTAAGGATCCAAGAAGGAGCACTCTCAAATACTTCCATTTGACATAAAATTGATATAAATGTGCTCAAGGTAATCTGGCAATACATACCAAAAGTATTAAAAATATGTATATAGCTTGACCAAGAAATATATATTTCTAAAATTATCCTTGAAAAAGTGATGTTACTGAAGTACATACATGAGAGAAGAAAAGACATTCACAAAATACTAAGCAGGTCAATCAAATTAGAAGTAAGTGAGCTTTTATTTCGTCAAATATGATGACTATTATTGATATAGCAATGTTACTTATAATATGGTAAACTTGGAAATACAAGCAAAAATAATCACTGTAATTATTAATAGCATTTTGCAGTTGGATTAATTACAGATTCTTTGAATCTCATTTTGATGAAACTTTTTTCAGAATTTTCTGGATTGGACATGCATGTATTATTTGGGGAGAAAAGTCAGAAAACTAATCATTCACAACAAACTGATCTCACAAAATATTTATTTTAAAACTGATAGTGATGTCTACTAAGATCAAGTGGTCCCATGATCAAAGCTTGGGAGGAATACACTGAGGGCTGGCGGAGGGGGCGGTTGCAGAGAGGAGGGGTAGCTACGAAGTGAAACTTCAGGAATAAACGCCAGTTATTCTTCAGAAATTAAAGTCAACTAGAGTAAGTATCTCGGAGAAGGCACTGGTGACCCACTCCAGTACTATTGCCTGGAAACTCCCGTGGGTGGAGGAGCCTGGTAGGCTGCAGTCCATGGGGTCACTGAGAGTTGGACATGACTGATCAACTCCACTTTCACTTTTCACTTTCATGCATTGGAGAAGGAAATGGCAACCCACTCCAGTGTTCTTGCCTGGAAAATCCCAGGGACGGCGGAGCCTGGTGGGCTGCCGTCTATGGGATCACACAGAGTCAGACACGACTGAAGCGACTTAGCAGCAGCAGCAGCGGCAGAGTATCTATTTTCTTTCCGTTGAAGGGTGCTGAGATGGAGGAAAGGTTAACTTTAAGATTTCCAGTCTGGCCAAGCAGGTGTCAGATAATACGGATGATAAGTAAGATCCTGTCTCTCTGCCCAGTTTTTCAGAAGCCAAGTTAAAGCTTCCTTTCTCATAGTGGAGTCCTTTATACCTCCGGCCATAAGACACCTATGTCCTCCAGATTCCAGCACAATTCATTCCACCATCATCCAGTATTTGACAGTCATTCTGCCTTGAGGTATGTCTTACAATGTTATTTTTATCGTCACTTAATTTTTCTTACATTAATGTCTCTGGTGTGGCCAAGCAGTAGCGGTAAAGAAGAAGCAAATCAACGAGGAAACCTTCAAAGAGCTCCCTTTCAGGAGAGGAACACAGCTCACTGCATGGTCCCCTGGACTGCTATGTACCCCCTGGTGGCTTCTGTCTTTTCCCAACTCTGCTCCTCAGACCATGTTCATGTGAGTCTCATTTTGCCTAGCTCCTATGTCTTTTAGTTCCCTTGGTCCTGGTATCCTAAATTCTTACCAATATTCAACCTGAACTTCCCTGAAACTTTGGGAAGTGTTGGTCATTTGCAAAATCCACACTGGCAATGAAAGTAATACTTCATAAGAATCTGACCCTATCTCTAATAAACACACACACTCACAACCTTATTTTCCCAAACTACACTGTCAGGTATTTGAAGGAATGGGTTATATTTGATGACGATGAGGATGATGAAGAAAATAAAATAACACACCAGCCAATGTTATTTATGAATTCTTAATATATGCCTTGCACCTACATGCTAATGCAAACACTGATGTGCCTTCAAATGAAGTATTACCATTATGCCTTCACCTGCACACGTGCTAAGTTGCTTCAGTCATGTCAGACTCTGCCCTATGGACTTCAGCCCACCAGCTTCCTCTGTCCATGGGTTTCTCCAGGCAAGAATACTGGAGTAGGTTGCCATGCCCTCCTCAGGGGATCTTCCCAACCCAGGGATCAAACTCGTGTCTTCCCTCTCCTGCATTGAGAGGTGGGTTCTTCACCACTAGCGCCGCCTGGGAATCCCCAGTATCTTTTAGCTATTTAATAAACTATGCCATCCCAGACTGGGTAAACTCAGAGGTTTAAAGGACAGATTCAGGGTCAGTGCCTGCTTCTGAGCTAAATGTCCCTCTGACTTTCAAAGTTACCACACACTTACATCCTCTTCTCACTCAACACTTTATTCATCCTGGTGACCCACTCCATAGCTTAGCAAGTGCCACTGGCCTTGCATACGAAGTTCTTTGTCAAGTCCTTTCCATAAAACTCCCAGCTGACCCTAGAAGGGATTCAGTAGGCAGCAACTGAGTGAAGAATGAATTATTACATTTACCGCCTCAAAAAAACTATGGGAAAAGGAGGCTTATGCAGTATAACCAAAGCAACATTTTTAGTTATGATGTCATAATAGTTCATGGAGTGAAATAAATAAAAAAGTAATGGGTTGTTAAGTACCAGGTGCATTCCAAAACTTGATTGACAGGAAAATGCAATAATTTCATTCACTGCTCTTGGTCAATTAGATATTTGGGTGGAAACTACAGAGGCATGAATAAAGTCAAGGAAATCTTTTGCAAAAGGTAAAATCCTAGGGAAAAACTAACAGGAATTTGTTAGTAAAATAAAAGAATACAGTTCTCTATTAGCATGACCTTGCTCCCCTTAAGCACCTTCATTTGACTGAATTTATAATAATTTTCCAGTGATATCAATGAAAAGAGATATGTCACAGTTGCAAGTAATACATTCATTAAAATCATTTATCTTTACACTTCATTACTAACTGCAACAACAGAGTATATGAAATATCTTTTACAGAGAAATCCAAAAGACAGAGTAATGGGAAAAAAAAAAAAGATCTTTCATTTCTTTTACACACAATCAAAAGTAGATGACTGCCTGATCTGAAAAACCGAAAAGGCCATCATAAATTTACATTTGTGTCTTACTCTGTCTATGTACTACAGAAAAAAAAAAAAAGAGCAATATCGTAACTGAATTCATGTCTGAGTCAGAAGACTCGAGTTCTTTCGATCAATTCACTGGGAAACTCTAGCCCTTGACCCATAGAAACATTCCAAATATTTTGGAACTCAAAACGTTTTGACATGTATGTGCATTCGCGTGTGCTAACTCACTTCAGTCATGTCCAGCTCTTTGCGACCCAATGGATGTAACCCACCAGGCTCCTCTGTCCACTATAAATCCTTTCTGGAATGAGCAGGGAGAGACACATACATAGATAAATAGCAACTGAGTGAGCAAATGAATCCAGTTTGGAGAGGAAACAACACTTTTACATGGCTACTTTCTAAACATTCCAAATGGTGTCCAAAGTATCTTTGATATAGGGTGATCGCTTTTCCACTTGGGACACAACTCCATTCTGCTTCCTGAGTCTGGCATATGCATTGGGATGACAAAGATAATGGACCTCCCAAGAAAAGTTCTTCAAGATCAGCGTAAGGTCTTCCACAGTGCTAAAGCTCATCACTGTACGATTTTTCTCTAAAACCTGTCACAAAGAGTAAACAGGGCCCCTGTTCCCTGAAAACTACCAATTACGGAAATAGATTTTCCTGCTGAAAGCACACAGCGGTTTCTGCAGTGTCCAAAGCTCTGTGTTCTCCCTGCCAAGGTACAATTTGGAGGAGGGTCAGGAGAAAAGATGTTTTCTAAAATGTATGAAGCCAGCTCTGTGAAATCAAAGATGAACTGCCTGTATGTGGTAGATAATAAACCAGTGCATACATAATAGACATCTTTAATATTTCAAGTACATGATGATTTGGGTTCTAAAAAACTGGCTCCCTTACAACAGTTATGTTGCAAGTTATCATCATAAAGAGTTTAACCTCAAATCTACTCTGAAGGTAATTTATGCAAATCAGTTCTCTTATTTCGAAGGGGGTAAGAATGTTTTCATTTCTTCATTTATTAATTAACTCGTTTACTCATCTGTCTGTCAGCCTAGCCATTTAGCTCATCCATTTGACACATATATTCTGAGTAGATACTTTGTATTAATATAAGGCACATGTAGCAGCTAGAGAGGAAAAGCAGATAAAACGTGCTCATCTATAACAACAATCAAAGGAGAAGGTTATTATGCATCACGAGATGTGTAAATTGTTTGGGGAGATCAGAGCAAGGAGAGATGAATCCCAAATGAGGGGCTTGAAGCAGGGCTCTTTACAGAAAGTGGCATCTGAATTGGTTCTTGAATAAGTTAAATGATTTAAGTGCACTTAATATTTTAATTTCAATCTAACCTAGCTAAAAGCAGACAACATGTAATCAAGCTTCTCCATTAATAGAGATATGTGTTTATAATCTACGACTAGTTATTTATATTTTGAGCCACAGTTTTGTCTAATTGGGGCAACAGTGTAGACTAAAATACAACATTAAGGACTGGATAGAACTGGGCCAAAGTCTTGATTCCTGCTCTTAATATCCATGTGACCTTTGGCCCATTTCCTAACATCACTCGATTACAGTTTCCTCATCCATTAAATGGAGATGATAATAGTGCCTCCTTGGTAACATTTTTGTGAAAATTAAGTTGTAAGAAGTAGGTAAGTCCCTTAGAAAGTTGACTAACATAGGTTAGCACTTGGTTAAAAGGCAGCACCATTGTTTGCATTGCTGGTAGACCTTCTTCACGTAACTCAGGAGATGCCCAACAGAGGTGAACCTCAAAAACAAACTGATGACTATAACTGGCAGTGCCTGCCACCACACTGGAGGGGCAGGATGACTGCCATCCTCTCTAATAAAATTTCTTCTGTGTCTGGCGTCATCTAACAGTACACTATGTCTCTTCAACAGCAGTCCCATGAGTTCATCCTTCTACCTTGATTTCACCTACTTTTGTAAAATCTCTCACACTTCGTGAGGTTATCCAGAGCCCGTCCAGAGCCAGTGTCTTGTGTTCCATATAGTCTATAAGTGTGACTCAGATGATCCCAAGCTATCCTCTAAATTTTTAAAAAAACATATCCAGCAGATTCTGTCTGATGCAATTAACAGATAATCAGAAACTTCTCTTCACTTATACTACTAACCATGTGCTATCGTTTTTAGAATTTGAGTCATTGATTGAAATTCAAGTTTTGTGGTCACTGAACCAAGACACAGTAAACGATATCAATATTAGATGACTGATAATTATCTGAGGGGAAAAGGCTGGTACACAGAAATGGCATCTTCCGCTACTGGCTAGGCTGGTAAGGAATAAACTAGACAGGCATTGTCCAGTGTAGTAGCTACCAGCCACCTGCGGTCTTGAGCATTTGAAATATAACTAATCGTGTATTGGATAGAGATGCACTATGGGTATAAATTATGTGCCAGATTTTGAATACTTAAAACACACAAAAGTATGTAAAATATTCAATTCATAATTTTTGTAATGACACATGCTGAAATAATGTTTTAGATATACTGAGTTAAATTAGATATATTAAAATTATTTTCATCTTTTTATGCTTCTATGACTAGTAGAAAAAATTTAATTATATAGGTGGTTCACATGACATTTCTACTGGGCAGCACTGGACTAAGAGGGAGGCTCCCATCCCAGTGGAAAGACAGGGTCTGTCCTGAGGGCAGAGGAACAGGCATTTCTTGAAACCTCAAAGCTCCTCTGATGTTCCAGATGCCCAGAGGACACAGCAATTACCACACTTCTTTCCAGTCTCTGCAGCAGGTAGAAGGAATAACTGTGCCCTCATCTGGAAGGATCTCAGGAATCTTACAGAGGGGCTAGATCAATCCCAGGTATTACCAGCATGGGGAGGAGGTGTCCCAGCAGGTAATTAAGTCAGTAGTGCCTCGTGACCCATTCACCTGTGTGATAAGCCAGCACTCCATATTTGACAGTGTCAAGTAGCTCCTTGTTACTCACTGAATCAAAAAATACCCATAAGCTGAACACCAAAGATATTTAACATTATTTGATGTTGTATATTTTGGTGAAAGATGAAATTGAGAAGCATCGAGAAGCTGATTGGACTACTGAGTTTAAGGAAGCTTGAAGTAATAAATTCCCAGCTGCTCAAGACCCATCTCATTTCCGGCATGGTCATCTAAGCAGACCGTATTTTTCTATACTTTTGTCACAGTGAAGAATCCAGGTTTTCCAAGCCAGCTGACCAACCATGAGTAGAGGAAACATTCCTATATTCAACACTGAGCATCAGGCACTGCCTAACCTAAAAATGGGCACTGGCTGGTCTAAGGATGGAAAAGCAAAGATCCCCAGGTCTGACTAACACTTTAAAATAAAAAATAAAACAATCTCTTTATGGAGGAGCAACCCAGGTCACATTCCACTGTTCCCACAAAAAATCATAAATTTTAATATCTAATTTTCAAAGAGAATAGTCCATTAATGAAGAGGAAACTGTTTCAATAAATCACAAGTTATCTCAGTGTAAAATAACTGTCCAAGTAACTTTAGATAAAAATAAACTGCAGGCCTTCATAAGACACTACAATACTGAATCACAACCAAAAAACAGCAGCTGGTGTTTGTGCTGATGGCTTAAAAGTACTTTCCTATCAAATATGAATTGCCAGATAATCTACAAATTACATAAGGGAGGCATTATTTTCCCAGGTTTGCAAATGATGAAGCCTAAGAGTTTATACCTAGTAAATGACCAAAGTAAGAATCAAAATTCATGTCTCTTGAGAGCAAACTGCATATTTAAAAAATGATCCATCAGGTACCCTACCGAAAGCCACATTAAGTGTTAAGATCTCAGTATTTGGAAGACTCAGCAGATCTTATTTTTAAAATTCTAAAAAAGACATGTGCGTATGGTCCTTAGAGCTGGAAATGCTAGGACTGTGAATGTGAAATTGCATGAAGAATTGGGTAAAAACAATGAAAGAATATTATTTCTGAATTGCTTTCCATTTTTTTCTCAACACAAGGATAATCTGTGTTCATTACAGACATATAAACAAGAATATTTAAATACATATAATTTCACAAACCAGAGAAAAATCATCATTAATATGTCAATATTGATGCCACAGGCAGAGGTGATCTTTGATATATTTAGCAGCTGATGTGGCACTTCAGAAGAAGGGGGCGGTCACAACGATGCCACTTTATATCATCTGCAGAGATGTACCAGTAGCTACACGTGCCACAGCAGCTCTGTCATGTTTTATAAGAATCTTACAATCTTACAGATTTTCAACCTCCTTTTTAAAAGTCACAGTATACTTTAAACATGTTATAAAGCCTGCTTCATTTTTTCTATATGTAGTCTCCCTTCCAGAGAAAGCAATGGCACCCCACTCCAGTACTCTTGCCTGGAAAATTCCATGGACCGAGGAGCCTGGTGGGCTGCAGTCCATGGGGTCAGTAGGAGTCAAACACGATTGAGCAACTTCACTTTCACTTTTCACTTTCCTGCATTGAAGAAGGAAATGGCAACCCAATCTGGTGTTCTTGCCTGGAGAATCCCAGGGACGGGGGATCCTAGTGGGCTGCCATCTATGGGGTCGCACAGAGTCAGACACGACTGAAGCAACTTAGCAGCAGCAGCAGCAGTCTCCCTTCTGGAAAAGGAAAGGCTGAGGTTCATGGTGGCCGTGATTGTTTATCATGCATTCCACAGGGATTCACTGACCATCTTCTGCTTCAAAAGTGCTGAGTAAGATGCTAGGTGAGAAAGAGTAGGAAAGGCCAAGCTTCTGCCCTTAATATCCTAAAAGCCAGTAACAGCACTGGCTCTGATGAGGACACCAGCCAATGGAGAACCTCGGCTCTTTATTCCAAAGGTGGTAAAGAAGAAAACTGAGGCTTTCAGTGCTTTGTTATTTGAAGCTCCATTACAGCTTCTGCTAAATAACCTTTCTTGAGCAAGCCCTTGGTTACTCTGTCAATGTGTCTGGAATAAATTCCACCATAAAAGTGATTAAAGGTGGTGTCAGGTTCTTCACTGCTTTGTGCATATTATCTGACTTTTCCTCCGATGACCCCATCAAGTAGTGCCTATAACCACCTCCATTTTAAAGATCTGGAAATTAAGACTTGGAGACATTAATTAGCTAGACTAAGTTTACACAACAGATTTATCTGACTCCAGAGACCAGGCTCTTAACAGCACACATTACTGCCTTTAGATTACGGACCATGGAAAGACAGTCATAATATATCAAGTGAAATAAGCCTGGCCCAGAAGGTGCACAGATGATCCAATCCTGCCCAACGTTTACCCTATCATTCTACTTCCCTTTGTGCTTCAACTCATGGTCCTTTTAGGTGCAAGAGGAAGATGAGCTCTTTCCCCACAGAAAACCTTCTCAGGTGTTATTATGTCTCCCTACAATGTTTTTCTCTGCATTCTTAGCATGAACAGATTTCAACCTTAGTATCTCACCATGAATGTCACTCATCAGAAAGGATTTCCCCTGGTCATCCGTTCTAGCATAATCTTTCTGATATTACTCTGCTTCCCCTCTCCCACCTCTTTAAAACACGAATGAAGCAGGTTTTAGAGTAGTCACTACAAAATAATACTGTCTATATAAAAACACTCTAGTATGCACCCAAATACGCTCATGTATATAACACACCCCATCCTGGAATGAAATACAAAAAGAAAAAGAAATACATAAGAAAAATAAGGAAAAAGAAAGAAAAGTATTTATTCCAAGATTTTAACCCTTTTTTTTCCCCCTAGTGAGTATGACTTTTGAGATTTTCTATGGTTTTATACTTGCCTGCACTTTCTGAAAATGAAAAAAGAGAAAAGTGTTAGTCACTCAGTCGTGTCCGACTCTTGTGACCCCATGGACTGTATGCAGCCTGCCAGGCTCCTCTGTCCATGGGATTCTCTGGCCAAGAGTGGAGTGGGTTGCCATATCCTCCTCCAGGGGATCTTCCCAACCCACTTTCTAACCTTTGGTAATTAATACTGATTACTCAAATAGCACATTTCAAACACATAATGGTGACTCTAACATAAGCAATAACCACCACCCCCCCCTCTTTTTTTCTTTAGGTAAGGAAACAGAGCAAATGCTGCTCTAGCTAAGATTTTTGCATTGGGTATCCAAAGGCACAGCAAGTAGGGACTTCACCTTCCAGTGCAGAGGGTATGGATTCAATCCCTGCTCAGGGAGCTAGGGTCCTGTATGTCTCATGGATGGGCAACCAAGACATGGAACAGAAGCAATTTGGTGGCAAATTCAATAAAGACTTTAGAAATGGACTCTATCTATCTATCTATCTATATCTATATATGTGTGTGTGTGTGAAGTCGCTCAGTCGTGTCCGACTCTTTGTGACCCCGTGGACTGTACCCCGCCAGGCTCCTCTGTCCATGGGATTCTCCAGGCAAGAATACTGGAGTGGGTTGCCATTTCCTTCTCCAGGGGATCTTTCCAACCCAGGGATCGAACCTGGGTCTCCTGCATTGCAGGCAGACACTTTATCCTCTGAGCCACCAGGGAAGCCCCTGTATCTATCTATCTATCTATCTATCTATCTATCTATCTATCTATCTAGTCATGGCAAATAATTCAGGGATTAAATTTTTTTTCCTTTGTCCTTTACAGAGTTTTCTATGAGGGATAGTGGAGGGTCAGAAGTAGAAAGAATGGTTTTAACAATAACATCAGTAACCACAGCATTTAAGAAATGTCCTACCACATATTCTCATTAAAAAAAAAAAAAAAAAAAAAGTCTGTGTAAAAGTATAAACACACACGCAAACCAACAGCCCAATCAAGAGCAGCAAATGAGACTCTGCCACACCCAACCTCCCCAAGCCTCAATCCACAAGTCAGTGACTCTGTAGACAAGGCTCTTCCACTGCACTTGTAAAAATCTCTCTCAGGCAACAGCCAAGGAAAGCTGAAAGCACTGTTCTGGGAGACTGTGATTACTGAGGATGGAGGGAGGGGCAGGAAGACTTGGTAAACCCTCAGGACTTGCACGGCAGCAGGCTTTTCATCTGTGTTAGCGCTTTACCTGAAAAAACCCGTTTTTTAAAATCTGTCATTAGCTCCAAAATAAATGAATTCTCCAGTTGAATAACTGGGACAATTTGCAATTATTTGGTCAAACGCCAAAATACCTCTGCAGCTTTGCTGACATGGACATGGCAGTAAGGCTTGCAAAGGACGCATTTGGCACGAGTCAAACTGATGGGAAAGAAATGGCTATCATAACATTGGCAACCAGATAAAAGGACTTTTAAAAATATCTGCTGGCACAAATTTTCATTTATTCTAAGGATAAAATCCACTGAGTAACTTGGCTTTACTTGAAGGGGAAATTTTAGAGCAAAAATGCCATTTCTTTTGAGAAGGAGGTTATCAAAATAATTGTACTTTCCTGTTCTTACTTTCCAGAGAACTGAGCATGTGTGGCATTTATGCTAACAAAGTGATATAGCTCAGTGTCACCAGGGCAGGGTGAGAAATGTGCCCCAGATATACAAGTCACACTGGAGATTTGTATACTGGTCTAAGAACTTTTCATCACTACTTAAAAAAAAATATGTAAAGTGGAATATTTTGTGGTTTTCCATAGATTAGGTTTCCTGTATGCTGTTTAATTGAGGTTATAAGTGAGAGTGAATCCAGTTCTCTGAAGTGCTTTTTCTCTGAATACTGAGCACTCAGAAATCCAGCCAGCAAGGGCTTGGTTTCATGTTACCACTGTTGAACGAATTTGGGTTCTTTTCCAACACCTTCTCGCCTTGGGTAACTTCTTCTTTGTCCTTTGCTGTAAGCTAGAGCTGGGGAACAAAAAAAAGGCATTTCCCTTGGCTTCTGACATGCGAACAGGAAGAAGAGCAGATGAGAGAATGGCAAAGGATGGAGATTCACAGGTTATCACCTGCCACAACCATCAATATCCTCCTGCAGGATGTGAGACTGAGTTTTGACACTAAACACGTTAACTGAGAAAACCGTCTGGCCAGAAAAAGTATCATTAACTCAACCAACAACCATTTAGATATTTTTTTAATATAAATTTTCCAAATAGGGATTTTTAGATGTACAACATCATAGACATCATCACTCTTACAGAACAAATTTTAGATCAAGAGGAAGAAGGGATTTTAGGACCACTGAACAATGCAAAGACAAAGCATGTAACACTTCATATAAAAAATAAATAAATAAGAGAAAATCACAAAAACACTCACTCAAAAAAGTATCTGCACCCCCCATCATCGCTGCAGTATTATTCACAATAGCCAACCCATGGAAGCAACCAAAGTGCCCACTGATGGATGAATTGATAAAGAAATGTGGTATATACACAATGGAATATTATTTAACAATAAAAAAAGAAGGAAATCTTGCCATTTGTCAACATGGATGAACCTTGAGGGCATTATGCTAAGTGAATAAGTCAGTGAAAGGTAAATTTCATATGATCAATTTTTATGTAAAATAAAAATAATAATTGGGAAGAAAAGTTCATAGATAAAGAAATTATCTTAGTGGTTGCCAGAGAAGGGGGGTTAGTGGCAGATGAACAAAGGTCCATCTAGTCAAAGCTATGGTTTTTCCAGTAGCCATGTATGGATGTGAGAGTTGGACTATAAAGAAAGCTGAGCACCAAAGAATTGATGCTTTGGGACTGTGGTGTTGGAGAAGACTCTTGAGAGTCCCTTGGACTGCAAGGAGATCCAATCAGTCAATCCTAAAGGAAATTAGTCCTGAATATTCATTGGAAGGACTGATGCTGAAGCTGAAACTCCAATACTTCGGCCACCTGATGTGAAGAACTGACTCATTTGAAAAGACCTTGATGATGAGAAAGACTGAAGGTAGGAGGAGGAGGGGACAACAGAGGATGAGATGGTGGGATGGCATCACTGACTCAATGGACATGGGTTTGACTAGGCTCCAGGAGTTGGCGATGGACAGGAAGGTCTGGCGTGCTGCAGTCCATGGGGTCGTAAAGAGTCGGACATGACTGAGGAACTGAACTGAACTGAACTGAACTGAACTGAACCGAAAGGGGAAAAGCTGCTTAAAAGTATAAACTTCAGTTATAAAATAAGGATGTCCTGGAGATGTACTGTAGTGCATAGTGACTCTAGTTAATGAAACTGTATTGCTTATTTGAAAATTGCTTAGAGAGCATAATTTAAAAGTTCTCATCACAAGAAGAAAAATTTTGTCTATGTATGATGAAGAACTTACTGTGGTGACCATTTCACAAAATATACAAATATCCCATCATTATATTCCATATCCAAAACTAATGTCAATTATATCTGAATTGTTAAAAAACAGAACTATGAGGAAAAAAAAGAACTCAAACATGGAATACAGAAGCATCATGTATATTTTCTTTAAAATTTTTAGTATCTCTTTCCTATTTTGCTTAGAAATTATGTGTCTTATCTTCAAACATTATTACTCTCTAAGAAACTGGAATTGCTTTGTTTGAAACAAACCTTGCTTTATTCCTGGAGACAGAAGCATCTGCGCTGGTGTCATGCGGATACAGCTAACTTCTCCCTCCCCTCGTTTCTCAAAGAGCCTTGAAGGCACTGCCAACAGGCCATTCTTTGTAGTAACTCCTGTGCCAAGAACTGTTCACAGGTTTGGAGCCAAACTTGGATCAATGTGCAATAAGCAGTTTTGCTACAACCGTGCGTATCCTGTGAGATGGAAGCCCAGGCTGAAGAGCTCAAATGGAACAGGTAACATACCCTCCATTTTTAGGGTATGGTGGAGCCAGAGCCTTGTTCTGTGAATGCAGAAGAACTCTGCCCTGCCGTGTGAGTCTGTGTTGGGAGTGAGCGGGGGCAACAGACTGTGACCCCAAGATGTAACAGAGCGAACGGTGACACTCAGTGGAGGATCTCAGAGGCATTCCTTTAGGCTGTGATCATGATTCCTTTCATTATCTCTTGCTTAATTTGTGTTAAACATATTTATCTTTTTAAATCTCTCCAAACAGTATTCGTGCTGCGTGTTTAGTCTCTCAGTTGTGTCTGACTCTTTGTGACCCTTTGGACTGTAACCCACCAGGCTCCTCTGTCCATTGGACTTTTCAGGCAAGGATACTGGAGTGGGTTGCCAATTCCTTCTCCAGGGGATCTTCCTGACCCAGGAAGAGAACCCACAACTCATGTGTCTCCTGCACTGCAGGTGGCTTCTGTACCCACTGAGCCATCCAGGAAGCCCATTCTTTAATATTCATAATTGAGAACAACTGTGCTAATCACACTGGAGTGGCCCAGCATCCCTCTTCCATGACAGTGTTCTGTAAATCACATCAATTCAAGGCAGAGGGAAGGCTTTGGAACTGTATAAGGAACGAGACCCCACTCCAGTTCACCCTGGTCATGAGAATGTGAGACGGGATACTTGTCTAATGTGAAGCAACCCCAAAAGGCTATTATGCCTGACTTCCAGAGGGTCACCCTGCCATAGGACTCACAATCAGCCCCACAACCTCACCACCATGACCATCACCATCATCATCCCATCTCCACTGCTGCTGCTGCTGCTGCTAAGTCACCTCAGTCGTGTCCGACTCTGTGTGACCCCACAGACAGCAGCCCACCAGGTTCCCTTGTCCCTGGGATTCTCCAGGCAAGAACACCGGAGCAGGTTGCCATTTCCTTCTCCAATGCATGAAAGTGAAAAGCGAAAGGGAAGTCACTCAGTCGTGTCCGACTCTTCGCAACCCCATGGACTGCAGCCCGCCAGGCTCCTCCGTCCATGGGATTTTCCAGGCAAGAGTACTGGAGTGGGGTGCCATTGCCTTCTCCGTCCATCTCCACTACCAGCACCATAATCACAACCCATGGGTTGAATAATGTCTCCCGCCCCCAAAATTAATGACCATGCAGAACTCGGGAATGTGACCTTATTTGGACGGCAGATGTTACCAAGACGAGATCACAATGGAGTAGAGTGGGCCCTAAATCCAGTATGGCGGTCCTTACAGGAAGAGGAGAATTTGGGCAGAGAAACATGGACATAAGGGGCAGACACCATGTAAAGAAGGAGACAGACACTGGAGTGATGAATTTCCAAGGGAAGGAATGCTAAGGATGGCTGGCAACCATCTGAAGCCAGAAGAGGTATGAAAAGATTTTTCTCTAGAGACTTCAAAAGGAGCATGGACCGGTCAGGACCTTGATTTCAGAGTTTGGGCTTCTGTACTTGACAGGATAGATTTCTACTGCTTTAAGCCACCCAATCTCTGGTATATACTTTATTGCAGCAGCCTTAACTTGGGCATTGAAGAATCTGCCTGAAATGTGGGAGACCTGGGTTCAATCCCTGAGTCAGAAAGATCCCATAGAGAAGGGAATGCTTACCCATTCCAGCATTCTTGCCTGGAGAATTCCATGACAGAGGAGCCTGGAGTCGGACATGACTGACTAACAATTTCACTTTTACTTTTTAGGAAATGAGTACAACTCCACCCACCCCATTGCTCCCACCACCATCAGCATCTACCCCCCTCCTCAGCTGCATTACTATGAAAACATTGTGAAAAAGATACTTGAGATAACTTCCTTTCAGGCCAACACTGGGACTTAGTTTTACTGGTCAGCAGCTGACACCACAAGAGGAACCCATGTAAGTATCTTAACCACAAGCGGTCTGACCCTTATTTCTGGGATTTACAGGTCTAGTATCTCTTCTTTTTTAATACCCAAACTTCTGGTTTGAGCTTGACATGACCATTTCTCCCCATTCCCAAAGAACAAAGATGGTTTGACATGAAGGAGACACCAAAGACCATTCACTTAAACCCCATAATCTGATAGCGTTGAGGGATATGATCTCTAGAAAGGTGAAGTAATTTGCATAAACTCAGTGAATCAGCTTCTAGCAGACTCAGACCCAGAATTCAGATATCCTGACTCAGCCAACGTGCTAAAACTGCTGCCACAAGAGGGTGTGTAGTTATCTTTTAATACTTACTACCAAGAAAATTTATGACCAACCTAGATAGCATATTCAAAAGCAGAGACATTACTTTGCCGACTAACGTCCGTCTAGTCAAGGCTATGGTTTTTCCTGTGGTCATGTATGGATGTGAGAGTTGGACTGTGAAGAAGGCTGAGCGCCGAAGAATTGATGCTTTTGAACTGTGGTGTTGGAGAAGACTCTTGAGAGTCCCTTGGACTGCAAGGAGATCCAACCAGTCCATTCTGAAGGAGATCAGCTCTGGGATTTCTTTGGAAGGAATGATGCTAAAGCTGAAGCTCCAGTACTTTGGCCACCTCATGTGAAGAGATGACTCATTGGAAAAGACTCTGATGCTGGGAGGGATTGGGGGCAGGAGGAGAAGGGGACGACAGAGGATGCGATGGCTGGATGGCATCACGGACTCGATGGACGTGAGTCTGAGTGAACTCTGGGAGATGGTGATGGACAGAGAGGCCTGGCGTGCTGCGATTCATGGGGTCGCAAAGAGTCGAACATGACTGAGCGACTAAACTGAACTGAACTGAACTGAACCAAGTATTGGTGGCTTCCCTGGTGGCTCAGATGGTAAAGAATCTGCCTGAAATGTGGGAGACCTGAGTTCAATCCCTGAGTTCGGAAGATCCCCTGGATAAGGCGACAGCAACCCATTCCAGTATTCTTGCCTGGGAAATCCCACGGACAGAGGAGCCTGGCAGGCTACCATCTGTGGGGTCACAATGAGTCGGACACAACTGAATGACTGAGTATCAGGAAGGAATAAATGAAAAGCATAAATAATCTCCACCCTACTACCAACACATTGGTTCATTTAAACCTCATTTATCCTCACCAGAAAAATGTGTGGACCAGACCCAGAGATAAAATTACTTAAATAGTCACTAGGATATCAGTGGGGATAGTCACATGATGACATGTAAGGAAGACGTTTTCTTATATTAGTATTGTATCACTGAAATATATTTCCACTGCTAAGGGGGCTACCCCTAAAATTAATTCTATGCACCTGTATACAATATAAATAACCTGAAGGTCTTCTCAAAATATAGCTGAGGTAGAATTCTTATCGAGCAATCAGGAAGGAACTCCGGAATCATGAGAGTACTGATCAGTATGTAAATGAAGATTATCTACATCATGTATCCAAGTGTCAACAAATTAAAGAAGGCCTCTGTGTTCTAAAGCACCTGGTAATGACAAAATGTAATGATAAACACAATTAGGTATATTGATTCCTTTTGTTCTTTGAAAGTCATCTCATTGTACTTTCAAATCAGTGTGTTTTAAGGCACAATCTCTAATACTGAAATGACTCTTCTCTAAACCTCAACTACTGAAAACTTTGAAAGAAAGGTATCAAGGCACCTGTACTTTTGATGTTAAAACTGAGGCACCACCATTTAGGAGAAAAACGGTTAAGATTAGCTCCCCAAGCAAGGCAAGATGTAATTATGTATAATCCAGCTCCATGTTCACAGTCAAAATCAGTTCAGTTCAGTCACTCAGTCGTGTACAACTCTTTGCGACCCCGTGAATCGCAGCACGCCAGGCCTCCCTGTCCATCACCAACTCCCGGAGTTCACTCAGACTCACGTCCATTGAGTCAGTGATGCCATCCAGCCATTGCATCCTCTGTCGTCCCCTTCTCCTCCTGCCCCCAATCTCTCCCAGCATCAGAGTCTTCCAATGAGTCAACTCTTCGCATGAGGTGGCCAAAGTACTGGAGCTTCAGCTTTAGCATCATTCCTTCCAAAGAAATCCCAGGGCTGATCTCCTTCAGAATGGACTGGTTGGATCTCCTTGCAGTCCAAGGGACTCTCAAGAGTCTTCTCCAACACCACAGTTCAAAAGCATCAATTCTTTGGCGCTCAGCCTTCTTCACAGGCCAACTCTCACATCCATACATGACCACAGGAAAAACCATAGCCTTGACTAGACGGACGTTAGTCGGCAAAGTAATGTCTCTGCTTTTGAATATGCTATCTAGGTTGGTCATAACTTTTCTTCCAAGAAGTAAACTGAACTGAAGTCGCTCACTCATGTCCGACTCTTTGCGACCCCATGGACTATAGCCTACTACGCTCCTCCATCCATAGCATTTTCCAGGCAAGAGTACTGGAGTGGGTTGCCATTTCCTTCTCCAGAGGATCTTCCTGACCCAGGGATCAAACCCAGGTCTCCCACACTGTAGGAAGACGCTTTACCCTCTGAGCCTAAGCGTCTTTTAATTTCATGGCTGCAGTCACCATCTGAAGTGATTTTGACAAAATCAGTTAGTCCTCAGTTATTCAGTTAATCTAAATACTCTCAGCTAAAAATATTTTTATTTAAATTTTCTTTTTTTACTTTACAATACTGTATTGGTTTTGCCATACATTGACATGAATCCACCACAGGTGTACATGAGTTCCCAACCTTAAACCCCCCTCCCACCTCTCTCCCCATATCATCTCTCTGGATCATCCTCGTGCACCAGCCCCAAGCATCCTGTATCCTGCATCGAACCTAGACAAGCGATTCGTTTCTTACATGATAGTATACATGTTTCAATGCCATTCTCCCAAATCATCCCACCCTCTCCCTCTCCCTCTGAGTCCAAAAGTCTGTTCTTTACATCTGTGTCTCTTTTGCTGTCTCACATACAGGGTTATCATTACCATCTTTCTAAATTCCATATATATGTGTTAGTATACTGTATTGGTGTTTTTCTTTCTGGCTTACTTCACTCTGTATAATCAGCTCCAGTTTCATCCACCTCATTAGAACTGATCCAAATGTATTCTTTTTAATGACTGAGTAATGCTCCGTAGTATATATGTACCACAGCTTTCTTATCCATTCGTCTGCTGATGGACATCTAGGTTGCTTCCATGTCTTGGCTATTATAAACTGTGCTGCGATGAACATTGGGGTACACGTGTCTCTTTCAATTCTGGTTTCCTCGGTGTGTATGCCCAGCAGCGGGATTGTTGGGTCATAAGGCAGTTCTATTTGTAGTTTTTTAAGGAATCTCCACACTGTTCTCCATAGTGGCTATACTAGTTTGCATTCCCACCAACAGTGTAAGAGGGTTCCCTTTTCTTCACACCCTCTCCAGCATTTATTGCTTATGGACTTTTGGATCGCAGCCATTCTGACTGGTGTGAAATGGTACCTCACTGTGGTCTTGATTTGCATTTCTCTGATAATGAGTGATGTTGAGCATCTTTACATGTGTTTGTTAGCCATCCATAAGTCTTCTTTGGAGAAATGTCTATTTAGTTCTTTGGCCCATTTTTTGTTAAAGTCATAGTTTCCTTAATATCAGTTCCTTTCCCTTCATTAGAAATCTCCTTTTTTTCCTTTTACCAAGTTGATGATAACTTCATTATATATATGAATGAACTAACAAAAACACATATATTTTTAAAATTTAACCTTCAGTAAAGTATATGCTGATATTATTTTCTAAGACTTTGAACAACTAAGCATTTATAACATGAAATTCCTATCATCATTAACTATTTCTGTCTCCACCAGGAAAGTCACCACAATATAAAGTGATTTTTTTTTTCTTAAAGCAGATAAATAGAGCTCCAAATTTCTAATTAGCATGTATATTTGGAAGCTACTGTGTTTTGCTTTAGGTAGTGGATGTAGGTCTTCCATAATTCTCAGAAGCAAGTAAGAATTCTAAAGCCAAATCAATTGCTTATTTTGTTTAAATTTTTAATTCTTTCCCTAAATAATTCATTTCCTCCTCAGAATAGGTCAGGTGTGACACAGGAGGCAAATGGAATCTAGAGGATTTTTCAGATGGTGCTACTCTTCCTAGAAATATATTCATATTGGAAGCCTAACAGGTGTCTCAGGTTTAATAGGTCCGAAACCAGTCTGCTGACTTCCTCACTCTAAATCTATTTTACTTCTGCAGTCTTCTCAGTAACCCTACCATTCACTCAGTTTGCATGGATTAAATAAACAGACAAAACACTCTTCATTTATTCTTGATTGCTCTTTTGCCCTAATCCCTTTGCCCACGCCTGCTCCATACAAATCTTTATTGTATATACAGCTTGTAAAATTTCTTCCAAATCAGAACACCTCATACCCATTCTTCTGTTCCTAACACTGAGAGAGCTTTCCAGCCACTCTCCTTGCTCCTACATGCCACCCTATCGCCTCTTTTCTGCACATGCCAACCACACCTCTATTCGGCAGCCTCCAACTCTTTTCCACCTCTCACAAAATAAATTCAAACTTCTTGTTGCAACCTAGCCCTGGCGAGCTCTCAGATATCCTGTGCTGCCCTCTGTCCCTGCCTCCTTTATTCCATTCGAAGTCCCACTGGCACCAGAGTGCTTTTGGACAGGACAGACTCCCATGTCAAGTCTTGGCATGTGCTCTTCCCCGTGCCTAGAGAAGGTTTTTTGCAGATACATTCTTGACTTTCTCAGATGCTACCTCCTCACAGTCCTTCTCCAAACACCCTTTTAAAAACAGTACCCCATGCTATTGATCCAATAAAGGACGAGCTCTTCACTGAAAAGGCAATGATTTAGGATGAGACGAGGGCACAGAAGTATAGAAGTATGGTATAGAAGAACTGGATCTAAATATGTTTCAGTGATGATGATGACGACAGCTGCTGCTGCTGCTGCTAAGTCGCTTCAGTCGTGTCCGACTCTGTGTGACCCCAGAGACAGCAGCCCACCAGGCTCCCCTGTCCCTGGGAGTCTCCAGGCAAGAACACTGGAGTGGGTTGCCATTTCCTTCTCCAATGCATGAAAGTGAAAAGTGAAAGTGAAGTCTCTCAGTTGTGTCCTACTCTTAGCGACCCCATGGACGGCAGCCCACCAGGCTCCTCCGCCCATGGGATTGTCCAGGCAAGAGTATGACAAGAGATGACCACAGCAGTAGTAGCCAGCGCTCACTGAACATATGCCCAGTTCTGAGTGTTTTGTAATAACCAGTCATGGATGAATTATGAAGCCCATTTAAATCTTGTAACCCTTAAAGTTATTACAGTATCATCCCTTTTTAAAGATGAAGTTAACTAAGACAGAGAATATCTAGAAGAGCCTGCTTACCCCCTGAGCATTTTAATCCAATCAGGAAGACTTTTTAAAAGAAATATGAACAAACAAATTTATAAAATGTAAGGCCACAGAAATATTTTAAGTCTACCTATGTTTGTCCAGGACTGCTTCCTCTAATAAAAGATGGCCCAAGACATTTGGAAGACTCTCAAAAGGCAAATTTCAATTATGCAATCACAAACAATCCCAGTGTAGAACAGAACAGGACAGAATGCATTCAAAGTGACAATCCAGTCATAGTATAAGGGATGATTTTTAAAAGACATGAAGAAAACATGAAAACTGGATATAGGGCAACTGTTGATTAAGAGATAAGGGTCTATAAAAACCAAGTGGGGAAAATGCAAAGAGCTGAAAATTGCGATAAAAGTGTAAGAGTAATCAAAGGAGTTCCTTAAGTGATGTTCTACTGAATCTAACAAGGACATAGTTCTGGGCCTACTTGGGCTATATGGATTACAGTAACAGATGTGAAAGAGAATGTTTTTCAACTCCTCTCTGATTCCATGATCTGTGACAAGGTCAGACAGTAGTCTGCTAGAAGAGAACTACACACTTCAACCCTCTAAGACCCAGATCTGTGGTCCAAGAAATACACTCAGATAGCCAGAGGATTTGCAGATAGGGTATGCTCCACAAACCTGGAATAATATGGAGAATGGGAAAAGTGCCAAAAGACTTCTAAAAATAATTAAATCTAATGTAATTGCAAGAAGGGGCAGAGGACAGAATTCATGACCTGGGGGAAAAAAATGAAGAGAGATTTGTGAGTACATAAAAAAACAGAAACATTGATCATCAGGGCCCATGTGGATTCATAAAGAACAAATTAGGCCAAATAAATGCCTTTTCCTGTTTTGCTAAAGTTAGATAACAGTGCAGGATGTCAGATTCATGAATGACATGAAGCTGAAAGGAACAGCTTGCACACTGCATGAAAGGGTCATGACAGTTCTGGTCTGGAGGCCTGGTATTGAGTCCAGGACTTAACAAGAGAAACTGACAAAAACAATAGCTATCATTTTTAAGCACTATTTACCAGGCACTGACTGTGCTTTCGCATGCATCATTTCCTTTAACTCACAACCTTCTGAGGCAGGTACTATGATAACCCAATATTAAAGATAAAGAAATTTAGGCTGAGAGAAGATTGCCGAAGATTACAGGGAGGTGGCTTGAGAGTTTAGGATTAACTAGTGTGCTCCCAAAGACAGCATTCAGGATGCCGTGGGGATGGGAAGCTCTGCTGTATTTAAAAAAAAAAAAAAAATTTTAATGGGGAAATTACTGATTTATCATAGACATGAAAGGGAACAGGAAAATAAGATTATAGTCCTCACGTGTGTGAAAGCCTTCCACATGGAACAGGGACAGAATCACTCTTTTGGCTTCAGACAGTAGACTCGGTAAGAGTCTAGTCTTCCGCTAGAAGGCGGACTCTGACTAAGAACGAGACAGCACTTCAACGATTAACATCACATGATAACAGAAGGGAAAGTCTAGGAGACCAGGAGCCATGTTACCAAAGGAATCTAAGCAGAGGGTGGGCAGCCACTTCTGTCAGGGGATAGTCGAGAGACTAGAACAAGAGATGACGATTAGGGGGCCCTCCCTGGTAGTCCAGTGGTTAAGACCCTGTACTCTCAAAGCAGGGGCACAGGTTCAACTGGGGAACAAAGATGCCATCTGCATGCTCACAGAGTATGCCCCTCCCCTCAAAAAGAGAGAGAGAAAGAGAGATGATGATGAGAAGGTTGGAAGCCCATCTGATTTCTTCCAAATTCTGAGATTCTATGAGGATGCAAATTTTGGTTATTACTATGATATATTCTGAAGTCTCAAACGCAGATACATTCACGCTGCCACCTGGGACACAGGATGTCCTCTCCTGATTAGCATTTCCAAAGAAGCGCTGATAACTGATGC
This sequence comes from Budorcas taxicolor, assembly GCF_023091745.1. Taxonomy (NCBI): domain Eukaryota; kingdom Metazoa; phylum Chordata; class Mammalia; order Artiodactyla; family Bovidae; genus Budorcas; species Budorcas taxicolor. The sequence continues at coordinate 9,074,594 of NC_068914.1, forward strand.
AAATGTTTAGAGTGAAAGCCCAGGGCTCTGCTGGAATCACTAAATAATTCTGTAACCATCTTTAGATGTTAACATGGAAAGGACGAAACAGTGGAGCGTGTTTGTTTTCTCTCACTCTGCACCATCGCCCTGAAACAACAGCGATTTGTACTGGGGCCTGGGCCAGGCCTTTCAGAGACAGATAATGAGGCTGCTGGGCCCTAGTGGGTGGAAGTCTCCAGATGGGTTCAGTCGAGTGTTTGAGACCACGCAATGCTGACCGTGTGATACACTGGTTCTCAGCACACTCTTCTCTTTCAACCAATATTAAGCATTGTTAGCCAAACAGAAATACCAGAGATGGCGATTTGGTTGGGTTTGATGTCTCCATGCAACATTTATCTCTCTTCTGGAAGTCAGTGGTGCTCTGTTTACACCGGTTTATTTCATTTTGTATTCTTTTATCACGTTAACCCATTGTTTGGGCTTCCATGACTTTAGAGAAAAACCTCATGTGTGACTTGTGCCTAATCTTTTATGAGAAGCACAGCTGGTCCTGTTGCTGCTTTTAGCATATCTGGAAATGGTTTTGAGGTACAATTACATGCCGCGCACCGTGGGTCAGATGGTGACTGGGATGGAACCACACATTCCAGGCAGACAGGAGCTGTGAGTCTCTAAGAAAACAAACAAACAAAAAGAGACATCCACTTTCTTGCACGCCATGTTATACAGGGCTCAGATATCTTGTGAGATACTTTAGAGTCCAAGTGAGCAGTTCATGGGAAGCAACAGAAAAAAAAGATCTTTAATTCACATCCAGGTTACAAAACCAGACCCTCCCATCACCAGCAGCGAGGACACAGAACAATTACTTAACTACTCTCTACACTTCAAGCTCCTTTACAGTGAAGTGGAGGTAATAATACCCGCCCAACCATACTATATTAAGAATTAATGCAGATATTGTCTGTAATCCATGATAAGTACTTAGGAAATGCTCAGAACAGTGCAGTTACTGTTGACATTATTATATTTTCATTGGTTTCCTTTAGGAACCTAAAAGGTAAAATTAATTGCAGTGCCAAAGATTGTAAAGCTGGAGAGCAAGTGGTTGTAACCACTTCACAGGCAAATGCATTCGGCATGCCAGGCCACCTGTGAACCACTTGGCCTCCCTCTACCCTGGCGCAAGGTGCCTTATTCTGCAAGCCAGGGCTGCCTCGGAACCAAGAAGACCTGTTATCTGTTTTTCCTGGCACTAGTCCATGACTTCAAGGGGGTCCCTTGCCCCCTTTCTTTATTTAGAAAGCAAACCTTGTTTCAGAAATTCAACCTGAGAATCGTGCCTGTGATGTGCTTCTCTCAGGAAAAGTGCCTCTGTGAGACCAGTCCCAGGTGGATCCGAGAGAACACACAAGATACACAGAGACCCCCTCACTAAGTTCACGAAAGTCCTCTTTTGGACTTTCCTGCTGGTACAGTGGATAAAAATCGCCTGCCAATGCAGGGGACACAGGTGCGATCCCTCACTGGGGAAGATTCCACAACCAAGCCCTTGGGCCTCAACTACTGAGCCCATGCTCCCCAACAAGAGAAGCCCTCACAGCCAGAAGCCCTCGCACCACAGCAAACAGTGTCTCCCCCTGGCCGCAGCTAGAGAAAGTCCATGAGCAGCAATGAAGACCTAGTGCAGGCATTAAGCAATTAAAAAAAAAAAAGAATGCCCTCTTCGACCAGACAGAAGTCTCAGAATGCCAGCTTACCCTTTGGAAAGTAGCTAACCCTGCTCACAAAATCGATATACTGATAGATACTTTCTGGAACTGTGGGCAGGTTGAGTAAATGCCTAAGTGAGATGAATGCCTCAAGGGTATGCCCACAGGTAAGCATCATTTGTGCATCATTTGTGTCCCTTCTGTAAAAAAAAAAATTTTTTTAAGGTAATTTTTAGAAAAGACTAACATTCCCCCCCATTTCCTGCAATCTCTCCTCATAATTTTAGAGTTTGTCTAAGATCACATTTAATTTGAAGAGCTAATAAATTTTACTATCCAAATGGCAAAGATTTCAGATACACACAAGGTATATATTCTGTTAAGAGAAATCCAGCACTGCCTATAAAAGACTGTAGGAGTTGTCCATGTTCTCTTAGGAGCTGGCATCACTTGCTCCCTGGACCTTCTGTGCTCAGTCGTGTCTGACTCATTGAGACCCCATGGCCTGTAGCCCGCCAGGCTCCTCAGTCCATGGGTATTCTCCAGGCAAGAATACTGGAGTGGATTGCTATGACCTCTTCCAGGGGATCTTCCCAAGCAAGGTATTGAACCCAGGTCTCCCACATTGCAGGCAGGTTCTTTACCATCTGACCCACCAGGGAAGGCCAACTAAGCACACATATATTTTGTTAAGACAAACCCCGTGCTGCCTATGAGAGACTGTAGGAGTTGCCCATGTTCTTTCAGGAACGGTCATCACTTGTCCCCTGGCCCCTCCATGGTGGAAGCATAGGGAAGTCCCAGCTGCAAATCTGCTTCCTCCTATATCACAGCCCCTCAGCCCCCGCTCCAGACCATATCAGCAAAATCACACTGATTGTGATACTGTGACTTCTTTAGAATCCCAAGACAGTCTGAATTACTATGAACCTGCACTCTACCTACACACACCAAGTATTTATTTTGTGTGTGGGAGGTGGAGGGGTGGTTATAACATTAATTGTATTAAGTGTTCATGCTCAGGAACTGTTTATGTAATGCAAAGTGCGTGGACCTTCCCCTGACATGTTCAAACACAACCCTGACAACACTGTCATAAACATGCACTTATGTCTGAGCATTTCAGTTGCCATTAAGCTTTATCTGTGGCTTTTATTGTGTGAAAGCAATACTGCAGCTAAGTTTCCCAGAGAAGTAGCTTTAGAAATTCCGTTTGAATTGTTTTAAGTAGCAGCAATGCAATACCTGGGGGCTTCCCAGGTAGCACTAGTGGTAAAGAACCAGCCTGCCAATGCAGGTAGATGTAAGAGGTGCCAGTTCGATCCCTGGGTCAGGAAGATCCTCTGGAGGAGGGCATGGCAACCCACCCTACTATTCTTGCCTGGAGAATCCCATGAATAGAGGAACCTGGTGGGCTACAGTCCATGGGGTCGCAAAGAGTCCAATGTGATTGAAGTGACTTGGCACACACACACACACAAACACACAATGCAATATCTAGATGATTAAGAAAATTTAAACCCACTGAAACACGTAGGTTAAGGTAGTAGAATGAGTTGGCAGTTGCAAAATACCCCCCATCAAGGATTTCTTGATCTGGGAGTCTCTACCTCAGCAGGGAGAAAGAGAGAAACAGAGAGAGAGCGGAAATTTTCTTTCAATATCAATAAACATTTTCATCAAAACTTTAAATTTCATCATTATATTACTTGTGTTCATTATATCAGTGACTAATACCTGCTAAAAATAAATTAAAAGCTTGGATGATCTGAGGGGGAGAAAATATTCTAGCAAAGCCTCTTCTAAAATTTTTCACTTGCTACTATTACTATTTCTAACTGAAAATAAAACAGTATTTCAGCTATATTTCTGGATAAATAACACATGCCCTGAATATTCTCTTGTTTACACAGCACTTTCTCAAATTACCCAGAGAATCTAACTATCATTTGTAACATTTCCTCCCTGGGGCAGCAAAATTTGCTCTAAATTACACATGTAAAGCATACAAAAATTTTAGGGTAGCCTAATTTTAACTCTGCATTTCTGTATTGTGTGTGTGTGTACTTGGTAGTTCAGTCATGTCTGACTCCTTGCGACCCCATGAACTGTAGCTCACCAGGCTCCTCTGTCCATGGGATTCTCCAGACAAGAATACTGGAATGGGTAGCCATTCCCTTCTCTAGGGGATCTTCCCAACCCAGAGATTAAACACAGGTCTCCTGCATTGCAGGCAGAGTCTTTACTGTCTGAGCTGCCAGGGAAGCCCTATTTCTATACTCAGTTCAGTTCAGTTCAGTCGCTCAGTCGTGTCTGCCTCTTTGCGACCCCATGAATTGCAGCACACCAGGCCTCCCTGTCCATCACCATCTCCTGGAGTTCATTCAAACTCATGTCCATCAAGTTGGTGATGTCATCCACCATCTCATCCTCTGTCGTCCCCTTCTCCTCCTGCCCCCAATCACTCCCAGCATCAGAGTCTTTTCCAATGAGTCAACTCTTCGCATGAGGTGGCCAAAGTACTGGAGTTTCAGCTTTAGCATCATTCCTTCCAAAGAACATCCAGGGCTGATCTCCTTCAGAATGGACTGGTTGGATCTCCTTGCAGTCCAAGGGTCTCTCCAGAGTCTTCTCCAACACCACAGTTCAAAAGCATCAATTCTTCAGCCCTCAGCTTTCTTCACAGTCCAACCCTTGCATCCATACATGACCACTGGAAAAACCATAGCCTTGACTAGACGGACCTTAGTCGGCAAAGTAATGTCTCTGCTTTTGAATATGCTATCTAGGTTGGTCATAACTTTTCTTCCAAGGAGTAAGCGTCTTTTAATTTCATGGCTGCAGTCACCATCTGCAGTGATTCTGGAGCCCCCCAAAATAAAGTCTGACACTGTTTCCACTGTTTCCCCATCTAGTTCCATGAAGTGATGGGACCAGATGCCATGATCTTCATTTTCTGAATGTTGAGCTTTAAGCTAACTTTTTCACTCTCCTCTTTCACTCTCATCAAGAAGGTTTTTAGTTCCTCTTCACTTTCTTCCATAATGGTGGTGTCATCTGCATATCAGAGGTTATTAATATTTCTCCCAGCAATCTTGATTCCAGCTTGTGCTTCTTCCAGCCAGCATTTCTCATGATATACTCTGCATATAAGTTAAATAAGCAGGGTGACAATATACAGCCTTGACATACTCCTTTACCTATATTATCATAATGTAAATGTCTGAAACATTTTACAGAAAACCAGCTAAAGGAAATTTTTCAGCAACAGTGGCAATCGATGTAAACTTTAAAATTTCAGCATAATCAGGAGATGCCTTATTAGTATGCTGTCTAAAACCTGAGGACATAATATGTGATAAGGAGTTCTACAGAGTGGCAATTCACAATGTATTTGTTTAACATTCTCAGACTCTCCCCAAATTCATTTGGCTTGATTTCCCGCATAACTTAGAGCAATAAATTTGCATGAACATTAAACTATTTTTCCAAATTAGCCAGGCATTAATAGGAAGAAAAATAAGTGTGTTAAAGACAGAAGTTGGATGGCATACATGTTTAAAATAAGCAACCCAAATGTCCATCAACAAATGAATGGGTAAAGAAGATGTGGTGCATATATACAATGGGATATTACTTAGCCATAAAAAGTAACAAAACCGGGTCATTTGTACAGACACGGGCGGACTTCCAGTCTGTCATACTGAGTGAAGTAAGTCAGAAAGAGGAAAATGTATATTAATATGTGTAAGGGCTTCCCTGGTGGTTCAGAGGATAAAGCGTCTACCTGCAAAGCAGGAGACCTGGGTTCGATCCCTGGGTTGGGAAGATCCCCTGGAGGAGGAAACGGCAATCCACTCCAGTATTCTTGCCTGGAGAATCCCATGGAGAGAGGAGCCTGGCGGGCTACCGTCCACAGGGTCGCAAAGAGTCAGACACGACTGAGCGACTGCACACACACACATGCTGAATATAGAAAAATGGCAGAGATGAACTGTTTGCAGGGCAGAAATACAGATGAAGATGCAGCGAATGGGCGTGTGGGCACGGCAGAGGGGGAGCGGGAGGATGAATCGGGAGGGGGGGTTGCTGTACGTGCCCTGCCATGCGTTAGACAGATAGCTAGTGGGAACCCAGCACAGACCACAGGGAGGTCACCCCAGTGCTCTGTGATGACCGAGAGGGGTGGGGTGTGGAGGGCGAAGGCTCTATAGGGAGGGCATATATGCACACATATATCTGATTTACTTCATCAAACAGCAGAAACTGACACAACATTGTAAAGCAAATGGAGTGAAAGTGAAAGTGGCTCAGTCGTGTTCCACTCTTTGTAACCCCATGGACTATACAGCCCAAATTCTCCACGCCAGAATACTGGAGTGGGTAGCTCTTCCCTTCTCCAGGGGTCTTCCCAACCCAGGGATTGAACCCAGGTCTCTCGCATGCAGGCAGATTCTTCACGTGCTGAGCCACCAGGGAAGCCCTAAAAAACAACTATACTCCAATTAAAAAAAAAAAACCTAAAATAAAATAAATAAGTAGACAGAAAGAATCTGTTCCTTACTTTTCTATTTGTTTTAGAGAACTAAGTAGCAAATTCCACAGGTGGTGTCAAAGGCAATGCTCCTGGCTGCATTTGACCATCAGAGGCCTACAGACTGACTTCTAAGACTGTTTACTCAACAAGATGCCCAAAGATAAACAAACTGATTGCTTTGGAAGCTCTTGATTCATCAAGAGCCAGGTCTTCATCTTCAGGCTTACAGCTTCACGGCCTTAACATGGATTGCAGCAGCTCCAGGCATCATGATCCCATTGAAAGTTATTAGAACACAATTTCTCCAGGGCTTTCCCTCCTTTAATTTAGATTAAAAAATCCCAATCTGAATGTGCCTCCAGCACATTCCCCTTAATCTCTCCTTGAACAACACCCACTCCTAAACCAATCACCGACACAAAGACCTATCATCCTCACAGATGGCCCACAAAATCACAGTTCATCATTTGGGGATGCCACTTTTTACCAGTAACCAGGAGATCAATCAGCACAGATAAAACAATTTTACTATTTCACCCTGACTAACAGAATGTTAGTGAAAAACAGTACTTGCAAGGAATAGAATTCATTGTTAGAAGTGGAGGCAGCGATGCCTTAATACTGAAGGGATTCCAATATGGACCAGGGATTAAACAGCTTGTTTTCTCACTGGTTATCCCATTTAGTTCTTTTAACACCTATGAGAGGCAGATACTGTTATTCCAAATTTAGAAAACTGGACAATAAAATTCATAATGAAACTCACCTAAAATTAAGAACTTATTTATCAATCTCTTTTAAAACACCAGTCAACTTTTGTTCTTACTAAAATCTCAGGACATCTGAACTGCATGAAAAAGTAAGGAAATTTTAAATGAGATAAAATGAAATTTAAGTGAAAAATTTAAGAAAATTAATGTTGACCATAATCCCACCACTCAACAAGAGATGTTTTTTCCACAATGTTGCATCATATTACCAATCTTATTTTCTAAGATAAACATGCATAGCCAGTTATATACGGTTTTTAAGTCTGCTTTTCACACTTCACATCATATGGTAAATGTTTTCCCATGCTATGATTTTAAAGATAGGATGTATAATGCCTATATTGTTAAAAATCTGTGTTAGCCAACCTTTCCAAATATGTATTTGTGTGATGAACTCCCTCACACAAAATCTATGAACATATTTCTTTCTTTCCTCCCTTTCTTCCTGCCATCCCCTCTCCCTTCCACCTTCCCTCCTTTCAGACAGAAGTCTGAACGAATTTACCTTACAAAGGTAAAGACACCTATTGAAATATTTCACATCAAGTGATACTACCACCCATCTCACTCTGCCTTTAATAATGCTGATACTATAATGAAAATTACTGCTAAATTGTTAGAACCAAGAAAAGCTTAGATTTTCTGTAAATAATTTTGCCCAGATGGTAGATTCGGCCATCCCTAGAGATGCAGAGGGAATCAAGGTCTGAGAATTGTCACAGGAGGCTTGCCTCGAGCTGAAGTATTTGCAATGCTTGGGTTATCAGGCAGGAGCTTTATGGGAAATCCATTCTCTCCCTCTCTCACTGCTGACCTCTTTAGGGACATCTCCTGTGCTTCCCCCGGAGAAGGCAATGGCAACCCCACTCCAGTACTCTTGCCGGGAAAATCCCATGGGCGGAGGAGGCTGGTAGGCTGCAGTCCATGAGGTCGCTGAGAGTCGGACATGACTAAGCGACTTCCCTTTCACTGTTCACTTTCATGCATTGGAGAAGGAAATGGCAACCCACCCCAGTGTTCTTGCCTGGAGAATCCCAGGGACGGCGGAGCCTAGTGGGCTGCCCTCTATGGGGTCGCACAGAGTCGGACACGATTAAAGTGACTTAGCAGCAGCAGCCTGTGCTTTCCTGATATGGCCAACCACACAGAACAAAGGGCCTTGGCTACCTTCACTTTCCAGGCAGTGGTACTGGCAGGGATCACATGAGTCCCACCCCCAACCTTGCAACACCTGGCCTTCCCTCATTTCCACCTGTTTTTCTTTCCCAAAGGGTATAGATTCTGCTGAGCTGCTTCCACTTACTAGTTACTGGAATTAGCAGATCATCCCTTCATTTAATGTAGCTGCTCAAACAACCCTGGCAAAAACATAAAAACCAAGATGTCTGCCACTCCCCTCCTCTCCCTTCAAAAAAGCATTTTAATTGGTCTAGGGTAGGATCTGAGCATGGGTGTGTGAGTGTGTATGTATGTGTGTATATACAGTTTATTGCTATTATTTATATAGTTAATTTGCTATTATATATATTATTATATATACACGAAAGTGAAAGTGAAGCCGCTCAGTCATGTCCGACTTTCTGCGACCCCATGGGCTGCAGCCTACCAGGCTCCTCCCTCCATGGGATTCTCACACACACATGCTGAATATAGAAAAATGGCAGAGATGAACTGTTTGCAGGGCAGAAATACAGATGAAGATGCAGAGAATGAGCAAGAGTAATGGAGTGGGTTGCCAGTTCCTTCTCCAGGGGATCTTCCTGACCCAGGGATTGAACCCAGGTCTCCTGCATTCCAGGCAGACGCTTTAACCTCTGAGCCACCAGGGAAGCCCCATATATTATGTATACATATGTGTGTGTGTGTATATATATATATATACACTATACATACTATACATATGTATACATATATATAGTTTATCGCTGCCCCATGGGATTCAAAAGGCAAGCAGGGTTGAGAACTACTGAGAACATCCTCACTGCACTCTAATGACGAGAAACTCATTTCAGTTCACACCACTGGACACCCCTCCCTGCTGATGAAGGTGCCCATATCCACTCCCCTGCACCGCCACCCTTCTTAGTATTGTTTGCGCTTTCAGTGGGCACCTACTCGCCTCCATTACATGCTCTATCCAACCTCCCTCTCAAAATAGCCACTTTCACATCTAACAGGACTAGAGAACATATGTGTCAAACAATTCGTCCCCACCCTGCACCCTTATAACCCGCTCCTCTCCCAATCCTCCCCATCTCAGTGAGTGATGCCACCACCCCGCCTCTTACTCAGGACAGAAAAGGAGGAGGGAGTCTTGATTCATTTCCCCCCGTCTTTTCTTCACAGAGGTCCTTCCAATCACTTTCACTTTCCAACCTGTAGGGCACACCCAGTCCAACAGCACATCACACCCACTCCAGTCTAAGCTGCTTGGATCTCTTGGCTGGACCACTGCAATGGCCTTCTCATCTGTCTCCTGTCTCCAACTGCAGGCCCTGGAATGCAGCTCCACACAGCATCCAGAAGGACACACACGTAACACATATCAGAACCTTCCCTACCTCCACCCACCCTGGTTTGCCATCACAATAATGGAGTCCACGTTCCTTAAGTGGCTTACTCCGTCTTTCTCTCCCACTTCATGCCCTACCATTCTTAAACATATTCATGATGCCCAGCCAAACAGGCCATTGTTCTGTCCCTTAAGACCCTTGAACTTTATCTTTTTCTCTGATACACTTCTGTCCCAGGTATTACAATACTTAGATTCTTCTCACTTGGGACCCAGCTCAACTATCATGACATCAGCAAAGGCCTCCCTGAACACCTATATAAATTCAAACTTCCTATCCTATCACCCTGTTCAGCATTTCTCCATGTCTCACTGGTAGAAACTATCTTATGTATGTGTTCCTATAGGAATCCCCCGCTAGAATGCTTCAGAGAGTCAATGCTTGGAGCAGTCTTCATTCTTATGGCAGCCCAGGAGCCAGCTGCCTAAAAGAGCATCAGGTAAATGCTGCTGCTGCTAAGTTGCTTCAGTCGTGTCTGATTCTGTGCAACCCCAAAGATGGCAGCCCACCAGGCTCCCCCGTCCCTGGGATTCTCCAGGCAAGAATACTGGAGTGGGTTGCCATTTCCTTCTACAATGCATGCGTGCATGCTAAGTCACTTCAGTCATGCCCAACTCTGTGCGACCCCGTAGATGGCAGCCCTCCTCAGTCCACAGGATTCTCTAGGCAAGAACACTGGAGTGGGTTGCCGTTTCCTTCTCTAATCAGGTAAACAGTAGGTGCTTAATGTGCTCTGCGTGTACCCAGTCATTCAGTCATGTGCAACTCTTGGCGACCCCATTGGCGGTAGCCCACCAGGCTCTTCTGCCATGGAATTTTCCAGGTAAGAATACCGGAGTGGTAAGAATACTTGTCATTTCCTCCTCCAGGGGGTCGTCCAATCCAAGGATCAAATCCTGTGTCTCCTACACTGGGGGATTCTTCTCACCACTGAGCCACCAAAAAAGCCCAGAGAGCTTGATAAGTCATTGCAAAATGAAGGATCTCGATAAGAGCTGTGAGGAAGAGGAGTCAGGCATGCTTGCTCATGTCACTAACTTAACTGGAAAAAAAAAAAAAAAGCCCAGGTGGTGCCAGTGGTAAAGAACCTGCCTTCCAATGCAGGAGACATAAGAGATGCGGGTTCAATCACTGAGACAGAAAGATCCTCTGGAGAAGGAAATGGTAACCCACTCTAGTATTCTTGCCTGGGAAATATCATGGGCAGAGGAGCCTGGCAGGCTACAGTCCATGGGGTTACAAAGAGTCAGACAGGACTGAAGTAACTTAGGACACAACTTATCTGAACACACTCATTCCCCCTTAGGCCATGATAAACATTTTTTATCACACCATGTTTCACTATAAACAGAAGAAAACAAAGCCCTAAAGTGTCTCTATCTGGGAAGTAAATCTACTACTATACTCAGATTTTTTTTTAAGATTTATATGCAAAAGAGGAAAATGAAAAGAAATTAAAAAGTCAATGAGATGAATTTTAGCTTTCTCTCGATATATAAATCATCTTATTTTAATCTCAGCAAATTAAATCCTGCTTAATAGTTTGCAGAATCTATCAAGATATGCTTTGGAAAAAATGCTTTGGAAAAGTGTTCTTTACCCAGCACTAAGAATTGGTTCTTGAGAACAATCACCCTGAAGAGAAGTGGCAGGAGACAGGCTAGTGAGAAAATGAGAGAGAGGGTTCTTCACTCTTCAGAAGCACATTTCCTCTTCAGCTTGTGTTTAGTGTGTCAGAAATTGAGACATCAGGGATTGACACAGAGCTCAGTTTCAAACAGAGCATCCCACATTTCTGGGGCAATCACACTGAAAGGGCATGCTGTTTGAGTCTGCCTTTCTCAAAGGCTGAGAAATTCATGTCCAGATGCCTGGAAATTTAGTGTTTTCGAGTCAACAACCATTGTGGGATTTAAATTTTCACCGCATCATTCTCTTCTTCTCTACGATGCTTTCCAGCTTGAGTTTTGCTTTTCAAACTATCAGTTCCTACGTACAGTATGCAATATCCCAAAAGGAAAACATCATTTGTGACATACATCATGTTTGGTCTCTCATAATGACTTCAATTTGCCCCAATTCTCGTATATCCGAACATCCTTTGGCTTCCAATATGTAAATTATCTATCTTTGCAGCACCTTCATTTGTAAGATCGACTGTAGCTCTGTAACGTGCTAAAATGTAACCATTATTCCAGGTTCTTCTTCTTTTTTTGTCCTCTGAGTATAACTGCTTTACAATGCTGTTAGCTTCTGCTGTACAATGAAGAGAATCAGCTCTATGCATACATGTAAGTCTCCCTCTCAGACTCCCCTCCCATCTTCCCACCCCAGGTTTCTAGGTCATCCCAAGAGCGCCGAGCTGAGCTCCCTGCTTTGCACAGTACGTGCCCATCATCTATTTCACACATGGCAGTGCATATATGTCAATCCCATGTTCCCAATTCGCCCCGCGCTCCCCATCACCCCATGCCCACAAGTCTATTTTCTATGCCCGAGTCTCTATTTCTGCCCTGGAAAGAGGCCCATCTGTGCCATTCGTCTAGATTTCACATATATGCATTAATATACGATATTTGTTTTCCTCTTTCTGACTTACTGCACTCTGTATGACAGACTCTAGGTCCATCCACACCCCTACAAATGACCCAATTTTGTTCCTTTTTACCGCTGAATAATATTCCATTGAATATATTCATATACCACGTCTTCTTTATCGATTCATTGGTTGGTGGACATTTAGGTGGCTTCCATGTCTTGGCTATTGTAAACACTGCTGCAAGGAACATTGGGGTGCATGATTACTTTAGATTTATGGTCTTCTCAGGGTATCTGTACAGTAGTGGGATTGTGGGTCAAATGGAATTTTTTAGTTTTTTAAGGAACCTCCATACTGTTCTCCATAGTGGCTATATCAAATTACATTCCCACCAACAGTGTAATAGGGCTCCCTTCTCTCCACATCCTTTCTATCATTCATCATTTGTAGACTTTTTGATGATGACCTTTCTGGCTGGTATGAGGTGATACCTCACTGTAGTTTTGATTTTCATTTCTTCAATAATTAGTGATGTTGAGTCAGCTTCTGAAGGTGAGGAAACTGACGGACTTCATCAAGCTCAGAAATCCAGTAAGAGGCAAAACTTGAACCCAATCTTCCAAACTTAACATCCACCACTATTTCTCCAGGACACACTCACACACGTGCAGACAGACTACAAATCACATCATTAGGAGTGTAATATGATCAAAAGAAAAAGAATAACTATTAAATGCATCCTAATTCTAATTGCTGATTTTGAACCTAATTAGATGGTAATAGAACCAGGTAGTGGAAAACAAAACAAAAAGTTAACATCCACATTAAATGGCATCCGAAAACTAGCCCATCAGATTTAACTGGTAGTTTCCCTTTGGATAGCTGAAGTTAAAACTGCTGACGGTATTTGAGCCAATTATCTGAATATGCTTATCTGTCAATTTAGAAGTGTCATCAGAATTTGTCAATCTGTTATATAACATTTTTGAGGTTTTTTTTTATGTCAAAAAAAAACACAATGTGACGTCATAGACGCTATGCCAACTTGCCTTGATCTTAAAACTATAAAGCTCAAAAGACAGATTTGTCAATAATCAGCAAAGCCTTAACAGATTCAGATGTTTAATCCCAATCAAATGAATCAATCTCTTGTTTGAGTGTTAGGGATACACCAGAGAAGGGGCATCTCAGCCTGACAAATCCATGCAGAAAATTGGAACATGGAGTCTCCCTACTCTTCATGGAGAAGACTGAGCCAAAGGGAAGCAAATGCCAAAAAAGCAGGGGGTACAAGATGCTGGCCTGGCCCTGCTCCTTCTCAGGTGGCTCTCCTATAATGTGACACCTGAAAACCTAGTGTCACTTAGTGATTTGATGCTCACCCACCTCTCCGCCACCCCTGGAGCGCACTGGGTTTCCATGGCACTTATTAACGGGCACAGCAGTAGGCTGGTGGCTGGAGGCAGTGGCTGTCAAGAGGCCCAGGTGCAGAGCAGATGACGCCACTCTTCCCTGGAAGCTAAGCCTCATCTCCAGCTCCATATCCACACCATGGAGCAGAAGAGAGAACAGGAAACATTACTGTGCCGAGCACTGAAGATGTCCTGGACAGGACAGGCACGAAAAGGGCGGGGATAATGCCCCAGCATGTCTTCACTCAAGGAGAAAGTTGCAATTTAAGCCCTCTGGACTTTTAGAAATTGTTATTTCGGACCTATGTGTGTCTGTGTGTTTAGGCTTGTGTTCTTTATCAGAATCTTACTAGCTATGTAAGTTAATGTTTACTACAGCCACCTTGGGCTCCCCAGGTGGCTTAATGGTAAAGAATCACCTGCCAATACAAGAGACGCAAGAGACATGGGTTCGATCCCTGGGTGGGGAAGATCCCCTGGAGTGGAAAATCCCACTCCAGTATTCTTGCTTGGAAAATTCCAAGCACAGAGGAGCTTCACAGGCTACGGTTCATGGGGTTACAAAGAGTCACACACGACTGAGCGTATATGCACTGATAGGTTAACATACAGGTTAACATTTAGCCAAATAACCCAACGGGCTATGGCCCCTAAGGTCACTTAGTCAAGAACAGTTGCACTTTATTCCTTATTTGCTGATGCCTTTTGATGAAGACCATGACAGTGACCTGCCTTCTATCTACAACACTATTTCCAGGTTTTAAGGGAGGAAAAGCTTTGTTATCACATTACACCAGGCATCTTCGGTACTTCTGGTCCTCAACATTTCCCAGCACCATCCTCCGCTGGGATGAAGCCCTGAATGATGCAGAGAGGCATCTGGCCATACAGTGTATGCAGACAGGAAAGGCCTGGGAACCTCTCCATTGAAATTTACTTCCATTTTAATAGCTTTCAAAAATGTTTACTCTCATTTGTAATTGCAAGACAGAAACCAGAAATGCAAGACAGAACACCAAGATACTCTTTTAAAACCTTCCTCTTATGCAGACACAGGAGCAGACTTGTGGACCCAGTGAGGGGAGGAGAAGGCAGGACAAACTGAGAAAGTAGCATGACATTACACGAGCATGTATAAAACAGACAGGTATTTTCCAGGAAGCTGCTGCACAGCCAAGAAGCTAAGTCTGGTGCTCTGTGATGGCCTAGAGGTGTGGCGTCGGGGTGGGGAGGCTCAAGAGGGAGAGGATATATGTATACACACAGCTAATTCACTTTGTTGTACAGCAAAAACCAACACAATGCTGTAAAGCAATTACAATCCAATTTCTAAAAATTGAAACAAAAAAATAAAACTATCCTGTTGGCAAAGGGTTTCTTCGTTGGTTGGTTTGTTTTATTGTCAATGATATGTTAACACCTACAAGAAAGGAGGGCAGGAGTTATGGAAAGAATGGGCCTTCTGACACAATAATGGCAGCAAAATAATTTGTTCCATTTTTCTGGATGAGAATTTAAGAATTTAGAATGAATATGTAAGGTTTTTTTGTTGTTGTTTTGCTTTGTTTTTTGCTGCATATATATTGGCCAAAAGTTTGCAATCCATCTGTGGATGTTCAGGGCAGATCTTTTTATATAATAAAGACAAAATTAGAACAAACCACATTCTCAACAGGTGATAAGCTCATTATATTTTTGCATATCCATATACATCAGCACAGAACCATTACAGATAGAGTTTTAGGTACTCTAAAATAGGAATATTTTAAAGTGGAAAAAGACAGCTGAAAGAGAGTTTTAGAGTATAATTTCATTTTTGAAAAAATATTAGTCTCATATTCAGCAAAAAGATAACAATACTTGTCTTAGCCTGGATGACAGAACTAAGTTGACTTTTATTTTCCTCTTACTTCTTATATTTTCTAATTTTCTATACTGAAATGCCTTATTTAAAAATGAGGAAGGTGTTCTAAGATAAAGATAAAATATTAATACTAGCCACCTCAAGTTTGAATTACATGTCACTCCGATTATCACAGTTCAGAGCTATGCTCTAACCGGATGGATGGAACCACATTCTGGTATTAAAATGTCCATGCCAACCAACATGTCAGGAAATAATTAATGCCTTACATTTAGACACATTTGTAATATTGCTTTAGAAATACAACTCCTAGTCCTCTGTGCTTGTAACACTCAGCAACCACGAATTCTGTTTAATTCAGGGAGAAAGGTATTGTGAGTCTCTCTGGAACTGGATTAATTTACTTATACTTCCAAAGAAATATTTTGTGTGTGTCACTAACTCCTCCAGGCCTCCTGATACCTCTATTCATGACATCTGTTTATTTTTCCATGTATATCTACATACACTTTGCAGTAACAGACCTACAGCTGGCTACCAAGCTCTACATCTGTCAGGGGAAGGATAAGGAATTCTAAAGTTGGAAACAAGCAAAATTCCCTGGACTTTAGGATGTAATCAAGTCACACCTATGCAGCACACTGAAATATGGGGGTTTCTAAATGCTTAACTAAAAAATATCCCACCCCCCAAAAAACCCTGTGAATATATATGCATGTGTATATGTATGAGAGCAAGGGAGAATGTGAGCTGGGGGTAAGGCAGAAGAGAGGCAGCAGAATTAGTAACTCAAAAATTCCACTAATATTATCATCTCAAGTTTATAACATGGCCTCAGGGAATTTTGGTCACAAGGAGACTTGAGGAATATCTTAACCGATATCCTCATTTACAGAAGAATCTGAGATTCACAATGTGAGGAGTCTACCCTGAGGTCTCAAACAACTGAGAGGCAGCAGCAGACCTCCATTCCTAAAGCAGGTCCAGTGGCCTGCCTATTGGGCCTTAATTACTTTTCTCCCATTGAAAACCACTCTTCTAATTATCTTATTTTCCTTGGAAGCAAAAAAAAAAAAAAAAAAAAAAGGTAAGACTTAACAAGAGTATGCAAAGGAACATAAAGTTCCTTAGGGTAAGACTCTCCCTAGGCTCCATGGAAAGGCTTCATCAGGTTCTTTGTGCGGTGGACCATCACACAGAAGTGGTAGACTAGGTATACAGAGATTTTACAAGCCTGGATAAGCTATAAACTTCCAGGTTCTTCCTTAGATGCCTGAGATAGGCTGTACTGCTATGCCACAGTGCTACCCACACCAAACCTTAGATGGTACTGTAGGCCATGCACTGAACAGCTCTCCTTCTTTGAATCTCTCTCTCCCATGGGACAGGGCAACAACTCTTTTTCATCAAAAGCAAAAATATTCTAGAACATTCCAACAGCCTGATTTTCCTGGCATGAAAGCATCTCTATTTGGGGAACATCCAGAGGTTCAACTGATGGAATGCAACTGACAATTAAAGGGTAAAGGGGACTTCCCAGCACTGAAGTGAAGAGCAATTGATGGAACAGCTAGGGCACACCTGCCAAAATGCAGTATTTGTAATTTACTTGTATACCATTCATCCCATGTCTCAGAGCTGATATCTGGAAGAAAGAAAGCAGTTCTAGCAGGGGAAACGGATGATTTCACTGGGCAAAATAAGGATGTCTGGGGAAAGGTGAGAAAGTTACATGGCAAACTTCAGCAAAGCGTTTGAGTTTAGAAGTACCACTGGCCAAAGATCACCCTTCTCCATGGTTTGCTCACAAAGAGACTCTCCTGCAGCATAAAGAGCTCCCTGACTGGCAATTTAATTCAATTTTCACAATGGGATGCAGTACATAAAGACGTTCTATACCCAGCAATTAAAGTCTTCAAACCCTAACACTTAGATATGCAGCTATTTTATGACAACCAGGATAAGAAGACACATATTCACTGTGGACAACGTCTAGCAATTGTACTATACACTGTGGAGTACAAGAAAGCTGAGAGTTGTAAATTGGATCTATGCTAACAGTGTCTCCATTTTTGTACATGTGGATGAGAGAGAGAAAATGCAAACACTGTGATAAGAGTTAGTTTTGAAAAAGAAATCTACATATTTTTTAAAAAGCCTATAAGGCTTTGCTCTGATAAAATCATTTTAATGTTTGTTAATATCCGTCTTTAATATCTGTGCTCAAATCAGATGTTTTAAATTATTGCATCCTAGCAGCCAAGTCCTTACTGTTGGTAACACCATTTTTAAAAATTAATGAAAGGTTTCAAACTGTAAACAAATTTTGAAAGTTCCTCCCTTCCTCCACTCCAAAAAATACGAACTACTATTGCTCCAAGCCAAGTCAACTAGCTGAAAGGCATAAACCTCTCCTTGCCATTCAAGAAGATAATGGTTCAGACGCCAGTCCCCACAGAATTTAGATGCACAAAGCCTATCAGAAGGTCCCAGGCAGAAGGAAGCTGTGCTTAGCAAGCAATATGTTCTATTGGACCTTTCCTCTCTAGGGTTAACATTTTTGTGTTATGCAGTCATTTAGAAGTAATAGAGCTCTTTAGACTTTTATAACACTCAGCCACTTGCAGTGCATTGTAGGAAACAGCACTTCATTATTTATCATAAATTACTCAGAGCGGCTCATGATGAAAGACGAGCATCAGTGTGGTAGCACAGAAGGTCACTGAGAAGCTTACAAAACCAAATGATAAAGGGGAAACACAAATTTGATACTGACTTTGTTACAGCTTTGCTGCCTTCCTTTCAATGACCTCTTCTGATCAAACACACAAAGACCTCAACAAATAACTAAAATTAAAAAAAAAAAAATTACCTTTATCTAAGTCAAAAAAATAAAGTGAAAATATTCCAAGTAAATAACACTAGTATGTGTCAGCTGGCTTTATTATAAACGTTGACATCAGTGAGATCAGCAGAGATACCACTGGCTCTTAATACTAATTTAACATTTACACTTAAACACAGTGTTCTAGCCCCTCTATCTGGTAACAAGGAGCAGCCAAATGAGCTGGCCAGAGTGATGAATCTGATTCTAATCCAAAGTTCCTCTTCATGGTGAACAAGGTGAGGAGACACAACTTATTTTAGCTGTCAATATGTAGATAACCAGATGTAGTTCCTGTATCTACAATAGAAGCTACCTGGCAGGTCAGTAGGGCAAGAGCCTCACATTACAGCCATCCTTCCTCGGGGCTCCCGAGGCATCGCTGCTCGCTCAGCCCTCACTATGGGCTGAGTGCACGCAGGGAATCAGCAGTACTCCGCCTTTTGAAGGCCATACAGTGTCAGCAGTGCTCGATCCCCAAAGGTGCTCAGTGGCTTCTGGAAAGAGGACCTCAGATGGGATCAGAGGGGCAGCATGGCACTCAATTCATAGAGGAGTTTTTTGCCTCCAGAAAATCTGAAGTCACAGGTTAATTTAGGTGAGGCAGTAGAATCAAGCAGATCCTCTTGTAATTCTCCTTGTGTCTCCACTTGCAAATTGTTAGATACTTGAAAGCTATTATTTTGGGTTAAATCTAGGGCTGTGTTGATGTGACTCTGGAAAAGAACTAAACATTTTAATACACACCAATTCTACTGATTCTTGCAGCACTTTGAAGAGGCAGTGGAATGAAGTCAATACTTAAACAGATTCAGAACTAGTCAAGGACCCTATCTAAATGACATGGGACAAATTAGCCTTGGAGAATCTTTACAATGTGCTGTTTGTCCCTCCCTCTAAGCCCTCTTAGAGACCCTGTATCTTGTGAAATTAACACAGATTATCGTGCAATTCCTTGAACCAACCCTGACTGTGACTTCCCAGGGTAGCTCAGCTGCTGCTGCTGCTGCTAAGTTGCTTCAGTCGTGTCCGACTCTGTGTGACCCGATAGACGGAAGCCCACCAGGCTCCCCCATCCCTGAGATTCTCCAGGCAAGAACACTGGAGTGGGTTGCCACTTCCCTCTCCAATGCATCAAAGTGAGAAGTGAAAATGAAGTCGCTCAGTCGTGTCCTACTCTTAGCAACTCCATGGACTGCAGTCTACCAGGCTCCTCTGTCCATGGGATTTTCCAGGCAAGAGTACTGGAGTGGGGTGCCACTGCCTTCTCCGGGTAGCCTAGCTAAGTCCTCTCAAACCCTCCCTCCAAATCATACCCTGCCCTAAGGAAAAGGTGAGGCTGTTTCATTAATTCCAAGAGGCCATCTTTGCCCACCAGGCCAGACACACAGATGTAAAGCCAGTTGTTACTTCCCTTTAAAGTAGTAACCTGCTTGTTAATGACCTTTTACTTCCCTGGCCTCACTTGGCTTTTTTTCTGCCAAGACACTCTCCCTTGAAACTACCTATGTCTACCCTGATCAGTGCTTTCTGAAAGGATCTCATATATTTCTCAGTTGGAATCGCATACTTCACTTAATTACTCGCTGGAATATAAGTTGTGACCTCGACACAATCATAAATGCAGATCATGAATTAGCTTTCCCATGCATCACATATTCTATGCTGGCAGACCTGTATAAAGCCACTCTTAGAAACAAGCATGGCTTACACGTGTAAGATGGCTGAAAAGTGGGGTAATGTATGCTGTATCAGAAACACTCCTGGTATGGACAAAAGACAATCTTATACAATATAAACATAAGGTATCCATCAGAAAGACTTAAATTAAAAAGGAGCATCTCTAAGGCATCTCACTAAGCCAAGACACTAAGAACAAAGGAAGCTGCTGAGGCCAGGAAGACCCTCTTTGCCTTTACTAGACTGTGACATGCGCAACAAACATGGAGAGTCACAATCTGCTGTCTATACACGTTCAGGTCACCACCCTGGGGATATGAAGTGTTGGTCAAAGGAATGTTTTGAAAGATGCCTTTTATACAATCAAGCTTGTACTGATGTATACAAAAAGTGCACAAATCATAACCATACAGCTTGATGAATTGTGGTGAACAAGCTCACCTGTGACATTAGTATCCTGATCATTAATATTTTCCCAATACCCCCCAAATCCCATATCTTGGGTTTCCTTCCAGTCACTATCTTGACTCCTAATGTTTAATATTATATACACAGAATCACTTTTTGTTCTCTTTTTGCTCACCAAAGTATTGATATTTGTGAGCTATCTTAAAAGACTCTGAGCACAACTCATGATCAAATTAAAGACCAGGTGTCCTACAAATCACCTCTATTCACTGGCCTATGGAACTGTTCTATCCGTAGACAACCACCTAACTTTACCATGTGAATAAACACCATTTGATTCATTGAGCGGATTACAGTATCCAATAAAGCGTTGAATGGGTCATCCCACCTGTTAGTATGTGACCTAAGTCCTCTCTTACAAGATCCAGTGCTACAAATTAGCCTTTTCATTTTCCTGTCATTTCATCCTTAAAATAGATCAGGTAATTGGTTAGTATACCCCAAATCGGTTGATATCTATAGGTTATATTCATCCTTAGCAATACTACTAAAGACAGACCAACTTTGGCAAGCTTCAAAAGCCACTAAGTAATACAGTAAAACTATCACTTTTTTTATCCTTATAAGATCAAGGCTAATAATCCAAGGTCCAGGGTAAGACACTGCCTTCAATAAGGCATTATTCCCCATAAGCAATGAAATTTGCTTGTATTTCTCCACATCTGCACTTCACAGCAACTCAGCTCAGACAACACTTAAACGCTGACATCAATGAAGACACAAACTCTTAGACTAGAACAAATCTTTACAGAACCATGACCAATAATTGAATTGATTCATGGATTTTATTCTTCACTTTATCAAAAGCTTAATAACTTCTAATTAGAGAGATAATTCATGACCATTAAAAAAAACTTAGAAACTGCAGCAAAGTACAATAAATTAAATGACCTTTCTATTCCACAATCCAGAAAACATTAGCATTAACAGTTCTGTATACTTCCCTTGATTACAGTTACTATTTATTAAATCTATTATTAATAATTGATATAGCTCTATATAACTGGCATCTTATATAATTTTCTACCCCAAAGGTTCAATATTTTCCAATATATTTAAAACAACTAAAAACACAATTTAATGGCTTTGTAAATCTATCACATGGGTAAAGTAAAATTTATCTTATTTCTTTTATTTGTACCTAAAACTTATAGATGTACATTCACTTGCCAAATATTTGGTTATGGTATTCAAAGCTTTTCATTGACTAAATTTGGTTACCTTTCTTGTGAAAAACCATACCTCAAACATCTACTGAGGAATTCACTGAGCAATGAGACGTTAAAGCTGCGTGTAAAACAATCCAAGTGCATATTTCTTGTGACATATGTATTTTCTCTTAAACTTGCCCACAATTTATTCAACAAGCATTTTTTAAGTAACTTCTCTTTATGGAGCGTATCCAAAGTAGTCAACCTAGTTCTAATAGAAACCACAATTAATTTATAGCTTTCCATATTGTTTAAATACATTACCTAATTACGGTAACAAGAACAACCAGCATAAATAGGTTTGTGAGGAGCTAATATACAACTAACACGTGGTAAATATAGCTCTCATTTCTTGAAGGCAGAAACCCCCCAGCTGCGGATGTCCAGCATTAAAAGGGGGCACTTGTCAGTTTTTTAATACAGAACGGAGTCTCATACAGAAAACTCAATTAAATGGAATTCAGTCAAGACAGTGTTTAATATAAACATTTCTATACCCCATTTTCACTTTTCTATCCCAGAGGCTAGATTTTGTCACCATGCTGATAAAAACTTTTGGTTAACAATAAGTTTGGGTAAGCAATCTCATTTCCTCTCTTCTTAAAGAATGCAGTTGTCATTCTTAGTCTATGGGATTCATTCACAGTCTTTGCAATTTTGACAACACAGGCTTCCTGACATTACCGCATTCCTACCCTTCAGCATAAAAACTCCCTGGTGGCTCAGATGGTAAAGAATGTGCCCACAATGCGGGAGACCTGGGTTCCATCCCTGGGTTGGGAGGATCCCCTGGAGAAGGGAATGGCAACCCACTCCACTATTCTGGCCTGGGAAATTCCATGGACAAAGAGGAGCCTCACAGGGGTTTCAAAGAGCTGGACACGACTGAGCGATTAAGACTTTCACTTTACCCTTCTGCATAGCTATCTGAAGACTCTGTAACTTGATCGTAGTATTTGATCTATTTCGGTTTTCTTTTTATCAGTTTGCAAAAGTAGGAAATCCCAATCATTTTTCATTTTAACTCTTTAGGATATTTGTTCTTAGGGATCCTTGGTACGTAGCAAAGTCAAACAAGCAAGTAATGATTGGGTCCATTTGTTGGTACCCTTGGCAGACCATCAAGGTCTCACCAAACTTCTTAGTAATGCAGGCTAGTCAATGGCGGGTACCTTGCAGGATAGTTCCAGGAGGGAATTCAGATGCTCTGTGGGGAACACTGTATATGCGCAACATCCAACATTTACTTGGTAGGGTAGGTATTTTAAGCCTCAAGGCTATTACTCCAAAGGCTCCCAGACACATTTCCATGGGCCACTCTCAGCATACAATGCAGTAACTACTGCAATCAAAAGCAAGTTCAGAGTGAGCAGAGAAGAAAATTTTGGCTACATTTCAGGAAGCAGAGAAATAAAATCTGTAACTATTTTCTGTCATTGTTCTATTGAATCACCTACAAGCAGCCACAGGAGGAAATGAGAGAGTTAAGATCAAGCAAGAGAAGTTTAGAGGAACACATTCTTTATCTTTTTTGAAATACATCCTAAATTTCTCCTTGAACTGGAAACCAGGGCAATTTCTCTGGTTACAAAAGTTCCCTTTACTATAGCAAAGAACAGGCATGAGCAGATATGCCATTTACGCAGTTAAAAATGGCAAATGTCACTGGCTATGAGCTAAACACTTGAAAGAGATAATGAGCATAGATATATCCACCCTGTATCAATGTCTTAGGATTTGGAGTGGGAAGAGGTTACCTGTAAAACGATCTTCCCATGTTCCTGATTTTTCAAAACAATGCCACTTACGTATGTCCTAGGCAAATTATACAACCAATCTAAGCCCAGCTCAATTAACCTGCATAACTCAGATAATCAGACTAGGCTACAGGTTTAGATGATGGTCTTTCAATCCTTGTTTCAATAAACACATAAGACAAAATAGGTAAAGTGCAAACCCCCCTGGCACACAGTAAAATTCCACAAATGACAGCTCGAGTTGTTCTTACCTATATTCGCAAGCCCCTTCTAAGACTGAGATTCTGTCAAGACATCTCTCCCATTTTTAAAAGTAAAATTCAAAGCACAGAAATCAATCAGAGTCCGCTCCCAAAATGATGACGGAGTGATTTTCTCTTAGTGAAATTCTAACTCCCTGGCAATTGACTGGAAGAGCAGGCCAGTGGTCATATGTAATCATGGAAGGGTATCTTAGGAAGTATGATATGCTGAAGAATTCTTATCAAATGCTTAGCATAAAAATTCTCTTCTCACTCACAGAATTAGGAAGAACTTATGGTTACCAGACAGGGAAAGATGAGGAGAAGGGACAGTTAAGGAGTTTTGAATCAACATGTACACCCTGCTATATTTAAAATGGATAAGCAACAAGGTCCTACTGTATAGCACAGGGAACTCTGCTCAATAAGATGTGGCAGCATGGATGGAAGGGGAGTTTGGAGAGAATGGATAAATGAATATATATGGCTGAGTTCCTTTGCTGTCCACCTGAAACTATTATAACATTGTTAATTGACTATACTTCAACACAACATAAAAAGCTAAAAAGAAAAGTCTCTTCTCATAATCCTGGCTATAATGTATCACTGCTAAAGCAGTTATGTAGATTCAGGAGATTTCTTTTCTTGCTCTTACAGTATATACTGCATCCATGATACACACTATCATGTCTAGGAAAAGTCCTCAAAGACAAAATCATCATTGGAAGCTGCTAAACTTCTATTATTAAACTAAATTCTGAATTCAGTTCGCAGGCTTGTTTTTGACTAGTCTCTTTTTATGCCTGGAAATGGCAAGCTATGATTTATGTACAATCACCAACCTGTCTTGAAAAATAAAGGCTCAGAACAAAAAGAAGTAATACTGTGAAATATAATTCAGAATGAAGTTTCCAACAAACACAGACTTGAAGCAAGATGTTTTCAAAATGCTAATATTAAAGTTCCCTGAAGTACAAAAGCTCTATCTAAAAGAGCTCTTTGATGCGCAAGCAACCCATTAATCCTCTGGAACCTAAACCACAATAACTCCTAAATTAAGAGGGGGAAGAGAATGCAATGCAGACATCACATCTTTTTACTAACGTGCTCTCTAAATTCCAAAGATTCAATGACAAGAAGACAGTGTGGGAAGGGCATCCTTTGTTTCAACAAAAATTTTCAGAATTTTGTGGGTTTCAGATTTCCAGATAATTATAATTCAATAATCTCTCCCATTTTCTCTCAAACTTCAGTTCCTCTTTTGGAGAAACATATGTGCAAAACAGATTACAAGACTATCTACCAAGCAAAGGATGAGAAATGGTGGGTTCCAGTTTGTGTCTAAGCTTTCAGGGTGATTCGAGGGAGACTTCTACACCATATTCCACTGTGTGTGCCAGGGCACCAGAGAGGAATACAGGAGAGATCCAGGGGCACGCAGGCATAATCATCCCTCACTGTAACGGCAGACTCCTCAAGGCAGGTAGCAAATGAGCTCCAGCATTGCAGCTGAATTCAATGGTCTGATGTGGTTTTGGATGAAAATACCCAGCCTATTCATTTTCCATCTCTGCTGACATAAAAACAGTAGAGTATTTGCAGCTTATAGGCTCTTTCAGAAGTGGTATACGAAGCAGGTTATTATCATCACCCCCTCACTATCCCAGAGGAAGAAGTTAAAATTCAGAGAGATTAAACTGGTCCTTTGAGGTTCACAGTTATCACAGGATCCACGGCTACAGGGTGTTTTTTTTTGGATTTTTTTCTCTTCTATTCCAGACGCTGTTATCCCTCCCAGTAAAGTTCCTAAAATATATGGTCATGACTGACTTACATTTACAATACTATTACCTACAAAGGAGATACTGTCCCAACCCTTGGCCAGCTGGCTGTCACCACTCCAGTGTAACGAACTTAGTCAGGGCCACGGCTCTGTGAGAAAGTCACAGCCAACAAGCCAACCTGAAGGACGCCTGCATGCCTCTGAAACTTCTTTTTGGGTTGTGTACTCACCAACACTCAGTGTCAGTAACAAACCTGTTCATGCCAGTTGTTCTTACTATAATTATGTTATTTAGTTAAGTGTTATGTAAGCCAATGACATATGATTGCACAAATGAAAGATAATTGTAGTTTCTATTAAATTATAGCTGAATGTTTTGAAGAAACTCCAAATGGAGAGTTGCTGGGCGGGGGGCGGGGAGGAAAAGAAAGAAAATTCTTTGAATTATATGAGCAAAAAAATTGTAAAAGAAAAAAATTAAAAGAAACTATAAAAGATTCCCAGGGCAGGGGGAATATTAGAGTATCAATGAAAAATCCAGTTGAAATTCCTTCACCAGTATCTTTGGAGAAGAAACAAGTAATTAGAAGAGTAACATATGGAAAAAAAAAAAAAAAGATGCTAAGCTCAAACTAAGAGATGTAATTTTTGTTTTAATGCCTACATCAAGGTATGGGAGAATGAATGTTGTATATATTTGAACTTTTAAGCTGATTTAAAGTTTTATTTTTCTGGTTCTTAAACAATTACTTTTATAGATGTTTTAAATTAACCAATTAACCACCAGCATAGTAATACCCCAATCAACATATAATAGTCATTAAAATAAAATTTAAAATGAAAACATGACATTATGAAAACAAAGAATGGCTCTAATAGTTCATGTTCAATTCTACAATTAATTGTTTTATGGACTCAGATAACAGGTACTGTCAAAATCAGTACGATTTGTACATCAATCTGTGTGGGACAATAAATGGTCATTAGTGTTCCATCAAGTTTTTTGAATCTTAAAAAACCTTTTTTAATTAAAAAAACAAATACCAAGACAGTTTGATTATCTCAATTGCATCAATAGGTATAATTTTTTCCCTTAACTCTCTTTATCAACCTAGTCAAACATGGCTTACCAAAAAGGTTGACTTTTAAAACAACTTGAAACAACATGGCAAGGTTAAGCATATCTAAGAAAATTTCTTGTAATGACTACTGCTTATACGATAAGCTAAGGAAATAAAAAGTAAGATAAAATAATCAAAAGTCTGTAAGGGGCCTTCAGACAGAGCCATGATTCAAATCGATTAAAGACTGGATAAGGAAGGAGTCCCTAAGTCCTCAGAGAAAAAGTTGTAAAAATGCAAAACCAAACCATGTGTCCTAAGACTTTCATTAGTAACCACATGAATGGATTTAGGTACATTTCCATCCTGGTATCGCAAAGCTTTAAACTGAGTCTCTTTCTCCCTCCTGTCTTCCATATGTACATGGTTCTGGAGGAAACACTTTTTTGAGTATAGACAAGTAAAATCTCTAGACTCCAAAAATGTCTCAGTGGTATTTGCCAACGCAGTACCAGCTCTGTGCCTCACCCAACACAAAAGTCTGAAGATAAAAACAGGTTCATGGGGAGAAAAATGAATTCTAGTTCTATTCACAAGCAATTCAAATGCACTTTTCAGACTTAGGTTTATGGCTCTTTCTTTGCTCTTATATATTTCAGGGCCAGCTTTCATGTTCCATTTTCTACACCTCAGATAGAATACTGAGATATGTTTAGCACTGGATATCAGAGGTTATGAGGAAAGAATTTCTACATAAGAAAGTAGATGAAAATCATCCTTCTTTTCATTGTGGTGTGTAGATGAGGAGGAGCTGAGAAAGCACGCCAGAGAGGAAGAGAGAGCTTGTTCCTCTAAACACTAGACCTCCTAGGATGGCACTGTTTTCAAACTCGGTACCCAACACTTGATTATGGCTTAACCTGGATGTAGAAACGTTGGTTGCTTTACTAACCAAAAGTAAGGAGAGAAGCTGCCACACACCAGCTTTTTTTGAACTTTTTGTTTTTCTTTCTGACAAACATGTAGATCAACACTGTGTTTAAAGAAAAAAAAAGGCTATCCAGGAAATTGCACAGACAAGAGATGTCTGGAGTCACCAATCAAGCATGCAAAAGGAACGTTCTCTTAGCACTCCCAACCCCTTCCGTCTCAGTCATGAGCAAGGGACTGAGACCACTGCCTTAAGGCGCTGAGGCCAGACTAAAAATGGTTCTAAAGAGAACCTTGCCGAGTCTATGCCCACACCCCTGCCTGCCTCTTTTCCTCCTGTTAGGACCATGAAGCACAACGTAAGTGTCAGAAGCGTAAAATGCACAGCATAACTGACTAATGCAGGAGAGTCTCATAATCCTGTATTAAGGCCAGAGGAAGTCAAAATGTACTCAAGCTGCAACATGTGCTCATAAAAAACCTCTCAATTGGATTTCATAAGAAATATTGATCTCGAACTCTGAATCCTCCCACTGTGGTTACCCCATATGGTTGGGGTGAGTCCTTTCTATGCTGGAATTCCTTTGATGGCCCCAATTCATGTGGATAAAAGACAACATAGGAGTAACTTTAAACAAATTATACTTGAGGCTGCTTATAAAGCAACTCAGAGTACTCTTGCTGAAAGACTGAAGACGGTTTAAAAAGAATAGATAAGAAAATTGTCAATGTTATCAATGGAATGCTCCAAAATGACGTTTGGGTAAAGTCTGATTTAGATACACTTGGTTATACTAAAACGGTCATCCTACCATGTTTAAACATCAATGATACACTTTACATTTATTTCTCTACTAAATATACTATTCAAGATTTGTGATCTTTCTCACTGGAATAAGCTATATACCTTCCAAATATGACCCAAAGAATAATCCATTAAAAGTGGTTGTATTTAGCACTTGAATTTAGCCAAGATCTGGTCTTCTGTTAAATATGTTAAGGGGTGTTTTCTGCTGAGTAAAACAACAATCCATATTTGCACTGAAAAACATTCTACACACATGTATGCATTTCAGGTATGAAAATACAATCCAATGTCCCCTAAAAGGATGTTTATACACTGGTCAAAATTACTGTCTCTCTCCTGTCTGCAGTAAACCTCCCTGTGGATTAAAAGATTTGTAAACTAACACTACACTTACAGCTGCAGAGACGTTTTGTAGGAAATAATCTCTTAGAGGCAGTATGTTCAAGATATTTGTTTTTAAAGCATCTGAAGGAAAGGCAAGTCCTTGGAATCCAAGAGACCCCAGTAACAAAGAAGAATGTTTTGGTCTGGCTCACGTTCTGAAAGTTGGAGAATGGGAAGAGTCCACTTCCAAGCCCTTCTCCCCCTCCACCTTGCAAGTTCAAGCTTTCTTTGTTGTTAATCCTACAGAAAATCAGAAACAATCTCCTAAACTGGGCCTTCCCATAGCAAATATAACTTTTGCTTACAAAAATCCTATTACTCATTTGCAAGTGTGTTTATTCTAGAATGAACCAGTCTCTTCCACTCCAAAGAGCTACACTGCCTTTACAGACAGTATCCTTCTGGTCGACCTAAGATAAACACAAAGACTCATTCTACAAGCCTTGTGTTCAATTCAAAAGCACAGACCCTGGCAATTTCAGAATTTGTGAGACAGTCTCAAGAAAAAAAAAGCATCGCTGTCAGCTATCTTCAGGGGCTAAAATACAACCCATGACTTTCATTTGGAAAAAAAAAGAAAAGAAAAAGCATCTACTGAAGTCTAAAGGTAGGAGCTAGAAAAAAAGGGAACTTTCTCTCCTGGGAACTTTGGTGACATAATCAAAACAAGTGAAAAATACTAATGCAAGATATTCAGGCCATTCTTCAGCAGGGTTGATGATCCCTCAAATGAAACCTTTATTTCCTTTTGTTAATCACCCTGCAATCTTGTACTCAAAAAATAATTAAATTATCATTTTTCTTTAAATTAC
This sequence comes from Budorcas taxicolor, assembly GCF_023091745.1. NCBI lineage: Eukaryota > Metazoa > Chordata > Mammalia > Artiodactyla > Bovidae > Budorcas > Budorcas taxicolor. The sequence goes on from NC_068914.1 coordinate 9,104,006, forward strand.
CATACAACCTGCCTATTTAAACTCATCTTTTATGGAAACTACATAATCTTCCTTTCATTAAAATTTCCCTTGTTGATATAGACAAACCAGGTCAGTTTCTGCTGGATTTCCACACTCGTAAATCCCTTAATTCAACTCTTTGCCGGATGTTTAAAAAAGAGCAGAAGCTGAACCTCAGATACACATAAAACAAATACTGCTTATATGTCTAAGTGAACATTGACACCATTTACAGGTTCCCCCCTCCCTTTTCCTTAGGGCTGAGAGCCCTGTCAATAATCATTATTTATTAAAGATACTGCCATTCCCGTCTACAGAATGTAGGAAGGGAGTATGGAGGGGTAGAAATAATTACCTTGGGCTTTTCTTTAAAGACCTCCAGAATGGAAAGCAAGGAAATCAATTGAGAAAGAACATGAAATATCCCCTATATTCAACCCTCCCCCGACATACACACAAGGCTGAGAAGTATACCCATACTCCATTATTTATATCAACTATCAAAAGATGAGATTAAAAAAAAAAACCTGGGGTCTTCAGGATAAACTATCTATTTTCAATCCAGTGAACGTTCACACATACACTTGCACATCCTTTACCCATCCACCAAACTCAAGCAGCTAGATTTGCTGAGAGAAGCCTCTACACACCTCCTGGGAAAATGTGCTCTCAAAAATTACTGCTTCAGCCAAAGGAGAGAGAAGCGGCAAGTTACCGGCTTGCCTGCCATTCTGCTTTGTGGCAGATTCTCTTCATTCCCCTCTCCTCCCTGTCTCCCAATTTATCTTTTTAACCTTTATTTTTTTCCCCAAAGCAGAGTAAAAACATCAGGAATGTCTCTCGTTTGACTTTACGCTCAACAAATCAAAAAAAAAAAAAAGTTTCAAAGGTTAAATACCACTCCAGGTAAAACCATAGGTAGAGAAATGAAAATTTCCCAGATGACTGGAAGGTTGGTATTCCTACTCAAGAGTTAATGATGAGCACTCTTCCTTTCCCTCCAGATGCTGTGGCTCAAAACAGAAATACAATGTAAGGCGAGCACAGCCAGGCAGTTTGGGGAGAAAAGCTTTGCATAGAACTTGAACTGGCAGGCTGGGGGTTTGTCCTAAATAACCTTCACAGGTTGCACAAACTGTTCTCAGATCCTGATCCCCAGTCAGATTAAGAGGCTGCCTAAAATTTCCTTAGAATAAGAATGAGGTGGGGTAGTGGGAGAGTGGTGGGAGATCAATTAGTCATCTGAAACATTTAAAAAGATACAGTCACATTTCCCAGACAGGCAGAAAGCTCTCATGCTTGGGGTAACTGACCAGTGCTGGCAGCAACTGAGACAAGGTTGAAAAAGCTATATTCAAAGAGTGACCTGTTTCAAAGGAGTTGGATTTTCTCATCCTTGAGTGCAGGGAACTCTGGCCCATTTTGCCTAAATTTTTCAGGCATAAGGGAGGGGAACGAGGTTCACACCCCACCTTTGGGAAATGAACAAAGCAAATGCTTGGCAGAGCTGGAAAAACTCCTCCTCCTAGAGAAAAGGCAGCTCCGCAGGGCTCCCTTCATAATTCCCCTTAGTTAACTCACTCTCGGCAGACAGAATCCTTTTCTACACCTTGGAATGTCCATGGGCAGGGTAGGCGGTTATCAGTTTAGCCCTCCGCCATGGTTCGCCTCCTTTCCCTACCTCCCACAATGGCTTCTAATTAACCCTTCCTGGTCCCTGCCCGGGTCAGGGCTGCTGGAATTGTCCACAGCTTCACTGTACCAACATCTCCATCAAATGACCACACACAACCCCCAGCCCACCCCTACACGGACACAACTTCCCTCCGCGGTTTAACGTCGGGCAATGCTTGTACATTTCCTTCACTGCTTCCTACAGGCACGGAAAGGGCTCCGTCCTTTGGGGAAGGCCCTCCCTCCCTCCCCAGCTCTCACCAGGAGCTGGATCCCAGAACTCGACAGCAGGTCTGCAGTGAAGAGGGATCGCACTGGCTTTAACCCCTTGAAGGGAGTTAGTTCTCATTTGGGACTCAGTGAAGTAGGGCCCGTGGAGCCTGGCTGACCATCTCCCTCTGCTTCATTCCACCTTCTCCCCTCACAGGGGAAAAGGCCGGCACCTTTTTCCTCCCCTGTGGCCGGTTTTAATTCTCTCACTCTATGTTCCAATCCAGGGCTGGGGATGAAGGATGCTAGAAGCGGCGAGGGGAAAAGACAGCAGGAAGGCAGAATGGAAACTCAGCAGTAAATCAGAGTTCAGAGAGTGTTTACTTACGAAATTTGGGGCTGGTGCTAGTTTGTGGCGTGGTGGTGGTGGTGGTGGTGGTAGAGGAGGAGGACGAGGAGGAAGAGGAGGAGGCAGCATCTTGAAAAGGAGACAGAGTCCAGGAGGGAGTAGAGTCGTGAAGGTAGGAGGAGGTAGCATACGCCGCAGTGGGCCAGGACGGCATGGCCTGGGTACTGGGGGTTCCTGGCACCGGGGGTCGGGAGCCCGGAGTGCTGCTACTAAAGAAAGGGGCTGTCGTGGGCAAGACCGTCGGGGGGGCCGCAGTGTTCCGTGCCGTGGTGGAGCGCGGGCTGGCCCGGATGGGCACCCGGTGCCCGGGGAAGCGAGTGGGCGCCCGCGTGATGGTAGTCAGGCGGGTGCTAATCCGGTTGGGCGTCCTGGAGGAGGCGGCACCGCCGGCGAAGGGGGTGGCGGGGGACGTGGAGGAGGTGGTCGTGGTGGTGGTCTCCATGGCCTTGGGGAAGGAGCTGGGCTTGGAGAGGAAGAAGGGGTCCTGGCCCATTCCCTTGGAGTCCACCAGGTCGGTGGGCACGTATTCCTTGACGGAGCCCACCACGATCCATTTGAGCAGCATGAGGCTGAGCCCCAGGCCGATGAAGCCGATGAACAGAGGCACCACGCACAGCCACGTCTGCTGCCGGTTCCACACGATGCAGTCGCTACAGCGTAACTCCCGGGGGGGCTCGGCCGCCCCTTCGCCGCCGCCGTCCGGGCCCCCGCCCGCCGCCGCCGCCGCCGCCGCCGCAGCCGCCGCGGTGCCCTCCTCGGCCGAGGCGGCGGCTGCCGAAGCGGCTCCAGGTGGCGAGGCAGCGGCCGCCCCTTCACTCATCCTAGGAGCCGGTCTTCACCTTCGCCCCCCCGAGGGCCGCGCCAGAGGCATGGGGCCGCGCGGGCCGGGCGCGGGCGCGGGCTCCGGCGGCGGCGGCGGGCTCGGGCGCAGGCAGCGGCCGCGGCGGCCGCATGCAAATCGGCTCCCTGCCCCCACGCCCCTCCCCCCGAGAGGCGGGCGGCGGGCGGGGAGGAGAGGAGCGGGGGAGGGGACGCGGGCCGGGGAGGCGGCGGCGAGGAGCGCGGAAGAGGGGCGAGACGGGCCCCCGGCACGGCCGGCCGGTCAGGGAGCGGCGGGGCGCGTCTGCTGCCCGCCAAGCGGCCTCCTGCGCGCCGGGGCCCCGCGTCTGCTGCTGCTGCTGCTGCTGCTGCTGCTGCTGCTGCTGCTGCTGCTGCTGCTGCTGCTGCCGCTGCCCGCCGCCTGCAAGCGCTCCAGCCGCGCCGGCATCCTCGGGGCGCCGCACCCGGCCCGCTCCCCCGGGCGCCCGCCCGCGCCGCCTCTGGGCCTCGCGCCGCCTTCAGGGGCCGAGCCGGCCGCCCGCGGCACGCCGGGCGCTGGAGAGCCGCATTCCGACACAGGGGGCCGGCCTGGCCGCCGCCGCACGCCCGGCCCGCCGCGCCGCGTTCCTCGGCGGCTGCTCGGCGAGTCCGGGCGGCAAGGTGCACCTGTTCTTCAGCCGGCCCGCAGCCAACCCTCGGCCAGCACTGTCTGCGAGAGACCAATCCGAGCGCAGCGCGGAGGGCGAGCGGCCGGGCTCGCCTCGCTCCCGCCGCCTGCGGCTCGGCGCCGGCGCCGCTGCCCAAGAGAGCCCAACTCCAGCGAGCTGCGCCGCCGCGAGCCCGGGGCCGGCGACGCACGGGGCGTCCGCGGAGGGTGCTGTCCGACCCGCCGCGGAGGGAATCCCGTCAGCCCGCAGAAGATTCGGGGCACTGCCCGGCGCCCCTGCCCGTTCACATTCCCAAGTCGGAGACGCGAAACGGAAGACCCCGTCGGGGATCCCGGGAAACAGGGACCCCGGGCGGGAGGCGACTCCAGGCGGGCGCTGGCAGGCAGGCGGGTGCGGTGTGTGAAGCCGCGGCGGACGGGCTGGGCTTCTGGCAGAGTAGCGCCTCCCACCAACACCCAATGGTGGTTTCTTAACAGGTACAAGATGAATAAATGATCCAAGCAAACCCCCACTTGGAAGTGGCAAAAGCAACTCCCGACCCTCTCCTTGTAGCCCCTCTCCTTGCAGATGCAGTGGGGTCAGAGCCTGAAGCTGCGGGGCGAGAGAGCTGGGGTGTGCGCGCGTGGGAGGGTGTCTGTGCGCTTCTCTGCGTGAAGGCGGGCGCTGCTAGGGCGTCGCTTTCCCACCGACTTCCTAAAAGAGATGCTGGTGAAACAGACCTTTGTGCAGTTACACCTGGCAGATACCTCGTAGCCGATTTGCGATAACTTACCTTTTAAAATATTGTCTAAATGTAGATGTACGTGCAAGTGCACACGTCACAGGACAACTGATTGTGAAAGGTAACATTTTAGACGATTCGGGTTGGTATACAAAATTCTTTCTTTTCTCTTCCTTTGAATAGAGAGGCACCTGTGTACCTGTGTCTGAAGAGCAGTGTAGGACCAGCCTAAGAAGAAGGGATGAGGGGGTAAAGAGCCAGCATCAGCATGGTTTATGCTGATGGTGCAAAACCTCGCTAGTCATCGCTTCCTAGGTTTCCTGCTCTAAAGTGGAAACCGGAAAGATGTTTTTACAAGCTGAAAGAGAGGTTGAGGATGACAGCCTCCCAATACACTTCCCTGCACTGTATGATTGGCGCTGATGATGAAAACAGCGTTCTCTTGGCTTGTAATAGTTTCCCCAAAGATGAAGTTTTCCAGGTATCCATTTTATTCACAGGTGGAGAGCAGAACAGCACAGTGAAAAGACTGCAAGCAGAGGATACATTGAAACAGGAAGCCCCTGGGATTTAGTGCCTACCAGAATATTTTGATCAGATACGGTGAATAAATTACTTTTGATGGCAGTAATGTGGCTGTCACCTCTTCCAGCTATAACATTAAGATTTTCCCCATAGGAAAGCTTTTGATTTTTAGTTTGATAGAACATGCTCTAATCCAGTAGTGCTGAGTTAGTTACAAAAACTGCACGTGAAAAAAAAAAAAAAACAAGCCCTTGAATCTATATTCGTTCATCTTTCCATCAGTGAGTACTATTGATACAGTTTTATGTTATGTAGGATGTAGGTATTATAGTTTCATATCCTAGGTGAGAGAAACAGAGGCCCAGGGCGACTTTATTGCCTACAGCGAGCAGAGCTCATATTTGAGTCCCCGTCTTCAGAGCCTGAGTGTGAAGCTCTTTGTCCAGCGTTGTACAAATGCAGGGCACAGTTCTCTTAAGTGAAAATTGACCCAGTCTCTACCATCTGCGGGTGCTGGGCAGTTACTGGCCAATGTTTCCTGTGTCACAAGTGAAAGTTAGCTTTCACACAAATATGTGAAATTATAGCAGGTGCTGCTGTTGAGTATATAAGACTGAAAATCACTTTTCCAAAACATTACTAATTCATTGGTCCCCCATTATTCCTATGGCCCTTGCATTCTTCCTTCCCCACTGAAATACATCTAGTGTACAGAACAGGATGTTGTAATGCTGCTGTGGGGCAAATGCTCCCCTGAAATTGCATTTGCACAAAACTCCCCCCATGTTGTCTCAGTGCTCCCCAATGCCTTCATCTACCTCTCAAACTCCCTCCACTTCTCATTTCCACTTGGCTTTAACAGCTTATTCACAGTTCCCTGTTCAGCTCATTTTCTCCCATCTCCCAAGCCTCTGTACTTGACTACCTATTAGCTTCTCTCATGGTGAACATCATCACTAGTGGAAAAAGGTAAAGAAAAAAAAAAAGAGCCCATTACTTTGATAGCCTTGTACTGGGGACCAGGGTGTATCAGCCCGTCTAAAAATGTCTGGCTGGTACAATCATCATTAATTTGCAGTTTCACTGTGAGGCTCCCTCGTAGCAGGTGGTAAGGACTAGAACTAGAATTGGGGGCAGAGGGTTCCCACAGCTGGGTCAAGGACAAGTGGTAGACACTCTCACTGCCGATGCCAGCTGCTCAGTCCCAGGGTAAGGCAGAGTCCCAGTTTGGTGACTCACAGCTCCCTGAAGCAGAACCCTGGCCAAAGAGTTTCACACTCCGGTTCTGAAGACAGGGACTCAAGTATGAGCTCTGCTCCCTGTAAGCAATAAAGTCCCCCTGGGCCTCTTATTTTTCTCACCTAGGATATTAAACTATAATACCTACATTCTACATAATATAAAATTGTATAGCTAAATGCATTAATACTACTCACTGATGGCATCTTTTCAGCATGACTTTTAGAATACACTAGAAGCCAGCTTTATTAAGATGTATTAAACTATCACATAGTCTAAATAAAGCCTTTCCAAATCTACTATATGGTCCTCAATCAAAATACAGATTATAGAGACTTCCCTGGTCCAGTGATTAAGAATCTGCCTTTCGATGCAGGGCACATGAGTTTGATCCCTGGTCAGGGAACTAACATCCCACATGCCACAAGGCAACTAAGCCCTCAAGCCACAACTACTGAGCCTGTACATGTGCTTGAGCTCTAGAACCTGTGCTGTGCAATAAAGAGCCTGCACACACTGCCAGTGAAGACTCAGAGTAGCCACAATAAAAAAAAAATGTTTTAATAAACAAAAAAATAATAATAATACAGATTACATCTTTCAAGGCACATTCTTGTTCTTCTGATATAATTATCTGAAAATGATGCCTCCTATGGTTTTTAATGCTGAGGCTAATTATTTAGCAAAGAAAGCTGTCATGACTTATTAGGGAAGAGTTACCCATACTTCTCCATACTTTTCTTGGGTATCTCTACCTCCTATATAGAGAGATGTGGCTTTTCCTAATAAATGGGCGTGGTATAACTCAGCATCTGCTGATCTGTATATCTGCCTGAATATGATCCCCTTCTAGATGTCTCCTATCTGATACACCAACACATTAAACTCGGAATTTCTAATGATGATTTAAAGCATTTCTGAACTACTTTTCTGTTAAACTACAATTTTTCCCTTCAGTGGCATCAATATCTCATATCCCAAGTTCAATTAGCCATTATCATTAACAACACAATATGGCTGTCCTGAGTTTCCTCCTCTGTAAATTCTTTGGCAAAGGCCCATCCTTAGAACCACAAGACTGGAAGTGAATTTCATGGCCAAACACCTCCAGTGTGTCATGCCTCAAAATATCCCAGGCCAGCAGTCATAGAATTTAGCCTGAACTTCAGAGGTGTCGCTTTGTGCTCTAGAGAAGACCACAGCCTACAGACACTATACAAGTACGGAGGTAATTTTAAAAATCTTTGGGTTGAACGAAAAACCTGCCTTCGCAAGCTATTTCTTGTCCAGTTGCTTAGTCGTGTTCAACTCTCTGCAATTCCATGGACTAGAGCACCCCAGGCTTCCCTGTCCTTCACTATCAGAGTTCGCTCAAAATCATGTCCATTGAGTCAGTGATGCTGTCTAACCATCTCTTCCTCTACTGCCCTCCTCTCCTTTTGCCCTCAACCTTTCCCAGCATCAGGGTCTTTGCCAATGTGTCAGCTCTTTACATCAGGTGGCCAAAGTATTGAAGCTTCAGCATCAGTCCTTCCAGTGAATATTCAGAGTTGATCTCCTTTAGGATTGACTGGTTTGATCTTCTTGCAGTCCAAGAGACTCTCAAGAGTCTTCTCCAGCACCACAATTTGAAAGCATCAGTTCTTCAGCACTCAGCCTTCCTTATGGTCCAACTCTCACACCCGCACATGACTATAGGTAAAATCATAGCTTTGACTATACAGACTTTTGCCAGCAAAGTGATGTCCTATCATACTCACACCCTTTCTTCTTAGCTCATTCATGAAATAAATCTTGCAGGAACTAGGTGCCAGGCGTGGAAGATGCAACAAAAAACAAAACATATCTCCCTAGCTTCATGGAAGTTATATTTTAGTGGAAGAGACTGACAATAAACAAAATAGATACATTCTATAGCCTATCAAAAAGTGAGGAGTGCTGTTTGATATGTTGATATGATTACACAGAACATCTCTTCTTCAATCCCAACATTCCCAATCTGTTTACCATCCTCTTAGGCCAAGACAAGTTTATACTCTTAGGAGTTACAGGGTCCTCTTTTATTAGCTGTGTGTTCCCTGGATAAATGTATTTACTACAGATATCCGTCTGACTTGTAGAATCATAATATTCTTCATAATATCCCCTGGAATCATGTGTGTAGGCAATGTGATAGCTCAAGATGTTTCATGAAGTAAATACTTTACAAAGGGTGAGTGTGGTTAACCTTCTCCCCATGATTTCATGTCCCTTATTCTCTCTTACTTTAGTGCACTCCTGTTATTGTAATGATACCCACTCCATAGTATATAATTATGATCTTTTTAAAAAGAGAAGCCAATTGTTTTCTTCATAGGTCTCAGCAAATAATTATTTATTGTGGGTGCTTTATGTCTCATACATAGGATGCATTCACAATGTATTGGAAAATTTCCTGGAGGAAGTGTGTGTTCACAGTATCTTGACTTCAAGGACTTGTGCATTATATTCTAATGCCGTAAATAAACAACCACAATAATACGTAAGTTCTACAGCCTAAAAGTCACAAAGCAGAAAGGTGGGAAAATGTCAGTGACATCCTAGTCACAAAAAAATGTAACAATGTTCAAACTTAAGGTATTGTCACCTAATTGCACCCTTATGAACTAGGAAATGCTGACTGCTGTATAACAGAATGTGAAATTAGAAGTTTTGAATGAGACACTAAGATAAAATAAATGTGAAATTTCAGTGGAAGTTGCCAGTTCCAATGCCAAAATTGCAAAATAGGTCAGCTAAGACTTGGTAGTCAGCTAAGACTTGGTAGATGACACAACACACCAGAGATCAAGGGAGGATTTTTGTGAGAAGGATTTCTTTGGCAAAAGTTGTGCTCTGAGTTCACAGGGGAAGGAATCCAAATACAGAGCCTCATTACACCAAGTCTAGTGAGAGGGGTCTCAAAGGAGCCCTAAAGAGATCAGTATAAGATCATTGGTGTTTTGGCAGCCCTCATTGGGTTGGAATAGACATACAAGCCTCAGGAATCTAGTCAGGAGGTGGTTAAGTGGACTATGGCAGCAGAGGGTACTTTAAACCTCTGCCGTGCCAGGAAAGCATGAAGCCATCCTCCAGTGGTAGAGTCCAGGTGCAATATATGGTACGTGTAGAGGAGATGCGGGCATAGACAATGAGCTGGACACTCGGTACTGAAGGATCTGAGTGTCACAGTAAGATATTTATGTAATTTTTGTTTTGCATTAAATTACCACCCATTCTTTAGGGTACCAACATGGGTACTTTATCTTGGCGCTCAGAGTTGCCATCTGTCAATACTTTTGCCTTTCTCTCTCTGCTAACTTTACCAGTCATTGATAGACATATTTTTCTTATCTCACTTCACTACCCAACTCTGTTCTTTTGAAATCATCTTATGAGATCTGAAATTAAAGGACTGGTAGATGAGAGGTTGCCTTGACAATTCACTGATCAAGCAACCACTGAGGATGTGGAGCTCTGGAAAGTTTCAAGGATATGTCTTCTCATCGTCAGAAACAAAAGTCATGGGTTCAGGTTCTCTATCCTCTCAACACTGCAAAGGGGTTTCCATTTGGCAATTCACAAGCTTCACAGCACTCCCACATGAACCTGAGTACAAGTAAAGGGTAGGCATAGAAAGGATACAATGTACAAAGCCAGCTTCCTGAAATAAATTTTCTTATAGCTGAGGAAGAATCATTTCTGTCTCAAACTTCATTATTCCTATAAAAAAAAAGGCAGTTTAATACAACTGCACATTCAGAAAGAGCTGATGTGAGCTCATGTTGATACAAATAATGTTTTGGCTTCATCTCATCTTGCTTCTAGAAATCTACATTCTGCTTCCTCAGATTTGGGTATGAAACTTTCATAACACCCTACAGGGAGAAAGCCATCAGATAATTTCCCTCGACTCTTCATGGTTTTTCTCTGTGTCTGTAGCACTGGGCTCCCCCACTGAGCCATGCAGAGAAGCCTGAGGACAGACAGCCTTGGCACCAACTCTTGAGACCTTCAGTCACAGTAGTTTGTGTGCTCATCCTGGGCCTAACTCCTTGCTTCATCTAATGGAATATAAAGTATGAATTCAGAGGGCTTCCCAGGTGGCCCAGTGGTAAAGTGTTAAAGTGGCCAATGCAGGAGATGCAGGAGACGCAGGTTGGATCCCTGGGTTGGGAAGATCCCCTGGAGTAGGAAATGGCAACCCACTCCAGTATTCTTGCCTGGAAAATTCCATGGACAGAGGAGCCTGGTGGGCTACAGTGCATTGCATTGCAAAGAGTCAGGCATAACTGAGTGACTGAGTACTCGTGAATTCAGAGTTATCTTCCCCCACCCACAACCTCTTCCAAAGATTATTGATAGCCTGAAAAGGTTTTCAAGTGTTCTACAGTCTCTGATTTGCTGTGGCACATTCAGAAATTTATCCTTGAGATAGATTAATCATCACTAAAGGAGAGAGCAGAAATTTTGGAGTCAGACTTGAATCTGACTGTGTGATGTGCCTAGTGCTGAGGTTGGCAGCTCAGAAATGGTGGTAAGTATTCTTGTTTCATGAAAATCCGGGTTGCCTCAATGGCGCATGCTCTCGAGTCCACCTTTTCCAACAATTTTGCAGAAGATTTTACACAAGTTTGGCCCTGCATTGTCACCATTAACAGGCTAGATATTGATGAGGTGTGTAAACTTTAGGAGCAGCAAGGAATAACTGCAGAGAAACACTGGCCTCACAGCCCCAGGTGATGAATGTACACCAGCTCCTTCCTTGGTGTGCCCCTTCCAACCCCTCAACGCACACCACATGACCTCCTCAAAGGTGACCCACAGAATAACCAAGGAATAAGATGCAATAACTCACAGCAGATTTGGCCCGTCTCTTTTGTCTCAAAAAAGAAAAGGATATCCCAAGAGGACAAAACTTGCTTGGTGTTTATAAATTGAGAAAGAAAGGAAGAAATTGCCACCTGGTTTCCTTAGGGAATAAAACCAAAAGTTTAGGAACTCCCTGGTGCCCCAGTGGTTAAGAATCCGCCTTCCAGTGCAGGGGACACGGGTTCAGTCCCTGGTAGGGAGACGAAGTTCACACGTGTCATGGGCAACTAAGCCCACCCATGACTACTGAGCCAGCTACTGAGCCTGCACTACAACTGGAGAGAAGCCTGAGAGCCATAACTAAGACATATGCAGCCATATAAATATTTTAAAGTTTTTTTTTTTTAATTTTTTGGTTAAAAACAGAGAAACAAACAGACCCCAAAGGCTAACAGCACTTACACTTGTGAAACATACTCCAAAAGGTTTTGGAGACTTATCCTGATTTGGGGACTTTAAATTTGGTGAAGGAGAATCCCTGTTTTAGACAAAGAGCTCAACAACGGTTCAAATGCATGTTTATATCTGGATGTGACCATACCTGTGTGTAGTGCTAAAACCAAATGCAGACAGTAAAGAAAAGAAAGGTTATTCGAGAACTGCCTGGTGATGAACTTGCCCACTGGCTCCAGAGTTTTGCTTGAAGTTATTTGAATGGATTTATAGTGCTGTCTAGCATCATTGGCTGGAGTAAGGAATGCAGCCCAGATCGAAAGAGCAGAAGGGGTCAGTATGTGCTGTGACCTTGACTCATGGGGAGGAACCAAGAGTGTTGACACCTGGAGAGGTTTGTAGTTAGATGAGTCTCAGTCAGTCAGCTTAGCAGAGAATGTTTGTCTCTGTGTCTATCTAGTTTCAGGGGAACAAATCTAATCTTGGCTAATCATTGGTGTGATAAAAAACAAGACATTAGAGGGTCTATATCTGCCCTTTAGAGCAGGTTCAAAAAAAAAGGAGAAAGGTCTGTTTGGCCACATCACTGCTAAATTAGGAGGGCCATCTGTGAATCTTATGGGACTCAAGAGAAAGAGCTTACAAAAGTCTCATCTAAGTTATAAGGGGAAGCATATTTCTTGGTGGAAGCGCATTTCCAGGAAGCCATTTCCTGGAACTTAAAAGGGTAGAAAGATTTCTGAAAATCAAAATTGTGGAGATAATTCCCTTAATCCCAGGTGAAATTGTACATTGATATTGACATACATGTATAGCTCTCTCTTTTTTTATAGCATTTTAAGAATGGATATGTGCTAATAATTATTAGATAAAATAACAGTGATGACATGTTTTATAGATTTATACTAATTACAAAGTAAAATTATCTGCCAATATTTAGTATCTGTGAAAACAGTGAAAAAGCATAGAAATTCCATCAGGATGAGGAAAAAAATAGGTATCATAATTTGACAAAATATTTCATATTCTAGTTATCTTAACAGAGGGTACTTTAGAATTTAGAAGCCATAAAACTGTATCACAGTAAATCCTTTAAGCCATTGATATGATCTTATAAAATTTATAAAACCACAAACTCTATTAAAGTATTGTATTTCTTGGGAATATGGCTAACACACATTTTTTTTTAATTCAACTTCTCAAAAATCATTTTTTATTATTTATTGTTTTGTTTTTATTTTCCTTTGTTTTTCTTCAAAAATCATTTTTTTAATTAATGTTGAAATGTAAGAATGTTATTATGTTTTCACTTTTGAAAATAGACTTCTTGAGACATTTGATTGGCATATTCGACCAATTGTGTCTGTGCGTGCTCATGTGTGTGTATGTGTGTATGTACACTGGAATATGTAAAAAAGTAAGGGAGGGTGTGGAAGCAGATTTGGTACTAAGTGTCTAGGGAATAAGGTGGACTATGAATAGGATTACATGTATGGATGGGAGAAAACTATGACAATGATTTGATTCCAAACACAAGTAAATTACAAAATGCAAAACCAGGTAACTCTTCAGGCTTGTTTACCCAAAGGAATTTCTCAGAGTTGGGAAATGCAAAGTTGAGCCCATCAAAGACTAACTAGGCCAACTGGCTCCCTGTGCACTTTGGGCAGAAAGCCAACTTTGCTTTGGAAGCAGAGAAGAGGAGTTTAGATGGCAGCCAACTGCAAGACTGATGGTTGCTTATATGAAAAACTCTCCACCAGGGACTGGAATAAGAAGATGCACTGAAGTCTGACCCCACCTTCTGAATCAGTATAAATGAAAACAATTCATAATCCCTGCTATATTGGACAAGACTAAAAGCAAAAATGATACTATTTATGGTTAATGCTTTTAGTATTAGAGAAAACATTAGGCAGAAATCTCAGAATTGTGAATTTGGGGATGATGTAATGATAAAAAGAAGCTCCTCGGGAAATATCCAATTAGCCAGGAAGTATCTCCCTGGCAAGTAGAAGTAATAGGAGGTGTTGGTACGCTCTTGCGTTAAGGCAGATTTGCAAATAATTATACACCATTTGCCACCCCCTACACACAGCTCTGCCCATTGTCCTTTTTCTCTCTGGAAATCCTAAGCCCACAATTAGCATTCCTAATGGTACTCCAAGGCACCCATATAACTCCTCTGGGCAACTGACAGAACAGCAAGAGCACTCTTAGGCAAAGTACGATTTGTTTCCAAAATTAGAAGCCCAAATGCACCCTTACTTCTCCGATCATTGAGGTTATATATATACACACGCACGTATGCATATGGGCTTCCCAGGTGGTTCAGTGGATAAAGAACCTGCCAGCAATGCAGGAGACACAAGAGACAAGGGTTCAGTCCCTGGGTTGGAAAGATCCCCTGGAGAAGGAAATGGCAACCCTCTCCAGTATTCTTGCCTGGGAAATCCCATGGACAGAGGAGCCTGCGGGGGCTACAATCCATAGGGTTGTGAAGGGTTGCATATGACTCAAGTGACCGAGTGTGTGTGTTTATATATATATATATATTTAAGCAGGAGGAGAGACCCATAGTCTAGCCTCTAGAAATTCCATCTGGGCTTGAACAATGACAGAAGATACCTCCTGTCTTCTCTGGGAATTTATAAGAGGGATCCAGAAAGATTTAGAAGTTACATTAAAAAGTTTAGTGAACACTAAAGTACAAGTGTGTTAAAGAAAGTCTACAAGTGTGCTAAAGAAAGGCCCCAGAGGGAACCACACCTCCCTCGCAAAAATCTTTCAAGCAGCCTTTCCTGGAAACTGTATTTGAATGACTCTTTGAAGTAGCAAGGGTCTCATCATTCCACAAGGCTAATGGGTAAAAAATGACACCTTTCATCTTTAAAGCTTTCAGACAAACTTTACATTATTCAAGTTCCTCAAGCAGTTCCTTTTCCCTTTGGAAAGGTGGCCATTCTTCTTTATTTTGAATTTAAAATATTTGCGTGGTTTGTGTATGCGTGTGTGTGTGAGAGAGAGAGAGAGAAAATGAAGATACAACACCATAGGTCATTTCCTCTTTTGTCTCCAGGCCTTGTGTCAGAAGTGTCATCCCAGAGAAGAGGAATCTTGTGCATCAAAGTTGGTCTGTCACACTGCTTTCAAAGAAGCCTTAAACTGAGTTGCACATACTTTGGTTAAGTGAAGTCAAAGGTCACATATCATTTCTGAAAATACAGGTATCAAATACTTCATGGATTGAGAAAGTATGTGTCCATAAAGCAATTGGTAGAGCTGATACTATGACCAGGAAATTCTTTGACATACTAAAGGATATGAGCAGTGAAGGGTCAGTGAACAAATAGAAAACCTGGGGTTGAATTATTACCACTCCAATAATCCTTTTTTTATGATGTTGTTTTGTTTTATGTTTTTGTTTACTTGGCTATGCCAGGTCTTAGTTGGGGCATGTGGAATCTTTTTTAGTTGCAACATGCAAACTCTTAGTTGCAGCATGTGGGATCTAGTTCCCTGGCCAGGGATTGAACCTGGGTCCCTTGCATTGGGAGTGCAGAGTCTTAGACCTGAACCACCAGGCAAGTCCCTTCAATAATCTTATGAGACTTTGGGTCTATAAAGCTTGGGCAATGCTACCTAACTCCATCATTATTATGATGGTAAACATGGAAAACAATGTGAATATAATTTGCAAATTTTAAACACTGTGCACATATTAAAAAGGACTCTGGTATACTGTCAGTTAACGTGATTAATGAAAAGTTACTATTTCCAATTGTAACTTTATATGGTATGATATGGAGGACATATGAATCTCACTATTTTAATAAAAACCTCTAATGAAAATGTAAAAAAAAATTTTTTTCACAATTTTAATAATACATGTCAGCCTTCTCTTTTTTCTTTCTAAGTACCGCTGTCCTGCCAGCGATGCTTTCCAGTGGTTGCATAACACCCAAGGGGCAGGGGCTAGGCCAGTCCTTGAAAACTGCTGCCTTGGATAAGTTCATAACCAAGAAGAGGAAACACTACATCCAGTGTCATTCCTTGCCCCGAGGAATTGGGGTGTAAGTAAGTGATTTGGGTCCTCCCTTTGTCTTTTTTTTTAGTGGAAGGTAGTTTATTAACACGTACAGCATGCACACGTATGGCACCAAGTCTTCTGTCATTTAAAGACAGTTGCTGACTTGGCTGTTTTTGCTTTTTAACAACACAAAATTATTATTTTTTAATTTCCTTTTTCCTCCCTTTGTCTTAGTTGCCTTTATCTGGCTCCAAACACTTTTCTTTTGGATCTTTTGTATAGTTTTTTTCACTCCTCTCAGTACATCAGGGGCCAGGAATTTTAAGCTCATGTATTTTGTAAGAAGCCTCCCCCTACCCCTCCAGAAATTGACAAGCTGATTCTAATATTACTGTGGAAATTCTAATATGGACTGAGAAAGAACAGAGTAGGAGTGCTCATGCTTCCTAGCCTCAAAGCTCACCACAAAGCTACATTAATCATGACTGTTAGTTATAAGAAGAGACAGGTAGATCATTGGAGTACAGTTGAGAATCCAGAAATACACCCAATGTTTACAGGACATTATTTTCTACCAGGGTGCAAGAAAACATCATGGGGACAAAAACAGTCTTTTCAACAAACGGTGATATGAAGACGCAATCACACACTAAAGAATGAAGTGGACCATGTCATTCCATCATAGACAAAAAGACTGTAACTAAGAATGGATAAATACAAGAGCTAAAACTAGTAAGCTCTTTACGAAAACATATGTATAAATCTTTATTACCTTGAATTAAGCAAACAAAAACCAAAAAGCAGACAAATTGTACTTTGCATAATTTAAATACTTTGTTTTAAGTGACATTATACAGAAGTTAAAAAAAAAAAACCAATAAGTCACAGTCCCCAAAGTCTACTAAATTCTTTCCTTACTTCTATTATTTATTTCTCTTTTTTTTTCACAAATGTAGTATACAAACAATGGTACTTCTTTTAATTTATATTTCTTTGATAATTTTAACCTATTATATTTATATGTATCCTATTTATATTTACTCTTTTGTCAATTGATTATACCTACCTTATTTGTATTTCTTTTCATTTTCCTGGTTAATGATAACAAAGCATTGTAAATTGTTTACTAATTTCAAATGTATATATTTAGATTTTTTCTTTAATGTAAAAGTGTTAGTTGTTGAACCATGTCCAGCTCTTTGTGACCCCATGGACTGTAGCCCATCAGGCTTCTCGGTCCATGGAATTCTCCAGGCAAGAATACTGGAGTGGGTTGCCTTACCCTTCTCCTGGGGATCTTCCCAATCCTGGGGTTGAACCTGGGTCTCTGGCATTGCAGGCAGATACTTTATCATCTGAGCCACCAGGAAAGCCCTTTTTTCTTTAACAAATATTTACAATTTTATTAAATATTTAGTAATCAAGTAAACACTTACATTTTTTTTTTTTCTTGGAATACATGTTAGGTCAAGCTAGAATCAAGATTGCCGGGAGAAATATCAATAACCTCAGCTATGCAGATGACACCACCCTTAAGGCAGAAAGTGAAGAGGAACTAAAAAGCCTCTTGAGGAAAGTGAAAGTTGAGAGTGAAAAAGTTGGCTTAAAGCTCAACATTCAGAAAACGAAGATCATGGCATCTGGTCCCATCACTTCATGGCAAATAGATGGGGAAACAGTGGAAACAGTGTCAGACTTTATTTTGGGGGGCTCCAAAATCACTGCAGATGGTGACCACAGCCATGAAATTAAAAGACGCTTACTCCTTGGAAGGAAATTTATGACCAACCTAGATAGCATATTGAAAAGCAGAGATATTACTTTGCCAACAAAAGTCCGTCTAGTCAAGGCTATGGTTTTTCCAGTATGGAGGTGAGAGTTGGACTGTAAGAAAGCTGAGCGTCGAAGAATTGATGCTTTTGAACTGTGGTGTTGGAGAAGACTCTTGAGAGTCCCTTGGATTGTAAGGACATCCAACCAGTCCATTCTGAAGGAGATCAACCCTGGGATTTCTTTGGAAGGAATGATGCTAGACCTGAAACTCCAGTACTTTGGCCTTCTCATGTGAAGAGTTGACTCATTGGAGAAGACTTTGATGCTAGGAGGAATTGGGGGCAGGAGGAGAAGGGGACGACAGAGGATGAGATGGCTGGCTGGATGGCATCACGGACTCGATGAACGTGAGTCTGAGTGAACTCCGGAAGTTGGTGATGGACAGGGAGGCCTGGCGTGCTGCGATTCATGGAGTCGCAAAGAGTCAGACAGAACTGAGCGACTGAACTGAACTAATCTTAGCAGAAACTATTGACCTCTGCTGATATCCCCTTAAATACTTTTACCAATTCTGTGTGAACCTCCTGCAGTTTCCCTGTGCTTTCACTCTGGGTGGAGACAATGTTACTTTTCCTTGGGAAACAGCCTAACAGAGCCTCCTTGAGTAAACAGCCAAAGAACCTGAAATCTCTGGGAAGTTGCTTGCCTGGTGGCTCAGCTGATTAAGAATCTGCCTGCAACGTGGGAGACCTGGATTTGATCCCTGGTTTGGGAAGATTCCCTGGAGAAGGGAATGGCTACCCACTGCAGTATTCTGGCTGGCAAATTTCATGGACTGTACAGTCCTTGGGTACACAGAGGGTTGAACGCACTGAGCAGGTTTCACTTACATTCCCATGAGGGATGCTGTTAGCCTGAAACCAGAGTGAGTCCCCTTGTTTCTGACTGGAACAAATCCTGGACCTAATTTACATTCTCAGTTCTCCTACAGAATTTGGCTGACACCTTTTTTCTATGAGACTTGCTAGGTTCTTCCCTTTCTGTTCCTGCCTCCTCCACTCCCTAACAAATCCTTCTCAGGAGTACACACAAATCTTCCTGACTATCTGATTTATGACAGTAATGCTTTACTGTAAAAAGTGAGGAGAAAGAATGCTTTGGAAAGAGGTACATTGTAGGAAATCAAAAGAATGATACTACGAAGAAAGCTTTACCCATTAACCTTTGAACATCAAGTGAAACTCATCCTGTATTTTTAGATATAAAAGCTAAGTGGACTAAAAAAGAGTGTGTGGTTTTTGCCTAAGGTCATGTAAGCTGAACTAGTACTAATATTTTATTTGACCGCTTAAAGGGGATCAGCTTAGTTCATGATTCTGGAGACATACAGCTTTGAATGAAGTCTCTGGCTGTATTATTACCTGAGTTTCATGATTAATGGCATTTACCTAAACTTCTCTGCTTCAACTACCTTGACTATAAAACTCCTTTATATAGTTTATGTCATCATTGAGTGAAATAATACATACTAAGGCATTAGAGCAGTTACTGACATGTAATCATAACTGGAGGAAAAAAGCTACTTAACTCAATATTCTTTATATCGTGTAAACTTGGGCTAATTGGTTCAAAATATTATTGCAACTTAACATTTCATAAAATACTTTGATGTAACTTCCTTTTATTCTCACAAAAACTTTTATATTTCAGATGAGGAAGTGGAGGCTTCAGGTGGAATCATCTTCGTGTTTTGCAATCTGGGAGAGTCATCATTCCCTTGTATCTCAGCTATGAATGACAACAAGCCACAAAGAACATAAAGGACTGAAATACAGAAGGCAAGTGACACCTTGTATGACAAATCCTAAGTCAGACTTATTGGTGCAACTTGGAGCATCAATAATGCTGAGTACAGGTCAGATAGGCCAGGGCAGCCCAAACAACGGACAACTGGGTGGTTGTGCTCAAAGAATTTATTGCAAGGTCCATGAGTTCCTCTTAGCAAAAGAAAGAAAAGCTGGGGTAATCTGACAATGAGATAATTCATTCTAAGGGGGAGAAGAGACAAAGTGGGCCTTCCTATGTTTGTGAAGATGTCTGTGAAGCCCAGCCTGGTTACTTTTTAATGAGATTCAGTGGATGCATCTCACATGAAAATTGAATATATGACCATGCAGCATCCATTACAAAAAAGCACTGTCACAGGAACTAGAGAATGGAAATAAGTACATTTTCCCTAGATACCTTGTCAACCCAAACTGAGGTTGCTTTAACACCCAAAACTCGATTAAGATTCCCAACTCTTAACACCTGTTGAGAGTATCTGGCTGCCAGATCGCCACTGCGTGAAACAGCAGCGAGGGAACGCTAGAATAAATTTTAACTTGCAGCCAGAAACAATACCAAAATGCCATTCTTAATGCTCAGAAAAGCCTAGTTCATGTAAATTGCCAAGTAACAAATCTGCATGGAATCATAAGCTGTATTGCATTATACAATTTTCCTTTCCTTTTCTTTTTATTTTTTATTTATTTATTTTTTTTGCTTTTATGTTAAAGATTCAGTTCATAAATAGTACATAAAGATGGAACAAAGTTTCACCGGAAAGTTTCATTATCAAACAATAAGATGCAAGTGAGGACTTCTGTGGTAGTTGGGGAGAACATCTTTCTCACAAACAAATCATGGAGCTACCATAGTCTAGGGGAAAGATGCTTTCCTGACTTCTCATTAGTCAAAATTCACATAATTTAAAAATAATTCACACAAAGGTGGTGGGTAGATATTTTTAGCAGTTAAAATGGCACTTCTGTGTTGCAATAGAATGAACCGAACTTACAGTTTACTCAGTTTTCAGCTTTGCAATTATGTAATTCTTAATGAAATTTTAATTTGTTTAAGTTCACATTACTTCACATTTTGTGCCTAAATTAAGGCTTTATTACTATTTTATAAAGTATTATTTCAAGTGTGCAAAAAATGTACTCACCCTGTATTAGATAAGTATAGTAAACATCAACCACAGAAGGCAATTTTTAGGATGCATTGAAAGCTTTCTATCCAAACCTTCATCCCTCTTCTCGCACCACATAAAAGGAGATTTTTTTGTTCCAGGCTTAACTATGTCCCAAGGACAATAAATCAGATATTAAGGGAAGGCAAAGGGTCAAGGATCACCACTAGAGTTCTGGTTAGGCTATCTGTCTGTATGACGGTGCCTTCCCTGAGGATAGGGACAATGGAGGAAGACTACCCTTGTGGAACTCATAAATTCGGTTGAGAAACTATTGAGTTTGGAAAGTCTACGGAGCAGTTTAGTAAATATGCTGTTGGATGTCAAAGTCTGTGGCTCACAAAAAGTGTAAATATATACATAAACTAAAAGTGCCAACATTTTATTTGCTTTTATTATGTTTGGCATCATCCTTATACTCCAAAATGTGTCCTTGGAAAATAAAGGAATACAAATTCTGAATATGCCAAGATCCATGTGAAAATTCCTCCCAGTATAAATCAAATATGACTTTACCTGTTGAGAAACAAATAGACTTTAATGGGACAAAATTCTCAGAGACTCAGAGGTCTCAGAAGACAGACTGTCATCTGGGTGAAGACTGTATTCAAAACATACAATTAATCCACAGGCATTGCATTCACGCTGAGTTATGTCAAAACGTCTGGGGGCGCAAAACAGTTTCTTAGTAAATATATCCTGAGCCATATGGAAAACAAAAATAAAACCGAAGATTATTCCTCTAATAAAAAATGTCATTTTTATAACTTAAGTTAGATTCTGCCTATAGAAAATTTGGGAGATTTAAAGACTGTCCTAGACTTCGTAGTTATATGCTTTTAAGAACTGAAATGGTAGTTTATTTCTAAGCATTCCTTTGCCAAAAAAGAAAGTTACACTGTTTCAAAAATTTTCAACTTGTATGCAATAGTCATTATGATATTTGGTGCTTTCCTAAAGGGTACGTTTTAACATCAGTTAAGTCCCATCTTAACCCTGTTCTCTCCATAGTGGCTTTTGTTCATAACCCATTTTAAAATAAAGCCACTTGATTTGTATTGATGTGTGATGCCAACTCAGCCTTCCGACCTGTGATTCTTTTTCTAGTATCAACTCTGTTCTCTGCCAAATGATTTAGAAGCATAAGCCTAGAAATCTAGACTCAGATTATGACCGTTTGCAAGGCTAGTGACTTCAATAGTGGGACCCAGTGCACTAAATCAAAGCACAGAAGTGCAAGTATTTGCCTGACTGGACAGGGAGTTTTATAAATGCTGTATAATCACAGTGCCAAAGAAGAAGATAAATGATTCAGCATAAGCCAAACATTATGTTTTGGTTTGTCTTGAATACAAATACACGTCTTGGAGAGTCAGAGAATTTTGTTAGAAATAACTCCAAAGGAGTGAGATTGAATCCCTCCTCTGCATCACATCAAGTGTGAGGCTGTGGGCAAAAAAACTACATGTGTTTGAATTTAAGATCCTCGTCTGTAAATGGGGGTAATCATGCTTTCCCCAGGTGATCACTGAGAAGACCAAAATTTTATCAGTGTGACTTGTGGTCCCTTTTGGCATATTTGTGTGAAGATAAAATACCATGAAAGCAATGGTTCCAGGAAAGACAATGTCTTTGCAAATGTATTTTATGTACGTCACTGGGGAGAAGAAATAGTCACAATCATTGCTACAAAGGTGAGCCCTCACTCACTCCTTTGGAAGAGCAGCTCCTTTCAAATTTTTTCCAAAGAGATGCGTCACATACACAGGCATGTGTCAGGCTAAATTAAATGTCTTTCAGATCCAGGCACAGAAATGCTTTTGCCTCCTTTCTTGGACGATGCTGCAAAAGATATCAAAGTGGCTCCCACTTTAGAGAAACCCTTTTCTATAGATATTCTTGTCCTTCATCCAAGGAGAGTTTGTGTGGAAAGGCTCTAGAGACAGTATATCATTATGTTCTCAGTCTGGTCCCTTCTCTCCAAAATTCGTCCATTATCTGTGCACGATATCTTTGCATCTTGACTGGCTCATCCCTCCTGCTCACAGTAGGACATTCAATCCCTTTTGCAAATGAATAGTAGGCAGTTTTGGGGGTTTTTCTGTTGTTGTTATTTGTTTGTTTGTTTGTTTGTTTTAATACCCGAGACCTGGAGTGAGCAGTACTTAGATTTCAGGTTGTATCTCTTGGCACATAGGTAAGACATCCATATCCACGCTAAAATGTGGCTAATTATAACATAAATTTTGGGGCTTCCCTTGTGGCTCAGCTGGTAAAGAATCCGCCTGCAATGCAGAAAACCTGGGTTCAATCCCTGGATCAGGAAGATCCCCTGGAGAAGTGAAAAGCTACCTACTCCAGTATTCTGGCCTGGAGAATTCCATGGACTGTATATTCCATGGGGTTGCAAAGAGTCGGACGCGACTGAGCAAGCTTCACTTTCAGTTCATTTTCATAGCATCACTTTAATGACTTAGTTCTAAGACTTTCCTATGAAATCTTTTAACAAGAATATTTTCTCTCTTCAACCATTAAAAGTCATTCTTTATAAGAGATATAGCCAATATTTCTTCACTTTGCGGTATAGAATGGGAAAGAAAGGCTGAATTGTTATTTGTTGGGTCTTAATCTCGAAATGATTATTCTTTAGTTGTCTCTCCTCTTCCTGATACACATATAAACAACAAATTTCTCTAGCATTTAATCCTATTTCTGTTTGTCTTCTAAAAATCTGGTCTTTTCTGGAGTATATACTTCCTTTTTCTCCTTGCAAACTAATAACTCATAGGTAAATCTTGTCTTCAATTGCAGTAGCTTCCCATAGTCTTTATTTTCTGATACATTTACCTGCTTAATATTGTGCATGCTGACTTAAGCCATTAAGTCAAATGATCCAAGGATGTATTTGAGTTTAGTCCAAGCAAGCAGGAGCAGTTTAATTGGTAATAATGATATAAGGATCCTGCCCCTATCTCTAACTTTAATTCTTACTTCTACCTAAGTCTACTCATCTCTGGACTCCTTAATTTTCAGATATGCTCAATTCCACTTTTGCAATTTTTGTAATTGTTCCTTGTTCTTTTCTTCCCCCTAATTTGATCTTGCTGCATTCATGGAGCTTTTTTTTTTTCTTTTTTTTTAAAACTATCCCCACTGGTTCTTTCTACTTCTGACTTCTTTAAGCAACATCACCTGCCAGAGTGTCAGTTCCCTAGTATTTAAATTCCCATCTTGAGAGGTATTCCAGCTGGATTTGCTGGACATTATTAAGCTTCTGCTCTATTACTTTAATAATCTTATTTCACTTTTTAAAAAATTGTGCACTGCCCAACTTCATTTTTTTTTTAGAAATAGGCAGCAAATACATAGTAAAACATTTACTTTAAACATTAAATTCTTGAGCCAAAAACCACTCATCTAAATTCAAATATAACTGTGTCAAACTCTACCAACCAACATGTAAATAAAGAGAGAAAAGTTGGAGAAGAGAATGTTTATGATATCACTCTCTTCTCCCTGCTGAATTCAAAGGACCATTACTCTTTTGAATATAACAACCTAAAGATACATCTTTCCCTTCAGGCCAGAAAGAAAAAAAAAAAAAAGCAGTGTTTAGTCTAACAAAATCTCATGACAAGGAAACAAGCAAAAGCCCACAGAATTTCTTATCATATGGGAATACATTTGTATACAGTGTGGGCAAGCAACTAAATGTTACTAGTTTAGGGTGACTGGAGCAGACTTTATTCCAATTGAATTTCAAAATTTTGGATAATGAAAGAGTTTCAAAGAAATACAATTTTATCATAATGAATATATCCACTAACACACACTACTGGTAAATTGCTGCCAAATTGATTTGCTGCCAGACTTGATTTAATAATTAAAGCATTTCTTGTATTTAAATGTTTCTTTGAAATGACGAGGAAGATGAATAAAACAGGATATTTTCCTTAAACAATTTGTAGTCCAGAAAGCAGAGAGAGAAAATTCTATATATGTGCACTAGCAGGAACAAAAGCTTGAAGGAGACAGCTGCTACTAGTGAGGAGCACGCGGAGTTCTCCAAAGAGCTCAAGAAAAGTGACCTAATTTGAATGGGAGCCTCAGACTTCCAGTAGGACACATAGTCCTTGCACAATAAATGTTTAATTTCAGCCACAACTTTGTGTTGTGTGTCAGTGTTAGGAGAGAGTTGGGAAGGGCCCCAGAATTTCCCAAGTTTCAAAAATTCTCATCTTGCAGACGAGAACAGTTTCGAAATGAGCTCTGAAAATGGAGAGAGATGAAGAGAAAAAGGACAGAATTCCAAGTAAACAGAAGAACTCAAGCAGAAATAAACAGGGAAAATAGAGATGGGAATGATTAGATTTTTAAGAAAACAAGGTCTTATTAGAGCAGGGATATAGTGAAACACCTCATGCAGCTTCCTATGTCTTCGGATTCATCTTTGTAATGCAACATGAACAATTTTGGTGAACTGGATGAAACATACTGCTGCTAATTTTATGGTAAATTGGAATGTTCTGAAAAGGTGTTGAGGGCACATATTCTGGTTTCATAGTCCATTGTGGCATCCATTTTCACTGCAGCCTACTAATGGCTCATGTTAGCTGAACTGGTCCAACCTGAGCTTCTAGGATGGCAACTGAATGTATTCATTCATTCAGAAATAGTAACTGGACATCTACTAGGTGCCAGATCTTTAACTGGGGACCAGGATAAAAACCAGTCAAATTAATAATTAAAATGATACCAATATTTAATTTGGATCTGTCAAAAATTTTCATAATAATAAAGTAAACTCGACAACTTATCTCGTTCTCTTGTTCACAATTTCCTCTCGCCTAAGGCAGCTCAAGAGCTAATCACTCATCACTGCACTAAAGCTCTCCCTTATGCCCGCAGCAGCAGCCCCTATCCCTGCCCCTTTATTCCCACCTCTTTCCCCTAACCCTCTCAGATCTGTACCATATAGATCCATTCAACCTCATTCTCTTTCAGCTTTTTCTCTTTTCTCATTTCTCAGGCTGAGCTCTTCTCGGTTCATTGTTTGGATGCATCTGAAAGTTCTAAAATCCATTTTTTTGTGGGAAGCCACACAACTTAGAGGGTGGGAAAGACAGAGAGGTCAAGTAGGCAAATATGACATCATCCTGAGGGAATAGAAGGAGCAGGAGGTGTGCCTAGGGCATCACAATTCCCTTTTCCCTTGCTGCTTTCCTTCTTCGTTACTTCTTCTTTTCATCTGTCAATGTTTCACCATGTCAAAATGTTCTCCCGATCAACCTTTGAAGATTCTCTTCCTCTCTCTTTCACACACACACACACACACACACACCAAAGTATAATGTGGCTCCTTGAAGTTAGCCTTATCTCTATGACAGCATGCTTCTTCATGAGAATGCATGTAAATATTCTTATATGCCTTTGAAGATATTTCCAGGTTTGGTCTGTTTATAACCTTATTAATGTCTTTTCTAAAAACTTGAAATTGGTGAATGAATGGCTTCCAGAGAACAGACAGATCACTCTCAGCACCTCCCAATCAGAATCTCTATGCATGAACCTGTTCAAGGGTATGTGCTTACCAGTTGACATCCCTCCCAGATTCCAGCTGCCACTAGATGTCCCTCCTAGCCAATGCTGAAATGCAGTTGCACTTTCCATCCTTCCCGGGGGTCTCTGCAGTGGAAATGGCTAGATGCGTAGGCGCAGCTCCACCACCGTGATAGCAGATTACAGGAGGCTGCTTCCAAACTAGTCTTGATTCTGCCTCTCGATGTCTTTGCATGGCTCTGTTGAAGATTGAGGAGCTTGTTTATTCCTACTAAGGCAGACAGGGCTTCTTGGTGATATTTCTTTAAGAGAATCGTAGGTGCCTTATTTCAGTTCCCTCATGTCCTCATGGTGCCTCAGGTCTGAGCTTTATTACTCATCCCCACTTCCCTGTAACCACATCTACCTGTTCCATGCCCGGCTTGATTTCATATGGGGGAAAACTTTAAAGTTCTCTGGAGTAATAAGGTAGTCCAGTACAGTGTACAGAATGCTGTGGCAGGCTACCCTCTGGTGAGCCCCGCTGAGTCACACCCTTGTGTCATCCTTGCCTTGTGT
The DNA here is from genome assembly GCF_023091745.1 of Budorcas taxicolor. Taxonomy (NCBI): domain Eukaryota; kingdom Metazoa; phylum Chordata; class Mammalia; order Artiodactyla; family Bovidae; genus Budorcas; species Budorcas taxicolor. The sequence continues at coordinate 9,130,487 of NC_068914.1, forward strand.
GTTGTGGAATCTGGAACTTTCTTCACCAATACAACGTGGCAAAAGTGATGGAGTGTCCTTCCTGTGGTTATGTTACATCATAGGGCAAAGAAAAAAGGATTTTACAGATGTAATTAAGGTTCCTAATCTGTTAGTTTTGAGTTAATTAAAAGGGAGATTATCCTGGGTGGGTCTTACCTAGTCAGGTAAGCTTTCTAGAGTATTCAGTCTTTTCCTGAATTTAGGGCTCCAAGTGGCAGAGGTGCTCCTTCATTTTCTTCTCTCTCTCCTTTTTTACTTTCTCCTTCTCTCTCTCTCTCTCATTCACTGACTTTGTTGAATCAAGCTGCTATGAAATCTGCAGTTGTATGAACCCGAGCTCTACCAACAACATAATGGAGGTTAGGAGTGGATCCTTCCCCAGACAAACCTCCAGATGGGAACACAGTCTAACCAAGCCTTGATCTGAGTCTTGTAAGAGACTCAGCTCAGGACCCAGCTCACTTGCTCCCAGACTCCTGGTCCATAGAAATTGTGAGATATTAAGTAAGAAATGTTTTAAGCTGCTAAATGTATGGCAATTTGTTATGCAGAAAATAACATAATTACTCTTATTAAGTGCATTCAAACATATTCAACCTCACTGCTTTTAAGAAACCAGAAGTCTTTATCCTGCACCCTACCCAAATATTATGTGTACCTCCTGTTTTTCAGTCCAAGTACAAAAATAGAGAACATTTATTCCTGTTGCTGTCACAAAGCTTTTTTTTGGCATTAGAATTCCCTAACTATCATGAATTCATTTCAGTATTCTTCAGAAAAATGTCAGTCTTATGGTATCTTAAATATTTTTGCATGTAATCAATGATATTTCTTCTTCCCTGAGCCTCTTTACTACTGTTCTATGGATTAGGCAGTTTTTCTTTGTTTCTGGTGAGTTGTTTTGGTTTTTTTTTTCCCTCTCTTTTGGCAGCAACAACTAATCCTGACAATAAACTGCAAGTTTTTGGAGTTTGGCTATCCAAATGTTGCTCCAGGTTGTGGATGGGGCCCAGGTTTCTTGCTGTAGACCATCAGTCTTTCTGTGTTCTTCTCAAAGAGCACAGCAAACACACAGGAGGGGGAAATCACACATGGGTGTTTCTTAAGACATTCATTCAGAGGTGACGTAGGGGCCCCTTTGCTCACCCACACTCCATTTCTCAGAGTGCTATGGACTGAGTTATGTCCCCTCCTACCAATTTTTAGGCAGAAATCCTAACCCCCAATGTGATGCTATTTGGAGATGGGGACTTTGGCAGGCTGTTAGGTCAGGAGGGTGGAGCCCTCACAATGAGAAAAATGCCCTTATGAGACCAGACGTGCATACATTTCTTCCTGTCTGTGTGTCTCTCTCTGATGTGAGGATACAGCATGAAGGCAGCTGCATGCAAGTCAGAACGCGTTCTCACCAGAAATGGACCAGATGGGCACCTCAGTCTCAGACTTCCACTCTCCAGAGCTGTGAGAAATAAACTCCTGCCATTTAAGTCACCCAGTCTCTGGTACTTTGTTGTGGCAGCCAGAGCTGACTCAGATACAGAGCAAGCTACATGGCAAAACCTAGAGCAATCGGAGAACTATATTCCATCCCTCTGTGTGGGAGAGAGGAGCAGTATATTTGTTAATAATGCAAGGAATGGTATTACAGGTGTTGAAATCCTGTTCAGCCCTTGACATGTTACCTATCACTAGTATCTTAACTTTAAAGTTACAAGTAACATTGTCATTCCAAAATCTGTTTAACTGATAAACTATCTGGTCTTCTGGAAGCAAAGCAGAAGTCTTAAACAAATGTAGAGATAAGACCTTTCCTTGATATCCATGTGATACCAATTGGTATCTGAAGTAGTTGAAAGTAACACACAAAAGAAACCATACACTTCAACTTTAGAGTTCATTACATATAAGTTACTTTGCTGGGTTTTGCTTAAATAGAACATGCACAAGTTCATGTTTTCAGTTAAAATGTTACGAAATAAATAGGGCCTTTTTGCAAACTATGAAAATCTTACTAGGCTCTCATCCTCTCAGGAACTCTTCAACATTTTTGCATAATTCCTGATTTCATGGACCCTTCCTCATCAGTTTCATTGTTCCAACAGCTTAACATTCAGGATGAAAATACACTTTGACTCATAGTTACACTCATGATTTTCATCCTGACTGAGCAGAGCTGGGTGCTGGAGCTGAAATCCTGCATGTTAGTCCTGAAACATGTTACCCTAGGAAACCAAGGCGATGATTCAGCCCCAGAATGATGTGATTTTGAAGAAACAGTTCACCACCCAAAAGTATTTAAAGAAACATACAATTCTGTGCTTCTCAAATGGCATCAAAGGGATTTTCTATATTAACTTTGGTCACAAAAGCTTAAATCAAACCGTTTCCTACCTGCCGTCTGAGTAACTCTGGTTCACTTCTCTTTGACCCGCCCCTATTTACTCTCATAAACTGACTTACTTTTGTCTTATGTAGATTGACTTGTCCTCTCTTGTAGGAAAGTAGCATCTTTGCCCTCGAGGATGGGCAGAAATATGGAGCAAATAGGGTTATAAACACATCACTTTTTTTTTCTTCAACTTTTGTTTCTGTATTGTATTGTATTAGGGCCTCCCTGGTAGCTCAGATGGTAAAGAATCTGCCTGCAACGCAGGAGACCCAGATTCAATCCCGGGGTTGGGCAAAGCCCCTGGAGAAGGGAATGGCAACCCACTCCAGTATTCTTGGTTGGAGAATTCCGTGGACAGAGGAGCCTGGTGGGGCTACAGTCCATGAGGTTGCAAAGAGTTGGACATGACTGACCAACTAACACACACAATGCAGACAGGCAATTAACAACATTGTGATAGTGTCAGGCGAACAACGAGGGGACTCAGCCATGCATACACATGTATCTATCCTCCCCCTCCCATTCAGGCTACCACTTAACATTGAGCAGATTTCCATGTCAGGTGCAGCATTCTTTTATTAATAGTTAACTTCGGTGTTTGTGAACACACTCATGTTTACAGTTTTCGGTCCTACGCACTGAGTTTTAGACCTAATTGTCCATTTCTTAAAATCTCAGAAACCAAACTCTGGAAGAGATCTAGTCAGATCACCGTTGTTTTGGGTTGTCAAAAAAGTTCGTTCGGCCAACCCAGTATATCTAAATATGCTCTGCCATAATATCAGTTAAGGAAATGAGGCTTAACCACTGCCAGCAACACAAAATTGGATGTAGAGACATCTGGAGTCTGACTGTTCCATTATCTGTTTGGTTTGCTCTAAAGAAATGTCCAGCGTATATTGGAGCTGACATCATCTCAGTGTAACTTCTACCAACAATTCTAAAAGTATCCCATAAGAATATATTCCCAATTTCTCTTCTATCTCACAGTCCTTTCAATATTTGAGAATGGCTAACACATATAATCAGACTGAATAAGTATCATTTCAAATGGTCTCATGTGACATGGATGTAAGTGTCCCCATCATCCTGGTTTATTTATATAAATATATATATATTTATATTTATTTATAACTTTCATTGTTTGCCTAGACTCCAGTAGTCTGGCGAGAATAGTGTAGAAGAATCCATTAAATCCACTATAATCTCAGTAATTCAGTTTAAACTTTAATAGTATTTTGAGAGGGAGAATGACATGGTTTTGTAAGAGCTTCAACTTGAAGTCAAACCACCTGGGTTCATAGGCAGCTTCATCCTGTGCCTCATTTCTTCATTAACAAGTCTATTCAAAGAAATTTTAGGAATTTTGCAAGATTCCAGTGAAATAATGCTCACAAAGAACATGCAAAATATCTGGCACAAAAAAAGAGTTCTGCTAATACTGATTATCACTAATATTGTTACTTTGAAAACTCCTAGTTTAGAACTTATAATCAACTAAATTTCCCAGCATCAGATCTTATATTCAACATTTAAAAATACTGTTGTTGCTTCTTTATCATGTTGCATTCATGCTTAATTCTGCTCATTCAGTGAGTTCCATTGGCAAATTAAACCAAGGAGCTCTCCTCCACAATATCTTTAGGCATTGAAGGTGTCTACTCAAACCTGGAGATGACCTTTGAATAGCTAAAATTTTATCTCTTTGCATAGGATAGCATTAAAACAGTGGCAGCAGTAACAACACCATTTATTGAATGTTTTCAACATGCCGGGCTTAAACACACACACACATACACACACACACACACACACACACACACACACACACACACACACACACATGCACACACCCCCTATCTTGTTCTGGTTTTCCCATCAATAACCTGAGAATAATGATCCTAACAGTGATTAGTAATTGCAGCAGCTGCTCCACTCCCTCAGTCACAGGGACATTTGAGGGATAAAAAGACACTCTCTGGATGTGTCTTTCCCAGGATCTGCCACATTTGCCAGCAGGATTTGCATCCGTGATTAGAACTGTTTCACAGGCAATTTTTTTCCCCACTGAAAACATTTCCATAAGACCATTCCAAATATCAGCTCAGCTTCCATTTGACAAATACATTACAACTCATAATATTTCCATAGAATTTTAATATTAAAAACTGCTCTCATGGGACTTCCCTGGTGGTCCAGTGGCTAAGACTCTGTGCTCCCAATGCAGGGGGCCTGGGTTCGATCCCTGACCAAGGAACTAGACTCCATAGGCCACAACTAAGAATTTACCTGCTGCAATTGAAGATCCTGCATGCTTGAACTAAAGCATCATGCATACTTCAATGGAGACTGAAGATCCTGAGTACTGCGACTAAGACCCTGCATACCAAATATATAAATTACTTACTTAAAATATTTTTAAGTGCTTTCACAAATGTTATATCATTCTAGCCTCACCAAAGCCCTACAGTAAAGAACCTGTAAAGAGCTTGACAACACTTATAGCCAACAGTCACTTATCAGGTAATGGAACTGATACTGGAATTCAAATCCTTATGCTCTCTAGAATCTTCTCATCCCATCACTCAGGGACTCTGGGAGCCATGTGTCCTAACTAGGAATCTACTCAGTCTGCGTGCGGCCTTGAGAAAGTCATGTGACCCCTGCTTCCAGTTCAAAAATGGCCAAATAATCCCCATCCCATAGTGTTTATGTTGAAGGTGACTGTGGATAAAAGCCCCCTTCAAACTTCCATGCCTTTAACAGATATGGGTGTTCACAAAACAAATATAGAATGTGTGTGTAATGTTTTCTAGAGATTTAGGACCAATTTCCATACTGTCAGGGTGATAGCTACAGGATGATTTTTGCTTTCCACAGTTTGACTCACCATTTCAAAGTATATTTCTAATAAAAATGTACAAACTACTTGTAGAATCATTGATAAATGTGTAAATAGAAGATCTGATTTTATTTTTTAGCTTGAGAAGTCATTTCCAGTATCTCTTAATTTCTTTGACTCATCTTATTTCTCCTTGCTACTCTTGCAGATAAAAAAGTCAACAAACCCGGAGAGGTGGTATGGGGAGGGAGGTGGGGGGGGGGCGGTTCAGGATTGGGAACTCATGTACACCCGTGGCAGATTCATGTTGATGTATGGCAAAACCAATACAGTATTGTAAAGTAAAATAAAATTTAAAAAAGCCAACAAAAATAAGAGCATTACTTTTTCCTTCTCACAAGTCATTCTTGAATAAATATAAAAAGTTGTGTAGTTGGGGTAGATGGTTAGTGCTCTTTTGTATTTTCCTAATGCTATACCCAAGCTTAATAAGGTATTTTATGTATTTCAGCTTCAATTTCATTTTGTAGATCATGGGTACAGAAAAAAATGTAACTATTGAATTAATGTATTTTAAAATTATAGTGTTATAACATTTTATATTACTATTGTTGTTGTTTCCAAGATTGCTTCCTAGTTTAATAGGACTTGCCTGGGAACCTCAGACTTAAAAGGGAAGTCAACACATGTCTTCTTCTGTACAATTCTTTGATTCATTTATTCAAAGAGTTTGACATACTGAAGAAAAAAAATCTAAGCATCAACCAACTAGCCTAATAGTTTTGATCAAGTAGTTCAGCTGTACAATATGATTTAAAGGGAAAAAAGTAAAAATATTTTTCAAAAGAGCTTTGCAATTTTCAAAACGCCCTTACCACACACACATATTAACCACATACATAAAGCATACACACACACATCATGGAAAAATGACTAATACTACAGTGTGAGAACTGATGGGCTGTATTTGCCTTAAGTGGCAGTGTCACTGGTAAAGTGCTTCGGGTTTTTTTTTTAATGTTTTTATTTATTTTTAATATAAATTTATTTAATTGGAGGCTAATTACTTTACAATACTGTAGTGGTTTTTGCCATACATTGCCATGAAGCTGCCACGGGTGTACATGTGTTCCTCATCCTGAACCACTCCCCCCACCAGTACTTAGGATTTGTCCAATATACATCTCATTTCTTCAGTAACAGCAAAAGAACCAAAATCTTGAGCAATGCTTACTAATTCTATTAATCCCATTAAAGTTCATAAGGCAGGATTTCAAGATCTTTTGCACAACAAGCACCAGTTACAGCTAACCAAATGTTACTGAGTAAAAAAAAGTGTGTTTTTTGTTCAGTTTTCCAGGTCTTCTTCTTTATTTAGCTAATCAGTTTATTCTCTTCCAGTATAATCCATCCCAGGGAATTGGAGTGAATCAGTTTAACACTTCGAGCAGATCACAGCATTGGTAGAAGAATTAATGGACGGAAAGTGCATTTGCTGTTGTCTTTAATGACTAACTAATGAGAGAAATGCAGTGAGATATATGGCATAATAAGACAGAAAACTATTAGGGTTAAGTAAACCGAGGAGTGAAACAAATGTCTTAAGAGCTACCTGCTTTTCCTCTGTTATGCTGAAATCTTCTCTAACTTCATAAATATTTTTCTCTCAACCCCTATACTGCTTGGAACAATCATGGTTACTTTCTCTGTCTTCTTTCACCCTTGCCTTCTGAATCAAGAAGCTTTCCTACTGACTGTCTCTACATCCTAAGAATTTACTCATTCTCAAACTCCTTTACAATCCAGCTTCCACTCTTTCTCCCTCATTAAAATCCCCAGCTTTTTACATGGCAGCAAAAGATTCCTTTAGGCTAAAAGCTCTGATCTATTTTCTATTCTCTTTCTCTTTGATCTCTGTGGAGTTCTACTTGATTTTCCACTTGTGTGTGTGTGTGTGCTTAGAGTTTTCTACTCCCTTAACTTAGCTTCCTTAGCTTTACACTCTCTCTACTTTATGCTCCTACCATCTTTTGATGTACTTCTTCTAAGCTTCTGGACTGGTCCCTACTCCTCAAATATACTCCTCCACCAAGAATCAATTTTCAATTTTATGCTTATAAACGTCTATACAATCTTCCTTTGAGATTTCAGGCATCTGTTATTTTCACTAGGCAATCATTTTACATCACTAACATCTTTAAGAGTTGTGTTGAAAGCTGTGGGATACAAAGATGAAAGTTCCCATAAAAGAGTTTAATTATCAAATTACCACCAACACGATCATATTCTTTTAAATCTAAACATATCACCCTCACTTCTTTCCTGAGAAGCAAGGTACTATATCCTGGCCATCATGGCTATAGATTCACTCTCAAAATAGAGCTAACAATGAACTCACTCTTCCTTTCAACTTGTCTAATCGTGTGACCTCTGCTCAAAGGTATGACAGTGTCCCTGTCACTCAAGCTCGATGTATCGGTCATTGCTGACTTTCTTCTCACATCCCCGGCATACTTAAGTAGTTGGTAATTTCTATCCGTTGCTTCTTCATCACAATTGTTGCATCTACCCCTTCCTTCTCAGGTTTAGTGCTACCCCTCACATGAGCTCAGAGCAAGTAAGCTTGCAATATCCGGTAGCTGTGCCCAAGCCCAGTTCATCCCCTTCTAGTATATTCTATTCTTTATTACTAGAATCATCTAGCTAAATACTAATTAGAATCAATTTTCTCAAACCACTCCAGTACTCTTGCCTGGAAAATCCCACGGACGGAGGAGCCTGGTGGGCTGCAGTCCATGGGGTCGCTAGGAGTCGGACACAACAGAGCGACTTCACTTTCACTTTTCACTTTCACGCATTGGAGAAGGAAATGGCAACCCACTCCAGTGTTCTTGCCTGGAGAATCCCAGGGACGGGGGAGCCTGGTGGGCTGCCGTCTATAGGGTCGCACAGAGTCAGACACGACTGAGGCGACTTAGCAGTAGCAGTGTGATTCACCACTGTTTAAATAATCACAATTCGGTGGGTGGGGGGCCCTCCATGAGCTAGCCCCAGTCTAACTTCTGTGCTCAAAGGAAGCATGGCATTCTAGATCCTACCATAAAATTCCATTCTCAGGTCTTACTCACATGCTGACCCTCCATATTTGGAATATGCTTTCCTCCTGTCCGATTTCTTGATCATACTGTTCAATCAAGGTATACCAAACTTGCTTTTTACTAATGTATACTCATTTTTGCCAAATTGTAAGTCCTTTTTTCTATTACATTTCAGCATTGACTCTTTCTTATAACTGATGCCATCCACTGCATATTGTTGTCCCCATTTACTTGGTCACTGTAATCATGGATTTTCAAATAGCTGTTATATTTCCATGAATAATTTTGGAATATAGAAAATGAGGAATATGCAATAAGCTAGACAGAAGATACAGTAATAGCCCATCGCTTAGAAACAAATATCGCTCCTATCTTCACTCATTTTTTCCAATATTTCTGCTCTAGTATGCTTTCAAACAATGTAAATATGTAATTCTCGGTCTCCAGTTGGGCCATAAGACTGTTGAAGTCTGGTCTGAATTTCATTACCTTTTTCCCTCAGTGCTTGACATATAGAATGTACTCCATAAGTGTTCATTAATATTAAATACAGGATGACAATTATACACATAGCCAAAATTAAAATTATGTATTCATTGGTAAATAATGATCTGTACAAAAAACATTTATATCAGTAGTCAGTACACTTCATGATGGTAGGGGTATAGCAATTCTGTTTAGTACTTCCCACTTAACAACTACCACAGAACCTGAAATATACTACACAGTTGTTGAATACATCAATGAATTAAAATCACACTCTAGAAGGCAGTATTATAGAGGATCCGAACGGAAGCTTCCTGTGAATTATCCATTTATATAGAGCTATCTCTTTAAATATCTACTGTCAGCTGATCATGTAGAATGTAGCCAATGTTAGAATATAGTTGCATTTTAGATGATAGTAAATATTGTCACAGCCAGTCTTTTGCTTATGAGAGAAAGAGAAGAATAGAAGCAAAATTTCCATTTGGGGAACTTAAAAATTCACCAAGGGATGATGTTATCAATTAGGTATTGGGGGGACATGATTGCATATTATTCATTGATAGATATATATCAACACTATACAAATCAGAGATACTAAAAAAGAAATATTTGTGTTCCTTTCGGTTCAAAACAGAAATAGTTATGAAACGGAAGACATTCATATCTAGCAAAAGCATAATCTAACCCTTGTGTTAACAAGCCTCTTGTAGTACTCATTGTCCCAGACTGTGTGATGTCATCTAGGGGCTTCCTTTGCGGCACAGTTGTAGAGAATCCTCGGGCCAACGCAGGTGGGTTCAATCCCTGGTCTGAAAAGGTCCCCCATGCCTCAGAGCAAATAAGCCAGTGCACCACAACTATCGAGCCTGTACCCTAGAGCCCCATGGAAGACCCTGCACCCAGAGTCCATGCTCCACAACAGGAGAAGCCACTGCAGAGAGAAGCCCATGCACAGCACCTGGAGAGGAGCCGCAACTCTCCACGGCTAGAGACGAGCTGGTGCAGCAACAAACACTCAGCACAGACGTGGAAAAAAAGCATCCATGTCATCCAGACCGCCTTCCACGCCTCATTCCTTCCAAGAGGGTGGCCAGAGCCCAGGACAAGGATAGTCACTCGGCTGCAGCTCTAAAGAGAACAGAATTGAGCATCAAGACAAAGGGTTAATGCTTCCTCTGCAGATTTATTTTCTCATTGTCAAGTCAAAGGGTTAATGCTCCCCATGCAGGTTTATTTTCTCATTGTGAACTAGTCCATCCACTTCTTCTGGGTAGTTTCTTTTGGAATTTATGATTTTAGATTCTTTTCTCTCTTCATTCCTGTTGAAAGCCCACTGTAGAGATAATTTTACTTTTGTTTAAAGGCTTAAGCCTTCATGCACTAGATAAAATGACTTTGACATATACAGGTAGGTAACTCAGATTTTTAGGGTAAATTCTGGAGCTAACAGCCAGCAATTCCTCCCTGCAATTTGACTGGCCTGGCAGCATCCTTTCTGTATCTTCTCTGATCCGCCCCATCTCTGTGTCTGCCTATGGCCATATTAGTTGTCTTGACTGTTTGAGGATGGATTCAGGATTAATTCCTGGCACACACACCATTTCTCACTCTCCACTAGAGAACAGAATATCATGAAGTACTGGTGGGATGAGAGCAGCATGTGTAGGAAAACAGATGTCTGACTTCATGAGGCTTATTCGTGTGGGTGTCTGGGTGCCGGTAATTGCACCTGTCAAAGAGACTTGAAAACCGCCTATTATTTGATGCACACACCTCAGAATGATGACGATCAGCGAAGAAAATTTGCTTTCCCAGAATGATAGCTGCAACAGCAGCAGAAACAATAACAGAAAACCAACCAAATTCTTATTAAGCTGCTCCTAAATCAATGCACCTCAAACACTGTGATTACAATTTGTATAAAACTAATGTGAATTTTGGCCACAGTCACACTTTCGAAAACAATGATAAACTCAAGGTGTTTGTAGGTAGAATAGGACTAAGGCTTATCTTAACTCAACCTCTCATTTTGATGGGGGGAAAAAAACCAGAGCTTTTAATTGGGGATGAGATTAGATCAAACTTATACAATCAGTGAAAGAACTAATATTACACCTTAGTTCTTTTCTAAATATAGAAATTTATCCCCTTCACCAAAGGATTTTTTCCCCCTCCCAAATTACTCTAAATTCCAGTGACTCTAAATTCTCATTTAAATAACGTAGGGATTTAGGAACCCAACAAAAATATCATACCTTTTAAATGTTAATGTAGATGTCTCTATGCATACATGTATATGATATATATCTACTATAATCTTTATTAAATGTTCAATTTTATGCCCTAAATGCAAATCATATCCAGTCATTTTCTCATGTGGCAGAACAAACAAATAAGCAAATCAGCTCAGAAACTAGTGCAAAGATATTTGGCTTTTCACAATTTTAAGCACATCTTTCTTTTTCTCTCTCCCTTTCTCACTCTCAAGTCTCTTTCTCACTCTCTCTCACACACACACACACATGTGCACACACACAGGGTTGTTGGTTGAAATTAATCCTCATTTTAATTTTCCAGGTCACTGAATATTTGTCCATAGCCTCCTGCTACTTCTCCTTGATTAAAAACTCTTTTCTCTGCTCAAATATTGCTTCAGTTTTTAGTAATATGTATGTTTTGGATTTAGTCAAAGTTCAATAGTAGAGGCCTGGCAACATGAATGTTGTATTAATGGAATGTGTTTGTGAAAATCTGGGGTAAATTCTGTGATAAGCTCTTCTAAAGGGGTGAGACCTCCTCTTTTGTTCTGGCTTGAGCCCTAAACTGTAATCTGGGTAAGGAGGGTTTTAGTTAATTGCAGGCTTTCGTTTTGCCAAGAGGTAGGAAGGGCTAAGGATTTCTATTAAATGGAACAGAAAAGAAAAGAAAAGAGAGAAGGGGTGCTTTGCTCCTTTTAAGAATTTCGAGGATGAAAGAATAAGTTAAGTCTAATAAGGATTTTTGTTATACTTGTTCTTCCCCATCTACCCTTGGGATAAATCTTCAGTGAACTATCCATACTTTATTGTGTTAAGGGGTTGAGTCTGGTTTCGACTTGTGCTAAGTACTTTGTCTTATTTCAAGGTGAGTGGGGGAACAAGAACCGGAACAGCCTATGCTTGCCCCTGCTGCCCCTCCCTCTGTGTGTATGCATGTGTATGTGTTTATGTGTCTGCAGTGACCTGTATCAACCAAAATTTCCAGAATACAGATCTGATTGAAATACATAGCTACCTATTAAGGGCTTATTAGGACTGCAGCCCAGAAGACATAGGTTCAAGAAGCACAAAAATTGTCTTCCACCCAGACAAAATGGGGGAGGCTTATAAAGGCAAAACCCACAAGGTTACAGTTAGTTACATAGTTGTTTATCAAGGATTATAATTGGAGCTGTCAAGAAGTAAGGGCACTTGTTAAGCTGGGATTTGTTGGGGTTTGGAGGAGTTGAATAGTTTCAGGGAGAGACCTTGAGACCATAAGGTTGCAGCTGGGAGCTGTTCTGAATATGGCTGGTGGTGTCTGTAGTTCAGTTCAAAGAAAGCTCAAGTTCTTAGTGGTACAGAGACATGTCTGAGATCAGATCTTCAGTGGCTGTCCAAGTCCATTTTTGTATGCCTGAACTGCCATCAGGCCACTATAATTTCAATGTGTCGTCACCTGGAAACACCAGGAAGGATGAGTTCTCAAACATTGCCAGTCTACAAAATCTAGGAGGTTTTAAGTAATGCTGCAAAGCCAGGATCTTACCTTGATATTTCAGGAAGTGTAGTATCCCTTTGAGCACATCCTTTATGGAGTTGAGATAGAGAATATAGTAGCCACACTTTTAGCTATTTCTACCATATTTTCATGCCCATCCCAACTTTATTCCCCTTGAGTTTAACAGGTTAGTTTGACTAGTTTGACACGTTAGTTTTCAGGGGTCTGAGCACTTCTTTCCTTTGAATGTCAGCTCTCTAAACATCACCAACACAACCTGTTGATAAAGCAAACTGAATGAATTGTTTACCTTGGTAAGGGAAAACACCTTCACAGAACTCTCTAGTTCTTAGAGGAGAAAATGCAAGGTCAAGTTTGTTGAAAATAAGAAGTTTAGTTCAAGCTGAGTCTTTCAGTGAGACTTGATTGGGACTGGGAAAAAGATTATGTTATCAAAATTTAGAACAGCTGGAAATAGCAAGGTGAGATTTTGAGATTAGGGATTCAAAGCATCTGAAGACCTAAATTATCTGTTGCTATTTCCTTTTGAGGGGAAATTCCAAATTTTGTAGGAAGTCTTGCAATGAAGAATCAAGTTATTTGCCTGGGAAAAATTTGCTAAAATAGTAAAATTATGCTAATAAAAACAATGGAATAAACGGAATAGTAAAATTCTGACAATATAGATTATAGTGTAGATGTTAAGCTGTAGGTATTAGGGTGGGGTAGCTAGTTTTGGAGTTTTCATTTTTACGTTCTTATCCTGAGTAACAGAGGCAACCTTAGGAAAAAGTTAAATATTTTCTTCCTATCTCAGCTCTTTTGATATTGCATTTTTGATTTGAAGTATTTATTTATTTACTTTTCTAGTGTATCTTTGGGCTTCTCTGGTGGCTCAGTGGTAAAGAATCTGCCTGTCAATGCAGGAGACTTGTGTTTAACCCCTGGGTTGGGAAGATCCCTTGGAGAAGAAAAAGGCAACCCACTCCAATATTCTTGCCTGAGAAATCCCGTGGACAGGGGAGCCTGGCAGGCTACAGTCCATGGGGTCACAAAAGAGTTGGACACAACTTAATAACGAAACAACAACAACAATTATGAAATCACCTGTTTATGGTTCTATTTGCATAGGTGCAGAAGTGTATTATAGGATGGTGGCACAGTTCTCAAGCTTCCTAGGATCTCAAGGTCTTTTGAGAGCTCATCTTGCTTAGTCAATGGCCTGAATAGAGATACCATTTATATTAAGCAAGAATTCAGTCAAGATTTCTGCTTGTTAAGTCTGGTGGTGGTAAAAATAAACATTTATTGCATAAGCCTGAGCATATTTATTCATGTTCTTAAATTTTAAGAAACAACTTATCATAGGCAGAATTCCATCACAAGAACCTCTGAAAATTCCAGATTGTGTGGAAGTCTATTCATCAAAATGTATTTTTGGGGTTTGTTCTGGAATGCAGAGGAATCTTATTTAAGTCCTCTGTGGATAGGGGCCACTACTCAGCCAAGGTCTCTTTGGATCTATTGGATATAATCTGATCTGTAGGAATAGAGATTATTTTCTAGAGCCTCAACTGACTCAATTTAACAATATGCCATCTTTAGATGAGCAAATATCAATGTGTGGGATAATGTTCATGACAGTCTCAAGTGATTTACACCATATCATCAGGCTGGCCTTATAATCTGAGGAGTTATTTCAGTTGAAATGGGATGAGAAACTGAAGAAAGATTTTTCAGCCAATAACAAAGTCTAATCAAGGTACATACAATTAAATACGGAGGAAGGACAAAGATTTGGGGAGAGGCCCATGTGAGAAGAAGTCTCTACTATTCTTTACAGGGATCTGAAAACTCATTTGTTTCTTCATTTATTCAACTGTCAGTAGCGGTGGCTTGAGGGCTAAAGGAGCTATTGAATCCTGCTGTGTTAGAGAAATAAAAAGAAGCCAACTTGAGTTTGTGTTTGAGAAAGGCAAGGCCATGAAACTGCTTGGAGCTTTGCCTGTTGTAAGTCTGGTGTAGAGAATATAGGCTGTATCCTTGGACAAAGGCCACTTGATTTACAACTAGGGTGCTAGAAATGCAAGGACCTAAATGTAGGATTTGGGGGTCAATAAGTATATTTGGCACAATGGAAGGAGAGATTAAATGATGTTAGATATATATATATATCAGATTAGATATAAATGATATTAGATCAAAAGATATTAGATCATTAGATCAAATGATATTAGATATTAGATATCAAATATATTAGATATACTCATGCTGGGATTAAGGGAAATTCAGAAATTACCTGGGGATTAGGCATTACCATCATCTAAAACTTCTGCTGGAATATATACTTTGTCATTCACAAAGAGTTAATCTGTTTGCACTGTTTATAAAAATTACTTCCCCGAGCTATGGGAATCAGAGAATCATAATTAACTTCTTGTTGTGGCTAGCTTGCAAAGATGGCTGCCATCAATTTCTTCTCTACATTTTT
Organism: Budorcas taxicolor; assembly: GCF_023091745.1. NCBI lineage: Eukaryota > Metazoa > Chordata > Mammalia > Artiodactyla > Bovidae > Budorcas > Budorcas taxicolor. Next base: position 9,145,555 of record NC_068914.1, read on the forward strand.
GTGCATACTGCTTATCACATTAAACGCTGGAATCTAATTCATCTCCTCTTAAATCTGAGATTCCTTAATAATTTGCTTGACTGATTCTAATTTTTAAAATAGTAATTTTATTTCTAAGGTAGGGACCGCAAAGGCTTTTCAGCTTCTTCCTAAGTCTTTTATAATCCTTGATTTGGTGGCAGTACTTCTTGGAATCCAGCCACTATCCTATGAGAGGTCCAAGCACAGGAAGGAACCATATGCAGCCCTTTGGTTAACAACCCCAGCTGAGCTCCCGGCCAATAGCCAGCATTTGACTACTTGTCTTGCAAGTGAGCCATCTCTTCATCCATCTTAGTCAAGCATTCAGGTTGACTGCATCCCAGCCACCATCTTACTGCAGTTTTGTTAGATAACTCATGCAAAAGCTGCCAGCTGAGCTCAGTCAGCCCACAGAACCTGAGAGAAAATAGCATGCTGTTGCTTTAAGCCAAAGTTTTGATGTGGTTTATTACCCAGCAATAGGTAAGTGGAACACTTCTCAACGTACTATTTATGCAAATTTCTGTCAATTCACAGTAGGTGGATTCTCAACAATTAGAACGAACAAACAGATCCTGGTGATATGCAAAGCTGAAAACACAAAAACTTCCATTTTCCTCCTTGTTTCCCCTGCCTACCCTATTTTCCCAGATAACACCATGCTCTGTGATGTGCAGCAATGAATTCAGACCCGGCAATGTTGTGTTTCCTTTTTTGATATTCCCACTTTATGAAGGAATTTGTACTGCAGATTATAAACTGCTTCAGGGATCACATTTATTTGGGGATCCTGATTGCCTTGTCTAAATAATGTTGGCAATATCTTGATATTCTAAATTTTTCTTACAGCTCCATGGAACTTTGTGAAAAGACAAAAAGTAAAACATTTGGGTGGGAGTAATATATTTTAACATGTTAAAGGAGCAACAGGAATTTTTATGACACACCAGGTAGTAGCTGATGATGAAGAAGCTTAACCAAAAATAAGCTTTCCCACGGCTAGGAAAGTAGGAGGATAACACGAGCTGAAAGATGCTTTTTAAATATTTCAAGATTCAGATAAGGGTATAATCACTTTGTTAAAATTACCTCCCATGTGGCAGGCACCAAATTATTGAATTGATAATAGGTTCAAAATATATAAATTTTCGGGCTACAGAAAATGTGGGTCATTTGACATCACTGGCACTATATGTTGTTATATGTTATAATTTGATACACATTTTATACTCCATACTGGTGATTTTAGCTGTATATATGCTTAAGTGTGATTAGAGATAGGGAAGTGAGCAGTTAGTAACTACTTGCTAAGTATGAACTATTGATGAGTCTTCAGCAGTCTTACTGCTTAAGCCATTTTCCCCAGATGGCCTTTAAGGAACAATTTAAAGGATTGGAATAATAAGGGAAAGGTTTTCTTCTTTCTTTGATATTATATTGTCCTCTCTGGAGGAAAAATCTTCTGCTGACTGCCCAGGGATAAGCATAAGAAGAAGGAAAAAAAGAAAAAGGAAAAAAATGCAGAGTCACCTGCACACACCAACCTGTAGGGGGAAGTCATGGCTTTCAGGTATCCATCTCATCTCCTTAATCACCTCCTCCACAGCCATTGTCTGATAACTCTTCTGATGTTCAGTCCAGAGCTTCTTCCACCTACATCATGTTACCTTGCTGTCACTATTATGTTCAAAATTTTGCTCGCCATAAAATGCTATCTCATATAGAAAAAAAATGTTTATTGCTTTCAATGATTCATTATCCCTCATTATACATTCTTTCTCTTATCAGAAAACCATATACATATACACTTCATATGAATCAGCATATATATATGTGTGTGTATATCTTCTGTATGTATTTATGTGTCTGTATATACACATACATTGTCAATAAAGACGAGGTTCCTCTTCTATCATTCAGTAGAGATGTAAAGTTGCTGCATACTAAACAAGATTGCAGACAGAAGCTTAGTTGAAAAGCCACTTGTTTTGGACTGAGAGGCTACTGAAACAATTAAAATCTTGCATAGTAGATACTGAATAATTCAAAGAAAGTTGCAGATAATTCATGCTCCCTCCTTGCAGTCACTGCCTGATCTACAAGTAATCTGAAAAATGAGACTGTCTGATAAAATTTTTTTCCCTCCTGACAAATAACAGGTTTCTATAATTATCCTGAAATATTTTAGCAGTACAAACCAGAATAATGTCAAAGCAACTGAAATTAGGTTTACAACAGAATTCCAAAATAGCAGCAGTCTCTTACAGGAATTTAGCCGTCTCTTTCAGGAAAAAAACAAATATTTAAAGGCTCGTATTTCTATAGTTGGACCCAGTTCACTTCAGAGGACTTTAAGAAAAGGCAGCATATATTCTATATATGTCTGGATTCTTGACTGACAGAAGCTCCTTGGAAGAAAATCTATGACCAACCTAGACAGCATATTAAAAAGCAGAGACATTACTTTGTCAACAAAGGTCTGCCTAATCAAAGCCATGGTTTTTCCAGTAGTCATGTATGGATGTGAGAGTTGGACTATAAAGAAAGCTGGGTGCTGAAGAATTGATGCTTTTGAACTGTGGTGTTGAAGAAGACTCTTGAGAGTCTCTTGGACTGCAAGGAGATCCAACCAGTCCATTCTGAAGGAAATCAGACCTGAACATTCATTGGAAGGATTGATGCTGAAGCTGAAACTCCAATATTTTGGCCACCTGATGCAAAGAACTGACTCATTGGAAAAGACCCTGGTGCTGGGGAAGATTGAAGGTGGGGGAAAGAGGGGACGACAGAGGATAAGATGGCTGGATGGCATCACCAACCCAATGGACATGAGTTTGAGTGAGCTTCAGGAGTTGGTGATGGACAGGGAAGCCTGGCGTGCTGCAGTCCATGGGGTGGCAAAGAGTTGGACACGACTGAGCGACTGAACTGAACTGAACTGAGCATGTATTCTGTATATGACTGGATTCTTAACTAGTCAGTTCTCTGCTGAATAGAGGCAACAAACTCTAGTGTTAGGAATGTGAAACGTACATTTTATAAATCTTAATTTTTATTTTGCTCATTATTTGCACTTTTAACTTGGGAAATCTTAAACTTGATATTTTCTATAGCTATATATAGTAAATACATGATATTTTATGATTGGATAGTCCATTATATTTTAGAAAAAATATACAGATTTTCTCTCATTAAATCTATAAAGCCCTTGAATAACCTGCAATTATTATAATCAGACAAAGAAACTGAAAGTAAGACAAATTGGGAAAATTTTCTCACAACACAGAATTTGAAAATCAGGATTTGATCTAGAATTTCTGACTCTAAATCCAATGATCTTTTCATTACAACAAATTATTTACTAACTACTCAAGAATTTATGTTGGGCTATTTTGATATCTGGGCTTCCCAGGTGGCTCAGTGATAAACAATCTGCCTGCCAATGCAGGAGGCATAGGAGACTCGGATTCGATCTCTGGGTTGGGAAGATCCCCTGAAGGAGGAAATGGCAACCCACTCCAGTATTTTTGCGGTATAATCCCATGGACAGAGGAGCCTGGTAGGCTACAGTCCATGGGGTCTCAAAAGTCGAGCACGACTGAGCAGGCACGCTTTTTGACACTTAAAGAAATGAAAATAAAAGTAGCGTTTTAACTCTTTTTGTATAGGTTATGCCTTTTAGAGTTCTAGTAATTGGATAAACCATCTCAGACAATGTCTGTCTGATATTCCTGATAGTAATTTTTAGGAATGATATCAAATGAACCTGAACACACCCAGCCTGTGCATTAGATTGTGTGTGTGCAAGCTGAGTTATGTCCAACTCTTTGCAACCCCATGGACTACAGCCTGCCAGGCACCTCTGTCCATGGAATTTTCCAGGCAGGAATACTGGAGTATGCCACCATTTCCTACTCCAGCGGATTTTCCCCACCCAGGGACAGCACCCACGTCTCTTGCATCATGCTACCTGGGAAAGCATGCATTAGATTAGAGACTTAAATTGTGAAAAGTCATCCTGTACATATGGTAGAATCTCAATAAATTGTTGATGTTCAGTGACATTTGACAGTTGATGTTTCTGATATTTCCAAGGCCTAAAATAGCATTGTGATATCATTGAATTGGGTGGTTGAAAATATATCTTTTTTTCTAGGTTTTTGAAGAGCAGGTTTCAGCACTAACTTAATCCTTTAAAGAGTCAGGGAATTTCTTGTGCCTATGCAATGTCATACTAGAATCAGTTCAGTTCAGTCGCTCAGTCGTGTCCGACTCTTGCGACCCCATGAACCGCAGCACACCAGGCCTCCCTGTCCATCACCAACTCCCGGAGTTCACTCAAACTCACGTCCATCGAGTCAGTGATGCCATCCAGCCATCTCATCCTCTGTCGTCCCCTTTTCCTCCTGCCCCCAATCCCTCCCAGCATCAGAGTCTTTTCCAATGAGTCAACTCTTCACATGAAGTGGTCAAAGTACTGGAGTTTCAGCTTTATCATCATTCCATACTAGAATAACCCAAACCAAATGACCCATGCTAAAATGACATCATAACCCTTTCTCTGGGAGCATGTGCTAAAATAATTCAAACTAAATAATAAATGTGTACTAAAATAACCCAAGTCAAATAACTCATACCAAACTAATCAACACACTCTTTCACTGGAAACATATAAAAACACAGACTAAATTTAAACATACATAATTTAAATGTGTAGCTGAGATTGTTAGATATAGAATTTCTCAGGTACCAAGAGAGAAGGAGTGCTGAAAAGACACTGAAATAACTGTGTGAGGAAATGATGTGGCTCTTTTTTTTTTTCTTTCTGGCCACGCTATGTGGGATCTTAGTTCCCTGACCAGGGGTCAAACCTGTGCCCCCTGCTTTGGAAGCATGAAGTCTTAACCACTGGACTGCCAGGGAAGCCCCCTCTGGCTCTTTGATGTTGGAAGGAGTTGAAAGGAAGGGAAACTGGCATTTGGGAAGGATTGTGATCAATAACCCAGAGCAGTGGTTCTCAAATTGTATAATTTTGCCACCCTTCCTTTTTAGTCCCTGCCTTGACACATTAGACAATATTTGGAGGCATTTTTGGTTGCTACAACTGTGAGGGTGCTCTGGTGTGGGCAGTGTTAATAGCATCTAGTGGGTGGAAGCTAGAAATTCTGCAAATCATCCTACAGTGCATAAGAAAAGCCACCAAGAAAAAGAGAATCATATGGTATCAAAATCAATAGTGCTCAAGTTGATATATTCTGGCTTGATGACTGGGGGCTTATGCCCACTGGGACGGTGAGGGAAGATTTTGGTCTAGAGGTATGGAAGTTTAGAACTGAGACTCCCAAAATGAGTCTTAAGCCTGTATGTGAACTATCCTAAGTTGAAAGGAGAATCACAAAAGAAAAACAAATCACAAAATTTGCCAGTGAGATATTTTGTTCTTTTCCTTTTTTTCTGGAATAAGGATTAAGAAAATTCCCATGAGCCTAAGCCACCTCTCAGTTTCTGGTTCACATTTACTGGCTATATTCTTTGGATTTCAAATATTTAGAGAATAAAATGAACACTGATTCTAAATATGTGATATTACTGGGAATGTTTTGCTGAAGGATACACAGAATACTCCCTGGCAGGATAATTTCAAAATCTATGCTACAAAGGGATATTCACAGAAAGAAAAGAAAAAAGGGGACAGAGATTAGTTCACAGTAAAATTTTTAAAAGTTGAACAATGCACTAAAAGAGATCTTTGGCACATTCAACCTATAGGGATATTAAAGTCCATAACACTCAAGGTAATAAAATAATTTTGAAAGGAAAACAAACACATTAGGTTTAATACCATCAACATATTTAATAATATTTAAAATTCTATGAAACTTCAGGCACTGTGAAAGAAGTGGACCTGTAAAAAGAAGCAAATCAAACCTTTAGAAATGAAAAAAAACTCAATGAAATAAAAAACTCGATCAACAATTTAAATAGCAAATTAGATACAAATAAAGAGAGAATAGTGAACTGAGATAAACTTTGAGCAATTAGGTAGAATACAGCAGAGGTTGGGGGGGAACCTCAGTAATGTTGGAAAATATGAGAGGTTAAGAAAGAGTTCAGAATAAAAAATGTCAAAATGTATATAGTAGGAATTTTTAAGGAAAAACTGGAAAATTGGGGAGATATCATATTCACAATAATGGAACTTGTAAAGCTGGATTGGCTGCTTTGAACAAACTCTCATGCTGACAACAACTAAAAATTGTATATGAACTCTGGCAAAAGGTCTCTGTGAAATTTAGAAGAGCTAACATGTTAATAATAAACCGGTGGTCAGAATCTTAGAGAAAACGAAATCCAGAGAGAAATCTGCTTCTTGGTAAACTCAATGAGCAGTGAGGGTTTGCTGGTCTCAGCTAAGAGGCTAAGAATCTTCTCATAGTATAGTCTCATTTCCCTTTTCTTGTCTTTAGGCTACTGGTGTCACGTGCTTTATTTATAGCAATGTTACAAATCATGTTATATATGTCATTGTTGTTACTGTATTTTTAATAATTTTTAAAAGAGGTTTATATAATAAGAATATATCTTATATGTCATATTTAATCGTATTGCTTAGGTATTAGTCATAAATAAATATTTCCTGTGGTTTCACCAAATTGGGAAAATTTCACGCATTAGTTCTTCAGATATTTTTGGCCCACCTCCCCCTCTTTTTTTGAGACTCTAATCAATGTATATTAGGCTATTTGAAGTTATTCCACAATTCACTGACATTCTTTGCATCTCAGTTTCTAATACCATGCCAAGTTCACTAAGCTTTTCTTTCACCCTACCTCATCAATCAATAATCCCAAACAATGTCTTTTTTATTACAGGTATTGCAGTTTTTTATCTTCAGAAGTTTCATTTATATCTTTTAAATATCTCCTTATCTAACTTTTTGAATGTATATCATATAGTCATAATAGGGCTTCCCAGGTGGTGCTAACGGTAAAGAACTTGCCTACTAATGCAGGAGACCCAAGAGACACAGGTTGGATCCCTGGAGAAGGAAATGGCAACCCACTCCAGTATTCTTGCCTGGAGAATCCCATGGGCAGAGGAGCTTGACGGACTACAGTCTTTAGGGTCCCAAAGAGTTGGACATGACTGAAGCGACTTAGCATCCATGCAATATGTCTTCTCTGCTGAGTGTAACATCTTTATTGGTTCTGCATCAGTTTCAATTAATTGAGAACTTTTTAAAATTATAGGTCGTATCTCCTGGTAATCTTTGATTGAAGGTCAGACATGGTAAATTTTATCTTGTTGATATCAGATATGTTTGCATTTCTAAAATTTTCTAATTTTTTTTTTCTGCCACGCTGTTTAGCTATTTCAAAGCAGTTTGATCCTTTGAGTTTTCCTTTTATAATCTGTTAGACCTGTCCAGAGCTATGCTCTGTTGACGACTGGTTATTCCTCATTTCCTGAGAGGGGACCCAATGCCCTGCTGTTTACACGTTTCTCAGTCAGGCTAGTGATGATGGCTGGAGAAGGCACCCACTGCAGTACTCTTGCGTGGACACTCCCATGGACGGAGGAGCCTGGAAGGCTGCAGTCCATGGGGTCTCTGAGAGTCGGACACAACTGAGTGACTTCCCTTTCACTTTTCACTTTTATGCATTGGAGAAGGAAATGGCAACCCACTCCAGTGTGCTTGCCTGCAGAATCCCAGGGACGGGGAAGCCTGGTTGGCTGCTGTCTATGGGGTTACACAGAGTCGGACACGACTGAAGCGACTTAGCAGCAGCAGCAGCAGCAGCAGTGATAATGGCTACTATTTCCAGCCCCGGGTAAGTTCAAGCATTGTTCTCCAATCCAGTCTATGTGTCAGCCCCTGGGCTCTAGTAATTTTCAATATGCCTGTGTTGATCAGTCCTCTGCTTAATGTGCAAAGAAAATGCCGCACCTCTGTTTGAGCCCTCAGTCCTGTCAACGCTGCCCTGTCCATTGCTCCCACTGTCAGCACTATCTCTGAAACTTAGCAAGTCTGCTTGGCCTCTCCTGGATTCCCTCTACCTGTTAAACTGAAGCCCAGAATCATTAAGGCAGTGAGATGGGGCACTTGTAGGATTTACCTCATTTATTTCTTGTCTCTCAGGGAATACTTTGAAAGTGAAAGTAAAGGTCATTCAGTTGTGTCTGGCTCTTTGCGACCCCATGGACTATACAGCCCACAGAATTCTCCAGGCCAGAATACTGGAGTGGATAGCCTTTCCTTTCTCCAGGGCATCTTCCCAAACCAGGGATCGAACCCAGGTCTCCATGAGGTCGCAAAGAGTCGAGCAAGACTGAGCAACTTTCAGTTTCACTTTTAAAGTGTTCCTGAGAGACAGGAAATAAATGAGGCAAGTCCTACAAGACCCCCATCTCACTGCCTTAATGTTTCTGGGCTACAGTTTAACAGGTAGAGGGAACACAGAAAGGGCTAAGCAGATTAAGGCAGTGAGATGGGGGGGCACTTGCAGGACTTACCTCATTTATTTCCTGTCTCTCAGGGAACAATTTTCCATAGGGTATGTATGGCGTCTTCAAAATAGATGTTTCATATAATTTGTCTTCCTGGTTGCTTTGGATGGAAACTTATATCTGGTCCTTTTTCTTCTATCTAGGGCAGAAATGGAATTCATGTGCATTATATTTTAATTATCCATCAGAGATAAACATCTAGTTGCCTCCAACTCTATTAAAACAAAGAGAACCAAGGAAATATTTTTGTCCTTGTCCACTGATGCTTAAGAATTGGAGCGGACGTGTTGAGGGGAGACAATGTATATTTCCAGAAGTCAGATTATGGTCTATTTTTCTGCCATAAGCGTAGAATAAAGGATATATATTTTATTATATTTTGCCCAGTGGCCCTGTCTTCTGTGTTGGTTATGCCATTTAAAAAATATATACTTTTATATACAATCTAATATATTCCCCCACTTGTTTTTATTCATGTTTTAATAACCACTTTTCCTTTCATAACATTTAAAATAATTTATGCATATATTTGTCAGATGATCATCTCCCATCCTACTATAAAGACCATATACCTTTTATTTCCCTTGATACTTCTAAGACCTAACAGAGTGAATACTGCATAGGAAAAGGGTTCTAGACATTTTCCAAAGAATGAATAAGAGGATAATTTCTGGCCATCCAGAGTTAATAAATAAGATTTCTGGCTTTTCAAAAGCCACAATATTTAGGCAGAGATTAAGTAAAGGGCAGTACATTGGAGAATTTTAATCTGATTCAATTTCTAATTCTATTTTATTTTAATAGTATGAGAATGCAGTCATACAATAGTGATAAAATGAATGTTTAAGTGGCTTTGGCTATGAAAAATTAGAGTTTATTGGTGAAACTCTGGAGGAACTTTCATTAAAGTTAAGAACAAGAAAAGTATATTCATTATTATCTCTATTATTTTTTTCTAAAGTTATACCAGATAATAGAGGAAAAAGTAAACAAAAGATTTAACTACTGAAGGGGAGACAAAATTTGCCAACGTTTCTAGTTGCTTCAATTACCCTCCTAGAAATTTATTAGTATAAAGTAAAAATTTGCTTCAGGTCATAATATTGGAAGTTATGGTAAGCTGAATAAGCCCTCCAAAGATATCCAGGTTTTTATTGTTGGAACCTGTGAATATTACCTCATGATAAGGATCCTTATATAATTAAGGATGTTGCAATAGTAAGATTTTCCTGGACTATCTGTGTAGGCCCTAAATATAATCACAGGAATTTCCCTGGTGGTCCAGTGACTAAGACTCCACACTCCCAACACAGGGGACCAGTTTCCATCCACGTGTCACGACTAAGAGGTCACATGTCACAGCTAAAGATCCCAGATGCCGCAGCAAGACCCAGGGCAGCCAAATAAATAAATTAATTCAAAAAGGAATGTTAAAAAAATTCACAAATGTCCTAATAAGCAGGAGACTGCATTACAGAAGAAGCTGATATGATGATTGGGAGCAGAGGGACACAGACAAAGAAATTCACAAAGGTTTGTTGCTAACATTGAAGACAAACTAGGTATCGGTATCGTGAGACTACAGATGGGAGGAATGCAGCTCAAGAGCCTGGAAAAGACAAGGGAAGGGCCTCGCCCCCAGGGGCTGAGAGGAAGCACGGCTGACCCTGCAGTCCAGGGAAACCCCTGTTTGGATTTCTGACCTCCAGGATTTTCCGAGAATAAACTTGTGCTGCTTTGTGTCTCCACTTTTATGATCGTTTATGGCAGCGGCGGGCTTCCCTGGTGGCTCAGTGGTAAAGAATGCCTGCAGTGCAGGAGACATGGTATCGATCCCTGGGTTGAGAAGATGCCCTGGAGAAGGGAATGGCAAGCCACTCCAGTATTCTTGCCTGGGAAATGCTATGGACAGAGGAGCCTGACGGGCTACAGTCCATGGGGCAGTAAAAGAGTCAGTGCGACTTGGTGACTAAACAACAATCTGTGTAGGCCCTAAATATAATCACAGGAATTATATTATCAGCAGCAATAGGAGATGAATACAGAAGAAAAGAGACTCCTTTCATGAGATCTGGAGAGAATTTCGCACATTTTTGGATGAACTTTATCAGGTACATCCTTTAAATAGCTTTGAAAAGTTTATCTAGGATTGTAAAAAGAGATGTACTCAGAAGTGTGATACTGTTACTTTTTTCAATCCATGTAAAGCCTATGTTTCATTCCAATCAATATTTTATATAATTTTTGAGTTTTCAAAAATTATTCTGTATTTCATATGGAAAAATAGATCTGGGAGAACAGATGATAAGAAAAAATTGAAAGAGAAGAATAAATGGAGGCCAAGGGGAAATCTGACTGGCATTAGCAGATGTAATTGCCAAATATGAAAGCGTCTTTGACAATGAAGGTGTCTGTTTTCCAAACCCTGATCTCTGATTATGTTGTGTTTAAACAAGAGAATCATTCTCAATGGAACCAGATTTTTACAAGGCAACAACAACCTCATGTATATATATAAACATTTAGCATCTGATAAATGTGACATTTCAAATAGTGGAGAAATTATGAATTATTCAGTAAATCATGCTGGGACAATTAGTTATTCTGTGGAGAAATTATATACTCTATGCCAAAACAAATTTCAGAAAGATTAAAAAATGAAATCTAAAAGTAAAACAGTAAATAAATAAGAAAACCTTTCTAAAAATAAATTCAAAGGCAGAACTCATTTAAAATATTGATATACTCAAATACCAGCAGTTAAAAATATTTGTATTTCAAAAAGTAGGCAAAAATAAACAAAAGGAAAAGGAATAAAGTAAGCTTGAAAAATATATTCAAAAATTTAACAGGAAAAACTATTTTTATATAAGAAGAGTTTTCATATATTAATAATCAACAGAGTGACTACTCCAATAAAAATGGGTAAAGGACAGAAATAAATTACTCAGTAAAAATATACAGACGGCCATTAAACTTTGGGGAAAAAAGCTCAATCTCATTCGCAATAAAAATGCAAATCTAAACAAGGAGGTTCTATTTTGCCTTCCAAATTGGTAAAGATGGAAGGGGAGAGGGAATTATACAGAGTAGCAATTACCATTTTATAAAACAAACATATATTAGTGTTATAATAAAAATATATAGTAAAAACAAATAGTAAAGGAGAAATTTCAAGAAATCTTTGCTCTCCTTTCCTGACTGGGCTAGTCATTCATTTATTCAGTTAATACATATTGGACAATTATTCTCTTCCTGGAACTTGAAGTCAAGAACCTCAAATCATATTATAACTGGATGTGTTTGTGTGATGGAGGGTGGAAGGTGAGAGGAAAGAGGCAAGCAAAGCCACATTAACAACCCAAGTATAAGTACTAGGGGCTGCAGGGAGATGGAGAAGGCCTATCTCAAGGAAACCAGGAAAGAGTTGATGGGAGGTGGTGCTTTAGTTAAGTTTCATGGGCTTGAAGGACTAAAAGGAGTCTAAGAGTTAAGAAAGAGGTGTGTACTTTCCTAGTGCTCCAGGGCTTGGGACTTCCATTTCCAGGGCAGGGAGGATGGGTTCAGCCCCCGACTGGAGAGCTGAAATACCACATGCCTCGCAGCCAAAGAACTGAAAACATAAAACAGAAGCAGTATTGTAACAAATTCAATAACCTCTTTAAAAATGGTCCACATCCAAAAAGAGAGAGAGGGGAGGGAGAGGCCTTTTTGAGGGAGGAGGAACGACAGGAAGGGGGGGAGCATGACCCCTGAGGGAAGTGCAGTTCAGCACCCTTCACACATCGGTAAGGATGAGTTCAGCTAGGGTTGTCACGGAATTCTTGTTTGCCAGGTTTAGGATGCGGGACTTTATTCTGTAACTCCTGAAGCTTCTCTGAAAGTTTTCATAAGAAGGTGGTAAGATCTTATAATCTAAGGGAGGGACAGAAACTCGATGAATACTGGGAAAGAGTTAACATTGAGAAAAATATATCTGTGTCTTTGGCCACGTATATCCTTCCATTTGTTTTTTAAAATAGATAGATTGTATTTATTTATTTTCAATGTGACAGTATTTTTATTTATATTTTTGGCCTTGCAGTAGAGCATGAAAAAAAGTGAAAGTGGAGTTGCTCAGTTGTGTCCCACTCTTTGCAGCCCTATGGACTGCACCAGGACCCACCAGGCTCTTCCTCCATCCATGGGATTTTCGAGGCAAGAATACTGGAGTGGGTTGCCATTTTCTTCTCCAGGGGATCTTCCCAACCCAGAGATAGAACTCAGGTCTCCCATGCTGCAGGCAGAGTCTTTACTGATCCTGACTCCCCGACCAGGGGTTGAACCTGCACCCTCTGCACTGGAAGTTTGGAGTCTTAATCACTGAACTACCAGGTGAGTCACCAATTCATTAATTCTTTATTAAACAAGGATTGTTGAGCTCTCTTGGTGGCTCAGTAGGTAAAGACTCTGCCTGCAATGTGGGAGATGCAGGAGATGCTGGTTCAATCTCTGGGTTGGAAAGACCCCCCGGAGGAGGAAATGGCAACCCACTCCAATATTCTTGCCTGAAAAAATCCCATGGACAGAGGAGTCTGGTGGGCTATAGTCCAAAGGGTCAGACATGACTGAATGACTGAGCAGAAAAAAACCGTTGCGCTCTCACTGCACACTCACTGAGGAATCCGAGGGGTATTCAGCACAGTGGTTGCCTGGGTGAAGAGAGAGAGAAGGAGGCAGGAAGGGAGACATGTTGCAGTAGAGGCTGAGATAGACCCCGCTGAGGAGAGAGGGTGGTAGGCAAGGCTTCTTGGAAGTGCTGACACATTTATTGCACATTTGCTGACCAAATGGCTCCAAGCATAGAGCAATCAATCAGCATGCAGAGTTCACCCTAGAAAGAGCCACCCTGATCTGATACATGGCCTCACCCACAGCTGTGGATTTTGAACTCCTTTGAGAATGGATAACAGGGAACCTTTTCTCCAGCTTTGGGTGCCCTGATGCCTTAGTGCTTCAGCAACTCAAATCCAGATAGGGCTGCCTTAATATTTTGAATTTTACTGAGGGATTCAATCATTTTGTTCTTTCTCTTTCAGTATGTCATTGTAAATAATTCTAGTTTTAAACACCATCCAAGGTACATTTTAAACAAGGATTATAATAATTTTCCTCCCCCTACAAATAAACAGGCTGAAAAAAAACCGAAAGGAAATGCAAATAGAAAAAGAAGGAGGAAGGGAGAGGAAGAGAGAAAAACAGGGGAGAGAAGGAAAGAGGGAGAGATGAAAGGAAGGAGAGGAAGAGAGAGCGCAAGGACCAGGAGTCTCTTGGGAATAAGTATCTGATACTTTTTTTATTCCTTGTTTTCTCTCCAGGTAGATGTGGAATTACTATGATTGGAGTGCTGACTGGGGACTTAGCCCTGGAGCTTGCCAGAACTGGGAAATCAAAATAAGAGACCTGAACAATAGTCCACAAAACTCTGGCATGATGCATTTATTCCTGACCATTGTGCTGAATCTTTTTAAAGATTGTTTTAATACTTCTTAGTAGAACTAAACTATCTTGGTCTTTAAATAGGGGGAAAAAAGGCCCTCTTTCCTCCCATCCCATTTGCTAAGTGTATTGTTTACCAAGAGAAATAAAGGGATACAGGGAAATGAGGGTGAAAGGAGGTGGATCAGTTTCTATTCACAGACTCACTCTGGCTTGCCTCTGCCCTCTGCAGCCTCTGCAGCCCAGAACGCTTCCCAGCTGAGTTCCTGCCACCTTATTCTATGAGCTGGGCTGGCCCCATGACATTTCAACAGGAGCATTTGGATCAGGCTCACATAGAGACACTGACATTTTGCAAGTTCATCAGAAAGGCAAACTTTAACCCACAGTTGTTCTTTCCAAGAGCAATTTTCGGTTTTCTCTGAATAGCCCAAATTGAAGTGAGTGAGAGGTAGATTGAGAGAAAACGAAATAATTTTTCTGATTAAAAAGGTGGTGAATGAACCCCTGCTTTCACTGACTGCCTGTCATCCACAAAGCACTCTAATCTGCTAGCTGGAAAGGATGTCTTACTCTGCTGAACCTAAGGAGTCCTCTAACCCATATGTCATTTATCACTTTTCCTTTCCAATCTTGCTATACAGGTGTTATCCCAGTTGTACAAGTCAGGTCCTAACAAAAAACAGAAAGCACATTGATCTGGGATGTTGAAAACAATCTGATGAAGAGACTATTACAAAAGTAAGGACAGGGTTAAGGAGACCAGCAAGTGAGGCTGAGGTATCCAGGGACTAATCACAGCAAGAAGCCATTACTACTCTATACCTGAAGGGGAAGGATAGGAAAAGGAATGGTAAGATTTAGGTGAGAGTGACAACTAGGAATGAGGCTGACCTCTCCTCAATTCAGTTCAGTTCAGTTGCTTAGTCATGTCCAACTCTTTGTGACCCCATGGACTACAGCACATCAGACTTCCCTGTCTATCACCAACTCCTGGAGCTTGCCCAAACTCATGTCCATTGAGTCAATGATGCCATCCAACCATCTCATTCTCTGTCGTCTCCTTCTCCTCCTGCCTTCAATCTTTCCCAGCATCAGGGTCTTTCCAATGAGTCCGTTCTTCGCATCAGGTGGCCAAAGTATTGGAGTTTCAGCTTCAACATCAGTCCTTCCAATGAATATTCAGGACTGATTTTCTTTAGGACTGACTGGTTGGATCTCCCTGCAGTCCAAGGGACTGTCAAGAGTCTTCTCCAACACCACAGTTCAAAAGCGTTAGTTCTTCAGTGCCCTCCCCTAGTGGCAGTCATCAACATTGCCAGAAACATCACACTTAGACAAGGAGCAAGTGTGTGTATGGATGACTGGAAGCGGGGGATGGATGGGGATGAGGGAGAGGGGGATAAATATCCTGAAATCTTTCCAGTTATGGCCTCTGATCTCCTGCTGGTGCCTTCCATTCTATTCTGTCAATTGAACCCAATCAGGAAGAAACCCGGAGCTCTAGATTGCTCAAAGTCAGCCTGTGGTGGGTCCGGAGTAGAACAGAGATGGGTGGAGAATGGGTCACGCATGGGAGCTGGCAGACATAATTACCAAACCATCTGAATTCCTTTAATGCATGGAATTAGGTAAAAATCCATAAGCACATTTTCTTTTCTGTTGATGAGTCAAGCACATTTGTGCAGTCCGTAGGGAAGTTATCAGGAGTAGGGGTAGTCTTTGTGCAGCTATTGAGCACTATGATTACATTATTGTAATAATATAATGATGATCATTATCCACTATTAAACTTCAAGTTAATTAAGGAAGAGATCCCATCTTGGTTTATTTCTATATCTAATCCCTATATCCCTATTTCTCATCAGTGCTGTGGTGGGCACTCCCATCAGAGTGGGCACTTTCAAATATTTATCATAGAAAACAAACATTTACAGAGAGGAAGCTCTTAATTTAGCATTAGTAAGAGCATCTATTAACCAGTACATCCTCTTGGAAATCTGTAGCAAATAGTTTTTCTCTAACTCAGATGCTGATAAAGTTTTGTAGAAATATTCTGATGGCTGGACCATGTTGGTTAAAATGGACTCTGAAGGCCACTTGAATCCTTGTGAAGATACTTTCAAGAAGAGTAAAATACAATACATATAAAATTAGAGAAAAAAGGAAAGAAAGCCCATTACAGAAACTATTGAAACAGACATAAAAGAAATACAGATTTGAATATTTCATTATGAAACAAATCCCATATTTGTATTAGAGAAATAATCCTACTAATACTGTGTTATAAGCAGTTGCAAAGTACTTTTATAGAGAGTACAATTGAAAAAGAATGTTAACCTAGGTATCTGTTAAACTTGCTAAACGTGTTTAAGAGAAGATGAGAGACATCCTTGTTCTGACTCTTCTGTCGGGAAAAAGACCTCATTAAATAATTCTGACCACAGAAAAGACAGTGGGATACAGAGGGGAGAAGCTAATAATAAACTTGAATCTCATCACACTCATAATCAGTGGTCAAGACAAACGTAAGATTGTTCATTGATCAACGTGTGATGCATAGGGAAGTGGCAATCCCTTGACCTAGCTCCAGCAAGCTATTAGAGAAATGATGGTTCACTGGCAAATACATTTCAGAAATTGGTATGGTTGGAGGCAAATGTTCATCTGGATAGACACCTAAGCCAGGTTCTTCTGGGTAAGTGCATCTGTGATCACCAAAATAATAGCATGTCCATATGAAAATGATGAGAACATATCAGTATTACTAGTAGGCAATTCTAGTGTTGGGATATGGTCTCAGGATATGGTCTCTAAGCAGGCTTCCAGCATGAATACAGTTGTCACAGATAGTGAAGTCTTGTATGTCATCACTGATATAAAGGCCATGTGAATATGTGGAATAAGTGCAGGGGGCTGCCTGAGCTGCACGTTGCCAGGAGTAACTTTGCAATGCTGGCCTCTGTGACTAGGATGTATAACTGATACTTCAGCACAAATCGACTGTGTCTCTTCCATACTTCCGCTTCTAGGTCCCTGGATCTCTTGAAAGTTTCACTTAGAGCTTCTGTTGATCTTCTACTCTGATTCATTTGTACCAGCATCAACTGAAGATGAAAGGCTATGGAACTGAGGATTCATTTGGGCAGATGAAGTTACACCCTCCAACTGGATACTCTAGATTTCCTTGAAAACAATTTCTCATCAGGACTTTGGCTGCTTGGCACACATGATACAGAAAAAGTGAAGGCTAAAACGTCTTCTTCATTCTAAGTCTATATGAAATATTTGAGGCTGTTGGTTCTCCTTGTTACTGTGTGGCCCTGAAGACAGTCTTAATGATAATGGCCATGTGAGACAGCAATTGCCGCATTTGGCTGTAGGGAGAGACAAGAGTGACGGATCCCTTTTTAAAAGTTAACTTTTTATTTTGAGATAATTATAGGTTCCTATGCAGTTGTAAGAAATAGTAAAGAGAATTCCATGTACCCTTTACCCAGTTTCCCCCATGGTGACATTTTTCAAAACTATAATATCACAACCAGGATATTTATTTTTATTTTTTATTTTATGGCAGCACTATTTGGCATGTGGGATCTTAGTTCCTGACCAGGGATCTAACCTGTGCCCCCTACATTGGAAGCATGGAGTCTTGATCACGGGACCATCAGGGAGGTCCCCACAACCAGGATATTTGCATGGTTTCTGCCAATCTTATTCAGAGTTTCCCAGTTTTACTTGTACTTATTTGTGTGTTTGTGTGTGTGTGTGCTTTTAGCTCTACACAATTTCTTCACATATGTAAGTTTGCTGTAGCTACCAGGACAAGCAAGAATCAGACTGTTTCCATCACTGCAAGTTTATTCTTGTTGCTCAGTACCCACTTTCCTTCTTCTACCCTCTCCACTCCCATTTCTAACCCCTGGCAACCACTAATCTTTTCTGCATTTATTAAAGATCATATCACATTTTTAATGTAAATGGAATCATACCATGTTCATGTTTTAGAATTCACTTTCTTTTTTTGGCCCAGCATAATTCTCCAGAGATTCATCCAAGTTGTGTGAATTGTATGGCCTGTTCTCCTTTATTGCTGATTAGTATTCTATGCTATGAATATACTACAGTTTCCTTAACCATTTACCCATTGAAAGACATCTGGGTTGTTTCCAGTTTTTTGCTATTACGAGTGAAGCTTTTATGAACATTCGTGAATGGTTTTATGTAAACATAAGGTTTTATTTCCCTGGGATAAATGACCAAGAGTTCAATCACCAGACCATATAGTAGTTACATATTTTCTTCTTTAAGAAATTGAAAAACTTTCTTCTGGAGTGTCTGCACTACACTGCATTCTCACCAGCAATGTATGAACATGACTTCATGTCACCAGGAGTGCAATCACTGGGTTGTATGTGGTCACGTGTTTAGTCTTATGAGAAACAGCATACTATTTTCCACACCAATCAGCAATGTATTAGTGACTGAGTTTTTCTGTACACTTGCCTACATTAAATGTTGTCAGTATTTTATATTAGCCATTTTGCATTTCTCTGATCATTAATGATCTTGAATATCTTGCCATCTGATTATTTGTCATCTGTATATCCTCTTTGTTGAAATGTTTGTGTATGTCTTTTATCTATTTTCTAACTAGATTTTTTTTTCATTACTGAGTTATGAGAATTGTTTATGTTTTTTAGGTACTAGTCTTTTGCCAGATATGTGACTTGCAATATTTTCTCCCTTTCTATAGCTTATCTTTCCATTCTTTTAATAGGGTCTTTAGCATAGTGAAAGTTTTAATTTTGATGAGGTTCAATTTACCAGTTTTTCCTTTTAATGATCATACTTTTGGTGTAAAGACCAAAAACTCTTCTGCTGGGGTTTTATCTTGTTCCTTTGTCTGGAAGTTCCTCTCCTGCCTCATTGTATCTGAGTTGCCTCTTGCACTTTTATGTGTGTGATATATTAGTTACATTTCCTGGCCTTGGAGAAGCGGCCTCTGAGAAGGTGTCTTATGCGTTTCAGCACTCCCCTCTTGTCATGCTATGCTCCTCACCCAAGCTATATGCTCTAGGGGTTTCCCCTAAAAGGGCTCCTTGGGGCCTTCTGTTTTTGGCAGGCTGACTGTGTGGGTGGTCTTGGAGGCTTGGTTGGCCCCTAACCCAGTTGCTTGTCAGGCCCTGCCTTGTGTGCATGCTGCCGGCTGCTGGTTAGTAGGTCCTGCTCAGGAGGTGACTGATGGCAAGACCCCAGGGGACCTGAGGGCTAGTGCTGACTCACGGATGGATGGAGTCAGGGTTCAGAAGACTCCAGTGCCCCTAACTGGTGGGTAAAGCCAGGTCCTGGGGTCAGTGCTGGATTACCTATCGGCAGCACCAGGTCCTAATGCTTGCTGCAGGGTCTGGGGGGGTCCCAGAGCTGGTGTCACATCGCTTGGGGGAGCAGTTCCTGACACAGTTGGGTATGGGGTCACAGATGTGCTGAAGCTTGTGTTGGCCTGTTAGTGGGCAAGACCAGGACCCACTTGGTCCCAGAGCAGTTTCTGGCCTGCTAAGGGCAGGCTGTGTCTGAAGCCTGGGGGATTGTGTTTTCCCTGTGTCTGTCTGATGTCTGGCCCCTGGTGGGTGAGGCTGGTCTAGAAGCTTGTGCGTGTTTTCTGGAGGACAAGGCCAGTGCCTGCCCACAGGCGGGTGGGCCTTGTCTGGAGGGGGCTGTAGATTCAGGAAGTCTTTAGGAGTATGTGCTGATGGGACTGTGTCCCTGCCCAGCTGTTTGGCCTGAGGCATCCTGGTGAGGACACCTCCAGGATCTCAGGTGGGGCCAAGTGTGGCCAGGTGTTGCGGCTAATGAGCTAACAACGCCTCTAGCACCAGCTTCTAGAACGAGCTCCTAAATATGGCCCCCGCTGCCACGCCCTCTCACCTCTTGCCTCTCCGGGGGACTCTCCTAGAAGAAGCAGGTAGGTCCAGCCCAGACGGCCAGCCCAGGTTCCTATCAAATTACAGCTTTTGTGCTGTGTTCCCATGCATATGAGATTTTGTATGCACTGTTTAAGAGTGACATCTCTATTTACATCCCTTTCCCCACTCGGGTCCTGTGGGGCTCCCAGATTTAAGCGCCGCTGGTCCTCAAAGCCAAATGCTCTGGGGGCTCATTTTGCTGGGGCAGGGCTCTGGGGCTGGGGAGCCTGACTGCAGCTCAGAACTCACTCCTGGGGTAGAACCTCTGCATGACAATTATTCTCCGGTTTGATGGTCTCTCACCCCAGGGTGTGTGGAACTTGATCGTATCCCGGGTCTGCCCCTCCTACCTGGCTCCTTGTGGTTCCTTTTTCATGTTTTGTTATAGACAATCGTTCCTGGTAGGTTCTGGGCTTGTTCATCAACAGTTCTGCAGATAGTTGTGGTTTTGGTGTGCTCCTGGGAGGAGGTAACTCAGGGTCTGCTATCTTGAACATTCTCTGAGAACAGACTTCTCTGGTCCCTGCTATTTCCTTTGGTCTCTGAAATCCTGAGACAACATTGAGCCTATCCAGGAAGTTACTCAGTACTGGGTCACAAAATTTGGAAAACAGTTGTAATAGCTAATGTTACCGAATTAAGTTGTAGGAACCCTGCTAGAGCCCTAGCCTGGCAGATGCTCCCTGCCTGAGGGAGGTGGGGAGTGGGGTTGGTGGGCACAGTGTTCTTTTTCCATTGGGGCTGGAGCAGCCAACAAGGAAACTGAAGCTAAAATCAGTTAAAAATGGACACAGCACAAGCTTCATGGGTGGTGAAAGAAAGGAGAGGCAGCAACTACATTCACACATCAACTTCTCACCTACTTTGTGAGGATTTAATTTTAAAGATTAAAGACAAAAGCAGAAGGAGTGAGCCTAATGATGGGGAGGCATATTCATTAGTCAGCTGGGGAAAGCCCAGGGCTCTTTTGAGGGAGCGGGTTGCCATCCTCTTTTTACCCCTTTTTTGTCCTTTATATCCAGTCATGGCATTTAATGTGCATGAGGGCTAAGTTGCTTTAGTTGTGTCCCTTTGCAACCCTTTGGACTATAGCCAGCAGCCTCTTTTGTCCACGGGATTTTTTTAGGCAAGACTACTGGAGTGGGTTGTCATTTTCTTCTCCAGGGGATCATCTTCTGTGACTCCTGCATTGCAGGCAGATTCTTTACCTGCTGAGCCATCAGGGAAGTCCATTGTTTAATATGCTGATGTAGTAAAATCAAGTTATGTTGAGACTCAGGACCTATTAGAGGTCAGATTCATGCCCTCTTGGTCCCAGCTGATTCCATCTGATTTTTTGTTTAATTTCTTCATTTGTTGCTTTCTTTCTTATCTCTGGATCCTTTAACTTAAAAGGTTTATGTTAATTCCTGCTCAAGGTGGTGGACAGTAGGTTTTGAGCAAGGACAGAGCTGTTAAAGGTAGGGGTTGATGGATGTGGAGCAAAGACCCGGAGCAGCTCTGGCAATGCTAATAGAATTAAAGGAATAAAATGCAGGCTCTGGGGTCTCAAGGGGAAGAAGAAAGAATGCTTTTCTTCTCTCCTTTCATCTTTTATCTCTGCTTATCTCTTTATGTTGAACTCACTTTTTGCTGTTGTAAAGAAACTTTTTCAATGGGACTGTGTTGGGTCTGACTGTCAGCTTAAATTGATAATATTAGAATACCATGAACTCCTAACAAGACAGAAAGTGTATTGCTTGGGAATTCTGGGAGAAAAGTTCTTGGAAGGATGATGACTGGCTGGACTTAGGTTCAGAGATTATCCGTCAGACAGTATCTGTGGTGAGAGAAATGGAGTATTCTAACTGGAATGGGGAGCTGTGACTGAGACCGTTATGACCGACACTACACATGTCATGGGGCAAGTGAAAGCTTAATTCTGCAACCTCAGGGGCTTTTTTTTTTTTTTTTTTTTCTTTCCGAAGACTATCTTAAAAGATGACCTATTTAGAATACGAACCTTGTCTTGATTGAGGTACATCCAAGTATTTTCAGTATTTCTAATGTGTCTTTAAACTATTTTGGTAGTATCATCTTCTATGACAGTGATTGGTAACATCACTGGTCAGTCCCTTGTAATGGAAAGTAAACACCCACCACTTGGTATTAAAGAAAAGTTACAGGTGAGCCCTTTAGATGATATTTGCTCACTATGTTGACACATGGGTCCTGGTGTCCAGAGGATTCAGGAAGGACCTGTTTGGCAGATATACCAACTAAAAGTGACAGCACCTGTCATAGTGACCTTTAGTACTTCCCTCTAGCTCTGTCTCTGTGAGGATCAAGCTCAACTTTCCCCAAGCCAGTTTTTGGCCTTCTCTCATCTGTTGTGTTTCACATATGGAATGCCCTACACATCTCCTAATTGTTACGCTTCTGTCAAATCACTCTTCTCTACAATCAGTCCTCTAAAAACCATGGAATTCTTTCTCTGAAACCTGAAGTCACTTTATTTTCTTCTGTCTACCTTTGCCAGCAAAGTTCTATCTAGTCAAACCTATGGTTTTTCCAGTAGTCATATATGGATGTGAGAGTTGGATTACAAAGAAAGCTGATGCTTTTGAACTGATGCCAAAGAATTGATGCTTTTGAACTGTGGTGTTGGAGAAGACTCTTGAGAGTCCCTTGGACTGCAAGGAGATCCAACTAGTCAATCCTAAAGGAGATCAGTCCTGAATATTCATTGGAAGGACTGATGCTGAAGCTGAAACTCCAATATCCTGGCTACCTGATGTGAAGAACTGACTCATTGGAAAAGACCCTGATGCTAGGAAAGACTGAAGGCAGGAGAGGGGATGACAGAGGATGAGATGGTTGGATGGAATCACTAACTCGATGGACATGAGTTTGAGCAAGCTTCAGGAGTTGGTGATGGACTGTGCTGCAGTCCATGGGATCGCAAAGAGTCAGACACAACTGAGAGACTGAACTGAACTGATCAGTGTAGTAATTTGTACTCATGTCTCATACCACCGTCTACACAAACACACACACACATGCATATATTATTCTTGAGTTCTTAGCATTACCTTTCTTGCCACTAACAGCATGACAGATGTTTGAGGAAGGATCTATGGATTGTTGCTTTTGTCTAATGTCTTTGGTGATTCCTTGTACATTTCCCACTGGAAGGTCCACTTTATGTTTTAAACATGAGCATGAAGCCTGCCCAGGATTGCTCCTCTAGCTTTCATATGACCCAACTATCAGGCACATTTTACTTTCCCCAGTTATTCTACCTTGGTATACTCTCTCACTTCTGAGGCTGTAATTTATGATTTCCAGGTTCAAGTTGCTGATGCTGAAATGAGTCATGCTGAAATGAGCCACCGAGGCACTGAACCAATGCAGAGACTTAGTCTGCTAACCTCACAGGATTGGTCCTCCCAGGCTGAGAAAGTTTAATTGGGTCAGCCACTTTCAAAAATGTAGTATTTCATTAGTGGTTCAGATGGTGAAGAATCTGCTGGCAATGCAGGAGACCCAGGTTTAATCCCTGGGTCAGGAGGATACGCTGGAGGGGGACATGGCAACCCACTCCAGTATCTCTTGCCTGGAGAATCCCATGGACAGAGGAGGCTGGCAGCAAACAGCCCATGGCTTTGCAAGACTTGGACACAATTGAAGCGACTTAGCACGCACAATATTTCATTCCCTTCTCATGGTAATTTCTATTTTGAAAACGAAAGTGAAACTGAAAATGTTAGTCTCTCCGTCGTGTTCAGCTCTTAGGGACCCCATGGGCTATAGCCCACCAGGCTTCTCTGTTCATGGAATTCTCCAGGCAAGAATCCTGGAATGGGTTGCCATTTCCTTCTCCAGGGGATCTTCCTACCCAGGGATCGAACCTGGGTTTCTGCATTGCAGTCAGACTCTTTACCAGTGAGCCATCAAGGAAGCCCAATGCTTATTTTGAGCATGTACAAATGACAACTTTGAGGCTGACTCAGTTATATTTTATCTAGAAGACATTTTTTAAAAATTTATTTTATTGAAATATAGTTGATTTACAATGTTGGGTTAATTTCTACTGTACAGTAAAGGGATTCAGTTATGGCCTTAGGATTTGAAGTTCAATAACAGTGAAGGAATTTAACTTCACTAGCTGTTGGAAATTGTATAGTCATAGCCATACATTTACCTGAGTAACATAAATATTTTACTGCTACAATGAATCATCTCCTTTCATAAATATCTCATAAAATAAGAATGGTAATTTTCTTTTAATTCTAGGAAAGAGCTTGTTTCAGGAATACACCACATTAATCTTCATGTTTATATGAGCTGTGATCCTTAATTTACTAACCAGTGTTGTTTCAAATGCTGGAAGTGAGCTTACCTGTTCTTACATCAGCATCTATTAACTGTGAAGAACATCACGGTCCCCCTTACTGTGTGTCTTCTAGGAAATGACTTTTTCCTATTGGGCCTATCTTCAAAGAAACAGTAAGGACATTCTCTCCAGATCCCAACCTGAATTTTTAAATGCATGCTTTCATCTCTTTCTAGCATCTTTCCAATAGCAAAATATCTCCTCTGCTCAAATTCGGCACCATGGTTCCCCTCTTAACTACTACGGTCTTCCTTTGGTCTGTATTTTATGGGCTGAAAGTGTGCTAAATGAATCTTGGGTTATACTATTTGCCTTACCTGTTTCTAAACTGCCTGAAATAGAAACTATTTTTTTTTAATGGTTCAGAGACATGTAAATCTCTTTGATTGAAACTCAATCTTAACTGCAGTAGCGTGTTTTGCCTTAAAATGCTGATAAATTTAAAGCATTTCAAAAATAAAATTGCATGGTGTCAGATTTACCTTGCATTCTAATTATTTGTTTAAGAAACATACCCACAAACTTCAATACATTTTAATAGGCTACTAAATTCTATTTTCTTGCTTTACATACGCTAAATAACTAACCCACAACAGGAATAATATCTTTATTCCTTTTAGCTCATTAAGTAAGCAAAAGAAAATTGTAAAGGAATTTATAAAGAGAGGAAAACAGCCCTAAGAATTACCTGAAACATATAATTGACTGTTTGAAGTCCTGGTTTTGGCCATGAACTCCTTTGTTTGTCAGTTCTTCTTTTAGCTTTTAATTCTCCCAGCATTTTCATCCCGTCTTTAAGTAAGTATTTAAATATCTGCTATTCTGAGTCACTGATTTAGGCATTGTTGTAAAAGGCATGATCCTAGACATTTATGAGCATAGAGTATAGAAAGCAAGATGGTATACAAATCAGAAATTGAAGTATGAGGTAATAATGGTTGTAGCAATCACCCTCCCATTCATTCAGTCATTCAGTCATTCATTATTTGGTCCTTTAGTATTTTGGAATTGATACAATATATCAAATATGAGCAGTACAAAGGCAAATAAGACTCAGGTTACAGTATCAATTAACAGAGTCCATAGGAAATGACAGACACATACACACAAATGGTGTATCAAATGTAATAACAGAGGTGTGTGCAAGATATTATGGGGAAAAGAGAATGGGAACATTCGTCCTTGTATGGGAACTGCGGAAACTCTTATCAATAATACCTGAGGGAAGAGAAAGGAAAACTTTTAAACTATTACATACCACATAAGCAAAGGCAGAGGCATGGAACAACATGGAATGTGGGAGGAATTACAAACATTTTCATTTTTCTGGAAGAATATGCGTCAAGGAAGGAGTGGCGAATGAGGCAGGCAGTCCTTCGTCACCTGCCAGAGAACACAGAGGAGGTGTGATCCGTCTTGATCCCTCCTGTCATCTTCCGAACATACAGTAAGTTCACCTTCCTGTTGTCTCAGGCCCGTGTCGGCTGTAGTCTCCACACCTCTTCCTCCGTCTCTCCTCCACTGACATAACAAAAGACAGAAAACGAAGCCAGCAGAGTCTCGTGACTTTCCTTAAAACTGCTGCTCACGTGTGAGGGGCACCAAGTCTACTCACACTCCGTCAGCTGAGACAGTCCTCCCCATGATGCATGTGCGAATAACGCAGCAGCGATAATCAAAATTACGCACGGGCACAGATCCGTCAGACAGTGGAGCCAGGCTCTAGGCATCCCTCGCTGTGCACGTGTTATTACTGCTGTCGCTGATGTGCCTGAAATATTGGGAGATCCAGAGAAGAGGCTGGGTTAGCTAGCGCAGTGTGGAGCTCTAGGCTAGTCAAGACTGCGGGTGTTTACCAATCAGTAGAAAAGTATTTCAGCATTTCAACCATTAACTTACGTTGGTAGGTACTGAGTGACTGTTGGGCTGGTAAGTGTGCGTGTGTGTGTGTACATGTAGGCAAATCAAATGTGATGATAAGGAAAAGATAGTATTCTTGGGTTATCCCTTATTTCCGGTTTGGGTGATCACTTAGGGAAGTGATGCTGAATAAGAAACAGATGATGCAGGTGGAAAATGATTAGGAAAAAGATATCAGTTTCATATTAATTATTATATGTGCTAAAAATTTCAGTTGCTGGTTTCTTATGTCATTCAGGCCTCAGAGGAGAGTTCTTGCTGGAGATAAACTGGATAATGTTGTATTGTCAGGATGTGGGTCATAAAGACACAAAATGCACAGGCATAAAGCAAAGGTTGATGTGGTTGTGCCATTGAAAATATACAATTTATGAATATCAAATACTTAACAAACTTTTATAATGAAAGTCACATAATGCTTGAAGAATGTGATATATTATGGCAGGCAGACTCAATTATTTTAATATAAAAATTATACAATTTTAATAAATAAAATAACAATCCAACATTTTAAATTAATATAAATCAATATGAATGGATTATAAACAGATAGGATGATTCCAAGTCATAATTACATTAATATGAGTTTTTAAATATTTGACTTATCGAACAGAAATATAAAAATATTTCAAAATAAATAGTGCTGGATGGGATAGAGGGAAATGCACCCTGTTTGCTACCGTTGAAAGTGTTAATCTATGTTCTCTCTTTGGCAACCAATTTGTTACTATCTAAACACTCCAGTACTCTTGCCTGGAAAATCCCATGGACAGAGGAGCCTGGTGGGCTGCAGTCCATGGGGTCATTAAGAGTCGAACACGACTGAGCGACTTCTCTTTCACTTTCCCTTTCATGCATCGGAGAAGGAAATGGCAACCCACTCCAGTGTTGAGAATCCCAGGGACAGGGGAGCCTGGTGGTCTGCCTCCTATGGGGACACGACTGAAGCGACTTAGCAGCAGCAGCAGCAACATAAAACATTAAGTTAAAAAATGCTATAAACAGAGTATCCTCTAATTTCTGCATATGAAAAGTAGACATACATGGAGACTTACAAACACATGTGCTTTTTCTGATAGACTATTTAAGAAACTTTTAGCTGTGATTGTTTCTTTTGAGAGAGACTTGGGATAATGGTGAAGGAAGTGTTCACACATAGACATTGAATTTTGTGTTTAAATATTCAAAACTTTATTGTTGTTTATGTTACTTTTATCACTTCTAAAAGAAAAATATTTTACGTGCATATAAATATTTGATAAAGCAGTGTTTGTAGATGGCCATTTAGACATAGGAAATAATCTGGCAGATTTATAAATGTTTCTGAAATATCCCTAACACAACAAGCAATTTCAAAACAATGCTTTTAGTGGCTTGCATGCAAATTTCTCAAATGCAGTTGAGCTCAACCTCTCTAGAATTTGAAGGTTTAAAGAAAGAAAACAACCTGCAGTAAGACTTGGGTTTTAAGAATCATATCCACGCTTTAAAGTGAAAAAATGAAACTGTATGTAACAGTATATTCACTCAGTCTGTAATGCACTTGAACTATCAGCAAGTCTGGTGATTCTGTATATTATCCCTGTGCCCAAATCACAATGAGGCTATGTATAAACAAACTAAAAGATTAATCTCCCTGCCTTTTTGGCCACAAAAGCTCAAATATTTACTCTTTTCTTTTGGAATATATTTGCATAATAAAGATTTTATGTTTTCTAGACTTCTTTTATGGAAGTGGGAGAGAAACAGTTTTATCAGCTGTGAGATTTACATGTCCATATTGAATGAGGACAGGAAAAAATGGAATATTTACCTTATGTCAGAAATTTGAAGGAAGGCAGACTGAAAATGATCTGAATTTTGGTTTTTGGCCTTTGCTGACTGGGGCAATAAAGGTTAAAAAGTTATCTCACATTTCTTAAGTCACTCTTCAAAATTCAACACAGTGGAAATTTGACGTAAAATTTCCTTTCTTTAGAAGCCATGTTGCTTTATGTTTAAACATCCTTATTTCATCAGATAGGTTGTGCTCTGGCAAGAAAATTTCAAAATTCCTTCTGTGTTCCTGATCCTGTGAGTCAACACTCAGTCCATTTGCAGATTTCCACAGGCTCTGCGGATGACTGTTGGACTGGAATTATATTATTTTAACATATATGATGTTAGATTACCACATATGCTTGTCAGCCTAGAGCTATATTGTTTCACCACATATGATGTGGTGGCGGTGGTTTAGTAGCTAAGTTGGGTCCAACTCTTTGTGACCCCAGGGATTAAGACCCACCAAGCTCCCCTGTCCATGGTATTTCCCAGGCAAGAATACTGGAGTGGGTTGCCATTTCCTTCTCCAGGAGATCTTCCTGAGTTGGTATCAAACCCATGTCTCCTGCATCACAGGCAGTCTCCTGCCTTGCAGGATGATTCTTTACCACTGATACACCAGGGAACATGTGACACAAATCCCTAAATGCTTTCTGAGGAATACCTAAATAGGTAAATTATTCCAATGGAATGAAAAGATGACATTGGCAAAATTTTAAAAAGCAAAGTGAAAGTCGCTCAGTGGTGTCAGACTCTTAAGACTCCTCTCTGTCCATGGAATTCTCCAGGCAAGAATATTGCAGTGGGTTGCTCTTCCCTTCTCCAGAGGATCTTCCTGGCCAGGGATCGAACAGGTCTCTTGCATTGCAGGCAGATTCTTTATGGTCTGAGCCACCAAGGAAGTTACAAGAGTCAGCTTTTAAAGTTCAAACACACTTCTGCTTCTGGCAGGTATGTTTACTTAGATGTTACATGCTTTCCTTAAGTTATTCAAGGCAAATTACCCAAATTTTCTTCTTAATGCCACATGTAACTATTTTCTAGAATCTTATATTTATGTGTTAATTTGGAAGATGTATATAAAACTTCAGGTTATTTTATTTCTTAGAAAATTTAACTCATAGTTATGAAGATCTAAGTTTTGAAATGATAGTCTAAGTATAATACAATATTATACACTAAACTTGTTTCCAATATAATTGTTCTCAATTTTCAGATGACAAAATTAAGAAAGTAAAGTAACTTGCCCAAGGATGCAATGTTATTAAGAAACAAATAAATATGATCCCTGAGCTTGAGCTGCCTGACTGGGCAAACACACCCTGTTTTCACCATCTTTTGTAGTTCTCTCTGTCTTTTAAGGTTATTAAAATAACATTTATCTTAAAAGTTAAGAGCTTTTCTTCCCACCCTTAGGAAGAAGCTGAACAACTTCACTAGCTATTTTCATCATTTGGAAAGATACTGTGTAAGTACTTCCCAAAATAGATCCATTGGGTTCACAGTAAGCTATAGTGAAATCCTAGAAATTAGTGTCCAACAAAGCTTAACAGATCTTGACCCTCTGCCTGCCATGAGGCTGCACAGTGCAGCCAGGCTTGTCTAATCAGTGTCCTCCTTCTCAATGCTGTTGTAGCTACAAGGCTACGGTCTTGTGTGTAAGCTGTGGCCATGAAATTGAAACAAGCTAAATGACCTACAAGGAACTGTTCCAGATCCAGCTCCATAAAACACTGGAGTTGACTAAAATTGATTTATTTTCTGAGCCTGTGGCTACTAGGGTGGCCAAGGAAGTCCCTGCAATCTTTTGGCCTGAAATAAAGACGAAAAGTGAAGATATGGTTCTAACCTGAATCTTCACCCTTCGTCTGGTCATGGAAAAATGTCACCTTACTTATTCTGTTTAGCACGAATTCTGAGTCATTCTATCTTAGATACCATACAGTTGAAATATCAACCTGGATTCAGTAAGTGGAGAAATGTTTACAATTAAAGCACTATATGATTAGAACACCTTGTTTTACACGGATATGTCATGAAAGATGAGTTTAACTCATCTGTGCAATGGTGTTCTGATCATCTCCTCTTCTCCCCACTGGTAGAAGAATCCTCTGCCCTAAGTCATATAAGTAAATATATAATACCCAACAGTGGTTTGATGAGAATGTTGTTTAGTCACT
The DNA here is from genome assembly GCF_023091745.1 of Budorcas taxicolor. Taxonomy (NCBI): domain Eukaryota; kingdom Metazoa; phylum Chordata; class Mammalia; order Artiodactyla; family Bovidae; genus Budorcas; species Budorcas taxicolor. Next base: position 9,175,824 of record NC_068914.1, read on the forward strand.
AAGTCATGTCCAACTCTTTGAGACCCCATGAACTGCAGCATTCCAGGCTTCCTTGTCCTTCACTATCTCCTAGAGTTTGCTCAAACTCATGCCCTTTAAGTGCATGATGCTATCCAACCATCCCATTCTCTGTCTCCCCCTTCTCCTCCTGCTCTCAATCTTTCCCAGCATCAGGGTCTTTTCCAATGAGTCAGCTATTTGCATCACGTGGTCAAAATATTAGAGCAGCTTCAGCATCAGCCCTTCCAATGAATAGTCAAGGTTGATTTCCTTTAGGATTGACTGGTTTGATCTCCTTGCTTTCCAAGGAACTCTCAAGAGTCTTCTCCAGCACCACAATTCAAAAGCATCAATTCTTTGGAGCTCAGTCTTCCTTATGGTCCATCTCTCACATCCATACCTGACTGCTGGAAGAACCATAGCTTTAATTATATGATCTGTCCTTTGACTGTACTGATGAGATTGACAATAGTTTATTAGTCACATGTACTCACAACCCAAACATATTGTAGCTTGAACCACAGGGGCTGGGGAAGCAGGCTTTGTAGTAACACAAGGATGGAATGCCCACAGGTTCCCATAAGAGGATGTGGTTTGTTTGAGTAATCCGATGGTTGGTAGGCAGGGGAAGGGCTGCCTAGTTGGTGCTATTGGTAAAGAACCAGCCTGCCAATGCAGGAGACGTAAGAGTTGAAGGTTTAGATTCCTGGGTCTGGAAGATCCCTTGGAGGAGGGTATGGCAACCCACTCCAATATTCTTGCCTGGAGAATTCCATACATAGAGGAGCCTGATGGGCTAGGATCCTTAGGGTTGCAAAGAGTCAGACACAGCTGAAGCAACTTAGCACACAGGCAGGACCTTTGCTTAGTCATTGAGCTATCTAAGCAGAGAGGTGAAATCTATTAGGTTGCTGAGGAACCATTGGGAACCAGGTTGGGTGCAACTGGTCTGATTGATAGTGGAAACAGCAAGGCAGGGACCCTTTCCCACTGGGTGGGGCATATCTGGTTTCTGGTGAAGGTTAAACATGTCAAAGCAACATTTGTAATTTTAGATCTTATGATGCAAGTATCTGTAATAATAATTTTCTACCACACAGAGCTCTTATTAAAATCAGTGAAATAATTATGTGAAAATACTTAGTAAAATGAAATGTTGTGAAAATCCTTATTTATTCATATAAGTCTTATTAGAAAAAACATTGAAACCTCATTCTTCGTTTCTATTTATGACTGCATATCTATATAATAATTTATTAATAAGTGAAGAATATACCTTAAATCTAATTCATGGGTTTACCTCTACTCCTTGCCATTAATAAGTAGAACAGCTAGGTACACAGCATTGCTGTATATAATGCCCATCTTCCATTGTAGTAAATTGGAAATGGATTGTGCGGGTAATGCAAGTGGTGTTATGAAAAGAGAAATAGACCAAGGAAATCAAGATAGTGACAGCCTGAAATGTTCAGAGTCTTTAACTCTACTCTCAGGCTTAATCATTTGCTAGAAGGAATCACAGAACTCAGAAAACCTATTTTACTCATAGTCATGATTTTTTACACCCAAAGAACCTGGGCTAAAATCAGCCAAGGCAAGGGAACACCAGGCAGCATCCCAGAGTTAGCAGGTGTGAACTTCCACTTGTCCTCTCCATATGGAGGTGTTGGGATGGCACCGTTTTTTCCAGCAACAACATGTAAAAATGCACTTGGAGTATTCCCAATAAATGAAGCTCACCCAAGCTTTGGTTTCCAGGGTTTTCACTGGACCTTGGTCAGGTACACATGGGTGATCGGCTACCCACTCCAGTATTCTGGCCTGGAGAATTCCGTGGTCTGTATAGTCCATGTGGTTGCAAAGAGTCAGACATGACTGAGTGACTTTCACTTCACTGGCTGTATACACATGGGTGATCACCTGCATGGCTGATTTTAGTCTCTAGACCCTTTAGAGGCTGAGCTAGTAAGTGATCCAAGTTCCTCTGCCTTAAATCATGTTATTAACATTGACAATCCACATGTCCCAACACCTCTGGGCAAACAAAGCCACTCTTGCTGAACAGGATTTAAGGGTTAGCTTTCAAGAGCCAGTGGCAAAGACCACATCTCTCTTTGGTCAACGTTAATCGATTACTTGCGACTGACATTCTCTTTCTGACTCAAACACTAATTCACCAGCTTTGATAGCATTGGATATGGTTACCTCACCTGTAAAATAAGAGGGCTGGGCTGTTTCAGTGTTTTTCACACTTAGCTTTGAGGAGGATTAGGAGATTTAAAAAATTGACTGAGATATTACTGAATATGAAGATTAAGGAAGCTACTAGGAAGTTGCCCGAATCAAAGCAATTCAAAGCAATTTATGTAGTGGACTTTTACCTAAGGCTTAATAGAAAAAAAGTATTTTCTGAGCACTTAGAAATAGAAAATTCCTGGAAATGTATGGTTTCTAAGGTTCCTTCCATGTCTAGCGTTGGAGGATAGCATAGTTTTAAGAAAAGACAACATATTGTCAGATAATTATTTGGATACTTTGTATTTTAATACAGTAGTATGACAATAAAAATATTTTTTAACTCTGAAGTTATCCTGAACATTTATATAATTTATGATTATTCATGATTATAATAACATTCTTTGATTGGTGGTAGTTTATGTAACAGAAACTTCTTTAACATCTCTATAGATTTTTTCTTGAACCCTATTATGTAAGTTCCATTTCTCCATTTTCTAGATGAGTATTTGGTTTTCCACTGTATGAAAACTCAGTGTAGTCAGAGTACAATAAATAAAACATATTGATGCTTCTGTAAGAGAAATATTAGGTCCTCGTAAATTATCAGAAAACATAAAATAGATTTGGATGCTTTTGCACAGACTAAAGAGTCTGAAGACAGAAGTAAATTTTTGTATTATCTATTCTAACCCCATTCAGTCAGCTATTTCAGCAAAGAAGTTGAAGATAGACACTTGCTCTATAGTCCCTTTTGAACATAATTCTGATAACTTAGAATTTCAAGATGTTTGATTTGTAAATTGAAAATCTGACATATTTCTCACAAACAAAATTGTAAGCTACAGTACCAAGATTAAACATAATTTGAAAGACATCTTGAGGATGCATAGACTAGGAGTTAGTTGACTTGAGTGTTAGTTCCAGCCCTGAAACTCATGAATTCTATGTCTTTGAATACTACATAATTCCTTTCTCATCAGTGTTTTCATGTGACTAATGAGGGGGGTTTTTGCAGTGCATGAAGTTGATTGCCTGGCCTTTTTATAGTTTAGCTACATGTTAGATATTTACAACCAAAAAACTTAGGATGTATTGTTTCCTTATTTTGTGAGAAATCATTTCATCACGTCTTAATCACTTGTCAGTGATTGCTTCTCACAGGGCAGCTGGGTAGGTTCAAAATCTGCTAGAACTTCACTAGTATGATTTCCTATATTTTATGCAGTTCTCAAATTTATTTGCTTCTATCATAAAAATGTGTTTGGCTGTGTAAAAGCCTTGACATTTGTTTTCCAATTCATTTGACCTTTAAGAACAACAAGTACACACTCCCAGTTTTGCCACTTCTATTAAATTACCAGCTATAAAGGGCATGCATTTGCTACTACTGCCAATGATTACTAAAGAAACTATGCTGTGTGGTTCCAAGACCCTGCTTATATAGTGTAAGCTATGACATCATGCCATGTTCCTGATGTGTCAGGCCTCTTTTGTTCCATAGATGGCTGGAAGTTTGGGGCTGAGAACAGGCAATGCCTATGGTGTAACCAGATTTAGTGGTGGCTATTACAGTGAAGTGAAGTGAAAGTGAAGTCGCTCAGTCATGTCCGACTCTTTGCAACCCTGTGGACTGTAGCCCACCAGGCTCCTCTGTCCATGGGATTCTCCAGGCAAGGATACTGGAGTGGGTTGCCTTTTCCTTTTCCAGGGGATCTTCCCGACCCAGGGATCGAACCCAGGTCTCCTGCATTGCAGGCAGATGCTTTACCCTCTGAGCCACCAGGGATAGCCACCAGCGCTATTACTGTACCACACCACTATCAAGGGTCCCTTCACTGTAATGAGATAACATTCTTCGTAACAGTCACACCCAAGTCCTTAATTTATCTTCTTTGTAGGCAGATGGGATTGTACACATGGATCAAATCACTGAGTTTTAATCTGAAAAATGCATCACCCATTCCAACTCCTTTGCAATAAATAAATCTTGACTTAAAACCTGAATGTAGAAAATCAGAATGTTCAAGTGAGAATGCTCCCTTGAAAGCAAAATCATTGCAACTATCTCTGAACATATGAGCTAATAACCAATAAAAAACACAATTCTGTGTGGAAAGCTGCAACTGGTAACCAATACTTTAATTCCACCAAGTTATTCTACATTAGCAAGAAGTTCTGTATATTCTCCAAACTGCATTATAAAAAGTTTATATTTAAGCTAAAATCACCACAGTAATTAAAATGCATCATACATTTTGAGTTCTCTTTGAATGAGAGATTTTTCAACTAACCTAAAGTAAAGCAAACCAATTAGGAAGCCATCTGGGTAAAATTAAATTTTAGGAAATGACAAGTAAAAACATGAATCCTTAACACTGTCATGGTTTCCAGTGATTCTCAGAAAGATCTACTAAAGATCTAAGTTATTAACACTTAACCCTTTAAATTGGCTAGTGTTTCTCAATGTTGGGTATAATAACCTGGGCAAATTAAAATAAATATGAATGCCTAAGCCCATCACAGGTATCTTGTTTTAATCAATCTGTTTGTGGGGGTAAGGCACTAACATTTTAAAAAGCTTTTCTTCAGGTAATTTTATTGTATCATTAGGATTTAAGACTCCTGATTAGATGTACTTAGTAGCATCAAATTTCCATTTTCCTCATTATACATTAAGAAACCACATCCTCCATTTCTCTTGGTTCTTGAAGTTATATTATCTGTTAATTTACATGTTGTATGTGGGCTTTTAGAATATTTTGATAGAATAATGTAAAATACGTTCTTAATGTTTCTCTAAAAATGTCACCAAAATGTTAACATTCTCAAATATTCTTATTTGCTGATACTGGGTGTTTCTTTCATCCTCTTCTTTTTCTCCTCTTCTTGTCCTCCCGTCCCTTCTTCCTCCTCCTCCCTCATCTGTTTCAATGTTATGAGTCCAATTTCATATGATCTATTTGTAGTTTTTCAACTTCCTATTCCAGATCAATTCACCTCTACATACTAAATCTCAAGCTCACCTTTTTGGATTTATCTGAAGTGTGGTATCCTTAGGTCAGTTTCTTCCCTCTACTTCCTGACTGGTAGATGATAACCTCTTCAACCTTTAATAATTATGGTTTAGGGATCTTTCAATTGCATTTCCATGAATACATTTTGGGAGTCACTCAGTGCTCTGCTGCTCTTATTTTTTGGTCCTATAACCATTGTCAGATATACTTTTCAAAGGATTTGAGTGTTCTTGGCAATGTTTGAAGAGGAACTTAGAGATTATCTAAATTAAATATCATTATTTTGTTAAGGCAAAGCTGTAGCTTCATTTTAATATTTAGGCTAAAAAAGGGAGGTGCCAGGTTTTGACTCTGATAACTAATATACATCAACAGAAACATTAAATAAAGGGAAATAATTTGGGGGAGTGGTATGGTGGATCATGCTAGCTTTGTCCTAATATCTGTTCTCTCCTTTTTACAGTAATAATTTCCACTGTTTGTAGAGCACAAGATTGCCTAGAATAAAATCTACATATGTCCATCCTCTCTGCAGCTATATGTGATATCTACAGCTATATATTATATCTACAAAGATGGTAAACAGCTTCCAAGAATTGTCTATAAAGTGGCATGCTTTCTGTTCTTTCCCCGCCATTTCCAGTGGGCTGGAGTACATCCATAATATAGTTGGAATTGTAGCCGATATCTTGTTCTGCGATGTGGTGTTGGGATTAGAAGTCATGCATAATGGAGGGACAAAATGAAAAGAAAGTAGATCCCTGAGCCAGTGGTTTGCCAGTCAGCTCTAGAGCAATTATCACTGTCAAAGAGGAACAGAGCCAGGCATTTGTTAAAGCAACAAGACAGAATTTTCTTTTTGCTCCTGCAGTTGGAGAAGAGAGAGACTTCAGTATAAATTGAGTTCAACTCTAATCCAGGCAGAGATGACTGGGAATTTTAGGGGAGAATGTCAAATTTAGGAAGAATCAGGTAGGGTCTCGAGCATCAGGAGTGTGGAAAGTCACAAAAGTTAGTGGGGCTGCTTTTTAGTAACAGACAAGTCAGGTGTTGGCTCAGTGTATATATTCGCAGTTTGGTTTGGAACAAATGGTAAATTCTTCTGGTAGCCTTGAGTTTTCCATATCAGGAACTTAACAGGTCTGAGTCATCCAGGGATATGGTCTTGAGCTGCTGGAAATCATGCTAGTGTCTGTTCGAGTCAAGTGTTGGGGATCAAAGAAATCTTCTGTGTTGAGAACTTTCTGAGTCTTCGGAGAAGATGGCTCAGAGGAGCCTGATTAAATTTTGGTCAAGCACACAGTATTTCACTTCCAGATATCTTAAATATGAGCATGAAATTAAATTCAAGTTATTTAATACCATCTCAGGTTTGTTGAACTAAAGTGTTACCATTGTAATGAATACAAGTTATCTTCTTTAAAATAGATTATATTAAATATTGATGATGAGATATATAATAGCTTGTATCAGGCACAGAGTTTACATTTGATGCTGAAGCTCAGGAAAAAGATTAGGAATAGGGAAGATTAACAAGGATATAGTATTGACAACTATGAAATTAAGTTTCTCTGCAAAGGATGAGAATGACTGGGGAAGAGAAAACAGCCAAGGATAAAATCTAGAGGCAAGCCTGCTTTTGGTTATGTCTTAAATTAGTTTTCAAAGGTAGTGAGGGGGTTCTTTTATCTCTCTCTTTTTCCTCTCCAGCTTTACTGAGATATAATTGACAGTTAAAATTACATATAATCTTTACAACTTGAGGGTTTGATACAAGCATGCATTGAGAAATAATCACCTCAAGCTAATTAACATACCCATTTTCACAGAGTTATTATTTCTTTTATTCTTCCTTTCTTTTTCTGTGTTAAGAATACTTCAGATTTACCCTCTTAGCAAGGGCTTCCCTGATAGCTCAATAGTAAACAATCTGCCTGCAATGCAGGTGACCCTGGTTACATCCCTGGGTTGGAAAGATCCCCAGGAGAAGGGAATAGCTTCCCACTCCAGTATTCTAGCCTAGAGAATTCCATGGACTATATAGTCCTTGGGATTGCAAGGAGTCAGAAAGGACTGAGTGACTTTCACTTTCACTCTCTTAGCAAATTTGAAGTGTACAGCACAGTATTATTAATTCAGTTCAGTTCAGTCGCTCAGTCATGTCCGACTCTTTGCGACCCCATGAATTGTAACACGCCAGGCCTCCCTGTCCATCATCAACTCCCGGAGTTCACTCAAACTCATGTCCACCAAGTAGGTGATGCCATCCAGCCATCTAATCCTCTGTCATCCCCTTCTCTTCCCACCCCCAACCCCTCCCAGCATCAGGGTTCTTTCTGATGAGTCAACTCTTCACATGAGGTGGCCAAAGTATAGGAGTTTCAGCTTTAGCATCATTCCTTCCAATGAACATTCAGGACTGACCTCCTTTAGGATGGACTGGTTGGATCTCCTTGCAGTCCAAGGGACTCTCAAGAGTCTTCTCCAACAGCACAGTTCAAAAGCATCAATTCTTCAGCACTCACCTTTCTTCACAGTCTAACTCTCATATCCATACATGACCACTGGAAAAACCATAGCCTTGACAAGACGGACATTTTTTGGCAAGGTAATATCTCTGCATTTCAATATGCTACCTAGGTTGGTCATAACTTTTCTCCCAAGGAATAAGCATCTTTTAATTTCATGGCTGCAGTCACCATCTGCAGTGATTTTGGAGGCCCCCCCCCCCCAAATAAGGTCTGACACTGTTTCCACTGTTTCCCATCTATTTCCCATGAAGTGATGGGACCAGATGCCATGATCTTCGTTTTCTGAATGTTGAGCTTTAAGCCAACTTTTTCACTCTCCTCTTTCACTTTCATCAAGAGGATTTTTAATTCTTCTTCACTTTCTGCCATAAGGGTGGTGTCATCTGCTTATCTGAGGTTATTGATATTTCTCCCAGCAATCTTGATTCCAGCTTGTGCTTCTTCCAGTCCAGCATTTCTCATGATGTGCTCTGCATACAAGTTAAATAAGCAGGGTGACAATATACAGCCTTGACATACTCCTTTCCCTATTTGGAACCAGTCTTTTCCATGTCCAGTTCTAACTGTTGCTTTCTGACCTGCATACAGGTTTCTCAAGAGGCAGGTCAGGTGGTCTGGTATTCCCATCTCTTTCAGAATTTTCCACAGTTTATTGTGATCCACACAGTCAAAGGCTTTGGAATAGTCAATAAAGCAGAAATAGACGTTTTTCTGGAACTCTCTTGCTTTTTCCATGATCCAGTAGATGTTGGCAATTTGATCTCTGATTCCTCTGCCTTTTCTAAAATCAACTTGAACAGCTGTAAGTTCATGGTTCACATATTACTGAAGCCTGGCTTGGAGAATTTTGAACATTACTTCGCTAGCGTGTGAGATGAGTGCAATTGTGTGGTAGTTTGAGCATTCTTTAGCATTGCCTTTCTTTGGGATTGGAATGAAAACTGACCTTTTCCAGTCCTGTGGCCACTACTGAGTTTTCCAAATTTGCTGGCATATTGAGTGCAACACTTTCACAACGTCATCTTTCAGGATTGGAAATAGCTCAGCTGGAATTCTATCACCTCCACTAGCTTTGTTCATAGTGATGCTTTCTAAGGCTCACTTGACTTCACATTCCAGGATGTTTGGCTCTAGATGAATGATCACACCATCGTGATTATCTGGGTCATGAAGATCTTTTCTGTACAGTTCTTCTGTGTATTCTTGCCACCTCTTAATATTTTCTGCTTCTGTTAGGTCCAGATCATTTCTGTCCTTTATCGAGCCCATATTTGCATGAAATGTTCCCTTGGTATCTCTAATTTTCTTGAAGAGATCTCTAGTCTTTCCCATTCTATTCTTTTCCTCTATTTCTTTGCATTGATCACTGAGGAAGGCTTTCTTATCTATCCTTGCTATTCTTTGGAACTCTGCATTCAGATGCTTATATCTTTCCTTTTCTCCTTTGCTTTTCACGTCTCTTCTTTTCACAGCTATTTGTAAGGCCTCCCCAGACAGCCATTTTGCTTTTTTGCATTTCTTTTCCATGGGAATGGTCTTGATCCCTGTCTCCTGTACAATGTCATGAACCTCCATCCATAGTTCATCAGGCACTCTGTCTATCAGATCTAGTCCCTTAAATCTATTTCTCACTTCCACTGTATAATCATAAGGGATTTGATTTAGGTCATACCTGAATGGTCTAGCAGTTTTCCCTACTTTCTTCAATTTGAGTCTGAATTTGGTAATAAGGAGTTCATGATCTAAGCCACAGTCAGCTCCTGGTCTTGTTTTTGCTAACTGTATAGAGCTTCTCCATCTTTGGCTGCAAAGAATATAATCAATCTGATTTCAGTGTTTACCATCTGGTGATGTTGATGTGTAGAGTCTTCTCTTGTGTTGTTGGAAGAGGGTGTTTGTTATGTATGACCAGTGCTTCTCTTGACAAAACTCTGTTAGCCTTTGCCCTGCTTCATTCTGCATTCCAAGGCCAAATTTGCCTGTTACTCCAGGTGTTTCTTGACTTCCTACTTTTGCATTCCAGTCCCCTATAATGAACAGGACATCTTTTCTGGGTGTTAGTTCTAAAAGGTCTTGTAGGTCTTCATAGAACCATTCAACTTCAGCTTCTTCAGCGTTACTGGTTGGGGCATAGACTTGGGTTACCGTGATATTGAATTATTTGCCTTGGAAATGAACAGAGATCATTCTGTCATTTTTGAGACTGCATCCAAGGACTGCATTTCAAACTCTTTGGTTGACCATGATGGCTACTCCATTTCTTCTAAGTGATTCCTGCCCGCAGTAGTAGATATAATGGTCATCTGAGTTAAATTCACCCATTCTAGTTCATTTTAGTTCCCTGATTCCTAGAATATTGACATCTCCTGTTTGACCACTTCCAATTTGCCTTGATTCATGGACCTAACATTCCAGGTTCCTATGCAGTGTTGCTCTTTACAACATTGAACCTTGCTTCTATCACCAGTCCCATCCACAACTGGGTGTTGTTTTTGCATTGGCTCCATCCTTTCATTCTTTCTGGAGTTATTTCTCCACTGATCGCCAGTAGCATATTGGGCACCTAGCGACCTGAGGAGTTCCTCTTTCAGTGTCCTACCTTTTTGCCTTTTCATGTTCATGGGGTTCTCAAGGCAAGACTACTGAAGTGGTTTGCTATTCCCTTCTCCAGTGGACCACATTCTGTCAGGCGTCTCCACCATATTGTACATTAGATCTCAAGAACTTGTTCAGCTTGTCTGAATGAAACCTTGTACCCGTTTACCAACATCTCCCCATTCTTCCCTCCAACCCCACCAAACCCCTGTTTACCACTGTTCTACTCTCTGCTTGTATGATATTTCAGTCTTTCAGAAAACAACAGGTTAATACATAAAAGATGAAGAGAATGTTTGTTAAACACATTTAAATGGGAGAACGTCCTATCTTAATTTGTTCTCAAACCAATTCTCCCCACTTAATAGGTGGAAAGCTCATTTCTCCTTGTTTTACATTTTTTCTCCATTGTTGTCTAATCTGAAGATTCTCTAAAGACTCTGGTTGCTGTGAAACATTCTCATTTGTTCTGCTTTTTTTATTCCTAAGTGTTTCTAGTCATTGCTTCCCATCTATATGATTCACTTGTGCTTATGTGATAAATACAAAACAGAGAGTAGTTGTTGTTGCAATATTAAAAAGAATTCATAACTTGAAAAATCTTTGTAATGTACTATAGTCATAAAAAATGAAACTTTATTCCAACATTATATTGTGTACATCTCTCAAATATCATATTAACTTTTTAATGTGCCTTATTATAGTCAATGAATTTAATACCATGCAGACAGTTACCTAAAGGTAGCATTATCAGGGAAAAAAAAAACCCTGAATATTTCCAAAGTGAAATTGAGATCTCCATATGAGCCTTCCCCCATAGTGACTGAAGTCATAATGAGGATAGAGACTGGGGTTTCTTAAGAGACAACAAATAAGCAACAACTTTATACAGTATGGCTGCATTTTTTTCTAACATTGTTGACTCTGGATAACTTGATTTCTAGTGTTCAAGGCCCCACCTCTACTTCAGAGAGTTAAAATATGGCCAATCTATTAAAGAGAAGGGATGAGATCATCAGCCCAGCAAGCAAAATTTGGGATTCTTCTTGCGATTGTCTCATCATCTGCCTCATGGGTTCTCGAAAGGTATACACGAAAGATTAAAACCGTCTTTTGAATGTGAGGTTTAGAAAAGGGCAATGGCCCAAATGGTTACTGGGGTATCGTTAATAATCCTAAATGCTTTTCTTCAGTTTAGTTCAATTCAGTTCAATTTAGCTCATACCTTTTGAGTATTAGCAACAGGCTAAAACTATGCAAGACTCTAATGCTACAGAGTTATTCGAGATAAGACCCTTGAGTCTTAGTATTATAAAAAGAAAGATTAGCAAAAAAACATGGCTGCAAATCATTGCAATTTGTGCTGTGTATAAGACAACATGGTAACAAAGATAATGAACTATTGAGAGATTTATAGAGAAAATGTGATTTAGGGAAGAGTACACTGGAAAAATGATACTTGGGTTGGGTAGAACTAGTGCATAAATATTATCAAGAGAAGAGGAGGCAGTAAACAGGGGAAGATATCTGTATGTGTGGAAAGGAGAATGTGACATTTAGAAAAAGTTAGGCTTCCCTACTAGCTCAGACGGTAAAGCGTCTGCCTACAATGCAGGAGACTCAGGTTCAATCCCTGGGTTGGGAAGATCCCCTGGAGAAGGTAAATGGCAACCCCCTCCAGTACTCTTGCCTAGAAAGTCCCATGGACTGAGGATCCTGGTAGGCTACAGTCCATGGGGTCTCAAAGAGTCGGACACGACTGAACGATTTCACTTTCACTTTAGGCTTCCCTGGTAGCTTAGCTGGTAAAGAATCTGCCTGCAATGTAGGAGACCCTGGTTCGATTCCTGGATCAGGAAGTTCCCCTGAAGAAGGGATAGACTACCCACTTCAGTATTATTGGGCTTCCCTGGTGGCTCAGATGGTAAAGAATCTGCCTGCAATGAGGGAGACCTGAGTTTGATCCCTGGGTTGGGAAGGTCCTTTGCGGGAGGGCGTGGCAATCCACTCTAGTACTCTTGCTTGGAGAATCCCCATGGACAGAAGAGCCTGGCAGGATACAGTCCACAAAGTCGCAAAGAGTCAGACACAACTGAGTGACTAAGCAAACAGAGCTAACATACGGAAGTCAGGTAGGAGAGGAGGTTAAAAAGGTAGAAAGAATCTATATCATTTATTGCATGGTTAAAAAAATGCACTCTAACATGCAATGGAGGCTTTTAAGTAGGAGAGTAATAGTTGAGATTTGTGATTTAGAAATGTGACTCTGACATCATTGCAGATTAAGAGCAAGAAGAGCAGAAGAAAGAGGTAATGAGGTGTTCAGCAGGCTATAATTGACAGTAAAACCAAGAGAGAAGATTGATGTTAGTCTAAAAGTGCTCAAAGGATAAACAACTGAATTCATATCAAAGCACTAGGAATGAAGGAGAAAAGAATTTAAGATATATTAAAGAGGTAGATGAAGAGAACTGACAACTGACGGAATATGGAAAATGAGAGAAAAGCAAGTTTCTGTAATGATTATGTTTTGTGTTTGATAAAATGTAGTCATTCAGTTAAAGAATGTAAAATGGTTAACATTGACCTTTAGAAAATAAAAGAGTATAAAATTGTAAGAAACTCATAAGTATCACAGTTTGCTCATGTGAGTTCTTCAAACATTCTAGGTAAAAAAGACTAAAGGCATAAATGAAAAAAAAAGTGAGGAATTATTGTGTAAGTTAATTGATTATATTATGCCCAATTATTTCTAAAGTTTTACAAAGGCAAATGAAGAATCATGGGGTTGTTTAACATAGTTTATTGGTACTTGAAATTATAGTTTCTAATACATACATTGAGGTTGACATGAACAGGTAAGTTTTTTTGTAAGAAGTATAACTTTGGCATTTATTAGCTTTTATACACAAATATGAACTCAAAATATTATATTCATGATGTATGAATTTGCTCTTTTAATGATATATATATATTTTCACTTTCTTCTAGTGATATATTATTAAGTGCTTAGCAAGTGTAATTGACTAATGATATTCTGAATATCAGCATAATAATAACTTATGGAAAGATTTATGGATGTTTGTATCCAGATACCAGTGTTACAGAATTTCTCAGTGAAATCTGGTAACATGTGTTTCTTAGGCTCAGTTAGTTCAGTTCAGTCACTCAGTCATGTCCGATTCCTTACGACTCCATGAATCACAGCATGCCAGGCCTCCCTGTCCACCACCAACTCCCGGAGTTCACTCAGACTCATGCCCACCAAGTCGGGGATGCCATCCAGCCATCTCATCCTCTGTCATCCCCTTCTCCTCCCCTTCTCCCCCCAATCCCTCCCAGCATCAGGGTCCTTTCCAATGAGTCAATTCTTCGCATGAGGTGGCCAAAGTATTGGAGTTTGACCTTGAGCATCAGTCCTTCCAGTGAACACCCAGGACTGATCTCCTTTAGCATGGACTGGTTGGATCTCCTTGCAGTCCAAGGGACTCTCAAGAGTCTTCTCCAACACCACAGTTCAAAAGCATCAATTCTTCAGCACTCAGCTTTCTTCACAGTCCAACTCTCACATCCATACATGACCACTGGAAAAGCCATAGCCTTGACTAGACGGACCTTTGTTGGCAAAGTAATGTCTCTGCTTTTGAATATGCTATCTAGGTTGGTCATAACTTTCCTTCCAAGGAGTAAGCACCTGCTGTTTCTTCCGTTAGCTTCCCTAAAGAAGCTTTGAGATGGAGGTTGCATGCACTATGTTTATTGAGTAGTGCTACTGGGAATCATATTTGTGAGAGGCTGAAGGAAGGGAGAATGGACAGAAGCTAGGTATGATGCAATGTGAAAAAAATCTTTAGTTTATTCCATGGAGAGCTTTGGAGTTCATCCAAACTTGCTATTTGCCCGAAATTAAGGCAATAGATATGGGATGCCTGTGGGGAGGGATTAACCTTGATCGAGGTGGCTATCTTTGGCTATGGGTAGTTTCTGGAAAGATTGAACAGTGAGCCATCAGCAGCTAACACTACCGGCAAGCTGGGGGAATGGTCCTGCAGGGCACATCCATAACAGTCCATTCTTGTGCCTCTTGGTTCCACTTTTATATAATGTCTTTATATAATGTCTTCTGTATTTCCTCTGAGGAAAGTTGAAAGAAGTTTAGTGGAATGACTAAGTACCCATCACCATAGTTGACCTTGAGAACACAACTGGTATTCATTTTTATTTCCTCTGCTGCTCATTTGAGCTTCCCTGGTGGCTCAGATGGTAAAGAATCTGCCTGCAATGCAGGAGACCTAGATTCGATCCCTGGGTTGGTGAGATCCTCTGGAGAAGGGAATGGCTACCCACTCCAGTATTCTGGCCTTGAGAGCTAGATTTCTCCTTTCCTTCCAATAAATCCCTAGAAGTCCTTTCTGATCCAGTAACCCAGACTTTCATTTCTGAGAGGTCTGATCTCTTGGGTTATATAATCTTATCAGACCACTGTATTTGTCTATTTACCATCAAAATTAGGTTTGGAAGTATCAAGAGACCACCAGATTACCAGAGGACCACCTGATTACCAAATATATTCTTCTCTTCCTCAGTGCATCTTAAAAGACCTATCTTCTCCTGATGATCAAGAACAATTACATCTGCCTGGATGGTTGCTTCTTTCCTGTGCAGCTGGTCTCCTGGCCAAAGGAGCCTGGAGTGGTGGCAATTGTACCTTTATGGGATTTTACTGTTTTCTTGGTGGAAGTATTTCTCTTCTAGGACTCTCTGCTTCTAAAATGCATTTTCCAGATTTGACAGTTGAAAAACAACTTTTCTAAGCAGTCTATAGGAGTGATGTAAGAATTTCTAGAACTTTTATTCTAATTCACTGATTGACTCCAGCTATTTTCAATCTGGGGTTCACTAAGTTGTTGTAATTAATACAAAAGTTATGATTTTAATACATCTCATATCCTCCTGGGTTTCATTCTTCTTAATTTTTCAATTTTGTTAATAATTCATCTGAGATAAGTCATAATGCATTTTCCCTATCCTTAAACAGTGTCCTTAAAGATTTTGGCATAGATTTTGAGAAGATCATTTCTGTATATGTCAACCTTTCTACCAGCCAATGCAAATAACAAGCATAAGCTATAAACAATGGATTTGTTATACCACATTTATAGCTTGATTTTGGCAGGTACATGAAATTTTCCCTAATTGTATGTTGTATAATTAATCTGTACGATGACATATCTGCTTCCTTGAGGAGAAATAGTGTAGAAACTTGACATACAATTAAACTAGAATCATGAATAGATCATGCTGATGAAAAGATGCAGAAACATATTCTAAGAAGAAAGTTTGAAGAAACTAAGGAGATGTGAAAATGTCTTTAAAAATCTCAAGGCTTCCAGGAGATGATTAAGTCTACTATTCCTGTGGAGCCCTAGGAAATAGAAATTCAGTTGGTACAATACAAGGAGTAATATTTTTAAAATTCAGAGAATGCTAAACAAAAAATAGTTGGTCAGCAGAAACTGAATATAGGAGACATGTAGGAGAACCCAGACATGAGCTTGAAGGCTCAGGAATGACCATCAGTATTCTTTCTAACCATGAGCTTCTATGATTCAATTTTTCTTTTCCTCCTTTCTGTAATCCCAGTTCCTGAAAATGAAAGTCACTCAGTCATGTCTGACTCTCAGAGACCCCATGGACTACAGCCTGCTGGGATCCTCTATCCATGTAATTCTCCAGGCAGGAATACTGGAGTGGGTTGTCATTTCCTTCTCCAGGGGGTCTTCCTGACCCAGCGTCTCCTGGGATTCAACCCAGGTCTCCTGCATTGGCAGGCAGATTCTTTACCATCTCTTCCTATAGCAGGACTAAATTTCATGGATCTGATATGGACAAGAATGACTGAGATACTTTAGGTTACAAAGATTATTTTTTAAAAAAGTGTGTTGATTAAAATAAAATTTGCCTACTTTCATAACTGATGTAGAGCCCATACAAAACCTTCACACAAATGTTTATAGGAGCTTTGTTCGTAACTGACAAAAATTGAAAGCAGCCAAGCTGTGTTTCAATGGGTAAATGAGTAAACAAACAATAGTACCTCTTTGTAATGGAATATTACTCATTGATGAAAAGAAATGAGCTATTGAGCCACAAAAGAACATGGATGAATCTTACAAGCATATTGCTAAGTGAAAGAAGGCAATCTGAAACGGCTACATAGTTAATGATTTCAACTAGAAGGCATTCTGGAAAAGACAAAACTTTGGAGACAGGAAAAAGATTAGTCATTGCCAGAGGGTTGAGAGTAAGGGGGAATAGGGGATGAATAGGTAGAGCACAGGGGATTTTTAGAGCAGTGAAGTTACTCTGTATGATAATGATGGACGCATGTCATTATACATATATCAAAACGCAGAGAGTATAAAACAGAGGGAACCATGTGTATTCTATGGACTTTAGTTAACAGTGTACCAATATTGATTCATCAATTGTACAAAATGTACCACATCAGTGCAAGATGTTAATAATAAGGGAAATTGAGTGGAGAGATGAGAAAGAGTACATGGGAACTACTTTCTGCTCTATTTTTTTTTTTTGTGCAAATCTAAAAATGCTCTAAAAACAGTTTATGAATTAAAAAATATGTATAACTACTTACGTACTTTCATAACTGATGGAGGAACCTTTAAAAATGACAAAATACAGGTGATGAATGCATCAAATGGAGACTTTGCTTTAAAAGTTGAAAAGATAAAATACTCCACTATCCTGAGTGCTTTTCATTCTTCTTTCTTAACTGAAAAACAAAGAAAAAGAAAGTGAAGTCGCTCAGTTGTGTCCAACTATTTGCGATCCCATGGACTATAGCCTACCAGGCTCCTCCCTCCATGGGATTCTCCAGGGAAGAGTACTGGAGTGGATTGCCATTTCCTTCTCCAAGGGATCTTCCCTACCCAGGGAGCGAACCCGGGTCTTGTGCATTAAAAGTCATAGGGACATTTTCCTGATGATTAGTACTGATAACTTAGTCTCCCTACATGTTTGTTTTATGGTCCACCATACCTGGCACAGCTAGTTAGGATTATTTACTTTTTTATTGAGAGGTGTTATTTGGCTGACTTTATCAATTTTTTTTTTTTTCAAATACAAGGCTCCAGGGCATTTCTTGTTTTCTCTTCAATTTAGATTTCATTTTTATGTGGGAAGCTCTTAATTGATGTAATTTATATCCAGTATCATGCACACACACACACAATGCACCACATACGACTGTGTGCTTATGCACCTCTGAGTTCAGCCACGAATTACTTAGAAACTTCATTACTTCCTAGTAGATGCTGTGTGGGCTTCTTTCAAAGATGTTTTCGATCGTGCATTTGAATCTGCCTGAGGCACATCTTCTAACTGGAGGCTGGAAATCTGCTTCTCGCCTCCAGTAAACTCCTGTGTGGCAGCAGTGATTGGAAAGAATTCATTCTTTGAAATTATACAATATAATTGATAGCATTTGTGCAGTTGGGAAATTGTTGCTCATACCTATCGTTTCATCTTCTCTGATGGTGGCCAAGTCAGATAAACTATTTTTAAACCTGGGCCATTTCTATTCTTGCCTCCAGGTATATAGATCCTGATGATTTTTAGAATTCAATTCAGCCAAGTGAGAATTCAAACATGAGATTTCTGTTTCCTTGGAAACCTAAAAGACATTTCTTTCTAACATGGAGGCTTGCGGCTTTTGGCATCAGTGTATCATGCCTAATTCTCAGGCCTAGGCTTTAAATATTTGGATAAGTCTCTCACTTTTGCAAGTGGTGGGAGGCACTCTTTTTAACCTGATAAATCTCAGCTACCGAGGACTGTCTCAGTTGTTGATATAAACTAGCAGACTCACTGTATTCTCTTTATATTTTATAGCTTCATTGATTAAACATATTCTAAAACATTGATGGGAAATTGTATGTCATTTGTTTCATTAGAAAGAGGTGGTATTCCTTGGAAGGCTAGCATAAGGACCTTAAAAAGTAAGACAGCAGGATATTCTTAATATCTTATTTTTGTAAACAAGTGTTCTAAATATTGGCTGTGTTTACCTGAGTGTTCTATAGCCTTAGGGTCTTCCAGAATCACCTGGAAGGCTTAATGAAGCACAGATTGCTGGTCCCTAAGCCAGAAGTGTCCAATTCAGTATGTCTGGGTGAAGTCTGAAAATTTACATTTCTGATAAGTTCCCAGGTATGACTTGAAGCTTCTTGAATTTCTGGATAAGCTTATTTTCTGACAGCAGTAGTTGAACATAGGTGGCATTCCATAATTATAATCTTAAGCAATTAAATGATGGATACAATTTTCTACTTGTAGAAATTCCTAGCCTTCCAGAATTGACAAATAATTGCAGTGTAGTGTTTTATTTATACACTCAATGCTGCTGGATTGTGTTAAATGTTTATCTAATGCAGAAGATAAGGACAGTTCGCTGAGATTAAATCAAGTAGCTTCTGCAGCTGTGAATTGGCATCTTCCTTCCTTGCTTCCTCCTATAGTAGAGGCCTACTGTGTGTGTGTGTGTGTGTGTGTGTGTGTGTGTGTGTGTGCGTGCGTGCTAGTAAAGGCCTGTTTTGGTGGTGGTGGGTTAGTTGTTAAGTCATGTCTGATTCTTGTGACCCCATGGACTGTAGCCTACCAGGCTCCTCAGTTCATGGGATTTCCCAGGCAAGAATATTGCCTTTAAGAATTCATGTATAGATGGAAAGAACTGAATCTTTTCTCCCCAGGGACAGATCAGCTACTTGGAGCCCACCTGTCTTGAATTCATAAAGCACTAAATACCTTGACTAGAACATGGTTTACAGTTCTTTTTGTAGGGAAAAAAAATAGGATAAAAAGCTTTATTGAGATATAATTCACATATCCTGTAATTCACCCATTAAAGTTATACAATTCAATGTTTTGTTTCTTTTTTTAGTATACTTGCAGACTTGTGGATCTGTTACCACATGTAAGTTTAGAACATTTTCATTGTGCCAAAAAGAAACTCCGTCCCCATTAGCAGTCATTCATCATTTACCATACTTCCAGTTCCAGGCAACCACTAATCCATTTTCTGCTCTGAAGATTTACCAATTGTGGATATGATGTAAAAATAGATTCATATAATTTTAGTTTTTGCAATGAGCTTCCTTCACTTCGCATAACATTTTCTTTTTTTTTTTGTTCATTAAAAAAATGTTTATTTTACCCTGAAGTACAGTTCATTAACAATGTTGTGCTAGTTTCAAGTGTATAGTAAATTGATCCAATTCTACATAGACATGTTTCTACTCTTTTACAAATTCTTTCCCCATTTAGGTTGTTACAGTATACTGAACAGTGTTCCCTGTGCTACACAATAAGTCGTTGTTGATTATTTTCTTATAAAGTTAGTAATAGTTTATTTATAAAATGCTCATAAACCGATGCCCAGTTTAAGAATATTGAAATGATCTGTGTTTTTTTTTATTCCATCTGTTTTAAATATAGTAATGTGTATATGTCAATTCAAAACTCCCAATTTATTGTTCCCACTCTTAACTTTCCCCTTTGGTAACCATAAGTTTGCTTTCTAAGTCTGTAAGCCTGTTTCTGTTTTATAAGTAAGCTCATTTGTATCATTTTTTAAAGATTTTTTAATAGCTATGTCATGATCTTTGTTATTCTCTGACTTACTTCACTTGTATGATAAGTTTTGCTCATGTTGTAACATATATATCTGTGTGTGTGTGTATACTAATACTTTGTTCCTTCTTTATGATTGATTAATATTCCATTGTATGGATAGATCACATTTTGTCCCTCTGTTTATCAGATAGCAGATGTTTGAGCTGTTTCAAAATTTTAGCTATTATGACTAATACTGCAAACATATGCAAATTAGGTTATGTGTTTTCATTTTTTACCTAGAAGGGGAATTGCTGTTGATATCATAATTCTATAGTTAATAATTGTGGAACTATCTAATTATTTTCCAAAGTGACTGCTCCATTTTAAATTCCACAACAATGAGTGAGGATTCCAGTAACTGTCTATCCTGTTGACAATAGTTATCCTAATGGGGATGAAGTGGTATCTCATGGTGGTTCTGTTCTGTATTTCCCAATCAGTTTTCATTCCAATCCCAAACAAAGGTAATGCCAAAGAATGCTCAAACTACTGCACAATTGCACTCATCTCACATGCTAGTAAAGTAATGCTCAAAATTCTCCAAGCCAGGCTTCAGCAATATGTGAACCGTGAACTTCCAGATGTTCAAGCTCATTTTAGAAAAGGCAGAGGAACCAGAGATCAAATTGCCAACAACCGCTGCATCATGGAAAAAGCAAGAGAGTTCCAGAAAAACATCCATTTCTGCTTTATCGCCTATGCCAAAGCCTTTGACTGTGTGGATCACAATAAACTGGAAAATTCTGAAAGAGATGGGAATATCAGACCACCTGACCTGCCTCTTGAGAAATCTGTATGCAGGTCAGGAAGCAACAACAGACTGGTTCCAAATAGGAAAAGGAGTACGTCAAGGCTGTATATTGTCACCCTGTTTATTTAACTTATATGCAGAGTACATCATGAGAAATGCTGGGCTGGAGGAAGCACAAGCTGGAATCAAGATTGCCAGGAGAAATATCAATACCGTCAGATATGCAGATGACACCACCCTTATGGCAGAAAGTGAAGAAAAACTAAAGAGCTTCTGGATGAAAGTGAAAGAGGAGAGTGAAAAAGTTGGCTTAAAGCTCAACATTCAGAAAACTAAGATCATGGCATTTGGTCCCATCACTTCGTGGGAAATAGATGGGAAACAGTGGAAACAGTGTCAGACTTTATTTTTCCGGGCTCCAAAATCACTGCAGATGGTGATTGCAGCCATGAAATTAAAAGATGCTTGCTCCTTGGAAGGAAAGTTATGACTGACCAACCTAGATAGCATATTCAGAGGCAGAGACATTACCTTGCCAACAAAGGTCCATCTAGTCGAGGCTATGGTTTTTCCAGTAGTCATGTATGGATGTGAGAGTTGGACTATAAAGAAAGCTGAGTGCTGAAGAACTGAAGCTTTTGAACTGTGGTGTTGGAGAAGACTCTTGAGAGTCCTTTGGACTGCAAGGAGATCTAACCAGTCCATCCTAAAAGAGATCATTCCTGGATGTTCATTGGAAGGACTGATGCTCAAGCTGAAACTCCAATACTTTGGTCACGTGATGTGAAGAACTGACTCATTTGAAAAGACCCTGATGCTGGGAAAGATTGAGGGCCAGAGGAGGAGGGGACGACAGAGGATGAGATGGCTGGATGGCATCACTGATATAATGGAAGTGGGTTTGGGTGGACTCCGGGATTTGGTGATGGACAGGGAAGCCTGGCATGCTGTGGTTCATGGGGTTGCAAAGAGTTGGACATGACTGAGCGACTGAACTGAACTGAACTGAATGAGTAATAGCATCCAGTGTTATTTCATGTGCATGGTTGTTAGTGCATTTTCTTTAGAAATGTCTACAGAAGAAATCTTTTGTAAATACTTGAGTTACCTTTTTATTTATTATTAAGTTGTAGGAACTCTTTATATCTTTTGGATACATTCAAGTTCCTCATTAGATATATAATTTGAAAATATTTTTTCCTTTCTGTGAGTTGTTTTTTTCTTAATTGATTGTATAATTTGTGAAAGCAATCTCACCTGGTTGGGGAATGCATTCTATTTGTAACAGCACAACAGAGACATTCATCTTCTTTGGAAAACTCAACTCTTTGCACCAATTCCAAAGCATCCACATTTCTTCACAGTCAGGGATTTTAATGAATAATTGGCTTCTTTATGAGTTATTAAATCAATATATGAGTTCTGTGAAAATTATAAAATATATAGAATAAAAATTGAATTTCATATCATAATCCTGCATTTTCAACAACTCCCTATGTGCTCACAGACATATGGTTTATTAACCAAAGAATGAGACTTCTTTTATTTAGCATTGTGATCTTAGATTTAACAATTTTTCATGCATATTTCATGTAATAGGCACATCTGATGTATAATAATTTATTTTGCCATCATTTTTGATTAATGTATTTAAGATCCTTTTTGTTGTAAGAAGTTGTCATATTTATAAGCGATAAATGTTTTTATTGTATCATTTTAATTCACCTAGTAATAAGCATTATGGGGCATTTTTAGTACATGTATTGTTCATATGTGTCTATGAATTACTTTCTAACTTTCGGGATTTTTTTTTTTTCCAAATTGTCACTGAAATTTTGATTTGTATGAACTCTTAATATACAAAGGATATTACTATAATCATCTTGTTATATGACAAGCCACCCATAAAAGTAGTTGCTTAAAAGAATAACATTCATCTTTTATTCACTAAGTTGCAACTTGGGTAGGGTTTGGTAGAGACATCTTAGTCCTGCTTCACCCTGCCTAATTTGGTCCACATCAGAGGTGAGGGACTAGAATTTGCTAAAGGCATTCACTTACATATCTTTTGGGTGATGCTGGCTTTCATTTTAGAAATTAGCTGGAACTACTGGCCAGAAACCTACCTACAGCCTCTTTTTGTACTTTGGGCTTCTTTATAACATGGTAGATGAGTTTGAAAAGCAAGTACCTCAAGAGAGTTTTGGGCAAGAATAGTACTGTCACCCCGTCCGTCACTCCCTTTATGTCATGCACTCACTTCTGTCATTAGAAACAAGTATTTTAGACTAACCCATATTCAACAGGAGGATAATTAGACATTAGACTATACCTTTTGTTGACTACAACTTTGGTTGGAAAGTGTCAAAGAATTTTTAAAAATGTTTTTAAGTTTCATCACAGACTGAAATTCATGCCTTTAGAAATGTCTCAGTCATTTCAGTCAATAAAATTGCTCATGTTCTGTTGCTTTCTTCCAGGCCCCAAGACTTTTGTATTATTCACACCCTCTTTTAATAACATCATCACATAATTTTAATATGCTCCTCATTTGTCTAGTACTTTCCTTCTTAAGATGACTTCAGAAATCCAGTTATTGCCATCGGTTTTGCAGAATAAAGTAGTTTTCTTCTATTTGCCATTATGGTTCTTGCCTTGAGGCTTCCCATTGCACACCTAAAATGTCCATCTAAATGAAAAAATATGTATTTTTAAATTCTTTAACATCTAGTTCCCTAGGCAGTTAAGGATTTGTATTTAGGGGGCAGGTACATGTACTTGGCAATTGCCATCATTGTAATTTTGGAATATTTTATCTTCATAAATCTTCCCAAGCATACATCCTCCATCCACCCTAGAACAGTTTTATCCATTGCTCAGGTTTTTATCATGTCTTTTTAGCACATTTTTATTGTGTTCCACCTTTTGGTTATTAATCCCCTCTTAGCTCTGCTAGAAGGATTCAACATTTCTGATTAGAATAAGGGACAATAATAAGTTATTAAACGATAGGTAGCTATTAGTGCTCCAATCCCAAGGCAGAAAGAAAATGCATTTTTACACTTTTCAAGTCTTTGTTCTTCCAAGGTAACAGTTACTCTCTAACACAATGGGTGAATAGTAGAGATTACCAACTCATGCAATATTGCTAGTCAAAATTAGCTGGAAATGTTTTCACCCATCTATCTGTTGTATTTGTAAAGGAAATTCTTTCTACTGTATCTCAGCTTGTGTAGCATAACTCACTCTCAAACTCCTTACCAGATGCTTCTCAGAGTAAGGTTAGCTAGCCACTAGCTATTGTTTGGGGCATCCCTGGGGGCTCAGATTGATATTTTTGTTTGATTATCTTGAATGTATGTATTGATTATATCATATTGATATACCAGTTGATTTACATATGCATGCATATGTGTATTTTATATATCAACTTATTATATACATAAACACATACATACATATTACATATTTTATGCATGTATGTGGAGAAGGCAATGACAACCCACTCCAGTACTCTTGCCTGGAAACTCCCATGGATGGAGGAGCCTGCTAGGCTGCAGCCCATGGGATCGTGAAGAGTCGGACATGGCTGAGCGACTTCACTTTCACTTCACTTTCATGCATGTATATATCAATTGATTTTCAAACTCTTTGGCTAGAGTATTTACCTTTTAAAGACTTCTGTGTATAGTTGGAAGCACAAAGGAAACAGTGAGAGACTTTATTTTGGGGGGCTTCATATCACTGCAGATGGTGACTGCAGGCATGAAATTAAAAGATGTTGGCTCCTTGGAAGAAAAGCTTTGACCAACATCGATAGCATATTAAGAAAGTAAAGCAAAGACATTACTTTGCCAACAAAGATCCATCTAGTCAAAGCTATGGTTTTTCTAGTAGTCATGAATGAATGTGAGAGTTGGACTATAAAGAAAGCTGAACACTGAGGAATTGATGTTTTTGAACTGTGATGTTGGAAAAGACTCTTGAGAGTCCCTTGGACTGCAAGGGGACCAAGCCAGTCAATCCTAAAGGAAAGCAGACCTCCATATTCATTGGAAGGACTGATGCTGAAGCTGAAGCTCCAATACTTTGGCCACCTGATGGAAGAACTGACTCATTGGAAAAGACCCAGATGCTGGGAAAGGTTGAAAACAGGAGGAGACAGGGACAACAGAGGATGAGATGGTTGGACGGTATCACCGACTCAATGGACATGAATTCGAGCAAGCTCCAGGAGTTGGTGACGGACTGGGAAGCCTGGTGTGCTTCAGTCGACGTGGTTTAAGGATTCGGACATGACTGAGTGCCTGCACTGAACTTGTGTATGGTTATATTAGCTTTCATGTTTCTATTGCTGCATGTTATTTTTGGTCATGCAGTTCAGATTTTATCTTTAAACTGCTTTTTTCTAAGAACTAGCTTTTGGTTTAGTTTTATTATTATTATTTAGTATTTTCTTTTTTTTTAAATTTTGTTTGGAATGTTTCATTATGTTTTAGTACTCTGCACTAATTCTGAATACTACCACTCAGTATAGAGTAGTAGTGTTGCTCTGTACTAAAAATACTGATATGTTCTAGTAAATGAAATGAAGAATATAGTTTTTTCTCTGAATGCTATAGATGACATGTACATAATGCTCTCAGTTCTAATCATTAAAAAATCCCTTACTTTGGTGTTACTTCCTCTAGAATCCAAGTTATTTAGCACATATACTATATATATTTAATTTCCAAGGTGGTTATTATTGGCTATTCTTCTACAGTTAATTCCATGTTATTGTATATTGCATTGACATAGTTTTTCGTCTTTCTTTCTTCTTCTTCTTTTTTTTTTTTTTTTTTTGGCTTGTGGAATCTTAGTTCCCCGAATAGTGATCAGAACTCAAACCCAGCAGTGAAAGCACCAAATCCTTACCAATGGACTGCTGAGGAATTCACTACTTGCTTGATTCTTTGTGCAATTTAATGAACCTTGTGTATAACTAACAGTATAATATATATTTGTATTTAAATTTTTCTTTTTTTTTCTTCTTTATTTTTTTACTTTTCTTAAGAATCTGAACTTTTTTTTTTTTTTGATAAAAGGCCCACAAATAGAAAATATGTATCTTATAAACCTGTTATTCAACTTATTTCTGTATTTCTTATATCCACTTCATATGTCATTTACTGAGTAACTCTATTAAAAATTTCACCCTATACTTGTGCTATAAAACTTCTGGAGTTCCCTGGTAGTTCAGATGGTAAGGAAAAAAAAAAGTCCACCTGCAATGCAGGAGACCTGGGTTCAATCCCTGGGTCAGGAAGATCCCCTGGAGAAAAGAATGGCAGCCCACTCCAGTGATCTTACCTGGAGAATTCCATGAACAGAGGATCCTGGTAGGCTACAGTCTGTGGGGTGGCAAACAGTTGGATATGACT
Source organism: Budorcas taxicolor (assembly GCF_023091745.1). Classification (NCBI taxonomy): domain Eukaryota; kingdom Metazoa; phylum Chordata; class Mammalia; order Artiodactyla; family Bovidae; genus Budorcas; species Budorcas taxicolor. Next base: position 9,202,072 of record NC_068914.1, read on the forward strand.
GAGAAAATAACACATAAAACTTCTATTACATATTGATTTTTATTTTTAACTGTTGTTTCTTGTTATTTAGTTAGCAAGATATCTTTTTATAGGCTAACTTGTTGAGGTATAAGAAATATGGGAAATTAATGCTTAGTTTTCCTAGTAAGTGATGGAAATAGAAACCACTTTAAACCACATCTTTATTCTGGCAAATAATAATTTATGTGTTTTCCTATGTGTTTTTAGTATAGAGTAAGAAATTATCAACATTTTTTGCAAGTATATTTTATTTTCCTTTAGAACAGCTTGGCAAAAACTACTTCAGTCCTTGTTATTCAATAAATTTCACTGTTGGACAAACTTATTGAATTAATACCTCTAGTAGTGAGGTTCGAGATCCAAGGTTAAGCAGATGATTGCAATGGAAAAGTAGTTCTAACCAACCAAATTCTAGTGGTGGAGAAAGCCAAGGAAAATTCTGAAATAATGTCATGTTGAAGAGCAAAAGGTGAGTCTAAGATAATGATCCAGCTTTAATAGGAAAGGTTATTTTTGCTAGGTGGCAAACATGCTAGGTTGTGAAGTTGGGATAGGAGAACTTGAGAATGCTGAAGTCTGAAGAATAAGACCCATTTAACTGACACTTTTGTTTATAGCATAATGCCAGAATTAAAATGGGCTTTTTCTTGCAAGTACATAAACTATATTGAGCTAGATACAACAACAAGAAGAGCAGTAAAATAAATATGATGGACATTGAAAGAAAGATGGGGAATCCCCTCATAGCACAACTAGCACAGAATCTTAAAGAACCTGCTTGTGGAGTGATGCAGCAAGGAACTGGGGACATGTCAGAAGAACATTGGGTCTGAAGATTTAATATCTACAAATCTGGAAATGATGTGCCCCTGGACCATTGGAAGGGGCATCAAACCTTGAAGGAAGGTGGAATCAACAATAGGCAAAGTGATAAAGAAGCTTGATTCTGTCCTGGGAATCCAGGTGACTTTTGTGAGAGGCATTGTCTTGGAGGCTTAATTGATATACCAACATGTATATTCAAGATGGTGAAATTACTGTGAGATTATTCTAAACAATAATGCAAAGAACAACTGCAAAAAAATGTGCATACACACACACAGCAATTGGCAGGAGGAATTTAAAAATCATTCTGTAGAAACTTTGTCAAAGTAAAGGACACATTAGATATCCATGAGGGGATCAGGAATAGAAAGAAGATAAAAATTAAGAATACCCATAATGTGAGTGATTAGAACATTTTGAAAGGAACAATAAAGTAACTATGTTGAAAGGATTAAATGGATAAAGTAAGGATTTGAAAAAATGGAAACTTAAAGAACAGCCATATTTTAAAAGGAATAAAATAAAATTTCTAGAAATAAAGTATAGCCCTTGGTATAAAAAGCACCTCAATGAATGTTAAGGTAAATAGCAAATTAGGCACATTTAAAGAGTGATTTAATGAACTGAACAAAGACCTGAGAATATTATCCATAATGCAGTATAGAAATGGAAAAAGGAAATACAAGAAGTAAGAGATATAAAAAGAGTGGTAATATATCTGAGAATCATTTTGCCAAGATGTACAAAGTTATTATGGAGAAAATTTCAAAATTTTGCAAAGTACATAAAGGAAGGCCTTTATTAAGAAAGAAATACCTCACTTCCTGGATAAAAGACTCAGTATCTTAAAGATGTTGCATCTTCTCACATGCAAATAAACATTTAAATGTGTTTTTTCACAAGTCATAGTTTTATAAAAAATAAATGATTAACTAGTCTGGGCCTTGGAAATTTTCTTAAAGGGCCAGATATTAACTATTTTACATATTAGCTGTCACAACTACTCACCTCTGCTGTGTAGGGCAAAGCTAATGTATAAAGAGATGTGGAGGGGTTATGTTTAGTACAGCTTTATTTACAGAAATAGGAAGCTGGTCCATGGGCCACAGTTTGTCAATCTCTGGTCTGTTTTAATAAATTGCTTTCAGAATTTGACAGCTTGACTTGGAAAGTTGTGAGATTAGATCCCTACCCAATTCCACGTGGTCAAGTGCTCTAAATACAAAACAAAGTAATACTTTAAAATGCTTAGAGAAAAGTATAAGGAAGTGTCATAGTAGAATAGGGTTTTCTGAACGTGAAACAATCACACAAATTAAAATGTAAAATATTGATAAAATTTTCATTATATTTTAAAAGTTTCTATTTATATAACTACACTATGCTGCTGCTTGCTAAGTCGATTCAGTCGTGTCCAACTCTGTGCTACCCCATAGATGGCAGCCCACCAGGCTCCTTTGTCCCTAGGATTCTCCAGGCAAGAATACTGGAGTGGGTTGCCATTTCCTTCTCCAATAAATACACTATATATATGAGCTAATTTTTAAAATAGGCTAAAGTTTGGGAAATGATAGCACAACATATAAAAGTAGGTGAGGATTAATTAAAATAATCCTTTTAGAACTTACAGATCAATAAGAAAAACTAGCCAAAATAAAAATAAAATGGGCAAACAGCACCTAGAATCAATTTAGGAAGAAGAAATTCAAATGATTGATATATATGAAAATATGCTTAATCTCTGCTGCTGTTGCTGCTAAGTCACTTCAGTTGTGTCCAACTCTGTGTGACTCCATAGACGGTGGCCCACCAGGCTCCCTCGAATCTCTAGTAATCAGGTAAATCTAATTTGAAGTGTGAGAAACTATTTTATAAATCATCGATATCATGAATATGAGATGGAAAGTTAAATATCACTTTAGCATTATTTATAATAGCCAGAAAACGGAAGCAAACTTAGTGTCCATTGACAGAGGAATGAATAAAGAAGATATATGTATACACTATGGAATGATACTCAGTCATACAAAAGAATGAATTAATGCCTTTTGTAGCAAATGGATGGACCTAGAGATTATCACACCAAGTGAAGTAAGCTGAAAAGACAAATGCCATATATCACTTACATGTGGAATCTAAACTGTGACACAAATGAACTTATCTGTGAAACAGACTCACAGACATGGAGAACAGACTCACAGACATGGTGAAGAGATTCGGAGATTCCAGGCGGGGACATGGAGTGGAGGAGGGGTGGACTGGGAGTCTGGAGTTAGCAGAGGCAACTGTTCTATATAGAAAGTAAACTAGGTCCTACTCTATAGAATAGTGAACTATATTCAATATCTTGTAATAAAGCATAATGGAAAAGAATATGCATAAGAATATGTGTGTGGCTGCTAAGTCACTTCCGTTGTGTCCAACTCTGTGCAACTCTATATATTTATCTAAAGCACAATGCTATATACCAGAAGCTAACACAACATTGTAGCTCAATCAAACTTCAATTGAATCAATTTTTAAAATATTGCTGATTTAAATATGTCTATAGCCATATTGGAAAGCAATTTGTCAATATTGGAAAGGAATTGCCATTATTTAATAATGCTGAAGTTGTGTATACTCTAATATCCATCAATTACCAGTATGTATTCAGAAACTTTTACATACATACATATAAGGACATAGAAGAACTTTATTGTGCCCTTTTTCTATAAGAGCAAAAAGAATGGCAAGCAAAAAAGAACTATTCATCAATGGAGGAAAGATGAATACTTCCAGTGTTAATGAATACATTATTTTTGCATATACTGATACTTATATATATCAAAGTTTAATATTGAATGAAATCTTCTTGAAGAATTATAATAATAATACTTCTACATAGCCATGGAAAATGCAAAAAAATAATGCAATATATTGCCATTTTACTCAAAAAGAGAGAAAGAGGGAGAAAACTAAATGAATAATAAATACATATGGGTTTGTGAACTCGGCTGGAAAGGAAAACCACAAATTTCCAGACTCTGGATGCCTTCTGAGAAAGAGAGGAATGGAATTGGAAAGAAATTCCATGGGAACATTGTATTTATAATAGTTTATTTTCTTAGAAGTAACATTAAGTGATTTTGACAACAGTCCCTTTATTATACATGAGTGGTGGGCACAACTGACATCACATCTTATTTTTGTAGTTTTCTCCATGTTTCAATAGTGGTTTTTGAAAAAGAAAAAAAGAAAAGCAAGTGTTTGTCTCTTTTCTATATGTAAATAGATGTATATAAATACATATCCATACACAGGTGAAAAGAGTGAGAAAGAGTGGTAGAGGTTTGATTATTCAAGGCAAAAGTGTGCAAAGAAAGTAAAAAATTGAGAAATTTCAGGGCTGCAGGTACAAGATAAGGTTTGAAATAATAGTAGGTAATAGATCATGCAAAGGATTGTTAGGCAACAGAATTTCATTGAAGGTTTTTAAATTGAGGTGGGAGAGAAGATGATTATAATAAATTCTGTTCTAAAGGATCTTGGAGAATGCAGAAAATGGAAAATATACTGAGACATATACCTGCACATTGCAAAATCAGCTAGTTAGAAATCTATTTCAGTGGTTTCAAGAAGAAACAATGGCAGCTTGTTCTAGTTGAAGATATAATATTGATAGAACTTGATGATAAATTGGGTGAAAGTATCAAAATGTTTCAGAGTATCTGGCCTACACTCTGCCATCCCATTAGGCGAAGGATATAGGAAAAAATGAAGATCATAATTTCAGTTTGAATATGTTTAGTTAGGTACGAACTTGAAACCTGTAAGCGGAGATAGCAGGTTATCCCAGAACTTAGTAATAGAGTTTTGGTTGGAGTTTGAGAATTTTGCATATTTTGGTAATCAGTGTCATGGACTAGCATTGTATAAGCCTGGGAGAGCATTGAGTCAGAGGGAATGTGGCCTTGACCTTCAACCCTGAAGAACTCCATTTTCAAAAATCAAATGTCAAGATGAATAAGAGGTGCATGGAAATAAGACTGAGAAGCTGTCAGGGAGTTAGGAGAAAAGCAGGTTATAGTTGTGTCATTAGTATAAAAAGAAGTAAAGGAAGACAATGCTTCAAGGAAGAAGTAGTCAAATAGGATTGAAAGCTATTAGGAGGTGAGATAGAATGAAAACTGAAAAATACCACTGGACTCAGTGACATGGTTACCATAGAAAGAATTATTCTAGTATCATAACAGGCAGATAACTGGTTTGTCCTATAATTTGGTGGCCTATAAATAAATGAGGGTTATGAGTATAGGCACTTTTGAAATTGATTCATCTAAGATACAAAGATGGTTATTTCTGGAAAGGGCTGCTGGATCCTAGTTTTATATATATATATATATATATATATATATATATATATATATATATATATATGGATGTGAGTTGGACCATAAAGAAAGCTGAGCGCTGAAGAATTGATGCTTTTGAACTGTGGTGTTGGAGAAGATTCTTGAGAGTCTCTTGGACTACAAGGAGATCAAGTGAGTCAAAAACCTAAAGGAAATCAGTCCTGAATATTCATTGGAATAACTGATGCTGAAGCTGAAGCTCCAATACTCTGGCCATCTGATGCGAAGAACTAACTCATTGGAAAAGACTCTGATTCTGGGAAAGATTGAAGGTGAGAGGAGAAGGGGATGACAGAGGATGAGATGATTGGATGGCATCACCGACTTGATGGATGAGTTTGAGCAAGCTCCCAGAGCAGGTGATGGACAGGGAAGCCTGGCATGCTGCATGCAGTCTATGGGGATGCAAAGAGTTGGACATGACTGAGTGACTGAACTGAACTGAACTGAATGGGAAATTAAATTGAAAGAAAGATGAATATACCAGACAGCCTAACATTTTGAAGTTAGAATGGGAATTCTAAACATGGGTAGAGGAGTCAGAGTCCAATGCAAGGAGGAACAGTTATCTTCTGTAAAACATGCTTATTTAACTTATATGCAGAGTACATCACGAGAAACGCTTGGCTGGATGAAGTACAAGCTGGAATCAAGATTTCTGGGGAAAATATCAATAGCCTCAGATATGCAGATCTGACATCACGCTTATGGTAGAAAGTGAAGAAGAGCTAAAGAGTCAGTTGATGAAAGTGAAAAAAGAGAGTGGAAAAGTTGGCTTAAAACTCAACATTCAGAAAGCTAAGATCATACCATCTGGTCCCATTACTTCTTGGCAAATAGATGGGCAAACAATGGAAACAATGACAGACTTTATTTTGGGGGGCTCCAAAATCACTGCAGATGGTAACTGCAGCCATGAAATTAAAAGACTCTTGCTCCATGAAAGAAAAGTTATGACCAACATAGACAACATATTAAAAAGCAGAGACATTACTTTGCCAACAAAGGTCTGTCTAGTCAAGGCTATGGTTTTTCCAGTAGTCATGTATGGATGTGAGAGTTGGACTATAAAGAAAGCTGAGTGCTGAAGAATTGATGCCTTTGAACTGTGGTGTTGGAGAAGACTCTTGAGAGTCCCCTGGACAGCAAGGAGATCCAACCAGTCCATCCTAAAGGAAATCAGTCCTGAAAATTCATTGGAAGGACTGATGCTGAAGCTGAAACTCCAATACTTTGGCCACCTGATATGAAAAACTGACTCACTGGAAAAGACCCTGATACTGGGAAAGATTGAGGGCAGGAGGAGAAGGGGACGACAGAGGATGAGATGGTTGGATGGCATCACCGACTCAATGGACATGAGTTTGAGTAAACTCTGGGAGTTGTTGATGGACAGGCAAGCCTCGCATGCTGCAGTGTATGCGGTTGCAACAAGTTGGACACTGAGCTGAACTGACTGAGCTGAACTGAACTGAAGAGGAAGCATGCAGCTGTGGACATGGTGGGAGGAGACAAGTACTTCTGCTCCCCTGGTGCAATAACAATTCAAAGTGTTTCTGCATGGGTGCAGAATGCTCTGGCATCTAAATTGTATACAGAAAAAAGGACAAGAGGACTAACAGAATCTTTTACAGCTGGTGACTTTCTTTTTATGGGGAAATATAAAAAAAAAAGTTGCCAGATTACATTGTTAAGCAAATCTTCTTGTAGTTCATGGGTAATGAAGTTTCTGAGCCCTTATTTGCCCCATATTTTTTTTCTATTCTGTGTGAACCATAATTTAATGAATTTTCATAGAGTCAGCCTCATATATCCACATGTAAATAGTTAGAGCACTTCCAGTTCCCAGAAGAGCATGGTGTACTTCTCACCAATTATAGCCTCATCATTCTCCCCTAGAAATGATCATTATCCTGAGCTTTATGATAATAATTTTGTTTTTCTTCATGTTACTAATCATATATGTATCACTGTAAATTATAGGTTTTTTTTCTGTATTTTAAATTCTATTGTATGGAATTCTAAACTATACATGGTGTTTTCTGAGCTTCATTCATGCTTTGCAAGTGGCTAATTACTTTCATTGCTATATAATATTCCATTGTGTGAATATTTAATAATTTATGCATTTGCTGTTTATAAACATTAAGAGTGTTACATATTTTGGAGCTACTGTGAACAATACATATAATCTCATACATACGTGCTTGAGTTTTTCTAGGGGTGAAGTTGCTAGATGATAGGGTATTGTGGTCTTCTGACTTCTAAGCCCTTATCTATAGAAGAAGAATGAGAGCAAGGGGTAACTGTAAGAAATATAATATAAGGGCACATTTAATGAACCTTTCTAAATCTGTTGGTTCCTTTGTAAAATGGAGACAATGCAAGTTTACTTTATCAGTAATGAGGACAAATATCTGTTATTTAATGGAAAAAAATCTTTGTGAGTTAAATAACCCTTTACTCTAAGAGACGATTGAAGATATTCCGACATTGACTAATAGCACTTTTGCATGAATTGAGTTTGCTCACTAAGGCCCACTAATTATAGTATATCTGTTCATCTCAGTGACTTTGAATTCTGTTCCCTCAATCTGGAGATCTCATTCTTTGTAAGACAAACCAGAAATTTAATAACATCTCTTCAAGAAACAAACAAAAAAAAATGTCAACACACTAAAAATACACGAAGACTGTGAGAAACATTCGAGTCCCAGGAACATCAAGGTTAGAAATATGTAAATATTTTAGAAAGAAACTGTGGTGGGTAGAGAAAAGGTAAATTGCTATTTTATGTTAGCAATCAGGGGATAGCAGAGTTCTCTGAGGTTTGGGTGTGTGTGGGATATTGACTTCTCCCATTCTATGGAAATGAAATTGAGGCTCAGAGGAGTTCAGTCATTTGTTTATTTAACAAATTGCAAAAACTGTGGGGACAGTTTGGGACTTTGGGTCCTCATGGTGGAGCAGGAGAAACTTAAGATCTGGAAGTGTGTTCATCTAGCCTTAAGCCGCACCTTTCATTTTGGAAAACCAGCAAAAGAAAACACCACTGGGACTCTTCAAACAAAAACCAATCCACTGGCCCTCAGACAGAAAAACACAATCGTCATCAAGGATAAATTTTTCCTGAGTGAATACGTGCATGTGAGCACCATGGAGATTGGGACATGAAGCCTTCTCATCCCTCCATACACTGTGATCTGGAGTCTCCCACACCCAAGCAGGAAAGTGAAGTCAGTGTTGGGCGGACGCGGTTCAGGAGTGGTGGCTGTGTGAAGCAAGAGTGGTCAAGAGGAGATACTCCATGTCCAAGGACAGGAGCAGCGGCTGAGAGGAGATACCCCACACCCAAGGTCAGGAGCAGCAGCTGTGAGGAGATACCCCAAGTCCAAGGTAAGAGAGCCTTGGACAGCTCCCCAAGGAGTTTCTGTGAAGTGATACCCCACGTCCAAGGGAAGAGAAACCAAAGTAGGTACTAAGAGAGGGCATAAGAGGGCAGACAGACTGGAACCACAATCACAGAAAACCAGCCAATCTGATCACATGGACCACAGCCTTGTCTAACTCAATGAAAATAAGCCATGCCGTGAGGGGCCACCCAAGACGGGAGGGTCATGGTAGAGATATTCTGACAGAATGTGGTCCACTGGAGAAAAGAATGGCAAACCACTTCAGTATTCTTGCCTAGAGAACCCCATGAACAGTATGAAAAGGCAAAAAGATAGGACACTGAAAGAGGAGCTCCCTGGGTTGGTAGGTGCCCAATATGCTACTGGAGATCAGTGGAAAAGTAACTCCAGAAAGAATAAAGGGATGGAGCCAAAGCAAAAACAATACCCAGTTGTGGATGGGACTGGTGATAGAAGGAAGGTCCGATGCTGTAAAGAGCAATATTGCATAGGAGCCAGGAATGTCAGGTCCATGAGTCAAGGCAAATTGGAAGTGGTCAAATGCCGGGGTCTTACCCCAGTTGGATCCAGGGTATCCGAAGTGTGACGGCGTCGGCAAAGAGAATGATTTAGAGAGAGAGATAAAGAAAGAATGTTGCAGATAAGAAAATAGATGAGAGAAAGAGGCTGATATTCCTTGGTTTACACAGAAAGCCAATAAAGCCCCAGGACAAGGGACTTGCTCGGTTCACGGAGGCCACAGGTGCCCTCCCAGTCCCCCGAGGGACTGAAGATGCAGAGCGCCTTCCCGTTCAGGTCTTAGAAGCCCAGGCAGGTAAGTGAATGCAGAGAGCCTCTATGCTCCAAGGGATCAGCCTGAAGACAGAGAAGAGAGAGAAAGAAAGAAAGACATGGGGGTGACCAAGCTTTGGTGAGCGAGGCCTGTAACTTTATTTTCAAAAGGGACTTTTATACCTTGACTTGTACATAGAGGGAAATGAAGGATGCAAGGTCATGCAGAATCAGCCCAAACACTCCAGCAGTTTTGCCCTTATCGAAACCAGGAATTTTTCTGCATACCTTTCCCATAAACAATGTTGTGTACATTATCTTCTGGCCTTGGAGGCCTGTGGACATTTTATGACCCTCTTTTGATAAAGGCTGCTCAACCAGGAAACTTACTTTCCCTCAAAGTGTTTTTTCTTTATATTTCTAATCTATGTCATCCTCAGAAAGTATCAAACAGAGTTACATTTCTCATGGAGCAAAGGTGCAGTGAGTTACAGGAAAGAACCAATTAGCTCAAAGGTCTGATGTGATTAATTTCAAGGCTACACTTGTTTTTCTTACATTCCAACTATGTTAACTAATGCACTCCCAGGTGCACAGTGGATAAGAGATATGGGAACCTAGCAGCAAGCATTGGCTCAACAATGAAATCCTACGCCAGCACTATTCTAATAACTTTTAACTCTTTGAAAGGCTCTATGTTTTAGGCTTCCCGTGCCTCTCACAGTTGGGAGGCTGTGAATAATCACATGCGTAGCTGTGAAAGTCTGGATAAACCTGCCAAGCACGCTAGAATGCTAACAGAGGGGGTTTGATTTGAAATATTCCTCTCATGTCCAGGAGACTTATTAGCTAGAGTCCTAAGTTGATTTTCTCCAGAGAGAGGTGGTCAGGGATAGCCCCCTGTTAATGTCAGGAGAGTTGGTGAAAGGCACAAAATAGTAGACAGATTCTGGTTGGGGTAGATGCTCAAGCGGGTCTAGGGAGCCCCTCGAATCCTGATCCGCCTTTGCCTGTCAGGTCTTCTCCGCATAACCTTTGTTATGGGTGGGATCTCCCGTGGTGGCTCCTGGCAGTCAAAGAGGAGATGGCAAGAGTGAACGTCAACATTCTAGGAATAAGTGAACTAAAATGGACTGGAATGGGTGAATTTAACTCAGATGACCATTATATCTACTACAGTGGGCAAGAATCCCTTAGAAGAAATGGAGTAGCAGTCATAGTCAACAAAAGAGTCTGAAACGCAGTACTTGGATGCAATCTCTGAAACGACAGAATGATCTCTGCTCGTTTCCAAGGCAAACCATTCAATATCACAGTAATCCAAGTCTCTGCCCCAACCAGTAACACTGAAGAAGCTGAAGTTGAATGGTTCTATGAAGACTTATGAGACCTTTTAGAACTAACACCTAAAAAAGATGTCCTTTTCATTGTAGGGGACTGGAATGCAAAAGTAGGAAGTCAAGAAACACCTGGAATAACAGGAAAATTTGGCCTTGGAGTACAGAATGAAGCAGGGCAAAGGCTAATAGAGTTTTGCCAAGAGAATGCACTGGTCATAGCAAACACCCTCTTCCAACAACACAAGAGAAGACTCTACATATGGACATCACCAGACAGTCAACACCAAAATCAGATTGATTATATTCTTTGCAGCCAAAATGGAGAAGCTTTATACAGTCAGCAAAAATGAGACCGGAAGCTGACTGTGGCTCAGATCATGAACACCTTATTGCTAAATTCAGACTGAAATGTAAGAAAGTAGGGAAAACCACTAGACCATTCAGGTATGACCTAAATCAAATCCCTTATGATTATACAGTGGAAGTGAGAAATAGATTTAAGGGACTAGATCTGATAGAATGAGTGCCTGACGAACTATGGATGGAGGTTCATGACATTGTACAAGAGACAGGGATCAAGACCATCCCCAAGAAAAAGAAATGCAAAAACACAAAATGGCTGTCTGAGGAGGACTTACAAGTAGCTGTGAATAGAAGCGAAGCAAAAAGCAAAGGAGAAAAGGAAAGATATAAGCATCTGAATGCAGAGTTCCAGAGAATAGCAAGAAGAGATAGGAATGCCTTTCTCACTGATCAGTGTAAAGAAAAAGAGGAAAACAACAGAATGGGAAAGACTAGAGATCTCTTCAAGGAAATTAGAGATACCAAGGGAAACTTTCATGCAAAGATGGGCTTGATAAAGGACAGAAATGGTATAGACCTGACCAAAGCAGAAGATATTAAGAAGAGGTGTCAAGAATACACAGAAGAACTGTACAAAAAAGATCTTCATGACCCAGATAATCACAATGCTGTGATCACTCACTTAGAGACAGACATCCTGGAATGTGAAGTCAACTGGGTCTTCGGAAGCATCATTACTAATAAAGCTAGTGGAGGTGATGAAATTCCAGTTGAACTATTTCAAATCCTGAAAGAAAATGCTGTGAAAGTGCTGCACTCAATATGCCAGCAAATTTGGACAACTTAGCAGTGGCCACAGAACTGGAAAAGGTCAGTTTTCATTCCAATCCCAAAAAAAGGCAACACCAAAGAGTGCTCAAACTACTGCACAATTGCACTCATCTCACATGCTAGTAAAGTAATGCTCAAAATTCTCCAAGCCAGGCTTCAGCAATACATGAACTGTGAACGTCCAGATGTTCAAGCTTGTTTTAGAAAAGGCAGAGGAACCAGAGATCAAATTGCCAACCTCTGCTGGATCATCGAAAAAGCAAGAGAGTTCCAGAAAAACATCTATTTCTGCTTAATTGACTATGCCAAAGCCTTTGACTGTGTGGATCACAATAAACTGTGGAACATTCTGAAAGAGATGGGAATACCAGACCACCTGACCTGCCTCTTGAGAAAACTATGTGCAGGTCAGGAAGCAACAGTTAGAACTGGACATGGAACGACAGACTGCTTCCAAGTAGGAAAAGGAGTACGTCAAGGCTGTATATTGTCACCTTGCTTATTTAACTTATATGTAGAGTACATCATGAGAAACGCTGGGCTGGAAGAAGCACAAGCTGGTAGCAAGATTGCTGGGAGAAATATCAATAACCTCAGATATGCAGATGGCAGAAAGTGAAGAAGAACTAAAGAGCCTCTTGATGAAAGTGAAAGAGGAGGTCAAAAAGTTGACTTAAACTCAACATTCAGAAAACTAAGATCATGGCATATGGTCCCGTCACTTCAAGGCAAATAGATGGGGAAACTGGAAACAGTGGCTGACTTTATTTTTTTGGGCTCCAAAATCACTGCAGATGGTGACTGCAGCCATGAAATTAAAACACGCTTACTCCTTGGAAGGAAAGTTATGACCAGCGTATACAGCATATTAAAAAGCAGAGACATTATTTTGTCAACAAAGGTCCATCTAGTCAAGGCTGTTGTTTTCCCAGTGGTCATGTATGGATGTGAGAGTTGGACTATAAAGAAAGCTGAGCACTGAAGAACTGATGCTCTTGAACTGTGGTGTTGGAGAAGACTCTTGAGAGTCCCTTGGACTCAAGGAGATCCAACCAGTCCATCCTAAAGGAGATCAGTCCTGGATTTTCACTGGAAGGAGCGATGTTGATGCTGAAACTCCAATACTTTGGCCACCTGATGTGAAGAGTGACTCATTTGAAAATACCCTGATGCTGGGAAAGATTGAGGGCAGGAGGAGAAGGGGATGACAGAGGATGAGATGGTTGGATGGCATCACCAAGTCAATGGACATGAGTTTGGGTGAACTTTGGGAGTTGGTGATGGACAGGGAGGCCTGGTAGCTGTGGTTCATGGGGTCACAAAGAGTTGGACATGGCTGAGCGACGGAACTAAACTGAATAACAGCATGAAAACATATGTCTCAGTGATTTCTAGTTCCAGGCTCGTTTTGGTACCCTGCGTTACCTCTATGAGGCGAAATGTATGACCACTTAATTCCACCAGAGGCATTGAATATTATCCTGTTACTTAACTAAGTGACAATTTGACCTACTTAATAAGTTTTGATAAACAAATTTCTTCATTGTTTCTTAGTGCTAACCATAGAAATGGCATTCCTATCCCTTGAGTAGGAATCAGTCCCAGCTTTTCTTTGAGAATGTTTTTCAGACTTTATTCTCTAACAATTTATCTAGCAAGGAAAATCCTTAATAACTGGGTCTATGCGGGGAATGTAGAATTTTCGTTCTTACTTTTCTCAACCTAATTGGAAGTGAATAAAAGTTACAAAGCTTCCTGTAAATTCTGTATTTTCTTTTAACTTTGTTTGAAGTTAAGTTCATGTTTAAGTACTTTTTTGCTTGTGGCACAGACGGTAAAGCGTCTGCCTGCAATGCGGGAGACCAGGGTTCAATTTCTGGGTTGGGAAGATCCCCTGGAGAAGGAAATGGCAATCCACTCCAGCACTCTTGCCTGGAAAATCCCATGGGTGGAGAAGCCTGATAGGCTACAGTCTGGAGTTGCAAAGAGTCGGACAGGACTGAGCAACTTCACTTTCACTTTCTGCTTATCTGCAAAAAGATCACAGAACTTTTCTGCCTATATAGGTAACTGCACGGTGATTAGATGATCTGATGTGAACTACTGAGACTTTCTTAGTTTATTCGGTTATCCTGAAGGTAGCCATTTTTTCCTCTTTAAGGCAAGTCATGGACTACTTCAACTAAAAGTATGCCAACACAAAATACATATTTTCTTTTGTTAATCCCAGTCTTGCATACATTGCTTTCCCTTGCCCTGGAAACTCGTATCACTGCAAATATGCTGTTTCCTTGTTTTTGCTCCTATCTGAACTCAGATTGCTATAATGCTATTCATAGAATAATTCCTTAATAGACTACTGCTTAAAGGCATCATCATAGACTGGTGATAAAAGAATATGCCATGGAATAGATTGGGATGCAATCCAATTATTTCATAGTTGGTTATGTGGTCTATCTTGTCCTAACTTCTACTTCTTCATCTTTGAATTTGAAATAATAAAAGAAATTATTACCTGTAACAAGAATTAAATGAGATAATGTGGCAAAACTTTAACAAATGCTAGCTACTTCTCAACATATTTTATACTAATGAGAAACCTTTTCCCTAGTGTTTTGCTTCATTGCCTGGTGCATCTGTTAACTGACTCATACACAAATATTTCACTTTCTCCTTAGAAAGGTAGAGTTTTACATTAATAATTGGAATTTCTCTTTCCTCTTCCCTCACTCCCTCCTCTCTCTCTGTCTGTCTCTCTCTCTTTCAAATTCTCCCTCTCTCCCTTCCTTCTTCCTATTTTTTTCTTCCTTCATTCCTTTTTTCTCTCTTTTTCTTTCTCACTTTCCTTTTTCCTTTCTTTCTCTCTCTCTTTGCTTTTCCTTTTGATCATAGGGAAGCCAGGAAAAGAAAAAGGATGAGGAAAATCTCGCAAATTCTAGATATTCAAGGAAAAGATTTGACATGGAAAATGATTATCTTTATCTCTAGTATGATACAAACAAAATGAGCTATGATATCCAGATGAATGATTCAATCATTGGCAATTTAAATATCTAGAGAGTCGATTCACACTTGAAAATAGATTATAGTACACTTGGATTCTTCTACTCATAGTCTGTTTGGAAGCAGATGGTAGTTAGGAGTTTGGTATGATGTATAGAAGATTTTAAAGGTTTTACATGACAGTTGGTTTCTATCTGGGGGATCAGTAAACCCTTGTCCTAGTCAAGGCAGAGGCCACCTGCATAGGCTATGACCTTCTACTCATTTTGTTCATTGATAATCCCAGTTTAATCCATAATTCTTTGTTGAAAGCAGCTGAAAGTGTTCCACACTATCCAATATTATTCCCCTAAGCTTTCCTTTTTCCTTCCTTCCTTCCTTCTTTTTTTCTTTCATAGAGGAATTGGAGTCTGTAAGGAAAGAGAATTCTTTCATTGCAAAATGGTCCTTGAGATTTTAGGAGTCACATAATATAGAGTTGACCTTGCTAATTCATTTCAATTACTTCAATCAGTAAGAGATGTTGAGAAAGTTGTTTGTTAGCCTTCAACTTCTTTAACGTCAAAGCCATAGGCTTTGTAAGATGATCTTTGATGCCTTTGTAGCATGCCAAACAATGACATCTTGAGATGGAGAGTCTGTCAACCTTGCGTTTGTTGCTGAACCTGGCTGTTGGCCATAGTGTTTAGCCACTTTCCATGTTTTCTAAGGCAGAGGTCGTCATGAAGTCGTGAAGTCGCTCAGTCGTGACCAACTCTTTGCGATCCCATAGACTGTAGCCTACCAGGCTCCTCTGTCCACGGGATTTTCCAGGCAGTAGTACTGGAGTGGATTGCCATTTCCTTCTTCAGAGGATCTTCCCAAGCCAGGGTTTGAACCCGGGTCTCCCGCATTGTAGACAGATGCTTTACTGTCTGAGCCACCAGGGAAAACCATGCAGCTGAGATGATTATCTGTATAGCTTTCTGAGCTACATATATATCTTGAATGAATGATGATTTTTAAAAGGCAGTTTAAGGACATAAGTGAAATGTGCTAAAAATAAAAATCATGAAATGTTCACCAAGTAAACTTGTAAGAATAAAATATTCTAAAAATCTTTATAACATTTAAATGAACAAGTAATCAGAAAAGGCAAACCACACATTTATGAATGCTGATTTATTCTTCTAGTGAGCATACTCAGATTGAATTTTTGAGTCAAATATAAGCCACACAGAGCCTCTTCCTATGCTCTAAGTTTCTAGAAAGTGGCTTACTCACAATCAATTAAAGCAGTTTTTCTCCTGGTTATGTAAACAAAAATGATCATAATAATGTAAGCAGATAGGTTATGTTAGAAGGTTAGAAGTCCTTGGAGAAAGAGAATCAGAAATGGCTGTCTTAACGTACGAGAAGCCATTTTGATCTAGGCCATTTCCTGGTCTAAGCCAGGCTACTATGCTTACCTTTGAATGGGTTTTTATATTTAATGATCTTAAGGGAACAAAGGAAAGCAGGAACAGAAAAAAGACATTCAAACAGTGGTTTAGTGATAAAAGCAGAGTCCTACTTCCTTCTCAAGGGATATACATAATTATATATCTTTGAATTATGTAGGAAGTCCCCCATCCAGGTGGAGAGTAGAGTTACGATGCTGACCCTCCTGACTCAAATCAACTAAAGCTTGGACTCTGTTGCCCTTTGCCCTAATTCTATGCTGAGTTTTCCTCCGGCCAGCCCCTTCATGAATATGCAGAAATCCTTAGGTTAAAATTCCTCCAATTTTGCTGCTTTGTGAAAGATCCCGGTGTTCTTCCTTGGGGCAAGTAATAAATCCTTTCTTTCCATCTTTGGCGTGGTTACATCTTTCGTCTTGACACCCCCCAAGAGGAAACTCAGGGTAACAATGATAGCAAATATTCATTTTTTATATATAAAGTTTACAGTATTAGTGCAAAATATGAATTTTATTTAAAATAACAATCGAGTGTGCTGCTGCTGCTGCTGGTAAGTTGCTTCAGTCATGTCCAATTCTTTGCGACCCTGTGGACTCTAGCCTGCCAGGCTCCTCTGACCATGGGATTTTCCAGGAAACAATACTGGAGTGGGTTGCCGTGCCTTCCTCCAGGGGATCAAACCTGCATCTCTTATGTGTCCTGCATCGGCTGATAGGTTCTTTCTTTACCCACTAGTGCCATTTGGGAAGCCCCAACAATCTATTGTAAATACAATATTTTTAAATAA
Source organism: Budorcas taxicolor (assembly GCF_023091745.1). Taxonomy (NCBI): domain Eukaryota; kingdom Metazoa; phylum Chordata; class Mammalia; order Artiodactyla; family Bovidae; genus Budorcas; species Budorcas taxicolor. Next base: position 9,219,199 of record NC_068914.1, read on the forward strand.
TTAGATGTTCACAGTTGCTTAGTGACTCACTTAAAATCACATAGCCAGTTGGTGAAAGATGTCAGAAGTCATCATATCTTTCCTGAAAAATGCTGTTTCCATACTAAGTTCAATGTTTTCCTTGCCCCTTGGGGATGGACCTTTAGGTCATCCTTTTCCCCCGCCTCTAATGTTCCTTCTCCCTGGTGCTCCAAAGTGCCTACTGTTTGGATGTGAACTGAAACAGGTGTGTATAGTCTCAGGATCCTGATTTGTAGATCTCTATACTAGCTAGGTGGAGAAGGCAATGGCACCCCAATCGAGTACTCTTGCCTGGAAAATCCCGTGGATGGAGGAGCCTGGTAGGCTGCAGTCCATGTGGTCGCTAAGAGTGGGACATGACTGACTGAGCGACTTCACTTTCACTTTTCACTTTCATGTATTGGAGAAGGAAATGGCAACCCACTCCAGTATTCTTGCCTAGAGAATCCCAGGGATGGGGGAGCCTGGTGGGCTGCCGTCTAAGGGGTCGCACAGAGTCGGACACGACTGAAGCGACTTAGCAGCAGCAGCAGCATACTAGCTAGGATTGATGAACCAAATTTTCATGATACTTGGTCAGTAAGGAAAAAGGACAACTGCAGCGGATTTTTGCTGTAGGGCTGAGAGATTGAGTGCAACTCTGTGTAAAACAAGGACTAGTGGGGATTTACAGCCAAGGGATTGGAGCTGTCATTGGATGGAAAATTATTAAGAGGAGACATCAGGGTAAGGGAAATTCATCTGGTGAAACAGATTTGGCAGGATTCTTGCCAAAGGCAGGCCAGGGTGATAATATGTCAAGGGTGGAGGATGAGGCATTTGATCAGATACCCAAGATGAGGATGGGGGACTTTTGCTAGATTGAAGCAACAGGAATTCTTGCTAAAACTAGACTAAGTAGGTAAAGGACAGAACTCCAGATCAGGGTCTAATGGAGGAGAGGGCTCCAAGGAGCCTGCCTCAGGTTTGGTCAATGACAGTCTTGATGCAGTGTCTGGGGCTCAGTTGGAACACAGAGAACCTTCTATTCTCGGTGCACTCCCAACGTGGTTGTCCTTTATGGGAGGAAAGAAGTTCAGTCAAGGGGCAAATGTTAATTTCACTTTAAACAAACAATTGAAGGTGCTCTGAGGGAGGGGGGAAATCCTGGCTTCTTTCAGTCCTTAGTGAACCAATGTTTGCTCCTTGGACAATATTTAAGCCCAAGGTCAGGCAAGAGAAGTACATAAAAAGTACATATGTCAAACAGCCTGTTTGGCATAGGTTGGTCACAAGAACGGAAATATCCAGAAAGACTATGAGTGTGTAGGTAGAGCTTAAGCTGTTCATCTCCCTCTTGATATTGGTTTTAAAGGGCATTGGATGTTTATACAAAGGAAACTGATTCTTTGTTTGCCTTTATTCATTTTTGCAAAAGATTATAGAGAGACAAGTTGTCTGCTTGTCTGATGTTTCCAGTTGCAAGTATAGAATTGTAATTGTAATTCAACTGTATTTAGTTACAAAGGAAACCTGGTGAATTTGTTTTTGTTGTTGGTGGTTTTTGTTTAGAATATTATATCCACATTGGTCTGTTCTCTAGAAGGGAGGCTCTCCCTCTCTCCGGTATTGTCCAGGCTGGCTCAAGCTGTCAACAACACTCCCTGAGAATCCCAGCTGTGTGCGAGTCACAGCTTGTTAGGCCTGAGGAATGATACCTGCATGAGTGAAACTCAGATGTTCTGGGATTACCTGTGAAGACTGTGTGCTGCTCAAAACATTTTCACTGGTACTGAAACTATGATATTAGACAGAAAATGTGTCTTTACTTTTCCTTACTTTGTTGTGAATTTAGAGCCTTTATGCCACTTACCAATTTACAGAATTAAGGAAAGTTTTCCTTGTATTTAACTTGTCTCAAAATCGATCAAACCTGATCAATCATTCAGAAGTCTTCACTTTTTTAATCCTAGAAGATCTATAAATGGGTGCTTTGGGGGAACTTGGTGGCAGGTCTCATTAAGGACTGATGAAGTTTTTGCAAATTAGATCTAGAGTAAATGTTATTATTGGGCTTCCCTGTTGGCTTGGTGGTAAAGAATCCACCTGCCAATGCAAGAGATGCATATTGATCTCTGGGTTAGGAAGATCCCCTGGAGAAAGAAATGGCAACCCACTCCAGTGTTCTTGCCTGGAGAATCCCAGGGACGGGGGAGTGTGGTGGCCTGCTGTCTCTGGGGTTGCAAAGAGTCGGACATGACTGAAGCAACTTAGCAGCAGCAGCAGGATTTTTGCTTGGAATATCTCATGGACAGAGGAGGAGCCTGGTGGTCCATAGTCCATGAGATCGCAAAAGAGATGGACATGACTTAGTGGCTAAACAACATCAAAAAATGTAATTATTATTATGAACAGGTGCAAAGGCTGATTTATCCAGTTGTGTCTGTGCCTACAATAATACTATTTAATGAGACAACTTAATTTTATTTAAATACATTGAATTATACATGTGAATAATTTAGTTATAAATCCATTGGTTTATTTATTCAAGAAATATTAATGAATATCTCATAAATAACAAGCACTGTAGTGATGAGCAAAAATATAAACATCCAATAAAAAAATCAGACACAGTTCCAACCTGCAAATTGCTTATGGTCCTAGTTCATTTTTTGTTATTATCTTTGATGGTAAATAAGATACAATAAACTGTGTCCATTTAAATTGCTCAATTCAGTTGGTTTCAATAGTTATAAAAACCCATGAGGCCACAACCACAGATAAGATACGGAGATGTTCCAACATGCCCTAAAGATTTTATGCACCTTCGCAGTGCTCCCAATACCTGCTGTCATTCATAGGCAAGTATTGATCTATACAAGATTAATTTACATTTTATCAGTTCAGTTCAGTTCAGTCGTTCAGTCATGTCCGACTCTTTGCAATCTCATGAACCACAGCACACCAGGCCTCCCTGCCCATCACCAACTCCCGGAGTTCACCCAAACCCATGTCTATTGCGTTGGTGATGCCATCCAACCATCTCATCCTCTGTCGTCCCCTTCTCCTCCTGCCTTCAATCTTTCCCAGCATCAGGGTCTTTCCAAATGAGTCAGCTCTTCGCATCAGGTGGCCAAAGTATTGAAGTTTCAGCCTCAAAAGCAGTCCGTCCAATGAACACTGATCTCCTTTAGGATGGACTGGTTGGATCTCCTTGCAGTCCAAGGGACTCTCAAGAGTCTTCTCCAACACCACAGTTCAAGAGCATCAATTCTTTGGTGCTCAGCTATCTTCAGAGTCCAGCTATCACACCCATACATGACTACTGGAAAAATCATAGCCTTGACTAGATGGAACTTTGTTGATGAAGTAATGTCTCTGCTTTTTAATATGCTGTCTAGATTGGTCATAACTTTTCTTCCAAGGAGTAAGCGTCTTTTAATTTCATGGCTGCAGTCACAATCTGCAGTGATTTTGGAGCCCAGAAAAATAAAGTCTGACACTGTTTCCACTGTTTCCCCATCTATCTGCCATGAAGTGATGGGACCAGATGGCATGATCTTAGTTTTTTGAACGTTGAGCTTTAAGCCAACTTTTTCACTCTCCTCTTTCACTTTCATCAAGAAGCTTTTTAGTTCCTCTTCACTTTCTGCCATAAGGGTGGTGTCATCTGCATATCTGAGGTTCTTAATATTTCTCCTGGCAATCTTGATTCCAGCTTGTGCTTTTTCCAGCCCGTTTCCCATGATATACTCTGCATATAAGTTAAATAAGCAGGGTGACAATATACAGCCTTGATGTACTCCTTTTCCTATTTGGAACCAGTCTGTTGTTCCATGTCCAGTTCTAACTGTTGCTTCCTAACCTGCATACAGATTTCTCAAGAGGCAGGTCAGGTGCTCTGATATTCACATCTCTTTCAGAATTTTCCACAGTGTATTGTGATCCCCACAGTCAAAGGCTTTGGCATAGTCAATAAAGCAGAAATGTTTTAGATGTTTTCCTGGAACTCTTTTGCTTTTTTAATGATCCAGCAGATGTTGACAATTTGATCTTTGATTCCTCTGCCTTTTCTAAAACAAGCTTGAACATCTGGACATTCACGGTTCACATATTGCTGAAGCCTGGCTTGGAGAATTTTGAGCATTACTTTACTAGCATGAGATGAGTACAATTGTGCAGTAGTTTGAGCATTCTTTGGCATTGCCTTTCTTTGGGATTGGAATGAAAACTGACCTTTTCCAGTCCTGTGGCCACTGCTGAGTTTTCCAAATTTGCTGGCATACTGAGTGCAGCACTTTCACAGCATCATCTTCCAGGATTTGAAATAGCTCAACTGAAATTCCATCACCTCTACTAGCTTTGTTCATAGTGATGCTTTCTAAGGCCCACTTGACTTCACATTCCAGGGTGACTGGCTCTAGGTGAGTGATCATACCATCGTGATTATCTGGGTAGTGAAGCTCTTTTTTGTACAGTTCTTCTGTGTATTCTTGCCACCTCTTCTTAATATCTTCTGCTTCTGTTAGGTCCATAACATTTCTGTCCTTTATTGAGCCCATGTTTGCATGAAATGTTCCCTTGGTATCTCTAATTTTCTTTAAGAGTCTTTCCCATTGTGTTGTTTTCCTCTATTTCTTTGCATTGATCACTGAGGAAGGCTTTCTTATCTCTCCTTGCCATTCTTTGGAACTCTGTATTCAGTTGCTTATATCTTTCCTTTTCTCCTTTGCTTTTTGGTTCTCTTCTTTTCACAGCTATTTGTAAGGCCTCCTCAGACAGCCATTTTGCTTTTTTGCATTTCTTTTCCATGGGGATGGTCTTGATCCCTGTCTCCTCTGTACAATGTCACGAATCTCCATCCATAGTTCATCAGGCACTCTATCTATCAGATCTAGTCCCTTAAATCTATTTCTCACTTCCACTGTATAATCATAAGGGATTAATCTAAAATGTGGTGTTAGTTTCTGTTGTACAGCAAAGTGATTCAGTTATACAGATATATATCCTTTCATATTTTTTTCATTATGGTTTCTTATAGGTAATTCAACCTAGTACCCTGTGTTCTACAACAGGACCTTCTTGTTCTAAGACAAGTCTTAAATAATGTTGTATAGGTCTTTCAATTTTTTTTTCTTTTAAAAAATTGCCTTGAGTATTTTAATTTTATGGATTTCCCTATATATTTTAGAATTGGCTTGTTAATATTTACAAAAATACATGTTATAATTTGTACATTATACTGTTTACATGTTATGTGCTCATTGTTATGGGCATTCTATGCCCATTTTCAAAGTAGTTTATATTTTTCAATGCATATTTAAATTTTTTATTTTCCCGTTGTTCGCTACATGTGCATAAAATATAACTGATTTCTGTACATCATTAATTTTGCATTCTGTGACCTTACTAACTTAGCCTTTCCATTTTACTAGTTGATTTGCAGAGGCTGAAATTTCTGTAAGAACACGATACTTCCCTGAGGGCTCAGATGATAAAGAATCATCTGCCTGCAATGCAGGAGATGCAGTTTCAATCCCTGGATCAGGTGATCCCCTGGAGAAGGAAATGAAAACCCACTCCAGTATTCTTGCCTGGGAAATCCCATGGACAGAGGAACCTGGAGGGCTACAGTCCATGGGGTCTCAAACAGTTCGGCACAACTAAGTGACTAATAAACACACCTGCAAATAGAGATGATTTTAATTCTTTGTGATCTTGAGAAACCTATATGCAGGCCAGGAAGCAACAGTTAGAACTGGACATGGAACAACAGACTGGGTCCAAATAGCAAAAGGAGGACGTCAAGACTTATATCGTCACCCTGCTTATTTAACTTATATGCAGAGTACATCATGAGAAACGCTGGGCTGGAAGAAGCACAAGCTGGAATCAAGATTGCTGGCAGAAATACCAATAACCTCAGATATGCAGATGACACCACCCTTATGACAGAAAGTGAAGAGGAACTAAAGAGCCTCTTGATGAAAGTGAAAGAGGAGAGTGAAAAAGTTGGCTTAAAACTCAACATTCAGAAAAGGAAGATCATGGCATTTGGTCACATCACTTCATGGCAAATAGATGGGTAAACAGTGGAAACAGTGTCAGACTTTATTTTTCTGGGTTCCAAAATCACTGCACATGGTGACTGCAGCCATGAAATTAAAAGACGTTTACTCCTTGGAAGGAAAGTTATGACCAACCTATACAGCATATTCAAAAGCAGAGACATTATTTTGTCAACAAAGTTCCATCTATTCAAGGCTATGGTTTTTCCAGTGGTCATGTATGGATGTGAGAGTTGGACTATAAAGAAAGCTGAGTGCAGAAGAAGTGATGCTTTTGAACTGTGGTGTTGCAGAAGAATCTTGAGAGTCTCTTGGACTGCAAGGAGATCCAACCAGTCCATCCTAAAGGAGATCAGTCCTGGGTGTTCATTGGAAGGACTGATGTTGAAGCTGAAACTCCAATACTTTGGCCACCTGATACGAAGAGCTGACTCATTTGAAAAGAGCCTGATGCTGGGAGGGATTGAGGCCAAGAGGAGAAGGGGATGACAGAGGATGAGATAGTTGGACGGCATTACTGACTCAATGGACATGAGTTTGAGTAAACTCTGGGAGTTGGTGATGGACAGGGAGGCCTAGCGAGCTGCAGTCCATGGGGTCGCAAAGAGTCGGACATGACTGAACTACATAACTGACCTGAAGTGATCTTTATTTTATTTTTCTTGTATTATGTAGTACATAGTGCTTTCTATTAGCAATGTTATTTGGTTTCTGCACGCATGCTTTCTTGCTTAGTCACTCAGTCATGTCTAGCTCTTTCAGACCCCATGGACCATAGCCCACCAGTTTCCTCTTTTTCATGGAATTTTCCAAGCAAGAATACTGGAGTGGGTTTCCATTTCCTACTCCACGGGATCTCCCTGACTCAGGGATCAAACCTGCATCTCCTGAGTTTCCTGCATTAGCAGGTACATTCTTTACCACTGAGCTAACTGAGAAGTCCAAGTGTTCAGTTATTGCATATGTATTATTACATTTTTTCCCTAAAATTTTATGTTTTGGTCTTATTGTAACACCAAAACACTTTTAATTTTATTTTCCCATTGTTTGCAGTCATTGGTTTCTCTATTCTGTTCTATAAATTTGTCTCTGATTTCACCAATATTAAATGGTTTAGTTACTATGGCTTTAAAAGAAATCTTAAAGTGAATACATGGAGTTGTCTAATTGTATTCATTCTTGTTCCTTTTTAATTCTTGTTCGACTTTATTTTTTTTAGAGTAGCTTTAGGGTCACAGCAGACTGTGACATTTCCCATATATCGCCTGCCCCCAAATGTGCATAGCTTTCCTTATGGCCAATGCCCCCCACCAGAGTAGCACATTTGTTAAAACTGATGTCACTTTGCTTGAGTCTTACCTGAAAGTCTGGAAGTTTACTCAAGTCTCTTTATTTTGATTTCAAACTCCAGACTGTCTCCACATTATGTAGTCTCTGAGATTTCTTTGCAATTTTTAAATTACCATATTCTGTAATGAATATTGAATTTGTGTTTACATTTTCAAATATTTATTGTCATTTCAGAATAGTAATGGGGTTTCTTACATAGAGTCATTTTTGTTTTTTCCTTAATATTAATTTTTTATTCCAATTTTACTTCCTAATACAGATGTATTTTTCACCAAAATAATACTTTATTCTGGACAGATCATTCATATTTTTCTTTCTTTTGATTTTATTTCCCATAGAAAGATATGTCCAGTTATAAAACAGAATCATGTTCACCAAAATATTACTTCACTGTTCAGAGGTCACAGCCTACCTTAGCCATAATTCTGAGTCTCCTGCATTAGCAGGTACATTCTTTACCACTGAGCCAACTGAGAAGTCCATACTTTTTCAATATGAGTGATGAGTTAGTATTTTTAATCTATGAATTGCACAATAAAAATCATAATCTTAATAGAAAAATGGATAGAACTGTTTAAGGGGAATTCACAAAAATAATAAAAAGCAAAGATATGCACTATATTTTTATTCTTAAAACATTTAGACTAAAGTAATAATACATTTTTTATCTTAAAGATTTAAAATTTATGAATGGTAATATCAAGTGTTGGTTCAAATGTGCCACAGCAGTGTTAAAGACTGAAAGCTATTTGTTGCTATAGTTCTTTGGTTGCTCAGTGATGTCCAACTCTTTGCAACCCCGTGGATTGTATCCTGCCAGGATCCTCTGTCCGTGAATTCTCCAGGCAAGAACACTGGAGTGGGTTGCCATTCTCTCCTCCAGGGGAACTTTCTGACCTTGGGATTGAACTCAGGTCTCTGCACTGCAGGCAGATTCCTTATCTAAATCATCAGGGGTTGTTTAGTGGCTAAGTCAGATTCCACTCTGAGTTCCCATGGACGCTAGCCCCCAGGCCCATCTGTCCTTGGGATTTCCCAGGCAAGAATAATGGGAGATTTTCTTCTCCAAGAGAATCATCCAGACCCAGGGATTGAACCAGCATCTCATGCATCATAGGCAGATTCTTTACTACTGAGCCACTGGGGAAGCCTGTAAACTATATTAATATCAAATATTTGGGAAATTATAAGCTGTATGATATACCCACATAATGTGACATGTGTGACTCCTGATCATAATAATGTATAGTTTAATTAACATGCAACTCATTATTGTATTTAAAAAGCCAATATATATACAAAATATTGTTTACAGTAACAGCCCATAATTATGTATATGAATCTTGAAAAATATATGTGTAAATATTAATAATGCTTATTTCTAGAACGCTGGCTTTTTAGACGATTTTTATTTCGTTTTCATTCTTCTTACCTTTTAGACTTTTTACTTTTTAAGTTTTTATAATAGTCAGATATCAGTGCACTATTCCTTTTTTAGATATAATTTTATTTCTTTTTTTCTGTGCTAGGTCTTTGTTGCGGTGTGGACTTTGCTCTAGTTGTGCCAAGCAAGGGCTACACTCCAGCTGCAGTGTGCAGGCTTCGCACTGGGGTGGCTTCTCTTGTTGCTGAGAGTGGTTCTCAGGCACATGGGCTCAGTAAATGTGCTGCATGGACTTGGTTGCTCTGAGTCATGTAGGCCCTTCCTAGCCCAGAGATTGAACCTATGTCTCCTGCATTGGGAGGAGGATTCTTTATCACTGAGCCAACAGGGAAGCCCAGTGAGCTCTAACTTTTTAAGTTATTAAAAATGTAAAGAAATTGACAAATCCAAGTATGTGTGTGTGTGTGTGAGGGAGGGAGAGAGCGAGACAATGAGACTGAGAAAAAGAGAGGTAAGGGAGAGAACTTTTCTATATAAATTTGACTCCTGCTCTGGTTGATTATTTTCCCATCACAGTGTGCTTTTCTTCCTTTATCTGATCTGAATATTGTCCTCAATGTCAATGAAATCTGCTGATGGAAACTGTCACATTAACTTCAGAGAACTAGCATTGTGCAAGAGTTCTTTTCTTTCCTATGCCAGCCCTGGAGATATGTCCTCAACAGCCTTAAACAGAAGGCTTAATAACAGCGGAGTAAGTCATTGCTGTAAACTTGCACATCCTAAAATATCATAAAATATCATTGGCAAATATTAGCCATTTTTCTGCAAATGCAAAACCCTCATTTATCATTACTCCATAGAAATGATGTTAAAAAGTTAGCACAGTCATTGTTTTATAAAATATAAAATTGTCCTCTATTTTTTTTATGACCATTTCTTCTTTCTCTGCTTTTCTCTGGCCATACATTCTTCATTCATCTCTATTAGATCTGTAAAAGCTGAAAAAGCCTGTCTAGTGAGAAAGTTCTTGTCAATTATTTAAAGAGAAAAAAGCTCTCTAAGTTACAAAGGCTTATGGAATTGTTCTAGTTATTCTTATGTACTTAGGCAATCCTTGCTGCCCAACCCCACAATTCAACAGGACTTAGGTTTTCTTGAAAACATCATAAAACATGGCACAAAATCTTCCAGCCTCATTAAGAAGAGAGGGAAATTAGATTTCCTCCAGTGGTTAATAAAGTGTGAGTGGTGGTGTCCATGAAGTAGAATGTAGTAGACTAATTTCTGCAGGTCCAGATAGAGCACCATGCCCCCTGGTTTTCAGATCTTGGTTTCTTCTCTAGCCTGATAATAAATAACATTATTATATTTTCATTCTTTAGGGTTTCACCACCAATCTGTTTCAGGTATAGCACTCAAGTGACTAGTCAGAAAGAGGATGGTACCTAGACTATCATGCCTCATCAGTAGAGCTTCCTCAGAGGGCATAGGACTTTTACATCTTGGGGCTGATGTAAGTAAGAACTGTTGCCAGGAAAGCAGTGAGAAGGGTCCTACAAAGAGGAAGAATGTAAGCCAAGGACCAGTAAGTGACACATGGATCAAGTGCCAAGAGACTATTAAGCAAGAGGTGAGACTCAAAAATCAGTATGTCTGAAAAACAGAAGAAGCAAAGAGAGACTCCTAGCAAGAGAGTCAGAGCACTATTTCCACATGCAATCCATTTAATCCAGTATTTTTGCTTGCCTCTTAGTAGTGTTTTATATAAAATCTCTTGCATTCATTAAATTTTACTAAAATAATCTATGAAATATGCATGTAAAACTTAATGGAAAAATTATTAATAATCCTTCCATCTGAAGATATTTTTTATTGATGAAATTAATTTTTGTCCTGTATTTTAAAACAAAATTTGAAGTTACAGTGTATAGGTGATTTTGTAGCTGGTCATATAAGCATTATCCACAAATTTGTATTTTTATGTAAAGGTATAATCACACGAATGGCTTGATTTTGGCAATTTCCATACATCGGAGATATTTTTCCTTTTTTCCCCATATAATATATAGTCCTGCCGTGAACAGATTTGTGTACATACTTTACCTTGAAAATATTGATATTATTTTTCAAAGTGATTGTAATGAATGCAGTTTCGAAAGTAAAGTATTTGACCAGTGCTTTTTGAATTTTAATGTGCCTATGAGTCACCTGGGGATCTAGTTAAAATATAAATCCTGGTTTTATTAGGTCTTGGATGTGACCTGAGATTCTGAAATTCTAACAAGCTTCCAGGTGAGGCCAATGCTACTGGCTTACGGACCACACTGCCAGCTGCAAAGCAGTAAGTTGCATGTTCCACAAATCCTCATTCACTGTGAAGATTTGCATTTTCTGAGTGTTGGTTATTTTGATAGTTGATAAGAACTAATCACAAAATATTAATTCTCATTTTTAAAAAATTGCTGGTGAGACTAAACAGTTTTACAAATTTTTACATTTTTCTCTTTCATTATTTGTCCATTTATGTCCTTTTGTCATTGCTGAAGTGGGAGCTCCGACAAAGACGGAACTCATTATTTTAGGCAGTTTAATAAATTTTATATGCACTTGTCATTTGACAACTTGCTCTCAAGGAAATGGCAATCCACTCCAGTACTATTGCCTGGAAAATCCCAAGGACAGAGGAGCCTGGTAGGCTACAGTCCACGGGGTTGCAAAGAGTCGGACACAACTGAGCAACTTCACTTTCTCATCCCCAGAACAACAAAAAATACATTTGAGTTTATTATAAATAAATATATTATCTGTAAAATTGATAAATTTGAATATAATAATATTAAGGAATTCTATTTATCATTTTACTTTAAAGTAAAAAGACAGATTATTAATTTGAAAAGGAGTTTTTTTTATTTACTTTTTATTGAAGAATAATTGCTTTACAGAATTTTGCTGTTTTCTTTCAAACCTCAGCATGAATTAGCCATAGGTTTATATATATCCCCTCCCTTTTGAACCTCCCTTCCATCTGCCTCCCCATCCCACCCATCTGATACAGAGCCCTGTTTGAGTTTCCTGAGCCATACAGCAAATTCCCATTGGCTATCTGTTATACATATGGTAGTGTAAGTTTCCATGTTAGTCTTTTCATACATTTCACCCTCTCCCCGTGTCCATGAGTCTATTCTCTATGTCTGTTTCTCCATTGCTGCCCTGTAAATAAATTCTTCAGTACCATTTTTCTAGATTCTGCATATATATGTGTTAGAATATGATATTTATCTTTCTCTTTCTGACTTCAATCTGTATAATATGTTCTAGGTTCATCTACCTCATTAGAACTGACTCAAATGCATTCCTTTTTATGGCTGGGTAATATTCCATTATGTATATGTACCACAACTCCTTTATCCATTCATCTGTCAATGGACATCTAAGTGGCTTGCGTGTTCTAACTATTATAAATAGTGCTTCAGTGAACAATGGGATACATGTGTCTCTTTCAATTTTAGTTTCCTTAGGGTATATGCCTATGAGTGGGATTGCTGGGTCATATTGTGGTTTTATTCCTAGTATTTTAAGGACTCTCCATCCTCTTCCATAATGTCTGTATCAATTTACATTCCCATCAACACTGCAAAAGTGTTCCCTTTTCTCCATACTCTCTCCAGCATTTATTGTTTGTAGACTTTTTGATTATGGCCATTCTGACTGATGTGAGGTGATATTTCATTGTAGTTTTGATTTGGATTTCTCTAATAATGAGTGATGTTGAAGATCTTTTCATTTGTTTGTTAGCCATCTGTATGTCTTCTTCAGAGAAATGTCTGTTTAAGTCTTTTTCTCACTTTTTGATTGGGTTATTTGTTTTTTTGGCATTGAGTTGTATGAGCTGCTTATATATTTTGGAAATTAATCCTTTGTCAGTTGTTTCATTTGCTATTATTTTCTCCCATTCTGTGGGTTGTCTTTTCACCTTGCTTATAGTTTCCTTCGCTGTGCAAAAGCTTTTAAGTTTAATCAGGTATCATTTGTTTACTTCTGTTTTTATTTCCATTACTCTAGGATGTGGGTCATAGAGGATCTTGCTTTGATTTATATCATTGAGTGTTCTGCCTATGTTTTCCTCTAAGAGTTTTATAGTTTCTGGTCTTACATTTAGGTCTTTAATCCATTTTGAGTTTATCTTTTTGTATGGTGTTAGGAAGTGTTCTAATTTCATTCTTTTACATGTAGCTGTCCAGTTTTCCCAGCACCATTTATTGAAGAGATTATCTTTGCCCCATTGTATATTTTTGCCTCAAAAATAAGGTACCCATAGGTGCATGGGTTTATTTCTGGGCATTCTATCTTGTTCCATTGGTCTATATTTCTGTTTTTGTGCCAGTACCATACTGTCTTGATGACTGTAGCTTTGTAGTATAATCTGAAATCAGGAAGGTTGATTCCTCCAGCTCCATTCTTCTTTCTTGAGACTGTTTTGGCTATTTGGGGTCTTTTGTGTTTCCATATGAACTGTGAAATTTTTTGTTCTGGTTCTGTGAAAAGTGCCATTGGTAATTTGATAGGGATCATATTGAATCTGTAGATTGCATTTGGTAGTATGGCCATTTTCACAATATTGATTCTTCCTACCCAGGAACATGGAATATCTCTCCATCTGTTTATGTCATCTTTGATTTCTTTCATTAGTGTCTTATAATTTTCTGTGTACAGTTCTTTTGTCTCCTTAGGTAAGTTTGTTCCTAGATATTAAATCCTTTTTGTTGCAATGGTGAATGTGATTGATTCCTTAATTTCTCTTTCTGATTTTTCATTGTTAGGATATAGAAATGCAAGTGTTTTTCTGTGTATTGATTTTATGTCGTGAAACTTTGCTAAATTCACTGATTAGCTCTAGTAAATTTCTGATTCTAGGCTTAGGGTTTTCTATGTACACTATCATATCATCTGCAAAAAGTGAGAGCTTTACTTCTTCTTCTCTGTTCTGGATTCCTTTATTTCTTTTTCTTCTCTGATTACTGTAACTAGAACTTCCAGAACCATGTTGAATAATAGTGGAGAAAGTGGACACCCTTGTCTTTGTCCTGATTTTAGGAGGAATGCTTTCAGTTTTCCACCATTGAGAATAATGTTTGCTGTAGGCTTATCATATATGGCCTCTATATATAGTGGAAGTGACAAGTAGATTCAAGGGATTAGATCTGATAGAGTGTCTGAAGAACTATGGATGAAGTTTCCTGACACTGTACAGGAGGCAGGGATCAAGACCATCCCCAAGGAAAAGAAATGCAAAAAGGCAAAATGGTTGTCTGAGGAGGCCTTACAAAAGCTGTGAATAGAAGAGAAGTGAAAGGCAAAGGAGAAAAGGAAAGATACACCCATGTGAATGTGGAGTTCCAAAGAATAGCAAGGAGGGATAAGAAAGACTTTCTCAGTGATCAATGCAAAGAAATAGAGGAAAATAAGAATGGGAAAGACTAGAGATCTCTTCAAGAAAATTAGAGATACCAAGGGAACATTTCATGTAAAGATGGACACAATAAAGGACAGAAATGGTATGGACCTAACAGAAGCAGAAGATATTAAGAAGAGGTGGCAAGAATACACAGAAGAATTATACAAAAAAGATCTTCATGACCCAGATAATCACAATGAGTTGTGATCACTCACCTACAGCCAGACATCCTGGAATGCAAAGTCAAGTGGGCCTTAGGAAGCATCACTATGAATAAAGCTATTGGAGGTGATGGAATTCCAGTGGAGCTATTTCAAATCCTGAAAGACGATGCTGTGAAAGTGCTGCACTAAATATGCCAGCAAATTTGGAAAACTCAGCAGTGGCCCCAGGACTGGAAGAGGTCAGTTTTCATTCCAATCCCAAAGAAAGGTAGTGCCAAAGAATGGTCAAACTACTGCACAATTGCACTCATCTCACACAGTAGTAAAATAATACTCAAAATTCTCCAACAGTATGTGAACCGTGAATTTCCAGATGTTCAAGCTGGTTTTAGAAAAGGCAAAGGAGCAGGTGATCAAATTGCCAACATCTGTTGAATCATCGAAAAAGCAAGAGAGTTCCAGAAAAACATCTACTACTTTATTGACTATGCCAAAGCCTTGAATGTGTAGACCACAACAAACTGTGGAAAATTCTTAAAGAGATGGGAATATCAGACCACCTGATCTGCCTCTTGAGAAATCTATATGCAGGTCAGGAAGCAACAGTTAGAACCGGACCTGGAACAAAAGACTGGTTCCAAGTAGGAAAAGGAGTATGTAAAGGCTGTATATTGTCACTCTGCTCTTTTAACTTTTATGCAGAGTACATCGTGAGAAACAGTGGGCTGAAAGAAGCATAAGCTGGAATCAAGATTGCAGGGAGAAATATCAATAACTTCACATATGCAGATGACACCACCCTTATGACAGAAAGTAAAGAAGAACTAAAGAGCCTCTTGATGAGAGTGAAAGAGGAGAGTGAAAAAGTTGGCTTAAAGCTCAACATTCAGAAAACTAAGATCATGCCATCTGGCCCCATCACTTCATGGCAAATAGATGGGGAAACAATGAAAACAGTGGCTGACTTTATTTTTCTTGACTCCAAAATCACTGCAGATGGTGACTGCAGCCATGAAATTAAAAGATGCTTGCTTCTTGGAAAAAAAGTTATGACCAATCTAGACAGCATATTAAAAAGCAGAGACATTACTTTGCCAACAAAGGTCCGTTTAGTCAAAGCTATGGTTTTTCCAGTAGTCACGTATGGATGTGAGTGTTGGTCTATAAAAAAAAAGCTGAGCGCTGAAGAATTGATACTTTTGAACTGTGGTGTTGAAGAAGACTCTTGAGAGTCTCTTGGACTGCATGGAGATCCAACCAGTCCATCCTAAAGGAAATCAGTCCTGATTATTCATTGAAAGGACTGATGTTGAAGCTGAAACTCCAATACTTTGGCCACCTGATGTGAAGAGCTGACTCGTTTGAAAAGACCCTGATGCTGGGAAAGGTTGAAGGCAGGAGAAAGGATGACAAAGGATGAGATGGTTGGATGGCATCATCAACTCAATGGACATGAGTTTGAGTAAACTCTGCAAGTTGTCGATGGACAGAGAGACCTGGCGAGCTGCCATCCATTGGGTCACAAAGAGTCGGACATGGCTGAGCAACTGAAGAACTGAATGTTGAGGTAGGTTCCTTCTATGCCCATTTGTTGAAGAGTTTTAATCATAAATGGGTGCTGAATTTTGTCAAAGGCTTTTTCTGCATCTTTTGAGATTGTCTTATGGTTTTTATCTTTCAATTTGTTAATATGGTGCTCTTCAGAAGTTATTTCCACTGTTTTATGTTCCAGCACACTGATTCATTCTTTTGTTTCAGATATTCTGCTATTGATTCTGTCTAGAATATTTTTAATACAGTAATTTTGTTGTTTGTCTCTCTGTGTTTATTCTTTAATTCTTCTAGGTCTTTGGTAATTGATTCTTTCATTCTCTCCATTTTGTTTTCAAGATTTTTGATCATCTTTACTATTACTGTTCTGAATTCTTTTTCAGGTAGTTTGCCTATTTCCTCTTCATTTATTTGGACTTCTGTGTTTCTAGTTTGTTCCTTCATTTGTATAGTATTTCTCTGCCTTTTTATTATTATTTTTTTAAACTTACTGTGTTTGAGGTCTCCTTTTCCTAGGCTTCAAGGAAAGTTGAAGTCTTTCCTTGAAGAAGGTTGAATTCTTTCTTCCTTTTGGTTTCTGCCCTCTTAAGGTTGGTCCAGTGATTTGTGTAAGCTTCCTATAGGGTGAGATTTTTGCTGAGTTTTTGTTTGTTTGTTTTTCCTCTGATGGGCAAGGCTGAATGAGGTTTTAATACTGTCTTCTGATGATTGGGTTTGTATTTTTGTTTTATTTGTTTATATGAGGCATCCTGCACAGGGTGCTACTGGTGTTTGGGTGATGCCAGGCCTTGTATTAAAGTTGTTTTCTTTGTGTGAGTTCTCACTATTTGATACTCCCTAGGTGGGCTGCAGTCCATGGGGTTGCTATGAGTAGGACACGACTGAGCGATTTCACTTTCATTTTTCACTTTCATGCCTTGGAGGAGGAAATGGCAACCCACTCCAGTTTTCTTGCCTGGAGAATCCCAGGGACAGGGAAGCCTGGTGGGCTGCCGTCTATGGGGTCACACAGAGTCGGACACGACTGAAGTGACGCAGCAGCAGCAGCAGCAGCAGCAGCAGCAGCAGCAGGGTTAGTTCTCTGGTAGTCTATGGTCTTAGAGGCACTGCTCCCACTCCAAAGTCTCAGGGCTTGATCTCTGGTCAGGAACAAAGATTCCACAAGTGATTTGTTATGGCATTCAGTTCAGTTCAGTCACTTAGTCGTCTCCGACTTTTTGCGACCCCATGAATCGCAGCACGCCAGGCCTCCCTGTCCATCACCATCTCCTGGAGTTCACTCAAACTCACGTCCAGCGAGTTGGTGATGCCATTCAGCCATCTTGTCCTCGGTCGTCCCCTTTTCCTCCTGTCCCCAGTCCCTCCCAGCATCAGGGTCTTTTCCAATGAGTCAACTCTTCGCATGAGGTGGCCAAAGTACTGGAGTTTCAGCTTTAGCATCATTCCTTCCAAAGAATACCCAAGGCTGATCTCCTTTAGAATGGACTGGTTGGATCTCCTTGCAGTCCAAGGGACTCTCAAGAGTCTTCTCCAACACCACAGATCAAAAGCATCAATTCTTCAGCGCTCAGCTTTCTTCACAGTCCAACTATCACATCCATACATGACCACTGGAAAAACCATAGCCTTGACTAAACGGACCTTTGTTGGCAAAGTTATGGCATTAAGTGAGATTAAAACAAATATCCCAAAATGAGGAATGGAAGATGAACCCCAGACAGATGGCAGTTACAAAATCAGGCAAGTAATAATTAAAATAATATAATATATACATATACACCCATGAGCAAAATCAAAACAGTCAAACAAAAATAAAGTAAAGTAGATTTACCTGGCAAACAAAGGAAATAAAAAATTATACTTACCAGTTAAGAACAAAACTAACTAAAGCACCGACTGGAAAACAAAACTAAAACAAGGTGCCAATTGGGGAATAAAGCAATGAAAATAAAACTAACAAATGTGTTTAGAGGAAAGGAGAGAAAGAAAGAAAGAATAGATTTGCAAAGTTAAATAGAGGTAGATGAAGAAGATTTATATACATTAAAGATTAAGTGCAAGGGGAAAAGAACACCAGAAAATAAAACAAAGGAATACATGTAGAAAAATAATAATAGGTTTAAAAAATTAAAAATAATAGAACAAAAGAAAATCTCCACAGAACTGCAAAAACCCAAGGCAGAGGCAGAGGTTTATAGCAACAATAAAAAAAATGTGACTGAGGGGAAAAAAAGCTTCAAAGTTTAATTGTATTTCTTAGTTCCAGTAAAATTGACAACTACAACAGAGGAGGGGAAAGAATTATAAGAAAAAAAGAGAAAAAAATCCAAAAGAATCTGCAGAACAAGTCCAAAAATAAAAATAATAAATTTCTTTCTTGAGTCACTGCTGTCAGAGTCCTTTCCCTTGCTATGAATCACAGTCCATCTTACCTCCCTAAGATGCCCTCCAACACTGTGCTGATCTCTGGACCTGCTATGGGGGCAGCTCAGATTCTAATCTGCTCCTGTTCCTATATGTTCTTGCTGCCAGTGTCCACAGCTCTTAAAACTAGTGACTTTTCTTTTGTGGGAGCTCTCAATGGCCTTTCTTACAATTCCATAGACACAGAGTCTGCCTAGTTGATCATGTGGATTTATTTAATCTGCAGCTTGTACAGCTGGTGGGAAGGTTTTGGGTCTTCTTCCTTAGCTACACTGCCCTGGGTTTCAATTGTGGTTTTATTTCTACCTTGACATGTGGGTCGTCCAATGGGGTTTGCTTCTGAGGCTGCCCTGGAGAACTTGTGTTTGCCCCTGTGAGGGCCAGGTGTGGAGGTGGTGCAGCTGCCTGGGTTGCAGAGGTTCTGGTAGCACCCAGTACTCAGGGGAGTTGGCGGCAAGAGCAGCAGGAAATACAGTGCTCTAGAAGGGTATGGCAACCAGTTTTGGCCAATACACTGCAGTATTCTTGCCTGAAGAACCACCCCCTTCCTGACAGAGGGGCCTGGCAGGCCACAGTCTATAGGGTCGCAAAGAGTTGGACATGACCAAAGTGACTGTGCACGCATAGACACAAGACATTTTGCCTGTGGCAGCTCTGCCCCAGTGAGAGTTGAGTGTGAAGCTGGAGCAGCTACCTGGCTTGCAGGGAGTCTGGTGGCACCAAGTATGCAGGACACGGACTTCCTCCACTGCAGGAGTTATGACCCTATCAGGGTCTTTATTCTAGCCTCTTGTTTTTGGCGATCAAAAGGGCTTTTTGGCCTGTCTTTCTCCATAGCTCCACCCATTCAGGTACTTAGAGGGCTCCCTTGCCTGGGGTCCTTCCTCTGTTGTTTGTCACATTAGGCAAATAGAGGGCCCCCCTCCTGGCTGGGGTCCATCTCTGTAGATCAGTGTGTCAGGCACTTAAAGGGGCACCCTGGGTGGGGTCCTACTCTGTAGTTCAGTGCATCAGGCTTTTGATGGGCCAGCATATTGTTCAGCTACTGATGCTGGTATGTGGGGAGAGAAAGGCTATAGTGATGGTGTCATCCACTACTCGTGATTCAGCAGTATTGCCTTGCTTCCTTGTCTTCCTGGCTTTCCTCCACCAGCATTTCCCACCATTATCTCCTCCCTCATATCCCCTCAATCCATCTCTCCTCAGTCAACAGCAGCCCTAGCTCTGGCATTGCTCCACAATCCCCAAACTCCAGCTCCCAGCAGCATTCCTGTCTGGGGTATGTGTGGCTGTGGCAAGGACTGACTCTCATTCCATTTAAGCTGCCATAGATTAGCTGTTTCACTCTCAGCCTTAAATGTTTCTCCTCTGACTCAGACAATTGCCCCAATGTGGGGATTGGACCCCTGCTTCAGTTCCCCCACTTGCTGAGGGTAAGTCCTGTCCTACTAACACTCCTGTTTTCCCCCCTAGTTCCTTTGTCCTACAAAGTTTTGAGTGGTTCTATATATTCGTTTTCCACTGGTCAGGTACTCCTGTCCACTCTCAGCTGGCGTTCTGAATGTATTTCTGTGTCTGAAGGTGTATTCCTGATGTGTCCACGGAGAGAGATGTACTCCATGTCCACCTATTCCTCCACCATCTTCATATCTCCCTGAAAGGAGTTTTAAAGTGTATAATTTATAAAACATTAGTTTCAAATATATAAATAGCTCTTAAAATCAAGAAAAATGTAATAAAAAGTAAGCAAAATAAATGAACGTTATTTCAAACAAAAGAACACATACATGGCTAAACATTTTTTAAAATGGTATTTTCACTAGAATCATAAAAATACCAATCAAGACCACAAAGAAATTCAATTTTAAAAAATAAAAATTTAAGATGAAGCCTGATAGTGCTAATTGTTAAAGGAGTCGTGGATCGGGATCACCCTACATATTTTCAAAAAAAAAAAAAATTTTTGACTGTGCCATGTGCAATATGGGACCTTAGTTCCCTGAACAGGGATCAAATTTGTGCCCCCTGTATTGGAAACATAGAGTCTTAACCACTGGACTACCAGCAAAGTTCCCACTACACATGATTGATGGGAGTTTAAACTGGTGCAATTTCATGTATGATACATTCAGCAGTTCCATTGTTGGGCATAAACTGATGAAAAATTGCCTATGTGAAATAGTTGGCATTTATAAGAATACTCAGTTCAGTTCAGTCGCTTAGTCATGTCCGACTCTTTGTGAGCCCATGAACCACAGCACGCCAGGCCTCCCTGTCTATCACCAACTCCCAGAGTCCACCCAAACCCATGTCCATTGAGTTGGTGATGCTATCCAACCATCTCATCCTCTGTCGTCCCCTTCTCCCCTTGCCTTCAATCTTTCCCAGCATCAGAGTCTTTTCAAATGAGTCAGCTCTTTGCGTCAGGTGGCCAAAGTATTGGAGTTTCAGCTTCATCATTCCTCCAATGAACACCCAGGGTTGATCTCCTTTAGAGTGGACTGCTTGGATCTCCTTGCAGTCCAAGGGACTCTCAAGAGTCTTCTCCAACACCACAGTGCAAAAGCATCAATTATTCAGCGCTCAGCTTTCTTTATAGTCCAACTCTCACATCCATACATGACTACTGGAAAAACCATAGCCTTGAGTAGATGACCCTTTGGTGGCAAAGTAATGTCTCTGCTTTTGAATATGCAGTCTAGATTGGTCATAACTTTCCTTCCAAGGAGTAAGCGTCTTTTAATTTCATGGCTGGAATCACCATCTGCAGTGATTTTGGAGCCCAGAAAAATGAAGTCAGCCACTGTTTCCACTGTTTCCCCATCTATTTGCCATGAAGTGATGGGACCAGATACCATGATCTTCCTTTTCTGAATGTTGAGTTTTAAGCCAACTTTTTGACTCTCCTCTTTCACTTTCATCAAGAGGCTCTTTAGTTCTTCTTCACTTTCTGCCATAAGGGTGGTGTCATCTGCATATGTGGGGTTATTTATATTTCTCCTGGCGATCTTGATTCCAGCTGTGCTTCCTCCAGCCCAGTGTTTCTCATGATGTACTCTGCATATAAGTTAAATAAGTGGGGTGACAATATACAGCCTTGACATACTCCTTTCCCTATTTGGAACTAATGATAACAACAACAAAAAAAAATGGAAACAACATACATCTACAGAAAAGAGAAGGGATGCCATGATAAGTAAAATGGCATATTCTCACAATGCAATACCTAAGGATACAAAAAGAAAAAAAAAAGAATCACAGTCACATACAATATCATAGGTAAACTTAGTAATATAATATTGTGCAAAAAGGAAAATCATAGAACTATATCCCATAATATTTTCTATATATAATTTTCAAATGAGAAAACCTAAATTTATTGTATAGGCATATATACTTATATGAGAGCTTCCCTAATGGCCCAGATGGTAAAGAATCTGCCTGCGATGCAGGAGACCCAGGTTCGATACCTGAGTCGGGACGATCCCCTGGATAAGAAAATGACTACCCACTCCAGTATTGCCTGGAGAATTCCATGGACACAGGAGCCTGGTGGGCTACAGCCCATGGAATCTCAAAGAGTTGAATGACTGAGTGACTGATACTAATACTACTATAAACTTATATGAAGAACAAAAAGGAAGTCTTCACAACTGAGAGTAGTTGTTACCTCTGAGCAAGGAGATAAAAGGATGGGCTAGCAAAAGAGATGGGGTAATCATTCTTTTTGTGTTTTGATATGTTAACTGGACAGTCTACTGTGTATTTCATTTTTTAATGTCTGGTCAAAACCTTGTTTTGGATCAGAGGCCCTGGTTTACCAGGTATTAAAAAAAAAAAACAAAACTTCTGGGCATAGGTATGTAATGAGGGAGAAAAAAAGAGATTTTCAATCATATTTATAACACATGAGCTAACAAATAACTCTAAGAGAGATAGCCAACAAAATTGACAAACTAATAACAAGATGATGAAAAAGATAAAGTAGTATAAGAACCTGGAAAATACTTTAAAGCAACTTATTAGAAAAAAAGCAGGCAGAACTAAAATGAAAACAGTTGGGTATAGAATAAAACCAATGAGAAATTTGTTATTTTAAATGCAAAACAGAAACTAATTAAAAATAAGGACATTTGTAATTAATTTCATCATTTAATGGTAGAGTATGAAAATACTCAAGTTGTTCAGGATCTGTTTAGAAATCTTGAATTACTTTAGATTTATAAAAAAGCATAGCATAAGTATTAAACATTTAATAACAGAAGAGTCTAATAATAAACTCCTTTCATCTAATAATTTATTTTGTTTAAAACATTTATGTTTATTTTATTTATATTTGTATATAATTTATCATTATTTCTATAAATGAATATTTTATAAATAAACAAATTTTATATAATAATAAAATCTATTTTTATATACAATTTATTATTTATATATAACATAGAAACAATTATGTTATTTTCATTTTATTCTTATTATTTATTTATGCTAGTAACTTTTCATTTATACTAGTCATTTATCTGTGATTTAGTTTCATGTTTTACTTGAAATGTGAATCTAATTTTTTAAGAGAATTTTCGACTTTGAAAACCAGTGATTTCTGCATTGGTCATAATAGTCCCTTTTCCCACTGGTTGCTGATGGCACTACCAAGTATCAGTTTCCAAATATGCATAAGTTCTATAGCCTCTCTAATCTTTTACTATTTGATTATTCCTGAGCAAATAAATGGAGAAGGCAATGGTACCCCACTGCAGTACTCTTGCCTGGAAAATCCCATGGGCGGAGGAGCCTGATAGGCTGCAGTCCATGGGGTCGCTAATCGTCAGACACAACTGAGCAACGTCACTTTCACTTTTCACTTTCATGCATTGGAGAAGGAAATGGCAACCCACTCCACCGTTCTTGCCTGGAGAATCCCAGGGACGGGGGAGCCTGGTGGGCTGCCGTCTATGGGGTTGCACAGAGTCGGACACGACTGAAGTGACTTCAGTTCGGTTCAGTTCAGTTGCTCAGTCGTGTCTGACTCTTTGCGACCCCATGAATCACATCACGCTAGGCCTCCCTGTCCATCACCAACTCCCGGAGTTAAGTTATATCTATTGCCATATCTTTGTAAAAACTACTTGTATACTGCAGGGCAAATCATTCTACCATTTTCTTTTTCATATTTTTCTTTTTGTGTGTGTGTGTGCTTGACCTATGCCCTCATATTTATATCCTTCTCCATTAAGATCTATCATGTCTGCTCTTGGATATTCTATACTCACTGTGGAATTTATGAATTGTGAACGAAATGTTTAGCATATTTTCTTATTGATTTTGTGTATTGATCTTTCATATACCATCCCTGCTGAAATTCTTTAATACCTTATACAGTGTATAGATTATTTTGTGTTTAGCTATACTGTTTGGGAATGACAGTTGTGTTCCTTTATTTCCAATTCTCATACTTACTTATTGGCTAGAATCTCTAGTATAACAACAGAAGTAGTTGTAGTATTTTGGTCTTTTTTTCCCATGTGTGCCGAGTTGCTTTAGTCTCAGTCCTGAATATTCATTGGAAGGACTGATGCTGAAGCTGAAGCTCCAATACTCTGGCCACCTAATGGGAAGAACTGACTCATTGGAAGAGACCCTGATGCTCTGAAAGATTGAATGCAGGAGGAGAAGGGGACAACAGAGGATGAGATGGTTGGATGGCATCACCGAATTGATGAACATGAGTTTCAGCAAGCTCTGGGTGTTGGTGATGGACAGGAAAGCCTGGCATGTTGCAGTCCATGGGGTTGCAAAGAGTCCAACACGACTGAGCAACACTACCGACTGACTGATGGTAGCATTTTGGTGTTTTTTCTCCACTTATGCCAAGTTGCTTTAGTTGTGTCCAACTCTTTGCAACCCTATGGACTGTAGCCCACCAGGATCCTCTGTCCCTGGGGTTCTCCAGGCAAGAATACTGGAGTGGGTTGCCATGCCCTCCTCCAGGGGATCTTCCCAACCCAGGGATCGAACCAGCATCTCTTGTGTTTCCTGCATTGGCAAGCAGGTTCTTTACCACTAGTACCTGGGAAATCCCCTCTTTCTCCATATATTTAATTTTTTTCTTTTTTAAAACTTTTCATTTTATATTGGAGTGCAGCTGATTAACAATATTGTGATAGTTTCAGGTGGACAGCAAATGGATTCAGCCATATATGTACATGTATCTATTCTCCCCTTTACTCCCCTCCCATCCAGTCTGCCACATAACATTGAGCAGAGTTTTTGTAGTAGCCTTGTAAACTAGTAAACAAGCCTTTACTAGTCTTATTACTGACTTGTAAAATTTGATCCATCTGCAAGTTCTTTGTCTTCTAGTAATTTTCATGCATTGTTGTTCAGCCACTCAGTAGTGTCTGACTCTTTGTGACCCCATGGACTGCAGCATACCAGGCTTGCTTTCTTCCTGTCTCCTGGAACTTGCTCAAACTCATGTCCATTGAGTCGATGATACCAACCAACCGTCTGGTCCTCTTTGTCTCTTTCTCCTCCTCCCTTAAATCTTTCCCAGCATCAGGGTCTTTGCCAATGAGTCAGTTCTTCTCATCAGGTGGCCAAAATATTGGAGCTTCAGCATCAACCCTTCCAATGAAAATCCAGGCTTAATTTCCTTTAGGATTAACTGATTTGATCTCTCTGCACTCCAAGGGACTCTCAAGAGTCTTCAACACCACAATTCAAAAGCATCAATTCTTTGGCACTCATCCTTCATTATAGTCCAACTCTCACATCTGTACATGACTACTGGAAACACCATAATTTTGACTATATGGACCTTTGTCAGCAAAGCAACATTTTTGCTTTTTAATATGTTGTCTAGGTTTATCATAGCTTTTCTTCCAAGGAACAAGTGTCTTTTAATTTGCATATATACCACATAGTATATTATGAAAATTCTCTTATATTTCTCATTTGCTAAGAGTTCCATTATGCATGTTTGTTGATTTTTAGCAAATATTTCCACATTATTAACACCATATCTTCTTCTCTTATCTACTAATATACAGTTTCCTTTGAACATTGCCTTAACTATCATGGGATTTGTAATATTGTTCATAAATATGCACTATTCCCTTTCCATGTAAAAGGTTTAAAATCTGTGCCAATTGTCATGTGACTTGCTATTGCGATGCCAACTGTGAAATAACTGAATATCACTTTCTGTAACTTTGCTCCTGTCCAGGTTAATGTTTTGGTTATAATATCAATAGAGGCACAGTTTGTAGCAAAGCTGCAGCTGGGTGCAAAGCCATCATTGACCTAAAGCCTACATGGAATAAGAGTTATAAGGGAAGTTGTCATTTTAGGTCATTGAGATCTGAGGATAGTTTATGCAGCAGAACCTACTAAAATAGCCTTAGCATATGATATCTATTCCATAATTTTTTGCTATCATCATTTTATAATGATTTTGCAGGTTAAATTCTGGTTTTCTTTTCTCATAATGTTTCCAGAATTGGAGTGCATTTGTTTCTCCACTGAACTGCAAATGTCACTGTGTTATTTTAAAATGTGTTGGGCTGTATTTTTTCCAAGAATTGTAGTTTATTTTATTTACTATGAGGTCAATTTTCAAATACTATCTATGTGCATTTGAAAGATATTTTTTCTGTTTTTAGAGAACATGATAGTTGTGTGTGTATTCATACATATATGAGGTATATATATCAAAATGACCATATTTATATCATTTCAGATCTTTATTTTTTGGTTACTCTAATTTATCTCTGAAGTATTGAAAGCAAAGAATAAAAGTGTAAAACAGTCTATAAATATCTATTGCTCACATTCATAAATGACTGACTCTAATGTTTGTTTTTTGCTATGATTTTTATGCCATGACTATCTTGCTTTTCATTTACAGCATTTACAGGCTCTGTTTTTGTTTATTCTTTGTTGTTGTTGTTTGTTTTGCTTTTTGGGCCATGTGGCATGTGGGATCTTAGTTCCCTGACCAGGGATGGAACCTGTACCCACTATAGTGGACATGCAGAGTTTTAATCACTGGACCACAAGAGAAATCCCTGTTTATACTTTTCTTTTAAACATTTATGATATCTTTTGTTTCATATTATTTTTTTATACTTTAACACTATCTGCATGCCTTTCACTTTTAAAAATATTACTTTAATTTACAAATATGAAAATATGTTTGGTCTTTATCGCTACCATTTTCACTTGTTTGTTTCATTTTTGAAAAATGTATTTTCCATCACTTATACTTTGTTGTGTCATCTGAGGTATTTTTTTAATATATGTGTTTTCCTTTTTAGAGTTTAAAACATTTCTATACCCTCTTTTATTTGTAGCTCTTTCGTATACATAAACATATATATAGTTTCTAAACTTCCTTATTGTTGCTGCTGCTGCTGCTGCTGCTAAGTCGCTTCAGTCGTGTCCGACTCTGTGCGACCCCGTAGATGGCAGCCCATGAGGCTCCCCCGTCCCTGGGATTCTCCAGGCAAGAACACTGGAGTGGGTTGCCACTTCCTTCTCCAATGCATGAAAGTGAAAAGTGAAAGTGAAGTCGCTCAGTCATGTCCGACTCTTAGTGACCCCATTGACTGCGGCCCACCAGGCTCCTCCGTCCATGGGATTTTCCAGGCAAGAGTGCTGGAGTGAGGTGCCATTGCCTTCTCCTTTATTGTTAGTGCTGTGCATGTATGCTAAGTCCCTTCAGTTGTGTATGGCTTTGTGTGACCCTTTGGACCATAGCCTGCCAGGCTCCTCTGTCTGTGGGATTCTTCAGACAGTCATACTGAAATAGGTTGCCATGCCCTTCTCTAAGGGATCTTCCTGACCCAAGGATGGAATGAAAGTCTCTTAAGTCTCCTGCATTGGCAGGCAAGTTCTTTACCACTAGGACCACCTGGGAAGCCCATAGAAACGTATGTATCATTTTAAAACTTCTTTATTGTTAGCTTTAGTCAGTAGATCTCTGTAGCTCAGCTGGTAAGAATCCACCTGCAATGCAGGGGACCCAGGTTCAATCGCTGGGTCAGGAAGATGCCCTGGGGAAGGAAATGGCACCCCACTCCAGTATTCTTGCCTGGGAAATCCCATGGACAGAGGAGCCTGGTGGGCTGCAGTCCATGGGTCAGAGAGTCAGACACGACTGAGCACAGATGCATCTAACAATAGCAGCTTCTTAAATTAAAAAGATTGTCTTTTCTCTTGGCTGGAAGAACTCCTTTTGGTGAATCTATTAAGATGATTGTATTTTTTGCTCCTTTAACATTGCATATGTTAAGTTATATTGATTACTGAAGGTATAATGAAACCTGTTATTTTTAGTCTGGCAAGAACTCCTTGTTTATTGCATGTTGCACTTATTATATATTGGGAATGCACCTAGCTAGTATTTTATAGAATGCTTTTTATGTGCCTACGTGGGATATTTTTATGGCACATTTCCCCCCTAGTTTTGGGATCATAAAGTTTCTTGGCTTACAAAATAAATTAGAAAATGTGATAGAATAATGGTTCCCCCCAAAGATGACCGTGACCTAATCCTTGGAACCTGTGAATATGCTATCTTACATGGCAAGAGGCACTTTGTAGATGTGAAAAAATTAAGAATCTTGAGATAGATGTTATCCTATATTATCTGGGTGGCCCAAATATAATCATAATTATTCTTATACAAGAGAGACATGTAGGACAGAGTCAGAGAAAGTGTTAAAGAAGAATCTTGAGGGCAGCAAGAGATTATGCTTCACCTATGAAAATTTAAATGACAGTGTATTTCTCAATAGAACCTATAGAGACCAGAAGGAAGTGGCACATTTTTTAAGTACTGAAAGAACTGTTAGCCCAGAATCTTATGCCCAGAAAATATCCTTTAGTAATAAAGGGAAGACCAAAACATTCTCAGAAGTAAAACAACTAAGAAAATTTGTTACAGGTATGCCTTTACCTGACTGCCCTGAAAAAAGGTTGGGGGAGAAATGCTCTAAATAGGAAGGAAATGAAGAAAGAATTTTAGAACTTAAGTAAGAAAGAAAAAATATGGCATGCAAAAATATGAGAATGTACAGTAAACTTTCTCCTCTTGAATTTTTAAAATTATATTTAATTGTTGAAGTAAACATTATAAATCTGTTTTATGTAATTCAAAAAGAATGTATATATTTGACAGTAGTAAATGGGGAAGGTAAATGGATTAACGAGAGATAATGTTTCAGTATTTCATTCAGACTGGTAAAATAACAACAGTAGACAGCGATGAAAGATAATAAAGGACTAGATAATAGAAATACACAAATTTGTTCAACTTATTTTTGACAAAGTTGCAAAAGCAACTGAGTGGAGAGATGAAGTTTTTAAAAAACAAAGATTATGTAGCAATTGGATATCCACTGGCCAAAAAAAAGAAAAAATAAAAAACGAACTTCAACTTAAACCGCACAGTTTATATAGAAATTAACTCAAAATGAATCACAGAATTGGATGTATAACAAAATAACCTTTAGAAACAATTTAGGCAAAATCCTTCTGGATCTGAGGATAGATCAATAGGTGTTAAAATTGACCCAAAACCACAGTCTGTAAGAATAGTAGATAAATTGCACTTTATCAAAATTAAAACGTCTGTAAAAGATTTTCTTAATGATATGGAAAGATAAGCTATAGAGTGGGATAAAATATATGCAAACCACATATCTGACTAATCATAGGATCAATTATATGGAAAGAACTCTCAAAACACAAAAGTGAAAACAAATCAGGTTAACAAATGGGTAAAAAATGATATAAATTGAAATTTCACGGAAGCTGATATATAGATATCAAATGAGTGTGTTGAAAGATGTTTAATATTACTAGATATTAGAGAAATGCAAATTAAATCCACAATGTGAGATCACAAATCAGAATGGCTAAATTTAAAAACAATGAGAACATAAAATGTTGGTAAGGATACAAAGAAACCAAATGATTCATACTTTGCTGTTAAATATGTAAAACAGTTCATCTACCCTGCAAAACCCTTTGGCAGTTTCTTAAAAAGAAAAAAATAAAAAAGCATACAACTATATGATCCTGCAATTACCATGTGGTCGTTTATTTTAAGGAAATGAAAATTTACACAAAAACTTCATGAGTGTTTGTAGCAGCTTTATTCATAATAGCCAAAAGCTGGAAACAACCCAGGTATTTGTCAATTAAATATACAAACATTGCCACAGTCAAACCATGGTGTGCCTCTAAGCAATAAAAAGGAATGAATTTTTAATATACAGTACAATCTGGATAGATCAAAAAAATTATAGTAAGTGAAGAATCCTGTCAAAGTTATATAGTATATGATTTCATTTATGTAACATTTTAAAAAATGACAAGATTATAGAAATGGAGAACAGATTAGACGGTGCCTTGAAATGCAAAGGCAAAGATAGAAGGGAAGTAGTTATGAGAGCAACATGAAGAATACTTTGTGTGGTGGAAATATTTTTTATCTTGACTGTATCACTGTCACTCTCCTGGCTATAAGTACATTGTAGTTTTTCAAGATCTTGCCACATGGGGAAACTGAATAAGGGGCACAAGGATCTCTCTGTATTTATCTTAAAACTGCATATGAATCTTCAATTGTCTCAAATTAAAAAGTCTAATAAGTTATAATACAGGATACTGTGAACAAGAAATTTGAAAATTTAGATGAGATTTTCCTAAGAAAAAAATATATCACCCAATTCACTAAAATTTAAATATCAACTATAAGGTATCCTATCTCTTCCACAGAAATAGAATTTTAATAGAAATAGTTTCTATAATCCCTCAGTCTATTTGTCTTCAAGGATGAATTTTTTCAAGCTTTTAAGCAATAAATATTTACCAATCTTACACAAACTCCAAATATAAGAAAACATGGAACACTTCCTGTATTTATTTTCTACTGCTGCTGTAACAAATGGCCAGAAGTTTGATGATTTAAATCAAATCATTTCTCCAGAGCTCTGGAGCCCACAAGTCTGAATCAAGGTGTTACTAGCAGGGCCACCTTTCTGAGGGCTCTATGGGAGAATCCCACTGTGGTTCATTCAGGTTTTGGCTCCAGGTGTTCCTTGATTTGCAGTGATATAACTCCAGTCTCTACCTCGATCTTCGCTGGTTTTCTCTCCTGCAATCTTCCTCTGCCTCTCTCTTGGAAGGACAATTCTCACTGAGTTTCAGTTCAGTTCAGTTCAGTTCAGTCACTCAGTTGTGTCTGGCTCTCTGCGACCCCGTGGACTGCAGCATGCCAAGCTTGCCTGTCCATCACCAACTCCCAGAGCCTACTCAAACTCATGTCTGTCGCGTCAGTTTTAGGACCCGCATTAAATCAAGGATGGTTTCACATCAACATTCTTAATTACACTGGCAAAGACCTTTTTTTTCCCCAAATAAGGTCATATTCACAGGTTCCAGGCATTATGACATGGAGATACCTTTGGAGGGCTATTAATTAACTTACTACACATCCCAACATATTTTATGAGGCCAGAGCACTTTAACACCAACATTCGACAAGGATATTACAAGAAACTTTTAGACCAATTTCTCATAAGTATACCTAAATTTTTTCTAAAGAAAATGTTAGCAGATAAAAACAAGTATGACTTAAAATCATATGAAATTATGCTCTTTTAAGGACTGCAATATTAGCTTATATTTTTTAAAATTAATCATAACATTTGCTATAATAAAAAGAACTATCATATGATCATTATAACACTTATTTATTTTAAAACTTCTTAGTAATCTAGGAATAGAAAGGAAATTCCTTGGTATAATAAAAAAGCATCAAAAACTTTGAAAGCTTTTTCTTTGCTATCATAACTTCTATCAACAATACAGTACAGTTCCTTGCTAGTGTAGTAAGGCAGGAAACAAGTGATGAAAAGAAAGAAATAATTGTCATTATTTGCAGATGACATGAATGTGAATGAACAAAATTCTAAAGAATCTACACTTAGGACATAGGACTAAGTGAATTCACAAGATAACTGAATAAAATGTCAATTAATAAATTTTATTTCAGTTACTGCTAATCAAGAAAAAGAAAATTAAATTTAGGAAACAGTGCCAGTTAAAAATAGCATTAAAATCAAATACCTCACAAAACATCTAACAAAATATATACTCTATTTTTGAAGATTATATTGTTTGGTTCTGCAATTTCTGACAAAGAATGTTATCCAAAATATATGAAAAAGACATTTTAAATCAAATTTTTGAAAAAGCAGTGAGTCAAATACAGAAAAGAGGCAAAAGATTTAAAGACATTTCACAAAATAGCCTATCCAAATAACTGATGAACTTAAAAGATGGTGTACAAGCTTATTAGCTGTTATAGAAATATAAGTTAAAACTGCAATGGCATAATGTCTAAAATAAAATGACTAACACCAAATAATAGTGAGGCCCTGGAGCATCAGTAAGTATCAAAAGAAACATAACTGTGGTATGTAACTTTGTACACACACCTCTTGGCAATATTTACACATCCCACGATTCAGCATTTCCACTCTGAAAGGTTATATCTAACCATATGATGCAAACATATGTTTATCAAAATATACGTACAATGGACATTCATAGCAGCATTATTTGTAGTAAAAATGGTTATTGTGGAATAGATAAATAACATGATATGTTCTTAGAATTATTATCACTTTACAACGAGAATAGTCTATAAACTTAAGTTTGAGCAAAAGAATCGGTGTAAAATGTTACACACTCTAGGACCTCATTTACATTACCATCAAAAATGAATAAAGATATTATTAAGAGTTACCATGGTAGAGCAATGGTGACTGGGAGGACAAGGGATGCTTCTGAAGGATAGATGATTTTTATCTGAGTTACATCTATTCAATAATTTCTGTACGTTATATGCATCATGCTTCATTAAATGTTCACAAAATAAACACTGGTGATAATGCCAGCTTTAGGTATCTGAAATTTTGGTTTTGATTTTCACATTTGAGAAAAATATGCATTCTGATTAAAAAAAGAGCATTTCATACAAGTGGGAGAAATTATAAACTTTCCAAAAAGTTATGATGGAATAATTGGCTATCCTTTTGGAAGAGCATAATTTTGTTGTTCTGAACCTTAAATTATTCATTAAAATAAACTGCAAATGCCTTAAAAAGATAAAAAAGGAAAAGTTGACCATATAAGAATGAGGAAAAATATGAACAAACATTGCCATAATTTTGAGGTGAAGAAAGAATTTCTGAGCATAAAAGAAAAACAAGATAATTAAATATATAAATTTAACTATATCTAACATAAATATTTTAATAGTTGATGAATTATCCTATATAAAATAAAAAATAACAAATAATTTGTAGATCAGGTATAAGAGTAACCAACCTTGATATTAAAAGAGTTCTTTCAAGTTAGCTAGAAATTAATCATACAATAATGATTAAATAGATACAAAGATACTGAGAGGAGAATTTCTCAAAGGAAAAACTAAAAATGCTGTAATGAACAAAGGATAAAATGTTCACTTTTTGCAATCAAATAAATGCAAATTATTTCAGATGTTGCCTATAAACAGGTGCAAAACAGAGTAGAGAGAGAGAGAGAGAGTGAGGGGAAAAAGGGGGAGGAGGAAAAAGAAGAAAAATGAAAAGAACCTGTCTATTATTGTCCTGGGGTAGGAGGAAAAAATTATCATATATGATGGGTACAATGTTCCATCCATTCTTTTGCTTTAATCTTTTTCCCGTTAAAAAAAAAAAAAACATATTCAGAAAAGTATATAAATTTCTAACTTAGTGGAATACCATAAAACAAGCATCCTTGTAAGCACAATACAAGCCTAACCATCGAACTCTGCCAGTCATTCCAGAAACTCTTTTTATTTTTGACCTCTTATAATCTCATAGATATGTCCCTTACAAGTATTTCCAATCCTGACTTTCACTGTAAGTCTATCTTTATGTTTCTTTATAGTTTAATCTTCCAAGAATGCATCCTTGTAACTTGTAAGAATCTTTTTGTCTATAGACTCCTTTCTCTTTGTCCCTTTCCTTTCTTCATAGTTTATGAGTTGAAAATTTCATCTGTGGTTTCCTATAGTCTAGATATTGGTGATGGCATTCTCAGTTGGTGAGACTAAAGGAAGGATATAACTTTGGATATGTCTTTTGGATATTTCAGCAACTCATTGCCTAGTCAGTGTCTCAGGCCAGTAATCCTTTAGGAGTTCACATGGTGATGTTCAACTTTTATAACTGCTTTTTGATTTGTTAGATTTTTTTTTAATGAAATAGTACTTCCTTGTTTACTACTATTTGATTATCCAATTGTATAATTATAAAGAAAAGGTGGGAAAAATGTTTGATACTGTATAATATTTTCACCTTTTAGATAATGGATTTATTTCAAATCATTTTCCTAGGGAGACTTACAAGCTTTTGTTTTATATTTTCATGAATTTACTGATTTAAACACATTTGGTGGGTTTTGATAAATCAAAATTATTATCTGTTTGGAAGCTCAAATTGTCCCATTTGTGATCAAAGCCTCTTTTAACTAGCTCTTGACATGACCATAGCAGTTGAGGGTTTCTTGTTCTCCATTACGTGAAAATGTACATTTCCTGCCTCAGACATGGAGTCGGATATTTCTTTAAGATGCCCTGTTTTTGTTTTTGTTTTTAATGGTACTTGGGTATTTCAAGATCATAATCCAGTCACTAAGATTACTCATTACTTTTGGGTTGTTAATTATTATTTCTAGTTCTTGTCTGTTGACAGAACCAAGAAATTATATACGCTAAAAACACAGACACATGCACACAGGACTCATAAATTCATATTGATATTGAAATTCAGGATTAGAGAGTTTTTAATGTAACTTGTATCCATATCTCTTGAGAATTCTGGTTCTGAAGGATACAATGGGTTAAAGACAGATTATTCCATAATTATACATGTACTTTATGCCCACTTACACACACATATCTGTCTCAGAATAACATTGTAATTTACCAACAATATACCAAAAAGAGTTAACATTTGTTTGCATAAACTCTCCCAATTCTCCCCTGTTTTCATACTTGTATAATATCTACATTGCCTGAGCATGTAGCCATGACAACCTATACTCTTTCTAATCCCAATTTATTCTTAGTTCTATAACGATGTTTAATGATTATCAGTAGATCTTACAAATGTTTTTAAAGTTACTTTGCCTAAGCTCATTATCTAATAGAGACTTCAGTAAGTGCTCATGGAAACAATATTACCCAACTTTTATATGTAATTAATAATAGTTGTTTTGTATGTGGTTTTTAGACTTGAAAAGTCACATTTGCTGAATATAAAACATTTGTCTCAGATTTTCTCTCATTTAGTATATAAATATTTCTCTTTTCTTCATGTTGTCCATATGCTGCTTTGAAATGTAAGATGATAAATTTTCTTTGTCTTATAAATATCTTGGTTTTTTGTCTGCTAGCTGAGAAATGGTATTTTTTTTCCTTTTTCTATAAAGCCCAGAAATTTTACTAGAATACAACTGGTGGTATTCATCCCAGGTTGGTATTTTCAACATGTGGGGGTGGGGGGCTCTTTAATATATAGTTTCAAATCTTTTAATTTCCAGAAAGCTTTTGTGAATTGCAAATTTTAGTATTTGTTTTATTCCTTTGATTTGGTTTTATTCTTCAGGTACTCCTATTATTCATAGGATGGATACAGTATGTGATTCTTAACATTCTCTCAAATTTTTAAATTTTTTGCTTATTAAAACTTCATCATTTTCCACCTTCTTTTTCTCTTAAGATATTGTCTATTGTGTTTATTTAGTCCATTTTTTTCATAATTTAGTCTCCATTCAAGAATTTTCATTTATTCATTATTTTTATCAGACTTTCATCATCTCACTTGAAGTTTTTATATTATTATGATGTATGTTGTTCTGTCATGTCTTACAAGTTTTCTTAACATCTTTCAACTTAGTTTTAAGGTGTGAATTTTGATGTTTTCTGTCACAAGACTTTTTGGTGTGTTTTCATTTAACATAGAAATGCTGTTATCGTTCTTGGAATTTGACCTCAGTACTTTCCTATTGTTCATCTTCTATCATATGAATTAGCCAGAACCTGTGGAAAGAGGTGTAGTTCAGAGTAGCTTTTCTCATTTCTCAGAGCTCCCTCTTCTGTTCTTTTCAGTAACATTCAGAAGATTTTACTGACCCTCTTGGGTAAGGTAGACCCCAACTAGGTCCTTCCTGTGGAGTCCTATCCTAAGGCCACAGAAGCAGAGCCCAGACCCAAAGTTATCTCTGAAATTGACTAAGCCCCCTTGTTTTTTGTATAGTCACTCAGTCAAGTCTGACTTTTTGCAACCCCATGGACTCTAGCCTGCCAAGCTCCTCTGTCCATGGGATTTCCCAGGCAAGAGTACTGGAGTGGGTTGCCATTTCCTTCTCCAGGGGATCTTCTCAACCCAGGGATCAAAACCTACATCCCTACATTGGCAGGAATTGGCAGGCAGACCCCTTACTGTTGAATAGAAAAGCCCCTCATCCCCCCATCACCAGCAAGCTTCCTAACCCCAAATTAGGCAAAATGCCCACCCTAGTACTCCTCCTATAGCGCCCTAACTAATCACCTAATGCCACCCCTCCGGCAGAAATTTTCCTTGTCTTGAGGCTATAAACATTGGCTACTAATTCACGAAAAGAGTTGGTTCTCCCTGGCCCACTAAATGTGCAGCACCTTCATTATCTCTGCTCTTTGTTCTATTTTAATGAATTCATTCCCTTCTGAACTGTTCTGTGTCAGGAAATTCTTTACTCTCATTTGGATTGCCACCAAATTTCCTAAGTAGTACTGTACTTAGTCGGTCAGTCCTATCCCATTCTTGGTGATCCCATGGACTGTAGCCCACCAGGTTCATCTGTTCATGGGGATTCTCCAAGCAAGAATACTGAAGTGGGTTGCCATGCCCTCCTCCAGGGGATATTCCCAACCCAGAGATTGAACCCAGGTTTCCCATATTGCAGACGGATTCTTTACTGTCTGAACCACCAAGGAATTCCCCCGCAAATCAGAGCAAAAGCTTTATTCCTTCATTGAGGAATTGGGCTTTCCCAGTTCTTCCTTCTTTAAAGACCATTTTCTGCCTGAAAGAGGGAAGTGGAAAACTTTTAAGCAGTAAGTGGTGGGTACTTGTCAAAACACTGGGAAAGGGATAGTGAAAGTGAAGTTGCTCAGTCGTGTCCGACTCTGCGACCCCGTGGACTGTAGCTCGACCAGGCTCCTCTGTCCATGGGGATTTCCCAGGCAAGAATACTACAGTGGGTTGCCATTTTCTTCTCCAGGAGATCTTCCCGACCTAGGGATCGAATCCAGGTCTTACACATTGCAGGCAGACGTTTTACCGTTTGAGCCACCAGGGAAGTTCCACCAGGGGAAAGGTATAGCAGTGTCCATCAATAGCTGGAGTATGCGCAGTTCTTCCGCCTCCCTTGCAGGTGGCACAAAGTGCCTAGCAAAGTTCAAGTCCCTGCTTTAGGTGGAGATCCTAGCACTGTAGTGATGCAAGAGCAGTTTTTGGACACTTCGTGTCTCATCTGCACAAGTGCTGCCTTCGTGGTTTAGCTGGAACAGGTTCAGGGCAGTTGACAGTCGCCCTCTCATGCCTGGCTCCCACAGGTTCTGCGATTTTGTTTGTTTGTTTGTTTTTCCTGGGGCATCTGCCTTTAAGCCAGCATTTTGTAGGCATGGACTAAGAGATAGTGGTGCAGGAAAAAGGAAGTAGGTTGTCTTCAATACAGGTATGGATCTCTTCCTGGGAACAGACTTCAGAATTATAGTGGATTGCTTTCTGGAACTTCCAGACTCTTGCTTTCCCCATTTTCACCTGGACCTTCTCTTTCCTTTTCAGTGTTATTTCTGGCTGCTGGATTTAAATGCCAAACTAAACAGCGTTTTCTGAGTGTGGGTTCCTACAGTCCCCTCCAAGGCAGGTGCCCCGGGAAATCAGTTTCAGGGGACAGTCTGTGAACAGACCACCCAGCCTCTCCCATCTCCACTCTGTTGGGCTCAGCATGAATTAGAAGGATGGATACCATCTCTCAGTTTCAGATGCTGTTCTCCAACTGGTCAGCCACAAGATCCAGTAAGAATTTATGGGCTATTTTGAGTTTTTGTTATCCTCGCATCTGTGAGCGACCTCACATCTCCCTTTTGCTTTCTCCACCAGTGATTGGTAGTTTGTCTTCGTGTGTTTTTAATTTGAGGGTTGTGGTTATATCGTGTGACCCAGCTTTATTGTAAATGCTGTTCCCATGTCTTTGATTTTTGCTATTTATTGTTTGATTTAATATATGAATTTGGGGATATTCAAGACCTGTGCCACCACTTCATCTTCCCAGAGTATTTATAGCTAAGGTTTTAAGTGAATAATTAATTAATATTTTTACTAATGAAAGTAACCTGATAATGCTTCCCAAGTTGGCCACAGGCACAAAAGCCTCAGATACCTATTAATAACCAAGGAATTTCACTTCTCAGAATTCATTCAAAGAACATAATTATATAAGACTATGGTGATATCTCGGAGAAGGCAATGGCGACCCACTCCAGTATTCTTGCCTGGAAAATCCCATGGGTGGAGGAGCCTGATAGGCTGCAGTCCATGGGGTCGCTAAGAGTCAGACACGACTGAGCGACTTCACTTTCACTCTTCACTTTCATGCATTCGAGAAGGACATGGCAACCCACTCCAGTGTTCTTGCCTCGAGAATCCCAGGGATGGAGGAGCCTGGTGGGCTGCCGTCTACGGGGTCGCACAGAGTCGGACACAACTGAAGCGACTTAGCAGCAGCAGCAGCATGGTGATATCTGGGCAAGTTTTCACTGGAGTGGATTTGCAAGTGAAAAAACTAAGCGCAACATACATTTACAATAACAGTCAGATGGTTCAAAAATAAATGAATAAAATGCTGTCTTCTCATTAAGAATCTGATATAGAAATATGTTCAGAAATTAAGGTGAGAAATAAATTGAGAAAAAGGTTCTGCAATATAATACTTAAAACATATATCTTTATGTATATATATCTCTTTATGTAAGTCTATTGGAAGATAAATGAATATTATATTATAATCATTGGTTAGTATTGTGAACTTCAACATTTTATTTACACTGTTAGTTTTACATTTTAAAATGTGAATCGAGGCTCTCAGTCATTCAATACTCTGACCTGCATTTGGTTGTTAAATAGTAACCTGCAAGGAATGGTTGCCAAGATGCATTAACCTTGAAGTTGTAAATAAATTTCAGAAAGACTTCTGGCATATATTGCAAAAAGGATTTTCCTTCTCTACTGACCTCTGCAACTTAGTTTATTCACAATTACTTAAGAGTTACAGGTTTGCAGTTTCTGGTTTTAATTTGGGGTGTGGAATTTGACACTACTCAGCAAAGTTTGTGACTTTCCATTAGATATTTGGAGGTGGAAATGCTAAAGGAAATAAGAGCCTCTAATCCATAGGTAAGCTGAAAAGAAATAAGAAAACAAAGCCTCTAATTTTTTTCTGTCATGTTTCATTGGTTTTTAATGAACTGTTTAAGTTTATTGAGTAGCAAAGACAAGCCAGATGTTTAATGGTCCAATAAAGTAATTAATCATTACTTCTGGTTTAACTGTGTTTTGCCTATCAGCCTCCATGGCACAGTTTCAAATACATTGGATAGTTTAATTGCACTAACCGTGCCCAGTTAACTCTTTATCAATAACTAATGACAATGAAGTATTTTTATTTACCACTTTGTTTCTACTTCATGTAATTATATATGATCATAGTAAGTTGCATTTTGAAACTTTTATCAGTTTCACCCTT
The DNA here is from genome assembly GCF_023091745.1 of Budorcas taxicolor. NCBI lineage: Eukaryota > Metazoa > Chordata > Mammalia > Artiodactyla > Bovidae > Budorcas > Budorcas taxicolor. Next base: position 9,258,496 of record NC_068914.1, read on the forward strand.
CCTATAACAATTATTGGCCTTCCCTGCTGGCTCAGAGGGTAAAGCGTCTGCCTGCAATGCAGGAGACCTGGGTTTGATTCCTGGGTCGGGAAGATCCCCTGGAGAAGGAAATGGCAACTCACTCTAGTACCCTTGTCTGGAAAATCCCATGGATGGAGAAGCCTAGTAGGTAGTCCATGGTCGCAAAGAGTTGGACACGACTGATAATTCACTCACTATAACAAGTATTAATATTTGGTTAATCATTATATGTTGTTCATTCTGCACAGATTCTTTGTTTTTAAATCTATCATTGTAGCTCAGATACGTGCTGTTTATCTTTTGGAAACTTAAAGTTGTTTTCTCTTGTTTTAATATATTTTCATGAAAATATTCTTAATAATCCAGAGTTTATATCACTCTAGATTCAAAATGTTTGATGGATCACCATGCATCATAATATGGGTTGCACACTAAAAATGCCTTTGTGGGCAAGGCAGGTCAGTAGGTAACATGAAAAAAAGGAGTATGTCTAGAAAATACAATAGGTCTTAGAGTACTTGGTAGCCAGTTACTTTAAAAACATTCCTTCTGAACCAACATAATGCATCTGTGAGTCAAAAAGCTACAAGTTTGTGCCCTCTTGGAAAATTGAAGTCCAAGTCCTGATGCAGGCATACAAAGCGCCTCATAACCTGAACCATACTCATCTTCCTACTTGTCACTATTCTCAAATAGTGACAGTCACGGTTTCCAGATAGGCACCGAAACACATTCCTCCATGCCCCTGCCCCCAGGATACATGCATTGGGATCACACCTGATCATTTTTTCACTATTCAAATCACTTTTTTATTTTTATTTTTACTTTATTTTACTTTACAATACTGTATTGGTTTTACCATACATTGACATGAATCCATCACGGGTGTACATGCGATCCCAAACATGAACCCCCCTCCCACCTCCCTCCCCACAACATCCCTTTGGGTCATCCTCATGCACCGGCCCCAAGCATGCTATATCCTGCATCGGACATAGACTGGTGATTCAATTCTTACATGATAGTATACATGTTTCAATGCCATTCTCCCAAATCATCCCACCCTCTCCCTCTCCCTCTGAGTCCAAAAGTCCACTATACACATCTGTGTCTTTTTTGCTGTCTTGCATACCGGGTCATCATTGCCATCTTTCTAAATTCCATATATATGTGTTAGTATACTGTATTGGTGTTTTTCTTTCTGGCTTACTTCACTCTGTATCATCGGCTCCAGTTTCATCCATCTCATCAGAAGTGATTCAAATATATTCTTTTTAATGGCTGAGTAATACTCCATTGTGTATATGTACCACAGCTTTCTCATCCATTCATCTGCTGATGGACATCTAGGCTGTTTCCATGTCCTGGCTATTATAAACAGTGCTGCAATGAACATTGGGGTACATGTGTCTCTTTCAATTCTGGTTTCCTCGGTGTGTATGCCCAGCAGTGGGATTGCTGGGTCATATGGCAGTTCTATTTGCAATTTTTTAAGGAATCTCCACACAGTTTTCCATAGTGGCTGTACTAGTTTGCATTCCCACCAACAGTGTAAGAGGGTTCCCTTTTCTCCACACCCTCTCCAGCATTTATTGCTTGCAGATTTTTGGATCGCAGACATTCTGACTGGTGTGAAGTGGTACCTCATTGTGGTTTTGATTTGCATTTCTCTAATAATGAGTGATGTTGAGCATCTTTTCATGTGTTTGTTAGCCATCCGTATGTCTTCTTTGGAGAAATGTCTATTTAGTTCTTTGGCCCATTTTTTGATTGGGTCATTTATTTTTCTGGAATTGAGTTGCATAACTTGCTTGTATATTTTTGAGATTAGTTGTTTGTCAGTTATTTCATTTGCTATTATTTTCTCCCATTCAGTAGGATGTCTTTTCACCTTGCTTATATTTTCCTTTGTTGTGCAGAAGCTTTTAATTTTAATTAGATCCCATTTGTTTATTTTTGCTTTTATTTCCAGAATTCTGGGAGGAGGATCATAGAGGATCCTGCTGTGATTTATATTGGAGAGTGTTTTGCCTATGTTCTCCTCTAGGAGTTTTATAGTTTCTGGTCTTACATTTAGATCTTTAATCCATTTTGAGTTTATTTTCATGTGCGGTGTTAGAAAGTGATCTAGTTTCATTCTTTTACAAGTGGTTGACCAGTTTTCCCAGCACCACTTGTTGAAGAGATTGTCTTTACTCCATTGTATATTCTTGCCTCCTTTGTCAAAGATAAGGTGTCCATATGTGTGTGGATTTATCTCTGGGCTTTCTATTTTGTTCCTTTGATCTATATGTCTGTCTTTGTGCCAGTACCATACTGTCTTGATGACTGTGGCTTTGTAGTAGAGCCTGAAGTCAGGCAAGTTGATTCCTCCAGTTCCATTCTTATTTCTCAAGATTGCTTTGGCTATTCGAGGTTTTTTGTATTTCTATACAAATCTTGAAATTATTTGCTCTAGTTCTGTGAAAAATATGGCTGGTAGCTTGATAGGGATTGCATTGAATTTGTAAATTGCTTTGGGTAGTATACTCATTTTTACTATATTGATTCTTCCGATCCATGAACATGGTATATTTCTCCATCTATTAGTGTCCTCTTTGATTTCTTTCATCAGTGTTTTATAGTTTTCTATATATAGGTCTTTAGTTTCTTTAGGTAGATATATTCCTAAGTATTTTATTCTTTTCATTGCAATGGTGAATGGAATTGTTTCCTTAATTTCTTTTTCTACTTTCTCATTATTAGTGTATAGGAATGCAAGGGATTTCTGTGTGTTGATTTTATATCCTGCAACTTTACTATATTCATTGATTAGCTCTAGTAATTTTCTGGTGGAGTCTTTAGGGTTTTCTATGTAGAGGATCATGTCATCTGCAAGAAATCAAAATATGCATAGAAACTAATGAAAATGAAAACACAACAACCCAAAACCTGTGGGACACTATAAAAGCAGTGCTAAGAGGAAAGTTCATAGCACTACAGGCATACCTAAAGAAACAAGAAAAAAGTCAAATAAATAACCTAACTCTACACCTAAAGCAACTAGAAAAGGAAGAATTGGAGAACCCCAGAGTTAGTAGAAGGAAAGAAATCTTAACAATTAGGGCAGAAATAAATGCAAAAGAAACAAAAGAGACCATAGCAAAAATCAACAAAGCCAAAAGCTGGTTCTTTATAGGATAAATAAAATTGACAAACCATTAGCCAGACTCATCAAGAAGCAAAGAGAGAAAAATCAAATCAATAAAATTAGAAATGAAAATGGAGAGATCACAACAGACAACACAGAAATACAAAGGATCATAAGAGACTACTATCAGCAATCATATGCCAATAAAATGGACAACGTGGAAGAAATGGACAAATTCTTAGAAAAGTACAATATTCCAAAACTGAACCAGGAAGAAGTAGAAAATCTTAACAGACCCATCACAAGCACGGAAATTGAGACTGTAATCAGAAATCTTCCAGCAAACAAAAGCCCAGGTCCAGACGGCTTCACAGCTGAATTCTACCAAAAATTTCGAGAAGAGCTAACACCTATCCTACTCAAACTCTTCCAGAAAATTGCAGAGGAAGGGCAACTTCCAAACTCATTCTATGAGGCCACCATCACCCTAATACCAAAACCTGACAAAGATACTACAATAAAAGAAAACTACAGGCCAATATCACTGATGAACATAGATGCAAAAATCCTCAACAAAATTCTAGCAATCAGAATCCAACAACACATTAAAAAGATCATACACCATGACCAAGTGGGCTTTATCCCAGGGATGCAAGGATTCTTCAATATCCGCAAATCAATCCATGTAATTCACCCACATTAACAAATTGAAAAATAAAAGCCATATGATTATATCAATAGATGCAGAGAAGGCCTATGACAAAATTTAACATCCATTTATGATAAAAACTCTCCAGAAAGCAGGAATAGAAGGAACATACCTCAACATAATAAAAGCTATCTATGACAAACCCACAGCAAACATTATCCTCAATGGTGAAAAATTGAAAGCATTTCCCCTAAAGTCAGGAACAAGACAAGGGTGCCCACTTTCACCGCTACTATTCAACATAGTTCTGGAAGTTTTGGCCATAGCAATCAGAGCAGAAAAGAAATAAAAGGAATCCAAATTGGAAAAGAAGAAGTAAAACTTTTTTTTTTCTTTTGTGAGGAATTCCCTGGTGTCATAGTATCCTCTCCAGCTGATTAATTATACTTTGAGCTGTCTCTTATTCTTCCCTGTTCATAACTCAGTTTGAACATATTATTGTTGCATTGTGATTATTTATGCATGTGAGCTTCTTAAGTTATGCTTTAGGCTTCATGGGGAGAGGACTGTGGGCTCTTCCCCTGTTAATGCTCTATCTCAGTATCTGTGTGTGCTTACTCGTTCAGTTGTGTCCAACTCTTTGCAACCCCATGGACTCTGGTCCACCAGGCTCCTCTGACCGTGAAATTCTCCAGGCAAGAATACTGGAATAAGTTGCCATTTTCTTCTCCAGGGGATCTTCCTGACCCAGGGATTGAACCCATGTCTCTTGCATCTCCTGCAGTGGTAGGTGGATTCTTTACCACTGTGACACCTGGAAAGCCCATCTCAGTATCTAGTACATGTTTAATGAATACACCCAAATAATTTATTCTGCTTTTTAATTTGTTTACAAGACAGGCAGTAGCATTAATATTGTTTATTCTCTGTATGTGTGTGTGTTCTAAAACTTGGACTCCAAGGTGCATTTCAGAAAAAAAACAAAACTCAGTGGTCACCTATCTAATGTATGATTCTTAAGTTTGTGGGTATCATTTGACTGTTGATGGTCATCTTCATACATTAGGTTCTTTTACTAATAGCACAAATTATGTGGATTGTAAACAGTATCAAAATAAAGACTCAGGTTTAGTGAGAAAGTTTTATAAACTGCACCACAGTTGGTGGAAATCTTGTTCCCATTCATTTATTGGAAGATTTTGGAAAGATTTCCTTTTTTTTTTTTTTTTCAGTCTATTTAAAGGAATTGACAATACATATTTTCCCAAGCTGCTGTCAAATTATTGTTAGGTACTTGATAAAAAGTGTTAGTACAGGCCTGGCACACTGCAAGTATGGACCTTTTTCACAAACCAGGAAAATGATTTCCCCTTCCCTCCATCCTTCTACTTGGAAGCTGAATAGTAGCTCCTCTAAGAATGTGTGCATGTGCGTGCGTGTGTGTGTGTGTGAGAGAGAGAGAGAGAGAGAGAGAGTTGCTTAGTCATGTCCAACTCTTGAGTGGCCCACCAGGCTCCTCAATCCATGGGATTCTCATGGCAAGAATACTGGGATGGGTTGCCATTCCCTTCTCCAGGGAATCTTCCTGACCCAGGGCTGGAACCCGGGTTTCCTTTATTGCAGATTCTTTACAGCCTGAGCCACTAGGGATATCTTCTCTAAGAATATTCCACCACAATCCTATCCTAATGAACATTGTCTTAGACATCATGTTTATTGCATGATGTTCTTGGAATCTGAGCCAGGTGTGGATATCTTTTTAAAAAAATTTTCGAGAAAGAACGTCCAACTTTCTTCCTTCACCTAAAAACCATTTGTCAGACATCTTTTCAATTCAAGTGCTCTGCTCCACTTGAAATTCCAAATGTGTTCTTAATCATCTCAGGAATACGAATCCTAGTCAGGGCACCAAAATAGTCTTGAAATGTCTTTCAGAGAAAAGGTCAGCATCTCTTTTGCATGCATGAAAACAGGGATGCCCCTGTCCCACTCTGAGCTGTCTGTCACACAAGATGAGTGAGTTGGGTTTATGCAGTAAAGCAGGATGATGCATTGACTTTTTGGACACCGTGAATGTGAATTATTCACTGAAATGTCTTCAAATGGAGGGGTAGTCAAGAGAAGACTTCACTAACACTCATTGGAAAATAACATGAGAGAGAAAAATAGAGGATAGTTACTTATATAGAGGTTACATTTCTCACTGACCCAAACAAAGTCCCTCAATCTTCACTTGTCTGAAATTTTGTGCTTTGGAAATTCATGAGGAGCATTTGGACAATAAATAACAAAGTCTTACAAAATGAAACAAAAAAAACAGCTGCCAGCTGGTTTTATGCTGAGGCAGGCAACCAGGTGCTGAGCAAATGTAACCAGAGCTCTAAATTCCAAGAGTTTCATGAATTCCACTATTTCACCACGTCTTGAGATTGCCTGACCAGGTGATGTGTTTAAACACACCCGAAATCCATCACCACATACAGAAAAGTATATCATGCTTCTAAGAACACTTTATGTATCGTGAATATTTTTGCCACTAATTTTTGTTCCCATTTCCAAGCCAAAAATTCTTCAGCAACATGCATCTGTATTCGTGAATAACACAAAGAAAGCTAGCACATTCCTGTGACTCACGTTCCAAATTTGGCCTCAGTTCCCATCCTCCTCTTACCATGCAGTGCCTAGCACTCTTGGTGTTGACTTTTCAATCTTGTTCTTGACTCCTGTGTCCAATGTATGATATTTCAATCCACTCTCATCTGAATTTAACACATCCAAAAAGTGAAAATCTGTTGTCAAACATGACTATGAAACGTATTCGATGTCAAGTATATATCTTCATTTCAAATTGTTGACTTACTAAGAGCAGCTACCATGAGGAACAATTCAAATCTCCTAAGCATTCATATCAACAATCTTAGAAAAGTTCTATTCTGATACATTTCTTTGTGGTAGCTTAGTGGACTTCTGTGGAGAAGGCAATGGCACCCCACTCCAGTACTCTTGCCTGGAAAATTCCATGGATGGAGGAGCCTGGTAGGCTGCAGTCCATGGGGCTGCTGAGGGTCGGACATGACTGAGTGACTTCACTTTCACGCATTGGAGAAGGAAATGGCAACCCACTCCAGTGTTCTTGCCTGGAGAATCCCAGGGGCAGTGGAGCCTGGTGGGCTGCCGTCTATAGGGTCGCACAGAGTCAGACACGACTGAGCGACCGAACTGAACTGAACTGAGAAAACCATCAGGTTATTCTAATGCAGAGCACAGTAAGTGTATATAGCACAGAAAGATTTATAGTGATAATTAAAAGCAAAGTGTAGCATTGTTTCATTTGCTTAAACTACAAAAGGAAAAATGCATATGTTTATAAGTTTATATATGTACATGTGTTTATGCAATATGCCTTGATATTATCTAAAGAATGAGATGACTTAAAAGAGTAGTTTGAGGATTTCCACTGTTAACATTTAATGAACATTTTCATGTATAGATGCCCAGAAATTTTTCTTGAGATTTTAATTCAGAAACATAGAGTAGAGCCCAGTAATATTCATTTCCCCAAACTCCTGTCTGAATTTTGGGGCAGATAACCATGGACCATACTTTTAATTACAGAGGTTTATAAGGCAGCTTCTTATTATTGTGGACCAGTCTGAGACTGTAAGTAATAAATTCGCATTGCCCCCCAATAAGTCTTATCTTTAAATACCACTGGCCATCTACAGGGGAAAAAATAGAAAAAGGAAAAGCACAGATGTTCATTTAGACCCTTAAGAATTTAGTAATGCTGTATTTGAGATGTGAGTTGATGTGATCCAGGAAACTAAATTATCAGCTGAGTTAGAAGGCATCTTTGGGATAGTCCCTTGACTTAATCCTACCTCTGGGGCTTTAAACTCAAGGGAAAGGAAGGATAAGAGGGCTGTTGGACTTCAGAAACTTAGTAACACATTTACTCTCTTTTCATAGTTAAAAATGTACAAGCTTTCAGGTTTCATAGAAACTCTCAAAATTTTAGTTCTGGCCTTACTTCTTTTATATGATGACATGCACTATTTTATTTGGTTTGAGTAGGAACTAGAGGAGGGTAGTTGGGTAAGGAGCAAAACCTGAGTCTGTTTTGTGTTTAAAGATTGGTGAGAATGAAAACTTAGACTCAATTCCAAGGTTGATTTTAATTTTGTTTATGCTCAAAATAGGAACTAGGATAATGGGTATTAAAAGCTAGGGGTTGTGGGGCTAGGGATTTGGCTATCCATTGGCTCTGTCAGGAAGTTAGTATTATCGTGGAGTTTGCCCAAACTCTGATGGTCTTACGATTTCACAGAGAGGATACTCTTTGGGTGCCAGGAGCTCAGATTGAGGGTGTGCAGTACTTTAAACTTTTGCAATGTCTGTGCCCACAACCATTCCTATAATATTAAAGAAAAAATTCTGTTACTAAGCATAAACAAAATTAAAATCAACCTTGGAACTGTCCCGAAAACATAAGATCAAGGTTCCAGTCTTCAAAATGGCATCTGGGCTGACACTGCGACAATCTCTTCTTTTCACACTTGTGCTCTAAGATCTGGGTGTATTCACTGTACATTCAGTTCAGTTCAGTCGCTCTGTCCTGTCCGACTCTTTGCGACCCCATGAATCGCAGCACGCCAGGCCTCCCTGTGCATCACCAACTCCCGGAGTTCACTCAGACTCACATCTATCGAGTCAGTGACACCATCCAGCCATCTCATCCTCTGTCGTCCCCTTCTTCTCCTGCCCCCAATCCCTCCCAGCATCAGAGTCTTTTCCAATGAGTCAACTCTTCACATGAGGTGGCCAAAGTACTGGAGTTTCAGCTTCAGCATCATTCCTTCCAAAGAAATCCCAGGGCTGATCTCCTTCAGAATGGACTGGTTGGATCTCCTTGCAGTCCAAGGGACTCTCAAGAGTCTTCTCCAATACCGCAGTTTAAAAGCATCAATTCTTCGGTGCTCAGCCTTCTTCACAGTCCAACTCTCACATCCATACGTGACTACTGGAAAAACCATAGCCTTGACTAGTCGGACCTTAGTTGGCAAAGTAATGTCTCTGCTTTTGAATATACTATCTAGGTTGGTCATAACTTTTCTTCCAAGGAGTAAGCATCTTTTAATTTCATGGCCGCAATCACCATCTGCAGTGATTTTGGAGCCCCAAAAAATAAAGTTTGACACTGTTTCCACTGTTTCCCCATCTATTTGCCATGAAGTGATGGGACCAGATGCCATGATCTTCGTTTTCTGAATGTTGAGCTTTAAGCCAACTTTTTCACTCTCCACTTTCACTTTCATCAAGAGGCTTTTGAGTTCCTCTTCACTTTCTGCCATAAGGGTGGTGTCATCTGCATATCTGAGGTTATTGATATTTCTCCTGGCAATCTTGACTCCAGTTTGTGTTTCTTCTAGTCCAGCGTTTCTCATGATGTACTCTGCATATAAGTTAAATAAGCAGGGTGACCATATACAGGCTTGACGTACTCCTTTTCCTATTTGGAACCAGTCTGTTGTTCCATGTCCAGTTCTAACTGTTGCTTCCTGACCTGCATACAGATTTCTCAAGAGGCAGGTTAGGTGGTCTAGTATTCTTATCTCTTTCAGAATTTTCCACAGTTTATTGTGATACACACAGTCAAAGGCTTTGGCATAGTCAATAAACCAGAAATAGATATTTTTCTGGAACTTTCTTGCTTTTTCGATGATCCAGTGGATGTTGGCAATTTGATCTCTGGTTCTTCTGCCTTTTCAAAAACCAGCTTGAACATCAGGAAGTTCATGGTTCATGTATTGCTGAAGCCTGGCTTGGAGAATTTTGAGCATTACTTTACTAGCATGTGAGATGAGTGCAATTGGGTGGTAGTTTGAGCATTCTTTGGCATTGCCTTTCTTTGGAATTGGAGTGAAAACTGACCTTTTCCAGTCCTGTGGCCACTGCTGTTTTCCAAATTTGCTGGCATATTGAGTGCAGCACTTTCACAGCATCATCTTTCAGGATTTGAAACAGCTCAACTGGAATTCCATTACCTCCAATAGCTTTGTTCATAGCGATGCCTTCCAAGGCCCACTTGACTACACATTCCAGGATGTCTGGCTCTAGATTAGTGATCACACCATCATGGTTATCTGGGTCATGAAGATCTTTTTTGTACAGTTCTTCTGTGTATTCTTACCACCTCTTCTTAATATCTTCTGCTTCTGTTAGGTCCAGACCATTTCTGTCCTTTATCGAGCCCATCTTTGCATGAAATGTTCCCTTGGTATCTCTAATTTTCTTGAAGAGATCTCTAGTCTTTCCTATTCTGTTCTTTTCCTCTATTTCTTTGCACTGATCCCTGAGGAAGGCTTTCTTATCTCTTCTTGCTATTCTTCGGAACTCTGCTTTCAGATGCTTATATCTTTCCTTTTCTCCTTTGCTTTTCACCTCTCTTCTTTTCACAGCTATTTGTAAGGCCTCCCCAGACAGCCATTTTGCTTTTTTGCATTTCTTTTCCATGGGGATGGTCTTGATCCCTCTCTCCTGTACAATATCACGAACCTCATTCCATAGTTCATCAGGCACTCTATCTATCAGATCTAGGCCCTTAAATCTATTTCTCACTTCTACTGTATAATCATAAGGGATTTGATTTAGGTCATACCTGAATGGTCTAGCAGTTTTCCCTACTTTCTTCAATTTGAGTCTGAATTTGAGTCCAGAAAAAATGAAGGGATGGAGCCAAAGCAAAAACAGTACCCAGCTGTGGATGTGACTGGTGATAGAAGCAAGATCCGATGCTGTAAAGAGCAATAATGCATAGGAACCTGGAATGTCAGGTCCATGAATCAAGGCAAATTGGAAGTGGTCAAACAGGAGATGGCAAGAGCAAACGTCGACATTCTAGGAATCAGCGAACTAAAATGGACTGGAATGGGTGAATTTAACTCAGAAGACCATTATATCTACTACTGTGGGCAGAAATCCCTCAGAAGAAATGAAGTAGCCATCATGGTCAACAAAAGAGTCCGAAATGCAGTACTTGGATGCAATCTCAAAAACGACAGAATGATCTCTGTTCGTCTCCAAGGCAAACTATTCAATATCACAGTTATCCAAGTCTCTGCCCCAACCAGTAACGCTGAAGAAGCTGAAGTTGAATGGTTCTATGAAGACCTACAAGACCTTTTAGAACTAACACCCAAAAAAGATGTCCTTTTCATTATAGGGGACTGGAATGCAAAAGTAGGAAGTCAAGAAACACCTGGAGTAACAGGCAAATTTGGCCTTGGAATACAGAATGAAGCAGGGCAAAGACTAATAGAGTTTTGCCAAGAGAATGCACTGGTCATAGCAAACACCCGCTTCCAACAACATAAGAGAAGACTCTACACATGGACATCACCAGATGGCAACACCGAAATCAGATTGATTATATTCTTTGCAGCCAAAGATGGAGAAGCTCTATACAGTCAACAAAAACAAGACCGGGAGCTGACTGTGGCTCAGATCATGAACTCCTTATTGCCAAATTCAGACTCACTGTACATTAGGAATCCTAATTGTGGATTTGGAACACTTCTCCATCCCATTATCACACACAATTTTTCTTGTATAGATTTTAATTCTTCGTGTTACCATACATAATTCATTTTAAAAATCTTACAGTGCCATGTTTGTGCTTGTGGAGAGAGAATTAAAGATTACACAATGGTATGAGTATTTTAGAAGTACTGAAGAATGGAGTCTCTGGCAGTGTGGCAGAGACTGCCAGGGCACTGAGCTAAAAGCAACCCGGGAGAGAAATTACCTATCAAAATGAATGGTAGTTACATAATAGAGATTCATCAAGCCTGTTCCATCCACAGGAAACAAAAGACACAAGGATTAAAATTTTTAAAGATATTACAGATCCAAATGCAAGATATGTGTGATGATGAGAAGACTAGGTGAGTTCTCCCGTGTCTGCAAGTAATGCTTCTAAATAAGCTGTACATGGTTGTAATCTAGAAGTGAAACATGTAGTTTTGTTTTCTAAGTAGAGTTACTACTAATGTTATCAATAGCACTGGCAGTGTTTTGGAGTGTAAGGAAATGTATGCTGTTTTAGATCTTGCTAGGCCATACTGCAGACTTATAGATGGGAGACAAGAAAAAAAAGAGGAGAGTCTGAAGTTTCTACACGACAGGTTCATATGGAAGATCTGATGAGGCCACAAGGACTAGCTTGTCATTCTGGCTAAGTGACATGAAGGAAGAAAAAGAAAGCAAAACTCTAATTCACAGACTTTGGGTTATTTGGGGTTTATTATATTAGCACATTCTCAGTAAGAAATTTCAACGTTTGTGTATACTGATCCCTCAGTCTAAAAGTGGAGAACATTAGTTGGCATCCATATGAATTTATCCTGAAAACTCAACATATCCCTGCCTCTTTTCTTTGTATTATCAAAGCATGAGGTTACACAGAGACACACACTGTGGGGAAGAACACCTGAGGGGCTCTGACTTTAGACATAAGTACTTAAATCTTTAAAAGCAAGAAGATTTCCTGAGATTCTATTCATGCTGTTGACTGCTTTTTATCTCCAAACAATTGTTGAACTGTTTGCATGTATTTGTCATATTTGCATATTTGTCATTCAAGGCATGGACAAAAAGTTCCCTTCTTCCCTTGTAGATTCTTCTGCTATTCTGATAATTAAATTGATATAGGACAAATTAACAGGAGGAAACAGATTTACAAACATACAGAAGCCACAAAAAGATAGGAAGACTCAAAGGGTAGCCAGGTAAATGAAGCTTATATTGCATCCTGCTGAGGAAAGGATTACAGGGACGTGGGGATACAAAGGGAGGAAGGCCATTCATTGGAAGGGAGAGTAAGATGTTTAGCAAACAACGGTTACCCTGTTACACAGATAAATTTGTTAGGTGAAAAAGAATGTCTGGTATAGATGGCTTATGCTACAGGGCCCCCTCCTATGTGAATTAAGGCAGTTGAGAGGGAGGTAAAGAGCTTTTCCTAAAACTTCTGGGTTTTGATTGCCTTTAGCTCAAAGAGGCATATTTTGGGGTGACAAATTTTGCTCCCCTGCATCAGGTGTGGCGTATGTGACTTTGCTTATACAGTCACAAGTGTAGCACATCTAGGTTAGATTTCACTCGATTTACATGTTGATCTTGGCCACTATAAATCTTGCCTTCGTTGGTTTTGGACATTCAACTTAGTTATTAAAGAGCAGCTGCTTCAAGGAGATTGCCTGGTTAAAACGCTGAGGCAGTTACTTTCCAGCCCATTGACTTAACCTTAATTTGAGCAACTGACGATTTTTTTAAGCCTCAGATTTTCAAACTATAAAATTGAAATAACAGAGGTATCCACCTCATAGGATTATTTTGAAAATTAAGTCAGTTTACGTAAAGTACCTTGAACATATTAAATGCCCATCAAATGAAAGGTTTTAAATATTATTTGACTCATCCGAGACTGTCTAGATTATATCTCCATAATATCAAAATAGTGATAATGATGACAAATGCATATATTGTTTATTATGTTCTAGATATTGTTATAAGAACCTTAGTTACATATTAACTCATTAAATCATCAGAGCAGCCTTCTGCGGTGAGAACCTTACTGCTGGCATTTGATAGTGGAGCCAGGAACTCCACGTTGGCATCTTTCTTTGAGAGATTTTCTTCAGGCTTCTGCTTTGGCACCATTGATTAAATGGTACCCTGTGATCTCCGGCTATTTTCAGTTTTTTTGAATTGAGGCAAAGAAACATGAGTGGGACTTTTTTTTCTTCGGTTCAGTTCAGTTCATTTGCTCAGTCATGTCCGACTCTTTGCAACCTCATGAACTGCAGCATGCCAGGCCTCCCTGTCCTTCACCATCTCCCAGAGTTCACCTAAGCCCATGTCCATTGAGTTGGTGAGGCCATCCAACCATCTCATCCTTGTCGTTCTCTTCTCCTCCTGCCCTCAATCTTTCCCAGCATCAGTGTCTTTTCAAATGAGTCAGCTCTTCGCATCAGGTGGCCAAAATATTGGAGTTTCAGCTTCAGCATCAGTCCCTCCAATGAATATTTAAAAATGCTTTTTAGATTAAAATAATTTAGAAATATTTCTTCAAACTTTTAAGAAAAAGATATTATTTTATTTTTTCTTTCCAAATTCAGTAAGAATGGGGTTTAGAAACCAAAGCCTATTTTCTCAGATGGGCCTTAGTTTTGATATCTATCAGAAGCTATATTCAATGCACTAATTAAGTCAGTCTTGGTTTGGCTGCAGTGGCGAAATGATATTGGAATACACCTCCTTAACCTCAGTTTTGCTGAAACTGTTATGCTCTGCAGACAAGGCTTGGACTTGCAGTAATTCAGCTCCACTTGATTCCCTCTTGGGACTAGTCGGTTCTCAGAGATCTTCTTCCCTTGCTGGGCTCTAGGGAAGCACAATCATCTATATCTTCTGTTCACGGGGACGGTGTAGCTGGGAGTGAATACTGGTTATTACTTGAGCTGCTCCCTGGATTGGATTGCAAGTTTTATTCGCACCTTTTTAAAAATAGTTTTCTGGAATCATGTGACTTAGATAGTCAGCTTCTAATGATAGATTTCGTGTCTTCAAAAGTCTCCAGAGTGGTTACAATGAAACTTGCAAAAATTTAAAGTTTTGCAGCAGAATCTTCAGGAATACAGAGTTTTAATGTTTAATTGTGTGACACAAATGCAGTTTTAAAAGTAAGCCATATTTATCTCGCCATATGCCGTGTGATGCCTTCGGTCTCCTTCAGCTAGTTACTAACTGCCTATAAAAGACCATGATGCAAGACGTTTATGCCTGGTGTCATCTGTATTTGATTTGGTTTTCATTTCATTTTAAAATGCCACCTGAATCTTCTTAATTCCCCTTCATTAAAATGTATCTAGTTAAAATGCAGGGCAGGAATAGTCTTTATTGTTGATTGGGGTCTTATTCACTCACTGTTCATTTCAAGGAATGAATTACCAACAGATTAGGTCAAATAAAAAGATACTCCAACTAATGACATAAAAGACAGCAAAGCAATGAGTTTGATTAATACTCACTAGGCCAGAGTCTGATCAAACACCAGGAAAGAGATGGAAGGGATAGTTCTATACAGCACACACATGAACTAGGTATGAAGCAGAAACAAGGTGTTCCCTTCTTTAGAAGTGCATCTCTTCCAAAAAACTTCCCTCATCCCTTACTTCCACCTTTTGATTTTAACCTTAGGTTGAAAATAGTTTCTCCTTCTACAAATATCCAGAACCCAAAACATTATAGTTATAATGACAGCAACCATTTGGGTGCTTACTATGCACAGATCAATTATCTTATTGAATCAAAATTTTAAATTTTATTATTTTTTAATGAAAAAAAATAAGATGTGAGTCTTAGACTCGCATGTCTGGCATGTAGATAACACTTAAAAAATGACTGTAGAAAAAAAATAATAGTGAATGACATAGAACATTAAAATACCTTCATTCCATTAAAATGAATGTGTTAGTCACTCAAATCGTGTCCAGCTCTTTGGAACCCTATGGACTGTAGCCCATCAGGCTCCTCTGTGCATGGAATACTCCAAGCAGGGCTACTGGAGTGGATTGCCATTTCCTTTTCCAGTCAATCTTCCTGACCCAGGGATCAAACCCATGTCTCCTGCATCTGTTGCCTTGCCGTGGATTCCTTATCATCTGAGCCACTAGGGAAATCCATGAGGCCACAAGGCCTTATTATTTCCAGTTTAATCTGATTTTTGTTTCAGACAAACACCTTGGTATTTCCCATTTATTTCTCCCCACATTTTGTCCTCTTCCATGATATCCTGGAATTATCTCTTTTCAGTTCTTGTATCTCATTCCTAAAATGTGTAAAGCTTTGGGGCTAAATGGTGACTTCCAGAGGGATTAACAAAATCCCTATTTCTCTATTCCAGTTGAAATGACCAGACCCAGGAATGTGGCTGACCAGAATCTGAGTAGTGCTGTCTCTACAATATAACAGTTTGCTTATCTCGTGTGTATCCTCATTATGCTACCAGCCTGAGCAGAAGACCTAGGTCTAGAGGATCCAGAGTTGGAGGACAGAAACTTTTAACTTCTGAGCAAGGAGCATTATCTAACTGAAGTTCCAGCAGAGATTCCAAGCACAGGAGAGAGGCAGGGAACAAACCTTCCAGGGAAGAAGAAAATTCAAGAATAATTTTGGAGTTAGATTTAAGTGTTAGATGTATAGTATTGCTAAGTGCTGATGTTGTCAGGAAAATATTTTCTAGGTTATGCTTCTGAGGCAATACAATGAGGAAGAAATATCCCAAAGCTGTAAAAGGACTCAGCGATATGGTCTCTGACATCATCAACAATAGAAGGGTTACACAGGGTAGATTTAGAAAGATGATCATTTGCAGCAGAAAAGGAAGCTCCCTTTAATTTCAAAGTAAAAGTAATGAGATCAATATAATGGACTGTATTGTGTCTAGTTTCATATCAGTTAACGTGTCTTCTTCTCAAGAATACACCCAAAAAGTATAAAAGTAGCATTGCAAAATGCACAGTTTTTGTAGCTTGGAAGAAATGGAAAATAGACATTAATAACCAACCATAGCATAAAAATCATACAATTTAGACATTTGTAAAGAACAGCATATGATTCTGGTTTTGGTGACCCCCAAAAGGCTTTGGGGGTGCACATGATGAGGCTGCTGGCATTCGTGGTTTTGGATCTATTTACTGTCACTCAGGCAGGGGAAGGAGCCAAGCTTTTGGCCTCTAAATCACTGCTGAACAGCGATGTGCCATGGAAGGGTGAGACCTGACCTTACAGTATGTCTCCAATGTTGGCTCAAGTGCTGTATGTATTAGATGTGGAATTATCTGATGATGTTTTTCCCTCTAGAAGATTTCCTTGACATTGTGTCTGGGATGCTCAGTGTCAAATGGGATCAGATTGCACCTGCTAGCAGCATCTCCCACACAGTGGTCCTGCACCCTCTCAAGGCTGGTTATTTCACTTCACCTCAGCAACTATTACTTACTTGGCTCAGGAGGATGGGTCCATTGTGATGGGCTTTACCAGTACAACTGGACAGGAAAGATCCCTGGCTCAGTGAGAGTTTGAGAGGGGATTCTCCCTCCATTTCCTGGACTGGATGACCTTTGGGGTCATGACTCTCCCTCCCATTGGCATACTCCTGCAGTTGTGGAACTCCAGCAAGAGGAAATATGACACTTCTAAAGTCAAGAAAAAGTGAATAGGGTCTTCCACAGCCCTTCCTTCCTAAGATGTCCAGGTGCTTTCCAGACTCCAAAGGGTATCTCAAATGCAATCTCTTCTCCCTTAGCTCTTGGCTAGGTTCTCCTGGATCTTGCCTTGCTCTCAACCAAAGCAAAGGACCAGGCCTGGGAGGCTATGAAAGCCTCTTTGGTTCCGCCTGAAGCTATATAAAGAGGATTGCCTAAGGCAACAGCCTGAGCCTAGGGGCCCTGTGGTGACCCCCACCCCACCTCAAGGTGTCATAGGGCATGTTGCTAGCGATGTGACCTCTCTCTGGGGTCTAGGATGGGGCACCTCTGAGACTGCCTGACACCACACCCATTGCCCACCATCCCCTATCAAAAGAAGGTAGAAGATAAGGTGAAAGCTATGGGACTTTTGGAGGCTACCCAGTCTCTGTGGTGGCTTAGGGAAGCTCTTACCAAATGGGATTTTCTAATAAAAACAAATGTTTGCTGTTAAAAAAAAACACAATATTTTAATTAAGTGCTTGGTCAAAGGATAAATCAGATAAGAAAATATTAAAAAGAAACTACAAAATACAAAAATATGAACCATGTACATAAAAATGTGTGTATTCTCACAAACACACAAATCACATCCTTAGAAATTTTACTGGTAAGCAAAAAGAATTAAAATATATTAAGCATTCAGTGTAAATAGTTGGTAGAAGAATAAGAGAACATGAAGAAACAGAGACATCAGTAAATATAGAGAGAAAATTAAGTAATCTGTAAATAGAAATGATAAAAATTAGATAGAAATATCTACACCTACTTAATAAGACAAATAAGAACACAGCTAATTGTGAGCTAGCTTCATCAAGAAAAAAGAAGGAAAAAACCGACACAATTATATGAACATCCAAAGTATATGAAAGATAAAAGGAAGATAATTCTGTGTATAAATTTATGTTAATAAAAAAGAAAAAAGTTATTTTATAGAAAAGTAGCACTTTAGGATAAATAATAGTCATAACTCAAAAAGAAATTGAGGAGCAATTTAGACTAATAACTACAGAGGCTCTGTCTTACCAATTTAACTGCCCACTTAGTATCCCAAAGACATCTCAAATCAGACTTGACCAAACTGAGTGGCTGAGTTTCTTTCCCAGCCCATTTGGTCCACCCACAGTTTTTCTCCTACTCAGGAAATGACACATCTCCCATTTTCTCATACTAAAAAACCTGAACTCATCGTTACCCATTTTGCCCTTCATATTCAGCAAATCCTGTTGTCATTGCCTTTGATTAAATCCAGAATCCAAAGTCTATCCACCATCTCCATCCTGCAGCCCTGGCCTTCTCTCATCGGGATTACTATAATGCTCTCCTTCATGGTCTTCAAACTTTGGTTCTTGATTTGTTAAAGACTTTGATTACTCCTTACAAAGCTTCTATGCTGCCCATTTTGCTCAAGGTGAAAGTCAAAGCCATTGCCATTCTTTACAGACCTCCCTCTCTCAAACCCCTCTTCTCCTACTCACCCCATCACCCCATATCCATGCTTTCCCCTTGCTGCCCTATTGCCTGTGGGAGTTGATATGGGTAAGTTATTTTGCAGGCTAATTTGGAAATATGTATCAAAACCTTAAAAAGTGCACATACCCTTTAGTTCAGCAATATTTTTTTCTGAATTCATGATATAACCACAAGTGTGCACAAATAATGTTTACAAGAACAGTCATTATAATGTAATTTTAATATTAAAATTAGAAAACATCTTAAACATCTGGTAAAAGTAATAACTGAATACTTTAACAAATTATAGTATTGCACTGAAAAGAACATTTAAAATTGATTATAAAAATTCATATTTTATAATATAGGAAATTTTTACTATATATTTTGTGACTATAAGATACAAAATATACACTATTTAATTTTAAAAACACAAATTTATACTGTATTATATTTATAATATCATCTGACATGAATACTGCATGGATTTTCACAAATGGGAGTATTAAAAATATACATCTCTTCATAATTGGATTAAGCATGAATTCAAACATTTTATATCTTTTTCTATATCTCCTCCAAAATTAGAAGAAAATGATTGACTTTAATCAGAAAACTAGTAGCTCAGACAGTAAAGCGTCTGCCTACAATGCAGTAGACCCGGGTTCGATACCTGGGTTGGGAAGATGCCCTGGAGAAGGAAATGGCACTCCAGTGTTCATGCCTGGAAAATCCCATGGACCGAAGAGCCTGGTAGGCTACAGTCCATGGTGTTGCAAAGAGTCAGACACAACTAGGTGACTTCACTTTCACTTTCTTTCATAGTAAGATTAAAAATATTGATGAGAATTTACCTTGAGAAACTCAAAGTCTACTGATATGTTACTACCATTATTGATAATGATAACCATTTATTGAGGGCCATTATTTGTGACAGACATTCACACAGAAGCTTTGGAGTTAGTTCAGGGCATTATCTTCACCCTGGGTACACAGTGGTTCTGACTTCATATGCTTCTATGTCTATGTGTGTATGTCTATGTATATGTCTATGTCTATGTACCTTGACTTCACAAATGAATTGTGAACACTTTCAAATGACAGTAAGTGTCACAAGAGAACATCAAACATCAAGCATTTTTCAAGCATGTTTTGATATCACTGACTCATTTTATAAGATAGTTATCTTCTTTCCTTTCCTATCAGTTTTCTCTCATCTGTATGTATAAGTCATAAGAGCTATTTTAAAATCCTTAATTTGATTGTCTAGTACCTTCCTACTATCAGCCTTACCTGGGAGCTTGTTGAAATGCAGTGTCTCCCCCACCTGCACCTCCCAGACCTGTGGAATCTGAATCTACATTTGGATAAGGTCCCAGGTAGTCTAGAGGCACACTCAAGTTTGAGATGCTCTGGATTAAAAACATTCTTAAAACATCAAATGAAGGAAAAACCTTTCCTTTTCTGATTTTTTTTTTTTCTGTAAACTGATTCTGACTCATTGTCCTTGGGAGCACCAGAATTATGTTATTTTGTGATGCAGGCTGTCACATTTAAACTCTTCTATGCAGTTTTGCTCTATGGCATTTCCTACAGAGCATCTGGTTTAAAGTAATCTGAGGTGTAACAAATGAACTGTGCTTCTCATAGTGCTAGGGAAACATGATGGATATTTTCAGTTTGCTGCTTTTCACATCTGTGAGTTCACCTTGATTTGTCTCCCTTTTCAGCTGGCACCGCTTCTGTGGGCTTTGGTAGCTGGGAGGTACACAGAGAGAAGGTCTCTGCTCCTTGCACTTGGAGATGGTGTGATGACATGAGTGCCTACACGACGGTGGTTGGCAGAGAAGTGAGGTTTGCCTTAGAGGCCGCCAGATCATCCGCCCTCTTATGTGACACCTGCCAGACTTGGGACAATTTCTCATCTGAGGAAAGGACCGGGTACTCACAATGGAGGCATTCCCAATGTCAGTTCAGTTCAGTCACTCAGTTGTGTCCAACTCTTTGCGACCCCATGAATCACAGCACGCCAGGCCTCCCTGTCCATCACCAACTCCCAGAGTTCACTCAAACTCATGTCCATCAAGTTGGTGATGCCATCCAGCCATCTCATCCTCTGTTGTCCCCTTCTCCTCCTGCCCCCAATCCCTCCTAGCATCAGAGTCTTTTACAATGAGTCAACTCTTCGCATAAGGTGGCCAAAGTACTGGAGCTTTAGCATCATTCCTTCCAAAAAACACCCAGGGCTGATCTCCTTTAGAATGGACTGGTTGGATCTCCTTGAAGTCCAAGGGACCCTCAAGAGTCTTCTCCAACACCACAGTTCAAAAGCATCAATTCTTCGGTACTCAGCTTTCTTCACAGTTCAGCTCTCACATCCATACATGACCACTGGAAAAATCATAGCCTTGACTAGACAGGGCTTTGTTGGCAAAGTAATATCTCTGCTTTTGAATATGCTATCTAGGTTGATCATAACTTTCCTTTCAAGGAGTAAGCGCCTTTTAATTTCATGGCTGCAATCACCATCTGCAGTGATTTTGGAGCCCCCAAAAATACAGTCTGATGCTGTTTCCACTGTTTCCCCATCTATTTCCCATGAAGTGATGGGACCAGATTGCATGATATTTGTTTTCTGAATGTTGAGCTTTAAGCAAACTTTTTCACTCTCCTCTTTCACTTTCATCAAGAGGCTTTTTAGTTCCTCTTCCCTTTCTTCCATAAGAGTGGTGTCATCTGCATATCTGAGGTTCTTGATAGTTCTCCCAGCAATCTTGATTCCAGCTTGTGCTTCTTCTAGCCCAGCGTTTCTCAAACAGGGAGTCTTGAAGTACTCCTTTTCCTCTTTGGAACCAGTCTGTTGTTCCATGTCCAGTTCTAACTGTTGCTTCCTGAACTGCATATAGGTTTCTCAAGAGGCAGGTCAGGTGGTCTGGTATTCCCATCTCTCTCAGAATTTTCCACAGTTTATTGTGACCCACACAGTCAAAGGCTTTGGCATAGTCAATAAAGCAGAAATAGATGTTTTTCTAGAACTCTCTTGCTTTTTTGATGATCCAGTGGATGTTTGCAATTTGATCTCTGGTTCCTCTGCATTTTCTAAGACTAGCTTGAACATCTGGAAGTTCATGGTTCATGTATTGCTGAAGCCTGGCTTGCAGAATTTTGAGCATTACTTTGCTAGCGTGTGAGATGAGTGCAATTGTGTGGTAGTTTGAGCATTCTTTGGCATTGCCTTTCTTTGGGATTGGAATGAAAACTGACCTTTTCCAGTCCCGTGGCCACTGCTGAGTTTTCCAATTTTGTGGGCATGTTGAGTGCAGCACTTTCACAGTGTCATCTTCCAGGATTTGAAATAGCTCAACTGGAATTCCATCACCTCCACTAGCTTTGTTCATAATGATGCCTGCTAAGGCCCACTTGACTTCACATTCCAGGATGTCTGGCTCTAGGTGAGTGATCACACCATCATGATTATCTGGGTCGTGAAGATCTGTTTTGTACAGTTCTTCCGTGTATTCTTGCCACCTCTTCTTAATATCTTCTGCTTCTGTTAGGTCCATACCATTTCTGTCCTTTATCGAGCCCATCTTTGCATGAAATGTTCCCCTGATATCTCTAATTTCCTTGAAGAAATCTCTAGGCTTTCCCATTCTGTTGTTTCCCTCTATATCCCAATGTCATCTTCCTGTATTTTATCTGGACCTGGGGCTCTAAGTGCCCAACCACTCAGAAAAATTACCGTCTACAAAACAACTCACATAGTAACATTACATAGTGACCACATTTACCACGTGGTTCAGAGATGCTGATCTCATCTACGCAATCATGTGAGGTAGGTAGAACTGTTTTGTTTGTTAGATGGACCAATTATGCCTGAGACAGTTTAGTTCCTGCTCTGGGTGTCACGTTAGTGAAGGATGGAATCTCATGCCCCCTGTCTAGATCTCTATCTGATGCCCTGGCCTTGGGACTGGGAAGTTAGACATAGCAACAGTTGATTAGGCACCTAAGGAATAACAACAGGCTCGGCTGCTTTTTGATCATGTCAGACCCCTCTCCATATCTATGCTGTCCTTTCTCCTTTGCCTAAAACTACAGTATCCTTAGGAACTGTCTTAGCATCAAGCAGCTCATCTTTAGTCACATGTGGTTCCTTTAATCAGCTGTTCTCCCTTATTAAGCTGGAGTTTCATTGCCCTGTAAAGAAGACATCCCTCTAAGACTGAAAGCATCTCCTCTGTCCTGCTCCTCAACTTCACTGTGCTCCCCTTTTACTGACTTAGTGGTTGCAAAAGTCACCCATTCTATCCTTCAGTTCTTGTCTTTTCCTTCAGATTTGCTATATTTGCTTGTGGTTTCATATACTCAATTCAGCAGTTCTTTCTTGGGTTTCCTAATATGCTAGACCATACAACGTGGTCTGATACCTTATATTTGTCCAGAGGTCACCCCCTCCCAGCCCCCAGGACAGTAGGTGCTACCCACTTGCTCCCTCACATCTTACAGGAAGCAATCAGATGGTTCCACCTCATGCATCTGCAGCTCAATCAAGATCACATTTGTGCATCTGTTTTCAAGTACTGAGCTTTGACTTTCTCTCTGTCTAATCTCTTGGCTTGGTAGTGTGTTTATTACCAAGGGAAGGATCTGGGCCTCTGATTTGCCTAGTGCTTCATCTTCTCTCTGCCCAGAGCTTGAAAACCAGCTTTGTGTCTTGGGTTCCAATACCAGCTAACAGTGATGGCTGCCCACTGGTCACTTTGTCTGGGCCCCTGATGCCAACGGCTTGCCTGTATTATGCTTTATGGATGATGACCACTTTGGATATTGTGTTCACACTGAAGGTACCCACCCTTCTGTTTTCTCTACCAACTCTATGTCTCTCTTCAGCAAGAGTCTAATTCTAGTTCTTACTCTCTCATTTCCTGTAGTTATCCATGCCCTGACTGACTAGCCTACTTCATAAAACAGAAGATTAAGGAAAGAGAAACGAAGGAAGATTTGGCATCTAGATCAAGAATGACATGCTATATATTGATTTTTAAGTACAGTAACTATTTATTGAGCAGCTACTATTTATTTGAATGTAGAGCAAGATATGTTGTATTTTTATTATTCCTGCTAATAAAAACCATACAAGGTAAGGATTATACCCTCTGTTTGTTAACAGTGCAATTTGGGCCTAAGCTTGAAAATGTATATATAGTCAGTAAATGTCAAAACCAGAATTTAATTTTGAAGACTAGCTCAGCACTACTCCAGCTCCTGTTTTCCCACTATTCTATTCTAGTTAGAAAGGTACTATTGGAAAGTAAAAGTATTATGACCACTTGGAGAGTGTTTTCAGAATCGTCTTTAATCATCTGATTAATTTTGATAGTAAGCTTATCTCAGTGAATCCAGGATTAAAATTAGTTTGATCAAGCAAAATCCAGTAACCTTGATCATATTTTCACTACTTTAGATATATGCTACTTAAAAAGATTACATAAGGTCTTCTCAATGACATTTTAGTCATAATTTCTAAAGCTCACAATCACTTTGAAAAGGTGGTATTTTATATTGAAATCTGCCCTTGAGTGTGGTCAGATGATTCATTCCCCAGCTTCACTTCCTTTTCCTGAGTAATTAGGGTCTTGTTTGAAGTTAAGCTGTTCACTGCTGGATGTCATAACTCTTTTGCCTGGTGACATATGTCAGATAGGTCCACCATAGCTGGTCAAAGTCACATTCCTCATCCCAGGGGAAGCCAGGACATAATCTCATAAGAAGCTCTGATTTGCACAAGAGGGGGTGGGTAGAACTTGGTATCTCCTACTTGGAGTCCTCTTCAGGCAGGTCCCCATTTCACTCACAAGATCACTGCAAGGAGGAGAGACTGAATATTAAGTGAAGAGAGCTGTTTCACTAACGTCAACAACAACAACAACTCCCGGGATACTGAGACCAAAGACATCCACAGAAAAGCGGATGTCTTAAAGGGTGAAAGGTACTCCCCATTTCTCATCAGTACACATCTACAATCACTCCTGCATTTCTGTGACACCAGTGTGCTGGACCCTGTTGTACTCTTAGGCCCTAGGTGATATGGCAGCTGAGTCCGGTTAACAGCTCCCAGGTGATATGGCATCTTCAGACTGGTACTGTCTGATAAAAGCAGCAATAATCCTGGGCTAGGAGATGGAGAGTCTAGGAGAGGAGATGGCACAGAGGAAATTTTAAGAAACCACAGACCTCCAGGGCAACTGATCTGGTCATAGTTATGTGAGACCACTGGGGCGATGCCCCGTCAGTATCCCCTTAAGTCTCCGTGAACACCTTAGGGCTTTCTCCTGCACTTTAGACCTCCAGTGTTCTTGCCTGGAGAATCCCAGGGACAGGGGAGCCTGGTGGGCTGCTGTCTCTGGGGTCGCACAGAGTTGGACACAACTGAAGCGACTTAGCAACAGCAGCAGCAGCAGCCTATAATGTTACATGGAATTTTAGGATGCATTAAATAACTTTATTTTTCTTTGTTTTCCTTCAAAAGTTAACAATATTATGGCTTTGGGCTTTAGGAGCTGTCTTTTTCTTTTGCTTTAGTTTTTAAATGCGGTCAATATTTCCAAACATGCCCCAGAGCACTGAATGCATTTACAGTGTGTGTATGTTGTAGCCCAAGCCTCATATCCAGGGTAGAATTTATGATGTTATTTCATCAGAAATACAATTTTAGAAAATATAAACTTTTAGAAGTTAAAAATGAGCTGAAGGCCAGCAATTGGTTTTATATTACCGGGTACTATGTCACAGTTTGCCATCCTGTTCTGTTTGGGAGTCAGTGGACTTTGTAAGCACAGTCCTGGGACTAGAACTGGATGTATTTTATGCCCATGAATAAGCATTCACTGTATGCTTATCAGGCTATACATCAATGCCAAGAAGAATAATCAATAGCTAGTTATGAAATTCAAATGGGACAAAGGAGCCATGGGGAGTCATGACTTGTGAACTATGGATGTGGGCAGAGGAAAAGGAACCTGGCAGAATTCTCTGGAGATCAGTTATCGATTGTGAAATATTGGTCATTTCTAAGTTCAGCTGAGTGAAGTAAGCTAGTAGGAAACTGCTAGAAATGTGTTTAGGTAAAGGAAAGTTAAACAGCACTACTCAAAGCATCTGATTCCAGCTCAATATGCATTTGCCTCTTTCTCTTTGAAAAATTCCATCCTTAGTGCATTTTCCATTTCTGCAAAAAATCTCATGGGCTATTAACTGATTTCCACGTCCTTTCCTGGAGCAAAGTGACTTGGAAAGAAAACCGTTAAGACAGTCTTCTCTGTCAGATATGCTAAAGTATTTTCCACACAAATAAACTACTGTGTGTCCAGATAGTTTCTTCCATGCAGCTTGAAGTTACTTGAAGATAGGAAAGATAGTGATTTCCAGTCAGATGGATGTATAGTAATAGTAATCATCTCACAAAGATTAAACTCACTAGGGTGGCAGGGTGCTTGGTAAGAGGGTGAGTATTCTTACTGTCACTTTGTGAAAAGATAAAGAGTGGCTAGGAGCAGAAATGGCTCTGAATCCATTCAGTTCAGTTCAGTTCAGTTCAGTTCAGTTGCTCAGTCACGTCCGACTCTTTGCGACCCCATGAATCGCAGCACGCCAAGCCTCCCTGTCCATCACCAGCTCCCGGAGTTCACTCTAACTCACATCCATCGAAACGGTGATGCCATCCAGCCATCTCATCCTCTGTCATCCCCTTTTCCTCCTGCCCCTAATCCCTCCCAGCATCAGAGTCTTTTCCAATGAGTCAACTCTTCACATGAGGTGGCCAAAGTACCGGAGTTTCAGCTTTAGCATCATTCCTTCCAAAGAACACCCAAGACTGATCTCCTTTAGAATGGACTGGTTGGATCTCCTTGCAGTCCAAGGGACTCTCAAGAGTATTCTCCAACACCACAGTTCCAAAGCTGTTCAATTCTTCAGTGCTCAGCTTTCTTCACAGTCCAACTCTCACATCCATACATGACCACTGGAAAAACCATAGCCTTGACTAGAGGGAGCTTTGTTGGCAAAGTAATGTCTCTGCTTTTGAATATGCTGTCTAGGTTGGTCATAACTTCCCTTCCAAGGAGTAAGCATCCATTACCACTCTCCCAAATCTCAACTGTTCCTACATCTCCCCCATTTCATTAGTAGTATCAGTTTCCACTGTCTTCAGCCACAAACGCTGCAGTCACCCCTATTTTCTCTGAATCCCTTACCTGCTCATCTATTGGGTCTCAGGTTGATCTCTCGTTTGTAGAGAGTTGTGGAGTTTTAAATTATTTGGAGAGGAGAGTGTTAAGGAATTGATGAGCCAGAAAAACAAAACGTGTCATATTAAAAGAAGATGACATAATTTTCAAGACTGGAAGCCCTTAGTGACCTTAGTTATGGACCTCCACATTAAAATTTTAAAATACTTCAAAAAAATCTGTCCAATCATATTCAGGTTTAGGCAGCCTATTTTAATCTTCATCACTTATTACTTCCCAATGCTACCAGATCCTTAAAAATTTAAATCTAAGTTATATCATTCAAAAGAAAAGTCATTCAGTGTCTGTCACTTTCATACAGTGTGTAGCTTCTTAGCTTCAACCTTGTTCATCATCCTGTTTCCCAGGCATAAACATTAATGTATAATTTTTAAGACAAGTAATTGGTTTTCATACTTAAATCATGCTGTTTCAACTCTCTGCAGTTTTTTCACTCTTCCAATCACCCCTACTCACCTACCATTTTCATATCCTCTATCTTTCCCCACCTGCTAGTTCACCTTGAAATTCTCATTTCAATATCAGAGTCAACTCCTGACTTAATTTCCCCCCTAATTCTTCATGCGGAATTAAGCACTTCCATGCTTCTGGTGTGGTGATCATTTTATTGAATTTCCATCACCATATGTCATTCACTGTATTATGATTAGCTCTGTGTATAATCTGCCCACTCTGCTGGATTGTGAATTTCTAGGAATTCAGACTTAGTCACAACTTTATCCCCAGCATCCAGCATACTGTTTGGCAAATAGTACTCAGCACATATTTAAATGAATTAAAAATACATGTTAAATTAATTGATCAGTTTAATTTTCAAGGATTTAAACTGCCATTGCTAAATATGTTAAATTACATTTTTAATTAAATATATATTTGGACTGAATATCAAACCCCAGGTCATGATATTCAGATACACATTTCTTGTTATCAACCCTTCTAGTCCTGAGAGTTCTGAGAACAGTTTTCAATATGGAGGATTTTTCAGAGAAGAAAGAGAATGGTAAAATGGGGTGCAATTATTTGACAACTCATCTCTCCTTTTAAGTTCTTATATTTAGAGAAAGTAAAAGTGTGCGCAAAGAAACCTAAATTTCTGCAACTGCTTTCTTTCGATAACCTTGGATAAAATCAATCCTACATCTAGAGTTGCACTGCTCCATGTGGTTTTTCCAGCCCCATGTGGCTATTAAAAGTTCAGTTTAGATTAATTAAAATTATGTAAACTGAAAAATTCAGTTTCTTGGTAGCATTAGCCACATTTCAAATGCTCAGTAGCCATGTATGGTTAGTGGTTACCCTATTAAACAGTGCAGACATAGAACATTTCTGTACATCATCACAGGTAGTTCTACCAGACGGCAATAATCTATAAGATTTCTCAAACTACTGAAAGAGCCATCTTTATAAATGCAGTGTGTTTATGTCACTCTCATGCCTAAATCTTTTAGTGGGGTGAGATTATGTCCAATATCCAATTCAAAGGCTTTAATATATATCCCTGCCCTTCATAGAGTGCCTTTCCTGATGATCCCTCCATCTTCATGGCTTGTTACAGTCCCACAGTCACCTTATGTGTTGCAGGAAATGGTTTTCTTACAAGTTGGTAGATTGGCAGAGCTCTGACCACCTACGTCTACCTTTTGCCTAGAATACCTGTCCATGTGTCTAATTCACACAAATTTTCCAGGCATGATAACATGAAACCTTCCTTGTCTCTCTCTATTGGTCTCACTCCTTGTCTCTCTCCTCATCTGTTTTCCCATCACCTTGCGTGCTGAATTTTCAGATACAATTTCCCCTGAACAGTAATGGAAATGTAATGCCTTTTTTACTTTTAAATGTAAATGCCTTTGTTACTTTTACTTTGTTACTTTTTATTTTTTACTTTTAAATGTAATGCCTTTGTTACTTAAAAAATTTTTTTATTTATTTTAATTGGAGGCTACTTTTTTACAGTATTGTAGTGGTTTTGCCATACATTGACATGAATCAGCCACGGGTGTACATGTGTTCCCCATCCTGAGCCCCCCTCCCGCCTCCCTCCCTATCCCATCCCTCTGGGTCATCCCAGTGCACCAGCACTGAGCACCCTGTATCATGCATTGAACCTGGACTGGCGGTCTGTTTCACATATGATAATATACATGTTTCAATGCTATTCTCTCAAATCATCCCACCCTTGCCTTCTCCCACAGAATCCAAAAGACTGTTCTATACATCTGTGTCTCTTTTGCTGTCTCACATATAGGGTTATTGTTACCATCTTTCTAAATCCCATATATATGTGTTAGTATACTATATTGATGTTTTTCTTTCTTGCTTACTTCACTGTATAATAGGCTCCAGTTTCATCCACCTCATTAGAACTCAGTAACAGTAATGCCTTTTAGCTCCATCATGAGGTAAATATGGTTGATAAAGCATAATGATTGCTTCTATGGAAAAAACACATCAATGCTTAATACAGTGTCCTCTTACCATTCATCTTCAATCCCCCAAAATGGATATAACACAAAAATTTCTAAATTTGGCAGTAGTTTGAATCAGATCTCTCTATATGTTTGGCTACACTATTCTCTGATTTACACATTTATCCTCTTAACATATCTTGATAAAAATAAAAACAAAGCATTTATTTTTGAGTTGGTTATACACAGTATTTAATTTATTGATTTTGGTAGATTTCTGCTTTGCCTGTCCCAAGATTATGGTTACATATATTCAGAGATGCTGTTTTGAACACAAAGAATAACCCACAGAAGTTAAAGAAATGATTATGAGTTGCAATATTCAGAAAAATAATTGGAGAATGTATTATATTGTCAACATTTAGCCGTTATAATCAACTTTAATCATCAAAGCTGCCTTGGAGTCTTTAGTATTTTAACATTAATTTCAAAATAATTTATTCTATTATTACACTGACTTTCATACTAATGTAAATGAACTTAATAAGATGAAACGCAAATGTAATGTTAAAACAGAAACATAATAGAAATTGTAACCCAAATGAGTATACTCCAAAGCACAGAGGCTTTTTGGCTGGCTTCTGTGGAGGAATTTTCATTTCCTTTAATCCATATCACAGACGTGTTGTCACGTAACCAAAAGGGGAGATAAAAATTCTAATGAAATCTTTTTTGCATTTAAATGATAACTTGTGTTCTGTGTTCATTTGCCTTTGAAATTGACTGAAATTGTTCTGAAAACGTGTGCATTCTAGGGTTAAAATTACAATTGTGAGCCTGACTTGCTCACACACATACCCGATCCCTCCCCTATATAACCTTCATAGAGATTTTTCTCACTCTTCATCCTTATTTCTCAGTTAAAGAGAATTGATCTTTGTTTAATTTTAATTTTTAGAAATTATAAGTAGTACTCAGTCTTTGTCATTAAGTCTAATATGCTTTGATTACCTGGGCTGCTGCTGCTGCTGCTAAGTCGCTTCAGTCGTGTCCGACTCTGTGCGACCCCCTAGACGGCAGCCCAGCAGGTTCCCCCGTCCCTGGGATTCTCCAGGCAAGAACACTGGAGTGGGTTGCCATTTCCTTCTCCATTGCATGAAAGTGAAAAGTGAAAGTGAAGTCGCTCAGTCGTGTCCGACTCTGTGCGACCCCATGGACTGCAGCCCACCAGGCTCCTCCGTCCATGGGATTTTCCAGGCAAGAATACTGGAGTGGGGTGCCATTGCCTTCTCCGTGATTACCTGGGAAATGATGACAAAATTAACTGTTCCTGTTTAACTCTTAAATCCTGGATAAATATTTGTTGATGTTACTTCATTCTAATTAAAAGTGGTAAAAATATAAACCTACACCTTGAATCCAAAGTTATGCAGTGTGCACATTTAATGTGAATTAGTCTTTTGGACTTCAGTCTCTCCGTGGTTCATCACTGTGACAATTAGTCCAGTGATTCTAGTTCTAACAATTAGTTCATGTTAACTGTGGTTAAACTCTGGTATAAAATATTAAATATATAAACTGTAATGTTTTGATACTCTGAAAATATATGAAAATAATATCATGACTTTTAGATGAATACATGATAAAAGAGTACATTATCTTTCAGGTCAGGGTAATGAAAACATATTTTAAGACCAGTAACTAAGCAACCAAGCTAAGAAATTGAATGACAGAAAAAACATATATGATACAAGCATCTTTTATACATTTCACTATTTGTGTTCTCTACTTTCTGGTAATGTTAGCTCTCTCCTTCCTGTCCCATTCTTTTATTTTATGCATGTGTGCACACACATAGACACAACCACTATGTCCCCTGGACACTTAGTCATTTTATAGGTCACTTCTACCAAGTGTGAGGCAATAAAAAATTCTTCTAGTCCTAATACCATTGGTTCCATGATAGGACCCAATCTGCTCTGTGTTCAAAACGCTAATATCCTCAGAACTAACTTTTATTCGAGTCATACTCTTTCTTCCATGGTGTATACATGTGTCTCTCCTCCTAGCTCTGAAAAAACAATTGTTCTAGCCTTCTTACTATTGATTCCATGATAGGACCCAATCTCTTCCGTGTCCTCCTCTCCTTCTACTTGAATTATCTTTTTTGTACTCCTACGTAGGCTGTAATTAAGAACCTTGAATACAAAACATTTATAACAAGAATCTGCACTACTACAATTGCTTCTGACTACAGTATCACCAACAATAAGTTGACAGTTTCACAAGCCCCACTTGGACCCTTATAGTTAGAAACTGTCTATGTAAGTCATATTAAACTACTTTTATTAAAGAAAGAAAATATAATTTTTTGTATTAAGATTGGTTTTTGATGTGGACACCACATCTAATTAAGCACCACTCTTGTCTGTGACTGCTTCTTCTTTGTGGGTTATGGGTCACTCTGCATTAAATGCCATTCTACTCTTTTGCTAAAATAGAGTACAGAGTGTTGAAAAATTTCATCTTTGAAATCAGGTCACTGGATTTGAGTTCTAATTCCATCTCTTCTGAACTGTGGGACCTATATCACAGATTCCTGGGTTTTTATCAGTTTACTTATATAAACATGGAGGTAATAATAGCACCTACCGCATAAAATTGTGAGGATTAAATGAAGTAATTCATATAAGTACTTAATAGAGTGTCTGACACAGTTAACTTTCTATAAATGTTATTTATGGTAATTTTGAAATGAAATACAAAATCTGTCTAATATAATCATGGATTTAGCAAGCTGATTGCATAAGTGGAATTTTGCAAATGTAATTAAGCATTTATGTTAATTTGAATCAAACATATATTATTTTTCATTACCGGCATAGTGCATTGCATTGCACATAGTATCTAGGGAATAATTCCTTTTATCTGATGGTCAGACAGATGAATTATTTGATGGATGAATAAAAACAGTATATGAATATGCAGTTGAAATTATAATATAAATGAGTAAGACTACAATAATTTTTAAATATTATTTTATTTATTAATCATCTAAAACTAACATTCTTCTTTTAGAATATTTATTATACTAAATTTAAAAAAAAATAGCTAGCCTGAAATCTCTGAACTACATTGGTTGGACGAAGTTCACTGTGTTCAAACCCTTTGGGCTCCAGTTAGAATCGTCTTACCTAATTGTCTTTCCCTATACATGGCTACTTGGCTGATTTGTACCATCAGATAGAAATTGGCCTCTGAAGCATCCCAGTTAACAGGGTAAGGAGGAAAGAGAAGGGAATGTGATATAAAGTAAATGCTTTGTGGTGTTTATTTAGCATTTCTTCCTTGGAGGGACCACCTCTCTCCAAATCCATAGTCCTGGTAAAGCTATGAAGACTATCCTGAACTTGGACAACCCAGCAAAAAGGTAGACAGTAGCTCTACTCTGGACAGCCAGAGCACTTCACTAGACATTTCTGAGACTGCCAGTGGGAACAACTGTTTCCTGCTTTGGGGACATAAGGCTGACAGGATATGAATTTGAAGCTGCCTGAGCCAGCTTCCCTGATGACATGAAGGAAACCCATATGTCTTAGGAAAGAATTAGGTCAACCTTCAGAAACAAATAGAGCCAAGAAATTGAGAAACTTAATAACTTTATATGAAACCCTGAATGGAACTGTGTTTGAAACCATTTCCTACACCTCCTCCAGGAGCTTCCCACTTAACTGAAGCCAGTACACTCTTTTTTTCACTCATTTTTTGGAGTTACATTTTTGTCATTTTTCTACAGGAAGTGTCCTGATTAGCTAGGGAGAAACATTAAGACAGCTTTGATTTTAATTATTCCTTAGTGTCCAAGGAAAGGAAAGAAAAAATTAAAAGGGAAGCCATGTTCTAGAACCAAGATATTTTCTTCTTTCAGTTAATCATACATTTATGAAAAGTTTATTCAGTGCTTAGTATGTCCCAGGCATTTTTTTCCTAGTTGCTTGGGTGAGATCTATTACAGAACAGACAGATAGTCTTGCTCTTGTAACACTTACATTCTAACAGGGAGAGGAAGAAAACAGTGTATATGCAATATCCTTGACCATGTACTATATCTAGGAAAGGAGGGTTAAGGATAGTTGTAAACCATTATACTAGAGCTAATGAGTTGGAAAAAGAAAAAAGGTACTTGCTGAGAGTGCTCAGGGTGAAACATGGATTATGG
The DNA here is from genome assembly GCF_023091745.1 of Budorcas taxicolor. Taxonomy (NCBI): domain Eukaryota; kingdom Metazoa; phylum Chordata; class Mammalia; order Artiodactyla; family Bovidae; genus Budorcas; species Budorcas taxicolor. Next base: position 9,291,994 of record NC_068914.1, read on the forward strand.
AGGGATACCGGGTGTTGTAATGACATCTAACATGTATGACCAAGGGGATGAGTGACTGAGGTGTAATGTAGACGATCGTTGGAGGAGAGAATGTTTAGGAAGTAGCAGGTAAAGACACTGAAAGCATCACTTCCGTTTAGGTTGGAATTCCAAACAATTAAGGCAGAATTGACGTTAACAAAAACTGGCAGTAAGCAAGGTACTAAGGTCATTGAGACATGAGGGGAAAATGGGTATTAACAAATGAGGAGAATAGTAATTCCAAAGAACCTCAGACTCCTGCAGGACCATTCTGAGAGGAATGTTCTATCATAGAAAAATGATTCTTTTGGCCAGGGAAGAATGGATACATGTATATGTATGGCTGAGTCCCTTTGTTATTCACCTGAAACCATCACAATATTGTTTGTTAATCAGCTATACCCCAATATAAAATAAAAACTTAAAATTATTCACAACCTAAAAAAAACCCAATGATTTATGAGTTATATTAAAGAACAATTACTTAATGACTTTATATCTGAGTCTCAGTGCCTGTATGGATTCTTAATTTAAGATGAATTTAAGAAATTTGGGGAAATTTGGTTATTTGTGCATAATTGACCTTAATGCATCTTGGATCCAAACACTGCTCAGATTTCAGGAATCCCTGTGTGGTTTGTAGGGGAGCTGATGATCTTCTTTGTCAAGTCTAAGATGTGATTTATTTTATATACTGATGGCTAATGAGAAAAGAAGACTGTCAACATTTGTCCATTAGTATTTCTTTTCTTTTCATTCTTGCTTTTATTTTTTCTGTTTGAGAGAATGCTGCAGAGTATCTCTGAAGTCTTATGTAATCATCAGTAGCTGATGAAGAGGGTAGTTGGGGATATGGACTATTTGGTCCAATTAGCTAATTTGGATGATATAATTTATAACAAAAATAAATAATAGTCAGCTACAAAACAGATGTGTACTCAACTGAAACTCCATTTTTCTAACAGAATTTAATTTTCTTCATGAGCTCTCATTTCCACTTGGCAGTGAATACTTTAATTTCAACACCTTCAGGAATACTCAGTCTGATTCAGCAGGTTTTTTTTTTTTTTTCAGTCAAATTAACCACTATTTCTGATTTACTGTCCAGTTCTATGTTACCACATCAGTACTACCTCTTCCCTTCCTTTGGGGTTTTCTAGCGCCCATGCAGAAATACATACCACTATAGGAAGGTATTGAAAGAGAACAAGGCATACATATGATCTTAGGCATACAATACATATGGTTTTGGGGATGATTTAAGGGAATGAGTGGCTGAGATAAGTTGAAAGACAAGGTCATCTGAGGAAGGCATTTCAAGATATTGGAAAACTAGGATATGATAAGAATCTTTTACATGTATGTTGAAATAGCAAAGAGTTAATATTAGGGATATCCTTGCTGCTGCTGCTGCTGCTAAGTCGCTTCAGTCGTGTCCGACTCTGTGTGACCCCATAGACGGCAGCCCACCAGGCTCCCCCATCCCTGGGATTCTCTAGGCAAGAACACTGGAGTGGGTTGCCATTTCCTTCTCCAATGCATGAAAGTGAAAGGTGAAAGTGAAGTCGCTCAGTCGTGTCTGACTCTGTGCGACCCCATGGACTGCAGCCTACCAGGCTCCTCCATCCATGGGATTTCCCAGGCAAGAGTACTGAAGTGGGATGCCATTGCCTTCTCCATAGAAAAAAAATATCTTAGGCATTATATGTAGCTTACTTGGCTATCTGGAACCTCTGTAACTTCCTGGCACATAGATAGTTCTATAGAAATTTGAATCTTCATTATTATTCTAGGTAACAGGGCTGTTTCATAGTCTCTGCTCCTTGTGTACCCTTTCCTTGCATCATGATTGGCCATCCAGAAGGTTGTCAACCCAGCTCATATGTTCTTTCAATGTCTTCTCCTTATTCTGGATCCCAGTAGTAGATCTAGACATGGGATACAACAAAGTGGAGGTAGTAATAGAAGATAATGCTTAGTGCAGAGTTTGACTCTAGATTAGGATACTCTCTGAACTTACATCAAATTTAGTGTTTTGATTCTAAACTGGATAGTGTTGCTATTCAAATCACATGCTGTATTACACCTTTCCATAAACAAGTGTCATTTTTTCCACACCCCTCTGAAGCAAGTGGCACATACATTTCCAATAGACTATGACAACAGATTATTCTCAGCTTTCTGCCCTTCCTCATTCCCATGCTTTATGTATGATAGTGAATTAAAGAAATGTTCCTGACTAAATAAACATTTATGAGCATGTTGATAAAAATTATGCCTGTTTCTGTCAACGCTTCATCAGTCTGACTTATCAGTAACAGAGTAATGCTAGGACAAACTGCCAACAAGAAAGTAGTCAGGAGAGGCGTGGATATTGAAAGAGGGAAAGAGTGACTTCTTATTTTAATTAAGAATCAATAGGAAAATGTGTGAGGAGCTGAAAATTATTGCTGACATGAAATCTAGGAAAGCCTGGGGGTTGACACTCTTAAGGAAAGCAAATCTGTGGTATTCCTTACTAAGAGTCTCTTTGATGGGGAGACTAGATGCTCCATTCATAAACTGTTACACTATTACTTGGTAAAATTTTGGTGATAAATTTAAGGCATTTGTGTTTGCTCTTGTTCATGTGTGAACTGAGCATTACTTCAAGGGATTATGGTTACTAAACTGCATGCTAGGGCTGAAAATGTGTGGCAGCTCTGTCAAATTATAATTTCAGGACTAATTTTTGATTGGGCTTAGTAAAAGAGGTACTGAGAAAAGTGTCCAGTTTCACATTCAGGCCACTGTCATTATCTCCAAGGAGAAACAGACCATTTAGAGGTACAAAGAGTGTGTTTATGATGGAATATGATCTGCTATGAGTGTTTGTCACCTCCTGATGGCTGTGACTATGTAACTCATGAATTAATCATAGTCCTATCGCAGATTCTCTTGATCTGGTTGTATTTTAGTCAAGAAGACATAGCTATGTGTGCTAAGCTGCGTCAGTCATACCTGACTCTTTGCATCCCCATGGACTGTAGCCTGCCAGGCTCCTCTGTGCATGGGGATTCTCCAGGTAAGACTCCTGGAGTGGGTTGCCATTTCCCCTCCAGGGGATCTTCCCGACCCAGGGATTGAACCCTCGTCTCTTATGTCTTCTGCGTTGGCAGATGGGTTCTTTACCACTAGTGCTACCTGGGAAGCCCTGAAGTCATAGCTAAGATGGATATAAAGAGTAAGAAATGTTTAAGTTATCAGAAATAAAAGATTTCGAGCTGCTTTTATTATCTCTAAATACCCACATAATTTAAAAGCATTTTGTTAAATCTACCAAGAACTTCCAACTCAGACAGAGGATAGAGTAGAGATGATAGTGGGTATTCTTGGTCTGTGACATTAGAAAATTCAGCATTTCTTTTACTATCTTGCCCATAGTGAAAGGTAGGGGTCCCAGTTGCCCATTTTTTCTGCTTTTAGGTATATGAAAAAATGATTAGTGCTAATTAGTACTCACTTTCCATTCTCCTTCCTTTACAGTAGAACATGGTCACCAAAGTGAAGACTTTATTTCCCATCCTTGATAATACATGTAGCTCTATGGCTAAGTTTCAACCAATAAAATATAAGCATATATAATGTGTACCATTTCTAAGTCCTGCCCTTGAAGAGAATAGGCATGAATGCCTTGGTCTCTCTCCCCTGTTTAGAAGGCAACTAAGAGAATTCCAGAAAAATATCTATTTCTGCTTTATTGACTATGCCAAAGCCTTTGACTGTGTGGATCACAATAAACTGTGGAAAATTCTGAAACAGATGGGATTACCAGACCACCTGACCTGCCTCTTGAGAAATCTGTATGCAGGTCAGGAAGCAGCAGTTAGAACTGGACATGGAACAACAGACTGGTTCCAAATAGGAAAAGGAGTACATCAAGGCTGTGTATTGTCACCCTGCTTATTTAACTTATATGCAGAGTACATCATAAGAAACGCTGGACTGAAAGAAACACAAGCTGAAATCAAGATTGCCAGGAGAAATATCAATAACCTCAGATATGCAGATGACACCACCCTTATGGCAGAAAGTGAAGAGGAACTAAAATAGATGAGGAAACAGTGGAAACAGTGTCAGACTTTTTTTTGTGTGTGTGTGCTCCAAAATCACTGCAGATAGTGACTGCAGCCATGAAATTAAAAGACGCTTACTCCTTGGAAGAAAAGTTATGACCAACCTAGATAGCATATTCAAAAGCAGAGACATTACTTTGCCGACTAAGGTCCATCTAGTCAAGGCTATGGTTTTTCCTGTGGTCATGTATGGATGTGAGAGTTGGACTGTGAAGAAGGCTGAGCGCTGAAGGATTGATGCTTTTGAACTATGGTGTTGGAGAAGACTCTTGAGAGTCTCTTGGACTGCAAGGAGATTCAACCAGTCCATTCTGAAGGAGATCAGCCCTGAGATTTCTTTGGAAGGAATGATGCTAAAGCTGAAACTCCGGTACTTTGGCCACCTCATGCAAAGAGTTGACTCATTGGAAAAGACTCTGATGCTGGGAGGGATTGGGGGCAGGAGGATAAGGGGACGACAGAGGATGAGATGGCTGGATGGCATCACCGACTCGATGGACGTGAGACTGAGTGAACTCCGGGAACTGGTGATGGACAGGGAGGCCTGGTGTGCTGCAGTTCATGGGGTCGCAAAGAGTCAGACACGACTGAGTGACTGAACTGAACTGAACTGATGATGCTAGAAATTGAAGCAATCATTTTAGACCATGAGATGGAATCCACATGTTAGGGATTGCAAAGCGAAAATGCAAAAAGGGCTTACTCTACACTATCAGTCCTAGGTTCCCAGTCTTGGACTCCTATGTGAGAAGGAAACAAACTTCCACTTATTTAAGCTGCAACACATTATTTTGATCTCAAATTTAATAATTCAATTGATAATCTGACAATTATAGAAGAAAGTAATTATTTTCTAGAGTATGTTTGAAAGACTCATTGATTGGGGGTTATGACACTCAGCATTAAAAAATAACACCGTAATATTCAGATTCAGTGTCATGAGATACAGAATTTGGTGGTTTCAGACAAACAAACTAGCAAATTAAAAGTAGTTTCATATTTGAAAATGAAGTCATTAGCATTCTTGTCTATGAAGTGTAGCTAATGGCCAACGGGGAGGCAGTCAAGCTGGTACACTGAATTCATCTCCTGTTTCTATTCACTTGTTGGGGAGCATGTGGACAGGGCAAAAAGACACAGTACTTTTTAACCAAAGAAGGAAGCTCCAAAACAGGTAGAAGACACCTTGTTTCCTCCCTTGCAGAATACAGAAGGAGAAAAGTTAGCTGTGACTCTCAGAAGGTGACTAGGTGATATGGAAAAGGGCAGGAATCCCAGAGCACTGACATAATGACACCTCAAACTGTCTTCTACATTCGTTCACATAAACACAGTAAGCATTTGAAACTGTTGAAACTGGTCAATGCAGGTGGGCTAGGCACACAGTCACTCACACATCCGTTCATTCAGTTACATTTAACCCTGCACTTAATAAAGAATCTAAACTAACAAATAGTAATTCATTTCCACCCACTTCTTTGTACTACTGGTGACTAGACTTGGAACCTAGTGATTTAAATAAATTGTACCACTCCACCCTTAGAAGACTGTATTCTAAAGCCTTATTCTAGCTGTAAGTTCTAGAGAATTTACAATCTATTGTGTTAAATGTTATTGCCTTAAATAAAGGGGGATTTCTAATTTTCATAAATTAGCTGCTAATATGCTTGGGGAATCCCATATTTTTAGAGATAAGTAGTAGACTCTACTTTTCTCTGGGAAAAATTGAAGATGCTATTTCCAGTGCTTTGTTTACTTTATTGAAGTACTGCCCATCTTTCCAAATACAGTTCTGTTAAAGGAATTTACTCTGCTATTGGGACCTTTAGTAGAGAATTTATATTCACAATGTTCTATACTAAACTAAGAGTTTTGACAGTCACTAATGGAATAGTAAAAAATAATAGGTCCAATTTTCTGGTAAAGCAGGAAGAAAATTGTTCTCCTTCTTGGAAGTGTTGAATTAATTGGAAAAAAATACAGTAATCACAGTGGCTTATTCTGGTAAAAAGTTGGTTGCAGTATTTTATTTTTCTTTTGCATATTGATTATCTCTAGCCCTAGGATAATAAATGAGAGCAAATACTCGTTTAATCATTGATTACACTTTATCATTTAACAAAAAACTTTACAAGAGCTTATCACAAGAAAATCTTATAATAACTTATCTCATGTGAACTCTAAACACATTTGGCTATTTAGTTTATATAATATGAAGAAAGCTAATGCTATTAACTTTGGATAGGATGTGAATATAAAGAAGTCTAAGGATTTACATAAATCAATAAACAGTGAATTAAGATCTTTGTGTAAAAAATTGAAAGGAACTTGAAATGCATACAGTCCCTATTTTACATGTGTTGAATTTTGCAGGGGGAAAACAGAACTTAATTTAGGAGAGTTTGCTTTCTACAGATTATACAAAAAATGACTGACATTTGATAAACTAGGACTAGATATGACTATATGATAGTATTGTAGCAACTTAATCATCCTCAAACTGTTTCTATTCTTAAAGCTGGAATCTGAGTTGATTATTTCCTCTTGCCATATATAGCTTGGAATATTTTAATGTTTCTGCTCTGTATTTTTAACCAAATCTTTAATCTTCCTTTTAGAGGTCGTTGGAAGCTGGAATTATTATATTTAGTTATTTATAATTTCACTGAAAGAATATTTCATTTGGTTTTTATATCTGAAATTGTAATCCACTTTTACAGGTGTGGAAGCATCACAGAGAGATTAGTTTCTCTAAGACTATAATGGAAAGAAGTTAGAAGTAAAATACCAATGTTCTAAATCCAGAAGTTTATTTTCTTATTGATGATTCTTAAGTCTAGAAGTCAAGGACCTAATATATTTCCAAGGAGGGTTGCGATTCCCTGTTTATTGCTTTCATTCCTTTAGGTCTCTTATTTTATATATATGGTGATTATATTTGAGTTGTGTGAAGACTGACAAATTTTTAGCAGTGATGAAAACTATTGACATCTTGCATAATACTAACCTATTTTTTTAAAAAATAGATGTAAAAAGTTTACAGAGTTGGACCTTCTATATGAATGCCTTCCATCTAAACTCCTAAATCTAAGAAAACTCTTGAGCAGTTTGGTTTACTATCTATGTTACTAAAGCACATATGTTACAAAACCTTTGGCTGTGTGGATCACAATAAATTGTGGAAATTTTCTGAAAGAAATGGGAATACCAGACCACCTGAACTGCCTCTTGAGAAATCTGTATGCAGGTCAGGAAGCAACAGTTAGAACTGGACATGGAACAACAGACTGGTTCCAAATCGGGAAAGGAGTACGTCAAGGCTGTGTATTGTCAACCCTGCTTATTTAACTTCTATGCAGAGTACATCATGAGAAACGCTGGGCTGGAAGAAGCACAAGCTGAAATCAAGATTGCCAGGAGAGATATCAATACCCTCAGATATGCAGATGATACCACCCTTATGGCAGAAAGTGAAGAAAAACTAAAGAGCCTCTTGATGAAAGTGAAAGAGGAGAGTGAAAAACTTGGCTTAAAACTCAACATCCAAAACTAAGATCATGGCATCCAGTCCCATCACTTGATGGCAAATAGATGGGGAAACAATGGAAACAGTGACAGATTTTATCTTTTTGGGCTCCAAAATCACTGCAGATGGTGAGTGCAGCCATGAAATTAAAAGACACTTGTCCTTGGAAGAAAAGTTATGACCAACCTAGACAGCATATTAAAAAGCAGAGACATTACTTTGCCAACAAAGGTCTATCTAGTCAAAGCTATTGTTTTTCCACTGTTCATGTATGCATATGAGTGTTAGACTGTAAAGAAAGCTGAGCACAGAAGAATTGATGCTTTTGAACTGTGGTGTTAGGTAAGACTCTTGAGAGTCCCTTGGATATCAAGGAGATCCAACCAGTCCATCCTAAAGGAAATCAGTCCTGAGTATTCTTTGGAAGGACTGATGTTGAAGCTGAAACTCCGATACTTCGGCCACCTGATGTGAAGAGCTGACTCATGTGAAAAGACCCTGATACTCGGAAAGATTGATGGTGGGAGGAGAAGGGGACAACAGAGGATGAGATACTTGGATGGCATCACTGACTCAATGGACATGAGTTTGAGTATACTCTGGGAGTTGGTGAGGGATAGGAAGGCCTGGCATGCTGCAGTCCATGGGTTCACAAAGAGTTAAACATGACTGAGTGACTGAACTGACTGAACTTACTGATTTTTAAACGCTGTCTTACGGGATAAGGGGAGCAATCATGGAACTTCCCTGGTGACTTAGCAGTAAAGAATCCACCTGCCAGTGCAGGAGAGGTGGGTTTGATTCCTGGGTTGAGAAGATGCCCTGGAGAAGGAAATAGCAACCCACTCCAGTGTTCTTGCCTTGGAAATCCCATGGACAGAGAAGCCTGGTGGGCTACAATCCATGTGGTTGCATAAGAGCTGGATATATCTTAGTGACTAAATAAGAGCAGGCATATCAGCATTTCTAGACAGCAGTTACTTTTTTGTATATGCTACATGCTACTTGGAATGAGAGATATTATAAGTTATGATGAGAAGTGTTTAGTAATCAGATAGACCTAGCTTCCAATGCTGGCTTTGCCGTTGCTTACTGTGTGTATTTTGATAAATTAAGCAACTTCTCTGATCTTGCAGATTTAGGAATGATAATTTTTTTAAAATGTGCTCTTAAAGGGTCTATTGCAGAATTTCACAGTGGCCTATATATGATTTTTTTCTTCCCTAGAATTTGACACTAAACATGAGAGGCCATCCATGGGTTGAAAGACAATGAAGAATCTATATATTTTTACCAAATTGTTCTGCTCTTTTTGTATATATTGAAACCTAATCATGCAGCTATTGTAGGATTTTATTAACCTGGTTTCTAGTGTCAGAAAGCCTGGGACTCTTTCTGGTTGTGGCCCTCTCCAGCTATGATAAACTAACTGTGCTGAGTTTCCTCAATTGCATGTAAACTGGGAGATATCTTCCTTATAGTATTATCCAAAGGATTAATTATGGATAAATATAAGAGTTGTAGAAATAAATTTTCAATTATATAGTACAATATAAATGCACAGGCCATTTTTGTCACTTTTATTATTGCCATTATTTCCAATATTTATGACTTTCAACATTTACTGAAAAGACATTTAACAAATATTTATGAAACATTAATATGCATCCTATTTTTATACACAGAAGTTGACAAAATCTAAGAAACAGTCTAGGGGAAAACACAAAAGCAGGACTAAGTAAGAAAAGCACTTGCATTTTCTATGAAATAAGTATGAGTTAAGGATGCATACTGCATTATACAATGCACAAATTTTTAAGAGAAAGACTGTAGGTTAAAACTTATCTTCTTTGCAATTCCATAATCAGCCTTTTCAAATATGAGAAATTGTGACATTCTATTCGATAATGAGTCGTCTATTAAGGATTATCCTTTCAAAATTCTCATCCTGTTTTCCATATTCATAACAAATCACACCTCCTATTTGTGTGGGAACTGTTTGCTGCAAATGCCACCTCTTCCTTCTGATCTCTGATAATCAGGCTGAGATGTGCTCATGCCAGAGCATCACAGCAGTAACCACAGCCAAGAGCTCAGGGTTTCTAAACCTGATTAGTTTCTGCAATTTATATTTCATCATTGACATATCAGTCTTTTAACAGATCGAGGACTGTGCATGTTTGAAATGAAATTTACACATTTGACAACTGAAGAAGTTTGTTTATTTCTTCAAGAAATTAATTCACTCCTAATGAAGAATGAAAGACTGTCTGAATCATTCATCAGTGTAACTTTTTCATCTTCTAGAAATCAACCCTTCATTTATAGGACTTTAAGAGAGAGTGTTATTTTCCATAAACTTAATAATTGTTCAAAATAATTCCAACTTTTAACTGGGCATTTTGTCTTAAACATTTTATTTCACTAAGTTATTAAACATGAATATTAGACAAATTAAGAATAAATAAAATTGGTATTGAGTGAGTATGTTGTGAATTACTCTTTTGTAATTTCCCCTTAAACACCTGTAATAACTTATTGAAAGAACACCTTTAACAAACACTAAGAATACCTTTTGCAAGATTTTATTTACAAAATTTTAGCTAAAATCTTATGCAGGTAATACAGTATTCGCAGTGTTTCATAGAGAGAGAAGTTCTGCCACATGAACCCTCTGATGGAATAGGCTTAATCTCTCTATTATACTCTATAGTAGGGGTTCATTAATTGCACCAGTTTAAAAACTGGACCTGCCTAATCTGTTGTGTGCATGTGTGTCTGTGTGTGTGTGTGCAAGTGTGTGGCCAGATGTAATTCTTGTCCATTTGCCCCAATTCTATCACTTCTCATTTTGCTAATATTTAGTAACAGTATCAGCAAACAAAAAAGATAAGGCAGGATGTAGAAGGCCCTGGAGGTGAAATATTTCCCTGTTTATTCTCTGTAATATGGTCAGGAAGAGAAATGATAGTGCTTTATAGGGAGTGCAGGCTTCGTTATCCATTATTTGGTGTCAAATTCAAATTGATTTTGTTTCTTGACGTTCAAAAATCTGAAATAAATTGATCCAAGTAGTGATCACATTTCATTAATGTTTCCATTTATAGCAATTTATTTGATCTTTAGATTTGTAACTTTAAATAATCAAATTATTCTTTCATGAAAATATTTGAATTTAAAATATTGCATTTAATAATACATAATATTTAGTATGCTTTAAGCATGAACTAACAAGATGTTATGATTGTTTTACTTGTGTTATTATTATTCCCAATTATTATATGAGAGATATGACTATTATACTTATTTCTCAAATGACAGTAGGGTATGGAGAGGATCAGTATATTGCTCAATGTTACTACCCTTTAAGTAATGATAAGGCTTGTTCAAGTGGAGGCCAAACTTGAACCTAGATCATCTAGTGCTCTTATTAGTGCTCAATTGCTTGTATGTTGCCTTCAAAGACATAAAGATCTGCCTTTTATGTCTCCATTATCTGTCTTCTACATTTATTAACTTATCTGGAATATGTTTTAAGACTTAGTACCCTTATGATTATACACTGAAAGTGAGAAATAGATTTAAGGGACTAGATCTGATAGATAGAGTACCTGATGAACTATGGACTGAGGTTCGTGACATTGTACAGGAGACAGGGATCAAGACCATCCCCATGGAAAAGAAATTTTGCAAAAAAAAGCAAAATGGCTGTCTGGGGAGGCCTTACAAATAGCTGTGAAAAGAAGAGAAGTGAAAAGCAAAGGAGAAAAGGAAAGATATAAACATCTGAATGCAGAGTTCCAGAGAACAGCAAGAAGAGATAAGAAAGCCTTCCTCAGTGATCAATGCAAAGAAATAGAAGAAAACAACAGAATGGGAAAGACTAGAGATCTCTTCAAGAAAATTAGAGATACCAAGGGAACTTTTCATGCAAAGATGCGCTCAATAAAGGACAGAAATGGTATGGACCTAACAGAAGCAGAAGATATTAAGAAGAGGTGGCAAGAATACACAGAAGAACTGTACAAAAATATCTTCACGACCAAGATAATGATGGTGTGATCACTCGTCTAGAGCCAGACATCCTGGAATGTGAAGTCAAGTGGGCTTTAGAAAGCATCACTACAAACAAAGCTAGTGGAGGTGATGGAATTCCAGTTGAGCTATTTCAAATCCTGAAAGATGATGCTGTGAAAGTGCTGCACTCAATATGCCAGCAAATTTGCAAAACTCAGCAGTGGCCACAGGACTGGAAAAGGTCAGTTTTCATTCCAATCCCAAAGAAAGGCAATGCCAAAGAATGCTCAAACTACCACACAATTGCACTCATCTCACATGCTAGTAAAGTAATGCTCAAAATTCTCCAAGCCAGACTTCAGCAATACATGAACCGTGAACTTTCAGATGTTCAAGTTGGTTTTAGAAAAGGCAGAGGAATCAGAGATCAAATTGCCAGTATCTACTGGATCATGGAAAAAGCAAGAGAGTTCCAGCAAAACATCTATTTCTGCTTTATTGACTATGTCAAAGTCTTTGACTGTGTGGATCACAATGAACTGTAGAAAATTCTGAAAGAGATATAAATATCAGACCACCAGACCTGCCTCTTAAGAAACCTATATTCACGTCAGAAAGCAACAGTTAGAACTGGACGTGGAACAACAGACTGGTTCCAAATAGGAAAAGGAGTACATCAAGGCTGTGTATTGTCACCCTGCTTATTTAACTTATATGCAGAGTACATCATGAGAAACGCTGGGCTGGAAGAAGCACAAGCTGGAAGCAAGATTGCTGGGAGAAATATCAATAACCTCAGATATACAGATGACACCACTCTTATGGCAGAAAGTGAAGAGGAGCTATAAAGCCTCTTGATGAAAGTGAAAGAGGAGAGTGAAAAAGTTGGCTTAAAGCTCAACATTCAGAAAACGAAGATCATGGCATCTGGTCCCATCACTTCATGGGAAATAGGTGGGGAAACAGTGGAAACAGTGTCAGACTGTATTTTTTGAGGCTCCAAAATCACTGCAGATGGTGACTGCAGCCATGAAATTAAAAGACGCTTATTCCTTGGAAGAAAAGTTATGACCAGCCTAGATAGTATATTGAAAAGCAGACATTACTTTGCCAACAAATGTCTGTTTACTCAAGGCTATGGTTTTCCAGTGGTCATGTATGGATGTGACAGCTGGATTGTGAAGAAAGCTGAGCGCCAAAGAATTGATGCTTTTGAACTGTGGTGTTGGAGAAGACTACTGAGGGTCCCTTGGACTGCAAGGAGATTCAACCAGTTCATTCTAAAGGAGATCAGCCCTGGGTGTTCTTTGGAAGGAATGATGCTAAAGCTGAAACTCCAGTACTTTGGCCACCTCATGCCAAGACCTGACTCATTGGAAAAGACTCTGATGCTGGGTGGGATTGAGGGCAGGAGGAGAAGGGGACGACAGAGGATGAGATGGCTGGATGGCATCACCGACTTGATGGACATGAGTTTGAGTGAACTCTGGGAGGTGGTGATGGACAGGGAGGCCTGGTGTGCTGCGATTCATGGGGTCGCAAAGAGTCAGACACGACTGAGCGACTGAACTGAACTGAACTTAATTTTCTTCTATGTTGTTCACAGGAACTTAAACTTTTCCTCCACATACACATGTAATGTTCTGAATTTTATACAATTGAAAATCTTCAATGACATCACATTTTACTTTACTTTGTTTAACATTTCAGCTTCATTTTAAATTACTTCCTACTCTGTGGGAGAGGAAGAGGGTGGGACGATTTGGGAGAATGGCATTGAAAGATGTATAATATCATATATGAAACAAATGGCCAGTCCAGGTTCGATGCATGATACAGGATGCTTGGGGCTGGTGTACTGGGATGACCCAGAGGAATGGTAAGGGGAGGGAGGAGGGAGGGGGTTTCAGGATGGGGAACACATGTATACCTGTGGTGGATTCATGTTGATGTATGGTAAAACCAATACAATATTGTAAAGTAATTAACCTCCAATTAAAATAAATAAATTTATATTAAAAAATAATAAAAAATAAATTACTTCCTTAAGAGTGGAAACCTGCAGCTTTCTCATAGTTTTTTTTTTTTTTTTTTCCTGTTTCCTGAATTACCATTATCATATTTGTTACCATCACTCTCATTAACATCATCCTGTTACTTTTACGCTAAGACCAGCATCCTCTGTTGAAAATTTACAGTATGTCTCTTGGCTCCAATTGTAAATCCTCAATTTCTGTTATGGTTTGCCATACCTTCAAGACTTGCCTCAGTTGGTCCCCAAACTGCACATTTCCTGTGGGGGTTTTCATTTGCTAGTTGTGGTTGCAATGTGTTTTCCACTATATTATTATTTCATTCTGGTAATTTTAGTAAGTTTTCATATGAGGGGCTAAAACATCTGCTATTATGCCCCATCTTTTCCTAAAATCAAAGTTTCATGTCCTCTTGCTTATTAAAGCTTATTAAAGACTAATTAGATTGTACTTTCTTTCATGTTGAACAATTTAGCTTTCTTGGGAGGGACTTGTAGAGGGGAGGAAAAATAATTTTTCTCTACCCTTCTAGGTTCTTGCCTAAGAGCTCCCCCCTTTAATAAAAAGGCAGATTAATAGGAGGAAAACAAATTTAATTATGTAAATATGCTGGTGTGTATGCTAAGTCTCTTCAGTCATGGCCGACCCTTTGTAACATCATGGACTGTAGCCCGCCAGACTCCTCGGCCTTCTTTATGGCCCAGCTCTCACATCCACACCTGACTACTGGAAAAACTGTAGCTTTGACTATAAGACCTTTGTCAGCAAAGTGATGTCTCTGCTTTTTAATACACTGTTTATATTTGTCATTACTTTTCTTCCAAGGAGCAAGTGTCTTTTAATTTCATGGCTGTAGGCAGTCTGATCATCAAAGGATTATTGGTAATAAAGGAAAACCAGATATCTCAAGTTAAAGAATGTAGCACTTTTCTGTGTATGGGAAGATGCAAGACTTTGGGCTCTCTGAAATCCATTTTTTCATATGCGTCTCAGCAATTTGGAGCCAGTATCGTTTTTTTCCCCTCAATGTTCACCACAGGGAGTGGCTGCAGTCAGAAGGTATTGTCTGCAATACCAGATTGCAGGTGTTGTTCTCCTTCCTATTTGCCCTGGAAGGCTGGAATCACTGATGACTGTGACATCCTTGTTTATTGACATGGTAGGAAATACTCCATTTCTCAAGTGTTTTGGTATACTTTCTTATACTTCAGGTTTGTTGAGTTTCTTCCATCAGTGAGTTAGTAGTTTTTATCAAAACTATAATTTTTCAGCCATTATTTCTTCAAAAAATATTCTGTTTCTCCCCCCTCATCTTTCAGGGACTCCAGTTATTAATAGATATATATCATTCTGGTTTAATTGTCTCCATAATATAATTCAAAGTTAACTTTCTCCAGTATTCATCTTTCTTTGTTTAATTTTGGATATTTTCTGTTAATGTGAATTTAATTATCTTTATTATTTCCCTTTCTGCTGTGTAGCTAGGGGGAAGTAGGGGTATGCGCAACATCTATATTTCAGTTCATTCTGAAGTGTTTAACCAGAATAACATTTTGAAGATTCTCATGTGGTACCTTTTCAGGTTTTATTGGATAAAAATCCTCTCTGATTTTATTCTGAGTATATGTCCTACTTTCCTCTGTGTCATTCTAAGATGGCCACTAAATATACCAAGAAGGAGAACTGCTCAGGCAACCTCATTGTAGTTGGAAGAAGTGTGGTATCCTTTGATCTCATGGCATTGTTTGGATTTCTGCATTTCTTTCCTGTGAGGTCATAGGTTAAAAATGTTCTTTAAGCTGGGGCCGTAATATGTAGCTATTCTGCTAGCATCTTCTAGTTAAGTCTGTGATCGATATAATTCATAACTTGTTTTCTTGGTTTTAGTCAATACTAGGTGGTATTTCCATTTGTTCTAATTTGTTAGCACTAATTTGTTCACGTCTTGGATTTTCCTGCCATACTTTCTACCAAGCATGTTTGTAAATCATAGACTCCACAGTGTCTTATGTACCATTACCTTACTCTAACTAGTCCAACAGTCCTCAGCTCAGTTATCTTTATTGACTTACCACAAGAGAATGTGGTAAACTCGGGCCCTCTCTTTGTCACTTAGGTGACAAAGATTGTTTGGATAAACTATGCTTGAATCCTTCCTTGGCCAAATTGTCTGTGCTACCAGATTTATTCTTAAGAAACTCAGCTCCAAGTTGGTAGATGGATATAAATTTTTCAACAATAAGTAGTTAGAAATCCCTTGTGCACCTACATTTCTCATTAATCTATGTGATATACATCTACCCTCTAGGAGTTCAGTTAGGAGATGAGAGATAGAAATATTGAAAAGTAATTAACCTCCAATTAAAATAAATAAATTATATTAAAAAAGAAATATGTACTTCATTACAATCCTTCATTTTCTATCACATTTCTTTTTCATAAAGGTATTTGGTAGAACATGAAAGAAATTTTATTTTCCTTTCCAGTCTGGCTAGACTTTTAAGGGTAAATTTTAAGTTTCACACTTTTCTAGATTATATTATACTTTCTGAGACTGGCTTCATGGCTTTACCATAATTATGGATGGGTGGGACTTAGAAGAGAGACTTACAGTGACAAAGAAGCATATATCAAAATACTTGTAAAAGCGTATATATTTCTCACAGATTGAAATGAAAATGTATAAGTATATATAAAAACAGTCACTGCTTCAGTATTATTCCAGAAATCAATTAGAAGGAATAGGTTCAAGCAAGACTTTTAATTATGATACAGATAGACATTTATTGGAAGCTTTTTATCAGAAATCTAAATTTTCTCTGCTTTGTGTGGAACACCAACATAGTCAGCTATGCACATTTTTTCTCAATAGCAAATGCTTTTGTAGGATACAATAGAAATTAATCAGTTTCCTAGGGGAAATGGCACATATAAATGTGATCCCTTGAAGACATTTGAATAGTCTGATCTTAGTCAAGACAACATAACTAAAAATTGAAGGAAATATCATTAGGGAGACCTTTTGGAACTTTGAAAATATGGTAGTTGTAGCTGACATTTGGTGTATCATACTTGGTGAGAGTAAGAATGGGGTCATTTTGACTGTGGCAAAGTAATATATCTTCCACTCTGTGCTAGTCTGTTTCTTTTTAGACTCTTCTGATACAGTGCTGGAATTTTTAGAACTATGCCTCATGGGGCAGCCAAAGGCTTGGCATTTGCCTTTTTTCTCATCTCCGGTTCTTCTGTTTTTACCAATGCATAAAGTGGTGGTTATACTATTGAGGCCCATTAAATGTCACAACACTAATGTTCATAAAAGATACCCATGCTGATGTTAATTTCCCTTGCTGTCTGCCCCAAGGCAATCCAATCTTGCTTCTGACAATCGCATGGCTTCTGTTGCAGGCAACATCTCTTGATACATATAGAACAAATGACTCTTAACTCTAAGCATGCCTTTAGCCTTGGGATGTCCCATAGAGTTGGAAGATAAACAGCTGTTTTGGTTTTTCCCCAGCTGTTTCATTGCAGTTGTTTTATTGCTGTACTCTCAGAAATCAGGCATGAATGCATAGGACTGTTCCAGAAGCCACGTTCAGTGAAAGACACAAGGCTGTTTTGAGAATCACTAGTCCCATCTAACTCTTGTAAATTGTTTCTAAGTCAAAGTTGTAATTCTCAATGGTCTTCTCCTGGAGTTAATACTTCAGTGGAAATGTTTTCATTCGCTTTTGCTTAATTCAATCCTGTAGACACGTCCAGAGGTAGCAAAAAATTAGAGAAAATATATTAACCAAAATGGATAACACTGGGAAGAGAGCAAACTTTAGATAAGAGGGAATCAAACATTCTGTTTTGGACATTTAGATTTGAGCTTTTTATTAAGGTAATTCATTATGAAGCAATAATACCTGGAATAGTAAGTAGAATAGATGACACAGTACAAATGTCAAGATAATGTGTCAGCCAGCTTTGGCTATGTAACTAAACATACCAAAATGTAAAACAATAATTGTTTCATATAGCTCATCATTCTGTGGGTCAGGTAAGAAATTTTTCTTGTCTAGATTGTCTTGACTGATTATCTGGGGTCACATGGTAGGTCCACTGGCAGCAAAGTGATTTAGGATAGTCTTGCTTACATGTCTGGTGTAGGGCAGCTTGTTGACAGGGCACCTACATCTTCATCACATTGCCTTTCTAGAGCCAACTTGGATCCATTCACATGGTAGCCTCAGGGTTTTAAATACAGCAAGCAAAGAAACCTCTGTGGGTAATCTTTTTCAAACTGTGACTTCGGACATGTTTGTTAATATCCTATTGGCAAAACAAAGTCACATGAAAATCCCAGTGTCAATACAATAGAGGGTCTTCCAAGCAAGTAGATATAGGTAGGGGAGCATTGCAATCATTTTTGCAAACAACCTGCCAAAGACAAAGCTACGTATGAGATTGTTTTTTGGCTGTGTTGTGTAGCATGTGGAATCTTAGTTCCTCAATCAGGGATCAAACCTGTGCCCTCTGCCATGGAAGGGTGGAGTCCTAATCTAGACTGCTAGGGAAGTCTCACTACCTGTGAGCTTCTTATTGTTGAATCTAGAAGTATGAATGGAATTGAAGAAGTCAGAGAAGTAATGAGTCATCAGAGATGTCAGTTGGAGAAGGAAATGGCAACCTGCTCCAGTATTCTTGCCCGGAAAATCCCATGGATGGGGGAGCCTGGTAGGCTACAGACCATGGGGTTGCAAAGAGTCAGACACGACTGAATGACTTCACTTTCACTTTTCACTTTCATGCATTGGAGAAGGAAATGGCAACTCACTCCAGTGTTCTTGCCTGGAGAATCCCAGGTAAGGAGGAGCCTGGAGGGCTGCCGTCTATGGGGTCACACAGAGTCAGACACAACTTGGGTGACTTAGCTGCAGCAGCAGGACCGTCAATATAACTCCAGTGGATGTGGCATAGTGAAACACATTCCCTTTGTGGAAATTATTGACCTCATTGGGGAGTTCTGAAAATGGAATGCGTACATGCATTGCTTACTTCTTATTCCATGCCAGTTTTCTAGATTTTGATGTTGGCTATAGGTTTGCTTATATTGGGAATCCAAAACATGTTGCACTGATTTTATGACACCCATCTAAGATTTTAAATTCACATTACAATTACAAAGGTACATAAAATACAACTTTTAATTTTCCCACAACTGATTGGGTCCTCTTCATCTAATTTGTTTCTTTTGTACCTTCCTTTCCCTGCTTTGTAAATGCTTATTTATCTTTCACAAAGCCTTTTCTTTCTTTTCTTGATCAAGATTAAATGATAGGGTCAATGCATGAATGCAATTGAGTACCTGACAACTTATTAAGGTAAACATAGACAGAGTGCCTGAAGAACTATAGACAGAGGTTTGTGACATTGTACAAGAGAAATCATCAAAACCATTGACAAGAAAAAGAAATGTAAAAAGGCAAAATTGTTGTCTGAGGAGGCCTTACCAATAGCTGAGAATGGAAGATAAGTGAAAGGCAAAGGAGAAAAGGAAAGATACACCGATTTGAATGCAGAGTTCCAAAGAATAGCACAGAGAGAAAAAAAGACTTCCTCAGTGATCAATGTGAAGAAATAGAGGAAAACAATAGAATGGAAAAGGCTAGAGATCTCTTCAAGAAAATTAGTGATACCAATGGAACATTTCATGCAAAGATGGGTACAATAAGAACAGAAATGGTATGGACCTAACAGAAGCAGAAGATATTAAGCAAAGGTGGCAAGAATACACAGAAGAACTATACAAAAAAGATCTTCATGACCCAGATAACCACAATGATGTGATCACTCACCTAGAGCCAGACATCTGGAACGTGAAGTCAAGTGGGCCATAGGAAGCATCACTACAACAAAGCTAGTGGAGGTGATAGAATTCCATTTGAGCATTTCAAATCCTGGAAGATGATGCTGTGAAAGTGATACACTCAATATGCCAGCAAATTTGGAAAACTCAGCAGTGGCCACAGGACTGGAAAAGATCAGTTTTCATTCCAATCCCAAAGAAAGGCAATGCCAAAGAATGTTCAAATTACTGCACAATTGCACTCTTCTCACATGCTAGCAAGTAATGCTTAAAATTCTCCAAGCCAGGCTTCAACAGTGTCTGAACCATGAATTTCCAGATGTTCAAGCTGGATTTAGAAAAGGCAAAGCAACCAGAGATCAAATTGCCAACATCCACTGGATCATCGACAAAGCAAGAGAGTTCCAGAAAACCATCTACTTCTGCTTTATTGACTATGCCAAAGCCTTTGACTGTGTGGATCACAACAAACTGAAAAATTCTTCAAGAGATGGGAATTCTTCAAGACCACCTTACCTGCCTCCTGAGAAATCTGTATGCAGGTCAAGAAGTAACTGTTAGAACTGGACATAGAACAACAGATTGGTTCCAAATAGGGAAAGGAGTACATCAAGGCTGTATACTGTCACCCTGCTTGTTTAACTTATATGCAGAGCATATGATGTGAACTGCCAGGCTGGATGAAGCACAAGTTGGAATTAAGATTTCCAGGAGAAATATCAATAGCCTCCGATATACAGATGACAACACCCTTGAGCTTGCTCAAACTCATGTCCATAGAGTCAGTGATGCCATCCAACCATCTCATCCTCTGTCATCCCCTTCTCCTCCTCCCTTCAATCTTTCCCAGCATCAGGGTATTTTCAAATGAGTCAGCTCTTCGCATCAGGTGGCCAAAGTATTGGATTTTCAGCTTCAACATCAATCCTTCCAGTGAACATCCAGGACTGATTTCCTTTAGGATGGACTGGTTGGATCTCCTTGCAGTCCAAGGGACTTCCAATTAATGTTTTTATTTTATAGCACAAACATTTAGAAACACCAGATATATAATATTTTCACTACATTTTCTTTTGCTGATGGAAAATCATTATTATATATTTAAGCCCTCAAGCAATTAAGTAACTACCTTTTTAAAAAGTGTTCATTCTCTTTCTCCCCTTCTCTCTCTCTTTCTATATGTGTGTCTCTAAAGTATCGGTTTAGTTATTTCAAATCCAGTTCAGTTCCTCAGGTTGGCGCAAACCATCATCAATCATAGTTAAGAACTAAGATTTACATTCAGGACATGTCAACTCCTTATCACAACTTTTATATTTAAGAGTCTGCATCCTTTTGTCAGTCACTATATTCTTTCCCAGAATGAAGGCAGAGAATGCCAATGTATAATCAGTCAGCATATCAAATATCTACCATGTGCTTGGCATCATATTTAGTGCTTTCATAGTTCTAACCAGGTAACAACTCATTATACTGTTGTTGTTTTTGCTTATATTAACTTTATCATCCTAGAAACTTGTATCGAAAAGGCTACTTGTCTCTTGGAAAGACAGAATTGATCAGATAGTATATGAGGAAATATATATTGAAGATATCAAGCTATTGAACAGTACTTACTGCAGTACATTGATTCCTCACTTCCTTATAAATTGTCATCAAGATAATTGGAATGGAGAATACGTAAGCTAGGAGAAGACTTTAGTCTAAAAGAAATGGTATTTTAAAGGAGTTTTCCCTAAATTGCTTTGTCTTTGGCTATGATTTGGTTCTACTAACTATGTAGTGGAAAGAGGTATCCTCACTGAGTAGATGAGCCTCAACTTTTCTCCTTCTGTGCTAGCCACAAGGTAGATAAATTCCAACACAGAAACTCAATTCAAAGAGAAAACAATAGGTTGGATCTATATATGGCACTTCCCTTAAATCCTCTAGCTAGCGTGTTTTATAACTATCTACTCTAAGAACAAAGAATATAACTCCTAAAAACAGAAGGTAATAATAACTATTACTATTATTGTGTGTGAAAGTCACCCGGTCATGTCTGACTCTTTGCCACCCCATGGACGACTATACAGGCAATGGAATTATCCAGGCCACAGTACTGGAGTGGGTAGCCATTCGCTTCTCCAGGGGATCTTCCCAACCCAGAGATCAAACTCAGGCCTCCCACACTGCAGACAGATTCTTTACCAGCTGAGCCACCAGGGAAGTATTACTATTAGTAATAAGCAGAAAAAAGTGAAAGTGTTAGTTGCTCGGTCATGTCCAACTCTTTGCTACCCCATGGGCTGTCCTCTGCCAGGCTCCCATGTCCATGGCATTCTCTAGGCAAGAATACTAGAGTGGATTGCTATTTCCTTCTTCAGGGGATCTTCCTGACCCAGAGACTGAAGCCAGGTCTCCTTCATTGCAGGCAGATTCTTTACCAGCTGAGTCACCAGGAAGCAGAGAACCATCGAAATTCAAGTTGAGGAAATAAAAGTCTCTAAAGGAAGTGTAATCTTCCAAGATATAAGTCAGCTGAAAGATATATTCAATTTAAATTGATAAACAGAATTCAGTGTTTCAGTCTGAAGAATACAGACTCTGATAGTTTTATTGCTTTCAAGTCTTCACTGGGAATGAAGAGCCCTTTCTTTATATTTGCATTATAAAAGAGCTCACATAAATGTATCTTCCAGAACAAAGGGACTTTCTGCTAGTGAGGAAAAAATCAGATTGAATGTAGAAGGCAGATACTGGTAGAAATTTTGGAACTTCAGCTTCCCCTGATATTGACTTTCAGTCTTTCTCAGAGTTAGTAGTCACACACAGGAGGGTCTCATACAAGGCATGTGTACATGTGTACAAATATGTATACAGGAATATGTATTTTAACATATACATGTGTGATATGTGACCATGTATGTCATTGAGTATGGCTGGGTGTACATGGGTATGTGATCTTGTATGTGAATGTGTATGAGTACATGTCTAGGAGTGGATCTGCAGCAGTGCATTAATAGAGATCTTCTATAGGAAGAGTTGACTCATTGGAAAAGATTCTGATGCTGGGTGGGATTGGGGGCAAGAAGAGAAGGGGCCAACAGAGGATGAGATGGCTGGATGGCATCACCGACTCGATGGACGTGAGTTTGGGTAAACTCCGGGAGTTGGTGATGGACAGGGAGGCCTGGTGTGCTGCGACTCATGGGGTTGCAAAGAGTCGGACAGGACTGAGCGACTGAACTGAACTGAACTGATAGGTGTTAATGAGTATTGTTGATTTTCTTTCCGTATTTAAAGATTGTTCTTTAAAGAGATCATGTGTTGCTTAGGTAATTAAAAGCTATTTCAAAACATTAAAATAATCTATTGGGTAAAAGCTCATTGGGATGAGTAACATTTACATAACAATAAAACAGATTTATCCCAGAACCTGCTTCAGCAGTTAGGCTCTTCCTTTGGAGGGTGACCTCTGGCATCCCCTTTCATTAGGAGAAATTCTAAAATGCATATTGGTAAAAATCAGTTCCCCAATCTTCCCTATTTTCTTTCTTAATTTTCCATTCCAAATATTTAAAATCTCTCAGTTTTCCTCCCTGTCCTCTTCTAGAGTTTTGCATCCTGCTTCATTAGGAAGGGTTTATTAATAGATTTACATCCACTAGCTTAGTTAATGGGCAACTTGCATATCTAGTGAACTCTGTAAGTAAATTTCTTCCCTATGGACTCAAAATCTATTGCAAAATTCAAAAAGTTTTCTTATGTTTATACTCTCAGTTTTTCTTGTATTTGCTAAAGCTGTTATATTAAATCTTGCTCCTACGGGATATAAGCCTTGCTATAGAGAGCTGGAGCCTCTGAGACTTGTGGGTATGTCTACATATACCCACAGAGAGGTTCAGTGAGGAGTCACGTGTATTCCACTATGGTCTTCATCTCAAAATCTTTTCCTCCACTCTTGGATTCAAGGTCTAGATTCTCTTTCTATTCATTTCCTGTGGTAAGAGCAGAAAGAGAGCTTTTTGTTACTCCTCTTTTTTTTTTTTTTTTAATAAAATGCAAGACAAAACCTCAACTTCCTCTGTTGTTCAGCTTTCTCTTTGATTCAAAATTTATAATAAATATCTGGAAGGAAAGAAGTCTTATTGAAAGTTTAATATGGTAAGATAAACCCATGAATCTAATTTTATTTTCTCCACAAAACCACCTGACAATACAGTAAAATGATTCTTTTTTAAAGGCAAAAATTCCCTAGGATAGGAACAAAAAAATGAGACGAAAAATAAAACAAAATTTTGGACATTGGAAAATACATAGACACTGTTACTGTCTGTATGATACAGAATTTGACTGGCCTTTTTCCTTGGCTTCTGGGAGGAAAATTCTAAAACCCCTGAAATTTAAGTGAATTATTGTCTTCATTATTCATGAGCCCCTGGGATAATAGCAGAGTTTTTGCTAATGTGGTGACTTATGACGGGCCCCTAGACAACTTCCAGTAGGAGTCTGTTCACCAGAAACATCAACTGTGTGGTTGTGGGGATGGGATTCTGAGCTAAACCTAACCTCCAGGGATAGATGGTAGAGACTGAGTTCAATCATGTGGACGGTGAGTTAGTTAGTCACCTCTAAGCTGTGAAATTCCAAACTCTGGACCTCAAAACTCATTGAAGACTGCTGTTTGATGAATACACCCATACGTCAGAAAGGTGATTTGCCCTGATTCCACATGGAGAAGTCACAGAAGCTCTGCATTTTATGTGCTTTATTGTGTCCCAAGCACCATAACGTAGTCCCGTTTTTTAGATTTAAAAAATACATTAATCAAATGACTGATAATATTGCTAAGAGTGGAGTCTGTCTTTCTAGACAGATTTTTTTTTCTGGCTTCCTTGACTATGCTCAGTAAGTATCTATTGATCTAATAAATAGGATTTAATTTTATTAAATATGTTTCATTAATAAGAATCCAAATTAACATTTCCTTCTTTATGTCAGAATACTAGATCTCCATAGATTATCTAGGAGATTGTATCATTAGTAAAGGATGATATATTCCACTGGGTGATATTTTGTTTTTCTGAAGCCAGATAAATGATCATCTCATTTTTGTCATTTGTTCTTTGAAAACAGATTTTAAATTCTCAAAAGATTATTTATTTCAATTCCTTTAGGACCAAAGGAAAGTTTATTTCCCTGCACTTATTAGAAGTGATATAAAAATATTTGGGAACATTAAGCAAGATTACTGAGAAATGATATATTGTGTAACAGGAAGAGCTCTTATGTTGTTTTTTGTATCCTTAGAACTAATTAAAAAACATTAAACCTTAGACAATAAATAGAAATATTTGTGACTAAAAAGAAGAACAGCCGCACCAATGTTGCCTATTTCTTGCCAGCTCACCTTAGTTTTCATTTATTTGCCCATAATGAAATGTCTTGGAAGAAAGACACTCAAGAAAATTCTTTATTCCTTAAAATAACAAAAGATCCATATGAACAACACCAGGATGACAAAATAAGTCATGCTAATAAATAACATATTTTCTTGTTTTTACTTAAAATAGTTAAAGAAAATATGTCTTTGTAAAACCCAAAGTGCAATACACTTTGAGAAAAGCTGTAATGTCACTATAAACAAATAACTTTAGCAATACATTGCTATTGGGTGGAATTTCCTTGTGAATAAGCAAAGGGAACTTTTCTCACTTGATGGGGCTCTGACAGCAATGATTACAGGCCAGGGAACTCACCTGCTGATCAGAAAGGTAATAGAAATTCTTCCAAGAAGACATGGAAACAACCAAAGATCTTGGAAATGTACAAGTTTCACCACTTGTGGCTCTTGCAGGTACTGTGATAAATGTGCAATAAAGAAAACCAAAAATATATGACACTTTTGGTTTGTAAAGGTTTCCTGCCCTGAGTGGCTCTCAAACAGGGGTTGGCAGAGCATCTAAGGTGACAGAGGTCCAATCTCTAAAAGTACAGGTTGCCTCCTGGTGAGACCCATTTGCACTCAAGGGAATAAGTGTTGCCATTAAACAAATTTCTCACCCCATCACTTCAGAAGCAAATATTTTGCTATTTGTATACTGCCAACAAGCAAGGTTTTGCAAACCTTTGTAGACTTTGGTGTTAGCCTTTTTTTTTTTTTTTTTGCCTTCTAGCCATTTAATTGCAAGTGGCTGTAATAGATTTTCCAAGTGAAAATAATAAATGCTTTGCTTTTTGTATAAAGATGAGTTTTGCATTTTGATGTATTTCTCACCAATCTAGGAATTATTCAGACTGAATCATCTTTAGCTCGCCTATTTGACTTATTTATGGTAAATATTTTGTATGTTTGCACTATGGATTTGACTAGGATGCGCAGACTCCTGAAGCATCCACTCTGCCTTCCAGATCACAGCTGTATACAACCATACAAACAATAACATGCAGTTAAGTTTCTGTGCCAAATATTATAGGAAATCAAAAGGTCACCAAAAACAACGGCCAAGTTAAGTCTGAGAAGGTTTTGTAAAATAGTTTGCATTTGAAATAGGGTTTAAATAATTATCTCAGTGTGAATAAAATGAATATTTATTAACCCGTGTGTCTTTTCTGTGCTACAGACTTTGTTTAGACTATTTCTGCTAATTTTCATTGATAATTTTCATGCTAATTTTCATGATATCCTAATGAGGCATCTTTGTCTCAATTTTAAAATCAGGAAACAAAAGCTTAGGTGAGATAACTATTAAGAATGTATATAAGTGATGGAAAAGTGCCAAAGCATAAAAAGAAGAATCCTAAGTCCATGAATGACCAAAGCGAGTAGGAAGACCCTGATAGCCTAGCCTTGTCAGACAGTTATGTGAGAGTAAAATAAACCACTGTATCATTTAAGTGCCATTGTTGTCTCTTTGATATAGAGCTAGGCTTCTTGCTAATATATAATTTTACTACTGTGTCTTCGTTTTCTTTTTTACCACCCATCTTATTAGGTCTCTAGTCACCTTTTTAGTAATCTATTAAGACCACATTGACTGCGTCCTTTTATCAAGTTGAAGAAGGACCTGAGCAATTTGACAATATGGTTTTTTTTTTTTTTCCATCAGACTTCTTGAACTTCAAGCAGTTGAAAAACACAGATTTTTGTTACCCTGTAGGTGCTCTGTAATTATGTGCAATGTGCACTGTAAACCATCAAGATCTTGGCTCATAAACCAGATTCCTTCATCTTTCTTGTGTAAGTATTAGCAGTGAGGAAAGTGGCAGCAGATGGCGTTCCCCTGGTAACTGTGTTTCTAACTCACCAGTTCCTGTCAGTACCTGCTTGAAGGTTTCAAACTTGTAGGCAGTTTAATACCTTTGACAGATTTACTGAAGAAACAGCTGAGAGAATCTCTGAGAGCAACAGCTTTCTAAAACTCTCAGCTTGCTGCCTCCAGTTCATTTGGAGGGCATTTGGTTGTATCAGAATTGTAATCACTTCTGATGCATCACAAACTGTGTATAACTAGCCCTTGTTCTCCACTGCTTCCCTTGTTTAGGGAATGCAGTGCTTAAAACAACAGAGATGAATTATCAGCTTAGTCAATACTTAAACTAAGTAGTTGTGTTCCGTGGTAAGCACAGAGGATAAGTGGGTGATGGTTTTTCTGTAATGTATTGTTTGTACTGATCATCTAGTAAGATAGTAATGACCACCTTGGAAAAGTGTGGAAGCATCCCGATTTGGAGAAGCATCCCATCTCTGGCAGGTTGGATTCTCTAGGAAGCAGATTCTGAGATGGTGTGCATGAGGTCCATTTAGGGAGTACTCTTGAAATCAACTGTATGTACAGGAAAGGAAGACAGAAGGATTGGGCAGAGGGAGAATTTGAACTGTGAACACTGAAAGCGTCATTCAAACCCACAGAGAAGGCAATGGCACCCCACTCCAGTACTCTGCTTGGAAAATCCCATGGACGGAGGAGCCTGGTTGGCTGCAGTCTATGGGGTGGCTAAGAGTCAGACATGACTGAGCGATTTCACTTTCACTTTTCACTTTCATGCATTGGAGAAGGAAATGGCAACCCACTCCAGTGTTCTTGCCTGGAGAACCCCAGGGACAGGGGAGCCTGGTGAGCTGCCATCTATGGGGTCACACAGAGTTGGACATGACTGAAGCAACTTAGCAGCAGCAGCATTCAAACCCACAGAGATGTCTGCATCCAGAATACCTGTATAGCTGACCTGTATTGTGGACAGGGGGCTGGACGTTCAGTTCCTGTATGAACCAGTCATTGTATGAAGGCTGCCCCAGAAAGTGGCAATGACATGAGAGAGGCAGATTTCTTTAGTCACAGAAAATTTCCAAGGAAATTGTTAGCTTTCAGCTGTCAGGTGACAACCTTCACAAGAACTTTGGGGATAAGAAATAAGAAACTCTGAAGGAGAACTTTGGATGACTCATCATAGGATATACTCTGTGGTATATTCTAAGCACCTCCACAGTGACTCCAAACAATATATTCTTCTCTTAGTTTCAGGCCCTTCTTCTTATCCTTCTAGAGATGATGATTTCATCTTTGGAGTCAGCAAAAAATACCTTTTCACTATGGTACCAATGAGAAAATATCCCAATCAGGGAGTGCCATAGGTGACACTAGGTATTAAATAATCCCTTTGCTTTGATGTTCTTGTTGTTCAGTTGCTAAGTTGTGTCTGACTATTTGCAACCCCATGAACTGCAGCGTGCCAGAGCTTCCTTGTCCTTCACTATCTCCCTGAGTTTGCTCAAACTCATGTCCATTGAGTCAGTGATGCCATCCAAGCATCTCATCCTCTGTAACCTCCTGCACTTGCCCTCAATCTTCCCAGTGACAGCTTCGAGATCAGGGACCACTCAGAGCTCTTGTGTGGCAGAAGCTTTATTACCGTGAAAAAGAACATAGACATCAGAAGGGGGATGGAGAATGCCCCCCTCACTGGTCTTAGCAAGGGAACTATATACTTTTTCAGTTGGTTATTACAGTAAATCAAGACTGTCTCAAGGTTGTAAAGGTCTTATTAGACCCACTCCCACAACTTTCATTTTAAGATGACAGGGTTTTGGTACAGAGTTTAAGGAAAAACCTGTCCTTCACCAAGGAGAGTTGTTTTGTTGTGTAATCATTAACTCTGCGCTTAAAGAAAAAAAATTTTATGTGACTTAGGTGAAGGAATGTAGAAATAAAAAAATTTGTCTTTTTCTCTTTCTCAGAGCCCCAGACCTCTTTCCCTTCCTCCTGCTCCTCCACCACCACTGCCACCGCCACCTTCTCATCAACCCACCTAAGAACTGACTCCCTCACCAGCTTTAGGGTCTTTTCCAAAGAGTTGGCTCTCCACATCAGGTGGTCAAAGTATTGAAGCTTCAGCTTCAGCATCAGTCCTTCCAGTGAATATTCAGGGTTGATTTGCTTTAGGACTGACTGGTTCTTAAATATCACTAAAATGTGTTAGGCTATACTGGTGTCTCTGTTCTAGTTCGGTTCAGTTCAGTTCAGTCTCTCAGTCGTGTCTGACTCTTTGCGACCCCATGATGCAGCATGCCAGGTCTCCCTGTCCATCACCAACTCCCGGAGTTCACCCAAACTCACGTCCATCAAGTCGGTGATGCCATCCAGCCATCTCATCCTCTGTCCTCCCCTTCTCCTCTTGGCCCCAATCCCTCCCAGCATCAGAGTCTTTTCCAATGAGTCAACTCTTTGCATGAGGTGGCCAAAGTATTGGAGTTTCAGCTTTAGCATCAGTCCTTCCAAAGAACACCAGGGCTGATCTCCTTCAGAATGGACTGGTTGGATCTCACTGGTGTCCAAGGGACTCTCAAAAGTCTTCTCCAACACCACAGTTCAAAAGCATCAATTCTTCAGTGCTCAGCCTTCTTCACAGTCCAACTCTCACATCCATACATGACTACTGGAAAAACCATACCCTTGACTAGACAGACCTTTGTTGGCAAAGTAATATCTCTGCTTTTTAATATGCTGTCTAGGTTGGCATAACTTTCCTTCCAAGGAGTAAGCGTCTTTTAATTTCATGGCTGCAATCACCATCTGCAGTGATTTTGGAGCCCCAGAAAATAAAGTCTGACACAGTTTCCACTGTTTCCCCATCTATTTGCCATGAAGTGATGGGACCAGATGCCATGATCTTCGTTTTCTGAATGTTGAGCTTTAAGCAAACTTTTTCACTCTCCTCTTTCACTTTCCTCAAGAGGCTTTTCAGTTCCTCTTCACTTTCTGCCACAAGGGTGGTGTCATCTGCATATCTGAGGTTCTTGATATTTCTCCTGGCAATCTTGATTCCAGCTTGTGATTCTTCTAGCCCAGCATTTCTCATGATGTACTCTGCATATAAGTTAAATAAGCAGGGTGACAATATACAGCCTTGACGTACTCCTTTTCCTATTTGGAACCAGTCTGTTCCATGTCCAGTTCTAACTGTTGCTTCCTGACCTGCATATAGCTTTCTCAAGAGGCAGGTCAGGTGGTCTGGTATTCCCATCTCTTTCAGAATTTTTCACAGTTTATTGTGATCCACACAGTCGAAGGCTTTGACATAGTCAATAAAGCAGAAATAGATGTTTTGCTGGAACTCTTGCTTTTTTGATGATCTAGCAAATGTTGGCAATTTGATCTCTGGTTCCTCTGCCTTTTCTAAAACCAGCTTGAACATCTGGAAGTTCACAGTTCACGTATTGCTGAAGCCTGGCTTGCAGAATTTTGAGCATTACTTTACTAGCGTGTGAGATGAGTGCAATTGTGTGGTAGTTTGAGCATTCTTTGGCATTGCCTTTCTTTGGGATTGGAATGAAAACTGACCTTTTCCAGTCCTGTGGCCACTGCTGAGTTTTGCAAATTTGCTGGCATATTGAGTGCAGCACTTTCACAGCATCATCTTTCAGGATTTGAAACGGCTCAACTGGAATTCCATTACCTCCACTGGCTTTGTTCGTAGTGATTCTTTCTAAGGCCCACTTGACTTCACATTCCAGGATGTCTGACTCTATGTGAGTGATCACACCATCATGATTATCTTGGTCGTAAAGATCTTTTTCATACAGTTCTTCTGTGTATTCTTGCCACTTCTTCTTAATACCTTCTGCTTCTGTTAGGTCCCTACCATTTCTGTCCTTTATTGAGCCCATCTTTGCATGAAATGTTCCCTTGGTATCTCTAATTTTCTTGAAGAGATCTCTAGTCTTTCCCATTCTGTTGTTTTCCTCTATTTCTTTGTGCTACCTGGCAAATAGATGGGGAAACAGTGGAAATAGGGGTTGACTTTATTTTTCTGGGCTCCAAAATCACTACAGATGGTGATTGCAGCCATGAAATTAAAAGATGCTTACTTCTTGGATGGAAAGTTATGACCAACCTGGACAGCATATTGAAAAGCAGATATATTACTTTGTCAAGACAGGTCCATCTCGTCAAGGCTATTGTTTTTCCCGTGGTCATGTATGGATGTGAGAATTGGACTATAAAGAAAGCTGAGAGCTGAAGAATTGATGCTTTTGAACTGTGGTATTGGAGAAGACTCTTGAGAGTCCCTTGAACTGCAAGGAGATCCAACCAGTCCATCCTAAAGGAAGTCAGTCCTGGGTGTTCAGTGGAAGGACTGATGTTGAGCCTGAAACTCTAATCCTTTGGCCATCTCATGCGAAGAGTTGACTCACTGGAAAAGACTCTGATGCTGGGAGGGATTGGGGGCAGGAGGAGAAGGGGCTGACAGAGGATGAGATGGTTGATTGGCATCACCGACTCAATGGACATGGGTTTGTGTGGACTCCGGGAGTTGGTAATGGACAGGGAGGCCTGGCGTGCTGTGGTTCATGGAGTTGCAAAGTTCGGGCATGACTGAGCGACTGAACTGAACTGAACTGAACTGTAACTTCTCTTCCCTTAACTTGGTTATTCATTCTGTTATTCATATTTACATGTCACATATTCTTCCTTGTTGAACTGTTTTCCTCCTTTGAAACTGAATTTTTATGCAAGTTGTTATTGGCCTCTGGAGTATTTCAAATCCAGACCCTTAACACAAGGCTGGTGTCCACACAGTTTGATGCCTAAGAACACAACAGGCACCCAGCAGGAGCTTGTTGAACTTAATTGAATAGTAGGAAATTTCTTTCCTGAAATGTAAGTGCCCCAAATATATGTGTTTCTTTTGCTATTTCTCTAATCTGGAAATGCATGAATTTCACGAATTCAAAATGCATTTGAAAGTACCCCTTATGAGATGTCACAAAATGTCCTTTGTATTATCGAACTAAGGTAGACTATTATTAGTATTAACAATATTATTATTATCATGCTCTTTAATTTAAAGCAATAAGAATGGATGTTGACAGACCAAGGAAAAAAGATAAGTTACTGTGAAATTATTGACTGACATAGAATCAAATAGTAGGTCTGAGAAACAGGCTGAAACATGAGGCAGGTCTCAGAGAATCTCCAGGGAGCTCACAAGCAAGAATTAATCAATAATTTCAAAACAAATCATCATGGAAATACATGTATGCATTCTATTTAATTATAAGTTTTTTCTTTTATGCCTTCATTCAAAATTCAAATGCTAGATTTCATTGATCTAGTCTGGTCATGTGCCATGATATCTGTCTCCTAATTCTTTTCATGTCATTCATTCTTTGTTTCTCATCTCAATTAATTCCAATCATACTTATCTTCTTAGTTGTCCAAGTTAGAAATCTAGACATCCTGTAACATTTATATATGGTTTTTGCTACAGGTGTAAGTACATCTATTATAACATTTATATATCCTAATCTACTAAATTCTGTCCACCCTTCTACTTCTACCCTGACTCTGACCCTGAACACCCATAAGAGACTGCCAACTTTTTATAACATGGAATCTGCATTGTGTGGCCACAAAAAGTTTGTGACAAAAACAAAAAAATATCTTTCTTGTCCCCAGCCACTCAGGACTATTACATCATATTTTTAGCCGGAGCTTAATACTTATTCAGGGATATATATATAGTTTTCCGAATAATACATGCAAATATTTTAAAAATGTGGAATCATATTAAGACTGACAGTGATGACAGGAATTTGCTCTCCTCAATGTCACAATCCAACTACCTTGAAATAAACACTTTCAAACTTTATTTGCTATTTTTCTGACATTTTCCTTTGTACATGTTTAATGTGCTTTTACTAATATTTCTCAAGTAATTAATGTTAAACTTTATGTACTGACTTCCTATTATGTCATAATGGGTGCACTTTTCCCTGGTACTTCATCTCTCAAAATCCTCCTAATGTAGGTCTGCCCCACCTATAAAAATTCCTTTGAAATTCCTTTATCTCTGTCTGTTTTCCTGAGCCCTCTCTATTTTTGGCTTATTTACTTATTTATTGTTTAAACTCATTTCACTAGGAGATTTCCCATTGCATTTAGCTCTGTATGTTAAGAGTGACACTGCTGGTTAGGATGTTGGTTGGTTCATCCATATCATTTTTCATAAATATGCATTAAAATGCACCATTTGTTTTTCTGACTTACTTCACTCTGTATAATAGGCATTGCTGTAAGGCAGAAACCAGGACACTGTTAAGCAATTATCCTCCAATTAAAAAATGAACAAGCAAATTAAAAAAGAAGAGCAAAAAAAAAAAAAATGCTGGGTGGAAGTTGTTGTACCTGTGTTTACCTTGTTGATAGGATATGGAGTTATTTTTTTCAGAGCACCTTGGATTTCTCCTGGGATACCCATAGAACTCCACTGATAGTTCTAGCTGCTTGCCTTTCTGAGGCAGAAGCCATAACGGTCCTGCAGGTTTCACAGTTGAATATGCATATCTACATTTAATTTCCTTGTTTTCAATTGAGTACCCAGTTGTATTTTCTGCTGTGGCTAGTGTCCCTAATTCTAATAAATCCCCAGCAACATCTATTTCTTGCAAAAGTTGGAGAAATAATGGGTACATATTTCTGTATACTTTAGGGGAAATGATCTAGGAATCTAATAGCTAAAGATCTTGTGATTTTACACAAACTCTTCATTTCTTACTTCATATCTACCAACATCTTTTAAATTTTCTTTTATTATGCCTCAAGTTTTTGATCCTTTGGAAGCTTATTCTATTGAAAATTGCCTTTCTTGCTGTCAATGTCTTTTTCAAGAGTTATTTAACTTTTGACTTTTCAGTAATCCTTTCATTTTCTTTTTTTTTTTAATCCTTTCATTTTCAATTGAATAGTTAGAGCTGTATAATTCACATATGACTGAGCTATATGAAAAATGATTGGATCTCATCTAGCATAGATACCTTCTTGTTCACAGTATTCATTCAATTATTCAATCAATAAATGTTATGCTAGGTACTGTTTAGGTGCTTGGGATATAGTACTGAAAAGAGAGACAAAAATACCTTTCTGTAAGGAGCTAGCTTTCTAATAGGGGATTCCGATAGAAGTCTTTTTTTTTTTTTTAAGCAATATACTTTATTTTAGATAGTAATACAGTATGTATCACAATACAATATGCAATACATAATGGATATCTTTATTTTAGATAGCAATATTTACTCTTCTCCTGGACCTAGAAGTGGAATATTCCAATACAAGAGGACTCCTTGTAACTTTCCCCAGTTATATCCTCTTTTATCCCACAGTTAGTCAGTATTCTGATTTTAAGTTAGTGATTTCCCTGATTTTCCTTAGAGTTGTAAAAAACATTCAAAACGTCATTGTTTAGTTTTTGCCTTTTCCTGGAATTCACATATGAAATGATACTATATATACATTTTTGTTGGTTTGTTCTTTTATTTGATATTATATTTTCCAGATAGAGATAAATTGATTTTTGTAACTGTAGTACACTTATCTTCATTGAATTTTGTACTGTACAATTAATTCACTTTATTGTTAATGAATATCAGGTGGCTTCCATTTTTTGGTTTTGTTTTGATTTTTTTAGTATTACAAACAACTGTAGACGCATTTTTGCATATGTGTGCCATCTGCATGAATTTCTTTGGGACTTATATGTAACAGTAAAATTGCTGGGTCATAGGGTATGCACATATTCAAGTTTACTGGACAGCACCAAGCTTTTTTCTGGGTTTGAGAGTAAATGAAAATTCTTCTTGTTCTACAAACTGGCCAACACTTGATATGGTTCAGTTTTTGAAGTTTTGGTCCGTGTGATCAGTGGAAATGAAAACTCACTTTAGATTTTAATTGAATTATTCTAATTATCAATAAGATTGTGTATCTATCTATCTATCTATCTATATACCTTTTGTGGTTCATCTTTGAAATTCCTTTTAATTTTCTTGTGTGTTTAGAATGGACTGATTGCTTTTCCTTGTTGATCTGAAAGTCTTCCTAACATAATCAGGGTAGTAATATGTTAAATATTTTGCAAATCTATTTTCAAGTTTTCGTCTTAACTTTCCATTATCTTTATAATATTTGAAGAAACAAATTCTTAATTTTAATGCAGTAGAATTTATCTATTTTCCTTTACGATTTGGTTTTGTGTCTTATTTAAGAAGGCCTTCCTTCCTCCAGAATCATAAAGATAATGTTTATATGGCATGTCTAAAGTAGTATAATTTTGCCTGTTAACATGTAAGTATTTATTGACTTTTAATGGCACTTTGTGAATGTTGTGTGGTAGATGCCTACTTATTTATTTGCTAATTAACCCTTTATGGAAAGCCAATCTCTTCTTTTGACCTACACATATTCTTTTATATGTAGAAGAAATCAGAAAACAAAATTATAAGCCAGTCTCATTCATGAAAGTTGATGAGAATTCCAAACCCGGTTATTAACAAATGGAAGACAAGATATATAAAAATAATTGCTTTGTAGCCAGATATGTTCCTGCTGACCACTTTCTTTTTCATATTTCGGTCTATCTTTGATGATGTTTCTGTTTCCTCTGCACATCTTACTAGACCATGTATATCATCAATAAACATCACAGCCATAAATATTCTCTCTAGTTATAGTGCACAGCTAGGCCTTTACTATAACTCACGAAATTCAACAGCTTTATAACAGGGTTAGTTGTCTCTGTCTAGTCTTCATTGCATCCAATACAAATAAACTCACTTTAATATTCAGGAATTAATTGTCCTGGTTTTTAATTAGGTAAGCATTCAATATGTTTTAATCTCATAGATGTGTCTTGGCTACAGGTTATCTGAACTGCCAATTTATTACAAAGAAAGCTGCTCTTTGCCTTCTAGTACCTGCGCCCAGTACTTTCTCTGTTTATGCTTCACTCCTTTTAACATAATCATTAAAGCTTGCTTTACAAACCTCAACATGCTGACTTTCCTTTAGTTTGTTTGAAATGAATTGACTTCTGCAAAAATACATTTTAACCTCACAGAGCTCAATTTTTTACCTCTGAGTATTCCTAACGTGTTAAAACCTTTATCTTCAAAGCCCTCTGTACTCCTGGTGATTACTTTATATGGTGACTCAGAATCAATCTTAAAATCATCAGCACCCTTGTTTTAGATGCAGAGCATACTATTTTGAATCTATCTTGCAGTGAGTCAACCATACCCATCTCTTGCCCACTCACTGGCTGAATAAGCAATAATAGTTGTTACCTAAGAAATGAAGCTCCATGCATTTATTTCTTATGCTTTGCATACTTGAGAACAAGTAAGTAACATATATTTTTCTGCTCCAAGAGGAGCATCTTTAATTTTATGTGGCCATGTTTACCACACCAGTTAATTCAAGCTTCACAGAAAGAAAAATTCGATACATTACATTTCATCAGATGTTATCAGAAGA
Organism: Budorcas taxicolor; assembly: GCF_023091745.1. NCBI lineage: Eukaryota > Metazoa > Chordata > Mammalia > Artiodactyla > Bovidae > Budorcas > Budorcas taxicolor. The sequence continues at coordinate 9,328,356 of NC_068914.1, forward strand.
AACTAAAATGTGGTAAAAAAGTTTTAGAGTTTTAGAGAAATAATTTATTATTAACTTTATCATTTCCAAAGTATATGAAATTAGGCAGCTTAACATGCCTTAACCCAACTTTCCGTATCTATAAAATAAGATAATATTATGACTCAGGTCATAAATTATACTTTTTTCTAAGAGTTTTTGTCAACTTTAGTATATTTGTAAGTTTATATGCAGTTTATAATGTATCACATTTCTAAAGAATCACCTTGGGTTGGGATTTTAGAACTTTCAGTTTGGAAATTTAGAATTTGTATTTAACTTATAGATTAATATTTTTCCTTTTAAGGATAGGATTTATTTCTCTACTTATTCAAGACATTTAGTTTCTTCTCTGAATATTTTCTTCATCTCACATTTTATTTGAGTGGCCAGTCCCCTAAGGACATTGATAATCATAGGGGTAGCTCTCCCAAATGTTGGTTATTTCATTCTACTTTTTCCTCTTTTTTATGTCATCTAGTCTGTGAAAGGGTCTAGATGTGGAATAACTTTTCACCTTGCTTTTTGTCATCCCATCCATAATATTTCTTTCTCCTCACTCATAACTATTCTATTTGTGGTAATCTAAATTGGTTTACCTCTCACTCCCTCTTATTTATTTAACTCATTAGATGCTGGTTGATTCTCTTCAGTGGTATTCCTGTCCTAATTCTTGAGCTAGGAGCTTAATTACAAGAATTGTCTCAAATGCCTCTTTATCTCTATTTCCATGAGCTTTGTAACATGATTTTGCTGGTCCTCTCCAGGAACTGTGGAATTTATTTTCCCACACCTTGACCTTGGGCTAAACTTCCAACTTCTAACTTAGCTTGAATTGTAGAATGTGGTAGAAGTGACACTGAGTTTGTGCTGTGCCTAGACTTCAAGGAATCGTGCATGCCTCTACTCTTTCTCAGATCCCTTAAGCAACATAACTTGTCTGAGATCGACTGCTAAAATAAGAGACCATGAAATAAAGCCAAGTAAACCAGCTCAGTGGTCCCAGCTAAGGCCATGAACTTCTGATAGTACTCAGCCAAGAATGTCAAAGCCAGCCGCTATGTGGATAAACACCAGCTCAGACTAAGTAAATGCTTATCAACGTATGAAACTGAGACTTTGAGAGTTTTTTACTCAGTATTATTGTGACAATAAAAACAAATACTAATTGGTTTTGAGGAAGTAGAAATTTCAAAAAGTTATTTAGCACAATCACATAAGCAAAGTTTTATGTTTTGCTTTATTTGCTAATTGCTAATTGTCCAAGCCAATCTGGACAACTGCACTTTGTGTGTTTGTGTGTGTGTGTGTGTGTGTATGTGTATTGTTTATTTTTTAAAATTAGAAAATTTATTTTAATACAATTTTAAAGGTTTCTTTCCATTTATAGTTATTACAAAGTATTGGCTATATTCCCTGTGTTATGCAATACTTCCTGGAGCTTATCTTACACCTAATAGTTTTTATTTCCCACTTCTCCCATCCCAGGATTCCCTAGTAGCTCAGTTGGTAAAGAATCTGCCTGCAATGTAGGAGACCCTGGTTCAATTTCTAGATCAGGAAGATACCCTGGAGAAAGGGATAGGCTACACAGTCCAGTATTCTTGGGCTTCCCTGGTGTCTCAGCTGGTAAAAAATCTGCCGGCAGTGTGGGAGACCTGGGTTTGATCCCTGGGTTGGAAGATCCCCTGGAGAAGGGAAAGATAGCCACTCCAGTATTCTGGCCTGGAGAATTCCATGGACTGTATAATCCAAGGGGTGACAAAAAGTCAGACATGACTGAGTGACTTTCACTTTCGCTTTCTCCCATCCCTATATTGCCACTTCTCCCCACACTGATAGCCACTAGTTTGTTCTCTATATCTGAGTCTGCTTCCTTTTTGTTACATTCCTTAGTTGTATTTTTTAGGTTGCACAGACAAGTGGTATCATGCAAATATTGGTCTTTCTCTGTCTGACTTATTTCACAGCATAATGCCCTTCAGGTTCATTCATGTTGCTGCAAATGGAAACATTTTGTTCTTTTTTATGGAAGATAGTATCCCATTGTGTGTGTGTGTGTGTGTGTGTGTGTGTGTGTGTGTGTGTGTGTGTGTATCACATCTTCATTGTCCATTCATCTGTTGATGGACACTTAGGTTGCTTCCTTATCTTGGCAATTGTAAATAATACTGTTGTGAACATGGGAGTGCATGTATCTTTCCGAATTGTTGTTTTTGATATATACCCAGTAGTAGAATCTTTGAGTCATTTGATAGTTCTATTTTTTTTTTGTTTTTTGAGAAATGTCCATACTGTTTTGCATAGTAGCTGTATCAATTTACATCCCCACTGACAGTATAAGGTTCTATTTTCTCCACATCGTCACCATTTGTTACTTGTGTTCTTTTTGATGATAGGCATCTTGACAAGTAAGGTAATATGTCATTGTGGTTTTGATTTACATTTCCCTGATGATTAGCAATGTTGAGTACCTTTTCATGTGCCTGTTAGTCATCTGTATGCCCTTTTTGGAAAAATATCTATTCAGTTCTATCGCACATTTCTAATCTGGTTGTTTTGTTGTTGTTGAGTTGTATGAACTGTTGTATGAATCCCTTACTGGTCATATCATTTGTAAATATTTTCTCCTATTTAGTACGTTGTCTTTTTATTTTGTCAGTGGTTTCCTTTGCTGTGCAAAATCTTTTAATTATTCTGAACGACTGCATTTCAGAATTCTTTAGTCATTTTCTAAGTCACAGATATATACCCTACCTCAAAATTGAAAAAAGTGAAATTAAATTTTGCATTTGATATTGGGAAATAAGAGAATGTCACAAAAATGCTGTTAGGATGCTTGATGTAACTGGAATGTGTATATGTGCTTTTCTGAAACCTTATTTCAACTTCTTTGTGAAACTTATCCCTATACCTGTTGAACTGTACTTACTTTCTTAGCCAGTCCCACACACTGGGAATGAAAGTACTGAGTGATCTCTACAGACAAGCCCAGAAAAGATGCAAACTGAGTCAGAGAAGTAACCTCTACAATTTTTATAATTTTCAGTTATTTTAGCAGTATGTAATCAGTTTCAGAGATCAATTGCTAAATATTCTTTTTAAGGTTTGCATCTGAGCAATCAAGGTGGAGATCCTAAAACACTCATAATTGTGTGCGTGCATGCATACATGTGTGAAGTTGCTTCAGTTGTGTCCGACTCTTTGTAACTCTGTGGACTGTAGCCCGCCAGGGTCCTCTGTCCATGGGATTCTCCAGGCAAGAATACTGGAGTTGGTTGCCATGCCCTCCTGCAGGGGATCTTCCTGACCCACGAATCTAGCCTGCATCTCTTAACATTGGCAGATGGTTTCTTTACCACTAGCCACCACCTGGAAAGCCCAAAACACTCACAGGTACTCACACACAAATGAAAAATGTTAAAATATCTTCAAAATACTTTAATACTTTGACTTATGGTAATGAAATACATTGGGCTTCCCTGGTGGCTCAGGCAGTAAAGAATCTGCCTGCAATGCAGGAGACCATTAGAAGTAAAATTTGGCCTGTTTGAAATCTTTTGACTCTGCTACTTGACATGAAGGATGTAAAATGGCTCTGGCATCATAGCACATGCCTGATGCATGCACACATATGAGCTAGGAAGGTGTTTTCCTGTCACAGTCACTGTGCTGAGTTGAGCCACATAATCTTGAGATATTTTTCACTGAGTTTCTATAGAGTAACAGTGGTGTGAATATGCTTCCTTTTTCAGTAATGGCAAATAGAATTAAAAAGTGAATGAATGTTATCCATTTAAAAACAACCTACTAGTATCATAGAAATAAAGAGCAGGAGGTTTAACCCTACAGAAATGTTAAAACATCAATTTTTCTGCTATTTGGTCTTGTGTTGTTAGGGCAAATTACTAAGTACCTTAGGAAATTGCTTTTTTCATGTGAAATGGAGGTAACTTAGTGTTTTGACTATGCTCCTGTTTCTGCTTGAGCATTTAACTCCCGATCACATCACAGCACCTTGGAAAATTGATGCTTAGTCAATTCCTTTCCACTATTTAAAAAAATCCCAAATCTCTTCTGTATCATATTAGACACACTTTTATTCTCTTCCTAGCAAGGTAATTTTTCACCAAGTGTTTATTAATTTCTGTCTAACTTTGCTCAAATGTTGATGATTGGTTTCAGTTTTGATTCTAACATAGCTCAGTTCAGTCGCTCAGTCATGTCACACTCTTTGCGACACCATGAACTGAGGCACTCCACGCCTTCCTGTCCATCACCAACTCCCAGAGTCCACCCAAACCCATGTCCATCCAGTCGGTGATGCCATCCAACCATCTCATCCTCTGTCATCTCCTTCTCCTCCTGCCCTCAATCTTTCCCAGCATTGGGGTCTTTTCAAATGAGTCAGCTCTTCACATCAGGTGGCCAAAGTATTGGAGTTTCAGCTTCAACATCATATACACTGTCCAATTAAACTTTCAGCCATTGATACTAGCAAATACATTATTCATTTTTGAAAAATTCTTTTCATCACACTCTAAAATCTCATTTTCAGTAGATCTTTTTAAATAAAATATTTGAAAAATTTGGAAGAGAGAGACTATCCCTTGGTCCTATTATAAATAGTAATCAGTATTAACACAGAACAGAATATATTAATAATGCATATTTACTAGTAGAATTAATTGAGTCTCAGAATATTCTTTAAAATCTCATTAAAGAGGATAAAGATAGTCTGAATAGTTTTTAATATATTATAAAATAAAATTTGTCATTAAATCTTAAAAAAATAGCCTCCACGCCCACACAGTATCAGGGTAAATTCTACTATACACTTAAAAAATAGATAATACCAACTCAAAAAATATTCCAATGAATGTATAAAGAAGATGTGGTATATAGCTATATCTAACCTACACACATGCACACATATGCACACACTGAAATACTACTTAGTCATAAATAGGATGAAGTCTTTCCCTTTGCAACAGCATGGATGGATCTGGAGGGTATTATGCTAAGTGAAATAAGTCATATGTCGCAGGACAAATAGCATATGTGATTTCACTCATATGTAGAATAAAGCAAACAAGGAAACAAAAACAAAATAAATAAACAAACAAACCAAACCAAAAACATATTACAGAGAAGAGTATTGTGTTTATTGGAGGGTGGTAAGTCACTTCAGGCATGTCCGACTCTGTGTGACCCCATAGACGGAAGCCCACCAGGGTCTCCCCGTCCCTGGGATTCTCCAGGCAAGAACACTGGAGTGGGTTGCCATTTCCTTCTCCAATGCATGAAAGTGAAAAGTGAAAGTGAAGTTGCTCAGTCGTGCCCAACTCTTAGCGACCCCACGGACTGCAGCCTACCAGGCTTCTCCGTCCATGGGATTTTCCAGGCAAGAGTACTGGGGTGGGGTGTCATCACTTTCTCTGAAGGGATGGGGGAGGGCAAAATGGCTAAAGGGGATTTACTACATGTGACAAATGGAAACTAAATTTTTGTTGGGGAGCAGACTGAGGGGTATACAGTAGAAATACAAAGTTGTACATATAAAACTGATATATTACAAACCAATATTACCTCAATTAAAAAATAAATCAGTTTTTCCAAAGGTGAATTTGTTTCATACTTTACTTGCAAAACAAACACAATCTTAAAGTAGATCATGGATGAAAATATAACATGTAAAATAATAAATCCCCTCGAAGAAAACATAGAAAAAACCTGTGTTGAAATGTTCATTAAAGGATTTTTAGAAATCAAAGCATGATCCATAAAAGAAAATTCTGATTTATTGGACTCTATAAAACTTTTTAAAAATTTGCTCTTTGAAAGACACTGTTATATAAATGAAAAGACAACCTATGGAATGAAAAAAATGTTTGCAAATCGCTTATCTGTTGAATTACTTGTACTGAGAAATATCCCTGAACTGAATGTACAAAACCAACAGCACAATAAAGAATATTCACAACTGTTGAACAGACATTTACAATATATATATCTGGCAAATAAGCACATGAAAAGATAGTCAATATCATTAGTCACTAGTATAATGCAAATTAAAACCACAGTGAGATTCCACTACACACAGAATGTTTTAGAATTTTACAACAGGCAGTATCAAATGTCTATAAGGATCAGGAGCAGCTCTCATGCACTGCTGATGGGAATTTGAAATGTGACACGCTTTGAAAGACAATTTTGTGGGTTTTCTTTTAAGCTAATACTTTAAGAAACATCACATTTATCTTTTAAAGATCACGGTTATTATATGACAAAATCTTTTGCATAGGTATTGATTCACTGAATTTTTAAATTTATGTTTATACAGATTTATTTCAGTTCAGTTCAGTCACTCAGTCGTGTCTGACTCTTTGTGATCCTATGAATCGCAGCACACCAGGCCTCCCTGTCCATCACCATCCCCTGGAGTTCACTCAAACTCACGTCCATCAAGTCAGTGATGCCATCCAGCCATCTCATCTTCTGTCATCCCCTTTTCCTCCTGTCCCCAATCCCTCCCAGCATCAGAGTCTTTTCCAATGAGTCAACTCTTCACATGAGGTGGCCAAAGTACTGGAGTTTCAGCTTTAGCATCATTCCTTCCAAAGAACACCCAGGGCTGATCTCCTTTAGAATGGACTGGTTGGATCTCCTTGCAGTCCAAGATTTATTTATGATCATCGCAAACTGGAAACAGCCTTATGGTGAATAGAATGATAATTGCCTAAAGATATCTACATTCTAATCCCTGCAGTCAATGAATACTGTAGTTTACATGGCAAAGGGGTATTAAGGTTTCAGATGAAATTAAGTTTGCTAATCCACCAACTTTAAAGTCAGAAAATTATCCTGGATTATCCAAGTGGGCTGACAGTATGGACAAGGGTCCATAAAAACAGAAGAGAAGCTGGAAGTCAGAACCAGAGAGCAAATGTGAGATGGATTCAGCTTGATTTTGTTGACTTCAAAAAAGGAAGAAGAGGGGCACGGCCAATGGAGGTAGCTTTTATAAATGGAAAGGACAAGAAAACGGATTTTCTCCTAGAGACTCCAGAGAGAACTGCAGCAATGCTAACGATTTTAGCTCAGTAAGACCCATTTTGGGTTTCTGACACCTGTTAAAAGATTTCTGCTATTTGGAGTCATTAGGTTAGTGATAACTTATTACTGCAGAATTAGAGAACTTGTAAATAGAGGCTTTCCTGGTGGCTCAGTGGTAAAGAATGCAGGAGATGCCAGTTCAACCCCTGACCCTGGAAGATCACACATGAAGCAGAGCAACCAAGCCTGTGCACCACAGCTCCTGAGCCACTGCTCTAGAGCACTCAAGCCACAACTACAGAAGCCGCTGAGCTCTAGAGCCCGTGCTCCACAATAAGAGAAGCCACTGCAATGAGAAGCCCGAACACTACAACGAGAGTAGCCCCCGCTCGCCACAACTAGAGAAAGCCTGCATGCAGCAGCAAAGACCCAGTGTAGCCAAAACTAAAATAAATAAATAAAAAATTTAAAGGGAAGCTTGTAAATATTCAGATGTCCATCTAAGTAAGATGGGTTAAAAAAACTGTGGTACATCTATAAAGTAGACTACTTTTTAACAGTAAAAAAGAAAAGTTTACTTATTCATGAACACCATAGTTGAAGCATAAAGGCCTTTTACTAAGTTACAGCCCCCAGATCCCAGTGGCATTTCTCTTCAGGTGAAATGAACATGAAGGGGATGGAAAGAGATAAGTGGTTGCCAGAGCCTGAAGTTGCAGGAATGTGTTGACTACAAAAGGCCATGATATATGACATATGCATTTGTAAAAACCCACAAAACTTTTATCACAAAGAAGAAATTTTAACGGAAAAAAATTTTAAAAAAGGGAGGAGGAGAATCCACAAAAGAAATATGTACCTTTCAATTTAATAAAAAAATACAAAAGCAAATGGAAAAAATCACTTACATTCATACCACAGAGAGAAGCATAATCAACTGGTAGTGTATATATTCCCAGAATTTTTCTTTTCATATAGATAAATAGAGATAGAGATTACTTGTAAATTCATCAGTACAGCCCAAGTAAATTTTAGTATCATTTCAAAATCATTTGTGGTTTTTAATGCCTCAATTGTGCCTTTTCTGTGAAGTTTAAAGAACTGTCAAGTTCTCAAGCTATTTGTTATGACCATGTAAACTGGTGGCATTGATGCTGTGTCTGTGAATGCTGACTGGGGAAGAACCTGCTTTTCTTCTTCTGTGGTTGTTTGCAGTGTTTGGCTCCTAGTGGCTGCATTACTGAGAGTTTCTGGTTTTTGCTGGCTGTCAGCTGGACCCCCAGTTTCTAGAGGTCCCCTGAAGTTCCTTGCCAGGTAGGGTTTCCTGCCATGTATACCCGCCTCCTTTCTGCCAGCCACAGAGAAAAAGAAAGATTCCGGTAAAGCATCTACCTGCAATGCAGGAGACCTGGGTTCAATCCCTGGGTTGGGAAGATCTCCTGGAGAAGGCAATGGCACCCCACTCCAGTACTCTTGCCTGGAAAATCCCATGGATGGAGGAGCCTGGTAGGCTACAGTCCATGGGGTTGCAAAGAGTTGGACACGACTGAGAGACTTCACTTTCACTTTCCAACCAGACAGGTGCTTCAGTTTTCTGTAATACAATCACATATATCTTGTCATCTTTACAAGTGGCAGATCCAACCAACACTTAATGGGAGAGGAACACACAAGGGTATGAATACCAGGTGAGGACGATGGGGGGCATCACAGATGTGTTCATCAAGAATCAGCTGATAAAGGCCTCTGGTGGCATCTCATGTCCTATTCCTAACAGTGTTAGTGTTCTCTCCAAAGACCTTGAAAGGATCCTTGTATTATTAGTGCCAACTTTCCATTTCTAATTTATAGTATAGTTGTGGGAAATAGTCTCCTTTTACTTCTTAGGGAAACTGCTTTTCACTTGCATCAAATAGGTGAGTGTTCTCATTCACAACTTATTTTTCCTTCAGGTAGAAAAGACAAAATTTCCAATGTGTGTGTGGTGCCCAGACCTGTAGCTGATGAAAAGTTCCATATTTCATGATCCTTTTGTTTATTTCAGCAGGACTCTGGAAGGCAAGTGATGTTTCCAAATCACAATATTTATTCTGAATTTGCAGGTGTCTTTTAGAAGTCTTATTCGAGAAATTGAAGGGGACAATTCTATCATAAATATCATGAGTCAACTAGGATATCTGCATCCAATAGTCTGAAAATCTGTTAAGCAGAGGTTAACATCTGGCCCACAATCCCTTCCTAATAAGGACAGCATGAATATTTGTGTTTGGTTGCACTTAAGACATATCCCAAATTAAAAATACGTACATATTTTTCATATCTGTATCTTTATTTATATCGATCTCTGTGTGTGTTGTATCTATGTATATGACAGTAAATAGGACATTTAAGCACTTCTTTCATGCTCTCTCAGTGTTCTTTTGTGGCTAGATTTGAGATTTTTGCACGGGCAGAACACCTGATGGTAGGAAGAGGGCACGTCTGTCTTCCTCAGTGAGTCCCATTGCCTGTGACCTGGGAGAGTCTCTCAGCAGGACACATTCTCAGGGCTAACCCTGAATATGCAGCAGACAGAACTATGTACGTGTGTGCATGAGGGGTGGTCAGCAAGTACATGGGGTCTGCCAACAGTATTTCTTCTCACGGAAGTTGCAAGAAAGCTGTTAGATGAATATACAAATGATTGTTTCTAGCAACATCTACCTGCATAATGTAAGATAGGAGATGAAGGCAGATGTGTTTATTCCCATTTTTTGTATACCTATTAAAATTTCCTTGACACATAGTGTCCAGAAACCAGTCTCGGTTTTCATTTACACTTTGTTTACAAATAAAATATATACAGCTCATACAATGCTGATTACATTTTCAATGCCAGATAATGAGATCATGATGTGTGTTCAATTTATCTCATCATTGTATTTCCACTGGGGTTATTGGAGGTTTTAATTTTTTGTTGTTGTTGTTATAATGAGTATTTCAGTATTTCTGTGGAGTTTGGAAAGATTTAGTTTCTCTCTCATTTATCTATTTTTTTCCATTTTTCTGCCTTATCAGAAAGTTGGCATAGTTCATGATAATAGCTACTTAGGAGGATTGTCTCAAGCAAAGCTTTTAATTTACTTTGCCATAAGAAAGGTAAGGTTTATCCCTAGATTAAAGTGTTGTTGCTTTTCTTGAAATAAATACAGTTTTTCAGTGAGTTACCATAAATTTGCACACAAAATACGCTATGAATTATGAATAAACATCACAATTGATATTAAGCATATCTTGATTAGATATTAATGTGCATGTATAATTATATATATACTAAATATACATCTAAATGCGTATGTGCATGTGTATATACACATGCTCAATTACAGACATTCATTTCTAAGTTACTACTATTTATGCCTTCTCCTCTGGTCAGCCTTTCCTTTATGTGTACCGATGGGGAGAGAGGAAACCAAAGCAAAAAAATTATTGATCTGTTTATTTATGTGAGATCTGAAGCCCTCAGATTGAAGTATTCCTCTTGCATTGTCATCAGCTTAGATTTAGTTCACAATATTGGTTTTATTGTGTTTATTGGTTTTATTGGAATTTCAAAGAAATACTAATTTTGATGGAGAATACCTATAGTGTATTTACAGCACTGTCTCCTTATCTCATGCGCCAAAGCTCTCTCTATGGCTCATCACTGAATCCAGCCTATGTCCCTTGGGTGTGTGTGTGCTCAGTTGCTCAGCCGTGTCTGACTCTTACAACCACATGCGCTGTTGCCTGCCAGGCTCCTCTGTTCATGGAATTTCTCAGGCAAGAATACTGGAGTAGGTTACTATTTCCTCCTTCGGTGAATCTTTCAATCCAGGAGTTAAGCCCTCATCTCTTGTGTCTGCTGCCTTGGCAGACAGAGGCTTTTACTACTGTGCTACCTAACCAAATTGAAGTTCACTTCTTCATCTTTTTAATGACCTTCTCTCTCAGGCCTTACTCTGTACAATTACTAAAAAAAACCCCTCAAGAGTCCCTTGGACTGCAAGGAGATCAAACCAGTCAATTCTAAAAGAAATCAATCCTGAATATTCATTGGAAGGACTGACGCTGAAGCTGAAGCGCCAATACTTTGGCCACCTGATGTGAAGTGCTGACTCAGTAGAAAAGACCCTGATGCTGGGAAAGATTGAAGGCAGGAGGAGAAGGGGATGATAGAGGACTTGGTGGTTGGATGGCATCACTGACTCTATGGACATGAGTTTGAGCAAGCTCTGGGAGGTGGTGAAGGACAGGGAAGACTTGAGTGCTACATTCCATGGGATCGCAAAGTTGGACACAACTGAGCAACTGAACATCAATGACAACAATTATTAAAAACATTTCTGAATGAAAATGATGCAAACTAGGAACTTTGTCTTCTCGGAATGAATTCATATGCCTTCTCCTAGAATGAGTAGAATTGGTGGCATTGCAAAATAATCAGTTAATTTCTATCAGAAGTCTCTGCTGGGTAAAATTCTCTTTAGCTTTCCAAGACCCTTGGCAAGGACCTTACTCTTCTCTACTTGTGCTGCTTGAACGATGTCCACATTCCTTCTGGATGCATTAAACATGGTCAGAAAATGTGCTTTGGGATAAGTAAGATTTCTTTGGTAACTTCTTCTTTGTGAAGAACTAGACACGAGTTTCAGAAATGAAATGGCTTCTCAAGCCTATGACTAGTTCTGAAATACTTGGTGTTGTGTATTTGTTTTGTGGCTACATATCTCTTGCCTTTCAAATGTACTACTTTTTACAGTGATTTTTATATGTTAAATAAAATGGGACTATAACATTGAATTTTACCATGTGTAGAGTGTTATATGTCTCTAGTTATACCATATATAATTTATCGGGTCTTAGACAAGTTAATTAAAATCTTAAAGCCTTGGCTTCTTTGTGAATAAAATAAGAGATAATTGCAGAAACTTCCTTAAAGTGTTTGAGGATTTAATTATATGTGAGGCACATGTACACTGTCTGGTGCATGCTAAACACCTAATAAATATTATTTATTGCTTGTTTTTTTTTGTGAAAAGGGGCTTAAAGCACTTGTTTATACATAATTTCATTTAAGTCACAAAAACTCTATGATATTGAAAATACCTTTCAAATTTTACATACGAAATAACTGAACACCAGAGATACTAAGTGACTTAAGTCTCCACAGGAGGAGTGGAGAAGCTTGGATGTGATACAGGACCACTTGACTCCAATACTGCATGCTCCACATTTTAGCATAGCTACCAGAAGACTTCCCTGGTGGCTCAGAGGGTAAAGCGTCTGCCTGCAATGAAGGAGCCCTGGGTTCAATCCCTGGGTCCAGAAGATCCCCTGGAGAAGGAAATGGCAACCCACTCCGGTATTCTTGCCTGGAGAATCCCATGGATGGAGGAGCATGGTGCGCTACAGTCCACAGGGTAGCAAAGAGTTGGACATGACTGAGCGAATTGCATTACGTTACATTACCAGAAGGCTTAGGAAAGGAGGTTTACCCTGTAAGGAGATGCTGCCAGTCCATCAGCTACATTTCTCAGCATTGTTTTCAAAACACTGAAACCTAAACCCTTTAACAATATGGTATCGCTTCCACTCTACCACATTCATCTAAGGACCATTATTTGTCTAGTGGGTTATTGCCCTGGCTTCCTGACTTGTCACTTTGATTGTGTCTTTGCCAGCTATCACCCCAACACACAGAGTGTATCATCAACACCTTAGACCACATGATGTTTAATCTTCAATGAGATCCCATCACTCATGTGCTCCAAATATTTCACTGGCATTACATGTGCTTCATTTGCCATGATTTTATAAAAGTTAAATGATATAAGTAGGTACATGATTAAGTGCATGTAAGTATCATAAAATGATATTTAGCATTACATATATTGCTATATATACACATATAAAACATATATGTAAAAATATATAAAGCTAAACACCATTTTCATTGGAGAAGGAAATGGCAACCCACTCCAGTGTTCTTGCCTGGAGAATCCCAGGGAGGGGGAAGCCTGGTGGGCTGCTATCTATGGGGTTGCACAAAGTCAGACACAACTGAAGCGACTTAGCAGCAGCAGCAGCAGCAGCAAACACCATTTTAGGAATATATATATGTGTGTATACACACATGCACACACACACACACACACACATACGTGTATACAGTTGACCCTTGAACAACATAGGTTTGAATTGAGTCCAGTCATCCACAAATTTGTTTTAATAGTAAATATTGAGAACTGCACAATATGGTTGTGTGAATCTGTGGATTAGAACCTTGGATACAGAAAGCTAGATATAAAATGTTCAACTCTGGAGGGTAGGTGATCTTAACTCTCATGTCAACTATCAGTTGAAAGTTCAACAGTGCAAAGGTCAACTGTCAGTTCAGTTCAGTCACACAGTCATATCTGACTCTTTGCGACCCCATGGAGTGCAGCACGCCAGGCTTCCCTGTCCATCACCAACTCCCGGAGTTCACTCAAACTCACATCCATTGAGTCGGTGTTGCCATCCAGCCATCTCATCCTCTGCTGTCCCCGTTCCTTCCTGCCCCCAACCCCTCCCAGCATCAGAGTCTTTTCCAATGAGTCAACTCTTAGCATGAGGTGGCCAAAGTACTGGACTTTCAGCTTTAGCATCATTCCTTCCAAAGAACCCCCAGGGCTGAGCTCCTTCAGAATGGACTGGTTGGATCTCCTTGCAGTCCAAGGGACTCTCAAGAGTCTTCTCCAACACCACAGTTCAAAAGCATCAATTCTTCAGCGCTCAGCTTTCTTCACAGTCCAGCTCTCACATCCATACATGACCACTGGAAAAACAGCTGAAACAAAAAAGACTAAAGATCTTATGGTTCCTGAACCAAAGTTGTTTCTACTTTCCAAGTCATTTCTTTACAAGAGTTATTTTTTACGTTCCTTGGAAGTTGAACTTCAAATGTATGTTTCTAAAATAGGAATAAAATCTGTTTTGTTTTTATTTTGCTCAGGATCTAATGTTCCAACAGCCAGTTGATACGTAGGGAGATCTATCTTTTATTCCAGATTCAGTCATTTTTCTCTGTTTGATTCTGAGTAAATTGGCTTCCCTGGTGGCTCAGAGGGTAAAGCGTCTGCCGGCAATGCAGGAGACCAGGGTTCGATCCCTGAGTCAGGAAGATCCCTTGGAGAAGGAAATGGCAACCCACTCCAGTACTCTTTCCTGGAAAATCCCATGGAAGGAGGAGCCTGGTGGGGAACAGTCCACAGGGTCACACAGAGTCAAACATGACTCAGTGACTTCACTTTAACTTTCTCCATGCCTCAATTTCTTCAACTGAGAAGAGCCTATATTATAATTATTTCCAAGTTGAAATATTCTGTGAATAGCAATAAGGTTTAGCAGATCCTTAGAACTGTGCATATCCAATTAAACTTCTCAGTTAAAACTCAGCAGTGGCCACAGGACTGGAAAAGGTGTTTTCATTCCAATCCCAAAGAAAGGCAATCCCAAAGAATGTTCAAACTACCACACAACTGCGCTCATCAAACACACTAGCAAACTAATGCTCAAAATCCTCCAAGCCAAGCTTCAATAGTTTGTGAACCATGAAATTCCAGATGTTCAAGCTGGATTTAGAAAAGGCAGGGGAACCAGGAATCAAATTGCCAACATCCACTGGATCATCAAAAAAGCAAGAGAGTTCTTGAAAAACATCTACTTCTGCTTTATTGCCTATGCCAAAGCCTTTGACTGTGTGGATCACTGCAAACTGTGGAAAATTCTTCAGGAGATGGGAATACTGGACCACCTTACCTGCCTCCTGAGAAATCTGTATGCAGGTCAAGAAGCAACAGTTAGAGCTGGACATGGAACAACAGACTGGTTCCAAATAGGAAAAGGAGTACATCAAGCCTGTGTATTGTCACCTTGCTTATTTAACTTAAATGCAGAGAACATCATGAGAAATGCCAGGCTAGATGAAGTACAAGCTGGAATCAACATTTCTGGGAGAAATATCAATAACCTCAGATATGTAGATGATAGCAGCCTTATGGCAGAAAACGAAGAAGAACTAAAGAGCCTCTTGATGAAAGTGAAAGAGGAGAGTGAAAAAGTCAGCTTAAAACTCAACATTCAGAAAACTAAGATCATGGCATTCAATCCCATCACTTCATGGCAAATAGATGGGGAAACAATGGAAACAGTGAAATACTTTATTGTCTTGGGCTCCAAAAATCACTGAAGATGGTGAGTGCAGCCATGAAATTAAAAGATGCTTATTCCTTGGAAGAAAAGCTATGACCAACCTAGACAGCATATTAAAAAGCAGAGACATTACTTTGCCAACAAAAGTCTGTCTAGTCAAGGCTATGGTTTTTCCAGTAGTCATGTATGGATGTGAGTGTTGGACTATAAAGAAAGTTGAGCTCCAAAGAATTGATGCTTTTGAATATGGTGTAGGAGAAGACTCTTGAGAGTCTCTTGGACAGCAAGCAGATCAAACCAGTCCATCCTAAAGGAAATCAGTCCTGAATATTGATTGGAAAGACTGATGTTGAAGCTGAAACTCCAATACTTTGACCACCTGATGGGAAGAACTGACTCCCTGGAAATGACCCTCAATCTGGGAAAGATTGAAGATGGGAGGAGAAGGGGATGACAGAGGATTTGATGGTTGAATAGCATCACCTACTCGATGGACTTGAGTATGAGTAAGCTCTAGGACTTGGTGATGTACAGGGAAACCTGGCGTACTGCAGTCCATAGGGTTGCAGAGTCAGACACTACTGAGCGACTGAACTGTACTGAACTTATGAGCATAAATGAGAGCTTTCCATTTACTCTTAGAGAAAATGGCTGGTCCATGATGAAAGAACAAAGCTGTTTACATTTACTGTAAAGGACTTTGAAAACTTATATTCCACAAATTCTTACTACTTTACAAATATATTCTAGGTATTGTTTTATCATCTGGACTATACATCATATTGGACTCAAAGTCAGAACATTCCTGCTCCCTATCAATGGGACATACTTTTGGTTATTGGCTGCTTTATTTTTACCACTGACAACTCTAAATAAAGTCTGCTTTACCTTTTAATTTGCATGGACTGACAGAAGAGTCAAGGTTGCTTGGTCTAAATGTCTAAATATTTCTCATGGTCTATTGGTTTCTTCCAAAAATCCTATTTAAAGGTTGAATTATTTAAACTCACACTCATTTCCAAATTAAACACTTTAATATGGAACATGTGACAAATTATGGTTTAATTCCTGCTCTTCTCTCCAACATTTTCTACCATCACTCATCTTGATGAACCTGACACTTGGTCAGGAACCCAGAATTCAAAACGTGGGGTTTTTTTTCCACTTTCATTACCTGGCAGATCAATCATTTTGTCTGCAAAGCCCATTAAGCCTCCTCACTTTCTTGTTCCCCTACCCTAACTTATTTTAGTATTTTGTAACTATATATCTGAGTGATTTTTGTATGTTTTACTCTTCCTTATTTTTTAGGTTAATCAAAATTAATTTGTTTCTTAAATTTCTATTGGAGTATAATTGATTTCCAGTGCTGTGCTATACCCTTCCTTGTTATAGGTTCCATTAGGTCAGGTAACATATTTATGTTATTGCTCATCACTTTATACTCACCATACTTTATACTCTCTCAAGATGGTGCCTATGTGCCTATGTTTATATGCTTAGCGTGTGTTTGTCAAAAGAGTGAATGTGTATATACATTCTTATTGATTAAGTAGAATAATTCTACAATACAGTATTTGATTTTTTTCCCCTTATAGCTTCACAATTCCCATCAAAACTATTTACATCCTTTTCTGTTCTATGCTCATGTTATTTATATGTCTTATTAGTGTATTTTGTGTGTGTTAAAATATTGGCTTAAGGAAGTGTCTAATTTGGACTTATTTTGCTGACCACAATTTCTGGGTATAGTTATTCATGCAGCAGATATTTTTTGAGCAGCTGATATGAACTAAGTCATATTTATAATCAGAAAATAGTTTACCCACCCTTATAAACCAGTATTTAGCTCTGCTTCTGACTTAAAAATAGTACCCAATGATGGTGTCCCAAAGAAGGAATGGATGAGTCACCTTACCCATCACTCTGTGTAACACATTGCTACACATATGGCTGAGTCTCTATAGCATTTGCAGTAATCTCACAAGATTGAAATAATTATGATTTTTAATGAGATTTGAAAATCATAATTATGGTGCTTTTACTAATGTTTAGTGACAATCAGCTATTGTGGACTGAGTGATTTTTAAATCTGAAGTAAAAGATATGAGGCACCTGTGTAAAATCTTGACATTACTTTAGTATATCAACCTCTTTGTCAAATTAAAAAGAATAAATGATTTATATTTGTTTATGAAAATTTAGTTTTGCTTTGGTGATTTCAGTATAACTTATTAGTAAATCGCAATGATTGTGAGATAAGCAGTGGTAAATTGAAGTAGATGCTGTAATTGCTTTATTTTTATTGTTTAATTTCGTTATAAGCAATGTAGTAGGTACATATTTCATAGAAATTTTCTTCTACCTGGTTAGTAACACACTTCACTTTCTTTTTAAATATATTGCTAACATTGATTATAGAACACAGTTTAATCTATCAGTGCAGGAAGTCCTACTATTTAACAATTCTGTACTTTTTCTCATTTAAATTTCTCTTTCTACAAAAATATTGTTGCATGTGTTATTTTTATATAAAATTTTCATCTATTTCAATACCCCTCTTATAGGTCCATAAGATCATTTTATGACAGAATTTAAATTATGCTAATATGCATTAAAATTTTATAGGTTATCATTATTTTGAACATTTTTAAGATATTTCATAAATTAAAAACCCATGGAGAAGGCAATGACACCCACTCCAGTACTCTTCCCTGGAAAATCCCATGGGCAGAGGAGCCTGGTAGACTGCAGTCCATGGGGTCATGAAGAGTCGGACACAACTGAGCAACTTGACTTTCACTTTTCACTTTATGCATTGGAGAAGGAAATGGCAACCCACTCCAGTGTTCTTGCCTGGAGAATCCCAGGGACGGGGGAGCCTGGTGGGTTGCCGTCTATGGGGTCGCACAAAGTCAGACACAACTGAAGCGACTTAGCAGCAGCAGTAGCAAATATTCGTATTATTAAAGGAATTAATGATACCCACATTGAGATATTGTGTTAAGTAAATAAAATATTGAATTTAAATAACCCAACAGTATTTAAATCATAAAGGCACTCAATTAATGTTACTTCCTTTATCTTTTTCCTGGCCATTTTATACGTACAAACACTTAAAGAAAACGGAGACCAAACATGAAATAAAGAATATTATATGATAGAAATTATAGTCTTGGATTTTTCCACCCCTTTTATAGCATTTTTATAATAAGAAATCTAAAAAATATGTTAATATGTAGAATTCCTAAAATATGAGTGAATATTTTATGCTGTGTGAATCTTTTGCTCTGTTTTTGTTGTTGTTGATTAAGGATTGTCCTGTCATTCTATTTTTTTGTAACAACTATGTAAAGCAGGTTTTGTTTTTCATAAATATCTGATACAAATCTCCAACTAAACTGCCAAAGCCCTATACTTGAATGTGGGAGGGTATGTTTGTGTGTGGGCATTTTGTCTGAAATAATAATTTAAACTTTTTAATACACAATAAGCTAATCCTGTTCCTTATTTCTTCTTGTTTCAGCTTTAGTAACATATGCTCTTAGATATTTCTTCAGTTTGGTTCATGTAAATTTCAGATAAGAACTACAATTTCCACATTTTGATGCTGGCATTTAGTTTATTTACATTTAATGTAATCATGGATAAGTATGTACTTATCACCATTTTGTTCATTGTTTTCTGATTGTTTCTTTAATTCTTCTCTGTTCCTTTCCTTTTTTGTTCTCTTCCCCTGTTATTTGATGACTTTCTTTAGTGTTAGGTTTATATTCCTTTCTATGCATTTTTTTGTGTATCTGTTACAGGTTTTTGGTTTGTGATTACCATAACGTTCATATATCACAACCTATGTAGTTAGCAGTCTATTTCAAATTGATGAGTTTTTAAGTTTGAACACATTCTAAAGGCACTACATTTTAACTCTCCCACCCAAATTTTATGTTTTTAATGTCACATTTTACATCTTTTTATTTTGTGTATCACTTAACTAATTATTGTAGTTTTAGTTAATTTTACTGCTTTTGTCTTTTGACCTTCCTACTTGCTCTACTAGTGGCTGCACCATTACCTCCTCAATATATTTGTCTTTACCAGTGGGATTTTTTTCTTTCATATTCTTCTTGTTTCTAGTTACAGTCTTTCTTTTCCATTTAAATAAGTCCCTGAACATTTCTTGTAAGGCTGATTTAGTGGTGACAAACTTCTTTAGCTTTGCCTTGTCTGGTACCGTATCCCTCCTTCCATTCTGAATGGAAACTTTGCCGGGTAGGTTTTTCTTGGTTTTAAGTTCCTTACTTTCAGTATGTTGAGTATATCATGCTAATCGTTTCTGGGGCTGCCCACCTGGTAGGGAAGGATGGGAGTAATTTCAGAGGGGCTAGTCAGGACAAAAAGTTTGGATAGGGTGGTTCCTTACGGGAATGCCAGGGCAGGGTACAAGGTGTCTAGCTAGGTTGATGGAAAGTGACAGAAATTGTGCCAGCCAGTGTCAGACAAACTAGGTATAGAGTTAAAAAGAAAGTGCCTGCCAATGCTTCTGTCCCCAGAGAAACTCCTACTAGGTCCCTGCCCCCGGCACCCTAAAATTGGTCAATTAATTCTCTTCTCATGTGACCCAGGCATTTTCCAAGCTGCTGCCTCTTCACTGAGACTTGGAGCAAGTGAGTTTGTGTGAAAGCCATACAAGAACAGTCTTGATTTCCCACAGCCCTCCAGCTCTACAGGACATAAACCCTGATGGTTTTCTAAGACAGATATTATGGAGGCTTGTCTTTCCAGTGCAGGTCCCCTGGGCTTGGGAGCCTGAAGAGGGACTCAAACCCTTCAGTACTCAAGAGGAACATGTGTTTTTCTGATATCTCTCTGATTTTTAGGGCCCTGCACCAGGGCTGTGGGTTCTGACTAGACTCTGTCTCTACCCCTTCTACATGTCTTGATATGGCCTTTCTTATATATCCTTCATTCAGTTCAGTCGCTCAGTCGTGTCTGACTCTTTGCGACCCCATGAATCGCAGCACGCCAAGCCTCCCTGTCCATCACTATCTCCCGGAGTTCACTCAGACTCACGTCCATCGAGTCCGTGATGCCATCCAGCCATCTCTTCCTGGGTCATCCCCTTCTCCTCCTGCCCCCAATCCCTCCCAGCATCAGAGTCTTTTTAAATGAGTCAGCTCTTCGCATGAGGTGGCCAAAGTAGTGGAGCTTCAGCTTTAGCATCATTCCTTCCAAAGAAATCCCAGGGCTGATCTCCTTCAGAATGGATTGGTTGGATCTTCTTGCAGTCCAGGGGACTCTCAAGAGTCTTCTCCAACACCACAGTTCAAAAGCATCAATTCTTTGGCACTCAGCTTTCTTCACAGTCCAACTCTCACATCCATACATGACCACAGGAAAAACCATAGCCTTGACTAGATGGACCTTAGTTGGCAAAGTAATGTCTCTGCTTTTGAATGTGCTCTCTAGGTTGGTCATAACTTTTCTTCCAAGGAGTAAGCATGTTTTAATTTCATGGCTGCACTCACCATCTGCAGTGATTTTGGAGCCCCCAAAAATAAAGTCTCACACTGTCTCTACTGTTTGCCCATCTATTTCCCATGAAGTGATGGGATCAGATGCCATGATCTTCAGTTTCTGAATGTTGAGCTTTAAGCCAACTTTTTCACTGTCCTGTTTCACTTTCATCAAGAGGCTTTTTAGCTCCTCTTCACTTTCTGCCATAAGGGTGGTGTCATCTGCATATCTGAGGTTACTGACATTTCTCCCGGCAATCTTGATTCCAGCTTGTGTTTCTTCCAGTCCAGCGTTTCTCATGATGTACTCTGCATATAAGTTAAATAAGCAGGGTGACAATATACAGCCTTGACGTACTCCTTTTCCTATTTGGACCAGTCTGTTGTTCCATGTCCAGTTCTAACTGTTGCTTCCTGACCTGCATACAGATTTCTCAGGAGGCAGGTTAGGTGGTCTGGTATTCCCATCTCTTTCAGAATTTTTCACAGTTTATGGTGATCCACAAGGTCAAAGGCTTTGACATAGTCAATAAAGCAGAAATAGATGTTTTTCTGGAACTCTCTTGCTTTTTCCATGATCCAGCAGATGTTGGCAATTTGATCTCTGGTTCCTCTGCCTTTTCTAAAACCAGCTTGAACATCAGGAAGTTCATGGTTCATGTATTGCTGAAGTCTGGCTTGGAGAATTTTGAGCATTACTTTACTAGCATGTGAGATGAGTGCAATTGTGCAGTAGTTTGAGCATTCTTTGGCATTGCCTTTCTTTGGGATTGGAGTGAAAACTGACCTTTTCCAGTCCTGTGGCCACTACTGAGTTTTCCAAATTTGCTGGCATATTGAGTGCAGCACTTTCACAGCATCATCTTTCAGGATTTGAAA
The DNA here is from genome assembly GCF_023091745.1 of Budorcas taxicolor. NCBI lineage: Eukaryota > Metazoa > Chordata > Mammalia > Artiodactyla > Bovidae > Budorcas > Budorcas taxicolor. The sequence continues at coordinate 9,350,036 of NC_068914.1, forward strand.
CAGCTCAACTGGAATTCCGTCACCTCCACTAGCTTTGTTCATAGTGATGCTTTCTAAGGCCCACTTGACTTCACATTCCAAGATGTCTGGCTCTAGATTAGAGATCACATAATCATGATTATCTGGGTTGTGAAAATCTTTTTTGTACAGTTCTTCTGTGTATTCTTGCCACCTTTTCTTAATATCTTCTGCTTCTGTTAGGTCCAGACCATTTCTGTCCTTTATCGAGCCCATCTTTGCATGAAATGTTCCCTTGGTATCTCTAATTTTCTTGAAGAGATCTCTAGTCTTTCCCATTCTGTTGTTTTCCTCTATTTCTTTGCATTGATCGCTGAAGAAGGCTTTCTTATCTATCCTTGCCATTCTTCCTTAGTTGTAGAAAATCTATTCTGCTAGTTTCAGTTCATTCTCAGAGATAGCTATTTTATGCGGAACTATTGTTTTGTGTCCACAGAAAGAAGTGAACTAAGGATCTTCTTACTTCACCATTTTTATCTATACCCCCTCAATCATTTCTTACACAGTATCTCATCTGATTCCATCAAGATTCTTAAAAATCAACTATTTTGGAGAAGTGGAGATCCTCATACAAAGTCACACTATCAGCCCCTAATGGAACCCATCGTTTTCATTTATGAGTTCAATATTTCTTCTGCTCACCATTTCTCTCTTTGCATCATTCATATATTGAACTTGATCCAAAAGACTAGCTAATTAGGAAGGAAGAAACAGAGGTTTATATGGGCTGTACAATTTGCCCACATTCACATAGGTATAGATAGATATAAAATACTGAAAATTTATTTTTGACTCATTCCAAAGCCCATCCTGTATCCACTAAACCACTTGACTTAAATAAGACATTTATTTGAAGGTGTCGACTGAGGTGGGAAAAAGAGGCGGCAAGAATACACAGATGAACTCTACATGAAAGGGCTTAATTATTCAGATAACTATGATGGTGTGGTCACTCACCTAGAGCCAGACATCCTGGAGTGTGAAGTCAAGTGGGCCATAGGAAACACTACCATGAACAAAGCTAGTGGAGGTGGTAGAATTGCAGCTGAGCTATTTCAAACCTTAAAAGATGATGCTGTTAAAGTGTTGCACTCAAAGAAAAGAAAGTGAAGACACTCAGTCGTGTCCAGCTCCTTGTGACCCCATGGACTGTAGCCTGCCAGATTCCACCATTCATGGAATTCTCAAGGGAAGAATACTGAAGTGGATTGCCATTTCCTTCTCCAGGGAATCTTCCTGACCCAGGGATGGAACCCACATCTCCCACATTGCGGGAGATATTTTACCATTTGAGCCACCAGGGAGTGCTGCACTCAATATGTCAGCAAATTTGGAAAACTCAGCAGTGACCACAGGGCTGGAAAAAGTCAATTTTCATTCCAATACCAAATAAGGGCAATGCCAAAGAATGTTCAAACTACTGTGCAATTGTTCTCATTTCACATGCTAGTAAGGTAATGCTCAAAGTCCTTCTAGCTAGTCTTCAGCAGTGAGTGAACTAAGAACTTCCAGATGTACAAACTGGGTTTAGAAAAGGCAGAGGAACCAGAGATCAGATAACTCATGTATGTCATCAGTTAAAATATTATACTGAGAAAAATATATAGTGGTGAACTTGCTCTTTCTCACTAAGAAGTCAGAAAAACAAATGCATGGTTTGGTCCAGAATTTGGTGACCAGGAACATATTTGAAGGGATAGAGTTTTTGTTTGATTGGTATGCATTAAGATATTATATATTATGCCACAGATTATAAGATCTAAAGCATGGTTTTTGTTAATGTTTTTGTGTTGTCTATTTCTGTAAGAGGCACAGTTAAATAGTAGGAAGAACAAGTATTTGAGTGATAGAAGGTTGAATTCTGGTTTTTGCCTCCCTAATTTGGTTGGAAAGACCTGGACAAATCATTTCTGCTCTTTGAGTCACTAGCTCTTTGGTATTAATTTTATGGAATTGAATAAGATGATTTCTAATGCTCCTTTGAGTTCTGGCACAACATAGAAGAATAGAAAAAAGATCTCAGAAACAGAATGGGAACAATAATAAAATATCACTTTTGTTTTTTTTAAATATAAATTTATTAACCTTTGCTTTTATGTGAGAGAATTTCAACAAATTTCATCTATCAAGCTAGCCTGAGTAGTTAGTAGTTACTATTTTAAACAGTCACATTTAAATCTAATAGAAATTTAATTTTATGTGTTTAAAATGTTTTGATGTATAAATACATGAGAAACTGAATATCAGTGATGGGATTTTAATAAAAGTAATTAAGCTACTTTATCCTTGAAACACTTGGAAAGTAAAAATCTGTGCTAAAGCTTCTAGAATGATTATTAATAGAATGCTAAAAATACTAATACTAATACTAAATGAATACTAAATGCCTCTTGCATACATATTTTTCTGTTATTGAAAGTGAAAGGGAATTATTTTAGTCAGATTTCTCAGAGAAAAAGGTGAAAAATCTATTAACTCTCTTAAAGCTCAATGAACAAATATAACTGGTGATTTTTAATATTTCAGAAATATATTTTTTCCCCCTCTTTTAAAACTCTTTTTAGTGGACTTCCTTAGTGCCTCAGATGGTAAAGAATCCACCTGCAGTGGGGGAGACCTGAGTTTGATCCCTGGATTGGGAAGATCCCCTGGAGAAGAGAACGGCTACCCACTCCAGTATTCTGGCCTGGAGAATTCCATGGACTTGTATAGTCCATGGGGTTGCAAAGAGTCAGACACAACTAAGTGGTTTTCTTTTCTCTTTATAGGGATTTGGGATAGCAAGAGAGGTTATATATCAATTAACCATTGATACATTTTTTTCCTTTCTAAATTTTAATATAATTTCTATTTAACCAGTGAAACATCATCAGAAAAAAATTTCAATTCTGTTAATTTTTTTATAGCAATCGATTTCATCTAGATTCTTATGCTAGTTTGTTTATTGATACAAATCTTGTTTTTCTGTATTTGTATCTTCTATTTTTTATTAATAAAACTTTCAGTTGGAAGGAGAGGTTACATAAGCTATTGCTAATCAAATGCTTAAACATCATATTTATATTTCAATGGGACTTTTAATTTTAAAAATTACCAATTTTAATTAAATAATGAAGTACATGAAATTAAACATTCCATGATGAGATGAAAGTAACCTAAATTCAGGAACAAGGAAAGTTTTATTGTATAATACTGTTCTAGAAAGCATAACTCAGTGACTTCCCTAGTGAAGCATCAAAAACTTGAGTATTGGGTACCATGCCGGCAGAACCAATCAATCAGAATCTCTGGAAATATGTTCTGTAATCTCCATTTTTTTTTCAGTGATCCAAAGGACTTTTAATACTTTGTCAGATCTTAAAACTCTTATTCTGTAACAGAAAGAGGGAAAATAAAAAATTTTTAAATTGTAATTTTCAATGAGGTAACTCAATATTAGTTATATGTAGAGGCTATAACATTATATATTTTTGTAGTTGCTTAGTCACTAAGTTGTGCCCATTTTTCTGGAACATCCAATCAAATAATTTGAACCCTTTTAGAAATTCCTAGGTGATTTTAAATGGTATGGTAAAATATATATATTAGAAGGTCAACAGTTTTTGTATACTCTAGTAAAAATGACATCAAATTATTCTGGAAATTGTTTTCATTAAAAGTAAGATTATTTTTTAAAACAGAAACAAAGCACACAGTTACAAATATAAGAAATTTATGTAAAGCATAAAAAGAAAATTACAAAAGACAATTTTTAAAGTCTTAAAAAAGAAGGATGAAGTGACTTATACTTAAATCACCACATCGCAAACACATCTAAGATTAGAGAAAAAACAAATATTAAGACAATATGATAAATCTTGCTACTCCAAATAAAAAAATCTAAAATTCAAAAATTAATGTAGAAAAATTTTAAATGAAAATAAATATATAAATAAATGGGGCATATCTGATAGAGAATGGGGTTTTTATAAAGTACTCTTAAAATTACTAATCAGAAGATGAAAACACAACTGGAATTACTAACAAACCCTATAATAAGCCATTTACTAAAATACATACAAATGGCATATGGACATAGGCATAAATATTCAAACTCACTAGCAATCAAAAATGCAATTTTAGAGAGAATGCAAACTAATTTTTTGCTTGTTGATTTTGAAAAGAATTTTAAAAATCTAATTCACTAGGTGGAAGGTGAGAAGAAATGAACACTCTGAGAAATCACAGCTGACAGGCATGTTAATTGCTAGAAACTTATTTTACTTCAATTTAGAAATATTTATCAGAGGCTCTGAAAATTTTCATGTAATTTTACTTAACAATTCTTCTTAGGAAACTCATCCTGAGAGACTATTCATAAATCTATGCAGCAATTTGGTATAAGGGCAAATGGTATATAAAATGAAAAAATTAGATGAACATCCTAAATGTCTACAAAGAGGAGAGAGACTAAATACTTTATGACTATAGACAGAACTCCAAAATATTATTTTAATATAGCATACAGAAATACAAGTAAACAAAATTAAACAGTGCTTAGATCAATAATAAAGATTCAAACATTATGAATAATTCATCTAAATCTGTGGACTGCAATTAAAAAACTAATTTTTTTCAGTTTTTGCTATCAAGAAAATCGAGAAAATAAATGACTTGCATACTCTTATATGTATTAACAGCTAGTTTCTGTTGGAGGATAGCAATATTTTTTATAATAATCGCAAGTAAGACTATGTACCAGTATTTAACATGTACTAACTGATTTGCTCCCCATGACAGCCCTCTAAAATTGTAATAGTTATTATCTCTGCTGATAAATGAGAAACTTAATCATAAATTAAAGATGCAAGTGGGATATGAAACTTGGTAGACCATCTCCTGTATTTATGAAACAAGGAGCAGTCTACAATACTATCAATAATATTCTTTAAACAAAACAATATAGCATTTTTTAGAACTACAAATGGAATAATCACAGTATCCAGTGACATATTAGTCAACAAAGGGTGCTTATATAAGTTACAAATAATTAACATCATAATACTATATTCTAAAGTCTATAAATGAAATAATGAATACATTTAACAATTATTTTATTTTTATATATCATTCTTAAATATTTATATATTTGGGAAGTAAACCATAAGCTACTTAATAACATTTAAGAAAATAATATATAGTGAGGGAAATTACAAAATATTCAGACATGAAAGAAAATTACATATTATATATTGAGCTATGTATGTGTCAAAGTTTGTAAGAAGCACATAACAATATTTATAAAATGATATATTTTCATTAAGAAATAGGAAGGAATGAAGGAATAATTACAAAACAGATGAGGATTTAAATCTGTAACATAATAATTTCCAGAAATTCAAATTCCAGAAAACAAATTCAAAGAAATGAGAACATAAATTAACAGTAAAGAGAAAAAAATAGAAAAATTTCACCAAGACTGTTTTTATGAAAATATTACTAAGACACTCTAGCAGAAGGGATGATGAAAACAATCAAAAATAATAAAGAAGGAAAAGAAAAGAATGAAAGAGATTATATCATAAAGAAAATATTACTCATAAAGAAATATTATGAAGACTGGTCTTTATAATGTACATTTGGAAGTGTAAATAAAATTGATACAAATTTAGGAAAATATAAATTGTCAAAAATTATCTAAATTTAAATTGGAAACTTATAGTTGCCCTCTAATATTTAAAGATATTTTAGTGGTAAGAATATTTCTCTAAAGTTCCAGACCATGAAGATTCCATAAGTGAGGTACGTTTAGCTCATTCCAAAAAGAAACGCACCATAAACATAACATAAAATAGCCTTACTCGGTTAAATCAATTAATGTACTTTAATTCTGAAATATGGTATGAATGTCAAAAAGAAAAAAAATGAATTTTTATTCGTTACTGATGGGAGTGAAAAATGGTACAGCTACTTTTTCGTTCAGCAGTTTCTTGCAAAACTGAACATACTCTTACCCTATGATCCAACAACTACAATTTGTGGTATATGCCCAAATGATTTGAAAATATATGCCCATAAACCACTATTTGTAGCACCCTTATTCTTAATAGCCAAGACTTGGAAGCAAGCCAGATATCCTTCTTTAAGGAATGGGTAAATAACGTATAGTTTGTCCAGACAATGGAATATAGGAATCTTAAGTGCATATTATTAATATCAAGTAAAATATACTGATCTAAAAATGCTATGTACCATGTGATTCCAACTATGTAACATTCTGGAAAAGACAAAACTATAGAGACATTAAAAAATCAGTGGTTGACAGAGGTTGGGGGGAGAGAATTAGGGATAAATAGGTGGAGGATCTTTAGAGCAGTGCAACAATTCTATATGAAACTACAGTGGTGGAAACATGTCATTGTACTTTTGTCTAAACCTATGTAGAGTGCAGTATAAAGAGTGAACCCCAATGTAAGCTATGGACTATGGGTGGTAAGGATGTGTCAGTGTTGGTTCATTGATTATAATAAATATACTATTCTGATAGGAGTATGTTACTGCTGGGGGTGGCTGTGTGTGTATACAGGTAGGAGTATGTGGCAAATCTCTGTACCTTTCTCTCCATTTTTCTGTGAACCTAAAACTTCTAACGCATGAAATCTTTAAAAAAGAGAGAATGTGAAATTAATTACTAACAAAAATATAAAGATCTTAATTTATTCAATGAATATTTATTTGATGAATATTTATTTTAGTGTTAGTCACTCAGTTGTGTCTACTCTTTGTGACCCCAAGAAAAGTATGTAGCCTGCCAGACTCCTCTGTCCATGGAATTATCCAGGTTGGACTACTGAAGTGGGTAACCATTCCCTTCTCCAGAGGATCTTCCTGAACCAGGGATAGAACCTGGGTCTCTCACATTGCAGGCAGATTCTTTATTTGTTACTGTTCAGTCGCTAGGTCATGTCCAACTCTTTGAAACCCTGTGGACTACAGCCACCAGCTCCCCGTGCTTTACTATCTCCTGGAGTTTTCTCAGATTCATGTCCATTGAGTCAGTGATGCTATCTAACCATCTCATCCTCTGCCACCCCTTTCTCCTTTTGCCTTCAATCTTTCCCAGCATCGGGTCTTTTCTAATGAATTGTCTCTTTGCATCAGGTGACCAAAGCTTCAGCTTCAGCATCAGTCCTTCCAATGAATATTCAGGACTGATTTACTTTAAGATCAACTGGTTTGATTTCCTTGCTGTTCAAGACACTGTCAATAGTCTTCACACCACAGTTCGAAAGCATCAGTTCTTCGGCACGCAGCCTTCTTTATGGTCCAACTCTCACATTTGCACATGACTACTGGAAAACACATAGCTCTGACTCTACAGACTTTTGTCGCAAAGTGATGTCTTTGCTTCTTAATATGCTCTCTAGGTTTGTCATTCCAAGGAGTAAGCGTCTTTTAATTTCATGGCTGAAGTCCACAGTGATTTTGGAGACCAAGAAAAGAAAATCTGTCACTGCCTCCACTTTTTCCCCTTCTATTTGGCATGAAGTGATGGGACCAGATGCCATGGTCTTAGTGTTTTGAATATTGAGTTTTAAGCCAGCTTTTCACCTTCATCTTTAACCCATATCAAGAGGCTCTTTAATTCCTGTTCACTTTCTGCTATTAGTTGGTATAATCTGGATATTTTTTCAGTTTAGTTCAGTCACTCAGTCGTGTCCAACTCTTTGTGACTTCACGAACTGCAGCATGCCAGGCTTCTCTGTCCATCACCAACTCCCAGAGCTTGCTCAAACTCATGTCCGTCGAGTTGGTGATGCCATCCAACCATCTCATCCTCTGTCATTCCCTTCTCCCACCTTCAATCTTTCCCAATATCAAGGTCTTTTCAAATGAGTCAGTTCTTTACATCAGGTGGTCAAAGTATTGGAGCTTCAGTTTCAGCATCAGTCCTTTCAATGAATATTCAGGACTGATTTCTTTAGGATTGACTGGTTTGATATCCATGCAGTCCAAGGGACTCTCAAGAATCTTCTCCATTGCCGCAATTCTAAAGTATCATTCTTTGGTGCTCAGCTTTCTTTATGGTTCAACTTCCACATCTATACACAACTACTGGAAAAACCATAGCTTTGACTAGACAGACCTTTGTTGGCAAAGTAGTGTCTCTGCTTTTTAATATGCTGTCTGTGTTAGCCATAGTTGGATATCTAAGGTTGTTGATATTTTTCCCCGCAATCTTGATTCCAGCTGATGACTCATCCAGCATTCATCTTTCATTTCAGACTCTTTCTGTTGACTTTGTGGGCTACTCTATTTCTTCTAAGGGATTCTTGCCCACAGTAGTAGATATAATGGTCATCTGAATTAAATTTGTTCATTCCTGTCCGTTCTAGTTCACTGATTTGTAAGACACCGATATTCACTCTTGCCATCTCCTGCTTGACCACATGCAATTTTTACCTTGATTCATGGACCTGACATTCCAGGTTCCTCTGCAGTATTATTCTTTATACCATCAAACTTTACTTTCATCACCAGATACATCCACCAGCTGAGTGTCATTTCCATTTAGGCCCAGCTGCTTCATTCTTTCTGAAGTTATTAGTAACTGCACTCTGCTTATCCCAGTAGCATATTGGACACTTTCTGACCTGGGGGCTCATCTTCTAGTGTCATATGTTTTTGCCTTTTCATACTGCTCATGGGTTTCTCATGGCGATAACACTGTAGTGGTTTGCCATTCCTTCTTCCAGTGGACCACGTTTTGTTAGAACTCTTAACTATGACCTGTCCATCTTGGGTGACCCTGCATGCCACGGCTCACAGCCTCATTGAGTTATGCAAGCCCCTTTGCTATGACAAGCCTGTAATCCATGAAGGGAATTTGTTTATTTAATATAAATAAATGTTCTAGGCTCTAAATGTAAAAGCCTTGAGTTAAAAGGTCAAATTCTTCTCAACATGGAACTTAACATCTAGTTTGAGGAAACAAATAATAAACCATCATTAAGGATGCATCTGTTGGAATCAAAAGTTAAAAGAGAAAATGAATCAGAGTGAGCATACCAGGGAAAGGGTAGGTTTTTCTGTTTTACCAGAAGCTGCTTAGATAGTGAATTTGATGCTATTAATGTCACACACTAATCCCTAATCTAGTGCTTAGGCAGAGGAGAAAGTAAATGATGAGTGCCAGTTATGGAGTATCAACTCTCAGAGGATTCAGAGTAAAGGCTGTAGTTTATCCCACTAACCCAGGGTCTACTATATTTTCCCAGAAGATGAGACCAACCATATAAGTTCACTTTCTCCATCTCTCCAGGCACAGTTTAAGGTGAATAGGAGGTGTATCTGAACAGTGCAAGGAGTGGGGGTTGGGGTGGGGGTGTTTGAATTAGATACTGTTGGTGTTTTCCTAATATTCCCTTTAGAAGCTGGTGCACACATCTGCCAGTTGCTGTCATATTGTGTAATAACAACTCACAGCTGCCTTCTTTTCTAGAAAATGTCTGTTAAACAAATGTTAGCTACCTAGTCTGTGAGGCAACCCCTTGTTCATAGGGAAAGACTTTAGCCAAGGAGTAACTGAGATGGGGTTGAGAGAATAGCTCCCATTCTCTCACAGTGGACTGATTCTATGGAGTAATTTGTGCCACAGAGCTTCCTGATTTGAACTGGGGTGCTGTAGCACTTTGCCTCGACTTAGGACAAATATGAAGTGCCAGTCTAACTCCAGAGCTCCTCTTAAGATTGGCAGAGGGGTTAGTTGCAATCATAGTATGGATTCCCTTCTTCGACTCTGCCTGAATTTGAACATTTCACTTCCTTAGAAATGTATTTCTTCAGAGTAGGCACCAATACATCTTCTGCAACCTTTCATCTCAAAGTGTGTTTTCAGGAAACCAAAACACTGTGGGCACAAGCCAAAAGGACTCTCCTGCTCACACCATGTCTTTGTTGAGACCTTCCCCATCTTTATTTGGCTTCCTTCCCTTGCCTTCTCCTGAGAGAATATCCTCAAGACATAACTCAAACAAAACTGTCTCCAGCTCTACTTTTAGGAAACTGATATAAAAGAGATAATATTTGATTCATGACTTGAACAAAGGAGAAAATTCTAAAAATCCTGTGTGTTTAGAGAATATCAGGCAACCAAATGGCAAGTAAATTAGATGAAAAATCTTATGTTAAAAGAACAACTAGAAGGAAAGTGTGACAACAGCAGAGTCAGTGAAGTGAGAAATGGAAGTTAAAAAAAAAATAACCTTGTAGGTCTTTGAAAGATTTAGCCAAATAATTATGGAAAGACATTGGAAGAACTGAAGGTAAGAAGTTGGCTGATATGTTTTATATTTTTAAAGATTATCTTTGCTGTAGTTAGGTGACTAGACTATAGAAGGGCAAGGGTAAAATGCAAAACCCTATCAGTGTGTATGTGTGTGTAAATTAATCAGTGCATTAAAAGATTATCCTCATATAAGATTATTCCCTGAGTGTAAAACTGGTTGGCCAGCATCAGGAAGTTTATAAATCAAATTTACAATTTAAATAAATCCAAGAAGAAAAATTATGTCCATCCCATTAAATCCAAAAAAGGATGATAAAGTTCACAGAATATTTATCTTAATTATTTTTGCTAGCTAAGATTTCAAGATGATATTTAAATTTTTATTAATGTTAAATCTTGGAGATACAAAACAAATATATTAAATGCTGTAAATGAATGTATTTTAGGCTACTTCAGTTCAGTTCAATTCAGTTGCTCAGTCACATCCAACTCTTTGCAACCCCATGAATCACAGCACGCCAGGCCTCCCTGTCCATCACCAACTCCCAGAATTCACTCAAGCTCATGTCCATCAAGTCGGTGATGCCATCCAGCCATCTCATCCTCTGTCGTCCCCTTCTCCTCCTGCCCCCAATCCCTCCCACATCAGAGTCTTTTCCAATGAGTCAGCTCTTTGCATCAGGTGGCCAAAGTATTGGAGTTTCATCTTAAGCATCAGTCCTTCCAATGAACACCCAGGACTGATCTCCTTTAGGATGGACTGGTTGGATCTCCTTGCAGTCCAAGGGACTCTCAAGAGTCTTCTCCAACACCATAGTTCAAAAGCATCAATTCTTCAGTGCTCAACTTTCTTCACAGTCCAACTCTCACATCCATACATGGCCACTGGAAAAACCATAGCCTTGACTAGATGGACGTTTGTTGGCAAAGTAATATCTCTGCTTTTGAATATACCATCTAGGTTGGTCATAACTTTTCTTCCAAGGAGTAAGCGTCTTTTAATTTCATGGCTGCAGTCACCATCTGCAGTGATTTTGGGGCCCCCAAAAATAAAGTCTGATACTGTTTCCCCATCTATTTCCCATGAAGTGATGGGACCAGATACCATGATCTTCGTTTTCTGAATGTTGAGATTTAAGCCAACTTTTTCACTCTCCTCTTTCACTTTCATCAAGAGGCTACTTAGTAACCAAATATTTCAAGATTGCTCTAAGATCTCAGGAGCTAAACATAATAAACTTTTATTTCTTGCTCATATCACATACTACTATGAGTTGGCCAACTCTGCTGAGCTGTTAGCCTGTATGCTGAGATCCTACCAGAGATGCTGTTTCCTTCCACCTTTTGACTCCACCCAGGACCTATAAGAGAGTTCTTAGAATATTTTTCTCAGATTCTCTGCAAATAGATACACAGTGTGAGAGAGTTGAAGATTGAAGGGAGCATCTTAGTCCAGGAAATGATAAGTATGACTCCCAGTAATATATTGACTATAGCTCATGGCCACTAGTCCCCATTCTAATAGTAGTTTAGGGTGGAAAATATAATCTATAATCTTCATGTATGCCTAAGAAAAAGAAATTGATAAGCATCTGTCCAGTTTCTGCCAGGAATGACAAAACTATAGACCTAGTTTCTTTTACATCAGAAATGAGGACACTTACTATTCTTAACACTGTCCTGGTGGTTTGAACCAACGCAATAGAGTAAGAAACGTGAATAAAAATATGTAAAGATAAAAAGTGAGATGTATACATTTATTTTAATTCACTGATTATTATGAGAATTATATACATTCAGCAATGGAAATATATAATATCTATTTCTTAGAATCAGTAGTACTTTTAAAAATACCAGATATAATCAACTTGAAAATTGTATAGGTACATGCTTTCATGTATAATACTAACTAAAAAATGTAAAGTATCTTGAAATTAACTTAAAAATATACAGAACATGTGTAGATAAACTTGAAACTCTCATAAAGAGCATAAAAAAAGCCAAAATAATAGTTTATCAGCATTATATATGACATGCATAAGTATTAGAATAGTGTTTAAGTTTCTCCAAATAATTTATTACAATCACAATCAGCTAAGTTTTAAATACATCTATTGATACACATACATATACATATCCACCCACATTATTAGGTTAGAAATCCATGGGGAAATAAATCAATTTTGAAAAAAATGGACAAAGTGGTGAGATAAGTCTATTAGATATTAATGCATATTAGAAACTTATAGTCATGAAAATATTAGATAATTAACACAACTATGATGTGTAGACCAATGACAAAGGATAGAAAACTCAGACAAAGATCAATGTATGTTGGAAATTGATGTATAATAAAACTGATATCACCTTTATTTTTAATTAAGAATTTAATATAAATTATATAATAAAAGTAATTTATGCAGAATTTAAAAAATCTTTGGAAAGGGTGGTTTTCAGTAAAGTAACTCACTATAGGATAAAAAGAAATAGTTCCAATTTTACACCAGATACAATGATGGATTAAAAATCAAAATATTAAAAAATATATAAATTGAATAAAGACATATAGGATAACATTTTTATTACTTTCTGGCAGGAAAGAACTTCTCAAAGATACCTATTAACATTTTGTTTCAAAATTAAGTGTTTCTGTTCAGCAGAGGACAACATTAACACAGTTCAGTTCAGTTGCTCAGTCGTGTCTGACTCTTTGCGACCCCATGAATTGCAGCACACCAGGCCTCCCTGTCCATCACCAACTCCCGGAGTTCACTCAGACTCGTGTCCACTGAGTCCGTGATGCCATCCAGCCATCTCATTCTCTGTTGTCCCCTTCTCCTCCTGCCCCCAATCCCTCCCAGCATCACAGTCTTTTCCAATGAGTCAGCTCGTCGCATGAGGTGGCCAAAGTAGTGGAGTTTCAGCTTTAGCATCATTCCTTCCAAAGAAATCCCAGGGCTAATCTCCTTCAGAATGGACTGGTTGGATCTTCTTGCAGTCCAAGGGACTCTCAAGAGTCTTCTCCAACACTACAGTTCAAACGCATCAATTCTTCGGTGCTCAGCCTTCTTCACAGTCCAACTCTCACATCCATACATGACCACAGGGAAAACCATAGCCTTGACTAGACGGACCTTAGTCGGCAAAGTAATGTCTCTGCTTTTGAATATACTGTCTAGGTTGGTCATAACTTTTCTTCCAAGGAGTAAGCGTCTTTTAATTTCATGACTGCAATCACCATCTGCAGTGATTTTGGAGCCCAAAAAAATACAGTCTGACACTGTTTCCACTGTTTCCCCATCTATTTCCCATGAAGTGATGGGACCAGATGCGATGATCTTCGTTTTCTGAATGTTGAGCTTTAAGCCAACTTTTTCGCTCTCCTCTTTCACTTTCATCAAGAGGCCTTTCAGCTCCTCTTCACTTTCTGCCATAAGGGTGGTGTCATCTGCATATCTGAGGTTATTGATATTTCTCCCGGTAATCCTGATTCCAGCCTGTGTTTCTTCCAGTCCAACGTTTCTCATGATGTACTCTGCACATAAATTAAATAAGCAGGGTGACAGTATACAGCCTTGACGTACTCCTTTTCCTGTTTGGAACCAGTCTGTTGTTCCATGTCCAGTTCTAAGTGTTGCTTTCTGGCCTGCATACAGATTTCTCAAGAGGCAGGTCAGATGGTCTGGTATTCCCATCTCTTTCAGAATTTTCCACAGTTTATTGTGATCCACACAGTCAAAGGCTTTGGCATAGTCAATAAAGCAGAAATAGATGTTTTTCTGTGAGTGATAAATAACATCTAGAATATGAGAAATATTTTCCAAAACACCAAAAAACCTCAAAACAGAAAAATGATAAGTATAGTTAAAGTTGGGAATAGGAAGCAAAAAGGGAAATAACAATTTTTTTCTATAAGCATTTGATAAGATACACTCATTTATAGGAAAAGAAATACAAATTAAAACAATGGAATATGACTTTAGACCAATCTTACTGGAAAAATTGTAAAAATCAGATAATGCTGTATTTTCTGGTATTTGACAAAACTACACAGATTAAGGGGAAACAGTCCTTATAGATTGTCCTTACTTCAGACATCAACCGTGAGTTCAGAAGTCATGGTGGGCTATCCTCCCTTCCAGATAGCTGGCTACAAATCTGAAATTCTCACAGACTTCCTCATATTCAACAATATGCTAAAATAGTCTACAGAACTCTGGAAATTTTATATACTTATATATTTACAGTTACAGTTTTATTATGGAAAATGATATATATCAGAATCAGCCAAAGAGAGAGATGGATAGGGAGAGGTTAGGGAGAGCTTCAGCTATGAGGCTTCCATTTTGCCCAGGGACATGTTTCTCTCCTGGCACTTTGATGTATGCTGATACGTAGAGTATTGCCAACTAGGGAAGCTCATCCAGCTTCTGGAATCCAGAGCTTGTAGTGAGGCTTCATTACTTAGGCACAAGTGATTGCATCACTGGCCATGAGTCTGAACACAATCTCCAGCCCCTCTTTCCTTCTTAGAGGTTGGGCTGATATCACATGGCTAAAAATTTCAGCCCTCTAGTCACATGAATAATTTTTTGGGGTAGACAATCCCAATGCCAAGACATCTGTTAGCATAAACTATCAGGTGTGTGGTCCCCCGGGATTCCCCATAAATAACAGATAACTCATCACTCAGATAATTCTAAAGATTAAGAGGTCATCTCCCAGGAATAGAGGGGGAAGGTAGGACAAATTCTCTTTCACACACAGATCTTGTCAGGGAAATAGGAAATCTTACAAAGTGATGATAGGAATGGCTACCCTAGCTGAGAGACAAACATAAAGTACTTATGCTAACTGTATATAGGCAAACATTATTACTTAGAAATACCACTCTTGGATATATATTCCAAGGAAATTCTCAAAGTGATTCATAAGTAATACATGTTAGGTTTTTCCCAATAGTGTTGTTTCAAGTGCCTGGCTTGGAGACAATTTTTGAGTTCATATGAGGCAGATAAATATAATGTGTATGCAGCAGTTGTAGCAATTATGTAGCAGTAACATGAATTTATATTTAGCACATAGGACTGTATAAACAAAAAAATGAAACTAAGATCTACAGTAATTTTATACTCTAAGAACACACAACAGTAGCTGCATGCTTGACAAGAATAGCTTAAAATTCAAGAATGTATAGAAAACACTTTGCAACTCCCTCTGTTTGGGGGTGGGTGGCAAATCATATGGAGATGGATATAAAAGGAGAGATTACAAATGAACGTGAGCAGTCCTTGGTGGACCAGTGAAAGTCATATGAACATCTGTTTCTGCTTTATTGACTATGCCAAAGCCTTTGACTGTGTGGATCACAATAAACTGTGGAAAATTCTGAAAGAAATGGGAATATCAGACCACCTGACCTCCCTCTTGAGAAACCTATATGCAGGTCAGGAAGCAACAGTTAGAACTGGACATGGAACAACAGACTGGTTCCAAATAGGAAAAGGAGTATTTCAAGGCTGTATATTGTCACCCTGCTTATTCAACTTACATGCAGAGTACATCATGAGAAACACTGGGCTGGCTGAAGCATAAGCTGGAATCAAGATTGTTGGGAGAAATATCAATAACCTCAGATATGCAGATGACACCACCCTCATGGCAGATAGTGAAGAAGAACTAAAGAGCCTCTTGATGAAAGTGAAAGTGGAGAGTGAAAAAGTTGGCTTAAAGCTCAACATTCAGACAACGAAGATCATGGCATCCGGTCCCATCACTTCATGGCAAATAGATGGAGAAAGAGTAACTGACTTTATTTTTCTGGTCTCCAAAATCACTGCACATGGTAATTGCAGCCATGAAATTAAAAGACGCTTACTCCTTGGAAGGAAAGTTATGACCAACCTAGACAGCATAGTAAAAAGCAGAGACATTACTTTGTCAACAAAGGTCCATCTATTCAAGGCTATGGTTTTTCCAGTAGTCATGTATGGATGTGAGAGTTGGACTGTGAAGAAATCTGAACACCGAAGAAGTGATGCTTTTGAACTATGGTATTGGAGAAGGCTCTTGAGAGTCCCTTGGGCTGAAAGGAGATCCAACCAGTCCATCCTAAAGGAGATCAGTACTGGGTGTTCATTGGTAGGACTGATTTTGAAGCTGAAACTCCAATATTTTGATCACCTGATGCAAAGAGCTGACTCATTGGTCAAGGTCCTGATGCTGGAAAAGATTGAGGGCAGAAGGAGAAGGGGACGACAGAGGATGAGATGACTGGATGGCATCACCGTTTCGATGGACGTGACTTTGAGTGAACTCAGGGAGTTGGTGATGGACAGGGAGGCCTGGCATACTGTGACTCATGGGGTCGCAAAGAGTCAGACACGACTGAGTGACTGAACTGAACTGAACTGAACTAAGTGTGATCAACACTGATTTTATGTTTTTTTAATAAAGGTCACTCCTATCTCCATTTTCTTTAGGCTAAGGATTGATTTAGTAAAGTAAAGTGTGATTATGGGTGTGAAAGAAATTTGTAAATTCATTCATTTAAATATTTACTGAGCACCTATTATGTTCCAACATTCTACAACATGTTATGGATGAAATGGAAATCTCAGTCTCAGCCCTTGAAGACCCTGGATTCCTTGGGTATACAGACTTGGGCACCAGCCTTTCAAATACAATGAGACTCTGCAAGGAACTACACAAATGTAAGGGAACTGGTGTGTTCTCTCTCCAGACCACATATTATTTCATCACACTCACTGTACTTTCATAGCCATGACACTAATTGTACTCTTTCCAGTTGCTCATTTTTTTTTAATTTTTATTTTTACTTTATTTTACTTTACAATACTGTATTGGTTTTGCCATACATTGACATGAATCCACCACGGGTGTACATGCGTTCCCAAACATGAACCCCCCTCCCACCTCCCTCCCCATAACATCTCTCTGGGTCATCACCGTGCACCAGCCCCAAGCATGCTCTATCCTGCGTCGGACATAGACTGGCGATTCGATTCTTACATGATAGTATACATGTTACAAAGCCATTCTCCCAAATCATCCCACCCTCTCCCTCTCCCTCTGAGTCCAAAAGTCCATTATACACATCTGTGTCTTTTTTGCTGTCTTGCATACAGGGTCGTCATTGCCATCTTTCTAAATTCCATATATATGTGTTAGTATACTGTATTGGTGTTTTTCTTTTTGGCTTACTTCACTCTGTATCATCGGCTCCAGTTTCATCCATCTCATCAGAACTGATTCAAATGTATTCTTTTTAATGGCTGAGTGATACTCCATTGTGTATATGTACCACAGCTTTCTTATCCATTCATCTGCTGATGGACATCTAGGCTGTTTCCATGTCCTGGCTATTATGAACAGTGCTGCGATGAACATTGGGGTACATGTGTCTCTTTCAATTCTGGTTTCCTCGGTGTGTATGCCCAGCAGTGGGATTGCTGGGTCATAAGGTAGTTCTATTTGCAATTTTTTAAGGAATCTCCACACTGTTCTCCATAGTGGCTGTACTAGTTTGCATTCCCACCAACAGTGTAGGAGGGTTCCCTTTTCTCCACACCCTCTCCAGCATTTATTGCTTGCAGATTTTTTGGATCGCAGCCATTCTGACTGGTGTGAAGTGGTACCTCATTTGCTCATTTTTTTGATTGCTTGAGGACAGTTACCTGGTCTGACTTGTTTGTTATAGTATCATGAGTGCCTTACACAAAGCATAGGCTCTAGTCAGTGCTCCTTAGATATTCATAAATAAGTACACAATTGGCTCCTGGAGAAAATTTCAGAAGTATAATTCTGTTTCTTTAGAATTTATTTCAATCAAAACGAACATGGTTGATGATACAAAAGAAACTAATAATGACTGAGAAGTTAAAGTAAATTTTTTGTTGTTTTTACCACTACCCCAGGATGTGAAAATTCTGAATTTTAACCATTGTCATTTAATGCTTTGTTTATTATTACTAAATTGCCATTCTAGAGTATGATGTCATTCTGTAATTTATCTTATTTTCTTTGTCTGCTTTAAAGAACATTTTCAATGCCCACTTGGAGTCAGGCTATGGCATTAATTGCTGAGGATCAAGAAATGACTAAGTACACACAGTTTTTAAGGATCTCATAGTCCACTTATGGTGACATGTACATGAATTCATTCAAAATATTCAGGTATGCAGAAAGTAGTGCAAGAACATAGAGAAGGAAATGAAATTTGCTATGCAGTCGAAGAAACCAGCAGCTACCCATAGAAAAGATGATATCTGAGTTAGATCTTAAAAGGAATACAGGAGTTTGCCATCTGGACAATTGGAAAAAGGCACCCAGGAAGTGTAAACAACGTATTTAGAAAATAATATTGGGGGGAAAGCATTATATCTCAGAAACCTGGAGAAATCAAGTGTGGCTAAAACATAGGTTGCTGTTGTATGTCAAACTCAGGGTGAACCTGCAAAGACCACGTGGACCCCAGTTCTGGAGAGTGGAGTTTCAAGTTTATTTAGTGAACAGTTGGAAGCTTCCCTGGTGGCTCAGAGGTTAAAGCGTCTGCCTCCAATGAGAGAGACCTGGGTTCAATCCCTGGGTTGGGAAGATCCCCTGGAGAAGGAAATGGCAACCCACTCCAGTATTCTTGCCTGGAGAATCCCATGGTCGGAGGAGCCTGGTAGGCTACAGTCCACAGGGTCGCAAACAGTCGGACGTGAATGAGCGACTTCACATTGGAAATAATCAGCAGCTTTAAAATTCTTTCATTTATTTTCTTTCTAGAGTTGTAGCTTCCTAACTCATTAAGTTTCTGGTTCATGGGAAAGCAGACTTTAA
This sequence comes from Budorcas taxicolor, assembly GCF_023091745.1. Lineage (NCBI taxonomy): Eukaryota > Metazoa > Chordata > Mammalia > Artiodactyla > Bovidae > Budorcas > Budorcas taxicolor. The sequence goes on from NC_068914.1 coordinate 9,369,168, forward strand.
AACTACATGTGAAAAGGTTTAGAGTTCATGCATCAACTAATCTCTTTTCGACCACATATTAGCACTTGGTTTTGGCTTATAGATCTAATTTCTTGCAGAACACTCTTTGATGTTCGTATTCTTATTTAGAGTTAAATAGCCCGGAGCCACAGTGTTTGCTGAATCAGGAATATAACTAAACTATCAATATCTCAACTTCACAAAACCCATATTTAAACACTTGTATTCTGCTGAAGACATTAAAATTCTCTGTGGAGAATGGAAATTTGTTGCACATATATATGGTAGAGTAAATTAAATAAAAAAAAAGTAATGTGAGGCTGCAAACTCAAGATAAATGGTGTATAAATTCAGACATTAAATTAAATGTTTCACTGGGCAATGATGAAGTGTTATACATTCTCTCTCTCCTGATGTATAAGAAATTGATTAGCTAAATTTCAAATTCACAAGGTAACTGACTGATAACTCATTTTGCATAATTCCCGAAAGGGTACATAAGACACATGGCAAAAGTTAACCATTACCTTAACTCAAAAAGCAATTTCTCTTTGTATATTTTACTCGTGAGCTGTGAGGATGCAAAAATTATGGAAAAACAGTAAGAACATTTCAGAAGGAATAACCTAATAAGGAGTTGCTTATTTTAATTGTCCTGCCTATTCTGTTAACATATATATTTAGGCAATATGAATATAAAATATCAGCATTTTTGGTATCTTATTATTTTAAAAGAAATATGTGGTAATGATTGAGTATGCATTATCTCTCACTGTTAATCTTTTAAGATATTTCCATGTGTAAGCTGCTAACTCTAGAGTCAGTCTTATAGAACAATAACATTAGAGATATTGGTGGAGCGGGTAATAGGGAAGTAACAGTCTCTTTGCTCTCCAAGCAACCAGTGATACACAGTTTGGGTGTAAATATGGCAGTCCCTTACTTTCAACGAGGCAATTTGAGCTCACTTATTTAACTCTCTTCTTTCCAAAGTTCTTGTGAAGTGAGTAAAAAAATATAAAATATTAATAAATGTGTGAACATATGTGTTGTTAATAATGAAAGGTTTTAGAATAGGTTCCAAATTCAAGAACTGAGTGTAAGTGGTAACCCACTACATTACATAACACAGAACAAGACTGTGTGGAAAGGAAATTAAAGGAGTTCCCTGTGGATCTGGATTCATAGGAACAAACACAAAGAAACAAATTGGAAGCAGCAGGAACTGAGAGTCGCGTGAACCTGGGGTGGTGAACTGAGGGTAACTTGAATAACTTGAACAGTTTCTGACTGTACCACATCAACAACAAACCAATTTACCCTGGCACGTTTGATAATTATTCTTTTAACACAAATAAATAGCTTAGTAAACACTGAAGATTGCTACAACCAACTCCTAAAGGCTAAAAGAAAGAGGAACAGCTCTCAGTTACTTCAGGCATGGTTAGCAAACCAGTGTGCTCCCCAGTTGGGTGTCTCTCCCTCTGTGTTCTTCACAGCTGTCTAGAATACCTACAGCCAAATAAAACTATAGTAAATATTAGGTTTCTCATTTTCCATCTACAGTTGTGCAAACAGGGTAAACACAGCAAACATTTGATGCAGTAATGGAGTAAAATGAAGAATCTTATGAAGATTCAGAGGAAATATCCTGTTGTGAAATTATTTTAGTTTAAGAAACAGTAAAACAGAAGGAAAACTCTAATTTGTATTAAGATAGAAGATTTTGCATCTTTAAGGTAAAAACAATAAAATCAGTGAAGAAAAGTCATGGATGAATATGGTAATTTTTAAATTTAGGAATCATGAGCTCAAAGACATGCTAGGGAAGTCTCATGGCTCACTTTCTCATGTCCTCATTTCCCTCAGGTGTCAGCTCCAAGGTTGTCTTCTCTGTATGACCTTTCTGAACTTTCTTTCCTAAGCTTCAAGTCCATTCTTAAACTGTTCTGTGTTTTGTTCTTGTCACTTCGTAACATGAAATTTATTTATTTGCTTACTGCTTGCCTTCCTTTAAGGAAGACAGAGCTTTTTTTTTTTTTTTTTTTTGGTTTGTTCATTGTCCTTTCACTTCATTATCAGAACCACGCATCACACATTGCAGCTGCCCCAAAATTCATCTGTACAACAAAAGAATGAGAGCTAGTGAGAGAGCCCCTTTGACCACAGAAGCATTCCTAACTAAAATCTTGGCAATTGGCAAAAGAGTTAAACTGTCCTTCCAGAAATGAAGGAACTTTACTTATTTTAAGAAGTGTATTTCAAGGAGTATCAAACTGTAAGCAAGGCCCAACTTTCCTAGCTCCTTAGGAATTATATTTTCATGTTAAATTATCTTGAGCTCCTTACATAAAATCACATAAGCATCTCTGAACTTTCAATATGGAAAGCCCTAAACTGGAGGAGGAGAAGGGGGTGACAGAGAACGAGATGTTTGGATGACATCATTGACTTAATGGACATGAGTTTGAGCAGACTCCAGGAGCTAGTGAAGGACAGGGAAGCCTGGCATGCTGCAGTCGTGGGTTTGCAAACAGTCGGACACAGCTGAGTGGCTGAACAACAGCAAACTTCATGTGCCTCTAATGTACTTAGATGTGCTTTTATCATCTTTATCATAATAATCTTAACAGGGAATGCACGTCAGAATCATCTCTGAATATCTGACACAGATTAACAAAAGACCAGGTCCTTCTAACAGCAACTGAAATAAAATTTCTAGGTAGGACCTAGGTATTTTCAAAAAGCCCCCCGAAGATCCTCATATACAGTTAATGTTGAAATCCATTGCTTTACCACTTTCTCTCTTCCCTTAGACTTACTACTGATCTTCCCTGCAAAAGACAGCTGATCTCATTCCTTGTACGGTTTTTCAGTGATCAGTTTTTCTAACATAAATGCTACAAGGCAATAGACATGTGAATCGGTATACCATGGAAATGTTATGAAATTCATGATACATCTGGCTTATACAAAGATTCAGTTTAAACAGCCCTGACCTTTCTACCTAGCTCAGAGTAATTCTATGTGCTCTAGTCTGTGTCCCAAGTAATGGCAATTAAGATCCTCCTTTACACCAAGTAAAGGACTGTGCTTTTTGAAAGCTTGAAATCTGCTCTAAGATTTTAGCAGAGCAAATGAGGACAGAGAAGATAACATTTCCATGGATACTGAAAGATAAATGTCAAAGCACAGGGAAGGCAATGGCCCTGCTCATCTAAAGGCCAGATGGGGCATGAAGTGTCTCAAGTGAGGACTCACTGGAAGTGAGATGGTGAGCCCTGCTCCTTCATGGAACTTTCTTACAGCCAATGCACTCCACTCACTGACATTTAGGGAGGCTGTCATTGATAATCTCAAGTTTAAAACTTTCTTTAGCTATCCCTTCTCCATTTCTCTTTAGGAGCCTAGAATACTTCCTCGAAAATAGCAAACATAAAATAACACCTTCATTGCTTGTCTTTGATAACAGAACATGACTGTTCTGAGACTGTTCAGACCTGAGATGCCCAAACAACCATTTTACATAAGTCAGAGGGTAGGGAGCAAATTTCAGTAACTTCATTTTACTCCTAATAAGCCTTTCTATTCATCTCCTTAAATTCTCAGTGAGGCATTCCATCAGTTAAGCTTTGGTAAGTTTACCCTGCTATGTGTCTAACATACATTTTTCAATTCAGTCCTGTGCAGACTTGCATATTTTATTTTTCAAGGAGCAATGTGGCAATGGGGAAACCCAACAACACTTTCTGAATCACCCAGGCTGCTTACAAAAAAATGTAAATTATTGGGCACAAATTACAGATGAATTGAGATCTTTAGGTATAGAGTCTTCATCTCTGTAAATCTAATGCACAGAAATCTGAGCTTCAGTGAATTAAGGAAAGAGATAAATGGGATATTAGAATGTAAATCCACAGATAGTTAAATGCATATGAAAATAATATGTATTCCATATGCTAAAATCCTCCACGATGATTACTGATTCACCAGTTTCCCCATTTAATTCACTAATTATTTAAATCTTTAGAAATTATTTCATTAGGTGAAAACAAGTCTAGAAATGTTGTAACTTTCTTATGCATTGACCTTTTTGTCATTATGTTTCTCTTTATATCTGGTAATGAATGCTTTTTGCATTATACACTGATTTACTTTGGACCCTATTTTCATGAAAAAAGTTGGTCATTATTTTACTTTCAGTTATTTGATATCCTTATATTTAAAGTGTGTCTCTTTCAAACTGCATAAGTTAATTATACATATATATATATATATATATATATATATATATATATATATATATATATACACATACACTAGAATATGGTCTTCTCTAGTGGCTCAAACAGTAAATAATCCACCTTCAATGTGGGAGACCTGGGTTCGATCCCTGGGTTGGGAAGATCCGGTGGAGAAGAGCATGGCAACCCATGCCGGTGTCCTTGCCTGGAGAATTCCTATGGACTTAGGAAACTGGCGGGCTACAGCCCATGGGTGGGCTATAGCTCATGCAGAGTCAGACACAACTGAGCGACTAACCACATACTGCAGTATGTATTTATGGTATTATAGTATGCATATTCAGTCTAACAATACTCATTCTTAATTGGAATATTTACATTGAATGTAAACATTGATGTATTTGGTTTAAAACATATTTTATCATTTGCTATTTATCTTACAAATTCTGTGCTTCTTTTTCTCTCTTTTCTTGTCTTCTATTGATCAGTGATTATTTCCATTTCTTCCCTCTATTGTACTTTTTATTGTCTAGTGCCCTCTCCACAGTTTATTAGGAGTTACATATTTTTTATCTTATTTTTCTTCCCCTCAAGCTATACATATCATTTACTTGACATATCAAAGTGTCAAGGAGTTCTCCTTCTCCTTCTCATGGATTCCACACAGAGGATTTTTCTTAAAAAAAAAAATATTTTAATTGGAGACTAATTACTCTACAATATTGGATTGGTTTTGCCATACATTGAAATGAATCCACCACAGGTGTACATGTGTCCCCCATCCTGAACCACCCTCCCACCTCCCTCCCCATACCATCCCTCTGAGTCATCCCAGTGCACCAGCTCTGAGAATCCTGTATCATGCATCGAACCTGGACTGGCAATATGTTTCACATATGATAATATACATGTTTCAATGCCATTCTCCCAAATCATCCCACCCTCGCCCTCTCCCACAGAGTACAAAAGACTCTTCTATACATCTGTGTCTCTTTTGCTATCTTGCATACAGGGTTATCGTTACCATCTTTCTAAATTCCATATATATGTGTTAGTTACTGTATTGGTGTTTTTCTTTCTGGCTTACTTCACTCTGTGTAATAGGCTCCAGTTTCATCCACCTCATTAGAACTGATTCAAATGTATTCTTTTTAATGGCTGAGTAATACTCCATTGTGTATATGAACCACAGCTTTCTTATCCATTCATCTGCTCATGGACATCTAGGTTACTTCCATGTGGCTTCCACTGGCTATTATAAACAGTGCTGTGATGAACACTGGGGTACATGTGTCTCTTTCAATCCTGATTTCCTCGGTGTGTATGCCCAACAGTGGGATTGCTGAGTCATAAGGCAGTTCTATTTCCAGTTTTTTAAGGAATCTACACACTGTTCTCCATAGTGGCTGTAGTAGTTTGCATTCCCACCAACAGTATAAGGGGTTCCCTTTTCTCCACACCCTCTCCAGAATTTATTGCTGGTAGACTTTTGGATAACAGCCATTCTGATGGGAGTGTAATGATACCTCATTTTGGTTTTGATTTGCATTTCTCTGATAATGAGTGACGTTGAGCATCCTTTCATGTGTTAGCCATCTGTATTGTCTTCTTTGGAGAAATGTCTATTTAGTTCTTTGGCCCATTTTTTGATTGGGTCGTTTATTTTTCTGGAATTGAGCTGCAGGAATTGAGCTGCAGGAGTTGCTCGTATATTTTTGAGATTAATTCTTTGTCAGTTGCTTCATTTGCTTTTATTTTCTCCTATTCTAAAGGCTGTCTTTTCACCTTGCTTATAGTTTCCTTTGTTGTGCAGAAGCTTTTAATTTTAATTAGGTCCCATTTGTTTATTTTTGCTTTTATTTCCAATATTCTGGGAGGTGGGTCATAGAGGATCCTGCTGAGATTTATGTCAGAGAGTGTTTTGCCTGTGTTCTCCTCTAGGAGAACATAGACAGTTCTGGTCTTATGTTTAGATCTTTAATCCATTTTGAGTTTATTTTTGTGTCCGGTGTTAGAAAGTGATTTAGTTTCATTCTTTTACAAGTGGTTGACCAGTTTTCCCAGCACCACTTGTTAAAGAGATTGTCTTTTCTCCACTGTATATTTTTGCTTCCTTTGTCAAAAATAAGGTGTCCATAGGTCTGTGGATTTATCTCTGGGCTTTCTATTTTGTTCCATTGATTTATATTTCTGTCTTTGTGCCAGTACCATACTGTCTTGATGACTGTGTCTTTGTAGTAGAGCCTGAAGTCAGGCAGGTTGATTCCTCCAGTTCCATTCTTCTTCTTAAGATTGCTTTGGCTATTTGAGGTTTTTTTGTATTTCCAGACAAATTGTGAAATTATTTGTTCTAGCTCTGTGAAAAATACCGTTGGTAGCTTATAGGGATTGCATTGAATCTATACATTGCTTTAGATAGTATACTCATTTTCACTATATTGATTCTTCCAATCCATGAACACGGTATATTTTTCCATCTATTAGTGTCCTCTTTGATTTGTTTCATCAGTGCTTTATAGTTTTCTATATATAGGTCTTTAGTTTCTTTAGGTAGATATATTCCTAAGTATTTTATTTTTTTCGTTGCAATGGTAAATGGAATTGTTTCCTTAATTTCCCTTTCTGTTTTCTCATTGTTGGTATATAGGAATGCAAGGGATTTCTATGTGTTGATTTTATATCCTGCAACTTTACTATATTCATTGATTAGCTCTAGTACTTTTCTGGTGGAGTCTTTAGGGTTTTCTATGTAGAGGATCATGTCATCTGCAAACAGTGAGAGTTTTACTTCTTTTCCAATCTGGATTCTTTTTTTTTTTTTTCTTTTTCTTTTTCTGCTCTGATTGCTGTGGCTAAAACTTCCAAACATATGTTGAATAGTAGTAGTGATAGTGGGCACCCTTGTCTTGTTCCTAACTTTAGGGGAAATGCTTTCAATTTTTCACCATTGAGGATAATGTTTGCTGTGGGTTTGTCATATATAGCTTTCATCCTGTTGAGGTATGTTCCTTCTATTCCTGCTTTTGGAGGGTTTTTATCATAAATGTATGTTAAATTTTGTCAAAGGCTTTCTCTGCATCTATTGAGATAATCATATGACTTTTATTTTTCAATTTGTTAATGTGGTGAATTACATTGATTGATTTGCAGATATTGAAGAATCTTTGCATCCCTGGGATAAAGCCCACTTGGTCATGGTGTATGATCTTTTTAATGTGTTGTTGGATTCTGATTGCTAGAATTTTGTTAAGGATTTTTGCATCTATGTTCATCAGTGATATTGGCCTAGTTTTCTTTTTTTGTGGCATCTTCGTCAGGTTTTGGTATTAGGGTGATGGTGGCCTCATAGAATGAGTTTGGAAGTTTACCTTCCTCTGCAACTTTCTGGAAGAGTTTGAGTAGGATAGGTGTTAGCCCTTCTCTAAATTTTTGGTAGAATTCAGCTGTGAAGCTGTCTGGTCCTGGGCTTTTGTTTGCTGGAAGATTTCTGATTACAGTTTCAATTTCCATGCTTGTGATGGGTCTGTTAAGATTTTCTATTTCTTCCTGGTTCAGTTTTGGAAAATTGTACTTTTCTAAGAATTTGTCCATTTCTTCCAAGTTGTCCATTTTATTGGCATATGATTGCTGATAGTAGTCTCTTATGATCCTTTGCATTTCTGTGTTGTCTGTTGTGATCTCTCCATTTTCATTTCTAATTTTATTGATTTGATTTTTCTCCCTTTGTTTCTTGATGAGTCTGGCTAATGGTTTGTCAATTTGATTTATCCTTTCAAAGAACCAGCTTTTGGCTTTGTTGATTTTTGCTATTGTCTCTTTGTTTCTTTTGTATTTATTTCTGCCCTAATTTTTAAAATTTATTTCCTTCTACTCACCCTGGGGTTCTTCATTTCTTCCTTTTCTAGTTGTTTTAGGTGTAGAGTTAGGTTATTTGTTTGACTTTTTTCTTGTTTCTTGAAGTATGCCTGTATTGCTATGAACCTTCCCCTGAGCACTGCTTTTAGAGTGTACCACAGGTTTGGGGTTGTTTTGTTTTCATTTTCATTAGTTTCTATGCATATTTTGATTTCTTTTTTGATTTCTTCTGTGATTTGTTGGTTATTCAGCAGTATGTTGTTCAGCCTCCATATTTTGGAATTTTTAATAGTTTTTCTCCTGTAATTGAGATCTAATCTTACTGCATTGTGGTCAGAAAAGATGCTTGGAATAATTTCAATTCGTTTGAATTTACCAAGGCTAGATTTATGGCCCAGGATGTGATCTATCCTGGAGAACGTTCCGTGAGCACTTGAGAAAAAGGTGAAATTCATTGTTTTGGGGTGAAATGTCCTATAGATATCAATTAGGTCTAACAGGTCTATTGTATCATTTAAAGTTTGTGTTTCCTTGTTAATTTTCTGTTTAGTTGATCAGTCCATAGGTGTGAGTGGGGTATTAAAGTCTCCCACTATTATTGTGTTATTGTTGATTTCCCCTTTCATGCTTGTTAGCATTTGTCTTACATATTGCGGTGCTCCTATGTTGGGTGCATATATATTTATAATTTTATATCTTCTTCTTGGATTGATCCTTTGTTCATTATGTAGTGTCCTTCTTTGTCTCTTTTCACAGCCTTTGTTTTAAAGTCTATTTTATCTGATATGAGTATTGCTACTTCTGCTTTCTTTTGGTCTCTATTTGCATGGAATATCTTTTTCCAGCCCTTCACTTTCAGTCTGTATGTGTCCCTTGTTTCGAGGTGGGTCTCTTGTAGACAACATATATAGGGGTCTTGTTTTTGTATCCATTCAGCCAGACTTTGTCTTTTGGTTGGGGCATTCAAACCATTTACATTTAAGGTAATTATTGCTAAGTATGATCCCATTGCCATTTACTTTATTGTTTTGGGTTCAAGTTTATACTCCCTTTTTGTGTTTCCTGTCTAGAGAAGATCCTTTAGCATTTGTTGGAGAGCTGGTTTGGTGGTGCTGAATTCTCTCAGATTTTGCTTGTCTGTAAAGCTTTTGATTTCTCCTTCATATTTGAATGAGATCCTTGCTGGATACAGTAATCTGGGCTGTAGGTTATTTTCTTTCTTCACTTTAAGTATGTCCTGCCACTCCCTCCTGGCCTGAAGAGTTTCTATCGAAAGATCAGCTGTTATCCTTACGGGAATCCCCTTGTGTGTTATTTGTTGTTTTTCTCTTGCTGCTTTTAATATTTGTTCTTTGTGTTTGATCTTTGTTAATTTGATTAATATGTGTCTTGGGGTGTTTTGCCTTGGGTTTATCCTGTTTGGGACTCTCTGGGTTTCTTGGACTTGGGTGATTATGTCCTTCCCCATTTTAGGGAAGTTTTCAACTATTATCTCCTCAAGTATTTTCTCATAGTCTTTCTTTTTGTTTTCTTCTGGGACTCCTATGATTCAAATATTGGGGTGTTTAACATTGTCCCAGAGGTCTCTGAGATTGTCCTCGTTTCTTTTAATTAGTTTTTCTTTTTTCCTCTGTGTTTCATTGATTTCTACCATTCTATCTTCTACCTCACTTATCCTATCTTCTGCCTCTGTTATCCTACTCTTGGTTCCCTGCAGAGTGTTTCTGATCTCATTTATTGCATTATTCATCATATATTGACTCTTTTTTATTTCTTCTAGGTCCTTATTAAACCTTTCTTGCATCTTCTTAATCCTTGTCTCCAGGCTATTTATCTGTAACTCCATTTTGTTTTCAAGATTTTGGATCATTTTCACTATCATTATTCAGAATTCTTTATCAGGTAAATTCCCTATCTCTTTCTCTTTTGCTTGGTTTGGTGGGCATTTATCCCATTGCTTTACCTGCTGGGTATTCCTCTGCCTTTTCATCTTGTTTATATTGCTATGTTTGGGGTGGCCTTTCCGTATTGTGGAGTTCTCTTTATTGCGGAGTTTAGAGGAGTTTTTCTTAAGTACACCCATAGTCTTCCTGTCAACCATATATTTACTCTTCCCAGAGAAATTGTTATAAATGCTCACTTTGCTACATTTGATTATTATTTTTGGAGAAATAATTTGCCATGTTTGACACAGTTGCTATTGTTGATCCTGGGTATGAGGCTTTTCCTCCAAAATACAAGTTCTCCTCCTCCAGATTTTATTTGTCCAGGAGGCTCCTCCTTTGGGGCCTGGGCTGCCCCAATGAATGATGAAATCCATGTGCATAAATTTGACTATTAAGGACCTTTTTTAAGATATTGTCAAGAAGACTTAAAGCCACCTTGTCAGTCAGCTTATGTCTTATCAGTGATAGACCTCATGGTTTTGTCTCAATCTTTATTCTTTTAAGTGTCAAATTGTTTGAGACTTGGTGGAAACAATTCTAAGCAACAGACACCTCCATAGAGACTGTACTTACTGTGATCTATGTTACATTTAGTACAGATCTCAGAAGAATGGCAAAGAATATAGAGAGAAACATATACAACTTTGAAATTCTGCAGTCTGATAACAATGTCATTCTCAGGGACAACAGCTTGAGTTTCACTGAGAGTTTTTTCGAGGCTATATGTTGTTATTGCATTTTCTCAGATTCAGGCATCCCTTTTAAGAAAAGAAAGAAAGGTGTTTGTTCTGCCAAACCAAGGTAACTAATATAGTGGAAACCTCTTGGGTTATTTTTCAGACTACTTGTTACCCTTACAGAGATGACTCATTGTGGTCATGTTACTGCTGTACAATCCTCCATGGAGACTGTGGCCTTTATCTCCCCACATTATTCTGCATATTTAAAAGACTGAGCAACTGTTAGTTTTTGAGAGCTAAGTTAGTAAAAAAAAAAACTCTAAAGGGAAAATTTACAAATTCCTAATGTTAGAGATCTTTACTCTAATAGATCTCCAAGCCTCTTTTCTTCTTCATTCTTACATTAAAATATTCTTTCTAATGCATTCTGTTTTCTTCTTTGTCTTCCTAGACTAGCTTAAGTTAAGGACAACTACAAGTTAGATACAGAATCTTTGGAGAGATCTACTATATCCCATGTCATTTTCCATTTACTGTGGAAAGTATGTGCTATATCAACCATACTATAAAATATATAATATTAACACAAGAAAAACTTATGAACATTGACTAGAAATCTTTTAAAACATTTGATTTTACATTTTCCCTGTATTCAAATAGAGAACTGCAAATTCTCTCCCTGTGTTTATATGTACATAAAGAGGAAAAAAGTGTGTATTCAAGGGTCCTAGTAGGCTTTTTAAAATCTTTGAATTCAAAGAATTTTTAAATTAGTTAAGTTAAAATAATTTTTAATTGAGGAATACTCACATATATATGTGTCTTTTACTCCGTAAATGTGTATGTATCTCAGTGGGTGTGTTTATATATGTGTGTTGTATGTATGAACATACATATAATATGTATATAAAATAACAATAAATGTGGCAAATGAGGAAATGTTAAATGAGAAACAGATTTTCTATGTTAGCTATGTACATATGTGTGCAAGAAGGAAGTGACCACTTATGTGCATGTGTGATAAACATAGTGGCCGTATATGCTAGAATTAATCATTTAAATAATGGGAATTACTTTTCTATATCTGGAATATATACTTACAGATACTGAAAATAGATAAAGAAAAGTAATTAACTGCACTCTGATAGCTTTAATGATAGAAACAGATGTTCACATTTAAGGCATCAAATCTGAGTGGTTATCGTTGAACTGCTGTTGCTGGTGAGCATGAGCAGTGGTATTATGGTCCTCCTTTTCATAGGAGAGAATATTGTAATGCAGATTATTGTGATTGTCTGAAAATATCTCCATGGCTGACAATACTTTTTTTTTTTTCTTTTTCTACTCTCTTCTTTGATAGTTAAATGGGACATTTAACAAGCACAATTATGTCCTTTCTTGTCTATTATGCTGCATTTAAGCATAATTGCTTGCAGAAAGCCTATAGAAGTGTCTTTAAGCTCAAGTTTCTCATTTCCATCACAACCAAAGAAGATAATCTATATATTATGTTGCCTTTAAATTTCAGGAATTAAAAGTGAGATGAGTAATAAACCTATTCAATAAGGCTTGACTAAGTTTTAAAAAATAGAATCTAGGAATTAAATATGAAAATTCCGATTCAGGGCTAGTTTGACTTTTTTTTTTTTCCATAGAAAAATCAAATGTTAGGGAAGCACACGGACTGAAACTGCCCACCCTGGTTAGGCACCATAGTAACTATTGCATGAGTTTTTTTTTACAGCAGGAGGTCCTGGTAAGGAACATGAAACTAATAAGCCACCACCAACCAGAAGAGTTCAGGAAAGGTCACCTCATGTCTGACCATCTCCCAGAATCCTTCTTTCTGGCATCCATCTTGGCTGAACAAGGCATGCACCACCAGGAAGGACTCTGGGTCCTTCCCAGAATGATTGGCTAAAGACAACCTGGAAACTAATCCCATCACCATAAAACCCAACTCTGCCACATGGCAGAGCTGTTCTCCTGTGTTCCCTTACCTACTGCTCTCCACCTGGGTCCCCTTTCCCAATAAAATCTCTTGCTTTGTCAGCACATCCTACTCCTCAGACAATTCATTTCTGAATGTTAGACAAGAGCCCAGCTTCAGGCCCTGCAAGGAGTATCCCTTCCTGCAACAAAAGACTCATTCAATACCAGCTTACTTTTAGAAAATAATAATTCTTTTAAATCTAGTCTTATACAGTGCAATTTTTACTTTTTATTCCTGAATTCATATGTTCTTCATAAGTAATCAGTTAGGGCTTTTAAATATTTGAGGAATCTATTATCGACAATTTAGTGTTATTTGGTTTTATATGCATAAAATAAAAATAGGTAATAAATTAACCAAAATTTAATATTTAGAGATCATTCTTAACTTTTAATTTATATTATATATATATATGCACACAGATATATTTCATTTTTTAATTAGTATTACATATTGAGACTTTTCTATATTAATAACTTATTAGCAGTCTAACTGTTAAAGTTTTATAATATATCTTAATAAGTAAGGTAAAATTTACTTAACCATTTTATTCCTTTGATGGATATTTGGTTTGTTTCTAATTTTTCTCTATTGCAAATTATACTAAGAATTTGTTTTACCTAAAATTTTTCTTAGCTTTATTTTTTCAAAGTAGACTTTTACCATGACAGTGAACTAACTATTAAAAACTCTAAAATCTTATGACTTACACTTAGAAAGTGTTCTTTGGGAAATTTTTATAATTTAGTCTGCCAAATGAGGAGAGAAAATCAGCAATTTAATAGGAAAATATTTCATTATTATTTAAATTTATCTTTCTGTTCAATATGATGAATTAGAGAAAGGAATGGAAACCCACTCCAGTATTCTTGCCTGGAGAATTCCATGGACAGAGGAGCCTGGTGAACTACAGTCCATGGGGTCGCAAAGAGTCGGCACAAGTGAGTGACTAATGCTTCACACTTCAATATGTTGAATAGGTTAAGTAATCATTTAACTTTTTTCCTCTGGTTTTGTTTCTTCCCTTTTTCTCCTCTGAGCATTGGTTGTATCCCGGTATTTTTTATAAACAGTATTGACAATTCTGAATATTACATCTTAGCAAATATTTTTCAATGATGTTTGCCCTTTTATTTTCACTTAAAACGTATTTTAATAAGTTTGTATGGATATTTTAAATTTCTAATTAGCCATTTCTTCTGAATTTTTATTATGTATTGCTTCCCACTATTAAGTACTTATATTTTTTCTTTTTTATGGAAATAGTTGAAATTTAACACTTGATTCATTAAAAAATTTTTAAACTGAGACATATGATTCTGTCTAAACTTTCAATCTATAAAAACAAGCTTTCATTATAAGAATGAAAATCCTATTCCATCATCTGACTTTGGTAGCTATGTGAAAAACCCCTAGTAATGTTTCTACATAGAATAGATGTAGATATTTCTTTAAATGTCACCTTTAAATGTGCCCTTTCATGATTTTAACAATCCATGTATTGCAGGGAGGGGGACACCTTCCAGGGCTTGAAAGTGGGCTCTTATCTAACATTCAGAAATGAATTGTCTGCGGAGACACATGTGCTGATAAAGCAAGAGATTTTACTGGGAAGGGGCACCTGGGCAGAGAGCAGTAGAGTAAGGGAACCCAGGAGAACTGCTTTGCCACATGGCTCCAGTCTCAGATTTTATGGTGATGGGATTAGTTTCCATGTTATCTTTAGCCAATCATTCTGATTCAGAGCCCTTCCTGGTGGTACGTGCCTTGCTCAGCTGAGATGGATGCCAGCGAGAAGGATTCTGGGAGGTGGCTGGACACGTGGTGTTGCCTTTTGACCCTTCCTGAACTCTTCCAGTTGGTGGTGGATTATTAGTTCCCTGTTCCTTAGCAGGACCTCCTGTCTTAAAACAACTCATGCAAATAGTTACTATGGTGTCTGGCCATAGTGTGTGGTTTCAAACAGTATATTTTCCCTAACACATGTGCATCTGCAAGCAACAATGTTTCTATTTAATGGTAAGATATATTTTTGTTTCCCACTTAGTTCACTAGATTTAAAAACAGATTTCAACTTATTATATGAAAAACAAATGCACCAGACAACGAGGGACTGATTTTATTCAGGCTATTGTGGTAGAATGAATGCTCATTAATGAGAAATATCTCAAAGTATAGGAGGGGCCTGAAGATTTAGAAAGGCAGGTATATAAGGGAGTCATTCACCTACCTCATGGAAGTAAAAAAATAACAGAAACAGGTTTTATCTTGGAATATATGAGAGTAGGGTTATTAGAGGTTTCCAAAACACAAACATGTGGGGGCCTATTTTAGCTCTTACTGTTTTCCAGCAGCATAGAGATCAGGTATAGCCGAATATCATCAGTTAGTAGGTGGTGTCATGTGGATCAGTTCAGTTCAGTTCAGTTGCTCAGTCATGTCTGTAATTGTTTGTCTTGATGGTGTGGAGAAACAGACAAACTTATGATTAATTATAAACGGATAATTCTGATATTCAGAATCAAGTTTCATTAATTTTCTTTCTAGACTCTGTAAGTTGTTTTTAAATGAACTATAGCTATTAAAAAAAAAAAAACATTTGAATATCTTCAGACATAGGGAAATTATTTCCCTTGCACAAATACAGGAAATTCCCAAGGGTACTCACAAAACTTTCTAGAAGTATTCACATGAAACGAGTATATTCAGAAGGCACGTTCATTGGTAGGCAAATTGTAGAAGGAGCAACTACCACAGAATTTTTGTTTGTTTGTTTCTCATGACAATGAAATTGTGCCAGAAAAATAGACCCAAGTGACTAATTATGGCTGAAATTGGGCAATTACTCCTCAAATTAGCCAAATGCAGGTGTAATTATTATTTTAATAAGACTAATTGCCCAGTGGTAATTAGCAAAGTGGAGCCTGCCATTTTGGTGAAGACACAAGAACTCCAGCTCCTTGACATATAGAAATATAACACGATATTAAAAAAACAAGAAGTAGAAATGAATTATATATATATATATATATATATATGTATATATGTATATAGGTAGATAGAGTCAGAGAGGATAAAGTTATGGAAAAACCTTGAGAGATCTAACACCAAATTATCAACTTTTCTAAGGAAATGTCTATGAAAACTCATCAAATAGGGAAAAATATTCTAATATATGAAGTTAAGACAAAGTATTCAGCATATCTGAGAATCTAAGCATATCTCTAAAACCAATCACACCTATTACAAATTATTTTTAAAAGTCACATCAAAATAAAGTTACCACTTTACTTTCACATAACCTAACATTTCTAAGTCAACATTATCCCTTAACTTCCTAGTTAGTCTCTCTTTTTCATAATTTTTTCTAAAGAGTGGCCAAAATGATTTTTTTAAACTGTTCATCAGAGCAGATCACTCCCATGTTCCCTACTTTCTAATACTACACTCAACAAAGAAATCCAGATTCCTTCTATTACTCAGTCTTCAGAACTGATAATTGCTGAGCCCATTTCCTACTTCCCATATTACTCTTTCTCCTACACCACTTATTCTTTCTAGCCAGGCCAGTCTTAATCTACTTGAGATTTTCTACCTCACGATCTAGGCAATCATTGTTTTATAGATAATTTAATGACTCTCCTCTCTTTCATTCAAATGTCATTTCCCCAAAAGTACAACTCTGATGATATTATTTCACCTAAAATAGAAGCATTTCTATAATACTTTGTGTTCTTTCATCAACAAATTGTTCTTACTATTTCTTTATGAGACTTAGCAGAATTTGTAATGTTCTTGCTCAGTTATTTGTCTGTTCATATTTGTTTACCTTAGTAGATGAATACCTGAAGGATGAGGGCAGAGGTTTTGCTGATTTTTTTTTTCATCACTGCCTCTCTAGTTTCAGTAATCATGTCTGTAGCATGGCAAACTTGTGACAAATAGTTATTGAAGAATGAATAAATAAATGAATTCATGTTGGAGTCTTTCAGACTCTTGAAGTTGGAGAAGGGAAAAATTGACTTTTGCATGGAATAGAATTGCAATGTCCAAGTAAGTGGTGTGAAGAAAAGCTAAAACAAACAAAAAACAAAAACAAAAAACTTTTTGTTTTTTTAAGGAGCAGAGTTTGGGTCTATGGGTGAAAAATCATTAAGAGGAAACATCAGGACATTCTGGCTAAACCAACTTGACAAAGGTCATTGAAGGTAAGCAAGAATGATCAGATCCTAAGTATAAAGGATGAGGAATTTAATCAGATACAGAAGGCGATCAGGTACCCCCTGTTAAGGGTAGGGATTCTTGCTAAACTGATCTAGCAGGGACTTTGCAGCTTCTTTATCAGTACCAAAGCAAATGAAGACCAAAGGTGCCTATCTGTGGGATGGGGCACATGGTCGGAGGGAGGGGATATGTATATAGTTGTAGATGATTCATGTTGTCATACAGCAGAAACTAACACAATATTGTAAAACACATATCCTCTAATTAAAAATTAAAAGTGGTAAAAAATAAAGATACTTTCCATAAAAAGGAGGTTTTTTTTAAAGATTTTAATTTAAAAGTAATTATAAATTCCAGGATGTTACACATAAATGTACAGGGAAGTCCTATGCACTCTCCTAGTCTCCCCAAGGTAATTCTAAACTTTTATATTCTACTCTCTTTAATACAATTGAGATTCAAAGATGCCTAGGTTAAGGGGCCAAGTGAAGCAGTATCTACAAGGAAGAGGGAGGGGATTGGATAATAAAGAGCTTCAGGGCACCATAGAGTAGCATGTTTTTGGCCACCACTCTCCCACTAGGCAAACCAGGTACCTACAGACCCAAAATACATGATAATATTCAGCATATCTGTTAAATGAGTGTTAAAGGAGAATTATTAATGTCAAGAACATTCCATGCCATCCAGTCTATCATTAGTTTAGGACTTCCCTGGTGGCTCAGTGGTAAAGAAGCCACCTGCAGTGAGGGAGATGCAGGAGATGAGCGTTCAATCTCTGGGTCAGGAAGATCCCTTGGAAGAGGACATGGCAACCCACTCCAGTGTTATTGCCTGGAGAATTCCATGGACAGCAGAGCCTGGTGGGTTACAGCCCATAGGGTAGCAAAGAGTTGGACACAACTGAAGTGACTGAGCACACATGTGTAAATCTACCTTAGTGAAAGGGAAAAGTGAAAGTGAGGTCGCTCAGTCATGTCCGACCTTCACTTGACCCCATGGACTGCAGCCTTCCAGGCTACTCTGTCCATGGGATTTTCCAGGCAAGAGTACTGGAGTGGGTTGCCATTGCCTTCTCTGAAATCTACCTTAGGTGGTACTGAAAGGGTTTTGAAGCCCTTGATAAGCTCAGGTGCACTGTGGCAGGTAAAAACTAAGGTATTAACGCCTGATATTCTACAGGAATATTTGTTTAATTTTTTGAAATAATTGTAGATTTAAGTGGTCTTCCCTGGTGGTTCAGATGGTAACGAATCTGGCTGCAATGCAGGAGACCCAGGGTTGATCCCTGGGTTGGGAAGATCTCCTGGAGAAGGGAATAGCAACCCACTCCAGTATTCTTGCCTGGAGAATTCCATTGGCAGAGGAGCCAGGTGGGCTACAGTCCATGGGATTGCAGAGTCAGACACGACTGAGTAACTAATTTTCTTAATACTATAGATTCACAGATTTATTGGAAAGAAATGTATACAGGGAAGTCTCATGCAATCTCTTCTCAGTCTCTGCAATGTTAATGCTTGATACAACAATCTAACAGTACTATACCAATGCCAATAAAATAATACTGATATAATTCATAGTGCTTATTCAGATTTTATAAGTATGCAGGCATTCATTTCTGTGTTTGTATATGCAATTACATCACATACGTAACTTTATGTACTACTATTATAATCAAGATGTTCAACTGTACATCACCATAAGCTGACTTGTGTAACACTGTCATAGCCACAACCATCCCTTCCCATTCCATCCCCAACACTCAGAATCTGTGATCAGTTCTCCTTCTGCATATTAATGTTTCACAGATTTACAAAAATAAAGCCATGAAGTTTACATCATTTTGAGACTGGCTTCTTTTTTCTCTCAGTATAATTTCCTTAAGGTTAATCCAAGGTGTTAGATATAGGAATGGTTCATTCCTTACTGATTAATGAATCGTTCATTTTATTGCTGGGTAGTATCCCATGGTAAGGTCTTTCTTGTTGGCTCAGGGGTAAGGAATCCGACTGCCAATGCAGGAGACAGGTTCAATCTCTGGGTCCCAAAGATCCCCTGAAGAAGGACATGGCAACCCACTCCAGTATTCTTGCCTTGGAAATCCCTTGGACAGAGGAGCCTGGTGGACTACAGACATGGGGTCTCAAAAGAGTCAGACAGGGCTTAATGACTAAACAGTAGCAAGTCCTGTTCCAAGGCATGAATGGGTGTACCATAGTTTATTAAATCATTCTGCCTCTGAAGGACATTGGGTTGTTTCCAATTTATGGCTTTTATAAATACAGCTGCCATGAATATTTGTGTGTAACTTTTTATATGAAACTTAGTCTTCATTTATCTGCCAACAAAAGCCCAAAGAGTGAAATTGCTAGGTTGTATGGTATCCGTTTTTAGCTTTAAAAAAAATACCAAGCTGTTTTCCAGAGTGACTGGACCATTTTGTATTCTCAGTAACAATTTATATGTCATCCACTTTCTCCAAACCCTCACAAGCATTTGGTGTTATCACAATTTTTCATTTTTGCCATTTTGATAAGTTTGTAGTGATAGTGATGGTTATTGTTGGCAATTCCTTAATTGCTAAGGAACTTGAATATCTTTTCATGTGTTTATTTGCCATTTATATATCCTTTTCAGTATAACACCTATTTATGTTTTTTGCCCATTTTCTAACTGAATTGCTTTGTTTGTTTTACTGTTGAATTTTAAGAGGTATTTGTGTATCCCAGGTACAATATCTTTGTCCATCATATGATTTGAAAATATTTCCTCCAGTGTGTACCTTGTCTTTTCATATTTCAAACAGATTTTTCTCAGATCAGAAGCTTTTAGTTTATCAATTTATCAATTATCAGTTTATCAATTTATCAATTTTTCCCACTTGCAGATCTTGGTTTTGGTGTCAAGCCTATAAATTAGTTGCCAAATTCTACATCTCAATGATTTTCTACTTTGTTCATTTCCTAGTTTTACAGTTTTATGTTTTACATTCAATCTGTGATCTGTTTGTGTTAAGGGAAATACAATTGCTCTAGCACTATTGGAATTAAAATCGTTTTGACTATTTTAGGACTTTTACCTTTCTATATAAAGTTTAGAATAAGCTTATCTATATCTTCCAGTAGAGATTTTGTTTATGTTTACACCCTGAGATTTTATGAGGAATTGTAGTAAACTACTCAGCTAACATAGAATTGACATCTTTAACTTTATTCAGTCTTCCAACACATGAACACAGTATGCCTCTCCAATAATTTCGGTCTTTGATTTCTTTCATGAGCATTTCATAATTGTCCTCATTCAGAACCTGTATATGTTTTGTTAGACTTATTTCTATTATTTGCATTGGAAAAACTATGGTACTGTGATTTTGATTTCTGTCTCCTCTTCTTCATTGTTGATGTCTAAAAATATGAGTGATTTTTGTAGGTTGATCTTGTGTCCTATGACCTTAATGAACTCACTTGTTAAGTCTAGGTGATTCCTTTTTTTTTTTTTTTGTAAATTCCTTGGGGTTTTCTATAGACAGAGACAGTAATATTGTCTGAAAAGAGAGACCATTTTATTTCTTCTTTCAAAACTAAATTTTGTTTTTTTTTATTTTTAAACATTGTTGAATTCACTTTGATAAAAATTTTGTGATGGTTTTTTGCATCTAAATTCATGAAGTTTATTTTTTTTTTATTTTTTATTTTTTTGTGCTGATTTTGGTTTGGGCATTAGGGTAATCCTGGCCTCATAAAATGAATTGTGAAATGTTTCCTCTTCTATTTTCTGGAAATGATTGTGTGAAATTGAAGTTGATTTCTTCTTTTAATGCTTGGTAAAATTATCCACTAAAATCATCTGGGCCTGGAGATTTCCTTTTCTAAAACTTTTAAATTGCAAACCCAATTTCTTTAATAGTCATAAGACCAGCACTACATCTTCTTGGCTGCTTTCTGGACTTCATTTTTTTCAAGGAATTCAATTCTTCTAAATTAAAAAAATTATGTTGTGTGTGATATTCCTTTATTATCCTTGTAATTATTGCAAGATCTTTGTTTGCTATTCCTTGATATACCTAGTATTATTGAACAGTGTATTTCTTTTTAATCTTTGTCAGTTTATCCAGATTTTATGAAGAGCTCTACCTGATACAGGCAGGCAGTTAGTGTGAAGTCAGATCACTCAAATTAAATTTTAGATTGAGGTGAGTTTTAATCTTTTGTGAGAACTATTCTGTATAGTCCTTTCAGTATATTTTCTGAAAATTAGATAGCTCTATTAATAGTACAGATATCTCATATTCTAGTAACTTGACTTTCCTAATGGAGTTTTCCATAGTGTTTGAAAGATTTTTTTTTTAATTTTATTTTTTACTTTACAATACTGTGTTGGTTTTGCCATACATTGACATGAATCCACCACAGGTGTACATGAGTTCACTGTCTAATCAGTTAATGTTTCTTAAAAACTAGGATTTTCCATTACCTTGAAATGATATATAGTTAGAGCTTTTAAATTAAATATTATAAACTAAAGGCTTTGTAATATTGACTGCATTTTATTTTTTAAGCTGCCATATACTTTTCAATTTCAAAAAAATTGCTGACTAACATTTGGGACTGATTAGCAATCAGGCCATATGTAATTTAAAAGTGAAATCCTCTATATTAAACTCTGATCCTTTTTAATAAGATGTTTCTAGATGAACTCAGTTGTACACTGTCAAAAAAGTTCAATATTTATTATGTAAGAGAAATATGTAATGTGGTTTGAGAAATCCAAAAGGTCAAATTGACCAAGATTCTGTTTTCCAATCAACACCCTAAATCTCCAACATCAGAGTCTCTCTGAAGACTTAAGCTTTTCCCCCCTAGATGAGATAGCTCCAAGCAAATTATAAATCAATGATGTGTATTGAATTACAGGTTATACAGATGACACGCATCAGCATAATCTAACATATAAATGTAAGGTTTATTTATAACTGCAAAGAGTATCACTGAGTTAATAACTGTCTTATCATCTGGTCTTCAATGGAAAGTATTTGCCCAAAGATGATCTCTGATTCTAAAAGATTCTAAAAGCTTCAGAGCTGTATGTGCTTTCAACCCTTTAAGACTTCCAAAAGAGCACTCTGTTTTAAACTTTTTGTTTTGGACTGTCTCTAATAATGTCTAAGGATAACTCATATATCCTAATTGCAAATAGTACCTGTCTTTTGTCAAGAATTTTAGTTAACCAAGATAGAATGATGTACAATATCTGCCTTGATATTTGAATATCATTTATTAAATTCTGTTTTTTGAAGATAATATACACTAATATTGACCTTCTCTCTTCCTCTCTCTCTGATGAGAGGAGTTATAGTTGTATTAGTTTCAGTTCAGTTCATTTCAGTCGCTCAGTCATGTCTGACTCTGCGACCCCATGAATCTCAGCACGCCAGGCCTCCCTATCCATCACCAACTCCTGGAGTTCACTCAAACTCATGTCCACTGAGTCAGTGATGCCATCCAGCCATCTCGTCCTCTGTCGTCCCCTTTTCCTCCTGCCCCCAATCCCTCCCAGCACCAGAGTCTTTTCCAATGAATCAACTCTTCGCATGAGGTGGCCAAAGTACTGGAGTTTCAGCTTTAGCATCATTCCTGAAGCACATATATAGATTTGTGTAACTACCACTGTGGTCATGATAGAATTTTCCTATCACCCACAATAATCTCACTTTGAGAACTTTTTGGGGTCACAACTTCTCTAATCTCATTTTTTCTATTTGAATATGTCTTACAAATGGAATTATAAATTGTGGAACCATTTGAGACTGGCTTCTTTTACTCAACAAAATTCATTTGAGGTTTTGCCAAGTTGCTGAGTATATTAACATTTCATTCTTGTTTATTGCTGAAGCATTTCACTGCATGGCTGTTCCATGTTTGCTTCCCCATTAATCCCTTGAGAGACATTTGGTGATTTATGGTTTTGCAGATTATAAATAGAGATATTTAGCAACTGTGAAGATTATTTCTTGAAGGAAAAACAGTATGTGTGATTAGCAGTATATGTAACTGATGGGAAGTAATTCCCTCCTGAGTTTTCTGAGGGAATTTCAATGCCAAAGAAACACGCGCACACACACACACACACACACACACACACACACACACACACAGGATTGTATAATGACAACATCATATCACAAAGAGAATATCAATGAGATAGAAAAAGAGGGTTAAGAGTAGACAGCTTTGTGAAGAAGAACAACATTGTGGACTTACATCAGAAGCTAACCTATTATAAAATTAGAGTAATTTGGGTAAAGTGATACTGGGGGCAGTGCATTTGGTGGAGGGTGGTAGGAGGGAATAAGATATAGTTTTAAATTGAGGCATAATCCTGAATGGTACAGATTCACTCCAGATTATCTCACATTTCTGCTACTAGCTGGCTCTATAAATACATCCACATTTTAACCTTTCTACTCTTTATGCTTCCTGCCTGTCCCACTTGTCTTGAAGACTGTTGTGATAAATGTGATTATACTTTTAAAATTTCTTTGAAACTATGAATCTATCTAATTAGAAAATTGATTGGCACCCAAAAAATAAAATCCCCTAACACAGAAATATCTACAGGGGAGTACAGCTTGAAGGTGAAGCTTGTTAATCTGTTCAATAGCAAGCATAGACATGTTGTATTTATTAAAATTTGGACGTGGCTATTGATTCAGCCTGATTTCAGTCAGATTTCTAAATAATCTAATCAAGTCTAGATAGTCTAGATTACTGATTTACCTCACATTATGTAATAGAATTATACTGCATAATGGGACATTTATTCTTTGTTAATGAAATGGAAACATAGATCTTATCTTCCAAATAAAAAATCAGTAGAAATTACCTACAATTACAATCAGTAAAAAGAAAAGAGTATATTATTTAGGAACATGGTAAAAATGAACTAAAAGAGCTTAAAGTTTTATCTCTAGCAGGAACACAGAGGTGATGGGATATAGAACAGTGGACTACTTTAAAGGACTATAAATATGCAGTAATATTTTCCTATTATATTATACATATACTTTATTTACTAAAATAAAAATTAAATGTAAAAGTTAAGTTTAATGAATTTTTCAAAAACTGTATATCATGCCAATAATATTTTCTAATTTATACACTTACTATACCACTAGCCACTTATATACCACTAGCCATTTATATACCACTATAAACTCAGATATGCAGATGACACCACCCTTACGGCAGAAAGTGAAGAGGAACTAAAAAGCCTCTTGATGAAAGTGAAAGAGGAGAGTGAAAAAGTTGGCTTAAAGCTCAACATTCAGAAAACGAAGATCATGGCATCTGGCCCCATCACTTCATGGGAAATAGATGGGAAAACAGTGGAAACAGTGTCAGACTTTATCTTTTTGGGCTCCAAAATCACTGCAGATGGTGATTGCAGCCATGAAATTAAAAGACACCTACTCCTTGGAAGAAAAGTTATGCCCAACCTAGATAGCATATTCAAAAGCAGAGACATTATTTGCCAACAAAGGTCCATCTAGTCAAGGTATGGTTTCTCCAGTGGTCATGTATAGATGTGAGGGTTGGACTGTGAAGAAAGCTGAGCGCCAAAGAATTGATGCTTTTGAATTGTGGTGTTGGAGAAGACTCTCAAGAGTCCCTTGGATTGCAAGGAGATCCAACCAGTACATTCTGAAGGAGATCAGCCCTGGGATTTCTTTCAGCTGAAGCTGAAACTCCAGTACTTTGGCCACCTGAAAAGACTGTGATGCTGGGAGGGATTGGGGGCAGGAAGAAAAGGGGACGACAGAGGATGAGATGGCTGGATGGCATCACTGACTCGATGGACGTGAGTCTGAGTGAACTCTGGGAGTTTGTGATGGACAGGGAGGCCTGGCGTGCTGCAATTCATGGGGTCGCAAAGAGTCAGACACAACTGAGCGGCTGAACTGAACTGAACTGAGCCATGCAAGCCTGTGTGGTTTACTTCAAGGAGCACCTCTTGTGCTGATCACCCTTGATCTTCTCAGGTAGTAATTATTTGTCCTGTATGTGCATGTTACATTGCTTCTCTCTCTGTTACAGCAGTTGCATTATTCTACCTTAACAAAAAAAAACTTCTCAAATACCTGCTTCTATAGTGGATCACAAATTCATTGTTGGCATTTACCAGTTAGAGAATGCTCTCTCTTGTGAGAGCATTACAAGGATTTTTTTTAACTTATTAAAATTTTAAGTTACCAAATTATGTACTTATTAATATCATTAACCTACAATTATTGTATTTTTATGGGATCAAAATTACATTCAAACTGCGTATTTAGATCAGGGCTAGATGTATAGTTTTCAATTATACTAGTGATAAATTGCCTGCTGATCATAGTATGACCACTCAAACTCATATCTGTATTTGGTTACATGCATGTTATACCAGATCTTATGTAAATGCAATTAGAATACAAAAGGTGAAGGACATTTCCATGACACTGGAATATAAAGACATTCAGTTTATTATTTTCACATTGTTCTGAAGTTTTTAATATTTTTAGATTATACAAAGATCAGCAAGTCAAATTGTAAAAAGGAAGAAAAACTCAGCAGTGAATCATTTTATATTAGGCTTGATGTTCATAATAGACTGTACATTCATAAATTGGATTTAAAATTTATTTTATAGCACAGTCTAGTGAGAAGAGTGTTGATCAGGTATTAATTAGTTTTAGGCCTTTTCCCTCTAAATTCCATGACCATGGACATTCATTTAACCCAATTCTGCCTTGATTTCATCACTTACCATGAGGGTATGACTCCAGATGATTTTCATTTTATTATCTATTTCTAATGTTATAGATGCTAATGGTTCTAAATATGTTTCCCCAAATAACATTTGTGATAAAATGTCATTAGCTTATGCAACTAAGATATTAAAGTCTCTTTAAAGATGTATATTTTGAAAATGACCATGTATGTTGTTACTTTTATGACAAACTTATTCTCATGTCTTAGGGTTAAATTATTATTTATTTAATGTCTATACACATTAAGGAAACATATTAGCTGAGCAGAAACTAATGAGAAATTCACATTGAGCTAGTTAAATATTAATAATACATTCACATATTGACCCAATAATGATTCTGTAGGCTTCTAATTTTATTATGAATCTGCAGATTGGTTTTTCATTATATTTTTTCTACTATTGCTTGGCCAGTCATAAAATACGATGGAAGATTCTGGAGTGAGAAGATTTAGAAATATGTGAGGTATCAAAATTACTTTATGGAAGGCAGTTATTTTATATATGGCTACATATGATCATATATTATATTTATCAATTCTTTCATATAGTGTGTAATTGACAACTGAGATTTTCTTATTACATCCTATTCACTAGATTATAATAATTTTTTAAAGCCACATATACTTAAAAGAGGATTCTACGTAGGTTATTCACTGAGTTCCTACTATGTGCATGGCACTCGTACATCTAGAGCTCTGGAGAAGCAAAGTATCCCAGGTGATGATAGGGTTCCAGGTCCAGAAGAAGGATACTTTCATTCCTAAGTGATAGTATCAGCTTGGATCACAGTGGAACATTACTGAGGAAGTAATTGAGATAACTTGACCACCAGGGTCCATCAGAGTCTCCTCACCATCTCTCCTGTCCTTGGAATATGAGTTCTACTTGCCTTCCCAGAGTAGAAGCTGCCCCAAGGACACAGCTTTGAGAGAGTAAGGTGCTGTTAAGATCTTCAGGATGGTTTATGTGACTGAATCTAGTTAAGACCTCTACAGAAACTTGATGATTCTGGTGGGCAGGAATAGAGATCTACTCATTCTGTGGCTGCCCAAGACAAGTTGTATGTAAATTCCCTTGCTTATTAAAACTGCCTGCCACCAGTCTGGAGCCCTCTGCCTCTTCTGGGGTCTCTCCTTGCCCTCCTTGTCCTCGGTCCAGTTTCAGATTCCACCTGGGGAAGCTCTCCAGGTGAAAGCCCCAACAAACATGTCTTATGTAATGGATTTTCTGTTGTTTGTTTGCCTGTTATAATAACTTTGTCTCCCTTTCTCTCCTCCCTCCCCCACCCCAATTGTGCGTGCGTGCGTGTGTGTGTGTGTGTGTGTATGCTGTGTGTAGCATCTTAAACACGTTCTATTATATACATTATACACATTTTATACTCACACACTGTCTTCAGCAGCCATAATTTTAAAAACATTATGCCTAAATCATTGCTTTTATTCATTATAACAACAAAGTAAAGTGGAAAGGCTAGATTTCAAATGCCATTTTCTTATAGTATCTGATTATTGTGCAAGTTCATTTTAGATGGTTATTATCTGATGGCTCAGCAGGTAAAGAAACTGCCTGTGAGCCAGGAGACAAGGGAGACACAGATTAGATCCCTGGGCCAGGGAAGATCCCCTGGAGAAGGAAATGGCAACCATTCCAGTATTCTTGCCTGAAAAATTCCATGGACAGAGGTGCCTGGTGGGCTACAGTCTAATGGGTTGCAAAGAGTTGGACACGATTGAACAACTAAGCACAACACAGCATGTAGAAATGATAAATACCTTATTTCCTAGTTTTACATATTTGATCTAAGGACACCTGATTTTGACCAACATGGGAGTTTTATACCCCAGCTTCACTTTTGCCTCTACTCTTGCTTTAATAGAATGCCTAATTTCTGGTTTTCTTCTTTTCCAAATATTATTTTCTTCTTAGTTCACAAAGGTACTGCACATGGGTATTAAATATATTTACCTATCAACTTGTCCATGTGTTATTCATATCTACTGTTAGTAGTCATGAACAGAATCACTTAATATCAGTCAGAAATTAAGACCAAAATAAGTATGGGTTAAATTGTCACACAAAATAAAATTCAGTTGAGCTGATTGAAGCTAAGTTGTATTTCAGTGCTCTGAAGCACCCTATCACTGTTTGCTGCTGATTTTTGCTAATTTGCTATTTGGTCCCTCAGTATGTGAGTGTTTATATTCTTTTCTATAGATAAATGCTTTCAATTCAAAGGTGCTACTTGTATTATAATGCAAAGATGATGAAGAATGCCTTGCCAGGAGTAGATCAAAGTGGTTAATTACAAACCAACCTCAGTATTTTGCCCCTGTTTGTCAGAAGAGGGAAACAGGTGGTGTGTGGTTCTCTGCCAGAACATTGCTATACAAATAATCATGCTCTTTGAAAATAATACCTGTAAGTAAGTCATTTCAAGATAATTTCAGTGGTTATAGATGTCTTTTTTGAAGGAGCCTTGAAATATTTTACATTTGCCAACTCAGTGTTTAATCCTTTCTCTGTCAGTTTAAATTTGGATCATTGAGAATACTTCAAGGACTTCCCAGGCGGTGCTAGTGGTATAGAACCCACCTGCCAATGCAGGAGACTTAAGAGACACCGGTTCAATCCTTGGAGGAGGGCATGGCAGCCCACTCCAGTATTCTTGTCTGAAGAATCCCATGGACCAGAGGAGCCTGGTGGGCTACGGTCCATAGGATTCAAAGAGTTTGACACCGCTGACATGACTTAGCACATACACAGAAGTCTGTTTAGGTAGAAGGGTACCGATAAAGGAACCAAACTGGAGTCAAGAAGATGTACTTTTAATAATGACCATGCCTTCTTACTAGTGTAGTAACACTGTGTCTAATCCCACTCTGCACCTTTTTTTTTTTTCCCCAGGAGCATTTTTAGTATTGGACTCACCAAAGAGCCCCCAACTCACATAAAACAAATCTCCATTTGGATTTTTCAAATCTTCTCAATCACAGTATTTCCACAGTTGATCTCTTGTTTATTTCTCCATCCTAATCTTATCCTCCCCAGATGATAGTTCCATCCATCTAGCTGCTCAGGACGTAAAGCCAGGCATCTGACTTCTCATTCTCTGGGGGACCTCACATCTAATCCAGAGCAAATACTACTAACTCTAAATTGAAGGTAGGTGTCAAATTTAAATTGGAAACCTGAACACTTTCAGCACCGCAGTGCTCCACATGAACTGCTACCTGGATCAGCGTAACAGTCTTAACTGGTCTCACTGCTCCATTATTATTCACCTACAATCTGTTCTCTATAAGGAAGTCAGGGGGATCTTTTAAATACCTAAGTCTGATCATATCACTCCCTTGTTTGAGACCCACCAACATTTTCCCATTGCCTTTGACAAAAGTCAGCTTTCACCATAAACTAATTTTTCATTAACTAAAAAGAATTTCTCATCCCTGCAGTATACTGAAGTCTCTCCCGCCTCGGGACCTTTCCACTTGCTGGAGGACATTCTCCCCTGTACGCTCATGTTATGGCCCCTTCAGAGAAGTCTTTCTGATCAAAGCAGCTAAAATGGCAACCCGCAACACTATTTTCATTTATACACTCTATTTCTTTAGAGCACTTATCACTACTTGGCATTAAATTGCTGTGTCTTGTTTATTTGTTATTGCCTGTCTCCCATATTACAATATAAAGTGTCTGAAGTCAAAGGTGTTATCTTGTCTATGCTAATATCTCCCGTTCTGGAACTGTGCCTGGTATATGGTAGAAATTCAATAAATATTTACTTAATGAATGAATATTGAATGACCAAAGTGCCAGGCACTGTTCCAAGTGGCGGACCATAAACACTGAACAAGAAAGATGAGGTCTCCTGTCTCATGACTTTTATAGTCTAGTGGGCAGTCATTCTCAATAGCATGCACCATGTTGTAAATATACTTTTCATGTGAGCCTACTTTTTTGGCTTGAAAATGGTGTCCTTGAAATCGTCTTACTGTTCTGTGTATAACCTTGTACCTGGAACATAAAATCTTGTTAAAATGT
The DNA here is from genome assembly GCF_023091745.1 of Budorcas taxicolor. Lineage (NCBI taxonomy): Eukaryota > Metazoa > Chordata > Mammalia > Artiodactyla > Bovidae > Budorcas > Budorcas taxicolor. The sequence goes on from NC_068914.1 coordinate 9,398,962, forward strand.
TTTTAGTTACCCTACATATTACAGTTTGTTTACTTGTACTTATTAAGAATGTCTAGCTTAGCATAAAGTTTGCATTTTAAAATTCTTAGTAAGAAACTACTATCCCAGAAGTCAGGCTTAGGAATTCAGTGGCAAATGGTTAATATCCCCACTTACAACTAGGAAACCACCAGAAAGTGTTGAAGTAACTTTCCCAAGGTTATCCAATGAATCATTGCCAGAGCTGGAATTAAATCCTATAACTCATTCTTATTTAGGAAGCACTTTTATTCCTGGTTCTAAGATACACTGGAAGAACACTGTGTATCATCATCATTTTTCACTGGAGAGTGTAGAATAGACAAGGCCTAAATCAACTTTATAATAGAGGTCTTTGTTTCATTTTGGAATTTCAGTGAAATATCATTAAGGATCATTAAGTGTTACAGGTTGGTTTAAGTGGAGATTGGCTTTATTGATCATTAATCAGCTAGTGAGTTCTTAATTAATTCTACATATTGGAAAAACATGTTTCTAGTGGTTCATGTTTGTTGTACCTATTAGGAAGGATTATTTTTTATCAATAGTGAAAATATAAAAACAATTGTCTACGTCTGTATAATGGTATTACTTTGAATTGAAAATTGTTTATAAAGAAATCAATCACGGTAAGAATTCATTTACACAGGTCAGAACACCCTTAACAGTTTGTAATTAAGTTCTACCTCTAAAGTTGAAGAAGATATTTGTGGTAAGCTTAATTACTAAACTGGAGAAGGTGATGGCACCCCACTCCAGTACTCTTGCCTGAAAAATCCCATAGATGGAGGAGCCTGGTGGGCTGAAGTCCATAGGGTCGCGAAGAGTCAGACACGACTGAGCGACTTCACTTTCACTTTTCACTTTCATGCATTGGAGAAGGAAATGGCAACCCACTCCAGTGTTCTTGCCTGGAGAATCCCAGGGACGGGGAAGCTGGTGGGCTGCTGTCTTTGGGGTCGCACAGAGTCAGACACGACTGAAGCGACTTAGCAGTAGCAGTAATTACTAAACATACTACCTAAATTGAATCTTAGATTACTGAAATCAGTGAATACTATTTTAATCTGAAAGATTCTTCATTTTAAAACAGTTTACACGTTTTTTCTTTTTTCTGCTATATGTGATAATTATGCCTTACAAATTATAAAACTAGCCTCCTCCCCTGGCAATATTTCTTCTTTTCTACCTTTTATAATTTTTTAACAATTTAAATCTTATCATTCTTCTATTTAAAGAAAAATTTCAACTTCCATTTTATTTCCAAGGAATTCTAAACCCTGTTCACAGCTTGTAATGTCCTATGTGATCCGGAGCTCATAGTTCACCCCAATTACATCTCCCAGACTAGGGCTTCCCAGCTGGCTCAATGTAAAGAATCTGCCTGCCAGTGTAGGAGATCAGGAGGCACAGGTTTGATCCCTGGGTTGGTATTCTTGCCTGGAGAATCCCATGGACAGAGGACCCTGGTGGGCTACATCCCTTGGGGGTCACAAAGGGTTAGACGCAACTGAAGTGCCTGGGCATGCCCAAATCCCACACTGTACTATTCGTTATGATCCAGACTTGCTAGACTTCTTTGTTGAGTATCAAAAACTCAGACCTTAACACTATTGCATTAGTTCTTGCCTGTATCTGGAATGCTTTCCCCCTGTCTTTCCGCTGCTTTTCTTTTATGATTCAGATCTTGCCAGATGGCATATTTATGGTATTCTATCTAGAATATCACTTTCTATCTAATTGCCTGATGATTTTTGTAGGCAGGCCTTGTGATATTCTTTTTATTTCCATTTATGTCTTCCCTCAACACCTTCCTAAGAACTCAGTAGAATATAAATTCTAGGAGGATTGTGCTTTGAACTTTTTGCTCTCTACATTATCCTCAGAGCTTGGACAAATGGTGCTCTCTATATAGTAGGTGTTCACTACACAGTTTGTTTGGGTGAATGAAAAGTTTCTTCAGTAATCCTGGGTTCCACAGATTGAGGTAAAAAACTGGATTCCAAGTTGATTTCCTGTCCTTAATATTATATGAATGCAAATCCATGCCTTGAAAATAAACATTATTTTTTACCCTAATTTTAAAACAAAGACTTTACATAAACTGCCTTAACTGGAGACTTTTATAATTTCATAATTCAGTATGCTCAAGGCACTATGCAACCAATGACAGAATTTAATATCAGTATCTCAAGTCCTCTTCTGAACTAGTTTGAGTTATATCTAGCAAACTAGTATACTTTAAAGTATGTAAATGCAGGCCTTTTCTAGTAACAGCACAGGTGTTTATGTTATTTTTTATTTATTTTCATGGAATTGGCAGTTGAGTTGACAGAAAATTAGAATATTCACTTACTTCTGTCCTTCTTGAAAGCCTAATAGCCGTCACAAGAAATTGCTCCTGGATGCAATGTAATGTGCATGGAAGGAAGTCTTGTGATGTTTCAAGCTTATTTACCCCAGGCTCCCTTTTCTGAAATACAAGCTTTCTCTAATTCCCTTCCATTTCTGCTTCTCATAGTATGAACAACCTTTTTTCAGAATAAAGAATGAGAACCATGATTAGCAGGGCCACAGAGGATGCCCTTGCACTGAAGCATTAGAGGTTTTTCTGCCAAAAATTTTTTCTCAATTCACTCAATGAAGTTAATTAAATCTTTCTGTAAGAATCTAGCATTAACTTACTGAAAAAAATTAAAACAATGCTGAAGATGTTTAAAATCCTACATAGTATTTAGGGAAAATCATGGCATTAACTTTCTTTTACCCTAATTACAAAATACACTCTGTCAGTTATATCATCCAAGTTTAAAAGAAACATCTCCAGAGCCTCTCTCTCAGAAAATGTAAAAATTTATCGAGAGAAGTTTTTCATTACATAATTTAATAGGAAGCTTAATGCAGTATCAAATACCTATATTACCTTGAATTGGGATTCATAGAAGAAAATCAGATAGTCCTGTTTGAGAGCAGTTGTTTAAATTCTGCCCCTCTTGTGTCTGGCTCACGCTTGAGCAGTGCTACTCAATGTGGTTCTTAGACCAGCAGTGTCAGCACTACCTGAGCTATTGTTAGAAATGCAAATTCTCAGGTGGTACTCCACACTTACCGAGTTTGACATTCTGGGTGTGTGCCACAGCAATCCAGATATTAACAGACCCTTTCTGGGGTGATCCTGATGCTCTCGACAGCTTGAGAGCCATAGTCATGTGCAGACCAACTCTTGACAATTTCTCCAGGTTTTTTTCAGATTTGTAGAGTGCTGACCTATTCTGCTTTGGGATGTCTGTGATAACTGATCCTGCAGAGTGTACTCTTTAAAGAGAGATTTCGTATCTTCCTTCCAATATCTCTTTGCTGAAATATCTTTCCATTTTAATTTAATCGGGGTTTATATTCTCAGTCACTTTCTATCTCCCTGTGCTATGAACTTTCCTCCTACAGATTCTAAATTTTCTTGTGTTTGCAACCACACAGAGTCTAAATACATATAGTAGGTAAGTATTGTGGAGCCTAGAAGAATTAACAAGACAATCTATTTTTTCCCTTACTTCCTGTGCCTCTAGAATTAAAAACGCTGAATGCCATGTAAATTTACACAACACATACAAATGCCACCACTGCAGTTCATGGTAATATATAATAAACACTGGATTCTATGTACCAAAACTCATTTGCTGTCTTCATTGTTTTCTGACTTAAAGGGGCAAAAATCACTTCAAAAGTGGATTAAAAAAATATGCAATCATAAGCATAATTGTAAGGTTCTCATACAAATAAGCTCTATAATAGCTTCTCTAATTTGTATATTTAAACATTATTTTAATGTCACAGGCTTCTAAAAATAACCAAGGCATATTTTATAGTTGATTCCATGATGAGAAACACACACTCAATTAAACTAAATGTTGTATTTATAATATATCAAAAACTAAAATGAGTGTCAAATCAGTTGAATAGTAAATCGATTTCAATAAAGATGCTGTTACAAGCAAGGATTTTATTTAAAAAGTTAACAAATTCCACTACACAAAAGTAATATATAAAATATAAGAGTGATGAACCTACAATTTAAAATAAGATAAAAATTTCAGGGATACTGTCAGAAAAATGAAAAGATGCCAAAAATGACCATGATCTTTGTAGCAGCCACAATGAGTACAAATCTGAATGTGTCATGGAATGACTAGGCTGCACTGGATCTGTGTAGGTGGGAGAGGGTTGGGGAATAATGCCAAGACACATAAATTCGCTTTCATAACATGTTCTATCATACCAAGTGGGAGTAACTCAAATTCTTTCTTTTGAGCCTTCCACCTTGAACAAACGCCCTGCCTAGCTGCTTATCTTCTTTCTAATCTCCATTTCAATTTCTTTTGCCTTCTTATTTTATTGGATGTCTCCATGGCAACTATACATTACTAACTTTTATACAAAATATAAATCCACCCCTCTTTCACTCTACTTTGCATTTGAAGCTCAGCTCAGTCAGTTGTGCCTTTCACCATACCATCAGGCCAGAGGGCATCGTAAGCAAGCTTCTGGTAACTCCTCACATTCACATTTCACACTCAAGTCATCATCTTGTTAACTATTTTTCAAAATAATGATAAATAATCATTAAATGTGTTGTCTCCTCTCTACTTCCACTGACATTTTTTCTTTGTTTAAACTGTTTAAATATGACCAAATAACAATAACTACCGCTGACTTCATGGCACATGAGTGACCTTGGGAATGACATCTGGGCTAGTTAGAACATCAAAAAGGACAATGCCTGTGGCCTTAACAACATGAAGGGCCATTCTGACCCTGTACCATCAACACTGGGACTTGAACATGAGAGAAAAATATTTATCTCTCTTGCTAAATGTGCTTATTTTGTTTATTTTTATTACTGAACTCATTCTTTAAAGATATGCCTTCCATTTTTGCTTGAAAAAGTTTGCAATATTTTCCTACCTGACCTGATATTACTCCACTCCAAAAAAAAGTTCAAAGAACTGGCAATTAGAACTTCAGAAGACCAATACATGCTCAGTTGCTCAGCTGTGTCTGACTCTTTGTGACCCCATGCACGGGTCTCCATTTCCCACTCCAGGAGATCTTCTTGACCCTGGGATCGAACCTACATCTCTTGTGTCTCCTGCATTGGCAGCTGGATTCTTTACCACTGCACCTGGGAAGCACTTTCAGAAGACCAAATCCTATCATATTTACTTATCCTGTTACTTCTATCTACTGTCCATAAGATGAAGTTAAAAATATGTACCCTGCAAACGGGAAATTCATAATCAGAACTATATAGGTTCAGTTCTTACCATTCTCACACACTGTCTCTCCATTCTTCAGAATTTATTGCATAAATTCTCACTGAGCACCTACTCAACAGCCTGACATTTCAAGTACTTCTTATGTCTTCCCAGTCTCATGGGCCAGAATTTGCTGTTTCCTAATGTAGGGTTCTTCTCTCCTGTTTTTTCATTCGACAGGGGCTTACATTTTTCCTTATAAGTGAAGCGATCCCTAACTCTTTCCTAATCTATCATTTCTTCTTTCTGTATTACACTGTGCATATTTTAATTGCTTATTTCCATGCCATATTATTTTCTTTTACATGTTGCCTTTCCCATTTGACTGTAAATGTTTTATATCAATAATATTATAACCATCTTCAAATTCCCAGTATCTGGCAGGTGCCAGGATCATAGTAATGTCCAAAACTATGTGTGAAAAATATTAGTAAGATAATCATCCTACCCACCCATCTTTTACCAGATTACAAAACAAAGGCTCAGAGAAGTTAAAAAAGAATCATTTAACTCTTTATTATAATATCAATATTAAGTCTGATGTTGTTTGACTTACAAATTGGTGACAATTTCTCCACTTCGTGTCAGTTTTATTTTTGTACCTGAATTATTTCAGTAATTAATCTTGTTTTCTTTTCATTTTCCCCACCATATCTGTTCATCTAATGTTGAAATGTTTGTTTTCTCAGTCTCCTACTGATTTGACTTGCCTCCTAAAAATTAGAACACTATTAGAAGACAAAGGCTGAGAGAGAGAGGTTAATGGATAAAATTAGCTATGCAAAATCTTCATAAACCTTTGTACCTGAAAAGGAAAAATAAACTGCAACATTCTGAATTTTTCTCATGTACTAAACCCACAATTCCTCATTATATTTCTTCCCAAATAATTGAAACCCATTACTAACTGAGGAGGTACCTAGAAAACACAGCTAAAAGTCATATCTGATATGTCTCAGTGACATTGAAATGCTTGTAAAGAGAAAATAAAAGTGATTTCTTAATGTTGCCCTTGCAAAATACTCAGACATTAGCTTCCAGAAGAAGGCATCGAGCCACAAAGTTGCATCTTCATGGTAGAAGAATAGTAGAAATCCAGCAGTTTTTTGGGTCACATGTTTAGAAAGTAGGCTAGAAAGAGTTAATGATCCTGATCCTGTATGAAGAATTATGAGGAAGATGGGGCTGGAGCTGCTACTTCTAAGCTCCCCTAAATGAACCTCAATCCTCTTCCCCAAGCACCTTCGTTTTGTGTGAGGTGAGTTGAACATATTGCAGGAATAAGGAAAAAGAACGGAAGGAAATGAATAATCAATCATGTTCAGGTAATTCTATTAATAGATTAGAGAAAGATACTTATTTTCTTTGAGGGTTTTTATGGAAATCAGATGGGCAACACTTTAATTCTTGTTTTGTACAATTCTTCTTAAACTTTCCCTCAAACTATATTTATGCCATTTAAACTTCACAAGTACCTCCTTGCTATCCACGTTGTACAAATGAGAAAACTGTGATATAAAGAGGATATATATCCACAATAACAACAACAGCAAGCATTTTCTGGGCATTTACTACACTAAGCAATCAACTAAGCTGTTTATAAATATGATCTCCTTTTCTCTTCACAGAAGCCATACAAAATAAATTTTGATATCACTGTGTAACAGATAATATAGAGGTTATAGAACCTGTAAAATTTCACAGATACTGAATGAGGTGACCAAAAGGGGCCAGAATTAAAGCCTGTAGCTTCTCTTTTGACTCCAAAATCATAACGTAACTCTCCTTAGGAGTAAAAAAATGCCCACATGTTAATTACGGAGCCGTATCAGTCACAAGCAAGCAAGGGTAGCCCGGCCTACATTAAGATGGTTAAACACCTGGGTTTACCTCCCAGCTTGAGAAAATTGGCAAAAATGCATAAACATTTACAATGTATAAGACAATGGTTTCAAAGTCTGGACCCCCGACCAGGGGAACTTGTTGGAAATACAAATTTAGGGTCCCACCCCAGATATACACCAAATCAGAAACACTTGGTGCATCTGCTAATAGTCTGTGTTCTAATAAGTGCTATCTGATGCTGGCTAAAGCAAGGGAACACACTGCCCACCAAATCTTGTAAGACTCACTCAGCGTCCCTTAGCCCAGGCCCTAAAATCCAGTAACATACTGCCCTGATTTCCTCATTTGGGACTCTATGACTTTAAGAGGTGGCATTTGCCCTTCCTGCAGGAAGTCTAATAATCTTAGGTTTGCCCACAGAGTTTTTTTTTTTTTTTCATGGTTTCATGGGACATCAATAATCAATACCTAGGATTGCAAGATGAAACCAATCTGTGTCAACCTCAAAAAAAATGGGAAGGCATTAAGTATTTCAATCTCTCTCTTCTCCAACTCTCTGCCATACTGCCAGTGCCTCCCACTGGTCAAACTCAGCCAGAAGGTAAATGGCAAGGGTATTTGTAAAGTTTTCCATCAAAAGTTGGTCTGGTTCTCCACAATGAGGTATATATCTGTGGAAGGAATACAGGGGGAAAATTGAAAGAAGTATATCAATGTACCCCCAGTTCTTCTCAATATCAAGTAATTTACTTTGTCTAGAATAGAAACTGTATCATCCAAACAGGGAACATATACAGACCCATCAGTTACCATATGATAAATGATGCATTATCCATCTGTTATGCTGTTATTTAGAATCTAAAGTATTAGTCACTTTACTTGGGACAAAATGAGGAACAGAGAAACTATAAAGCATAGCTTCTGTTTTCACTTCTGCAGACAGTCATGAGGCTGAAGCAGATAATTGTAGCTTCCTTTTACAAGGGAATTCCATTATCCCCTTACTTTGTCCAGCATTCTGGCTGCCTGGGATTCTTAACCAAACCTTTGTTCCTATTTGACCTGAGTGTTTTCTGGATCTATATTTATTAGATTCCTGAAGTTTACTATTGATCAAGATTATTGGGGAAGGGAATACTACAGATGGGCTCCCCTGATAGTTCAGTTGGTAAAGAATCCGCCTGCAATGCAGGAGACCCTGGTTTGATTTCTGGGTTGAGAAGATCCACTGGAGAAGGGATAGGCTACACACTCCAGTTTTCCTGGGCTTCCCTAGTGGCTCACCTGGTAAAGAATCTGCCTGCAATGTGAGAGACCTGGGTTCGATCCCTGGGCTAGGAAGATCTCCTGGAGAAGGGAAAGGCTACCCACTCCAGTATTCTGGCCTAGAGAATTTCATGGACTGTGTAGTCCATGGGGTCACAAAGAGTCAGACACAACTGAATGACTTTCACTTTCTTTCATATTACAGATGCCAGTAAATCCCCTGACCTCCATGCTGAATCACCTTTGTACCCATTGACTGTAGATCATGGCTAATTGTTCTGGTCCCTGGGTTGGGAAGATCCTCTGGAGGAAGGCATTGCAACCTACACCAGTATTCTTTCCTGGAGAATCCCATGGATGGAGGAACCTGGCAGGCTACAGTCCCTAGAGTCACAAAAAGTTGAACATGACTGAAGCAACTTAGCAGGTACACAGTAAACTCTGTTTCATGCCTGTTAAAAGAGCAACATGAAAACCCTAAACACCCAAGGAGAACTTTCAACTTGATAACAATAACTATGTTTCCTAGTGACAGTTCTCATGGGCAATTAAAGACTTCTAAATCCATGATCCCAAAGTTGACTGTATAAGAATTAAAAATTCTTTCAGTGGGTTCTTTAGTGTAATAACCTCCATTTGGTTACTAGACCTGTGTATCCTGACTATACAGGAATTATTTCAAAATATTGGATTCAGATCTAAGGTATTTTTTCTGTTCTTCCAGGAAAGATTACAATATTGCAGTTTTGCAGTCCAACTAAAGTTATAATTGAGTTGTTTCAATCCAGATGATTCTTTGTAGTGGGTACATGATAACACTTGTGAAACTCTACTTGTATGTCATGGAGGTGATGTTGTATAGATTAGCCATGATGATGAATAAAACATTCTGGAAATCCATAATAGGGGCACTGCAGAAGCTCTTCAGTCAGGGAAGCCATATTCATATGTGGAATATATTTGTCCCCCAGAGGAAGCATCACTGACATCTCCATGGTGGAAGGATTTAATGTCATCAACCTACCAGCTGGTTTACCCAGGAAATATTCTTATATGGGAACCAGTGAAGAAATGCTCAGTATTAGCTTAGGCTTTTATAGGGTGGGCAGTAAGTAGGTTTCACAATCAGATCAACCTTTATAAGGGGAGATTCAAGTTATAAAGATCATATACCATTACCACCTTTGCCACCTTGGCCACCTGGTACATTGTTTCATGAAATAAGCACTGCAGTGGTTTGGGGCAAGAAACCTATTTACAATCACAGACTAGGTATCTTGTCTATTGAGGGACAAATCTTTATAGTTTCTACACATTTAGGATTGTCTTTTCCAGTATGTTTAGCCAATACACTGCAAAGATAGATGTAGTGTCTCCCTCCAGATCAGATAGTATATTTGTTTCCTGGCTAGGATAATAAAGACAATGTCTTCTCTTGGGGATAAAGATTGGGCAGGTTTGCTAGAAGTGCCCTTTGAAGATTAGGAGTTTTCTAAGCACTTGTACTTCAGCTGTGACATAAATCCACTGTGTATCAGTGCTTGATTATGCATCATCCACATGAGAACTGGGGAGGATCAAGGGGGAACCAATGCATATGTGTATCTCATGCTTTGTGCTGTGACATAAGTAATAAACGGTTTAAATCTATTTGATCTTCTTGTCTCCCGGTGGGTCAGATCTATGGATACATGGCAGAACAAACTAGCAACCTTAGGAATTGAATCTGCTTGGGTCTACTTGATCAAATGACGTTTTCTACCTGATTGTTGAATGTCTTAACCACAGGGATATGTTTTAGTGGGATTTTCTAGGCAGAATATCTTTGTACTGTCTACGTTACTTGTTCACTTTAAGTGGAAGATTACTATGTAGCATGGTGCGATAGAATTTCTTTCCCTGAAAGTGATGAAATTAACAAGATCCCAGAGTGTTAAAGTCAAAAGTTGTGCTTAACCATAAGAAGTACGGAGCTGCGAATTATCCCAGTAGAGTGGGGATTAGTCTTTAGACCATAGGGATTTATGTTACTAAAGATTATGTATGAAATTTGGCTAAATTTTACAAATTTGGCCAACATGTCTGCAGGGCCATGCTCCCTCTGAGATTCTGGGTAGGATGCTGCCTTGCTTTTCCCAGTTTCTTATGGGGGCATTTAATCCTTGGCATTCCTTGACTTGCAGCTGCCTCACTCTAGTCTCTGCCTCTATCATCATGCAGCATTTGCCCTGTGCGTCTCTATTCAGACGGCAATTTCCTCCTCTTATATGGACACGGGTCACAGTCATATTGGATTAGGAACCACTCTAATGACCGTCTCTTAATTATATCTGCAAAGACATTAATTCCTAAAAGGGTGGTATTTACGTATATGAGAGATGAGGATTTCAACATATCTTTTTTTTGCCATCAATTTTATTTTTTTATTTTATTTTTTAAATTTTTTGATTTTACTTTACAATACTGTATTGGTTTTGCCATACATCAACATGAATCTGCCACGGGTGTACATGAGTTCCCAGTCCTGAACCCCCTTCCCACCTCCCTCCCCATACCATCTCTCTGGGTCATCCCAGTGCACCAGCCCCAAGCATCCTGTATCCTGCATCGAACCTAGACTGGCGATTCGTTTCTTACATGATATTATAACATGTTTCAATGCCATTCTCCCAAGTCATCCCACCCTCTCCCGTTCCCACAGAGTCCAAAAGTCTGCTCTATACACCTGTGTCTTGCTGTCTTGCATACAGGGTTATCGTTACCATCTTTCTAAATTCCATATATATGTGTTAGTATACTGTATTAGTGTTTTTCTTTCTGGCTTACTTCATTCTGTATAATCGGCTCCACATATCTTTTTATGGACACAATTTAATTGATAACTCCTCCCAACAAAGAGACCAACCATATGCTCTTCGACTCTATGGGCAGATTGGTAGGAAAGAAATGAAATTGTAACATTCTGTAATTTATTTAAAGATACTATTTACAAAGGTGAGGCTGCATTATAGGAACCAAAAAATTGCACAGTTAGCAGTAGTTTAAATTTGTGACCACCTCTAGGATTGTGTGAATAAGAGGATGCAATAACTGTAATCTATAGAGAGGAGCCATATGGAAAGCATATTCTGACAATACCTTTAATCTTTAAATAAAGGAATTCAGCCATCCCCAATCATCCTATCAGAGTGAGAGCTGGGGGAATAAGCACCTGGTCCTTATAATCTTATTTTGTAATCTCCTGCCATGCCTCCTTTGGGTCAAACCCAACTGTCAGGTACCCAGCACATAGAACATGGAGGAAAAGCATAGAAGGTTAATTTAGAGGGACAGAGAGAAAATATCCAGCGCAGCTCATGTAACTGCAGTTCACAAAATAAAGGAAAAACAAGTAGATCATAATTTTTAAATTCAAAGTATTTTGTGTGAGAATCTAATTATTGTCATGGACTGGCCAGCATCAAAGTTGATAATACAAATTCTTGGTAATCATGTTGGATAAGAGGGTAATTCTGTCCAATATTTAAAGGCAAATCCATTCGGTTCTGTCACTTTTTGTAGAATTATTTTTTCATATCTATTGGATGTAGCATAAACACTATTCAAAGATGTTCATAGAGTCATGCTAATAATAGAAGAAGCCTGAGGAATATCTAAATGTTTATAAAGAAGTTTATGTAAAAAATCAGCTTGTCAATTTAATAGAACTTTATAAATCCACAAAAGTCACAAGCTAAAACATTTAGTTTAAACTGTTGATACAGTATATACATTAACCTTCTCTCTAACTTGAAATCATAGTATAATTCAATAGCAACAAAAATAAAGGGATAAGGAAATAATTAACTTTTATTTCAGAAGGCATAGAGGGCCAAATGTCTAAGTTGTCTTCTATATGAATAAATTTTTTTCCTGAATAATTTATTATGTTTTCCAAGTGTGTTGACTGACCCATCAATGTAAATTATTTTATACCAATTTCCACTTAGGTGTAGATCTATTTATGAGCTCAACAATTCAGTCCATTTTTTTGTTTGTTTGTTTTGATTTGATTTATTCTTTTGTTCATGCAAACGCATATTGCAAATGTTTTCTCCCAATCTACATCTTGCTTGTTTTCTTTCCAGCATATTTTGATGAGCAGAGCTTTTTAATTTGAATGAACTTCAGCATCCCTTTCTTTAAATTTTATGCTTAGTGATTTTTTGTGTCATCTATGAAACCTTTGACAAGCAAAGTATTTGAAGGAATTCTCTTATGTTGTCTTTCAGAACATTTATAATTTATATTTTATATTTAAAGCTATGGTCCATCACAAATTAATTTTTGTTTATGTGTCAAGGAATGGATCAGTTTACTTATCACATTTTTTAAACTTCATTTGTGATAAATATTTTCTACTGTTGAATTGCCTCAATGCCTTAGTGAAATAAAAAGTTTATTTCTCAGCACTTCTTGTCATATGTTATGCCAGTGGGATAGAAGGATCTGGGAAGAGTCCTTCATTCTTTCCTCCTTCTTTCCACTGGAATGTGGCCACACGGTTTCCATCTTGGGACATGAGACAGAAGTCACATGTTATTATTGCTCTCCGAGCTTAAAGATAGGCAGGGTTCTCAGCTGACAAACGTGGAACCCATACCCAACTAGCTCTGGCTCCTTCCCACAGAATTTTGTTATACTGGAGAAAGCTACATTTATTTTTGTCAGAAAAATTCATAAGAGGAGATAAAATGGAATACAAAAAATATAAAATATTTTATCTCCTTTAAAATTTCTTATTTTCATATGAATGAATGTCTCTTGCATCTTTTAATACCCTGACTAGAAGTTGAAATCTATCAGTTGGTTTTTAAATTTCAATAATTTGTTTTTATTCCCAAAATTATTTTCCTTTAAGTTAGCTTGGTTACTTTTTGATAATCTATAATTCTTTGATCTATTTCATAGTTCCATCTTTTACTTATTAAATATTTCATTGTATCTCCATGTGGTAACTATAATATCTGATTTTCTTGAAGAGGTATAAATCTCTCTCTTGGTTGTTTTCTTTCAACTGGTAGTCAATCATAGTGGATTCTTTGCTTGTGTGTTTTGTCATCTTTTATTGTGAATTCATGTTTGATTAATTTTAACATGTAGAAATAAATCGGGTCTTAATGGGAGAATTATTCTGAGAGAATTTTAGTTTGTTTATACCTAGAACTAGGGAGCACCAACAAACTAGTGCTCATATCAGCCTCTTATGACATCTAGAAATATCTTGAGTCTCACAATTTGCACTGGGTTTGACATTCTAGAAATTTCTCTTATAATTAAGCTAGATCTCTGGCTTCAGTTCCTTTGATATTCCCTTCTCTTCCAGCCCGGTAGTACAATTTTATATTTTATGCAACTTTAATTACTTTCTGACTAAAAGGCTTTTCAAAATTTCTACTTCATCAAATGGACAGAAAATGATATTTGAGAAGATAATTTTTGAAATAAAATATTCATTATCCAGCAACCTGCAGTTTGATCCTTGGGCAAAATAAAGACATTTTCAATATTTAAAGCATTAGAAGGTTTATCTAAGATGCTTTAACTTATATACCAGTAAAACAAAGAACTTAACAAAAAGTTAAAGTGTTATATTCAGGAAAAGGCACATTTATCTCTGTAGCTAAGGGGTGATGTGTAATGAGAAATAGTTATACCTAGAGAATAAGCTTCTCAGATTAATTCAGGTAGGCAAAGAGTGGAAAGAAGTATGTTTTTCGTAAGAGGAATGAATAGAACATATAGAATAGACCTTGGGTGAAATTTAAAGTATGAAAAACTATACTTTGAGTACCTGTGGATGGTAAAAGAGGAGTGTAAGTGCATATTTGAATTTGGAAATATTCTTTTTGTTGATGTTCAGTTGCTCAGTCATGTCAGATTCTTTGCAACCCCATGGACTGCAGCATGCCAGGCCTCCGTGTCCTTCACCACCTCCCAGAGCCTGCTCAAATCCATGTCCATTGAGTTGGTGATGCCATCCAACCATCTCATCCTCTGTCATCCCCTTCTTCTTCTGCCTTCAATCTTTCCCAGCATCAGGGTCTTTTCTAATGGCTCTTCCCATCAAGTTCTCAAAGTATTGGAGCTTCAGCATCAGTTCTTCCAATTCAGGACTGATTTCCTTTAGGATTGGCTGGTTGGATATCCTTGCAGTCCAAGGGGCTGTTAAGAGTCTTCTCCAACACCACAGTTCAAAAACATCAATTATTTGGCGATCAGCCTTCTTTATGGTCCAACTTTAACATTCATACATGACTACTGGAAACACCATAGCTTTAACTATACAGACCTTTGTCAGCAAAGTAATGTCTCTGCTTTTTAGTGTGCTGTCTAGGTTTGCCATAGTTTCCTTCCAAGGAGCAAACATCTTTTAATCTCATGGCTGCAGTCATCGTCTTCAGTGATTCTGAAGCCCGAGAAAATAAAGTCTGACACTCTTTCCATTGTTTCCACTTTGCTTTCTGCCATAAGGGTGGTGTCATCTTCATGTCTGAGGTTATTGATATTTCTCCCAGCGATCTTTATTCCAGCTTGTGCTTCATCCAGCCCAGCATTGCACATGATGTACTCTTTGTATAAGTTAAATATGCAGGGTGACAATATATAGCCTTGACCTATCCCTTTCCCAATTTTAAACCAGTCCATTTTTCCATGTCTGGTTCTAACTGTTGCTTCTTGATCTGCATACAAGAAGGCCTGCATAGAGATTTCTCAGGAGGCAGGTAAAGTGGTCTGGTATTCCCATCTCTTTAAGAATTTTCCACAGTTTATTGTGATCCACACAGTCAAAGGCTTTAGCGTAGTCAATGAAGCAGAAGTAGATGTTTTTCTGGAATTCTCTTGCTTTTCCTATGATCCAATTAACATTAGCAATTAGATCTCTGGTTCCTCTGCCTTTCCTGAAACCACCCTGAACATCTGGAATTTCTCGGTTCCAATACTGTTGAACCCTGGCTTGGAGAATTTTGAGCATTAGCCATAAATCATAGCATGGACCTTCAGAAAAAGAACTGTACACTTCTTGGCTTTGTAGTAAATAGATTTACAAAGGAATTGACAATATCCTTTATTGACTTTCAAATTTTAGAATCTACACAGCAAGAACAGAAATTTTAATGATGGCCACAAAATGAAAATTTAATTCTACATCCTAATATAGAAGAGGAGAGACATGAGGAAGGAAAGAAAACTGGAAATAAAGAACACGGTATCAATCTCTTTGAACAACCTTCTCCTTGTGTTTGATTGTACAAGAATGAGTGCTTGTACATGCTATTAAAGGTGGAGAGTTGACCAGTAGCGATAAGGAGAGTAATACTCAGCTAACATGAGAGAATGGAAAGCTATATGGTGACAGTGGTCTAAGTATATTAAATTTTCTTGTCGTAATAAGTAGAATGTTAACCAAAAATAGCTAAAATAGATGAGTGAGTGGATACAAACAAAAACACATAATCTAGAAATAGAAACTTCATATTAGCTTTTTATATCTGTGTAAAAATTTACCACAAATTAGTGGCATTAAACAGTGTCTACTTATTCTCTTTTGTTCTGTGGGTCAGACATCTGAGTGGCCCATCTAGGTTCTGCACTGAGCATTTCACGATGCTGGAAGATCTGGGGAAGAATCCACTTACAAGTTCATTTAGGCTGCTGGCAGAATACCTGCAGCCCATTTTCCCTGATGGTTATCAGCCAGGGGAGGCTCTCTACTCCTGAAGGCCGCTTGTATTCCCTCTCACAGGCCATCCCCATTTTCAGACCAGCAATGGCATTTGGAGTCCTTGTTACTTTAAGAGTTTTTCCAGCTTCTTTTTCTCTTTTCCCTTTGTGCCTTCCTCTTCACTTTCCTCTTCTGCTATTAATCAGAGAGCATGCTCTGATTCAAAGGGTTTGTGTGATTAAGTTGGACTTCCCTAGTGGCTCAGTGGTAAAGAATCTGCTTGCCAATGCAGGAGACGCAAGAGATATGGGTTGAATTCCTAGGTCAGGAAGATACCCTCGAAAAGGAAATGGCAACCCACTCCAGTATTCTTCCCTGGGAAATCCCATGGACAGAGGAGCCTGGTGGGATGCAGTCCAGGGGTCACAGAGTCAGACAGACTTAGCGACTTAGAATAAGCTTGACAAGCATGTGACTATACTCAGTTCAGTTCAGTCGCTCAGTCATGTCCAACTCTTTGCAACCCCCGGGACTACAGCACATCAAGCTTCCCTGTCCATCACTAACTCCCAGAGCTTCCTCAAACTCATGTCCATTGAGTCAGTGATACCATCCAACCCTCTCATCCTCTATCGTCCCCTTCTGCTTTCAGTCTATCCGGCATCAGAGTCTTTACCAATGAGTCGGTTTTTTGCATCAAGTGCCCAAAGTATTGGAGTTTCAGCGTCAGTATCAGTCCTTCCAAAGAATATTCAGGACTGATATCCTTTAGGATTGACTAGGTTGATCTCCTTGCAGTCCAAGGCACTCTCAGTGATTATATTAGCTCCTTGTGTTTTAAAGCTCAACTGTGGAATATAACATAACACAATCATAGGGACTGAGATTGCAGGACACTCATAGGTTCCAGGGATAAGGGGCTGTGGAATCTTGCGCCCATTGCTAGAAATTCTGTTTCCTACAGAATTCACTTCTAAAAATTCCAAAGAGAAATGGCTGAAAATATTTTTTTCCTGTGGGGAATATTATTGATGCACAGATCCTGCAAAATATGCTTGGAGTTTAACTTTCTATTGTAAAAAAGGCAAAAATTGAATTCTGTGGATAAAATGACAAATTATTCAATCAATTTTTGGATCAATATTATATATTAGTTAAAATATATTTAGCAGTTTATTTTAACCACAAAAAATAAAGCATAAGAATACGTTTTTAGAAAATAAAGAAAATATGTTTAATTTGTAATTGACTTAGAAATATATATATTTAGTTTGTAAAATCTGAACCTTTTTAAAAGTTACCATAAATAAAATTAGGGCTTCCATGGGGGCTCAGTGGTAAAGAATCTGTCTGCAATGCTGGAGACCTGGATTCAATCCCTGGGGCGGGAAGATTCCCCTGAAGAAGGAAATGGCAACCCACTCCAATATTCTTGCCTGGGAAATCCCATGGAAAAGGAACCTGGCTGGGTACAGTTCATGGGGTTGCAGAGTCAGACACATCTGAGCTCACACAACTGAGGTTCAACTGGTAAAGTCAAATAATCCAGAAATAACAAGGATAAAGCTTTCAACTTACAAAAAAAAAATTAATGTACATTATCATATAATAACAGAATAAGACAAATATATTATTAATAAACTATTATACACCCATTAGAATAATGGACCAAGTATGGTAATAGACAATTCACAATGGGAAATACAAATGGCTTATAGACTTATAAAAATATTTTAATCTTATTGCTAGCCAAGAAAATGAGAATTAAAAGTAAAACAAAAATATTATTTGCTCAGCTGATTAGCAATTTAAAAATATACACAATATAACACTTCAGGGACACTTTATTCTCCCTGACTGGATCTACTTCTCCTGATTCGTACTTCACTGGAATCTTGAATATTCACATTGCACTATTATTGAAGTTGTAACTTTATATTTATATGCCATAAGTAATCTCTTTCATACTTAATCATTGGGGCTTAGCATAATGTCTAGACTATGAAAAATGCTTTCTAAATATACATTTGAATGGTTTAAAAAACTGCTTTTGAGAATATGAGATAATGCATAACCTCATATATTTTGTCAGAAGGAAAAACTGCTGTAAATTTTTTGATACAATTTAGGAATACTTAATAAAACATATAATGAACAAACATTTAACCAGGTGATTTAATTTCTTTAAGAAATTGTTTCCTTAAGTTATTGAAGTGTAACTGACATATAACATTATATTAGTTTCATGAGTAAAACACAGTGATTTCATATTTATACTTATTTTTAAATAGTCACCACAATAAGACTAGTTAACATTACATCCATCATTACACATAATTAAATTTGTTTTTGTTGTACAAGAACTTTTTAGATGTATTCTTTTAGCAACTTTCAAATATACAATACAATATTCTTAACTATAATCACAGTGCTGTAGGTTACATTCCAATAACTAATTATTATTTTTTTTTTTTACTGGGAATTTATGCTTCTTGACACCTTTCATCCATCTTGCCCCACCCCACACACCTAACTCTGCAACCAGCTATCTGTTTTTCATATCTATTAGTTAGGGGGGTTATTTGTTTTGTGATTCCACATGAAAGTGACATGATATCATCTATGCCTTTCTCTGTCTGATTAGTTTTACTTAGCATAATGCCATCAAGGTCCATAGGTCCATTCATGTTTTCACAAACAGCACAATTCCCTTCTTTTGTATGGCTGAATAATATTCTAACACACACACACACACATATTGTTTTTATTTATTCATCTATCAGTGAAAACTAAAATTCTTTCCATGTCATAGCTGTTGTAAGAAATACTGCTATGAACATGAGGGTGCAAATATCTTTTCCAGTTAATGTTTTCATTTTCTTCAAATAAAGAGGCGGAAATAGAATTGCTGGATTGTGTGGTAGTTCTACTGCTAATTTTTCGAGGTAACTCAATATTGTTTCTATAGTGGTTGCATTAGTTTACATGCCCAACAATGCACAACGGTTCCTTTTATCCACATACCAATCAACACTTGAGATTTCCTGTCTTTTTGATACTAGCCATTTTGACAGGTGTGAAATAATATCTCACTGTTTTGATTTGTGTTCCCTGATTAGGGATGCTGCCATCTTTCCATGTGTCTGTTGTCTATCTATACATTTTTCTTTCAAAAAGTCTAAGTTTTCTTCCTATTTTTCAATTGGATTGTATGTTTTGTATGTGTGTGTGTTTTGCTATTAAGTTGTATGAGTTATTTCTATATTTTGATATTAACCGTTTATCAGATATGTAATTTGCAAATCTTACTACCATTCAATAGGCTGTCTTTTCACTTTGTTGATGAGTTCTTTTGCTGTGCAGAAGTTTTTAGTTTTATATAGTCCCATAAAAAAGCTTCCATTTTTTATTGCATTTGTGAGAACCAGTTTTTAATATTTGAAGATCAATGTCTGGTTGCATTATCTCATTATCTATTAGTTAATAACAAAGGTAAAAATAATAGTTTACTTACCAAAAGTAAGAGGCAAAGAATAATTTGTTCAAATATTTAAAATATCTTAAGATTTTTAAAAATATTCAGCATTTTATGCAATGTCTTGTCATTCAGTTGTTTTAACTTTATTGTTTTCTTAAATTTATGAACCTTATGAACTGAACACTAAGAAATATTTCCCACCTTGAAGGAGGTCAGTCATCCCTCTTATGAAATTTTTACAAGTTATTTCATGAGTAACTCATCAAAAATGGATTTTGTTCAATATCTTTCTAAATTAGTTCAGTCTATAAATATTGTCACTGCAGTAGAGGATGACATATGAAAACTGTTTACATAAGTCAAATTTATAAAAATCCCAAATTTATAAGCCAAAGCAAGCTTTAAAAGCTTCTAAAATGTATTGCATGCCACATGTGCTAAATAAACAATACCAACCGATGGTGAGTATCGAGGCATTTAGTACTGAGAGTCATATAACCAGAGGCAAGCTCATTTCAGCATTTTTACACATTTTGCAATTAAACCTTGCACCCTCTCCAGTGCCTGTCTTTGCACCAAATTACTCTAAAAACATAAGTAAAATAATGGTTTGTATAAAGATATTATATATTCACCAATAATAGATTTCTTTCTTTAAAGGCTAAATGAAAAGAGCTGGTGATAATTAACCTTGGACTCTATACAGAATGTATCTTGATTCAGACTAGTTGTACTTACTGAACATGGCAACATTACACACTATCATCTTTGTAAACTATTACCTCTAACTCTTGAATAATACTATTTCCAACCAAAACTGTCACTTAATACATAGGCAAAGTGAAAAACTATACCAAGGTGGAAATATTATAAAGCTTTGGTAAGCAATGAGTACCTAACCATCAAGGGACTTACCAGGTGGTGCAGTGGTAAAGAATCCACCTGCCAATGCAGGAGACACAAAAGACGGAGGTTCAATCCCAGGGTGGGGAAGATCCTCTGGAGTAGGAAAGGGCAACCCACTCCAGTATTCATGCCTGGGAAATCCCATGGCAAAGGAGCCTGGCGGGCTATAGTCCATGGGGTTGCAAAGAGTCAAACTCGACTGAACATGCACGCACACATGCATCTAATCATAAAACCTCTCCCCTTTACTAACTAAAATAATCTGATGATACCAGTATTCATAAAAATAAAAACCTGTAGCAATATTAGAAATGAAAGAAGGCTGATTTCAAAATGACAGAAGATACGTTTCTGCCAGATGCATAGAAGTTGGGAAAAGAAAGAAGAGAAACTATTGAATATACAATTAAGTGACTATGGATAAATTATATCTAACCTAGCCAGGAATTATTTTACTTTAAAAGTTTTAAAATACAATGTCTAGCTTTATTTGTAGCATTTGGGGATTCCAGAAGAGAGTTCCAGGCATACTGAAACAGATACTAGGGCAGTAGGGTTCAAAAATGTGTGGTCAATTAAGCCCTCCCAGGGATTTGGATACATGTTCAAGTTTGAGAAACACTACATTAGACAAATGTTTTCACTAATAAATAAGGAAGTCATCATCATGTTAACTGAAGAATTGCATTATTCATTGAACAGAATCAAACAGAGTTTAATAAAAATAGATAGGGGGACCTGGAATGGTTCCAAACCATGTTCCAGTTCTGAAGCAGTCAAGAAGGCATATAGATCTGGTGACAAGAGGACTTCATCTTGGATACAAAGAGCCTGGAGGTAGCAAGACTGGTTGCTATTAGTCCACGCTGGCTAGAGATGAGGAAACCTAAATTAGAGCAGCAGTAATTACAATAAGTTAAAGACTATTGAACTGTGTAGGACACATTATTGGCAGGAATTCATCAATGATTGAGTCCAGGGAATGAGTTTCAGAGGAAATTTTATAAGCTAGGATTTTTAACATTGTGCTATATTAAGCATCCTAGACACAAACTAAAGCTTTCCCTCCCTTTATGTATTTATTTAGCAGAATTATTTAGTGCTTGCTATAGTATATATATGCTATATATATATTTATCATATCATTGTATTTTCTTTATTTTCTTCTGTTGTTTAGCCATATTTTTCCTGAATTCGGATGATCTCTTTCAAACTCTGGTAGTTTTGTAACATAGTTAAGTTCACTGATGTGGACAAAGGGAATTGAATAGAATAAAACAACAGTGAATGAACAGAACAACGAATTCCCTCCCATCATCTTTACCTTTTAATTAAATAGACAGAAAACAAGCAAATAAATATATCTTAGAATGTCAGCTGATAAGAGCAATGAAGGAAGATAAAATCATAGGAAAGTAGAGTGGTAAAGGGTGCTATTTTAGATAACAGTTTGGGGATAGTTCTATCTGAGAGGATGACCCTTAGAGCAAGACAAAAAAAAAAAATCACAGAGATGAGAGAAAGTACATTCTAGGTACAAATGTAAATGCTCTAAAATGGACCATATTGAACATGTTGAGAAACACAAAGGAAGATAGTATAGCTGCAGCTGAATGAGTTTGGTGAAGCAGGACTGGAGATGAGACTGGATGTCTAGAGAGAGCCAGAGTACACAGGGCCCTGAAGACCACTCTGAGGAATCTGTTTTATGTTCACTGTGATGAGAATCCGTTTAAAAGTGGCTCTTCTAAATGATGGAAAGCATATTATTTAATGAATGACTGTTAAACTATTTGAAAACAGAAAATGGGAAAACATGAAGTACTAGTGTCTTGAAAAACAAAGTAGTAAATGTACCGAGTTGATGTAGGAATTGCATCAATATACGCACAGTGGACAGTTGCAAAATATGGGAGTGGAACCATAGCTGCTTCATATCAGGAAAAAGTAAATAGGCGGAAGAGCTCAGAAACAACCAGTAGGGCAGTTAGTTGGGGGTACTGCAGCCTGAGAAGCCACGTGAGATCTCCTTATGTTCTCTCCAGCCACAGATACAACTCAGTGTAGGTTCAGAGCTCATATAACCCTGGTACTCAAATTGGGCAAGCATGAGAGAATAAAAAATTACAGATAAATTTTGCCAATAAGCCAAGATTTAAAAACAAGAAAGAGATTAAGTGTAGAGATACACTAAAAGAATATAATTTCATAACCAGTGAAGATTCATTTAATAAAGTAAAAACTATTCAACAATGGATATCTAGTAACATGTTTCAATAAATGTGAGGATCAAACATAAGAATATATATGATCATTTATATAGTGGAAACCATTTTTAAAATTCAACACAAATTCATGTTTGAGATCATTTAAAAAGTAAAGAGAAATTCTTTCTTTTCATTAAAAAAAGTTTGTATGAGAAATGCATGTATATAGGAAAGCTTCAGCAAACACTGCACTATATTTTGAAATTTAGATGCTCTCTCTATAAAATCAGAAATGATACCAGAATGCCCAGCATAGTATTAGTGTTTCATTCAATTATGAACTGAGTGTTGAATACACATAACACAGTGAAGAAGTGGTGAATACAGGGATAAGAAAGAGACAAACGGTTTTCTTATAGATGTTATTGTCATCTCCCTAGATAATACAGGTAGATATTTATGAAAACTAACATGAAAGATAAACAAGCAGCCAGATACAATTAAGCATAAAGCAATCAATTGCTGTCTATACATTTAGAAAATGAAAGAAAACAGAGATCCTATTAAAAAGGCAGAGAAGAAGAACAGAGGGTGAAAATGGGAAAACACAGGCAAATTATCAAACAAATATGCATAAGAAAGTGGTGGAGAAAATTATCTTATCCTATTAGAGGTCATAAAGGAAGATGGAAAATATGATAAGAAAACTGGATGTGTGAATAGGATGATTTTATATTGTAAAAGCATCAAGTTTCCTAAAAGGTAGTCTTTAAATTCAACTCAATAACAGTCAAGTCCCCAAACACAATTTTGTTAGAAATTGACAATGTGTTTCTAAAAGTTACCTGAAATAGTAATTGTAAAAAATTGGATATAATTTTTCAATAGATGAAAGCCACTTGCAAGGGACCTTGGGAAATATCATTCCCAGTGATAGAAAACTAGGATATATATGAGAGTAGACAGGCAAATGTCCAGCACAGTCTTTTATCCTCTTAATAAAATATCCCTTTGAGTTTGCACTGAAATTGCTTTATTCACAAGAATAAAACATATGAAGCAGGGGGAATGAAAATTTGATTTCCAGCAGATTCTCTGTATAGTGATTCAGGATTGTCAATGTTGTATTCTAGCTGGAGGCTGAAATAACCTTTCTTCTAGATATGCTTTCCCCAAGCCTAATGCACCTTTCTGAGGAGTAGGACTAAATATAGAGATTAAATGTTTTATTTATTTTTTCAATAACCTGCTATTCTCTCAACTTTCTTCTTTGAAATATGGTCTTGAATTCATAATTTTTAAATGAACAGATTACTTGTCTGAATCAATAACAATTTAATGTTAAGCCAAAAGTTAACTACCTAACATAAACAAAAAAAACATGATACCCCCAGCATAAAACTATGAAACTGTCTGTTCTGCAGTCTCTTTTACTGCCATTCATGCTATAAAAGGCAGGTATCTTTGATGGAAATCTGATGTTATACAATTTCCATCATCCCATTTATGGCATCTGATATGCACTGTTTTATAAAGTATCTTTTCTTTCTCTGTCCTTTTAAACTGCATTGTATAATTTTTTTTAAAAAAATCTGTTATTTAAAAATGTGAACAAGTTAGTTTTTCTTTTTCCAGAAAATAATCCAGTGACCATTTTCTTATGGCCATTTGTGTATCTTATTTACTAGGGTCTATCATAAATGAGCTTATAAAAAACAATCAGAATAATATTAGTGAAAAGGGTGGAGTAAGGAACTCCAAACTCTGGTCATTTGGGAACACAATGAAAAAATTGACAACAGCTGTTAGTTGTTTTGCAGCAATTAGGGGAATGCTTATTCTAGAAAAGTGGAGGAACTGAATCTCAGTAAGAATGTTAGTTTTGGGGGATTATAACTTACCCTAGTCCCACACCCTGCTTACCAGCTCAGTCCCACTCAGCTGTAACCTTAATAGCCTTCATTTCTATTATCAGTCCTGGAGGAACAGTGTGGGCCTGATTTGCAAAGAACTGTAATTGCTTTTGTTTGCCTGTCTGGTAGTTCAAAGTGGAAGCAGTTACAGATTGTATTTTCTTGGACTCCAAAATCACTGCAGATGGTGACAGCAGCCATGAAATTAAAAGATGCTTGCTCCTTGGAAGGAAAACTGTGACAAACTTAGACAGCATATGAAAAAGCAGAGACATCACTTTGCTGACAAAGGTCCACATAGTCAAAGCTATGGTTTTTCTAGTAATCACCTACGGATGTGAGTTGGACCATAAAGAATGCTGAGCCCTGAAGAATTGATGCTTTCAAATTGTGGTGCTGGAGAAGACTCTTGAGAGTCTCTTGGACAGCAAGGAGATCAGGCCAGTCAATCCTAAAGGAAACCAACCCTGAATATTCACTGGAAGAACAGATGCTGAAGCTGAAACTCCAATACTTTGGCCACCTGATGTGAATAGCCATACTCACTGAAAAAGACCCTGACTTTGGGAAAGATTGAAGGCAAAAGAAGAGCGTAGTAGAGGATGAGATGTTTAGATAGCATCACCAACTCAATAAACATGAATCTGAGCAAACTCCAAGGGGTAGCAAAGGACAGGGGACCTGGCTTGCTGCAGTCCACGGGTTTGCAGAGTTCTAAACAACTGAGTGACTGAACAAAAACTGGTAGTTCATGGAAAGACTGGCTCAAAAATTTGCCCTTATACCTACAAAACTGGAGTGGGGTACCATTACCTTCTCCATAATTCAGAACTCACTCAGTGCTAAAGTTGTTACCAAAGAGGTATTTGTGAAAAAGTCACAGGCAGTTGGCCTCAAAATGTTTTAGATAGCTTCCTTTCTTTGGTATATGGTTGTACAAGTAAATTGCCTCAGGTTTGATTATCCACTGCCCATTTTCAATCTTTCTTAAAAAGTATTGTTTTATAAAGTAATACCATTGCTGCTGCTTTCCTTATCTCTAGGAACCAACCACAAAGCTTTCTGTAAATCAAACTTCTCTGGTTGCTTGCTATTCATTTCCAGTAATTAAGGCTACTTTGTTTCTGATAATTAATGACAGCTATCTGACCCCTATTTTGGATCCTAGAATCCTCATCATCAGCGGGGAGCTGTTACTTCCTAGCTTTATTTACCTTCAAGCTTCAGCATATGGAGGACAGCTACCACTGGGCTTCTCAAGGATACTAGTACCAACTCACCAGTACACTCCTTATTACTTTGGTAAATGGGATGCCATCTAGCTTGCCCATGGAACATAGATTGTGTGTTCTCAGGACTTATGTAGGATATCCATTCTAGCACTGCCATTTCCTTCATGATTTTCAGCAGAAATTCTGGCTTTTCTACCTTATTGGTATGAGTTATCATGTTTCCAAACTATCAAGAGTCATTCTAGTAGCACATTAACATAGTCTTCCTGAATCTTTGCCAAACCGTTTATTCCTAAGTGTTCTGATAGTGTTTTGTACCAATAAACTCAACAGTACCAACTTTATGCCCTTCTCCCTTCATTCAGCACCCTTGGTGTCATTCATGTGTTGGCTTGGCTCTTCAGTTACCTTCACGCATAGGTCCTTTCTACCTTAGCTGAACCATAACTTCCCCTCTGTGATTTTTAATTATATTTAATTTTAAACGTGTCTGCGGTTACCAAGAGGGGAGTTTTCAGTAGATACTGAGAACAGTATTTGCTTTCTTCTAAGGCATTAACCTTTGCAGAGTCTTGAAGTTGCAGGTGGGAAGCCCCATTAATTGGGAGTAGTGGCACACAATTAGTGGAAGACTTGGATTCTGCACGTTCTGGAGTTTCAAGTTTCTGAAATGCTTCAACCCAGATGAATCAATTCACTGAGATTTTATCACCTATTTCTTGACCACATCAAACAGGGAAAAATGATGTATACCTAAATGCAATGTTGCCTTGACTGTGAAAATTTCTTCCTTTACATTCATTCACTTAAAGTTATTTCCTAGAGTACATTTATAATAGTAGATGCTGTGGTGTTCTGCCCAGAACCCCACTTTAGGATGAGTCACTCATTTTTCTAAAGGTCCTAGGTGGCAACAACTACTTTTCTTTCAGAAAATTATCATCTGCTCAAGATCAAAAAGTTTATCTATTAATAGCACTCATCCAGTAACTTGTGAAGTTTGAATACAAAAAATCTAGACCTTTTGTTCAATTGAAAATAATTTTTTAAAATTTCATTTCTTTTTATTGAGATATAATTAATATAACATTGTGAGAGTTTAAGATGCCCAATATGTTGATCTGCCACATTTATATATTACAATATGATTACAATCATAATATTATCTAATGCCTCCATCATATCACATAATTGTCTTTTTTTGTAGACATTTAAGATTTAGCAACTGTGAAGTATGTGAGTATTGTGACTGTAATCACCGTGTTATGCCTTAAGTTCCCAGAACTTATTCATATTTGCTTTAGACCAACTTTCCCCCAATTCTCCCATCCCTCAGGCCCTGGAAACTACCACTCTACTATCTTGGATCTTATATCATCTTTTTCTTGGGTTCCAAATTTGTGTAATATTGCTTGGAATCTATTTTCTCCCTTTTTCCCTTTGATTTTAACTTTGTTTTTTTGCTGTGTAAGGGGTGTTAGTATTTAGGAAAGATTTGTTAGAAGTCAGCCCCTTTAATAATTTAAAATTTCTATATTTTAAAATCCTTGCAAGTAGACTGACATTTAATGTAACATCTAGTCTAAAATAAAATTTCCTGAGAATTGTGATGTCACTGACACACTATCTTGGAGTAATTTTTGCTGATGAATAATAAATTTCCAATCTGGTTCTCTTTTCATTTGTTGGCAACTTGTTCTTGCTTCCTGAAAAAAAAATCTATTTGCATCTTCTTTTTATTTTAGAGTCAATATTTTCATAATGGTACATCTTTGGGTGTGCTTATAGTCTGATTGATTCTATATGACGATATGTATGAGTTACAGGCAAGTGGATAATTCTACCGCAGTTGAAATAAGAAATGCCTTCCTGTAGGTTTCAAATCCTCTTTAGGAGCTCTAAATCTCTCCAGAAAGATATCTATTCACTAAAGAAAATTTCTGGTTTGGATTAATTTCAGATACCAGATTCTAATCTCTGTAGGAGGCTCAAGTACTAGAGAAGAACTTAGAAAAAAAAAATTGACCCCATTATTCCAACTACAATCCTTTGATTAATTTCTATAACTTCTAAGTCGTGGGCCTCTTGCTTTCTAGACTAGTTAACACAGAGCTTGGGAAGCTCTTTGGTGCTCAGAATATCTGCCTCCACACCAATTAAAGACTTTTTTCAGTTACCATCTTCTGAGTTCTAACCTTTTCTATCCTGATTTTTTAAAAAAAATATTATTCTCTTTTTGTTTTCTCCGCAATTGTAAAATAGCTCCTCTAGTAATAAGAATCACACTTCTCCCATTTCTTAAGAGCCATGCATGTATTTTACATATGTGAACATTTTCTAACTCATTTTGATTGAATTTGAGGAGGAGGCATTTTTAGTCATTTTCTTGTTTGTTCTCTTGGGACAGAAATTTACATATTTATATATCTGTATTTTATTTTGTAATGTGAATGTTTTACTGCTTAACATTTATATACTATTTTGCATCTCATACTTAATATTTTAATAGTTTATTTTGTTTATTTTACAATGGACCAAAGAGCAGCATATATTTCCATGTAGAAGACTACAGATAATCAACACAAACATGTCAGAAAGGTTTTTAACTTCAGTTTTTGTGGGATTACTATCTTTAAATTTGTTTAGTGTCAAATGCTTGACTGCATCTTGATTTTGCTATGCATTTGGTCACTTATAGAGACATTTTATTTGAACCAAAACCCATTAGCTTTATAATGCCATTGGGTCATTTGTATCATTTAAATATTAACAGTAATTATAGACATTTGCAAAATGTTTCGCTAGCTTAATTATATTTTAACAGATTAACATTACATACTTATACAGTAAAATTATCTGTAATATTTGAGAAAGATATCTAAAGTACAAAAGAGAAAGGTGTCTATTATGTTGTATAGGTTAAAAAGTATAAACGGAAACAAGTATGATTCCATATCTTTAAATCAAAGTGCTATCTTATTTTTTTCCACATCCAGACCTCAAATATCAGCTTTGACTATTTTCTTCTCTCAAATCTATTTCGAGATCCTTGGTATATTATGTGAATGTCTCCAATTATGCACAAACTCTACTCTGTCTTATTTCAAAACACTTAACCTTTACTTTTCCATGAAGTATCAATTTATGTTCCTTGTGACCATCTTTGAAGTACAGTAACAGCTACATCTCATGAACAAATGCTGCTGCTATCAACATAGTCAGTCATCCAAATGCAGTCAGGGCCATTTGCTTTATAACCTCATTTTTTATATTCCACAGTTTTTAAAGATAAATGGACAAGAAGATATATGTCTGTGTTAATGGGTATACAAAAATATAAAGACATAATTTGTAACAACAATGAAATAAAGTGAGGTGGCAGAATGTAAAGGAATAAAGTTGCTTTTGTTAGTGACTGAAGTTAAATTTATATCAATTTTAAATGAAATTTTAAATTTCAGGAAGCAAGTCCTAATAAGATTTGTATGGTAAATCCTTGGGTACACTAAGAAAATATAAATACAATAAAACTTTTTAAAAGGTATTAAACTGTTTATTAGGACTTCCCTGGTGGTACAGTGGTTAAAACTCCATGCTTCCAACACAGAGGGCAAGAGTTCAGTCCCTTGTCATGAGGCTAAGATCTGACATGGTGCATGGCATGGCCAAAAAAAGTGTTTATTAGAAAATATTTGATTAATGTATAAAAGAAATAAAGGAGGAACAGAAGAACAAAGAAGGCATGAAATATACAGGAAAATGAAATGAGAGAAACAAACTCAACATAATCAACACTAACATTAAGTGAAAATGGATTAATGGATCCACCAAAATGCATAAATTGTCGGGCTAGATAAAAAAAAAATAGCATACAACTAGTTGCTATTTATTTATTTTTAATTTATGGGGCTTCCCTGGTAGCTCACTGGTTAAGAATCCACCTGCAATGCAGGAGACCCCAGTTCAATTCCTGGGTTGGGAAGATGCCCTGGAGAAGGGATAGGCTCACCATTCCAGTATTCATGGGCTTCCCTGGTGGCTCAGATGGTAAAGATGGTAGAGACCTGCATTTGATCCTGGGGTTGGGAAGATCCCCTGGAGGAAAGCACGGCAACCCACTCCAGTATTCTTGCCTGGAGAATCCCCATAGAGAAGAGCCTGGCAGGCTACAGTCCATGGGTTTGCGAAGAGTCAGACACAACTGAGGGACTAAGCACAGCACATTTGATATTTATAGGATACACACTTTAGATTCAACGGGACATGTATTTTGGAAATGACAAGATGGAAAATGTATATCACGCAAACTAACCATAAGACGGATGGTATACTAAACTAATATTAGACAAAATAGACCAAAAAATTATTTTTATTGAATACAATGTTGTGTTAATTTATTCTATACAGGAAAGGAACTCAGTTGCATATATATATATATATATATATATATATATATATATATATATATATTCATACTTTTCCATTATGGTTTATCATAAGATATTGAACATAGTTTTCTATGCTGTAACAAGGACCTTGTGCTTAGCCAACCTATATATAATAGTTTTCATTTTTTAATCCCAAGCCTCCAATCCTTCACTCCCCCACCTCCTTTACCCCTTAGTAACTACAAGTCTGTTCTACAAAATACTCTGTTTTTAAATTAATTACTGTATTTATAATTGGAGGATAATTGCTTTACATTGTTTTGGTTTCTGTGCAACAACTCAAATCAGTCATAACTACATATATATATTTCCTCCAAAATAGAGTTTTAACAAACAAACATAACTAGATATAAAGAAACACATTCTATATTGATAAAGGAACAAGTCATCAAGAATATCATACAATTATAAAAATATGCATCTACCAACATACTCTCAAAATATATGAAGCAAAAATAAAGGTAGAAATAAAGAATAAAGAATATAACAATGATACTTAGAGACTTTATACTTCACATTTAATAGTCAATAGAAAAACTAGGCAAAAGATGAACAGGGGGAATAGAAGGCTAGAACAATGCTATATACCAACTAGACCAAGTTGGCATGAATTGAGCATTCCTTCTATAAAAAGAAAAAAAAATATGTTTTTCTTAGGTGTGTATCAAATATTCTCCTGGATAGATCATAATCTAGGCCATAAAACAAGCTTCAGTAAATTTAAATGGTATTGAATTAATATGAAGTAAGTTCTCCCGCCAAAATGAAATGTATTCAGAACTCAACAAGAGGCATTTTGGAGAAAACAACAACAACAACAGGAAATTAAGTTAACATTGACTCAAAAATGCACAAGATAAATTAGTATATTAAGATGAATGAAGATGAAACATAATAGGTCAAAATTTATTAAGTGAAGTGAAAGTATTTACTAGGAAATTTTGGAGTAGGTAATGGCAACACACTCCAGTAGTCTTGCCTGGAAAACTCCATGGACAGAGGAGCTTGGCCAGCTGCAGTCTGTGGGTTGGCAGAGTCAGGAATGACTGAGCACACACAAACACGCAGGGAATTTAAGAGTATAAATCTACATTTTAAAAAGAAAGGTCTCAAATCAGTAATGTAGCCTTCCATTTTAACACACTGGAAGAAGAAGGAATTGAACCTAAAGCAGATAGAAGGAAAGTACTAGTAAAGATTCAGTTCAGTTCAGTTCAGTCGCTCAGTCGTGTCCGACTCTTTGCGACCCCATGAATCACAGCACGCCAGGCCTCCTGGTCCATCACCAACTCTCGGAGTTCACCCAAACTCATGTTCATCCAGTCGGTGATGCCATCCAACCATCTCATCCTCTGCCGTCCCCTTCTCCTCTTGCCCACAGTCCCTCCCAGCATCAGAGTCTTTTCCAATGAGTCAGCTCTTCGCATGAGGTGGCCAAAGTATTGGAGTTTCAGCATCAGTGCTTCCAAAGAACACCCAGGACTGATCTCCTTTAGAATGGACTGGTTGGATCTCCTTGCAGTCCAAGGGACTCTCAAGAGTCTTCTCCAACACCACAGTTCAAAAGCATCAGTTCTTTGGCGCTCAGCCTTCTTCACAGTCCAACTCTCACATCCATACATGACTACTGAAAAAACCATAGCCTTGACTAGACGGACCTTTGCTGGCAAAGTAATGTCTCTGCTTTTCAATATGCTATCTAAGTTGGTCATAACTTTCCTTCCAAGGAGTAAGCGTCTTTTAATTTTATGGCTGCAGTCACCATCTGCAGTGATTTTGGAGCCCAAAGAAATAAAGTCTGACACTGTTTCCACTGTTTCCCCATCTATTTCCCATGAAGTGATGGGACCGGATGCCATGATCTTCGTTTTCTGAATGTTGAGCTTTAAGCCAACTTTTTCACTTTCCTGTTTCACTTTCATCAAGAGGCTTTTTTAGAATGCAGATTAATGACATAGAGAATGGAAAAACAATAGAGAAAATTAACCAAACCAAAAGTCAGTAGTATGGAAAGACCAAAAAAAAAAAAAAAAATCCTAAAAAATCCTGACAAATCTTTAGCTAGGCATACTAAAAAAAAAAAAAAAAGGAAGAAAAGTATATACTATATACTAGTACTTTCAACCAGGTTGCAGATACAAGATCAATATTTTAAAATATACAGTATTTTTATATAATGGGTGCTCTATTGCCCCAGTCATGTCCAACTCTTTTCAACCCCATGGACTATAGTTCACTAGGCTTCTCTGTCCATGGAATCATCCAGGCAAGAATAATGGAATGGGTAGCTATTTCCAACTCCAGGGCATCTTCCCTGATTTAGGAATTGAATCTTCGTTGCCCTCTTGCATTGACAAGCAGATTCTCTACCATTGCACCACAAAAAAATTTGAAATGAACTTAAGAAAACAACTTCACTTGAAACAATGTTGAAAGAATAAAATTATTAGGAGGGATAAATTTCAACCCTTTTGCGACCCCATGAACTGCAGCCTGCTAGGATCCTCAGTCCATGCGATTTTTCCAGGAAAGAAAACTGATGCCGTCTCCAAGGCATCTTCTCAACCCAGGGATTGAATCTGCATCTCTTGTCTCCTGCATTGGCAGGCAGATTCTTTGCCACTGAGCCACCCGGGAAGCCTGGTATATCCAATAATGAGATGTAATTAGATAGCAAAAGTAAAACGTACTGACGCATGTTCTAAAATGTGAACGTGAAAGTCTCTCAGTGGTGTCCGACTCTTTGTGATGCATGGATTAAATACAGTTCATTGAATTCTCCAGACCAGAATACTAGAGTGGGTAGCCTTTTTCTTCTCCCAGGGGATCTTCCCAACCCAGGGATCAAACCCACATTGCAGGCGGATTCTTTACCAGCTGAGCTACAAGGGAAGCCCAAGAACACTGGAGTGGGTAGCCTATCCCTTTTCCAGCGGATCTTCCCCACCCAGGAATTGAACTGGGGTCTTCTGCATTGCAGGTGGATTCTTTACCAACTGAGCTACAGGGAAACCCATTGCAGAAAATTTTATGCTATGTGAAATAATTCTGGTAAAAAAATACTGCATCTTGTAAATGAAATGTTCAGAATAGGTAAATCTATAGGAACCAAGAGAATGCTGATACTTACTTAAGTCTTGGGATAAAAAGGGAGAGTGATTGCTAATGAATAAAAATTTATTTTTTGGTGTAGTGGAAATGTTTTAAAATTGGTTATGGTTGTAGCTGCACAGCCCTGTGAAGATATTCAGTTCAGTGGCTCAGGCGTGTCTGACTCTTTGCGATCCCATGAACTGCAGCACGCTAGCCCTCCTTGTCCATCACCAACTCCCGAAGACCACCCAAACCTATGTCCACTGAGTCAGTGATGCCATCCAACCATCTCATCCTCTGTTGTCCCCTTCTCTTCCCACCTTCAATCTTTCCCAGAATCAGGGTCTTTTCAAATGAATCAGTTCTTCACATCAGGTGGCCAAAGTATTGGAGTTTCAGCTTCAACATCAGTCCTTCCAATGAACACCCAGGACTGATCTCCTTTAGGATGGACTAGTTGGATCTCCTTGCAGTCCAAGGGACTCTCAAGAGTCTTCTCCAACACCACAGTTCAAAAGCATCAATTCTTCAGTACTCTTTATAGTCCAACTCTCACATCCATACATGACTACTGGAAAAACCATAGCCTTGACTAGATGGACATTTGTTGACAAAGTAATGTCTCTGCTTTTTAATATGCTGTCTAGGTTGGTCATAGCTTTCCTTCCAAGGAATAAGCGTGTTGTAATTTCATGGCTGCAGTCACCATCTGCAGTGATTTTGGAGCCCCCCAAAATAAAGTCAGCCACTGTTTCCACTGTTTCCTCATCTATTTGCCATGAAGTGATGGGATCGGATGCCAAAACCTCTAAATTGTACTTTTTAAATGATGAATTATACCGTATATAATTTTGTATATCAACAAAACTATTAACAAAAAAATCCACTTCTTTGTTGTCTTTGTTATCAGTTTTAAATACAAGAAAGAATGTATATACAGTTCATCTGACCATTTTTCTTATTAGTCTTTTAATTGCCTAAATATTTAGGTAACTTTTCAGTAGATAGACCACTTAAATTTGAGATTTTTGTTTTTCATAACAGAAGTAGCATTTATATATGCTTGTGATTATATGTAAATTCCTTCTCTATGGAAAAATAAGTGTATGATTTATATATGTAGAAGAATAACAAAAAATGTTTCCTCCTATCTCATAGTTTTACTCAGCTGACATCCCATATTTGAAATAAGTGGGTGATAAGTGCTGTCACAATTTAAGGAGAGTGCAAGGTTTCCAAGACTAAGAAAAAGAAGTACAGAAACTTCATCACTTTATCCATCTCTTTCTTATATAAAAGAAGACTAGAGTTTCAGCAGCTGCTTTGAAGGGAATTCAAATGATGAGAGAATTCTATGTCATTCTGTCTCAGCAGAAATCTGACCTTTCTTCTGTTCAGTTTAATATCTGTTAATACTTGCTTATAATTTCCTAAAAGTTTTTAAGATAGGTGTTTTAACAGTGTTTTAATTTTATTTTGTTTTATATTTTGACCTCTTAAGATTTAATTGATATAAACAGGGACAGGGATTGGATTGATTCTTGGACTGATAATGTGAAAAGTACGATTCCAATTGATTGATGGAAGTCAGACAATAATTCCTAACTGTTACTGTTGAAAATAAATTTCCACTGAAGAGAAGGGAGCCTTTCATTCAGGATATTAGGGAGTGAATAGTAGTTGGGAAAGCAGATAACCCCCAAAGCCCCTTCGATATCTATTATTCTATTACATATTTATTTTCATAGCTTTTTTTGAGGCATGTTTTAATTTTTTTGTTTTATCATGTCCCTTGAATGAATAAAGAAAAATTATTTATCTTGACATACTTTCATTTTCATAGCATATAAATAAAAATTCTTATTAATAGTATTGTATTCCATATCTGAAATTTGCTAAGAGTAGATCTTAAAAGTTCTCACCGAAGAAAAATAACTGTAATTATGTATGGTGACAGATGTTAACTAGACTTACTATGGTGATTTATAATATATACAAACACTGAATTATGTAAAAAATTTTTAAAAATCCAAAATAAAAACATAAGGCACAATAAGTTAGGGTTTGAGAGTAGTATAGTTACCAAGAGATTAATTATAAAAGTAGGGATGAGTATGGGAGAACATCGAGTTAATTCATAGTTGAAAATAATAGTAAAATATTTATCTGACAAAATTAGAGAGCATATTCACAGCAAAGGAAAAAGGCTTAATTCTAAATAAATGCAAGCTATTTTCTGAAGTTCTGGGCAATAAATTTTAGATGGAATGGTGCAGACATTTCAACATCATATATAAGAATATGTTTTGATTTTACCATGTTAATAGCAAAGATCAGGTTAACTGTTGGGGCACTACTAAGAGGGAGTTTCCTAAAAGTATGCTTAACATTGTGAAATGTGTTATGGTAATATAAACTCCTGAGTGAAAATTCTGAGACAGATCAATTTAAAGAAAAATACATAAAGAAGTTGAAAGTGAAAGTGTTAGTCACTCAGTCCTGTCAGACTGTTTGCAACCCCAGGACTGTAGCCCACAAGGCTCCTCTGTCCATGGAATTCTCCAAGCAATAATACTGGAGTGCGTTGCCATTTCCTTCTCCAGGGGATCTTTCAGACTCAGGGATTAAACCCTAGTCTCCTGCATTGAAGGCAGATTCTTTACTGTCTGAGCCACCAGGAAAGACTGGGAAATTAACAGTATTAAAACAACACATATTTAGATGCTTCTTACAGCATCTTTATATTTCCCCAATGTCTTACATCGATGTTTGAAGACAACTATTGAAGACATGATTTTCCCAGCAGAAAGTAGGAAGAAAGGAAAAGCTTGTTTCTCCTTTTATTCATTGGTTTTAGAGGTACCTTTGAAAGTAGTTGCTTCCTTTCTGTATTCCCAAATCCCACCACTGCTTCCTGTTTGGTGAATTATTTGGGGAGCTTCTCTGTGATTGAAGCCTAGTAGGGTGTGTTTTTCCTCCCCTGTTTTGGCACTAACTGAGCAGAACCCTGAGTAGTGCAGAAACAGGATCCTGATAGTACCAGTTCCTTTGTTAATCATCTCCTGTTCTAGGAATGCTAGTGGCTTTTAAAGTTACTAATCTCTAGGTATCAGTCTTGTTTGTTTTACTTATTCTTTACTAACAAACTCATCCTTTTCTGCCACACACCTTTTAATACCAGAGTAACTGATTCTTTTTAATTAGAGTTGAAATTTTTAAAAATTAAAATAAAAAACTGTTGTATTACATTATTTTTTTTCTGAATTGGATTCTCTGCTAAACTAATTAATATAAAACTGAATAGCAAGCACAGATCTAGCTGAGTAAGGAAAGAGGTAAATTGATCAGAGTGTCTTGGTCATAGTTTGTTTGTAGCTTCACTGAGAAGTTAAAACTTGCCATTCTGATCAAGATGATGTACAAAGTCATGTGTGAACTTTGGAAGACACAGGGCCTACCACATACTGAACATTTGACAGTTGGAGCCCCATGTCCTCATTAGCTACTTATGTATAATTGAATGGTCACTTTTTAAATGCCCTTTCTTTAATTTAAACTTTCTGTTTTACATCATTATAGACTTCATACAGTTGTAAGACATAATACAGAGAAATCTCATGTACTTTCTATCCACTTTTTGTCATATCACAATCAGGATATTTACATTGATACAATCCACTGAAGTTGTTCAGATTTTCCCAGTTTTACTCACTGGGCTTATGTGCAGGTGTTTTGTTCCATAAATTTATCACATGTGTATATTTGTGTATCTCAAAGTGCAGTTGCAATATAAAATATTTCCATCACCACAAGCCTTCTTCATCTTGCCCTTTTATAACCACAGCCACTTCCCTTCTGTGTCTACCCCTACCTTAAACCCTGGCAACTACTAATCAGTTTTCCATTTTAATAATTTTTTAAGTTATTTCAAGAATGTTATATACATGGGATAATAGTATTGTAAGCTGCTGGGAAATTTTTTTTTTTTTCATTCAGCCAAGTTCCCTTGAAATTCATCTCAGTGGCTGTGTGCCTCAAAAATGTATTCTTTTTTACTGCTGAGTACTATTCCATAGACTGGTTGTACTGTCATTTGTTTATTCATTTACCTGGCAAAGAGCTTCTGGGTTGTTTAAGGTTTTTGGCTCTTAGAAACAAAGCTGCAGTGAACATTTATGTACAAGTTCTTATGTGAAAGCACATTTCCATTTCTCTGGGATAAATGCCCAAATGCAATTGCTGTGTATTTGGAGATTATGTTTCATTTTATAAGAAACTGCCAAACTGCAACTGATCAGAATTTAAAATACTGAAAACACCAAAATGCTGGAGAGTATGCAAAGAAACTGATCACTCATACACAGCTGGTAGGAATGTAAAAGGATACAGTCACTCTGGAAAATAGTTTGAGAGCGGGGTTTTTTTTTGTTTTTGTTTTTTCCTTAACTTTTAGAAACTATTTGAAGCTAACTACATCATAGGCTAGTGCAGCCCCTCACATCACGGACCTCACAGTCCTGCCAC
Organism: Budorcas taxicolor; assembly: GCF_023091745.1. Taxonomy (NCBI): domain Eukaryota; kingdom Metazoa; phylum Chordata; class Mammalia; order Artiodactyla; family Bovidae; genus Budorcas; species Budorcas taxicolor. Next base: position 9,436,909 of record NC_068914.1, read on the forward strand.
TCTTCCTCTTCTCCAAATGAGTGAGTGATGACCTGCTAGCCAGCTTCTAACACATGTTTTCAACAATGCTGACATGATGGAGAGGAAATTGCTTGCAATGTGGATATACATTAACAAAGCAGTTTTTCCACAGATGTCTTTGAGGAATCTTTACAAATTACTGTGGCTATTGTAAATATGCAATAGAAGAAATTGCTAAACCTTCTAAAACATAGGCTATTCATTATAAAGTGCTTTTGTGGCATAATGTTAGTGTGTTTTTTAAAATGTTTTTAAGCTACAAAAAGAAAATGCTTCACTTCTGATGAAACAGAGAGGGTTATTAATGGAGACTGAAGAATAGAGAAAACAGCTGCTTAAGGGAAAGCACAGCAAAATGCTTAAACTAATTTTATCTGTATTCTTCCATTGAGCTCTATAGTAAAAATGTAGTTTGCTAAATACAAACCTCTCCAATAAATATTTTGAAAAATATAACCTATAAAAATAAATAAGATTAATCAAAAGATTATATGATATAAAGAAGATTATATGATATAAAGATATTTATGAATTTATATAAATTCCCTTGCTTTGATTATTATAATTTTTTTTCAATTTACACGTCAACAAATGATGAGAGGAATGTGAACTGAGTCATCATCCTTATGACAGGTGTGTAATGAATGTCTTAAAAAGGTAAAAATATGAACATAAGTAAAAGCATGTCATGAGAGGTAAAGATTAACTCAATCTAAGCCATATCATGAAAACCATTTTAATGCCTAAAATTTTAATTGGAGGAATAAATAAAACATACACATAGATTTTCTTTTTCTATTGCAAAGGAAATACTTTTTCTTAACAAATTTAAAATCAGATAAAGCAAAAGACTAATAGCAATTCAAAGAAATACTAAGAATTGAGTTTTGTCACATGCATTTTAAGTATAATATTATAGCAGAAACTTTAACATTTCCCTAAATCAATATGACTAACAATATTTTGAGCAGGTACTTAGTATTGCACTAATTGAATATATTCTAAATTAAATAAGCCCCCAGGGTTTATACTTTACTTTACTTAAAATATTTTAATAATAGAAGTAATAATAATGTTTTACACAAACATACACATATACATACCCCAAACTATCCTTGGGCACTTGTCTATTCATTGGTTGGAAAAAATTTTAGTGTAAGTAAAAGTAAAAATTGTAGTATAAGTAAAAGGGCAATATCACTTTTCATAATTAAATTTTTGAGATATATTGCCTAATTCCTTTAAAGAAAAATATCCCAATTTATATTCCAGCTGGCAGAATGAGCCCAAAAAAATAAAGTCTGACACTGTTTCCATTGTTTCCCCATCTATTTCCCATGAAGTGATGGGACCGGATGCCATGATCTTAGTTTTCTGAATGTTGAGCTTTAAGCCAACTTTTTTGCTCTCCTCTTTCACTTTCATCAAGAGGCTTTTTAGCTCCTCTTCACTTTCTGCCATAACAGTGGTGTCATCTGCATATCTGAGGTTGTTGATATTTCTTCTGGCAATCTTGATTCCAGTAAAATTAGACTTTGCAGGTGGCCCTTGTAAAGAAACTAGCCTGCTAATGTTGGAGAGACCTTAAAAAACTGGAAATAGAACTGCCTTATGACCCAGCAATCCCACTACTGGGCATAGACACCGAGGAAACCAGAATTGAAAGAGACACGTATACCCCAATGTTCATCGCAGCACTGTTTATAATAGTCAGGACATGGAAGCAACCTACATGTCCATCAGCAGAAGAATGCATAAGAAAGCTGTGGTACATATACACAATGGAGTATTACTCAGCCATTAAAAAGAATACATTTGAATCAGTTCTAATGAGGCGGATGAAACTGGAGCCGGTTTTACAGAGTGAAGTAAACCAGAAAGAAAAACACCAATACAGTATACTAACACATATATATGGAATTTAGAAAGATGGTATCAATAACCCTGTATGCGAGACAGCAAAAGAGACACAGATGTATAGAACAGTCTTTTGGACACTGTGGGAGAGGGAGAGGGTGGGATGATTAGGGAGAATGGCATTGAAACATGTATAATATCATATATGAAACAAATCACCAGTCCAGGTTCGATGCATGATACTGGATGCTTGGGGCTGGTGCACTGAGACGACCCAGAGGGATGGTATGGGGAGGGAGGAGGGAGGTGGGTTCAGGATGGGGAACACGTGTATACCTGTGGAGGATTCATAATGTATGGCAAAATCAATACAATATTGTAAAGTAATTAACCTCCAATTAAAATAAATAAATTTATATTAAAAAAAAAAGAAACAGGGGTTTGATACCTGCAATGGAAAGATACCCTGGAGGAGGTCATGGCAACTCACTCATGTAGTCTGGGCTGGAGAATCCCATGGACAGAAGAGCCGGGTGGGTTACAGTCCTTAGAGTTGGACACCACTGAAGCAACGTAGCATGTGCACACACATATTAAAGTTACAAAGTTTGATGGGGAAAATATCTTTGTTGAATATTCACACTCAGGAACATGTTATTTCTCTCTAGGTTTTAATTTTTTTTAATACATTTGTAGTATTTTTAAAACATTGTTTAGCTACATACACATTTAGATTATTGCTATTTCCTATTTTCCTATTATAATTAAAATTAATTTTTTTAAAACACCAACTTTTAAGTTTTGCCTTTGTACATTATTTAATTTTAAATATTAGACAGACTATCATATAATTTTTAACCACTCTTACACTTTTGGGCTTCCCAGGTGGCTCAGTGGTAAAGAATCCACCTGCCCATGCAGGAGACTCGGGTTCACTCTCTGGATTGGTATGATCTCCTGGAGAAGGAAACCCACTCCAGTACTCTTGCCTGAAAAATCCCGTGGACAGAGGAGCCTGGTGAGCTACAGTCCATTGGGTTGCAAAGAGTCAGACTCAACTGAACAGGCACACACACACACATACTAGTTTTCAGTTCAGTTCAGTTCAGTCGCTCAGTCTTATCTGACTCTTTGCAACCCCATGCATGCCAGGCCTCCCTGTCCATCACCAACTCCCAAAGTTTACTCAAACTCATGTTCACTGAGTCGGTGGTGCCACCCAACCATCTCATCCTCTGTCATCCCCTTCTCCTCCCACCTTCAATCTTTCCCAGCATCAGGGTTTTTTCCAATGAGTTAGTTCTTCACATCAGGTGGCCAAAGTACTGGAGTTTCAGCTTCAGCATCAATACTTCCAGTGAATAGTCAAGACTGATTTCCTTTAGAATGGACCGGTTGGATCTCCTTGCTGTCCAAGGGACTTTCAAGAGTCTTCTCCAACACCACAGTTCAAAAGCATCAATTCTTCAGCACTCAGCCTTATAGTCCAACTCTCACATCCATACATGACTACTATTAATTTTACCGGTGATGAATCCCCTCAGTTTGTGTTTACCTGGGAATGTCTGCTCCCTCATTTTTAAAGGATAAGGTTTACCACGTATACTAATCTTGGTCGGCAGTTTTTTTCTCTCAGTTCTTTGAATATATTATTCCCCTAGTCCTGGCCTGCCAAAATTTACTAAAGAGTTAGAGAGGAGTTCTATTGTATGTTGCAAGACAGTTGTAGTGTTTTCCAAGTTCTCTTTTTTATTTTTGCAGTTTGATTATAACATATTTTTGTGCAAGTCTCTTCAGATTCTATATATATGTGGTCTTTTAAGCTTTATGAGTTTTAATATCCATTTCCTTCCTCAAATTCCAAATTTTTCAGTAATTGTTTCTTTAAGCAAGTTTTCTGTCCCTTTCTCTTTCTGTTCTTCTAGGACTTCCATAATATTCACTGTAAGGGCTATGGGAAAATGTAAGAATAAAGTGAAGCTGCAAAGTTGTCTTTTCTACCCAACTCACTGCATCTTTTCTCATTTCCATGTTGCACTTGGATTTTTTAATCTCTCACCTGGATTCCTGAGTTCTCATGTAGTTATTTTGTTCCATGAGTAGATGTCAATTTCTATGTGAAAAAAAAATGCTCAACTCTGTTTTGTCATCTTGCTGATGGCACCGCCAAAATATTTGGGCAGCATTTTATGCAGTCGTTGGTTAAACAACTTTCTGCATTAATGGATTTAAGCTCAAATATTAAAGGTGGCATGGGTGGGAAGAGGAAAGAAGGGTCAAAACTATGCTAATAAACTTATTAACCAACATAATATCTCATGAATTGAAGGGTACTGAAAAACATTACAAAAGTAAGTGGGTAATATGTTGAGACAGCCCAGAGTAGAGGTGGCTTGACTTACAGTAGTGAGGAGCAGCTCTTCAGTGTGGCTCAACTTTTCATTAAGTATGAAAAGATTGAGCAACAACAGCCCAAGAAAAGGATGATCTGGTGAACAGACAATCAGGATTCTTTAAAGGGTAGGAAGAAGAAACACTTGACTCAAATAAAGTGAATAAATGTACAATTCAGCAGGACTCCTATTGAAAATCAAATCACCTTAATAATAAATAACTTGAGATACTTATAGTGAATGCAGAACAACAATTCAAATTAGTTAGAGATAATATAAAAGATGGTCTTCCCTCGTAGCTCAGTCGGTAGAGTCTGACTGCCGTGCAGCAGACCTGGGTTTGATCCCTGGGTCAGAAAGATCCCCTGTAAAAGGAAATGGCAACCCACTCCAGTATTCTTGCCTGGAGAATCCCATGGACAGAGGAGCCTGGCAGGGTACAGTCTATGGAGTTGCAAGCGTCAGACTCTACCGAGTGACTAAGAACATAATGTAAAAAATGTGGAGGGCAAGCTATTGAATTTCAAGGTAGTTAACCCTAATTTTTTTAAAAAAAGTCATAAAATGTAAGAAATAAGAGGAAGGCTATAATAGAATATTCTTGAAGAAAAGAATTGACTGTAATTCAAGAATATTATTTGTTCTAGAAAAAAATGTGACTAAGAATTATGGATAAGAAAAATATATTGCAGTTAAGTTATTTAACTGTAAGTATTAAAGTAATAAGGAAACTCCCAGGTGGCATTGAGTTCAGTTCAGTTGCTCAGTTGTGTCCGACTCTTTGCGATCCCATGGACTGCAGCATGCCAGGCTTCCCTGTGAATCACCAAGGACAGGGAAGCAGTGAATTTTCCTGCCAATGCAAGAGTTGCAAGTGATGTGGGTTTGATCCCTGGGTCAGGAAGATTCTCTGGAGTAGAAAACGGCAATCCACTCCAGTATTCTTGCCTAGAAAATTATATGGACAGAGGAGCCTGGTGGGCTACAGTCCATGGGGTTGCAAAGAGTCAGACATGAGTGAGCACACACACAGAGAAAGTAATAAGCACAGAGGCAGAAAGTCCTTTACCAGCAGAAAAACTCAAGGTGACTTTAAAGTTCTCCACAATGTTTAATTGGGCTACAATGTTTTGCCTCATCTGCCGTATTTATCTGACCTCTTGCCAAGTGACTATCATTTTTTTAAGCATCTCAACAAGTTTTTGCAGTGAAAACACTTCCACGAGCAACAAGAGGCTGAAAATGCCTTCTAAGAGTTCATTGAATCCCTAAGCACAGATGTTTATGCTACAGGAGTAAACACTTCTCATTGGCAAAAATGTGTTGATTGCAATGGTTCATATTTTGAATAATAAAGATTTGTTTGATCATACTTATAATGATTTAAAATTAATGGTCTGGAACTGCAGTTATGTTTGCACCAACCTGCTGCTGCTGCTGCTGCTGCTAAGTCACTTCAGTCACATCCGACTCTGTGCGACCCCATAGATGGCAGCCCACCAGGCTCCTCGGTCCCTGGGATTCTCCAGGCAAGAATACTGGAGTGGGCTGCCATTTCCTTCTACAATGCATGAAAGTGAAAAGTGAAAATGAAGTCACTCAGTCTTGTCCAACTCTTCACGATCCCATGGGCTGTAGCCTACCAAGGCGCCTCCATCCATGGGATTTCCCAAGCAAGAGTACTGGAATGGGGTGCCATTTCCTTCTCCATTGTACCAATCTAATAGTTGGTAAAAAGTCCTATAAGATGGAATTTCTTTCCTTTTTTACATAATAATCTAGAATATTTTTATTAGGGAATGAATGCCAACATTGTAGCCCAATTTGTTTAACTTCATCAGTTCTTCTTGATGAAGAATTGGACCCTTTCTGTTAACCAGTGGTTACTGCAGGCATTGAAGGTTTCAGTGTATCTTATTGATTTGCTGAACATACTTCTCAGATATAATGGTTTCTCTGGAATTCAGAACGCTGTAGTGGATCAGACTGGCAGCAAATCACCAAACAACGACCATCACCTTTTTCTGGTGCAATTTGGCTTTAGGAAGTGCTTTTGAGCTCTTTCTCAGTTCAACCACTGAGCTAGCTAGTCATCACCAGTTTTTGTATAAAATCCACTTTTGTGGCACATCACAATCCCAGAGGATTCTCTGTTCCCTGTTGCATAGAGTAAGAGAAGATGACATTTCAAAATGACAATTTTTTTTATTTTCAGTGAGCTCATGAGACATCCACTTATCGAGCTTTTTCACCTTTCCAATTTGCTTCAAATGCCAAATGAGCACAGAATGGTTGATGTTGAGTTCTTCAGCAACTTCTCATGTAGTTGTGAGAGGATCAGCTTCAATGATCCTCTCAATTGGTCATACTCAACTTCCAATGACTGTCCACTGTGCTTCACATCTTGAAGGCTCTCATCTCTTTTGCAAACCTTTTTGAACCACCACTGCACTGTATTTTCCTTAGCAGTTCCTGGATCAAATGTATTGTTGATGTTGTGAGTTGTCTCGGCTGTTTCAAGACCCATTTTGAACTCAGATAAGAAAATCACTCAAATTTGCTTTTTGTCTAACATAATTTTCTTGGCCTAAAATAAGTATAAAATAAATATCAAATAATGTTATTAGGAAGGAAACATAAAGTAAGAAATGTACATTAAAATGATGTATAACATAACCACACATATTAAGGATGTATTCCAATATCAAATGGCAAATTTCAACAATGCAAAATCACAATTAATTTTGCACTAATCTAATATGTATCTATTTTTTCTTTATTGACTATGCCAAAGCCTTTGACTGTGTGGATCACAAGAAACTGTGGAAAATTCTGAAAGAGATGGGAATACCAGACCACCTAACCTGCCTCTTGAGAAATCTGTATGCAGGTCAGGAAGCAACAGTTAGAACTGGACATGGAACAACAGACTGGTTTCAAATAGGAAAAGGAGTATGTCAAGGCTGTATATTGTCACCCTGCTTGTTTAACTTATATGCAGAGTACACCATGAGAAACACTGGGCTGGAAGAAACACAAGCTGGAATCAAGATTGCCAGGAGAAATATCAATAACGTCAAATATGCAGATGACACCACCGTTATGGCAGAAAGTGAAGAGGAACTAAAAAGCCTCTTGATGAAAGTGAAAGAGGAGAGTGAAAAAGTTGGCTTAAAGCTCAACATTCAGAAAACGAAGATCATGGCATCTGGTCCCATTGCTTCATGGGAAATAGATGGGGAAACAGTGGAAACAGTGTCAGACTTTACTTTGGGGGGCTCCAAAATCACTGCAGATGGTGATTGCAGCCATGAAATTAAAAGACGCTTACTCCTTAGGAGAAAAGTTATGACCAACATAGATAGCATATTCAAAAGCAGAGAGATAACTTTGCCAACTAAGGTCCGTCTAGTCAAGGCTATGGTTTTTCCAGTGGTCATGTATGGCTGTGAGAGTTGGACTGTGAAGAAAGCTGAGTGCCGAAGAATTGATGCTTTTGAACTGTGGTGTTGGAGAAGACTCTTGAGAGTCCCTCGGACTGCAAGGAGATCCAACCAGTCCATTCTGAAGGAGATCAGCCCTAGGATTTCTTTGGGGGGACTGATGCTAAAGCTGAAACTCCAGTACTTTAGCCACCTCATGCGAAGAGTTGACTCGAAAAGACTTTGATGATGGGAGGGATTGGGGGCAGGAGGAGAAGGGGACGACAGAGGATGAGATGGTTGGATGGCATCACTGACTCAATGGATGTGAGTCTGAGTGAACTCCAGGAGTTGGTGATGGGCCGGGAGGCCTGGCATGCTGTGATTCATGGGGTCTCAAAGAGTCGGACACGACTGAGCGACTGAACTGAACTGAACTGACAGTGTTTAATCCCAGAAGAAAGTTGTAAATTGTACAATATCCATAAAATTTAGGAGCAAGGAAGGGTGACCAAAGATAACAATTTGTAAACAGTCATATTCTCAAGTGTTTAAAAATTATATATATATATATATATATATATATATGTATATATATGTGTGTGTATATGTATATGTATATATGTATATATATATATATGTATACGTATATGTGTGTATATATACACACACACATCTTATTGTGGCTCAGTGGTAAAGACTCTGCCTGCCAATGCAGGAGACATCAAAGATGCAGGTTCAATCTCTGTGTCAGGAGATCTCCTGGAGAAGGAAGTGGCAACACACTCAAGTAGTCTAGTCTGGGAAATCCGATGGGTAGAGGAGAATGGCAGGCTATAGTCCCTGGGATTGCAAAGAGTTGGACATGACTTAGCGACAGACTTTCACTTTCACTTATATATACACACACTACATAAACTATATATATATATAGTTGCTTCTGGAGTAAAAGTACTTTATGAAGAAATTCAAGAAAATGATCATTAAAGAAGTTGTGGTAAATCAATAGGAGGTTAACCTTCAGTTTATGTTAATATGATACTGAAGCTAAACAACCAATGAATTAAGTTTGCAAAATATAATGTGTGTATAAATCTTGGCAATGAAGTAAAAATGATTGATACTTTTGAACCTGTGGTGTTGGAGAAGACTCTTGAGAGTCCCTTGGACTGCAAGGAGATCCATCCAGTCCATCCTAAAGGAAATCAGTCTTGACTCTTCATTGGAAGGACTGATGCTGAAGGTGAAACTCCAGTACTTTGGCCACCTGATGAGAACAATTGACTCCTTGGAAAAGACCCTGATTCTGGGAAAGATTGAAGGCGGGAAGAGAAGGGGACAACAGAGGATGAGATGGTTGGATGGCATCACCGACTCAATGGACATGAGTTTGAGTAGGCCCCAGGAGTTGGTGATGGACAGGGAAGCCTGGCATACTGCAGTCCATAGGGTTACAAAGAGTCGGACATGACTGAGCAACTAAACTGACCGACTGATAGTCTTTAAATGATATTGAAAGGAATGTGGAAGGAAGGATAAGAGTGCTAATTTGTTAATACTTCAAAGTAGAAAGTAAGTAGGGAGTCTCTAAAATTAAACTGTGGTTAATTTTAGTTAAAGCAATGTTTGATAAAATTATTTTTTCCCCTTAACTTTAGAACATCAGTTGACTCCAAGTGACAAGCATTTATCTCAAATTTAGTGATCACTTTAGTTTTAAATCAGAAATAATTTTTTGTTTCTCTCATTTGGATTAAAGCTAAATGTAAAAAACACTTCACCAAAATCATCTTTGTTGATCTTCTGTTCACGTGCATAGAGATAGACCTGAAATAATATTCTTCTCATCATATTGATGGTCTTTTTTGGTCACTGGATTTCTGTTAATAAGGTGCTTCCATTTTATGTTGTTTCAAATTATACTGAATATAATTTCAAAATATTATGGCCAATTTCATTTTTTAATTATAAATCAAACTATCAATTTCTTTCTTTCTTTTTTTTTTTTTTCTTACATCTGAGGTATTGCACTGTTAAGGACACTCAGAAAGGTCAGCAGCCAATTTCGCCAGGTTCATCATTCCTAGAGACAGAGTGCCAGCAAGCATTCAGAGGCTACCTAGGAGTAGTAGGAAGTCTTTTTCGTGATATCCCCACACATCCATCAGAATTATCGATGTACTAATATGTCCCAGGAAATCTTGTTTTTCCTCGGTGATAATAAGAACTCTGGATGTGTCAATCAGATCCTGTCATTGTAACTGCTTCCTATATTGTCACAGGTGAGTTGAACTTCCATCTCTACTGCAATAAACATGTTTTAATTAGTTCTGCTAACAGCATTTTGTAAAGAAGACCCTGTAGTTAAGCAGAATTTAATTTTGCATAGGTACCAAGGCATGCCTTCTCTGTTTTGCCTGGCATTTCTTTGTTTATAATTGATAGATGAACACTTACTATTTTCATGTCTTTGAAATAAAAAAATCAGTGACAGATTTTCATCTGTGTGGATGGCTGATGTCATTCATAGCTTGGATTTGAGCAGTGTCTTTGGGCAAAGAATAAGAGTGTTTGTCACACGTGCTTGGTAGACCCCAGCCTTTGGCTTAGAGACATGGTAGAATGAAGTATGTAGGGGTCTTAGATTCAGGAGTTCTTCATCTTGGATCCTAAGTCTTTCACTTACCTTTAAACCCGAACAAGTTACTCAATGTCTATGAAACTCAATCTTAACGTTTAAAAATAAATAAAATTAAAATGCAGCACTGTGATTCTTTTACAGTGTGATTTTCTTTCTTTCTCTGTGATTTTTGTTTTGACTGTGCTTTTAAAAGATTGAATTGAAGTTTCATTAAGAACATCACGTCTGTAAGGATTTTAATTAAAGGTATATGATAATGCTTCTTTATGTTGAATTTTAATGTCCACCAGGAAACTGTCATTTTCATTTTAGAAAATGAACAAAAAGTTAAAGAGACTGAGCAGATTTAAGGTACAATCCTTCTATAATCTATTTTTTTAAGATAGGGACACAACAATTTAAGTAGACTCTTTTCTGATGATCAGAACATAAAGATATATTGTCAGCATTGTACAGTAGTTAAACTGCTAAATATCTGTTAACAGTTTAATAAAATACATAACCTTTGTCTACTAATAAATAGAAGTGCTAGGATTATTGATTTCAAGACGCCAAAATAAACACAATGGTCAGTAAAATATCTGGAAATACAAGGAATACAGATAAAAAGACAGAAAAGCACATTTCCAAGCCCTGTTGTCTGGATTAAATGTAGCAGCTGTGGCAGAGCCTCAAAGACCATACCACAACCAGGAATTATGATGCTTTCCTCTTCTGTACCCTTCCCCATGAGCTCCAAATTGGTGGCTGGAAAGAGACAGCAGTATCTAATCTTGTAACCCCTAATGTCACAGGATGCAGGACAGCTGACTCAGAGAGTATTTTTATTTTTCCCAATTCTGGATTTCCCAACTCTTGGAACCAATAGGTTCCAAGCTAGAGGCACACTGCTCCTTAGTGGGGGTTTATTGTTTCACTAGGGAGCATCCCCAAATTCAGCAGTTTGTACTGCACCTGAAAAAACCCCAGAGGATACTCACACATTATGCACAGTCCCTTTAACTTTGAGGAAAACACTTCACTGAAATATTGTGCAAAGTATCTGTCCTTCAACAGGCGACAGACTGCCAGTAGTACTTTTGTCCTTTGATGATCTTCCATTACCTTTCACAGGATGGCCGTGTGATCTGTATTTTTAAATAAAATAATTTATCAAACCTTCTTTCAACCTTGTGAAGAATCTTCATGATATTGAATAAAATTATAGAGACTGAGTCAGGAGATAAGAAAAGCCGAAGTGCAGTGTTGCATAAGCTTCAAAATCGTTTAATTTCTGTGTGGTAAGATCACCAGGGTCTTTGACAAGAATGATACAGGCGATGCTGCTAACAAGTCAAACAAAAATGGATATGCATTCCACACTTCTGGGTTCCAGTAACAAATGTTCTGTATCATGTCAGCCAACATGGTAAAGGGGAAGTACCATTAGGCTGAAAAAAAAAAAAAAATAGGATGCTGAAGGTCTCATAGTAGTAGCTCTATTGATAGTGGGAATACATTTTTAGCTCTGATTTTATAGTCCTAAATTTCCCCATTGTTTAGATGAGAGATTACCAGAGAGGTAGGAGAAGTTATAATCTGTAAAGATTGGAGTCAAAATTAATTTTTGTTCAAATTTAGTTTCCTTTTCTTTTTACCATTGTTATTTAATAATGCAACATTAGACAATCAGTTCATTAGTTACTCATTGGAGCTGAAGACATTTAGATTAGACAAAGCTAGTGGAGGTGATGAAATTCCAGTTGAGCTATTTCAAATCCTGAAAGATGATGCTGTGAAAGTGCTGCACTCAATATGCCAGCAAATTTGGAAAACTTAGAGGTGGCCACAGGACTGGAAAAGGTCAGTTTTCATTCCAATCCCAAAGAAAGGCAATGCCAAAGAAGGCTCAAACTACCGCACAATTGCACTCATCTCACACACTAGTAAAGTAATGCTCAAAATTCTCCAAGCCAGGATTCAGCAGTACGTGAACCATGACCTTCCAGATGTTCAAGATGGTTTTAGAAAAGGCAGAGGAACCAGAGATCAAATTGCCAACAAAATGCCAGTTGATGGATCATCAAAAAAGCAAGAGAGTTCCAGAAAAACATCCATTTCTGCTTTGTTGACTATGCCAAAGCCTTTGACTGTGTGGATCACAAGAAACTGTGGAAAATTCTGAATGAGATGGGAATATCAGACCACCTGACCTACCTCTTGAGACCTGTATGCAGGTCAGGAAGCAACAGTTAGAACTGGACATAGAACCACAGACTGGTTCCAAATAGGAAAAGGAGTACATCAAGGCTGCATATTATCACCCTGCTTATTTAACTTATATGAAGAGCACATCATGAGAAACGCTGGGCTTGAGGAAGCACAAGCTGGAATCAACATTGCTGGAAGAAATATCAATAACCTCAGATATGTAGATGACACCACCCTTATGGCAGAAAGTGAAGAAGAACTAAAGAGCTTCTTGATGAAAGTGAAAGAGGAGAGTGAAAAAGTTGGCTTAAAGCTCAACATTCAGAAAACGAAGATCATGGCATCCGGTCCCATCACTACATGGGAAATAAATGGGGAAACAGTGTCAGACTTTATTTTTCTGGGCTCCAAAATCACTGCAGATGGTGATTGCAGCCATAAAATTAAGACACTTACTCCTTGGAAGGAAAGTTATAACCAACCTGGATAGCATATTAAAAAGCAAAGACATTACTTTGCCAACAAAGGTCCATCTAGTCAAGGCTATGGCTTTTCCAGTGGTCATGTATGGATGTGAGAGTTGGACTATAAAGAAAGCTGAGTGCTGAAGAACTGGTGCTTTTGAACTGTGGTGTTGGAGAAGACTCTTGAGAGTCCCTTGGACTGCAAGGAGATCCAACCAGTCCATCCTAAAGAAGATCAGTCCTGGGTGTTCATTGGAAAGACTGATGCTAAAGCTGAAACTCCAATACTTTGGCCACCTGATGGGAAGAGCTGACTCATTTAAAAAGACCCTGATGCTGGGAAAGATTGAGGGCAGGAGGAGAAGTGGACGACAGAGGATGAGATGGTTGGATGGCATCACCGACTCAATGGACGTGGGTTTTGGTGGACTCTGGGAGTTGGTGATGGACAGGGAGGCCTGGCATGCTGCAGTTCATGGGGTAGCAAAAGTCGGACACGACTGAGTGACTGAACTGAATTGAACTGATGTAAAATGATAGTCATTCCAAAAGAAGGCCAAAACATTCAAAGGAGTTGTATAGAAGATGGCATACTTGGCATAAAATAAGGCTTATTCTGATACTTTGGTAACTTCCTTTACTCCTCTCTTTTTTCTTGCATGTAAAACATCAGGAAAGTGTTTTGGCTGTACCCTTACAATGCATCCAAACTCCAACCACTTACTACTCTCACCACCTACAGTCCATGATCATTTCTTGCCTAGGTTCTGGTCACTGTTAGTGTCTCTGCTTCCACTTTTGCTCCCCAGAAGTCTAATACCAACACAATAGCTAGAGCCTTCCATCTAAGACAGAAAGTGTTACTTCTTTATCAGAACCCCCATACAATTTCCAGTCTTACTCCAAGCAGATGCTAACATCCTTATATCGACTTAACCTCCCCTTATTAGTTAACTCTGTGCTTCCATTTCTCTGAACTCAACACCTACCTCTCTCACTTTCATGCACTCTACTTCAGTCACACTGAACTCTGGTTTTTGAACACACCAAGCATTCTTTAACCTCTAGAAATGTTCACTTGATGTTTTACCTGTTTGAAGCAGTTCTTCTCAATATCATTGTGTTTTTTCACTCTGCTTTAAGGCTAGCTGTGTTCATATGTCACTTTATGGACATAAATGTGATGGTGGTGACCAGGAAGGAAGGTGGTGTTTTCTATAATTACCTAACCAGAGATATCAACTTCCTCCCATTTCTGTCAATATCTATCATCATTTCTGTCTTTATAGCACATCTTGTCATTACACATTATCTTCATAATATGTTTTATCCATCTTTACTCTAAAATTGAAGATCTACTTTTGGTTTTACTGACTGGTGTATTTTTAATGCTTTTATACAGTATCTAGAGTGGAGCGGGTGCCCAGTAATGTCTTCTGAATGAATGAAACCAGTTCCACCCTTCTGCATCACTCTATCAAAACAAGAGGTACTAGGCAATGCATCCACTCCAGTCTGCTAGCCAGGGCTTCCCCTGTCATATGACCCTTCTCTTATTTAAGAAAAAAAACACCCTCATACTAAAATCACAACCTTCAAGAATTACTTTCAGGATATAGCAGAATCCTTAGAGTTTATACTGATCACCATTTATCATTGTAAAACATATGCTAAGTTCTTTTTCCTTGTGTTCCATCACTTGTATACAGTGTAGACTTCTATATTGTTTGTCCCAACAGAATTTTCCACTAATTTGCTCCGTCTTGAACCCTTCTGTTAGTGTTTCTCTCTCATGACTGACACATCATTCTATGGTCTCAGCCTGCTTATTGTTTGGTCTTCGTTATCACTTTTTTGTTTTCACTGAAGACAATATTTCTTTCCAGTTTCCTCAGATGTGTTCCTCAGTTGTGTCTAGTGTATTTTCTTAAGCCCTATGAAGTAAGATGGAAAGAGCTTATCTTTCCTTTCCTTGTCCTTTTGTTTGACGTTACTACTAGAAAATCATATCTCTTATACCACGCCCAAATTACAAGTCACACCATTTTATTTATGTCATATTAAGTCAGTCCTGTATTTCATTTCTTTGTGGCTTCTATGAAAATGTAAATATTTTATTCATTTTTATGTAATTGTATTATTTCCCCTTGGTTGTGTATGACATGCTGTAGGATTAAGCTATTTGTTTAATGAAATAAAGACTTTTTATTTTAAAAACTTTGTATTACTTTGAAATTACTACTGTGAAATAGCACTATCCATTTCAATATTGTACCTTACAAGAAACATTTATTTGGACATTCAATTGAGAAAACCTATTTCTCATATATATATATATATATATATGGTTCATGGCTTATAACTCCCCGTAATCTATCGTCAGACCCCACAGCTGCACTACCCACATCTTTCAGAAATCTAACATATGTTCCTAAATTATTTCACTCTCCCTTTAGTTACAACTGCTGTTTCCAAACTTCACTTTTAGTTAATAGTTATTTACTTTTAATTATTATTATTATTATTATTATTATTTGCTTTACAATCTTGTATTGGTTTGCCATACATTGACTTGAATCTGCCAGGGGTGTACATGTGTTCCCCATCCTGAACTTCCCTCCCACCTCCCTCCCATACCATCCCTCTGGGTCATCCCAGTGCACCAGCCCCAAGCACCCTGTATTATGCATTGAACCTGGACTGGTGATTCATTTCACATATGATAATTTACATGTTTCAATGCCATTCTCCCAAATCATCCCACCCTCACCTTCTCCCACAGAGTCAAAAAGACTCTTCTATACATCTGTCTCTCTTTTGCTATCTTGCATACAGGGTTATCATTACCATCTTTCTAAATTCCATATATATGCATTAGTATACTGTATTGGTGTTTTTCTTTCTGACTTACTTCACTCTGTATAATCGGCTCCAGTTTCATCCACCTCATTAGAACTGATTCAAATGTATTCTTTTTAATGGCTGAGTAATACTCCATTGTGTATATGTACCACAGCTTTCTTATCCATTCATCTGCTGATGGGCATCTAGGTTGCTTCCATGTCCTGGCTATTATAAATAGTGCTGCAGTGAACACTGTTGTACATGTGTCTCTTTCAATTCTGGTTTCCTCAGTGTGTATGCCCAGCAGTGGGATTGCTGGGTCATAATGCAATTCTATTTCTAGCTGTTTAAGGAATCTCCACACTGTTCTCCATAGTGGCTGTACTAGTTTGCATTCCCACCAAGAGTGTAAGAGGGTTCCCTTTTCTCCACACCCTCTCCAGCATTTACTGCTTGTAGACTTTTGGATAGCAGCCATTCTGACTGGCATGAAATGGCACCTCATTGTGGTTTTGATTTGCACCTCTCTGCTAATGAGTGATGTTGAGCATCTTTTCATGTGTTCAGTTTCAGTTCAGGTCAGTTGCTCAGCCGTGTCCGAATGTTTGCGACCCCATGAATCGGAGCACGCCAGGCCTCCCTGTCCATCACCAACTCCCGGAGTTCACTCAGAGTCGCATCCATTGAGTCAGTGAGCCATCCAGCCATCTCATCCTCTGTCGTCCCCTTCTCCTCCTGCCAGCAATCCCTCCCAGCATCAAAGTCTTCTCCAATGAGCCAACTCTTTACATGAGGTGGTCAAAGTACTGAAGTTTCAGCTTTAGCATCATTCCTTCCAAAGAAATCCCCGGGTTGATCTCCTTTAGAATGGACTGGTTGGATCTCCTTGCAGTCCAAGGGACTCTCAAGAGTCTTCTCCAACACCACAGTTCAAAAGCATCAATTCTTTGGCGCTCAGCCTTCTTCACAGTCCAACTCTCACATCCATACATGACTACTGGAAAAACCATAGCCTTGACTAGATGGACCTTAGTCGGCAAAGTAATGTCTCTGCTTTTGAATATGCTATCTAGGTTGGTCATAATTTTTCTTCCAAGGAGTAAGCGTCTTTTAATTTCATGGCTGCAGTCAACATCTGCAGTGATTTTGGAGCCCCAAAAATACAGTCTGACACTGTTTCCACTCTTTCCCCATCTATTTCCCATGAAGTGATGGGACCGGATGCCATGATCTTCGTTTTCTGAATGTTGAGCTTTAAGCCAACTTTTTCACTCTCCTCTTTCACTTTCATTAAGAGCCTTTTCACCTCCTCTTCACTTTCTGCCATAAGGGTGGTATCATCTGCATATCTGAGATTATTGATATTTCTCCTGGCAATCTTGATTCCAGCTTGTGTTTCTTCCAGTGCAGCCTTTCTCATGATGTACTCTGCATATAAGTTAAATAAGCAGGATGACAATATACAGCCTTGACGTACTCCTTTTCCTATTTGAAACCAGTCTGTTGTTCCATGTCCAGTTCTAACTGTTGCTTCCTGACCTGCATACAGACTTCTCAAGAAGCAGGTCAGGTGGTCTGGTATTCCCATCTCTTTCAGAATTTTCCACAGTTTCTTGTGATCCACACAGTCAAAGGCTTTGGCATAGTCAACAAAGCAGAAGTAGATGTTTTTATGGAACTCTCTTGCATTTTCCATGATCCAGCAGATGTTGGCAATTTGATCTCTGGTTCCTCTGTCTTTTTTAAAAACAGCTTGAACATCAGGGAGTTCACTGTTCACGTATTGCTGAAGCCTGGCTTGGAGAATTTTAAGCATTACTTTACTAGCATGTGAGATGAGTGCATTTGTGCAGTAGTTTGAGCATTCTTTGGCATTGTCTTTCTTTGGGATTGGAATGAAAACTGATCTTTTCCAGTCCTGTGGCCACTGCTGAGTTTTCAAAATTTGCTGGTATATTGAGTGCAGCACTTTCACAGCATCATCTTTCAGGATTTGAAACAGCTCAACTGGAATTCCATCACCTCCACTAGCTTTGTTAATATTATCCATGTACAAATAATCCAAAAAATTAAAACTAAAAATCCAAACTATTAAAAAAGAGTTCAACATGGGAGCTGGATGAAATACTAACAGGTGAAAAATACTTCCTTTATATTTCCTTTTTTCTATTAATATTTTATAAAATATCTCAGAATATCAAGTAGAAAAAATAATATGAGTGTATTTTAACCATCCTGTGTCAAATAACTTTAGTAAAAATATCTATATCTCTCTCTTTACCTCTTCTTGACCATATCAATATTCTTTCTTAAGAAGAGTTAAACACTTATTTTGAAAGAGGAATGGCATAATAACACATTTTTTAGGATTTTAATATATGTGTATTTCATTTACTTAATATATGTTATTATTTTGAAGGTGTTTATTTTCTTAGTCTTATATTTAGATACCCATCCATGTCATCATACTTGAGTATATTTTCACAGCTTCATGGTATTTCATATTGTATTATGTTCTTTTAGGACTTCTCTGGTGGTTCAGATGGCAAAGCATCTGTCTACAATGCGGGAGACCTGGGTTCAATCCCTGGGTTGGGAAGATCCCCTGGAGAAGAAAATGGCAATCCACTCCAGTACTATTGCCTGAAAAATCCCATCAACAGAGGAGCCTGGTAGGCTACAGTCCATGGGGTCGCAAAGAGTCGGACATGACTGAGCGACTTCACTTTCACTTTATGTTCTTTTCTTTTCAAGAAGTGAAAGAGAAGTGAAGTTGCTCAGCCATGTCCTACTCTTTGCGACCCCATGGTCTGTACCCTACCAGGCTCCTCCATCCATCATGTTGGGCATTTTATTTGATTTCAATGCCTTTGTGATTAACTGCTTGTATGTATATTCATATACAAGTCCCATTCTACCCTTGTGAAATGCTTAGTATAGAGTTTATATACAAATAATTGGTGAATCATAGGCTATATGCATCTTCATCTTTAGATATATTACCATATTCTCCCCCAAAATATGGATAAAAATTCATACTCCCAATGGCACAGTAAAATGATAGTCCTTATCATTGTATTGACAGATTTTTTGAAAATTCTGCATCTGAAGAATACTGTAGTGACCTCTTTATTAAGAAGAGTGAATACCTTCTCACATGCTTATTGGTCACTTGGGTTTTTTCTCCTAAGATTGACTTAATCACCTGTGTGTGTGTGTATACTGAGGATTATCTTGCATACCATGCATTTCAAATCCTTTCTAGTAGGCCAAGGCTGGGAAGTCAAATCAACAATTTCAAGATTCCTTTAGTCTGCTGGTTTCTTCCTGTCTTGCAGGATCTGACAGATGTATTCATACTGCTCTTTGATGTGGAAATAAGCCATCTGGGGCAAGAGGCAGTGTGGGTTACATCATTTTGCTTATGTTGATTTTGACAAGGTGCTGAAATTCTAAGGTCAGCTTTCTAATTTTCTCTGTTAACTGCTCATGTACCTTTTAAAGCATGCCCTAGGGTGTTATCTAGTTATTTTTCTATTGATTTATTTATCCATCTCTTCAACTTATTTGCCCATTCAATATGTACTTCCGTGTAGCTTCTCAGATGACTGAGGTCATCTGAACTCCACAATATATAGACATGCATTTGCATGTAGAGCTATTTATGATATTTTAAATGTTACATATTTGATAGATTTTTTTATTTGTTGCTCAATTTCACTGTAAAATAAGCCAGCACAAAACACAGTCACATATAAAAATAGACATTTATTTTCATGCTCACAGATCTGCAGTTCAGCTGAGGTGACTTCACTTCAGGTTGTATATCTGTGGGCCGGCTAGGGCAGTTCTGCTCCCTGTGTGTTCATTCTGGAGCCCAGACAAAACCATCGGCAATGACCCAATTTGCCAAATTTTAGTTACTGCACCATATCTTTGTTCAACTTTGCAGCAAAGGTCTTTGAAAGATCAGTCAATAATAGGGCTGGCAAATCATGAAAATACAAAGAGCACTGTTAAAATAGTTAGGCAATTATTAAAGATAGTACAAGTTTATATTTTTCTTCTTTCTTCCCTTAACTGATGTTGAAAGCAATTGCATAAAACAAAATCTATGTAACTGCATTATCAGGGATCTAAAATATAAAATATATTTGCTAATAAAAGAAAGGAAGTGGATGGGAGCAAAGCTATATTGTAAAGGAAACTAAGTCAAATGGTAACTGAAACCCACAGGGACAAATGAAAAGAACCATAAGTGGTAAACAGGAAAATAAATATAAAAAGCCCTGTAAATATATACTCATTTTCTTTTAATCTGAGCTTCTTCAATTAACACAATGTAATAATTGTAAACATTATTACAATATAATAGTTTGTAGCATATATCAATATAATATGTATAGCAATATTAGCACAAAAAGAAGAGAATAGAACTTTATAGTAGTACCATTTTTTGCTTCAATGGATTGTTAATATAAATCTTAAGCTGATTCTGATAAGTTTAAATGTATATAGTAAGCCCTAGAACAATTCACTGAAAATGAAGTGATAAATTTCATTCAAGGAATTAAAATGCTACACTTTAAAAAGAAACAAAAATATTATGATTCATTCTAAATTTGTTGAGGACAGAATAGGAAATAGATCTGTTTCTAGTATTGTTCAACATAATGACCAAAGATTATTTGATTTAAATTCTCAGATGTTAGAAAAAGAAATTAAAACTTGAGTGAAATATAAAAATTTCTAAAAATTATAAAGGTCAAAGAGAGTGAATTAAAAAAAAACATTTAATAGGTCAAAAAATTTAAGTGTCTAGTAGTCCTCTCTTCTCTGCAGGTACACTTTCCAAGGTTTCACTTTGTTCAAAAAATCCAAAATATTAAATGGAAAATTCTATAAATGAAAAAGTCACAAGTTTTAAATTTTCACCCTGTTTTGAACAGAGGGATGAAACGTCACACACCCATCCCCCTCAAACCGGGACATGAATCATATCCTTGACAAAGTGTATCCCATTCATTTGTCTCTTAGCAGCTCTCATCAGATTGACTGTCAAGGCATCTCAGTGCTTGTGTTCAGGTAATTCTTGCTTTACCTAGCATTGATCTCAAATCACAGGACTAGTGATGCTGGCAACTCAGATATGCCTAAGAGAAGTCAGAAGTGAAAAAGTGAAGGTTCTCAACTTAATAAGGAGAGAAAAAAAATGTACATTGAGTTCAGTAGGATTTACTGGAACAGTGAATCTTCTGCCAGTGAATTTGTGGAGAAGTAAAAAGAAATTCATGCTAGTTTTACTGGTTGTACTTCAAACTGCCAAAGTTAGAGCCAGGGTGAGTGACAAGTGCTTGGTTAAGAAGGAAAAGGCCTTACTTCTGAGTAATAAGGTATTTTTAGAGAGAAAGAGATTACACTCACATAATTTTTATTGCAGTATATTATTATTTTTCTATTTTATTATTATTGTTAATCTCTTATTGTGCCTAATTTGTGAATGAAACTTTATCACAGGTGGGTATGTACAGGAAAAAGCATGGCGTGTACAAGGTTCCATACTGTGCATAGTTTCAGGCATCCAGTGGGGGTCTTGGAATACATCCCCCTCTGATAAGGCAGCACTGTGCTTGCGTGCTAAGCTGCTTAGTCGTGTCAGTCATGTCCTACTCCTTGCCACCCTATAGTCTGTAGCCTGCCAGGCTCCTCTGTCCACGGGATTCTTCAGGCAAAAATACTGGAGTGGGCTGTCATGCCCTCTTCCAGGACTACTCTAAATTGCATAAAAGACATACACATTGGGAAAGAAGAAATAAAACTGTCCCTCCTTGCAGATGTCATTTTATATAATTTCAATGATTTAAGAACAAGTACTTGTAAAACATTAATTCAGTGAGGTCAATAGATAAAATCCAATTGCATTTCTATATACTCTATCTTTAGTTTTTTATTGGTTGACCTGAGTATTATACTTAACAGCTTAGTATATAACAGTCTAGTTCAGATTAATACTAGTTGAATTTTGCTCATTAGACATTGTTTCCTTTAGTTCCTTTATTTAAAATAGCTGCTTTGAAGTGTCATCTAGTAAAAGTTCAACATCTGGGCTTGCTCAAGAATAGTTTCTATTGACTGCTTTTTAAAAATTTTGTATGGGCCGTATTTTCTTTTCTTTTTCTATTTTCCTGGTAAATAAATTTAATGCTATAAAATTTTCTCTGAAGTATCTTATTTCTCTAGTTCTTGAATATTTGCTGTTTCAGAAGCTACATTGAGCTTGATTATTTGAGTCAGCCATGAAACACTTAACCATTTTTTATATCAGACTTAATGAGTTAGGTATCAATTACTGAACCACTTTCCAAAATTTTGTTTGTTGGTATGATTTTTGTCTTTGAAAAGACAATTTTTTCAATGTCTTGGCCTTGAATAACTGGAATTTAATACTTTATTTTTAAAGGCATGAAAAAAATATGGAAAAGAGCAAGTGTTAAAACTAGGTATTTAGTATTCAGTTTTCATTATCACAATGATAATGGGCAATGGGCATGAACTTGGGCAAACTCCAGGAGATGGTGAGGGACAGGAGGGCCTAGCATGGTGCAGTCCATAGGGTCACAAAGAGTCAGACATGACTCAACAACTGAACAACAACAGCATCTAATTTTCTAGATGTTTTTGGATTATTATATTTAATAGTTTAAAATATGTGGTAGTGATTGGAACTGATGTTCTTTGACTGGTTTATTGATAAAGTCACACTTTATTTAGATATTCAGTGATTTTTTTCCATTGAATTGACTCGAGTTCATTTATTCTGCTTAAACGTCATTTCACAATCTAGGTCAAGAACTTTTCCATTTTCCTCTGGGATCATTGTTATATGCCTGTCAATTTGATCCACTTGTTTCTTTTATTTTTTCCTAATCATTATTATTCATTTTGTGCCAGTTTTCTGCTAAATCTTTTTTGCCTTAAATTACAAAACTTAGATTTATTTTTAGTATTAATAATACATTTATTTTCCAATATTTGAGTAAATTTATTATCTATCCACAACCTACATACAAGTATGCACAAATGTAAGATATTTCATATTCTCTCTGGCATCACAAACATTTGAGTAGTTCTCTGATTATCCTTTTTGTTTGTGTGCTTTTTAACTACTCGATGCCTGGTATGCTTTTCCACCATCTCAGAAAACTTCAACAGCTTCTTCAAATCCAGCTCTTATACCACCACTCAAGTCAAAATTTTACCCTGATAGCTCTCATCTACAAATTTAAAAATAAAAGTTTGTGCTATACTAGTCACTGATCCTTTTAATTTTCATGGCCCATTATATTCATCTTTTGGTCTGAAACTTCAAAATAGCCTACCGTGTAAGTAGCTTTTAGTCATTCATGTTAACCAGTGTAGCACTGAGCTCTGAAATTAAATACTTGTTGACTGATTCTTCCATTTTTAGGACAGTTGAATTATAGTGTCATCAATTGATGAGGTTAAATATTACTTCATAGATTATCTCACTCTACATAGACTGGTTGGACAGGTATTTAGTCTGTATGATGATTGTAGATCAATGGGGCAAGTCACCACATGATTAACTGCCAAGCAGCGGGAAAGTACCTGCCTGCCAATGCAGGAGAAATAAGAGATGCCGATTGAATCCCTGGGTCAGGAGGATACTCTGGTGGAGAGCATGACAACCTGCACCAGTATTCTTGCCTGGAGAATCCCATGGGCAGTGGAGCCTGGCAGGCTACAGCCTATACAGTCACAAAGAGTTGGACATGACTGAAGCAACTTAGCAAGCACGCACAGTAGAATAGGAGGACATATCATTGAAAAATATTCCAAGGTATACAGTCTTCAGAAAAGTATAAAATAACATGTGAACATCTATGATTTTAAGAATGTAGCACTTGTTGCTCAGTCATGTCTGACTCATTGTGACCCCATGGACTGGAGTCAGCCAGGATCCTCTGTTCATGGAATTCTCCAGGCAAGAATACTGGAGTGGGTAGCCATTCTCTTCTCCGGGGATCTTTCTGATCCAGGGATCGAACTCAGTCTCCTGCATTGCAGGTGGATTCTTTACCATCTGAGCCAGCAAGGAGCCATAAGAATGTAGAGTATGGACAATTATAGGTGCACAGATAACAAGTTATGGTTCTGAGGCTTTCCAAAACATTAGTCTTTTATAATCAATACAGCAATTGAATTAAGTGAATCTGGGTTGTCAGGTGCACTAAGACAGTTCCAAAAATAGCAATTATTGTCATATGAAGTAAGGAAAATTAGCTTTTATGCATTAGGAAAAACAGCTGTATGGCATCAAACCTAATTGGAGATTGCTTTAACTATTTTGTTGGAAATAGTTGTAGGAATTCATTATATCATCTGTGACATCTGTTGTTATAAGAAGTGGCATCTGGTTGCAAGATCACCGATCTTGTATAATTAGACATTTTTTTTTCTTTTTCATGTATTCAATATTGATGAGTTGTGGTGTTAGATATCTGACGTATTTTAACATGATCATTTTTTAAAATACATGAGTACAAAATCTATGCATTTTAACTTTCTGTTTTGGTTCCTTTTACTAGGATCTAACTGAGCAGTGTTTGAAATGAGGTATTATCTGTCATCTCAGAGCATTTCAGCTATAGGTAATAGAAAACAATTACCTAGTTCTTAAGGAATGAGAAAGTCATTTCCTCATAAAATGTCCAGAAGTAGTGCAGTTCCAGAGTTGGTTAGTTGAACAGATCTGGAGTGTTATAGAATACCCCTTTATTTATTAATTCACTCATGTAGTCACTCAACACGTGTGTTCTAAGCACCTATTGTATTATCATCCTGCTTCTAAATATTTGGTTTGTATCATTGAATAAAACAGTTGTAGATCATTGCCTTGTGAAAATTATGTTCTCATTGTGGGCAGATGATGAATATTATACACTATATACGTTAAAAACTAATTTAGGATGTTCAGTTCAGTTCAGTCGCTCAGTTGTGTCCGACTCTTTGCGACCCCATGAATCGCAGCACGCCAGGCCTCCCTGTCCATCACCAACTCCCGGAGTTCACTCAGACTCACATCCATCGAGTCAATGATGCCATCCAGCCATCTCATCCTCTGTCGTCCCCTTCTCCTCCTGCCCCCAATCCCTCCCAGCATTAGAGTCTTTTCCAATGAGTCAACTCTTCGCATGAGGTGGCCAAAGTACTGGAGTTTCAGCTTTAGCATCATTCCTTCCAAAGAAATCCCAGGGCTGATCTCCTTCAGAATGGACTGGTTAGAAAATAATAAAAGCTATGGGGAAAATGAATAGAGGAAAAAAAGATGGAGAATGCTAAGTGTGCAATTTCAAGTAGCATGAGCAACCTTTGAGAAGGTGGTTTTTGAACAATCTTGAAGACAATGATGTGGTTTTCCAGGCACATATCTGGGGGCAAAAATCTAATTAGAGTTAACATCTAATGCAAAAATTCCAATGTAGTATTATAGCTGACAAGCTGGAAGAACTCTAAAGATGTCAAGAGGCTATAACAAAGTTGGCAAACAGAGCAGAAGAAATCTAATTTAGAGAGGGAATCAGGACTTTGAAGTTAATTCTAAGTGCATTGGCTTTTTTATAGTTTGGAATGCTAAATGATTGCTAACTTTTAATTAGGGGAACAGCATTAAATAATTCACTATTTTAAAGGATCACACTGGCTGCTATGTAGACAATGGACTGGAAGTTTGTAGAGCAAGATTAGAAGTAGTTTTCAATAGTTCAGCAAAGAAAATGGGACTCACAGCAGGGAGCTGGTGATGGTATATAGTCAATGGAATCTGGGTGTATTTGAAGGTAAAGGTGACAAACGTTTTAAACAGGTTTGAAAAAGAGAAATAAAGGATGACTCCAAATTTCTGTATTTTTATTATTAATAACTTTGATCATTAATGATAATAACAGCTCTTAAAAAACCATAATAAAATAATATATGTAAACATACTGTACATATATATTATATGTAAATAAATAGTAATAATATTTATTACTTTGTTCTTCATAAAGTACTTCAGACCTAGACAAATAAATGCTATTCTTATTTTAAAAAATAAATCAACCAACCATTCAGGGACCATCTGCAAAGTGATATGGAGCTGTTAATTACTTACAAAATCCATGCAAAGTTTAAACATACAAATACCTTAAATAGTAAGTGAAAATGAAAACTATGCTTGAGCAAGCACTCTATGTCCTTATTTGCAGGATTGGTTAACAAAATATATTTAAGTGGTTTATGTTTTCTCATCATTCTGGATATTTTAAGTAGAAATTTTGGGGAAAAACCATGCCACACAAACTTCATAAAATAATACAGAAATAAAATTGCTTTACAATATATTTAACAATGCTCATTTTATACCAAGAATTCCCTTTCACTTTTATGTTTCACATTTATAACTTTCCCAAGGATCCACACTTTACTATGAGTTTAACTTTTTGATATTTTACTTCGCTATCACAATTTAACTGCAATTTTATTTTTTATGTTTTTGCCTTTAAGAATAAATATCATGAATATTTTAAGGTTTTCCATCCAATAATTCCTCTTCACATAAATTGATTTATAGAAGTTTATATGTTTTTCTTAAATTAATAAATTATTACACCATCATATTATTTGTGTGTATTTTCTAAAGACTGTACTTTAAGAGACGATTGAATTTTCTATTTTGGATTCCCAAGATTTTTTTCCTGGATTACCACTTCTAATTTATTTTCAGTATCACTTGCTACCCCAACCGAAATATGACATATGTGCTACTCTTTTCCATTTCAAACAGAAGTCCAATTATGTTAATTCCATATTTAAAAGCCCCGATAATATTGATCACCCCTATGATAAATATTTTTCTTTTGGGGGGATGTCAGACGTTCCCTTCAAAGGTGTTTCTTCCCACTGACATTTTCAGCCTCATTTCTTGCCATATCCTCTGGCCACTCCATTTGGGCATCCTTTCCTCACTGTGTTCCTTCACACTTCTTGTGCATTTCCTTAGAAATATTTTCTTTACTAAACCTGGTTTGTACCTCTTTCATAGCATATTTCATACTGTACTACAGGAAATAAATAATCACTATTCTTTTAGATGTAAACCATCCATTGAGGAGAAGAACAAGGCATAGATATTTGCAACTACTAAGTATCCCCAAAAACAAACCGTGGTTTAGCAACTAAATATCATACTCAAAATGAATATACTGGGAAACAGTTATGGAACATAATTAATATTGACTACAATGGAAGGTGGGACATATGATTTATTTTCTTCAATTGACATTTTTTAATACAGTTATTTTCAGTATTACGTATACAACCCTGTGGTTGTCCAACCTTCCTTTCTTTTAAAACCTCCAACTTTCCTAATTATGTAATAGATAGTCTACTAATTAAGATAATATCTTAAATTCATGAAATTGTAGTCTGAAACAATTTCTGTTGTATTATAAATTAACGTTTGCTATAATAGATATTCTGTCAGGGAGAGAAAATCCATATGGGACTATAAAACCAACTCCAAATAAATAGCATAACTTATTGGGGACAAAGTATTTATTCACACTCTTAGTTATTTATCTTTTATTTTGCCTTAATTAGCTTTTCCATAGATCAAAGCTGAATTCAGGCTTTTCTGACTTTTTTCTTTGCTGTTACAAGGAAGGAGTAGAAGAAGAGGAAAATGACAACTGTGACATCTTGATAAAGAAGATTTCAATAGTTAACCAATATGCATGTCATCAATAAATGCATTAGCACTTGAGCACCTGGCTTCTTAAGCAG
This sequence comes from Budorcas taxicolor, assembly GCF_023091745.1. NCBI lineage: Eukaryota > Metazoa > Chordata > Mammalia > Artiodactyla > Bovidae > Budorcas > Budorcas taxicolor. The sequence continues at coordinate 9,464,585 of NC_068914.1, forward strand.
ACACTTAAATAAGCAGATACTTCTGACCTAGTGACCATTTTAGAAACCTATTCCATTTAAGCTTTGACAATTTGCTTGAGAGAGGCTGGTGTTGCTCATCAATTCTGTGTCATCTTTAAGACTTAGGAAGATATTTACTACAAAAAATATTTTCCAAGATGTGAAAAATAAAATTTAAAATATGCACATGTATTTTAATTTAAATTTTACCTCGATAACAAATAAAGATGATGGGGTATATATGGTAAAAAATGAATTATTGAATATTTAAAATAATTCATATCATGTTATCTCCCCTGCTCCACCTTAAACACCCTTTTGCCTTTCCTTGACATTTCCATGCTTTTCATCATGGTTTTGACTATGTAATCCCTTCTACCTCTCCTTCCAGACTTAATTTTATTATTTCCTTTACTGAGATTTCACAGATCCTTCCTAGTCCAAAGTAGCCAGTCCCTTTCTGTATTCCCAGAGCATTTCATTCATAATGGCTACATTGAATTAAAAAGCTGAATTATAAAGGAGAAGTAATTGCTTTTACCTGCCCATTATTGATACGTGGCAGGAATTCCTTTGAAAATGGAAAGACATAATTTTATAAATGTTTTACTATTTTGTTGCTGTGTGTGTATGTGTGTATGTTTAGAGAGATTAGTATAAACTAAGATTTGAGTTTAGGCATAAATTCAGAAATAGCACTAAAGAAAAGAATGGAAATATAGCTCTTTATTCTGTGTAAAGTACAATTTATGTCCCAGAAAAAAATGCAGCTTCTAAGTTAGAGACGTTTACTATAATTTTGTTCTTATTTATAAAAGCATGTGTAAATTTGCATTTTTGTGCTAAATCCACTGTATGAATATTTGAGTCAGAATAAGTATAGAACTAATATTAGGATGAGTAATGTTGGTGTAATAAAATGCATTATTCATGAAGAACATATCATTTCTGAATAAACATAAATTCTAGAAACATGGACAAATGGATTAATCTTTCCAACAAAGAAGAAACAAAATTTCATATTTTATAATACATTTGTATTCTTTCTAAGCAGTAATTCTCCTGGATTCTCTCTTAGAACTGAGGCAAGTCACCTAGATTCTCAGAATTTCCAGTATTCAGATCAGAAAAAGTCTTCAAAGAAAAAAAATTAGAAACACCAGAGCCTACACGTGCTTCACAACTTAAGTATTGTATTAACATTTGCCGTTTATTGAACAACTACTCTGTGCTTAGGTGCTGTGTTAGCGATAATTTATATTTATTCAATTTAATTCTTACATTAGCCCTAAAAGTCTAAAAATAAGAAATACAGGTTGAGAAAATGTAAGTTTTTTGTTGAGGTTCAAACAACCTTGAAATGTTATAATAAAGAGAAACATTCATGTCTGAGTGAGTCTACCATTTTGAGCTCTACTGAATTTGTATATGCTAAGAAGGAAATAAGAGTGAATATAACCACAATAGGGCTTCCCTGATGGCTCAGATGGTAAAGAATCACCTGCAATGCAGGAGGCTCAGGTTCAATCCCTCGGTCAGGAAGATCCCCTGGAGAAGGAAATGCCTACCCACTTCAGTATTCTTGCCTGGAGAATTGCAGGAACAGAGGAGCCTGGTGGGCTATAGTCCATGAGGTCACAAAAAGACATAACTGAGTGACTAACACACCTTTCATAATCACAATGGTGTGATCACTCACCTAGAGCTGTACATCCTGAGGTGTGAAGTCAAGGGGGGTCTTAGGAAACATTACTAAACATGAAGCTAGTGGCAGTAATGGAATTCCAGCTCAGCTACTGAAAATACTAAGAGGTGCTTCTGTTAAAGTGCTGCACTCAATAGTCAGCAAATTTGGAAAACTGAGCAATGGCCACAGGACTGGAAAAGGTCAGTTCTCATTCTAATCCCAGAGAAGGGCAGTGCCAAATAATGTTCAAACTACTGTATGAGTTGTGCTCATTTCACATGCTAGCAAGTTTTTGCTCAAAATCCTTCAAGCTAGGTTTCAGCAGTATGTGAGCCTAGAGCATCTAAATGTACAAGCTGAATTTAGAAAAGGCAGAAGAACCAGAAATCAAATTGCTGACATTCATTGGATCATAGGAAAAAGCAAGGGAACTCCAGAAAAACATCTACTTCTGTTTCACTGACTACAGTAAAGTCTTTGACTGTGTGGATCATAACAAACTGTGGAAAATTCTTAAAGAGATAGGAGTACCAGACCACCTTATTTGTCTCCTGAGAAACTTGTATGTGAGCCAAGAAGCAACAGTTAGAACCAGACGTGAAACTGCTGACTGGTTCAAAACTGGGAAAGAAATATGATAAGGCTATATATAGTTACCCTGCTTATTTAACTCATATTCAGAGTGCATCCTGTGAAATGCTCGTTTGGATGGATCACAAGCTGGAATCAAGATTTTTGAGAGAAATAGCAACAATCTCAGACATGCAATAATACCACTCTAATGGCAAAAAGTGAAGAGGAACTAAAGAGCCTCTTAATGATTATGAAAGAAGAGAGTGAAAAAAACTGGCTTAAAACTAACTCAACATTCAAAAAAACAAAGATCATGGCATCCAGTCCCATCACCTCATGGCAAATAGAAGGGGAAAAAGTGGAAGGATTGACAGATTTTATTTCTTGGGTTCCAAAAATCACTGAGGACAATGACGGCAGCCATGAAATTAAAAGATGCTTGCTCCTTGGAAGGAAAGCTATGACAAAGCTAGACAGTGCATTAAAAAGCAGAGACATCACTTTGCCAACAAAGGTCTGCATAGTCAAAGCTATGGTTTTTCCAGTAGTCATGTATGGATGTGAGAGTTGGACCATAAAGAAGGCTGAGCACTGAAGAACTGATGCTTTGAAATTGTGGTGCTGGAGAAGATTCCTGAGAGTCTCTTGGACAGCAAAGAGATCAAACCAGTCAATCCTAAAGGAAATCAGTGCTGAATATTCATTGGAATGACTGAGGCTGAAACTGAAACTCTAATCCTTAGGTCACTTGACTCAAAGAGCAGACTCATTGGAAAATGCTGAGACTCTTAATGCTGGGAAATATTGAAGGCAATTGGAGAAGGGCATGGCCGAGGATGGGATGATGATGATTAGATGGCATCAGCAACTCAATGGACATGAATTTGAGCAAACTCTGGGAGAAACTAAAGGACCTAGGAGCCTAGTGTGCTGCAATACTTGGGGTCTTGAAGAGTTTGGGATGACTTGCAAGTGAATAACATAACAACTAATGTTTTAGAAAATATTATCAATTATATCCCCAGAAATTGTTTTATAGCTTATTCTTGCCAACTGTCTGAGGGGTATTGAATCGCCACTTCTTGATCTGGATATTTTGATATTATATCCTTATTTTTAATTTATAAACAGTTTTAAATGCCTATAAATATAAAGATAAGATGATTGTAAGTATACCATTCCCATAAATCTAGCTGACATTGCAAAATAAAAGTAAAGCATGGATGTGGTTATAAAATTGAAATAGTAAAGGCATAACATAAAAACAGGAAAATATTTACCTCACCCACTTCAGAGTTCATCATCCATCAAATGACTGTTCTTACGAATTTCATATAATTTTCCTGAATAATTCCATGACTGTTTAAGTACATATTTCTGTAAATTACTTAAATTCAATTATCTTTTGCAAGGTTTATTAATTTCACATACTTCTACATTGTTCAGCACATATGATTCTATCTCATTCTTCTCAACTACTTTTTTCATTAACTATATGTTCACTGATTAGCATGTAATAAAATGTTTTGGTTAAAGTCTATAATTTGCTGTTAAATCAGTACTGCAATAAATATCTTTGTATGTTTTCTTTGGCTACTGTGTGCAAGTGAATTCTCAGGAAAAATTCCTGGTCATAAGATTAACAGATCAAAAAGTACATATGTATTAAATGTGAGACAAACTATCCAACATTCCTATAAAAGTATATTATGGCAAAAATTTGCTCAGTGTATGAGAACATTTGTTTCTGTACAGCCTTGCCAGCCTTGGATCATCAAAGGAATTAACACTTGCAAAATCATGTGATTTTCGTTACTTAATGCATAACTGCTGGACATTACTTCATGTGTGGACTGGATACAACTAGTTGTTTTGTGTAGATCACTGCTTGTATTGTGAAGTGTATGTGAGTGGGTGGGTGTGGTGTAGCATGGTGTGGTGTGGTGTGCCTCTGTGTCCAAATTAATGACATTGAGCATCTCCCATCAACTGTACATCAAACTTGATTTCTCACTTTTATACATAACACACAATCAACCAATTGTATTGGTCCTACTTTCAAAATTTATCCAGAATCAAACCATTTATCATGACCTACAGTCATCATATCTCATCTGAATGATTATGACATCCTCTAACTCTTCTATTCTTAACAGAGTAGCTAGTGTGTTACTTTTAAAACATGACAACTCCTGTCGCACTCTTCAAAATTTCATTCTGATTGAAATCTAGAATCCTGGATGATATATAGTCATTGAGAAATCATCTGATCCTTGGCTGTCCTTTTAACCTTGTGTTCAACTCCTCTTGCAGTAGCTGGCTTCCTTTTTGTGCCATACCCTGTCAAGTACCTTGAAAGTGGCATCCCGTTATAATTTAAACCAAGATACTCTTTCTCAAGCTACTACCTTCAATAAAACAATTAAAATGCGATTAACTTTCTTCACGTTATTTTTGCATTTGCATATGGAACATGTATTAACTGCAGAGTCAGAACATATCTGTGCATCACATGTTGGGAAATAGATACGATTGAGCCAGCTACTTTTTCTAAGCTGTTAATCAGGGCATCATACCAGTTACTTCAGACATTTCAAGGACTTCCCATCATTTTCTTTCAGACTATTTGTCTTGAGCCATAGTGTGGAACATGATTCTCTTAGAGTTTGGAAATAGCACAGTAGTGTGAAAATAGCAAAAATTCCAAACAGTGACTTTGAGTTTCTTTTTCACCATTTATTGTTTAGAATATTGTGAAATCTTTTAAAACTCCTCAGATCTTCTTTTTATCTATAAAATGGCAAAAAATATATATTATAGAATATCTGGAAATTTAGAAAAGGTGTTTAAAGCACTTGCTAGAAATGTTGTTAGTCATTGATGAATGCCAATTTTCTCCTTTGTGGAATGCTTAAGTTAATAAAATTGGGACTGTTCTCTAATTCATCTTATATTTCCTTATTTTTTCCTTCTTTTTCCCACCTGCCTCCTGCCTAAGAGTGAAAATGCAGCAGCTGAAAATGATGTCATTGCCTTGTTAAATGCCTGTATATGGACCATGGGTGAAAGCACATTATTATAACTGCAGATATGCAATGACAGTAACAAAAAGTGCAGGAAATGAATGATTTTTGAGTCACTAAAGTTGGGATTTTCCTTTTCATAGTAAACTTAAGTAGAATTGGATAAGTTGTTTGAAAGAAGTGTTCAGCTGTCAGTGTCATATTTCATTATATTATAAATCCAACAATTCTTCTCCTATTAATGAGGTGTTTGATAACATGAATAAATTACATATGGTTATGATGTCACATATCTGGTTGAAAACAGTCTTGATGATAATAGATGTGTGTTCCAATTTACACATAATGAGACATCCTTAGAGAGCTCAACTACTACAGTCTGATTATTCCAGAATGTTGCCGTTTCTTTTATTATTCCCGAAGATGACACCAGCAACTGTAATGAAATTTTCCAATACTGTGTGTTTTAGTAAGACTAATTTTGTTTCTTTTCATATCAAAAAATATGTAGTTTAAAAAAGAACATTTCTTTAAATATATTTGTAAATTCCAACACCTTAAATGTGTTACATATATATAATACTATATATAGTGTATAATATTTCTAGAGTTAACCAAAGAAATGGCTGATATAGAAGATAGATGTTTTATAGATCCACATATTTTATAGATAGATAGAGCTTTAGATCGCTGTAAGGTATTGACATTATTAGGAAAGTCAGTTTAGAAGGGGACCAAAGTTTTATTTAATATCCTTTCAAAATTCAGTATGATTTAGAATTTACGGTCATCTGTTTTATTCTGGACTATATTCTGAACACTATGTTGGTTCCTGAGAATCGCAACTAAATGTAAATCCTACTGCAAGAGATTATATGCAATCAGAATATTAATAGACTATACATAGAAATTTTAATAGAAAGCTGTAATGGATAAAAATTGATGAAATAAGTGCTATGAAAACATGTAGATATTATTTTTTTCTGATTGGATTGCAATAGAATAATTTGTGGGTGATGTGGTATTTGATCTCAGCTTGGAAGAATGAGAATTTTGCATGTGACTAAAGCGTCTGCCTACAATGTAGGAGACCCAGGCTCAATCCCTGGGTTGGGAAGATCTCCTGGAGAAGGAAATGGCAACCCATTCCAGTATTTTTGCCTGGAAAATCCCTTGGATGGAGGAACCTTGTAGGCTACAGTCCGTGGGGTCACAAAGAGTCGGACACGACTGAATGACTTCACTTTCACTTTTGGAATAAGAAGCTATAAACTTAAGATATTCACTTAATAGAAAAAGGGAAACTCATTAACTTTCTGAAAGGAACATTATGAGCATCTAGTTTAAATAAAAATATTTGTATTAAAATAAAAAAATTCATCACATATTAAATAATAAAGATAGGAAAAATTTCATGAGCATATAAATTTTAGTCTGATTCTTATGAGAAATATATGTACCATGAATGTATCCACATAAGGGCATTGCCTGAAATATTAAAGAAAATACACTACAACATTAGGAATAACTGGTATATCTGGTGATAATCTAAATATTAACATTGCAAATTTCTTCAACTGACATAAAGGGAAACTATGAAAAACATAGACAGTGTGTTAAAAGTAGAAAAGACCTTTGCTGACAAAGTTCTGTATAGTCAAAATGTGGTTTTTCCAGTAGCCATGTGCAGTTGTGAGAGATGGGCCATAAAGAAGGCTCAGCACTGAAGATATATGTTTTTGAATTGTGGTGCTGAAGAAGACTCTTGAAAGTCCCTTGGGCTACAAGAAGATCAAACCAATTAATCTTAAAGGAAATCAATCCTGAATATTCATTAGAAACAATGTTGCTGAAGCTTCAATACTTTGGCCACTTGATGTGAAGAGCTGACTCATTGGAAAATAACTTGATGACTGGAAAACATCTTGATGAAAGATTGAAGAGAAAAAGATGAGGGTGGCAGAGGATGAGATGGTTAGATAGTGTCACTGACTCAGTGAACATGAATTTGAACAAACTGCAGAAGATTACAGAGGACAGAACAGCCTGGTGTGCTACAGTCCATGGAATTTCAAGGAGTCGGACATAAATTAATGATGGAAAACAACAAATGATGATAATGGCATAATGTGTTATAAATTTAGAAAAAATTTTACACCTCATTTACTTCTTTTGATCATGTTGTTTGAATTTGTGACTTTGGATAGGGTTGGAGAAGCTTATCAAATCACAAAATAAAACATAATGAGTTCTAAATTTTAATAAGTGAATGACTTCCTAGAAATGAAATGTTGTCTTTCAGTGAAAACTGTATAGTGAATTGAGCCAAAAGAAACCAAATGCTGAGAAATGACGTAGGGGAATGAGAAAACCTTTTATAAGTATTTCAACATAAAAGCAATTCAAAACAAAAGACTCCAAGTCCATTATTAAAGAGCATATGAAATCTGCAATAACATTGAAATAGCTGTGCTGCTGATCTGCTTTTAAAATGAGTACTTAATAAAATTTATTTTCTTTTAAAATGATGCAGCAACTGATATTGCCATCTGAATTTAAAAGCTCCACTCTGATGAACATAAAAGTGATAGAAATAAACATTTAAGTCTAAATGAATCATTATCTAGGTAACACACATTCCAGGGTATTGAGAGTTAGACAATAAATGGCGTTGATACAATTCTGTAAGAACTCAAATGATGCTTTCCAGTATTATGTAGACATGTAGAATAATGATTAACAAATTAGAAGGTACTAGATTTTAAGTGTGATTTTTAAAATGAGAAAGAATGTAGGAAGAAGCTTTAAAAAGCACTGGTATGATAATTTAAAAGGCATTTATGTTTAAGGATAGCTTAAATAATTTTTGTTAGAATCAAAAGTAAGATTCTTATTAATACACACAGTTGTGGTGATAAATGGTAATTTTCCCTTAACTTTTCTTTCTAATATTTCATTGGTAGTCTATAGAAGTACTACAGATTTCCTTTTATTAATTTTGTATCCTGCACTTTATCAAATGAACTGATAAGTTCTGGTAATTTTTCTGGTGGCATCTTTAGGATTTTCTATGTAGAGTATCATGTCATCCCCAAACAGACAGTTTTAGTGCTTCCTTTCAAATTTGAAATTTCTCTTGTTTTTCTCTCCTAACTGCTGTGACTAGGACTTCAAAGCTATGGTGAACAAAAATGGTGAGAGTAGGCATCCTTGCCTTGTTCCTGATCTTGGAGGAAATGCTTTCAGCTTTTCACTATTGAGTATGATGTTAACTCTGGGTTTGTTGTATATGGTCTTTATTATGTTGAGGTGTGTTCCCTCTATGCTGGCTTTCTGGAGTTTTTTTTTTTTTATCATAAATAGATGTTGAATTTTATCAAAAGCTTTTTCTGCATCTATTGAGATTATCATAGGGTTTGTATTCTTCAATTTGTTAATGTGGTGTACCACATTGTTTGATTTACAGATATTGAAAAATCCTTGCATCCCTGAGATAAATCCCACTTGACTATGGCGTATGATTATTTTAAAAAGTACTGCTGGATTTGGTTTGCTATATTTTGTTGAGGATTGGTGCACCCATGTTCATCAGTGAAATTGGCCTGTAATTTTCTTTTTTTGTTGTTGTAACTTTGCCTGGCTTTAGTATCAGAGTGATGCTAGCCTCATAGAATGAGTTTGGAAGTGTTCCTTCCTCTGCAGTTTTTTGGGGAATGGTTTCAGAAGCATGGATTTTAACTGTCTCTAAATGTTTGGTAGAATTCACCTGTGAAGTCATCTGGTTGTGGACTTTTGTTTGCTGGGAGTTTTTAAGTGACTGATTTAATCTCATTACTGGTAATTGGTCTATTCATTTTTTTCTATTTCTTTCTGGTTTAGTCTTGGAAGACTGTACTTTTCTAAAAGAATATAGTCTTACAGAATATAGTCTTTGATCTCAATTGAATTATTAATAAAAATATATTGCTAAGAATTTTTATATTCATACTGTTTCACTCATTTTTATAAGTCTGTTTTTTACTTACATATGTACATTGTTTCACTTCTTTCTTATATAATTTTATCCTACTACTTTTTCTGATATTGTTAATTTTCTCTTATTACTATTCAGATTGTCATAATTGGCATTTTAAAAGCACTTTGTATCTTGTTTGGAAAGTTCATGCCAAAATTTAAGTGATCTCTTTCTTTTTGAGTATGTGGAGACATTTTATTCCTTAATTTAATCTGCTGCAGATTACATGGTTAGAACTTTATCTAAGCTAAATAACTCAATGTGTTGACTTTTCCTTCAGTCTGACAATAAGTAACTCATCTGAAGTTTATAGGAGTTGAAGATGTTTCTTTACTGAATTTTGTCACTAATATAGTTTTTTGTTTTTATTTTCATGCTCTATAAATTATCAGACTAATACATAAGAAGGAGTTTGAATACAGTTGCTCATTTCCATATCTTCTGAAATTCTCTTTGTATTTCCACATTAAAAAGAAACTGTTTACATGATCTATTCTTTAATATTTTTATTCTATCAAATATATTCATGTATGTTGATAGATGCCTCTAGCTATATTTCAGAGCAATGTGCAGATATAAAACAAAAAGTATATGAAATTGTTATGGGAAAATATTGACAAAGTGTAACATTTTTCTTATATAACAAATTCTTAGCTGCTCCATTGTAGAGGTTTTCTTTTTGAGTAATGAAGAACCTTAGCCATTGACTCGAGATTTTTTTCTGACTCTTAAATGATGTGATAATACCAATTCAAAAAAATAAATAAATTTCTTTAATATTTCTAAGACTGAATCACTTTTTCCCTAATATATGTGCTTATGGATATCATTCCCTCATGATATAAATATAGATTAAATTAGTAGAAAGAAATGACTTTCCATTCTGTTTTGAACTTAGATATTTCCAGAGATGAAATTCCTCCCTGGAAATAAAACTAGTCTTCATTCATGAATTTTTTTTTTGAGGCGAAATAGTATAGGTTTTGAAGAGGCAAACTTGAAATCAATTCCGGTTTTTCCAAGTAGAAGTGTGGTCATAGGCGTTTCATACACTTTATTAGTATCAGTTTTCTTTTCAGAATTGAGAATCATAATGTCTGTCATGGAATCAGGAATTATACATACGCAGAAGACTTACTTTAAAATGCACAGCTTTTATTAACGATTGATACTTGATTCAAAATTTCTTTCAGATTTCTTATATTGTTTACATCAGCTGTCATCTGAAGAAAGTTATTTTATCCTTTGTGTCAACCCTTAGAGTGAGAGCAGATTTTTAAAATTTGCTTTAGCTCTACCTGGGCCACTTCCTAAAGGTTTTCAGGTCTCTGAGAGGTAATACTTCTACAGTTTCTGCATCACACCACATTAGAGGTGAAGGAACAAAGAGAGTAAAGCCTTTGAAAGAGAAGGAGAAATCTAGGATTCAGTGATCCTGATTCTAAGGAAATCATTTTGTTCTTGAAATACCTTACATATTCTCCTGAGGATGAAGTGAGTAAGTTACCACAAGCTATTAGAGGTTCTATTAATAAACACCATGGATTTTACAGAATTGGTGTGAAAGTTTCCAAAGCACTGTAATGCTAAGTAAACTAACCAGCATGTAAACAAGCAAACCAAAAAGCAAGTTGCATTTTCCCAGCGGCATGAGTGGTAAAGAACCTGCCTGGCAATGCAGAAGACAAGAGACACCGGTTCGGTCCCTGGGTTGGGAAGATCCCCTGAAGAAGGGGGTGGCAACCCACTCCAGTATTGTTGCCTAGAGAATGCTCTGGACAGAGGAGCTGGCATCTTACAGTCCATAGGGTCACAAAGAGTTGGACACGACTGAAGTGACCTAACAGAATTTGTTTTCACATACTTCTATTAGAGCCTTTAAATGTTATGTGTATTTATACATATGAATTCACTAATATTTCATAATTCATGAATGTATGTATTCATGAATCCATTCTGCACTATGACTAAATACTTTCTCAGTAACTATAGCTATAAAATATACCTTACAATGTTCATATTCTATTTTATTCTCCAAAATTTTCTAACTCTTCCTGTTTCAGTCCTCTTCCATACACATTTTATGAATTATAAAAATAAGCTCCATAAATAAAAGATTCATTACAAGTACATTAAATGTTAATATAAGAATATACCTATAATATTGAATGTTCCTATTTATCAGTATAGTTATTTTCAAATATTCTTCATAGGGATAATTTTTTAGATACCCAGAAGTCTGTTTCCATTGTATTGGATTGGTTATCACATACATAGGTATGTATGGATTAACAATGTACTTGAAACATTATGGGTACTAATATCATTCACTGTGTCTTTCCAGAATACTTTTACTATGTCAATCTTTCTTATGAAATTTATATATCACCACATTATAAGGAAATAATATATTCTGAAGCACGATTTCTATTTTATTCTATAGGAAACAAATAGTTAAAGTAAGAATATTCTGTGAAAAATCTCCAAACACTCTTTTAATGTACCTAAGCAGAAATGATACAATAACATCTCTATCAAAAAGTCATGGTAATATTAAATATTTTGTATATCTAGGCATTTAATCACTTGCCATATATCTTGCCTGGTTTGGATTATTCAGCAGGAGAGAGGCAAATTCTCCCCTGGGTAAGGAAGATATTAAATTTAAATTTGTAGGGAGCTTTTTTGCCAAATGAAAAACATCTGGCTATTTAGGAGCAGACAGATGTTCAAATAAATTTTTCATTTTTCATAAAAAGTGTCTGTTACCTGGCTGCAACCTTAGTATGAATTCCTGGAAAATAAAAATGTTGCATTCATTCATATATTCAAATTATATGGGTAACTAAAAATCAGCAAAATCACAGAGGCCAGTTCATTACTATGTTTTGTTGCAATTATAATTAATAAATTATCTTTGTTTCTTATCTGCATGCATTTTGTTAAGTATGTATCACTTCTTTGCACTATTAGAAGATTTTAATTACCAGAGAAGATCCAAAAAGCCTCATTAAATTCTCAAACACAGAAAACTAATACAAAAAATTTTCTTAAGAATGTGCCTATAAATTTTTCCTGAAATATTTTTTAAACTTATAGAGGGAAGGTAGTTTAGCAATGCCTTATGTAAAATGCCAGAATACCATAGATTTAAAGCTACCTACATGATGAAATCGCTGGTGGCTCAGCAGTAAAGAATCCGCCTACCAGTGCAGGAGATGTGGTTTTGATCTCTGGGTCAGGAAGATCTCCTGGAGAAGGAAATGGCAACCCACTGTAGTTTTCTTGCCTGGGAAATCCCATGGACAAAGGAGCCTGGCAGCAACAGCCCACAGGTTTGCAAGAGTCAGGCATGATTTAGCTACTAAACCACCACCACCACATGATGAAATAGAAAATGGGATGAACATGATGATGAATTGAAATTATAAAGAATGATAGACCATAAAATTCTAGACTGCAAACCAAGACTTCTAAGTGTCCATTGGTTTGAAAATATTAATATTTCATTTTTAGATGAACTACTATACCATTTTAACTCCATTTGGAGGTTCAGTATAGTACAGGCATTGTAAATTAGGAAGCACTAAAGCTCAACATGCAGAAAATGAAGATCATGGCATCTGGTCCCATCACTTCATGGGAAATAGATGGGGAAACAGTGTCAGACTTCATTTGGGGGGGCTCCAAAATCACTGCAGATGGTGACTGCAGCCATGAAATTAAAAGATGCTTACTCCTTGGAAGAAAAGTTATGACCAACCTAGATAGCATATTCAAAAGCAGAGACATTACTTTGCCAACTAAGGTCTAGTCAAGGTATGGTTTTCCCAGTGGTCATGTATGGATGTGAGAGTTGGACTGTGAAGAAAGCTGAGTGCCGAAGAATTGATGCTTTTGAACTGTGGTGTTGGAGAAGACTCTTAAGAGTCCCTTGGACTGCAAGGAGATCCAACCAGTCCATTCTGAAGATCAGCCCTGGGATCTCTTTGGAAGGAATGATGCTGAAGCTGAAACTCCAGTAGTTTGGCCACCTCATGCGAAGAGTTGACTCATTGGAAAAGACTTTGATGCTGGGAGGGATTGGGGGCAGGAGGAGAAGGGGACGACAGAGGATGAGATGGCTGGATGGCATCACTGACTCGATGGACATGAGTTTGGGTGAACTCCGGGAGTTGATAATGGAGAGGGAGGCCTGGCGTGCTGCGATTCATGGGGTCACAAAGAGTCGGACACGACGGAGTGACTGAGCCTAATAAATCAGCTCTTTTTATGAAAAAAGTATTAAATTCTCCTAAATATATACATAGAAATGGAATTGCTGGCTCTTGAGATAACTCTGTGTTTACATTTTTAAGCAAAAACTTTTCATTCAGTTTATAGTCTTCGTACTGTTGGCAAAAATTACTTTTTCATAGGCATATGGTATTTTTTTGGACTATCAGTTCTATTCCTTCGATCTATATATCTGCATGGGTTTTGCTCTTTGTTCTTCTAATGGTGCATATTGCATTGCTTGGTTTTCATGTGTAGGACCACCCTTGCCTTTCTGGGTTGCCTCAAACTGTCATTGTGTGCTCCTTAGTATATGCTGCTGGTTTTGGTTTGCTAGTATTTTTTTTTGAAAATTTGCTAATCTCTATTCATAAGAAATATTGGTCTATAGTTTTCTTTCTCTTAATGCCTTTTTAAAATACTTGTCTGTTTTTAAAATTATTATCATAAGAGTGGCCTCATGGAATCAGTTTGAAAGTGTTTTCTCCACTTTTTTTTTTTTTTTTTTTAATTTGTGAGAGATGATGTGTTCTTTTGTAAAATAGTCCTAGGCTTTGCTCTCTGTGAGTTTTAAAAATTAGTGATTCAACTTTTTTGCTTCTTATTACTATATTCAGTTTTTGTTTCTTTTAAAAGAATTTTTGTGTCTGTTTAGAAAATTTTTAGTTTATCTGGTTATCTAATTTGTTAGCATATTTGTTTTCATAGTATTCTCTCATAATCCTTTTTTATTTCTCTAAATTTGGTAGTAATGTCCTCTTTTTCACTGCTGGCATTAGTAATTTTCCTTCCTTTTTCTTAGTCAATTTAACTAAATGTTTGTTACTTTTGCTGACTATTTTTTGGAATGATCAGCTTTTTGTTGTTGCTGATTTCCTCTATTTTTCTATTTTACTTCTGCTCTAATATATTTTATTTCCATCATTTATCTTTGGTTCAGTTTCCTCTTCCTTTCATACTTTCTTAAGATGTGATTTTAGGTTATTTTAAAACTTGTCTCCTTTTTTATTTAAAAAAAAAAAGAATTCACTATGGTAAATTTCCCTATGGTAAATTTCTCTCTAAGAATGACTTTAGGATGTGCTTTGGTTTTTGTTTTTTTCATTCCACCTCATTTAATTTGCATAATGATTTATTCTTTGATTCATTAGTTATTTAGGTGTACATTCTTTAATGTCTATATAGTTGTGGATTTTCCAAATTTCCTTCTGTTACTGATTTCTAATGTAATTTTACTATGTAGAATGTAAAGTTTGTTTATGTAAAGTTTGTTATATTTGTATATGTGAAACAAACTTTGCAGAATTTCAAGCTGTTTAAATTTATTGAGACTTGCTTTATGGCTTAGCATATGGTCCGTCCTGAAGAACATTCCTGGTGGTGCTGCCGGAGGAAGGGTTTTATAGGTGTAGTTGACTTATAGTGTTGTTCTAGCCATCTCTTTTCTTTTGGATCTTCTGTCTCATTGTTCTAACCACTATGGAATTTTAGATATTGAAACATCCAACTCATATTGTAGAAAAATGGAATTATCCCTTTCATTCTGTCATTGTTTGCTTAATGAATTTGGGGGTTCTGTTTTTATAGGTGATTATGAAGCAAATCCTAAACACTATGTAATTTTAGCTATAAATTTCCATAACAACATAACATAACAACAATACCATTATTTTGACTGTTGAAATTGACAATAGTTATTTAAAGCAATTGCTTATTCAGAGTTCAAATTTCCCAAATTGCCGAACATTGACTTTTATTTTCATTCTCTATTTTCTTTTACTCTTCTACTCCCTTTTAAGATGCATATGTTTATGCAACCACCAAGGTATGGAACATTCCCACCATCCAGACGATTGCCATATGTCCCACCAATAAAATATCATATATTCATATGTAACTACTATTCTGACATTAGATTTACCAGTTTTTGAAGGTCAGGTGACTGAAATCATAGTTATTTGTGCTTGGTTTCCTTCACTCAACATTTTATCTTTGAGTTTTAACCATGGTATTACATGCACTATGTTGTAGTACCACGATTAGGATTTGAGTTATGATTTTCCAAAAAGAGCATATCAATAGTAGTTTATTCTTTATCATTGCTCTGATGATTTCCATTGCCTATCTATACAATAATTTGTGTAGTCTATTCTAATGTACATAGACATTTAGACTGTTTCACATGGCACTCAGTAATAGAGTATACATACGCTTATCTTTAGAAGATAATCTCAAACTTTTATCTATAAAGACATCTATAAATATCATCTATAAAAACATAACCCCAAAATTCATTAAGCAAACAATGACAGAATGAAAAGGAAAATTCACTTTTTCTACAATATGAGTTGGATATTTCAATATCTAAAATTCCATAGTGGTTAGAACAACGAGGCAGAAAATCCAAAAGAAAAGAGATGACTAGAACAGAGTAGTTACATTAATTTCAACTCCAGACATCATTGTGTAAATGCTACATTTAACCCATAATCTTGAAAATACAAGATGTTGCTATAACACTTTTAAAGACAGTAGGTCTCTAAATTATGACTGCAGTTGTTTCTCTCTAATGCCTTCAAATGACTGAGTTTTTTTCCCCCCAATCTTTGTAGCTGTTTTTGACAGGAACATTACTGCTTTATAAATAAGCACAATGTTTTTACACAGTTTATTTAAATTACAACCCAATAGACTCCATACGTTTCAGTTGATTGATTTGGCTCTTAAATTTATTTTAATCTACAGGTTTTCACTCTGTTTCTTCTTCCCTGGCTATTATTTATTGAAAGAAAAAATCATTTGTCTTGTGGAGTCTCTAACAGTCTGTAGTTTACTAATTCATCCCCATGGTGTCACTAATCATTTCTTTTTTTCTATTATTTGCAATAATAGATGTATGAAGCTTTAAAAGGCCCTGACTTGATGTTTTTTGGCAAAAACAGTTTATATTATGTGTGGAGTTATAATTTTCCAAAGAGAACATATCGACAAGTTGTCACTTTTTTTTTTTTTAACTTTGCAATATTGTATTGGTTTTGCCACACATCAACATGAATCCACCACGGGTTTTTTATAATATTCAGTTCAGTTCAGTCACTCAGTCATGTCTGACTCTTTGAGACACCATGGACTGCAGCATGCCAGGCCTCCCTGTTCATCACCAACTCCCAGAGTTTTCTCTAACTCATGTCCATTGAGTCAGTGATGCCATCCAACCATCTCATCCTCTGTCGTCCCCTTCTCCTCCTGCCCTCAATTTTCCCCAGCATCAGGGTCTTTTCAAATGAGTCAGTTCTTTGCATCGGGTGGCCAAAGTATTGGAGTTTCAGCTTCAGTATCAGTCCTCTCCATGAATATTCAGGACTGATTTCCATTAGGATGGACTGGTTGGATCTCCATGCAGTCCAAGGGACTCTCAAGAATCTTCTCCAACACCAGGGGTCAAAAGCATCAATTCTTCAGCAATCAGCTTTCTTTATAGTCCAACTCTCATATCCATACATGACTACAAACCATAGCTTTGACTAGACGGACCTTTGTTGGCAAAGTAATGTCTCTGCTGTCTAGGTTGGTCATAACTTTTCTTCCAAGGAGAAAGCGTCTTTTAATTTCATGGCTGCACTCACCATCTCCAGTGATTTTGGAGCCCTCCAAACTAAAGTCTGTCACTGTTTCCACTGTTTCCCCATCCATTTGCCATGAAGTGATGGAACCAGATGCCATGATCTTAGTTTTCTGAATGTTGAGTTTTAAGCCAACTTTTTTACTCTCCTCTTTCACTTTCATCAAGAGACTCTTTAGTTCTTCACTTTCTGCCGTAAGGATGGTGTCATCTGCATATATGAGGTTATTGCTGTTTCTCCCAGTAATCTTTATTCCAGCTTGTGCTTCATCCAGTCCAGCGTTTCTCATGATGTACTCTGCATATAATTTAAATAAGCAGGGTGACAATATACAGCCTTGATGTACTCCTTTCCTGATTTATAATGTTAGTGTCTATTAATAATTATTCCCCTGATCTTTTATATCAGTAGATATTGAAAATTGTGCTGTTCTTATTAGCTTAATACTTCTTTAAGGATAAAATTTTCCTCCTTATCTGGCTAGTTTCCAGTAACAATAAGAAAAATAAGGTGATACAAGTTAAATACTTAATATTTTCCCTTTATTTAGCAACATTTTGACAGATAAGTTGAATACATATTTTAAATATTTAATGTTTTCCCTTTATTTACCAGTGTTTTGACTGATAAGTTGAATACATATTATCCTCTAAATAGGGCTAATGGCTTTATTATTTTTATACTTTTATGATCATCTTAATGGATTTTTATACAAATATTTCAGTTACAGCAGTCTTTGAGAACATTCTTGCTATGTGGTAAGACAAAATATTTCGGGCTTGTCTTTTCCATTTCTTGTCCCTGATTTGGGTAGGCTTCTGTGGAAGAAGCTTTGGTTCCTTTTAGAAAAGAATGATAATTAGAATTTTCAGTATGGACAAGAAGGGTGTTCTTTGCTACAGGAATCGTTATTATGCCTAGGTCTTTCTGGAAACAGAGCTAGAAAACATAATTTTTAAGGATTAAATTTAATGTGTTAATGATGATACTTCCAAGTTGAATTCAGGAATACAGGGTTTTAGTGTTGTGACATAAATATTTTTCTCTCCCCTTTCCAGTGCTGAGATTTCTGCTTCTCAAGAGGATCAATATGATTAGTCATCTATTTCATGCCATAATATACTCACATCTCAGAATAACAATACTTTCAACAGAATCATAAAAATGTATTTATCATCAATAGCCTTTCTTTTTTAGTTTTAATTTTGGAATTGACTCAGGTTACACAGACAATTTTAGAGATATAGGGTCCTTTAAAGTGCTTAAGGCTTAAGGTGGCTCAGTGGTAAAGAATCCACCTGCCAATGCAGGAGACACAAGTTCCATCCCCAATCCCGGGAGATTCCCAAATGCCCTGAAATGTCACAGTTACTGAGCATGTGCTCTAGATCCCAGAAGCAGCAACTACTGAGCTGGCATATTGTAGAGCTTGTGCTCCACAACAAGAGAAGCCCCTGCAATGAGAAGCCCATACTCGCTGCAGCTAGAGAAAAAGCCTGTGCAGCAACAAAGACCCAGCACAGCCAAAAATAAATAAATAAAATTATATTAAAAAAATGCTTATGCCCTCAACTAGATCAGAGGTTCATTTTTTGGTCTTTACTGTGTATTTTAGGCATTGTTTTATAAAACTAATTGTATTCTATAGTTATGTAAAATATTTACTTAGTTCCAAAATACAGTCCCTGACTTTTACATAAATTATAAATTTCACTTATTGTTTTTGTGTAATGATAATCTTCATCATTTTATTGGAAGAAAAATTTAATAAATCATTTATTCATTAAGCCTATATTGATATTAAAATTATTAGAATTAATAGGTGATGATTAGAGTGTAAGGAGAAGGGACAGATTGGGTTCCTGATGTATGTAAGGAGATATATTAGGACGTTTCACCTACTTTCTCTTTCAATTCTCATTGCAACATTCTGATTATTTTCTTTTAATATACTATTACTAAGGAATACACTGAGGATAAAATGGTTTCAGTAACCTTAAAAAGTCATGTATGTAGTCAGTATAATATTTGTGTTTAAATGTAGGTGTATTATCAGCTAGGTTCTTTGCATTGTATACTATCAAATTAAAGTAAATAAGTTAACGTTTGTATAATTTCTTACAGAATTATTTCATACCTAATTGCATCCTCAGATAATATTGGAAGAAATTTACTTTCATATTTTACAACAGTGTTGACTCTAGATCCTCATCTTTCTATGTTACTTATATTTTACGTTTGTTTTCTAGCACCTTAACTGATTTGCAGAATATTGGGTTGGATCTAAATTCATGTGTGTATATATATATATACACATATATATATATATGAGCAAAAGGCTGAGCTGAATGAGAGGTTGACTTATATTTCAATATAAAGACAGAGTGATAAATTTTATTTATTTTATATTCAGAAAATATTTCAATATTAGTTTTTATGAATATTCTAAGTTGTTAAAGTTGCCAAGGTTTATGTTTTTTTCATATGTTCTGCTCTGAATTCTATTTGTTTCTCTTCTATACACTTTAAGTAACATCACAAGTTTTCTGATTTCCATTAACATGCACATTTCCTTACAGGTGCAGTTTTCCTTTAAAAATGAGCTATGCACCAACGACATTGACAGCAGAAATACACTGCATATAAGGTGGTTCAGTAGTGTATGTGCATTTCTTTTATCTGTTGGGATTGCATTAAAAAGTGCAGGGAGGCCTGGCATTCGCAGTCCATGGGGTCGCAAAGAGTCGGACATGACTGAGCGACTGAACTGAACTGAAAAAAGTTTATTGGAAGCTGCTAATGTCAATTAGTCCTATATAAAGGAAGACTGATTATCTGTTCTAAGAGAAAGTCACCCCCAAGACCTTGTTTTAACAGCACAGAAAACGTGGATTTTTACCAACTCTGAAACATGGTGTAGCAATTTCACAAACAGTCTTATCTTTGTTTCAGAATGAGACTGTGTTGTTTAGCAATTGGTGAAAGTACTCAAGTTCTGGCAGTTCCATGGTCCCTTCCTTGGGTAAAATGAATTCCACCTTAGCAAAAATGTTTTCTGAAATCATCACACAGTATTAAGAACCAGGTTTCTTTCGCCTTTATCAACCTCGGGCACAAAATAAGGGAATACTGAACAGAAGATACCAATAGAGATGAATAGTTTTATAACATTTCAATTTTCATATGCAAAAGGTATTCTCATTCTTTTAAATATGAAACAGATGAAAAAGGAAAAGAAAATAACTTAAAAGAGTCAGTGTAGTTGAAAAGATATCCCAGGCTCTGCCTCTGACTTGTGAGGAGAAGCCATCACACCCAGGTTCAAATCTACCTCTCATGCCTCTTTGCTTTGTCTTTGCAGGAGACAAGATCTCCTAACACCTCAAGCCATTGAAGTGAATTAGCAGCTTTGGACAAATGCTGCCAGACCGTTGGCACACAATTCAGGATGGCTAGCATCTACCCAGCCCTCTCATTATAGTGGCCATAGCGGATAGCATACCCTAACATCTGTGAAAACAGACCTCTCCAGGCCTCATTCTGCGGGATGCATACAGGCCCTAGGGAATCTGCACAATTTCATGAAGTGTGGATAGCTGTGTTTCAGTTATCATCAAATACTTAGGGAGTTTAACTGCAACATAAATCGATGCTTAACTAAGGCACATTTGCTGTAACCAGAACTTTCTGGGGGAGCAGTGGTTACTTCCATTACATTCAGTATAACAATCACAATTACTTTATGAAAAGTGATATTCTTATTTTTTTAATAACTGCATTAATAACTTCCCCATGTCCACATGGCTAGTAAGTGGCAGGGAGAGAACTTGAAATAAAAAGTCTCTGTTTTTTGGTCCAAACACTTCCATGTCATTTCATCTTCTCCACTTACAGTGATTCTGTACTCTAAGCTCTGTACTCTGAGTTGATAAACATAAGGAATCAAAAGGACAGTGACACTTTCACCTAAATAAAACAAAATGCCACCACTGAAAAAGGGAAATTATAAAGGAAGAAAAGCAGAACAGCCATTGAATAAAAGCCTAAAAATGTGCTTAGACCTCAGCTCTCCAGTAAAGAACTTCTATTATGTTGTCATTATACTTTTTGTTACTCATAAATCTCAAAAAGAATCATGGTTCATTATAGCTGTGATACTTTGTGTACTAAACAAGATTCTTCTGAAACCCATTGTCTCATGTTTACTTTTCAATAATTCTGCAGAATAATCACTATTATTATTCTGATCTCTCCTCTATAAATCAAGAAACAAATAATCAGATAGGTGAAGTGATTTACTGTGTTTGTACAGTGAGCAAGTAAGAGAGTCAAGATTTGAGCTCTGTTCTTCTGACTCCAAAATAAAGGGGACAATTTACTTTCCTAAGTCTCCTCCTATAATCAAAGAGATTTTCTCAAATGTGGAAACTACCATTTTCCCAGGTCATCAAATTCAGTGCAAGACAATAGGCCAACATTTCCAGACCATTTTTGCAGAAGTACCAAAAGTTCATGTTGTGGGAGAATCATTGGGTGCCTAAGTCTTGAAAAGAATAAAGAATTTAGGATTGAAAACTGACTTTTAAAAGTGCTGGCAGTAAATTAAACTGGAAATGTTTAGGTTAATTTGATGTTATATTTTGGACCAGTTTTATTCTATGATTTTCTTTTAGTGATAGGATAACCAAAATGACAAGAAAGCTTTGGAATAAATGAAGTTATAAAGATTGTGATGTTTTCTAATCTGACTATAGTCCTTACAGTTTAGGGTTTGACAGACTGAATCACTTAAATATATAGGTGGCTAACTTTCCCGATGCTTATGCATCTTAATTTTAAAAGAAAATTCTCTCTTTTATACAAGATACTATTTTGAAGTTTACAGAACTGGACATCCTGATATTAAAATGAATAAGATTTAAACTTTGCTCTTTTCACAAAGAGTTGGGCATGGCTTAGTGACTGAACAACAACTTTTAAATTAAAACACTGTATTTGGATTTAAAAATTAGAAAAACTAGACAATACAAAATACATTTATACACTGCTATGTATAGAATAGATAACTAATGAGAACGTACTGTATAGCACAAGGAACTCTACTCAGTGCTCTGTGGTGACAAAGAGGGAATATATGTATTCTTACAGCTGATTTACTTTGCTGTATAGCAGAAATTAACACAACATTGTAAAGCCACTAAGCTCTAATGAAACACACACACACACTTAAAGCTAAAGCTATCTTTAAAAAATTTGTCAACAATCTCTATGAGGATAATTCACTGTTTTTCTTTATCCCTTGTTTTAATTTTTAACCTAAGCCATAATTACATAAAAGAAAGAATAAAAATCAATTGAAACAAAAGTATCCAAAACTTCTATAAGACTATGAAAATATTTTTATATTGATTGCTTGTAAACTGTTACAACTACTGCATGCTCAATAGGCCCATTATCTTCTTTGAGAGATGAAGGTGGTTATAACATGAATTTGGCTAAAACATTTTTGAATGAAACCTAATCATCTCAGATGGAAGTTTTTTTTTAATTAAACTTTTATAACAAAACATTTTAATTATATATGTGAAATTGCAAGAAAATGCAATAGCAATTAAAGGATTCCATTTAGAATGACAGAAGAAAAACTTTTTGAAATCTATTATTTACAAATTCTAGTCATGCGGTGATACAAAATGGAAGGGAAGTCACGATTCTTCTCAAATACGACTTGTCCCCTTCTGCAACAGTTGTTTTATGTAAAAAAAAAATTGTTTTACATAAAACTCAACAAAAACATATAGCTTGTTAAAATATTTGTTTTAATGTACAATATTAGATCTAACAAATGACATGAAACTGCAGATGTGGGCAGCAATTTCTGAGAAAACAACTTAAATGGTTATGAGTAAATATCATTGCTGGCAGTAGTAGTTCAGATATAATTCTACCCTTCTGCTGCTCCAAGAGTGCCACTGCTCTTGAGGAATTAAATAACTGTGCTAGGATTATTTTGGTTAAACTGGAAATGTAAATTCTAACATCATAAGCCAGTTTCTTTATTTAAGCCTGTAAACATTTGTGTTTTTATGGATTTCCAAATGATCATCAAACAAGCTTGCAATGTTGATTTCTTGAAGAGCAATGATATAACCCACCATTAAAATTTTTAGTGTTATTAACATTACATATCAGTAAAAATAGTTCATGATGCAAATTTGTGGCTTATATACAACTTGACCATTTTATTAAGATGGCATTATTGAGAATTAAAAATTGGTAATTTTTTCATTACTTTTAAGATATAACTGACAGCAGCCTAAGTTTATGGTGCTATCTGCCCAACAAACGTTTAGTATTTGTTAGTATTTTTCAGAAAAAATAATGCATGTTTCAACAGACATGTAAGTATTTTTGCTATACATGTACACTTTGGTCAATAGCATTCATTGGACAATGGGTGGGTTAAAATTCAAAATGAAGGATTGTTAGTGTCTCAGAAATCAACACATTTGTGTCTTAGAAATTGATTTCTTTACATAAAGCTTCAACTTCATATACATATTTAATAAGACAGGACATTGTTAATATATGTCCAATATAATTCTGTTGCCTTAATACTCCATTCTTTTACTTAAAAACAGTTCTGCTGTCTATCAACTAAACTCTCATCATGCCCACTAAAAAGAGTAGGAAGCTCCAAATCGTCATCTCTCCACTAAAGCAATGATTAAGTTGGCAAAACTGTCAGAATCACCTTCATTGGAGCTGTAGAATCTATATCTTAATCTGATATTGATGGAGAAAAAAAAGAAAAAAAGAGAGAATAGTTTGAACACAGGTAAAATAATTAATCAGAAATAAGTACCTACTGATGGAATAAGTGATTTTATTTTAAAAAATAATTTTCAAATTACCTTCTGCTGTTAAATGGTTTAAAATTAAAATATCAGAAGAGCAGCTAAAGAAATTAGAAAATCAAATGACAATTATATATAAATACCTGATAGAGATATTAGCCAACACTTTGGGGGATAAAGGCAGAGGAAACATCATCTTCACATATTTATGTCATAAATGTGCACATTCCTCAGATGTAAAAGTTAGAAAAACAAGATATCTTTTTAGTATTCTTAAAAGCATCCTTCTAAAACCTTAATGATGAAAGTAGGGTTATTGTGGTTTAGGGTTAAAGGCTAAAGTTAGGGTGCAAGACTATGTTTTTAGCTACATAAATAAACATGAGACCAATTTGAAAGAAGAATTTTGCTATCCAAAGAATGGAAAGTATAGGAAGGAGCTATATAAATATCTTAGGAGTGAAAGTAAGGCATGAAATTAAAATTATTTTAAAATGCTAACCTAATTCATTTAAAGGTATTGAATTCATTTAAATACCTGGCTTTAATAAGAAAAAAAGGCAAGAGCATTTTGTATAATTAGGTAGTAATGGGAAATTTGTAAAATAACTATTAATAAAATGTAATGAAGTGAATATTTTTTAAAATGAGCATTAAAAAACCATTAGGTTTAGATAAAGTTATTTTAATGTGATGAGGAAATTATCTCACTAATTTGACAAAAAGAATTTATTTTGAAGTGGTAAAGTAAGGTATAATAAGGAATGCAATTAGGAAAAGTACAGGCAGTTCAGTTCATTCATCAAAACTGCTAGGCTAGCCTGAAAATTATTTCTATTCATATTACTAGAATAAAGATTTTAAAATAAACTGAAATATTAAAGTGGCAAATGATATTGATCACTATACAGTGATTAGAATTTATAAGTTAGAGTTGGAAGAAATCAGATCTCCTGTTGCCCTAATCAGTGCTCTTACTCCTGTTCTGTCCTCTTTCTAGTGTACTGTACAGAATTTCCATTTTCAATAGATAGTGCCCACATATGCCAGGGATATGCCCCTAGGATCTTCTGTCTATAAATAAGAACATGCCATATCCCTGCAGCAACCAGAGAATTTTTTTTTTAATTCCTCTGTTCAAAACTCTTTGAAGATTTTTCTTAGAATAAAATTTAAAGACCCAATTATGACCTATTTTAAGCTACCTTCTCATCATCTTTTCTAAACTATCCCTGTACATGGTCAGTAGGGCCCTTCATCAGTATCATAGAGTAATAATGTCTGTTCTCTTTGGGGCTGTACTATTGCATCTGTGAAGCAGCATTACAGAGTTACTGCTGGAGGAACAATATACTTACTATACAATTGCACAAATATTGTTGATGTCCATCCATGTTGTAATATGTAGAGAAATTTCATTCTTCTTTATTGCTGAATAATATATTACATTATTTTATTTTATTATCCATTCATCAGCAATGGACATTAATGTTTTTTTCTACCTTGGGGCTTCTATGAATAATGGGGCTGTGAATATTTGTGTACAAATTTTTGGTGTACTTTTTTCTCCCCATTTCTTTTTAGTATATACCTAGGAATGAAGTTGATGGATCATATAGTAACTCTACGTTTAGCAAGTTTAGGAACTGCCAAAATGTTTTCCATAATGGCTGCACAAACTTACATTCCCACCAGTGAATGAGGGTTCCACATCCTCACCAATACTTATTTTTATCTCATTTTGATTGTAGTCATTCTAGTAGATGTGAAATAGTATGCCCTGTTTTTTTAATTTTTATTACCTAAGGACTAATGATGCTGAGTATCTTTTCATACAGTTTCTAGCCATTTATTTATCTTCTTTTGATATTTACTGATAGATCCTTTCCCATTTTGATTGGAGTTTTTTTGAGAGGTAAGGAGTCTTTTCATTTTCTAGCTGCCAGTCCCCTACAAGACGTGATTTTCAAACATTTTTTCCATTCTGCAGATTGTCTTTTCACTTTCTTGAGTGTATTGTTTACATCATATATTTTAAAATTTTGATGTAATCCAGTTTATCTGTTTTCTATTTTTCTTGCTTATAGTTTTGATGTCATAGCTAAGAAACCATTGCCTAACCGAAGGTCATGACGATTTACTGCTATGTTTTTTAACTGGTATAGAATTGCTTTACAATCTTATGTTCTCTTCTGCTGTACCACAGAGTAAGCTAGCTAAGCATGCATATATCCCCTCACTCTTGAGCCTCTCTCCCACCCCACTCCCCAGCTCACCCATCGAGGTCATCTCAGAGCACTGAGCTGAGCTTCCTCTGCTTTATAGCAGGCTCCCACTAGCGATGTTATGCATGGGAGTGTATATATGTCGGTCCTACTCTCCCAACTGACCCCACCCTTCACTTCTCCCTCTGTGTCCACTTATTTGTTCCCTGCATCTGCATCTCTGCTCCTGCCTTGGAAATAGGTTCATCTATAACATTTCTCTGGGCTTTCCAGGTGCCGCTAGTGGTAAAGAAACTGCTTGCCAGTGCAGGAGACAAAAGAGATCTGGGTCCTATCACGGGGTTGGGAAGATGCCCTGGAGAAGGAACTGGCAACCCACTCCAGTATTCTTGCCTGGAGAATCCCCAGGGAAAGAGGAGCCTGGCGGGCTACAGTCCATAGGGTCACATAAAGTTGGACAGGACTGAAGTGAGTTAGCAGGCATCCATACCATTTTTCTGGGCTTCCCTGGTAGCTCAGATGGTAAAGCATCTGATGGCAATGTGGGAGACCCAGGTTTGATCCATGGATAGGGAAGATCCCTCGGTCAGGAAGATCCCCTGGAGAAGGAACTGGCAGCCCATTCCAGTATTCTTGCCTGGAAAATCCCATGGACAGAGAAGCCTGGTGGGCTACAGTCTATGGGGTCACAAAGAGTCAGACACAACCGAGAAACTAACATACTGTTTTCTAGATTCCACATATATGCTGCTGTTAAGTTACTTCAGTTGTGACTCTGTGGAACCCCATAGACGGCAGCCCACCAGGCTCCCCCACCCCTGGGATTCTCCAGGCAAGAACGCTGGAGTGGGTTGCCATTTCCTTCTCCAATGCATGAAAGTGAAACGTGAAAGTGAAATCGCTCAGTCGTGTCTGACTCTTCGCGACCCCATGGAGTGCAGCCTACCAGGCTCCTCCATCCATGGGATTTTCCAGGCAAGAGTACTGGAGTGGGTTGCCATTACCTTCTCCGTCCACATACATATATATGTTAATATACGCTATTTGTTTTTCTCTTTCTGAATTACTTCGTACTGTATGATAGACTCTAGGTTCATCTGCATCTCTCCAATGACCCTATTTCATGCCTTTTAGTGGCTGCATAGTATTTCATTGAGTATATATATTACATCTTCTTTACCCATTCATCTGTCATTGGACATTTAGGTTGTTTCCATGTGCTGGATATTATAAATAGTGCTGCAGTGGCCATTGGGGTATGTGAATCTTTTTGAATTATGGTTTTCTCAGGGTAAATGCCCTATAGTGGGATTGCTGAGTCATATGGTAGTTATAGTTTTCATTTTTTAAGGAACCTCCATACTGTTCTGAAATGGCAACCCACTCCAGTACTCTTGCCTGGAAAATCCCATGGATGGAGGAGCCTGTTAGGTTACAGTCTATGGAGTCTCTAAGAGTCAGACACAATTGAGCAACTTCACTTTTTTCACTTTCCTGCATTGGAAAAGGAAATGGCAACCCACTCCAGTGTTCTTGCCTGGAGAGTCCCAAGGATGGAGGAGCCTGGTGGGCTGTCATCTATGGGGTCGCACAGAGTTGGACACGACTGAAGCGACTTCGCAGCAGCAGCAGCAGCAGCCATACTATTCCACACAGTGGCCGTGGAGAAAAGGGAGCACTCTTGCACTCTTGACGGGAACGTAAATAGATACTTCTATGTTTTATTCTAACAGTTTTACTTCTTACATTTAAAGTCTATGATTCATTTTAAGTTAATTCTTAAACATAGTGTAAAGAAAGGATCCAATGTCATTCCCGCGCATGTGTTTATCTACTTATCCCAACACCATTTGCTCAAAAGACTATTTATTCTTTCTCCATTGAATTGTCTTGGCACTTCTGTCAAAAATCAGTTGACTAAGAATATAGAGTTTATTTCTAGATTTAAAAATTCTTTGTCATTTGCTGTATCTCAGTTTTATTTCATCGGTCTACATGTCTTCAGTTCAGTCACTCAGTCCTGTCTGACTCTTTGTGACCCCATGAACCACAGCACACCAGGCCTCCCTGTCTATCACCAGCTCCTGGAGTCTACCCAAACCCATGTCCATTGAGTCGGTAACGCCATCCAACCATCTCATCCTCTGTCATCCCTTTCTCCTCCTGTCTTCAATCTTTCCCAGCATCAGGGTCTTTTCAAATGAGTCAACTCTTCCCATCAAGTGGCCAAAGTATTGGAGTTTCGGCTTCAACCTCAGTCCTCCCAATGAACACGCAGGACTGATCTCCTTTAGAAAGCACTGGTTGGATCTCCTTGCAGTCCAAGGGACTCTCAAGAGTCTTCTCCAACACCACAGTTCAAAAGCATCAATTCTTTGGTGCTCAGCTTTCTTTATAGTCCAACTCTCACATCCATACATGACTACTGGAAAAACCATAGCCTTGACTAGACGGACCTTTGTTGACAAAGTAATGTTTCTGCTTTTTAATATGCTGTCTAGGTTGGTCATAACTTTCCTTCCAAGGAGTAAGAAACTTCTAATTTCATGGCTGCAGTCACCATCTGCAGTGATTTTGGAGCCCAGAAAAATTGTTAGCCACTGTTTCTATTGTTTCCCCATCTATTTGCCATGAAGCAATGGGATCAGATGCCATGATCTCTTCTTGTGCAAAATCTCATTGCTTCATATCCTTTAATTTTATGTGATCTATTTCTAGATAATCCATTCTATTTGCTATTAAATTGCAATGATTTAATTGTTGTGCATATACATTATAACATCTGAAAGAATGATATTCCCTACTATTTTTTTTCCTAAAAATTTCAATCTGTTTATATTTTATATGCAGAAAAATCTTTTTTTGAATTATAATTTTTTAATTGTTGAATTTTTAGAGAAATGTTGAAAAAGAACTAACCATTTTGATGGTTGGCATGATATTCAGACAATAATACACATACTCTCATTGTGATATTTATTCATCTATTACCAGCAGATATACTCTGCTGTATATAAATACATGTTTAACAATTATAAATTTTCTGTCCTGCTTTATTGGTTTGATTATGAGCTTTGTAATTTTTCATCCTCTTCATTTCTATCTTTTCTTTAATGCCTTTCATTTTCATACAGTTTTAAAGCTGCTGATTTTGCAGAGTAGGTCTCTCTGAACTTTTTCTTTGTGTGTCAGTTCAGTTCAGTCACTCAATCATGTCCAGCTGTTTGTGACCCATGGACTGCTGCAAACCAGGCTTTCCTGTCCATCACCAACTCCTGAGCTTGCTCAAATTCATATCCATCGAGTCGCTGTTGCCATTCAACCATCTCATCCTCTGATGTCCCCTTCTCCCCAGCATCATTAAAGACCTCATCTTCTCTAGCTTGGACTTTGGATAGTGCCACGAATAGCTGAAGAAGCTGATTGCTCATGCCACTCTTCATTTTCAGGTGATAAAAACTCTTTCTAGCTGGGAAGTTCCGCACAGTGCCCTCCTGGGGAATAGGATGATGCAGGCAGAAGGAAGCTGTCTTCCTTCTCTTCTTGTGCGATACTCCCAGTCTTTCTGTTCCACTGAACTGCTGAAACTTCTTAGTAGTCTCTACAGATCATCCAGAGCTGTTTTTGCTTTTGAATAGCTATTAATTGTTGATCTTTGTTGGAGGACCTGAAGGGTGGAATCTCCTATGTCAGCATTTTGGTCTTCTTGGAAGAAGATTGGATTCTCAAATCTTCTGATTCTATCTATGTCATACTCACTTGGTAAACCTTCATACCTCAACCTATGCTATTCCTGTGTTCTTGAAAAATGAATGGTCCTAGAGAAAAATATATAACCATGCTGAGTGGGCTCTAAATTTATGATGCGGGTCTTTAATGATGCTGGGGAATTAAATTATAATTTAGCTGATTCAATCTCCACGCTCCACTATTCTCCTTTCTTATCAATCTGTATGTCTCTTATTCTGGCATAGTCACTCATAGCTAAAGAGGTGCTTTCTGTTAGGAAAATGTAGCCAATCAGAGCACATTTCCACAGCCACCTAAGACCAGATCTGCCTATCAACATATGTACCCAACATTTATAACTTCTTGTTTCTCATGACTAGTGAAATACTTATCATGTTATTTTATTCTCTGTCCTCTCCTTGAATTTTAGTTTAATCATTTTTGAGAGCTTTTTCTACAAAATCAGTTTTCTCACTTTATTGAATCATTAACCTTATTAGTTATTCACATCAGCTGACACACAATTTTTTTTAAGATGCATCCTCCTGACCCCTTAGCAAGAATTTGCTTTCCTAAATGTAACATTAGCTAAGCTTGAACACAATATTTTGAACAATAGATGGTGAGAAAGAAATTTTAAATGTATTATTTAGAGGGATAGTAAAATTCCTGCCAAGCAGAAGAAAGTTGAACTAAAGGGAAACAAAGCTATTTATTTGATCCTATTTATTAGCTCCCACTTCAATTATGCCTCAGAAACATGTATTACAGTCAGACAGTAAACAAATTGAATTTTTCTTATGGGTGTAAGTCCAATTAAAAAAATATTGCTTCCCAAATGACAAGAAACTTATCCTCTCTACTGTTTCCTAAAAGTTTATTATCAAATTCATCTTTTTTATCCTTTAGTTATACTGATTTTATTCTCTTCCACTGTCCAAAGATTGCCAACCTTGACAAAAGTTTGTGGCTGAAAGCTTTCCTTAGAACATAGTATAACAGAAAGAACAGAAAAACTATTAGGCTGGCTTTCAGATATCTACAATTTTTCATGTAAGTAAATAAAAGAGGAATTTCGCTATCTGTTTAATTCCTATGTGAAACAAGTCTCAATTGATTAGCTTTTCAGAGGAAATTCATTCCTTTGTATACCATTTAATCAATATCCACTGTTAATTACTAACAGATATCTGGTAGTATCCATAAAGGATACAACTCTCTCCTATGAGCAGCAATCAGCATTCAGATATTTTAAGGGATTTAATAAAAGGGCATAACAAATCCTATTAAAAGATTAGAATTAATCAGTCTCCTTCATGATTCCCTTATGGAAAACATAAAGATACATTTTTCTTTCCAGCCTCATGGTTACTGACCATTAGAATTCCAAATATATGACACTTATTTAAATATAACTTATTGCTAGACAAGACATCTAGCAAACTCCCCAGTGGGGAATTGAATAGATAAAAAATAAAATCTAAGAGAAGAAAAGAATATCTGGCATCAGAAATGGCTCAGTAGGATACAAATAAGTAAAACACAGGGATGAAATGAATTGGAACTGAATCTATTTGCATTAGGGATTGAACATGATGTGCTCAGTAGGAAAGTTTGAAACACTTCACTGAACAATAGAAAAATAAGTTGAATATTTTAGCAATGTCTCAGTATTCCTCAAATGAACTTTTGTTGTACACCCCATTTCAGCCATTTTCTTTCCAAAAGTAATGTTCTCTTATATGTCTTTTTTTTAAAATTTTTTTATTGAAGGATAATTGCTTTACAGAATTTTGTTCTTTTAAAAACAATTTAAAAATCTATGTTTTGTCCTTTCATGCAGTCAAAATTTCCAGGATAAATGAATTTCTCTCTGAACAACCACTTTCTTTTGATGGTTTCTGAGGTTATTTTGGTTGACATGGTGTTGTCAGTTTTGACTTGACCTAAGTTTAGCTTCCCTGGCTCTAGGAATCTATTCCTTTCAAAGTGCCTTCAGCTGGGAGATTTGTGCTGTGGCGCAAGTCTATGATCCTTGAAAATGATCTCACTGTGTTCTGATCCTTATCAAATTCAGTTAATTGCATGATAAGAAAGCACTAGTTTTTGTGTTTATTTACTTCTATATTTGTTTTGGCTTAAACTTTTTACATATACCCATCTGTATTAATATGAAAGGCTGCTATAACAAAGTACCACAGACTGGGAGTCTTAAACATCAGAAATTTATTTCCTCACAGTTCTGGAGGTCAGGATATTGGCAGGTTTGATTTCTCCTAAATCTTTTCTCTTTGGCTTACAGATATTCTCCTCCTCACTGTGTCCTCTCGTGACCTTTTCTCTGTGGGTATGCATCCCTGATAACTCTTTTTGCGTGTCCTAATTCCTTTTCTTATAAGTAACACCAGTCAGATTAGATTAGGGGCTGTGCACATATCCTGCTTTTTAATTACCTCTGTGAATATAGTTACATTCTGAGATGCTAGGGGTTCAGGTTTAAGATACGAATGTAGGGAGGACACAATTTAGCTCATAACACCATCTAGAATGAGTTTATCACACTATGTAAATATTCAAATGAGAGAAGAAGTACAGAAATTGTGCTAGAAAATAATTGAGATCATATTTATATTATTTTACAAGGTTCTCAATGAGACCCAGCAAGAGTGGATTCCAGCACTTTATGGTTATGGCTACATACTCAAGTTCTAACATAAACATATCAAAAATATTTCCTTGGCAAATTTAACCTTGAAAGATTTTGTAGAGAGATGTGACCAAGAGGTTATCTGTTATAAGACATAATAATATATTATCAGTAAAGATGTGTGAATAAAAATAAGACCGTATAAGTAAAATGATAAACATTAAAAAAGTCTTCTAGCATTTAGCCTTGCATATAAACCTCACCTCCTGCCATGACCACTCCTTTGCTATTTTGAAAACTCAATATATGGCTGCAAGTCATACTTTCTTCACCTTCCAGGGTAAATTTCATCCAGTTAAATGCTCATGTGGCCTTTTCTATCTCGGTTCAGTTCAAGCATTAGCTTGAAGCATTTCCATTGTTAAGGCCACCAGGTAGAACTAACCATTCTATCTCCTTTGTCTACACTGTATTTCGTGTGGTTGTCTGTATATAAGTATGAATATATACCATGCAATAAGTATAGAGATTATTTTGACATTTTATGTACAGCAATTCTTTTTCTGTAGTCAGTCTCATCTTTTATTTTTGATAAAATGCTGACTCTAAAATCAAATTAGGAAAATATCATAAACTTAGAATGGAATATAATCTGCAAAAATACTGAGTCATTATGCTGTACATCTAAAACTAATACAATGTTGTAAATCAGTTATAATTCTGCAAAAATGTAAAATACAAAAATTAGCTAGATTTGTAGAACTTTACTAAAACAGTAGCATGCTCCATCCTGGAATCAAAAAGGGCACCGTAAGTGCAGCATTCCTTTCAAAGATGGAGGCTTGCTCAGCCTTTGTTTCTGTTTAATAGGGTGCATTATATTGTACGTAAGTCCATATAATGTCCTTCTTATATTAAAAATAACTGTTTATTATTTTTCCATCTTTTGTACACACCCTGCCCATTGATATACATACACATTTATATCTTTATCTCTGTTCATGCCAACATATAATGGTACAAATTGTTTTTTGCACACCTAACCTATATTTCCACCTATCCTTTACCAGCAATAATGTTACTATATTTATCTTCAATTTCCTGATTTATTTAATTATAATAAATCTGATTTATTTATAATAAACTTGATTTATAAATTTATTTAATTTATTAAAATTCAATTTCCTTCCATTTCTCAAAATGTTCAAAACTCATATGGAAAAAAATAGTATTCCCTATTGCTCCACTGAAAAGTAAGACCTGAGTTATCCAAGACTGATCCTTACAGGATGGCCTCCAAAAATGTCCCATCAAAACAGCTGAAACTATAAGACAGACCAATTTATGGTAGAAATCTGAAGTGGCGTTTTAGTTGAATGGTTGCTCCTTCAACCAAGAATACTAAAAAGTAGCAAACTTGGGCTGAAAACTAGAACTCTGGCCATATTATACAAGTGTGACTATATAATCCCAGGTTTGATGTCAGTTTATTAATTTAGCCAGATGAGGGCTGAAGTGAAGACACAAAGATGGAGCCAAGGTTCAGTTACACCATGTTGATGGAACACACAAAGTTTGGACCTTAGACTTTGGTCGCACCATGGAAGGGCCTTGTACTCCCTCAGTCATGCCTGGTGTGGTGTTTGTCTCCATAAGTCCTTCCTCTCCCTTTACATTTTCCAGAAGGCCTTGTGTGTGTGTGTGTGTGTGTGTGTGTGTGTGTGTGTGTGTGTGTGTACACGTGCATGCGTGTGCATGCTGTATTTAATAATTTTAATTTTACCCCGCAAAGGAATTTTTCCTTAGAATTCATAGCATAACCATTACACAGCAACGTACATTACTCATGGCCCTCTCTCCAGGTCAAGTGATAAAAACATTGGAAGTCATTGGTGTTCTTCATAAATATTCCAGCTCTGTTTCCTTTAGCTTATGGTATTATTCAACTTCTTCACCTGCTGCAAGATAATCACGACCATAAGACTTATTGTTACCAATAAAATGTGAGCAAAGCAAATTTGCACGTCACCTCTCCAAAGATGATTTAAGTGATGGTGACTACTTCATTCTCTCTTTCCTTTTGCATAGAAAGAGTCTACATTCAAGATAGTCACTGATACTCTTGGTCCCTCTGCTGACATAGATGAACATACAGGGGAAGCTTTGTTATTTTTAAGACACTGAGATTCAGGGATTGTTATTTCAATATAACCAGGCTATTCTGAACCAACACAGAAATGAAAAATCTTTAATTTTAAAAAGTGCAGATTATGAATTTATAACCATATATATTCACTTTCTAATTGATGAACATTGGATTTTTAAAAAACTAAATCCCCTTATACATATATAGTAAAAATGGGTCACTTTATTTGTATAGAATAAGATTCTTAAGTCAGATTTCTATGTCAGATGGAATGGTTGAAGTTTTTCTATTGATGGAGCAATGCTCAATAGGAATATGACTAGATGATGGACGGAGCAGAAAGGCAGCATAAGCAGTAATAGCAATCAAAAAACAATATACTAACATATGAAAAATTATTATAGATAACTCATTGTTATAAGTATTTTATATGTTAATAATTTAATCTCAATAAGTAATTTCCAATGTGGTTCCAATTTACAGGTGACTTAACTAAAGAACAAATTAATTTGTATACCAAAGGTCACATGACTAATAAAGAATAGAGCTAGTAATTGGAGGAAGGAAGTAATCTAAGTGTTATTTTCTCTTTTAAGGATTCATAGAGTTAACACATGGGCTTCCCTGGTAGCTCAGCTGGTAAAGAATCTGCATGCAGTGCAGGAGACTCCAGTTCCATTCCTGGGTCAGGAAGACCCACTGGAAAAGGAATAGCTACTCACTCCAGTATTCTTGGGCTTCCCTGGTGGCTCAGATGATAAAGAATCCTCCTGCAATGCAGGAGACCTGGGTTCGATTCCTGAGGGGGGAAGATACCTTGGAAGATATGTTTTGTTACCCCCAAGAGCTTCCAAGTATTGCAGGTCAACACAAGTCATACCTTTCAAGAAAGACAAAATTTGGAGAAAAGGGTTGAAAAGACAAAAACATCTATGTATTTATAGTGTCTGGGGCACTAAAATTTTCTCAAGCCTTAAAAGAGAATTTTGAGAGCAAAAATTCTCTATTTTGCTTATAAAAATACAAAATCTCATGGCTAAAGTTCTTCATGAATTATGCTTTAGCAGAAAAAATAAAAGAATGATTTCTTAAAATCAACAAACTTCTCAATATATTTTTAGAAATTGACTTTAGACCATAAGTTTTTCTAAATGTTGGATATGCCTTTTTGAAAATTAGGCATTCACATCCATGTAAATATGTATTCAATTAATGGACACACAGACTTAACTTCCTAATCTAAGTTTTCAAATTATTCCTGACATTTCAT
The DNA here is from genome assembly GCF_023091745.1 of Budorcas taxicolor. Classification (NCBI taxonomy): domain Eukaryota; kingdom Metazoa; phylum Chordata; class Mammalia; order Artiodactyla; family Bovidae; genus Budorcas; species Budorcas taxicolor. The sequence goes on from NC_068914.1 coordinate 9,500,655, forward strand.
TTTTCTTCCATTTATAACTATTTTGATGCAAAAGTAAACAACTATAATTACATCCATAAAACAAGATGAGGTATCTAGATTTTTAAAAGAGGCACAATAAATTAAGACAATTGAGAAAATTATCATCTCATCTAATTTCAATTTGAACATGCACATATGCACAGAAAGAAGACTGCATACAAGAGACCTGTATAGTAAAACTCATATCTCTGAGTTATCAGTGATGGATGAAAGGCATGAATTCAGGAATCAGATTCCCTGTATTTATACCACAGTTCTGCTTACCTAAATAATTTAGAGCAAATGAATGAATATTCAAACTACTAAATTTGGATAACTTTGAATTACATAATCAAGTTTACAAGTTTCAATAACACAGGCAACAAACACAAAAATAGATAAAATAAGACTATACCAAACTTAAAACATTTGTACATCAAATGATAAAATCGACAGAGTGAAAAGGCAATCTAGGAATGAAAAACATATTTACAAATCATATATCTAATGAGAGGTTAACACCAAGAATATATAAAGAATTTCTTAATGTCTGCAAAGATCAAATAACTTGATTAAAAAATGGGCAAATGACTTGAAATATTCTGCAATAATATGCAAATAAGCAAGCACAAGAAAAGATATGAACACCACCAATTGTCAGAGAAATGCAAATCAAAATTATACCACAAACCCATTAGGGTGGTATGATTTTTTAAATTAGTTTATGTATATATGTAACTAAATTTGGCTTCCCAGGTGGCCCAGTAGTAAAGAATCCACCTGCCAAAATGCAGGAAACACAGGTTCAATACCTAGACCTGGAAGATTCCCTGCATCAGGAAATGGCAATCCTTTCCATTTTTCTTGCCTGGAAAATCCCATGGACAGAGGAGCCTGGTGGGCTGCAGTCCATGGGGTCGCAAAGAGTCGGACACGACTGAGCAACTGAGCAACACACACACATAACTCAATCTTTTGCTGTACCCCAAAACTAATTCATAATAAATCATCACTACTCAGATGGTGACTGCAGCCATGAAATTAAAAGATGCTTAACTCCTTGGAAGGAAAATTATGGACAACCTAGACAGCATATTAAAAAGCAGAGACATTACTTTGCCAACTAAGGTCTGTCTAGTCAAGGCTATGGTTTTCCAGTGGTCATGTATGGATGTGAGAGTTGGACCATAAAGAAAACTGAGTGCCAAAGAATTGATGCTTTTGAACTGTGGTGTTGGAGAAGACTCTTAAGAGTCTCTTGGACTGCAAGGAGATCCAACCAATCCACCCTAAAGGAGATCAGTCCTGAGTGTTCATTGGAAAGACTGATGTTGAAGCTGAAACTCCAATACTTTGGCCACCTGATGCGAAGAGCTGACTCATTTGAAAAGACCCTGGTGCTGGGAAAGATCGAAGGCAGGAGGAGATGGGGACAACAGAGGATGAGATGGTTGGATGGCATCACCGACTCAATGGACATGAGTTTAGGTAAACTCCAGGAGTTGGTGAGAGACAGGGAGGCCTGGCATGCTGCAGTTCATGGGGTTGCAAAGAGTCTGACACGACTTAGCGACTGAACTGAACTGAACTGAATTCATCTATACTTCAGTATAAAATAAAAATTTAAAAAAAAAAGTGTTAGCAAGAATGAAGGAAAACAGAAACCATTTTGTGTACCATTTGTGGGATTGCAAAATGGTGCAATGGTTGTGAAAAACAGTATCATTTCAGTTCAGTCGCTAAGTCGTGTCCAACCCTTTGCGACCCCATGAATCGCAGCACTCCAGGCCTCCCTGTATGTCACCAACTCCCGGAGTTCACCCAAACTCATGTCCATCGAGCCGGTGATGCCATCCAGCCACAAATACCCGTTAAAAGGTAAAAAAGTAGGACTACCATATTATCTAAAGATCCCACTGCTAGATACATTCAAAGGAATTGAAACCAAGATATCAAAGAGATATTTGAACATCATGTTCATACCAATATGATTCACAATAGCAAAGTGGAAAAAGTGTAAGTAAAATCGCTCAGTTGTATCCAACTCTTTGCCTCCCATGGACTACCTGCCAGGATCCTCCATCCATATATTCTTCAGGTAAGAATATTAGAGTGGGTTATCATTTCCTTCTCCAGACAAGAGGTAGAAGCAATCCAAATGCCCATCAATGGATAAATGGATAAGTAAAAGGTATTATATATACAATTGAATGTTGTTTTGTGTCCAAAAGGAGGAAATCTTGTCACCTATTACAACATGGATAAACCTGAAGAACATTATGCTAAGTAAAATGTTAGCCACAGTGGGACAAAGATTGCATATGAGTTATTTAAAACAGTCAAATTCATAGGAACAGAAAGTAGATAGTGGTTGCAAAGAGAAAGAGTTGCAGGAATTGTTGCTTACTGGGCATAAAGTTCAGTTTTGCAGGATGAAAAAGCTCTGAATATCTGTTTCACAAGGGTGTGAATATACTTAACAATACTAATTGTGCTCTTAAAAATGGTTAAATTTTATGTAATGTGTTTTTACCACAATAAAGAAATCCCAATAATATAGTAATATAAATGAAAAAAAGTAAAAATTAGGAGATAACCTTTTAATTATTGAAGCCCTGATTTGCTTATATTTCATTTATAAAATTGAATAGTAGTAAAAGAAATAGATAGGTGATAGCAGATAGAGAAGTTGATATAGTCAGATAGTAATTTTGAAATTGCAGTTTCATGTCAAGCCAAAGGCCATTTACTTACAGGAGTGAAATGAAAAAGTATTTGGGATGTACAAGTTCTGAAAATACACTGACTACTCAAACATTTTAGAAGATCCATACAAATTTTTAAAAATAATATTTCTATGAGTATGATGAAGGAGGAGTATAAGAACACACACAAATGAAAAATAAAAATAATATTTGGGTATGGACTCTAGCAAAATGAAAAAATAAATTATGATTACATGGAAAATATAATAAATTATTGCTAATAATATGGCTGTAGAAATTAATATGGTTGTCAAGTTAAGAAATTATAAAATGGATGAGCACGCTAATAAAGAAGAAAATACTTGAAATGACTGGCTCACCAACAACAAAAATTGTGGTCAGTAGTCAGCATTTTAAAGTGAATTTGACTAATGTCTTTCTGCAAACAAGAAGAAAAATAGTGCTTCTGCATCTCTAACTTCAAGAATACTGTAAAGCCTAGCAACATAGAACATTTTTCCTCTATCTAAATATACAAAGGGAAACATGATATCAAATTAGTTTATTACCTAATCATCTGCAAGCTGCTTTTGCAGAGAGAAAAAAATAATTGATTTGAACCAAATTTATTGTCATAAAATCTTCAGAGAGGTATAAAATGCATCTTGTTTTTATGACATTTAAAAGAAATCAATTCAAAACTCTTTTTATCATGAATTACTTAAGGATAAATTTTAAACAGTTTCATAAGAAAAATACAATATTTTGTTAATGTAAATTGTGTGTGTAGTGTACTGAAATCTGGAGGGAAAATGCATAATCTTATTTCTCCTAAAAAGAAAAAAAACTATAACCACAGCACCAAGAATAAACAAAATGATGACTATGAATACTTCTAGCATATAGAAGGCTCACAGATTTTTTAGTAAGTTCTCAAATATATATTGTATTGCAAAAGCAAATACTATTACTGTATTTTAGTAAGTTCTATTAGCTAATGAATAAGTTGCAAAGAAAAATAATTTTACATATGTTTTGATGCAGTTCTAGACCAAAAAATAAGGGGTAAGGAAAGAACAAAATACTAAATTGAATGAATATCTGCATAGGAAACCACACACACAGGCAAATGTTGAATTAAAAATGAGTTCAACAAGGCATAAAAATATAGCATTCTGGATAAAGTACATGAATTATGAAAAACAGAAATGTTTCATTTCCACATTTCTGGTTTCAATGTGTGTATGTGTGTGTGTGCGTGTGTGGACTTCCTAGCCTTTGTCCCAGGAACTGAGGTTTGCACTTAGAAACTCTTGCAGCTGCTTGGAGCAATGCAGTTAGCACCCTGTCCAAAGTATCAGTTCATTTTGCATTGCCTCCTTAAGTAAAAATTCTAGAGTGGCTTATATATCTAGGTGGCTACATTTCTAGTTTCCATTTCAGTCACCTTCCTCTCCCTGACCATTTTACCTTCTAGGTGTATTCTGGGTTAACTCCCATGGTCTTCCTACTCCTGTTCCTAAGTGACATTTTCATTCAAAGGCATCCAAATACATAAAATATTTTTTTCCCTTTTCCTATGTCATAAAACTTTGAACCTTTGATCTCCACATGTGTGTGCTCTGAAGTCCAGCATGCCTAGGATGGAGAGTGACAGGGGCAAGGTAAGCAGCAGTATAGAAACTACCACTTTGGTGGGGGGAGGTATGCCAAAATTAAGATCATGGCATCCAGTCCCATCACTTCATGGCAAATAGATGGGGAAACAGGGGAAACAGTGGCTGACTTTATTCTGGGGGGCTCCAAAATCACTGCAGATGGTGATTGCAGCCATGAAATTAAAAGACGCTTACTCCTTGGAAGGAAAGTTATGACCAAGCTAGAGAGTATATTAAAAAGCAGAGACATTACTTTGTCAACAAAGGTCCATCTAATCAAGGCTATTGTTTTTCCAGGAGTCATGTATGGATGTGAGAGCTGGACTGTGAAGAAAGCTGAGTGCCAAAGAATTGATGATTTTGAACTGTGTTGTTGGAGAAGGCTCTTGAGAGTCCCTTGGACTGCAAGGAGATCCAACCAGTGTATTCTAAAGGAGATCGATCCTGGGTGTTCATTGGAAAGACTGATGCTGAAGCTGAAACTCCAATACTTTGGCCACCTGATGGGAAGAGCTGACTCATTTTAAAAGACCCTTTCCCATCTTTGATGGGAAAGATCGAGGGCAGGATGAGAAAGGAATGACAGAGGATGAGATGGTTGGATGGTATCACCGACTCAATGGACATGGGTTTGGGTAGACTCCGGGAGTTGGTGATGGACAGGGAAGCCTGGCATGCTGTGGTTCACGGGGTCGCAAAGAGTTGGACATGACTGAGTGAGTGAACTAACTGAACTGACTGTGCCATAGCAAATTCCATATCAAATCCCTCACACTAGATCTATGTACCACCTAAGGCTTTCAGTTAATCTGTGGGCAGTCAACTTCTGCTGCTACACTAAGTCAGGCAACAAGGAATTTCACATTAGAGTAGACAGTGATGTCCTCCCAATCTGTCTCTGCCTTTTGGAAAATCTAATTAGAAAGCCAAGAGCCATCTAATGGCAAAAAAAAAAAAAAAAAAGAGAGAGAGAGAGACAAAAATTATATTTGGATAAACAGAAATCAATTAGAGTAGAAATCATTGAAATTGAAAATGGGGAATCAATAGAGAAAGTCAACAAAAATTAAAACTGATTCTTTGAAAAAAAATTTTTTAAAGATCATTAATCCTCTAGCCAAGTGAACTAAGAAATAAACAGAGATAATACAACTAAGTAATATCAAAAATGAAAGGCATGATGTCATTACAGATCCTAGGGATATTAAAAGGTCAGGAAAGTTATACCATAAACAACTCTATGCCAACAAATTTGATGACCTAGATGAAATGGACCAATTCTTTGAAAGAAACAATCTGACAAAACTCTCTCAAGAAGAAACAGACAATCTAAAATATGCTTCTATTAGGTAAATTGAATCAATAATAATTTTTTCACACAAAAAGCATAAGAAGACTCAAATAAATTTACAGGTGAATTCTACCAAGCCTTTAAGAAAGAAATTATATCAATTCTTTATAATCTCTTTCAGAAGGCAAAAGTATGGAAACTACTTCTTAATTTACTCTACAAGGCCAGCATTATCTAAATGTCAAAACCAGACATAGATATTACAAAATTAGAAAACTACAGATCAATATCTCTTATGAATATATATGCAAAAATCCTCATCAAAATATTAGCAAATCAAGTCATAAAATGATAGAATCATATGCCATGAACAAGTAGAAGGCTGCTTCAACACTGGAAGATTAATTACTGTGATCCATTGTATCAACTGGCTAAAATAAGAAAAATCAAAATATCATATCAATAGATGCAGGAAAGGAATTTGACAAAACTCAGTAAGTATTTGTGATTAAAAAATAACCTTTAGTACACAAGAATTGAGGGGAATTTCCTCAGCTTGGTAAATAATATCTACAAAAATCCTACAGCTATGCTTATATTTAGCAGTGAGAAACCTGAAGCTTTCCCATTAAGATCTGGAATAAGGCGAGGATTTCCCCTCAACACTGGTTTTCAATAGCATGCAGGGAGTCTCGCTAATGCAATAACACAAGAAAAGGAAACAAAAGTTTCCAATTTGAGAAGGAATAAATAAAACTCTCATTGTTCACAGATTACATGATCACCTCTGTAGGAAATCCAAAGAAGTAAATAGAAAACTTCTGAAAGGAACAAGCAATTACATCAGGATTGCAGGAGATAAGGTTACTACAGAAAAATCACTGATTTCCTATACACTAGCAATGAACTATTGGAGGCTGAAATAAAAACACAATATCTTAATACGAAGTTACAGTAATCAAGATAATATATTGGTGAGGAGTAAACAAATGGACGAGCAGAATGGAAGCGAGAGCCCAGAAATTACACACATATATAATCAACTGATCTTTGACAAAGGAGGCAAGACAGTACAGCAAAAATAGTCTTTTCAACAACAATGATGATTGAGTAGAGAGTTCTAAAACCTGCCTTCCTTTATTTTTCCTAAATATGTATTAATATAGATATATTAGTCTGCCCCCACTATTTGCTTTTCATTTTATTTCTCACAATTTCCAGTTTTAACTGCAGTGCAATCATACAGAAAACATATACAACACATACATTCTACAGATATGATTTCTTATTTGCCTATTGAAGACAAATGTCTCTGTCAAATGAAAAATATAACCATCAGTCTTTATTTATCCATCTATTCTTCCCTCAGAGAAATTCTCACAATTCTCAGTCCAAGAGTAAATTCTTCACAGCCTAAGTCAAACACAGTCCTTATCTTGGTACATTTAGGCATGGGAATGTAACTCAGGCCAATGGGATGAAACTAATTCTTCTGAGGATCTTGATGGAAAGGTTTTCTCAAGCATCAACAGAGATAGAAGGGTCCACTTCTGCTATTAGACTTTTTCCTTTTTCAAGTGATGTCTAGAACTGTGGAAGCCATTATGCAATCAAGAAGTAAGCCAGGTAGGCATAACCAAAGCTGACACAATGAGGATAGCAGCACAAAAAAAAAAAAAGGAAAAAATGCCACATTCTGATAATGTCGTTTGGCTGCTACATTAACCAATCTCTGAATCATTCTTTCTAGAAACTTCTTATGGTGTAAGTAAATGAATAGTCCTATTCATATAATGTTGATAAAGTTTACTGAATCCAAACATGCCCTAACCTAATAATACACACTTTATTCCAAGCACTTTTCAAAAGATGACTTAGTTCTTTCCTCATTCCTACATATTTGAGACCATTGTTGACATTTTACTGATGAATACTTTGAGGCCAACTTAAATGATTTAAGTCACACAAAAAATAGCCAATGAATTAAATTGAATCCTTATTTACTTTGCCAGAATTTGTACTGTTTTTACATTAAAGCAACAATCTCCTTGAAATAACTAAAACAAAAGCACTGCTCTAGTACAGTTTGTAAGCCTGAGATATAAAGGAGAAAGAAAACAAATTAACCAGTATTTTATCTCCAGAGACCACAATATTTTGAAAGTGCAGACATGTCAGCTGTGCAGTGTATTCTAACCACCTTTATAGTTTGATCCTTATATTACTGCCTCATAACCAAGCAGTTCTGCAGTGGGTGTTATAAATAATATTTAAATGCAAGCAGTATACAACCCTAATACAATAAAAATTAGGTTTGGTACAAAAATTGCCAATAAACTGAAAGTTAATTCAGTAATGGGTGTTACTCCCTGTTGAAGGCATTTAAGACCAGAATATTTAATCAAAGGAGATAGACTTGCTTCTGAGAAACCACACAAAAATGAAAGGTTCCTACTTTAAGTCTTAAATTTGTTTCATCATTTGCTCAATAATTTTCTCCCTGGAAATTGATTTTTAGAGTTTCTTAAAAGTTATGACCAAGCTAGATAGTATGTTCAAAAGCAGAGACATTACTTTGCCGACTAAGGTCCATCTAGTCAAGGCTATGGTTTTTCCAGTAGTCATGTATGAATGTGAGAGTTGGACTGTGAAAAAGGCTGAGTGCCGAAGAATTGATGCTTTTGAATTGTGGTGTTGGAGAAGACTCTTGAGAGTCCCTTGGACTGCAAGGAGATCCAACCAGTCCATCTTGAAGGAGATCAACCCTAGGATTTCTTTGGAAGGAATGATGCTAAAGCTGAAACTCCGGTACTTTGGCCACCTTATGCAAAGAGTTGACTCATTGGAAAAGACTCTGATGCTGGGAGGGATTGGGGGCAGGAGGAGAAGGGGACGACCGAGGATGAGATGGCTGGATGGCATCACTGACTCGATGGACATGAGTCTGAGTGAACTCCCAGAGTTGTTGATGGACAGGGAGGCCTGGCGTGCTGCGATTCATGGGGTCGCAAAGAGTCGGACATGACTGAACAACTGAACTGAACTGAACCATTTTTATTTTATAATAATTTATTATTCAACTAGTAGGGGTTTACCTTCACAAAGCAGAAGGAAACTTATATAAATCTAAAGCCTAATATCTAGCAATGACCACTGTTAACATTTTAGAATGCATGGCTTTAATCTCTTTCTTATGAAAATATGTATAGGTATGTGTATAGATCCAGATATATATAGATGCTCATTTCATGTAAATAGTGTCATAATTTTCCAGTGAGAAATGTACTATAAATGTATTTCCATGTCAAAAACAGATTTATAGATTCATTTATATGAGCTGAACTTTCCATTATATCAGTATTTAGATAATTTTCAGTTGGGGGGAGGTGGGAGGGGGATTCAGGATTGGGAACATTTGTACACCCGTGGCGGTTTCATGTTGTGTGGCAAAACCAATACAATATTGTGAAGTAAAAAAAGAAAAAGTGTTAAAATATTCATATGTTCTCTTTTTCAACATCGGTGTTATATCTCGTGCTCTAGTGGTACGTGGTGGTTTAGTTGTTCAATCATATCCTACCCTTTAGCGACCCCATAGCCTGCAGCCCACCAGGCTCCTCTGTCCATGAAATTTTTCAGGCAACAGTACTGGAGCAGGTTGCTGTTTCCTCCTACAGGGGATCTTCCTGATCGAGAGATCAAATCCGCTTCTCTGTGTCTCCTCCATTGCAGGCAGTTTCTTTATCACTGAGCCACCAGGAAAGCATCCCATATTGCACATCCCATATTGTATCCTCGTCTAAATTCTTAGAAGTGTAAATTCAAAAGAAAGATGACTTTAAAATTGCCATCCACAATCAGGGTGGCAACATTAACCATACCAGTAATATAAAGAGAAACACCCAGAAATTCTGTGAAGGTTAAAGACCCACTAGCCATTTATGAGAGAAGTCTGGATTTCTTTGTATGCTACCTAAGTTACATAATCTTTTCTTTTAATGCTGAGAAATTGTTTTTGGACTTTCTGTTTTTGATCTTTTAACAAAAGGTTTTCATGGGAAGAGTGGTCATTGCTAAGCATATCCCTGGGTTCAGGAAAGTCCTGAGTCACAGAAGAAATTGCATTCCCCAAATAAGTGGTAGTGTGTAGCTATACATTTGAGATGCCCACAAGAGGAAGAGACTTTAAAGGGAAAGCTATAATAGCTCACTTCTCCTGTTTGTCTTAAAACCAGTCTAATCAGCCTTTATGTGGAATGTTGATTTTTATGGTAACTAGAAAAGAATATGAAAACTGTGGCTAATTTGAAATGGACTGAGGCTAAATAAAATCTCTCAAATACTGGCACCTCTGATTTGAGCTTAGCCTGTCCCTCAACTGTGCGTGGCATGTTGCTGTGATACTGACAGATACCAAACTTTTTCATGTCTAAAAGCCAGACAGATTTGCACCTTCTCTAAGTTAACTAGAGAATTTATGGAGATCCTGATTTATTGATATGAAAGAGATTGGGATTAGAGTTTTCCATCTGGTAGAACTCTCAGTGAAATTGCATTTGCAACCAGAGGTCTGCAGGTATAGCAAATGGAAATTTATATGCTGCATCATTACAGATGAGATCCCACAAATATCTTTTCCTGTATTTCAGAGAAGAGATGTTCTGACTAGAGAAATTTGACTTTAGTTACTGATTTTTCTATGGGCTTGTGCCTCGGACAGGGGCTACTGTGTGACCTCCAAGCAAAGCACAGATACCAGTTGTCACTGTAAATGCAATAAGTCATTGTATTCTATTTTTTCAGGCAAAACATCAGGTAAATGCTAATTCTGCATAGATCACCTTTATATACATACTGGCAGATGCTAAAGTACTCTATATTATTCATACATTCTATAAAATAGCAAAGACAGGAAAGACACTTCAAAAGATCTCTCAGTTGGGTTGGGGTTTCTAGAACAACTTAAAATTCATTTTACATTGTATTTATTACATTTAAAGTAGGTTGTGTTAAAATCTGTCACTTACATTTTAATACCATCACATTACCCAATTTAAAGAAATGTCAAGTAGTAGTGTAACTGAATATCAAGGGATAGCCACTGTTGAGTGAATGTGCCCTCTGCATTGTGCTAACATGACTGATTCCGTATAGTTTTCTATACTCAAATAATACTCAATGTTTGCTCAGTGGTGTCCAACTTTGAGACCCCATGGACTACAGTCTACCAGGCTCCTCTGTCCGTGAGATATTGCAGGCAAGAATACTGGAGTGGGTTATCGTTTTCTTCTCTAGGAGATCTTCCCAACCAAGGCATCAAACCTGCATCTCTTGCTTATGCTGCATTGGCAGGCAGATTCTTTACCACTTGCATCATTCTCTTAATCAAACCATTCACACTGGTCAAATAAAAATATTCCATGACCTTCATAATTTTATTTATTGCCTTGACACCCATGTAATCAGCCTTTATGTGGAATGTTGATTTTTATGGTAACTAGAAAAGAATATGAAAACTGTGGCTAATTTGAAATGGACTGAGGCTAAATAAAATCTCTCAAATACTGGCACCTCTGATTTGAGCTTAGCCTGTCCCTCAGCTGTGCATGGCATGTTGCTGTGATACTGATAGATACCAAACTTTTTCATGTCTAAAAGCCAGACAGATTTGTACCTTGAGCAGTGTTTCAATTTTGTATTCAAACAAAACAGACTGAAGTAAGAACCTGGAGCTTAAATCAGGAAAATCCTCTTTGAATCAAGAAAGAGAATATTGCTTGCTCCCCAGCAGCCATTGTGAGACACCTTCTTAGTCATTAGCTTCCTCTTTTCCCAAATGGTATCTGTTTTCCTAACTTATATGATGTCACTCATTGCTCTTTGGCATTTCACCACAAATGTTTGTATCCCTTGACATTGGAGCTTTTTTTTTCCCTGTTATTTTTTTAACTCTGAGAGAGAGAGACTTGGTCACTCACTCATGCCCAACTCTTTGTCCAACCCTATAGACCGTAGCCTGCCAGGCTCCTCTGTCCATGGAATTCTTCAGGCAAGAATACTGGAGTGGGTAGTCATTTCCCTTCTCCAGGGAATCTTTCTGACAGAGATCAAACCCTGGTCTTCTGCATTGCAGGCAGATTTTTAACCTTCTGAGCCATTTTTTACTTTACATAAATGAATATTAAAGTTTGTAGTAGTTGGCGACTGCTTCCTGTAACAGTGTGACTGTTGCATGTAGCCATATGAATTCACATTCATTCATTTCATTACTGTATAGTGTTCCATTGTATGAATATATCTCTGTATATATTTATACAGTAAACTGATAAATCCTCTTTGTTGCATGATTCTTATCTATTCCAAATAATAATATTGTAAACAGTCTTGCACACTTCTCTTGGTATACATGTGTATACATTTCAGGGATACATATTAATGAGTGGAATTATTCCTCATAGGGTAGACCGTTATCTACTTAGCTTTAAGTAGTTAACAAAATTTCAGAATGTTTCACCATTGTATGTTCTCCCAGCAGTGAATGTAAGTTATAGGAAATCCATATCAGGTGATTATCAGCAGTTGGTACTGGTGGACACTGAGTTTTAGTCCTTCTGAGTGATCAATGGTGTATCATTGAATTATGAAATTGTTCTTCCCTGATTATTAGTGAAGTGAACACTTTTCATATGTTTCATATTTTCTTTTGTGAAGAGTGTGTTCAAGTCTCTGGCACATTATTCAATTAAGGTGTTTATATTTCTATTATTTATTTGAATAAGTTCTTTGTATATTCTTGACATGAGTCTCTTCTACAGTTATATGTATTGCAATGATGGTGTTCCAGCTCCTAGCTTTACACCAGTTTACATCATCAGTTTACACTAGCTTATAAGCAAGACTCCTGTCTTATCCCTTATTTGTTTATTTCTTACTACTGACTGACTGATTTAAGTATTTACTAATTATTTTGTTTCTCATGGGTGTTTTCCCCTAATGGTCTGTAATATTTTAGTCTTATTATCTCGACTGTAATATTGCCTCATATATGGCTAATGATAGTCTCTGCATTCTTGGGACATGATCAATATCTTCCCCTCTCTCTCTGTTTTTCTCACACACATACACAACACACACATTTACACTTACATACAGTTTCTTACTTTCTGGGGTAACAAGAACAGGCTAATCTTATCCCTACACTGTAACAAGTAAGATGGTTTATAATGACAATTATAATTTTATTCATTTTTAAATAACTGTTCTGATATTTTACTTCTTGCATCAATTTTGGTAAATTCTACTTTGGGGAGTGTTACTAGCACACAGAATTTTAGTAGTATTGAAGTGGTCCCAAGATGTTGGAGGAATAGGACAGGGAGACCACTTTCTCCCCCACAAATTCATCAAAAGATCACCTGAATGCTGAGCAACATCCACAAAACAACTTCTGAATGCTGGCAGAGGACACCAGGCACCCAGAAATGCAGCCTATTCTCTTTGAAAGGAGGTGGAACAAAATATAAAAGACAAAAAGAAAGGCAAAAGTGTTAGGGACAGAGACCCATTCTGAGGAGGGGGTTGTGGAGGAGAAGTTTCCAAACAGTAGGAAACCCTCTCACAGGTGGGTCTGGAGGGAGTTTGGGAATCTCAGAGGGCAACATAACCAGGAGGAAAAAAAAAACCCACAGAATACATGCCTAACAGCAACTGCCAGCCCAGAGGTAGCCCAGAGGCCTGCAAACTGTGGGATCACCAGAGAGAAAAATAGAGAGAACTTTCCAGCCAAAGGCTCTAACTCACATTCTGGCCCACTCACAGAACAGAGGATTGAGTGAATACCAAAGAGCTAGCTGGCTGCATACAGGCCCCTACCCCCTACCCCATCCCCCCCACACCCTCCCCACCCCCATCGGAGGCAGAGAGGCAACAGCCAAGGCTGGAAGGCAAGGGGCTGCTGCTGCAATCTCAGCCTAGACAGGCATCCTCCACCAAACTGTGAGCAGGCTCCCAATTGCTAACCACATCTCCCTGGGATCCTGGATGGTGGACGTCCACCAGGAGGGGCACAGCCTGAGATTAGCTCCCCAGAGGAGACACACAGCACACCTGAGAAGGTGCTCTCACGGCGAGCCAGGAAACTGAGCAGCTGAGACCAAGGAGGTGATTAAGATGCACGGCCCACCTGGGACAGCCAAGCACCTCTTCGCTTGAGCTGCTCAGACCTGGGAAGGGCACAAAATGCTCTCCAACCAAATCTGCCTTTGTGGAGTACCCAAGAACCTAAGCAGCTTAGACCTGGGAAGTTCACAAAATGCAGGGCCCGCTTTGGACAGTACCCCTGCAGAGCACCCTGGATGCTGAGCAGTGTCAACTCGGGAAGCACACGACGCCGTGAGCTGGGGCGAATGCAGTGTGGTCCATACACTGTGAGCACTCCCCACACAGGCCAGCGATATTTGTTTGCAGTGTCCCTCCCTCCCCACAGCACAACTGAACAAGTGAGCCTAAATAAGTGGCCACCTTGGCCCCCTTGTGTCAGGGTGGAAATTAGACACTGAAGAGACCTGCAGACAGAAGAAGCCAAAAGAAAGAGGAGGGAACCACTCTGGAAGTGACAGGTGCAACAGATTAAAACCCTGTAGTTAACATTGATTAAGCTTGGGAGGGGCCTATAGACCTTGAGAACAAGTACAAGCTGGAACAAGGAACTAGCTGAAACTGAACTGATCCCACACTGCCCGCAACAGTGCCAGAGAAGTTCCTAGGTATATTTTTACTATTATCACTTTTAATTTTGTTTAAATTTAAATTCTTTATTACTCCTTTAATTTTCATTTTTATAACCTACTATTACCTTGCCAAAAAAAGACCCTATTTTAAAATCAAATTTCATATCTATAGTCTTTATAATTTTGTGGTTGATTTTGTTTTGTATTGTTTATATTGTATTTTTGAGAGTCTAACATCTACTTTAGATATTCAATCTTTGCTTTTTGGTATTTGTTATCAATTTTGTCCTTTAAGAATCTAATCTTCAGGATCCATTTTCACTTAGGGGTGTGATTATTGACTTGATTGCTCTCTCCCCTTTTGACTCTCTCTTTGCTCCCCCAGGTCGCCTCTATCTCCTCCCTCCCTCTTCTCTTCTCTACTTAACTCTGTGAATCTCTCTGGGTGTTCTGGGCTGTGGAGAACACTTAGGGAACTGGTTACTGGCTAGATCGCTCTCTCCCCTTTTGACTCCCCCTCTTCTCCTGGTCACCTCTGTCTCCTTCCTCCCTCTTATCTTCTCCATGTAACTCTGTGAATCTCTCTGGGTGTCCCTCACTGTAAGGAATTGTTACATAATTAACTTAGATGTTTTATCATCTGTGCTGTATGGATGGAGAAGTCTTGAGGTTAGTGTAAGAAAAAGACTGAAAGCTAGAGGCAGGAGGCTTAATTCCAAAACATGAGAACATCAGAGAATTCCTGATTCCAAGGAACATTAATAGACAAGAGCTCACTAAAAATTCTCCCTACCTATACTGAAACCAGGAGCCAAAAAGTTTCACAGCAAGACATACCATGCTAATTCTCCAGCAAAGCAGCAGCAAGCCCTGAGCATTAAAAGACAGGCTGCCCAAAGCCATGCCAAACCCATATATACCCCAAAACTCACTACTGGACACTTCACTGCACGTCAGAGAGAAGAGATCCATCTCCACCCACAAGAACACAGATGCAAGCTCCTCTAACCTGGAAACCTTGACAAGCCACTAATCCAACCCCACCCACAGGGAGCAGACTCAACAATAAAGAGGAATCATGAACTTCCAGCATACAGAAAGGCCACTCCAAACACAGAAATCTAAACAAAATAAAAAGGCATAGAAATATTCAGCAGGTAAAGGAACATGATAAATGCTGATCAAATCAAACAAAAGAAGAGGAGACAGGAAGTCTACCTGAAAAAGAATTCAGAATGATAGTAAAGATGATCCAAACTCTTGAAAACAAAATGGAGTTACAGATAAGTAGACTAGAGACAAGGATTGAGAAGATGCAAGAAATGTTTAACAAGGACCTAGAAGAAATAAAAAAGAGTCAGTCAATAATGAATATTACAATTACTGAAATCAATGTACTCTGCAGGGAACCAATAGTAGAATAACGGAGGCAGGAGACAGGATAAGTGAGGTGGAAGATAGAATGGTGGAAATCAATGAAGCAGAGAGGAGAAAAGAAAAAAGAATGAGAAGAAATGAGGACCCTCAGAGACCTCTGGGACAATGTTAAACGCCCCAACATTCGAATCATAGGCACCCAGGAAGAAGACAGAAAGAAAGGGCATGAGAAAATACTTGAGGAGATAATAGTTGAATACTCTCTTAAAATGGAGAAGGAAATAGCCACCCAAGTCCAAGAAACTCAGAGAGCCCCAAACAGGATAAACCTAAGGCAAAACACCCCAAGACACATATTAATCAAACTGACAAATATCAAACACAAAGATCAAATATTAAAAGCAGCAAGAGAAAAGCAACAAATAACACACAAGGGGATCCCCATAAGGATAACAGCTGATCTATCAATAGAAACCCTTCAGGCCAGAAGGGAATGGCAGGACACACTTAAAGTGATGACAGAGAAAATCCTACAACCCAGATTACTATAGCCAGCAAGGATCTCATTCAAATATGAAGGAGAAATAAAATCTTTACAGACAAGCAAAAGCTGAGAGAATACAGCACCACCAAACCAGCTCCTCAACAATTGCCAAAGGATCTTCTCTAGTCAGGAAACACAGAAAAGATTTGTAAACTCGAACCCAAAACAACAAAGCAAATGGCAATGGGATCATACTTATCAATAATTACCTTAAACGTAAATGGGTTGAATGCCCCAACCAAAAGACAAAGACTGGCTGAATGGATACAAAAACAAGACCCCTATATATGCTGTCTACAAGAGACCAACCTCAAAACAAGGGACACATTAAGACTGAAAGTGAAGGGCTGGAAAAAATATTTCTTGCAAATGGAGACCAAAAGAAAGCAGGAGTAGCAATGCTCATATCAGATAAAATAGACTTTGAAATAAAGGCTGGGAAAAGATGAGAGGATAACAGGCAGGAAGGCCAGGGGTCTCCAAATGGAGGAAATATGCTGCAAGTGCCAGACATTTTTTCTCTCTCTCTTAAGCAGTAGGAGGAAACAAACTAGTGTTATATTTTTTTTCCCCTTCTCTATACAAATTTAAAAAGAGATTCCTCTTAAAATTCTGTGTTGCCATAATGACAGCTGGTTCCACCTGAGCTGAACTTTTCTCAAACCTTGAGGTAACTAGTGCTTTTTTTTTTTTTTTTTTAATGGAAATGTTTGTCTTAAGCTATGTTAATGTACTACGCATTTACCCCAGATTCTGTCTTCAAGTCAGTTCCTCCTAAAGGCTCAGAACTGACTTGATAAACCAGTATGTTATACTCATACGTTGTTCTCTTAATCTATGTTAATGAGACTATATATTTGTATGGGAATCTGCCTTTCTTCAAGATTCATGTCAATCATTTTATGACCTGGGATGACTCACCTGGTGCCAAGATTATCTCAAAATTCATCTTGTGGGTGAGGGATCTGGTGCCATTCTCTGAGTTTTGAGACATTTCTTTTCTTTAATTAGCAGACTGCTAGTAGCTATGTAACATCCAGCTAAAGACGAGCGGGGGGGGGGGGGGGGGGGGGTATTCTTTCTGTCCCCTTCTGATGTCTATGTCAGAAGCTTTCTCTATCTCTTTTACAATTTAATAAAACTTTATTACACAAAAGCTCTGAGTGATCAAGCCTTGTCTCTGGCCCCGGATTGAATTCTTCTCTGGAGGCCAAGTATCCTTGCATCTTTCGTGGTTCAGCAACAACCTTTCAAAGAGACAAAGAAGGACACTACATAATGATCAAAGGATAAATCCAAGAAGGAATAACAATTATAAATATATATGCACCCAACACAGGAGCACCTCAACACATAAGGCAAATGCTAACAAGTATGAAAGGGGAAATTAATAGTAGCACAATAGTAGTGGGAGACTCATACCTATGATAGATCAAGCAAACAGAAAATAAGCACGGAAACACAAACTTTAAATGATACAATGGAACCATTAGACCTAATTGATATCTATAGGACATTACACCCCAAAACAATGAATTTCACCTTTTTCTCAAGTGCACACAGAACATTCTCCAGGATAGATCACACCCTGGGCTATAAGTCTAGCCTGGCAATTTCAAAAAAAAAAATTGAGATCATGTCAAGAATCTTTTCTAATCACAATGCATTAAGATAAAATTTCAACTACAGGAAAAAAAATATTAAAAATACAAACATATGGAGGCTAAACAACATGCTTCTGAATAACCAACAAATCACAGAATAAATCAAAAAGGAAATCAAGATATGCATAGAAACAAGTGAAAGCATGACAACCCAAAACTTATGTGATTCAGTAAAAGCAGTGCTAAGGGGAAGATTCATAGCAATACCAGCTTACCTCAAGAAAGGAGAGAAAAATCAAACAAAAAACCTAAATTTACACCTAAAGCACCTAGAAAGAGAAGAAATGAAGAGTCTCAGGGTTAGTAGAAAGAAAGAAAGAAATAAAAATCAGAGCAGAGATAAATAAAAAAGAAACAAAGGAGACTACAGCAAAACTCAACAAAACTAAAAGCTGGTTCTTTGAGAAGACAAATGAAATAGGCAACCCATTAGCCAGACTCAGCAAGGAAAAAAGGGAGAAGAATCAAATCAACAAAATTAGAAATGAAAATGGAGAAATCACAGCAGACAACACAAAAATACAAAGGATCATAAGAGACTACTGTCAGCAACTATATGTCAACTATGACATGTAGTTGATAACTATATGACAATAATAATAAAATGGACAACTTGGAAGAAATGGACAAATTCTTAGAAAAGTATAACCTTCCAAAACTGAACCAAGAAGAAATACGATATCTTAACAGACCCATCACAAGCATGGAAATAGAAACTGTAATCAAAAATCCTCCAACAAACAAAAGCTCAGGACCAGATGGCTTCACAAGTGAATTATACCAAAAATTTAGAGAAGAGCTAACACCTATCCTACTCAAACTCATGACCTAGTGGGCTTTATCCCAGGGATGCAAGGATTCTTCAGTATTCACAAGACTATCAATGTGATACAGCACATTAACAAATTAAAAGATAAAAACTATATGATTATCTCAATGGATGCAGAGAAAGCCTTTGACAAAAACTCAACACCATTTATGACAAAAAAAAAAAAAAACCTCTCCAGAAAGCAGGCATTGAAGGAACATACCTCAACATAATAAAAGCCATATATGATAAACCCACAGCAAACATTATCCTCAACGGCAAAAAATTGAGAGCATTTCCCCTAAAGTCAGGAACAAGATAAGGGTGCCCACTCTCACCACTACTATTCAACATAGTTTAAGAGATATTAGCCACAGCAATCAGAGCAGAAAAAGAAACAAAAGGAATCCAAATTGGAAAAGAAGTAAAACTCTCACTGTTTGCAGATGACATGATCCTCTACATAGAAAACCCTAAAGACTCCACCAGAAAATTACAACAGCTAATCACTGAGTATAGTAAAGTTGTAGGATATAAAATTAGTACATAGAAATCCCTTGCATTCCCTATACACTAACAATGAGAAAACAGAAAGAGAAATTAAGGAAACAATCCCATTCACCATTGCAACAGAAAGAATAAAATACTTCAGAATAAATCTACCTAAAGAAGCAAAAGACCTATATACAGAAAACTATAAAACACTGATGAAAGAAATCAAAAATGATACAAATAGATGGAGGAATATACCATGTTCATGGATTGGAAGAATCAATATAGTAAAAATGAGTATACTACCCAAAGCAACCTACATATTCAATGCAATCACTATCAAGCTACCAACAGTATTTTTCACAGACCTAGAACAAATAATTTCACAATTTGTATGGAAATACAAAAAACCTGGAATAGCCAAAGCAATCCTGAGAAAGAAGAATGGAACTGGAGGAAATCAACTTTCCTGACTTCAGACTATACTACAAAGCTACAGTCATCAAGACATTATGGTACTGGCACAAAGACAGAAATATAGATTGATGAAACAAAATAGAAAGCTCAGAGATAAATCCACATACTTATGGACACCTTATCTTTGACAAAGGAGGCAAAAATATACAATAGCAAAAAGACAAATCTCTTTAACAAATGTTTCTGGGAAAGCTGGTCAACCACCTGTAAAAGAATTAAATTTGCACACTTTTTAATACCATACACAAAAATAAACTCAAAATACATTAAAGATCTAATTGTAAGACCAGAAACTATAAAACTCCTAGAGGAAAACGTAGGCAAAACACTCTCTGGCATAAATCACAGCAGGATCCTCTATGACCCACCTCCCAGAGTAATAGAAATAAAAGCAAAGATAAGCAAATGGAACCTAATTAATCTTAAAAGCTTTTGCACAACGAAGGAAACTATAAGCAAGGGGGAAAGACAGCCTTCAGAATGGGAGACAATAATAGAAAACAAAGCAACTGACAAAGAATTAATCTCAAAAATATACAAGCAGCTCCTGCAGCTCAATACCACAAAAATAAATAATACAATCAAAAAGTGGGCCAAAGAACTAAACAGACATTTCTCCAAAGAAGACATACAGATGGCTAACATACACATGAAAAGATGTTCAACATCACTCAGTATCAGAGAAATGAAAATCAAAACCACAATGAGGTACCATCTCACACCAGTCAGAATGGCTGCTATCCAAAAGTCTACAAGCAATAAATGCTGGAGAGGGTGTGGAGAAAAGGGAACCCACTTACACTGTTGGTGGGAATGCAAACTAGTACAGCCACTCTGGAGAACAGTGTAGAGATTCCTTAAAAAACTGAAAATAGAACTGCCATACGACCCAGAAATCCCACTGCTGGGCATATACGCCAAGGACACCAGAATTGAAAGAGTCAAGTGTACCCCAATGTTCATCACAGCACTGTTTACAATAGCCAGGACATGGAAGCAACCTAGATGTCCATTGGCAGATGAATGGTTAAGAAAGCTGTGGTTCATATACACAATGGAATTTTATCAGCTATTAAAAAGAACAAATTTGAATCAGTTCTAACGAGGTGGATGAAACTGGAGCCTATTATACAGAGTGAAGTAAGCAGAAAGAAAAACACCAATATGGCATATTACTGTGTATATATGGAATTTAGAAAGATGATAACGATGACCCTATATGCGACACAGCAAAAGAGACAGATATAAAGAATAGACTTTTGGACTCTGTGGGAGAAGGTGAGAGTGGGATGATTTGAGAGAATAGCATTGAAACATATATATTACCATATGTGAAATAGACAGTCCAAGTTTATGCATGAAACAGGGTACTCAAAGCCAGTGAACTGGGACAACCCAGAGGGATGGGATGTGGGGGAGACAGGTGGGGGGTTCAGGTTGGGGGACACATGTATACACATGGCTGATTCATGTCAATGTATGGCAAAAAGCACCCCAATATTGTAAAGTAATTAGCCTTCAATTAAAATAAATTAATTAATTAGAAAAAAGAATTTTAGTAGCATTATGAATTTACATTTCAAAATTATAAAGTAGCCTGATTTACATACAGGAATATTTTTTGCCTTGTTTGTTTTTGTAATTTTAATAGATCTAATCTATTTTCATTTGCTACATGTTTCTATGGCATAATTTTTCCATATTATTTGTTTTAACTTTCTGGTTTTGTGTCTTATATATTCTTTTTAAATAAGAAAAAGTTATATTTCATTGGTTCTGGTTTTTTAATTCAGCCAGACTACATTGTACGTAAACATACTGCTTGTGACTTAAAAAAATCACAGAAAGAATGATAGAGAACAGAACACTATTCATATAGTTGAATTTCTGAGGTGCATGCTGTCCTTGTTCACATGATACTTTAAAAACTAAATTTATAGTCTTTTTATTCTGAACAAACACTTTAACTAGAATGGGTCACACTATGGAGAGTTCTTTTTGCATTGAATCTGCCCTAATTTTTATTCATTTCAGGGCAGAAAACCTTGACTATATAACTCCTTGCCTTGGATCAAAAACAGAACACTATGGAGAAGGTAACACACGCTCTTTTTGCCTGTGATATCTAAAATAAATAGACATTAACATTAAGAGCTCTGGTGGCATTGTTGCTGTTCAATCCCTAAGTCATGTCCCACTCTTTGCAACCCCACGGACTGCAGTATGCCAGGCTTAACTGTCCATCAGTATCTCCTGGAATTTGTTCAAACTCATGTCCATTGAATTGGTGATGCCATCAAACCATTTCATCCTCTGTTGTCACCTTTTCCTAAAGTCCTCAGTTTTTCTCAACATCAGGGTCTTTTCCAGTGAGTCAGTTCTTTGCAAAAGTGCCCAAAGTGTCGGAGCTTCAGCATCAGGCTTTCCAATTAATATTCAGGATTGTTTTCCTTTAGGATCAACTGGTTTGATCTCCTTGTTTTCCAAGGGACTATCAAGAGTCTTCTCCAATACAATCTAAAAGCATCCATTCTTTGGCGCTCAGGGTTTCCCTGGTGGCTCAGATGGTGAAGAATCTGCCTGCAATGCAAGAGACTCAGCTTAGATCCCTGAGTGGGAAAGATTCCCTGAAGAAGGGAATGGCTCCGAAACCAGTATTCTTGCCTGGAGAATTCCATAGACAGACAAGCATAGTTGGTACAGTCCATGGAACCAGACAAAGAGTTGGAAAAGACTGAAAAACTAACATTTTGAATTTTTTGGCATTCAGCTTTTTTTATCAGTATATGACTACTACAAAAACCTTAGGTGTGACTACACAGACTTTGGTTGGCAAAGTAATGTCTTGGATTTTTAATAAGCTGTCCAGATGTCATATCTTTCTTCCAAAGAGCAAGCTTCTTTTAATTTCATGGCTGCAGTCACTGTCGGCAGTGTTTTTGGAGCTTACAAAAATAAAATCTGTCATTGTTTCCATTTTCCCCCATCTATTTGCCAGGAAGTGATGGGACTGGGTGCTATGATCCTAGTTTTTTGAACGTTGAATTTTAAGTCAGCTTTTTCACTCTCCTCTTTCACCTTCTTCAAAAGGCTCTTTAGTTCCTCTTCATTTTCTGGCATTAGAGGCTACCATCTGCATATCTACAGCTGATATTTCTTCTGGCCATATTAATTCCACATTGTGATTCATCCAGCCCAGAATTTCGCATCATGTACTCTGAATATAAGTTAAATAAGTTCAGTTTGGTTGCTCAGTCATGTCCAGCTCTTTGTGACCCCATGAACTGCAGCATACCAGGCTTCCCTGTCTATCACCAATTCCCTGAGCTTGCTCTAACTTATGTCCATTGAGACAGTGATGCCATCCAACCATCTCATCCTCTGTCATTTTCTTCTCCTCCTGCCTTCAGTCTTTCTTAGCATCAGGGTCATTTCCAATGACTCAAGCTTTCTCATCAGGTGGCCAAAATACTGGAGTTTCAGCTTCAACATCTGTTCTTCCAATGAATATTCAGGACTGCTTTCCTTTAGGATTCAATGGTTGGATCTCCTTGCAGTCCGAGGGACCCTCAAGAGTCTTCTCCATCATCACAGTTCAAAAGCATCAATTCTTCTGTAATCAGCTTTCTTTATGGTCCAACTCTCACATCCATACATGACTACTGGAATAACCAAAGCTTTGACTAGATGGACCTTGGCAAAGTAATGTCTCTGCATTTTAATATGCTGTCGAAGTTGGTCATAGCTTTTCTTCCAAGGAGCGAGTGTCTTTTAATTTCATGGCTGCAGTCACCATCTGCAGTGATTTTGGAGTTCCCAAAATTAAAGTCTGTCACTGTTTCCATTGTTTCCCCATCTATTTGCCATAAAGTGTTGGGACTGGGTACCATGACTTTCAGTTTTTGAATTTTAAGTTTTAAGCCAATTTTTTCACTCTCCTCTTTCACTTCCATCAAGAGACTTTTTAGTTCCTCTTCACTTTCTGCCATAAGAGTGGTGTCATCTGTATATCTGAGGTTATTGATATTTCTCCCAACATTTCTCATGATGTACTCTGCATATAAGTTAAATAAGCAGGGTGACAATTTACAGCCCTGACATACTCCTTTCCCAGTTTGGAAGCAGTCTATTGTTCCATGTCCAGTTCTAACTGTTGGTTCTTGACCTGCATACAGATTTCTCAGGAGACAGGTCAGGTGGTCTGGTATTCTCATCTCTTGAAGAATTTTCCACAGTTTTTTGTGATCCACACAGTCAAAGGCTTTGGCATAGTCAATAAAGCAGAAGTAGCTGTTTTTCTGGAACTCTCTTGCTTTTTCGATGACCCAATGGATGTTGGCAATTTGATCTCTGGTTTCTCTGCCTTTTCTAAATCCAGCTTGAACATCTGGAAGTTCTCAGTTTAAGTACTGTTGAAGCCTGGCTCGGAGAATTCTGAGCATTAGTTTGCTAGTGTGTGAGATGCGTGCAATGTGCGGTAGTTTGAGCATTCTTTGGCATTGCCTTTCTTTGGGATTGTAATGAAAACTGACCTTTCTAGTGCTGTAGCCACTGCTGAGTTTTCCAAATTTGCTGGCATATTGAGTGCAGCACTTTCATGGCATCATCTTTTAGAATTTGAAATAGCTCAACTGGAATTCTATCACCTCCACTAGCTTTGTTCATAGTGATGCTTCCTAAGGCCCACTTGACTTCACATTCCAATATGTCTGGCTCTAGGTGAGTGATCACACCATCATGGTTATCTGGGTCATTAAGATCCTTTTTGTATAGTTCTTCTGTGTATTGTTGCCACCTCTTCTCAATATCTTCTGCTTCTGTTAGGTCCATACCATTTCTGTCCTTTATTGTGCCCATCTTTGCATGAAATGTTCTCCTGGTATTGCTCATTTTCTTGAAGAGATCTCTAGTCTTTCCCATTCTATTGTTTTCCTCTATTTCTTTGCATTGATCACTTAGGAAGGCTTTCTTATCTCTCCTTACTATTCTTTGGAACTCTGCATTTAGTGAATATATCTTTCCTTTTCTTCTTTGCCTTTCACTTCTTTTCTTTTCTCAGCTATTTGTAAGGCCTCCTCAGACAACCATTTTGCCGTTTTGCATTTCTTTTTCTTGGGGATACTTTTGATTACCGCCAAATTAAATAAACAGAGTGATAATATACAGCCTTGATGTACTCCTTTCCCAATTTTGAACCAGCCCGTTGTTCCATGTCCATTTCTAACTGTAGCTTCTTAACCTGTAGGTTTCTCAGGAGACAAGTAAGGTGGTCTGTTACGTCCATCTCTTTAAGAATTTTTCACAGTTTGTTGTGATCCACACAGTCAAAGGCTTTAGCATAGTCAATGAAGCAGAAACAGCCATAAATTAACATAGTTTAATAAATTAACATAAATTAATAAATCAACATAATTTATTGTGTCAATTTTGTCCTCTTTATTTTTCATTCTATTAAAATTTGAAACTAAGAGGAACAGCATAAAGATGGCGGAGGAATAGGACGGGAAGACCACTTTCTCCCTCACAAATTCCTCAAAAGAACATTTCAACGCCGAGCAAACTCCACAAAACAACTTCTGTAGGCTGGCAGAGGACATCAGGCAACCAGAAAAGCAGACCATTGTCTTCCAAAACAGGTAGGAAAAAATATAAAGACGAAAAAGGAGACAAAGGAGGTTGGGAGGGAGCTCCATCCCGGGAAGGGAATTTTAAGAAGAGAGGTTTCCAAACACCAGGAAACACTCTCCCTGCCGAGTCTGTGGTGAGTCTTGGAAACACAGAGGGCAACATAACAGGAAGGGAAAATAAAGAAATAATTAAAACCAAGAGATTACAAGCCCAACAGTAACTCCCCCAGCGGAAAAACAGCACAGACGCCTGCATCCGCCATTGGGAAGTGGGGGCAGGGCAGGGACGCGCGGGAGGCGCGGGCTGCAGTGCTTTGTAAGAATCAGGCAGGAACACCCCACGTGCAACCAGAACGATCTAACTTATGCTAGCAAACCAGACTGTGGGATAGCTACCGCACGAAAAGCTCGAACATAAGACACCACCAGGACCGAGCACAGAACAAAGGACGGAACGGAAAAAGCTGGCTGCAGACCATCCCCCGCTGGGGACAGGCAGCCAGAGCCGTAAGGACTGGAAAGGGGCAATTGCAGACCCGGAGAGACTTTACTTACCTAACTGCAAGCAGGCTTCTTTGCTAAGACTTCTGGGGGGTGCTGGACAGTCACCATCTGCCTCACGGGGGACGCCAGCGGTCCACCCAGAAAGCTGAGCAGCAGAGGCAGAAAAGGTGACAAGCCGCGGCGATCGCGCTCGCCAAACTCCTGAGCTACTCGGACCTGGGAAGGGCACAAAGTGCAGTCCCAGCCGAATCTGTGCCTCTGAGGGCTGCCTGAGCGCCGAACCTGAGCGGCTTGGACCGGGGAAGTGCACACAGCCTAGGGCCGGCCCCAGACGGTTCCCGGCTGAGCATCGTAGAGCCAGAGCAGTTTGTGCGCCGCGAGAAGGGACAGGTCAAGTGGGGCTGAGACACTGTGTGCACACAACAGTGCTATTTGTTTGCAGCATCCCCCCTCCCCACAGCGCGACTGAACTAGTGAGCCTAAAAAACCAGCAAACAGAAGAAGTTAAACAGAGGGAACCACCTTGGAAGTGATCCCACACGGCCCAAAACATCAGAGAAGGGCCAGATATATTTTTACTATTTTTAAAATCATTCCTTTTTTTTTTTTCTTTTTTTTTCTAACTTTTTTTTTTAATTGTTAAGTCTTCTGTTTCTCCTCTAATTTTTATTTCTATAACCTACTACTACTATTTAAAAAAAAAAAAAGACTTTTTTTTTTTTTTTTTTTAAGGCAAACACCATATATAGCCTTTGGATGGTTGTTGGTGGTTTTTTGTTTTTTTTTTTGTTTGTTTGTTTTGTTTTGTTTTTTAATAATTCTTGTATTTTTTCTTCTTTTTTTCCTTCTTCCTTTTTCCTTCTGCTTCTTTTCTTTAATATTGTATTTTTGAAAATCCAACCTCTACTCTAGATTTTTAATCTTTGCTCTTAGGTTTTTGTTGTCAATTTTGTACATTTAAAAACCCAAACTTCACTACCCAAGTTTACCTGAGAGTGAGATTACTGGCTTGACCACTCTCTCCTCCTTAGGACTCTCCTTTTTCTCCACCAGGTGGCCTCTGTCTCTTTTCTCCCCCATCTCTTCTCTATCCAACTCTGTGAATCTCTGTGTGTTCCAGACGGTGGAGAACACCTAAGGAACTGGTTACTGGCAGGATTTGTCTCTCTCCTTCTCATTCCTCTCTCTTATCCTCCTGGTCACATCTGTCTACTTCCTCCCTCTCCTCTTCCCCGTATAACTCCGTAAATACCTCTGAGCAGTCCAGACTATGGAGCGCACATAAGGAAGTGACTACTGGCTAGCTTGCTCTCTCCTCTTTTGCTCTCACCGCATCTCATTCCAGTTACCTCTAACTACCCCCTCCATCTTCTCTTCTCCTTGTAACTCAGTGAACCTCTCTGAGTGTCCCTCAATGTGGAGAAACTTTTCATCTTTAACGTAGATGTTTTATCATCAGTGCTGTATAGAAGGAGAAGTCTAGAGGCTACTGTAAAAATAAAACTGAAAACCAGAAGCAGGAGGCTTAAATCCAAAGCCTGAAAACATTAGAGAACTCTTGAATTCAGGGAACATTAAGCAATAGGAGCTCATCAAATGCCTTCATACCTACACTGAAACCAAGCTCCACCCAAGGGCCAACAAGTTCCAAAACAAGACATAGCAGTCAAATTCTCAAGCAACACAGGAACACTCCCCTGAGCTTCAATATACAGGCAGCTCAAAATTATTCCAAAACCTTTGATGTCTCATAACCCATTACTGGTCACTCCACTGCACTCCAGAGAGAAGAAACCCAGCTCCACCCACCAGAACGCCAACACAAGCCTCCCTAACCAGGAAACCTTGACAAGCCACTGATAGAACCCCACCCACAGTGAGGAAGCTCCATAATAAAGAGAACTCCACAAATTACCAGAATATTAAAAGGCCACCCCAAACGCAGCAATATAACCAAGATGAAGAGACAAAGGAATACTCAGCAGGTAAAGGAACAGGAGAGTTGCCCACCAAACCAAACAAAAGAGGAAGAAGTAGGGAATCTACCTGAGAAGGAATTCCGAATATTGATAGTGAAAATGATCCAAAATCTTGAAATCAAAATGGAATCACAGATAAATAGCCTAGAGACAAGGATTGAGAAGATGCAAGAAAGGTTTAACAAGGACCTAGAAGAAATAAAAAAGAGTCAAAATATAATGAATAATGCAATAAATGAGATCAGAAACACTCTGGAGGCAACAAATAGTAGAATAACGGAGGCAGATGATAGGATTAGTGAAATAGAAGATAGAATGGTAGAAATAAATGAATCAGAGAGGAAACAAGAAAAACGAATTAAAAGAAACGAGGATAATCTCAGAGACCTCCAGGACAATATGAAACGCTCCAACATTCGAATTATAGGAGTCCCAGAAGAAGAAGACAGAAAGAAAGATCATGAGAAAATCCTTGAGGAGATAATAGTTGAAAACTTCCCTAAAATGGGGAAGGAAATAATTACCCAAGTCCGAGAAACACAGAGAGTTCCAAATAGGATAAACCCAAGGCGAAACACCCCAAGACACATATTAATCAAATTAACAAAGATCAAATACAAAGAACAAATATTAAAAGCAGCAAGGGAAAAACAACAAATAACACACAAGGGGATTCCCTTAAGGATAACTGCTGATCTTTAAATAGAAACTCTTCAGGCCAGGAGGGAATGGCAAGACATACTTAAAGTGATGAAAGACAATAACCTACAGCCCAGATTACTGTACCCAGCAAGGATCTCATTCAAATACAAAGGAGAAATCAAAAGCTTTACAGACAAGCAAAAGCTGAGAGAATTCAGCACCACCAAACCAGCTTCCAACAAGTTCTAAAGGATATTCGCTAGACAGGAAACACGAAAAGGGTGTATAAACCCGAACCCAAAACAATAAAGTAAATGGTAACGGGATCATACTTATCAATAATTACCTTAAATGTAAATGGGTTGAACGCCCCAACCAAAAGGCAAAGACTGGCCGAATGGATACAAAAACAAGACCCTTCTATATGCTGCTTACAAGAGACCCACCTCAAAACAAGGGACACATACAGACTGAAAGTGAAGGGCTGGAAAAAGATATACCACACAAATAGAGACCAAAAGAAAGCAGGAGTGGCAATACTCATATCCGATAAAATAGACTTTAAAACAAAGGCTGTGAAAAGAGACAAAGAAGGCCACTACATAATGATCAAAGGATCAATCCAAGAAGAAGATATAACAATTATAAATATATATGCACCCAATATAGGAGCACCGCAATATATAAGACAAATGCTAACAAGTATGAAAGGGGAAATCAACAATAACACAATAATAGTGGGAGACTTTAATACCCCACTCACACCTATGGACAGATCAACTAAACAGAAAATTAACAAAGAAACGCAAACTTTAAATGATACATTAGATCAATTAGACCTAATTGATATCTATAGGACATTTCACCCCAAAACAATGAATTTCACCTTTTTTTTCAAGTGCTCATGGAACCTTCTCCAGGATAGATCACATCCTGGGCCATAAATCTAACCTTGATAAATTCAAAAAAATCTAAATCATTCCAAGCATCTTTTCTGAGCATAATGCATTAAGATTAGATCTCAATTACAGGAGAAAAACTACTAAAAATTCCAACATATGGAGGTTGAACAACACACTTCTGAATAACCAACAAATCACAGAAGAAATCAAAAAAGAAATCAAAATATGCATAGAAACTAATGAAAATGAAAACACAACAACCCAATACTTGTGGGACACTATAAAAGCAGTGCTAAGAGGAAAGTTCATAGCAATACAGGCATACCTCAAGAAACAAGAAAAAAGTCAAATAAATAACCTAACTATACAACTAAAGCAACTAGAAAAGGAAGAATTGGAGAACCCCAGAGTTAGTAGAAGGAAAGAAATCTTAAAAATTAGGGCAGAAATAAATGCAAAAGAAACAAAAGAGACCATAGCAAAAATCAACAAAGCCAAAACCTGGTTCTTTGAAAGGATAAATAAAATTGACAAACCACTAGCCAGACTCATCAAGAAGCAAAGAGAGAAAAATCAAATCAATAAAATTAGAAATGAAAATGGAGAGATCACAACAGACAACACAGAAATACAAAGGATCATAAGAGACTACTATCAGCAGTTGTATGCCAATAAAATGGACAACGTGGAAGAAATGGACAAATTCTTAGAAAAGTACAATTTTCCAAAACTGAACCAGGAAGAAGCAGAAAATCTTAACAGACCCATCACAAGCATGGAAATTGAAACTGTAATCAGAAATCTTCCAGCAAACAAAAGCCCAGGTCCAGACGGCTTCACAGCTGAATTCTACCAAAAATTCCGAGAAGAGCTAACACCTATCCTACTCAAACTCTTCCAGAAAATTGCAGAGGAAGGTAAACTTCCAAACTCATTCTATGAGGCCACCATCACCCTAATACCAAAACCTGACAAAGATGTCACAAAAAAAGAAAACTACAGGCCAATATCACTGATGAACATAGATGCAAAAATCCTCAACAAAATTCTAGCAATCAGAATCCAACAAGACATTAAAAAGATCATACACCATGACCAAGTGGGCTTTATCCCAGGGATGCAAGGATTCTTCAACATCCGCAAATCAATCAATGTAATTCACCACATTAACAAATTGAAAAATAAAAACCATATGATTATCTCAATAGATGCAGAGAAGGCCTTTGACAAAATTCAACATCCATTTATGATAAAAACTCTCCAGAAAGCAGGAATAGAAGGAACATACCTCAACATAATAAAAGCTATATATGACAAACCCACAGCAAGCATTATCCTCAATGGTGAAAAATTGAAAGCATTTCCCCTAAAGTCAGGAACAAGACAAGGGTGTCCACTTTCACCGCTACTATTCAACATAGTTCTGGAAGTTTTGGCCACAGCAATCAGAGCAGAAAAAGAAATAAAAGGAATCCAAATTGGAAAAGAAGAAGTAAAACTCTCACTGTTTGCAGATGACATGATCCTCTACATGGAAAACCCTAAAGACTCCACCAGAAAATTACTAGAGCTAATCAATGAATATAGTAAAGTTGCAGGATATAAAATCAACACACAGAAATCCCTTGCATTCCTATACACTAATAATGAGAAAGTAGAAAAAGAAATTAAGGAAACAATTCCATTCACCATTGCAACGAAAAGAATAAAATACTTAGGAATATATCTACCCAAAGAAACTAAAGACCTATATATAGAAAACTATAAAACACTGATGAAAGAAATCAAAGAGGACACTAACAGATGGAGAAATATACCATGTTCATGGATCGGAAGAATCAATATAGTGAAAATGAGTGTACTACCCAAAGCAATTTACAAATTCAGTGCAATCCCTATCAAGCTACCAGCCATATTTTTCACAGAACTAGAACAAATCATTTCAAGATTTGTATGGAAATACAAAAAACCTCGAATTGCCAAAGCAATCTTGAGAAAGAAGAATGGAACTGGAGGAATCAACTTGCCTGACTTCAGGCTCTACTACAAAGCCACAGTCATCAAAACAGTATGGTACTGGCACAAAGACAGACATATAGATCAATGGAACAAAATAGAAAGCCCAGAGATAAATCCACACACCTTTGGAGACCTTATCTTTGACAAAGGAGGCAAGAATATACAATGGAGTAAAGACAATCTCTTTAACAAGTGGTGCTGGGAAAACTGGTCAACCACTTGTAAAAGAATGAAACTAGATCACTTTCTAACACCGCACACAAAAATAAACTCAAAATGGATTAAAGATCTAAATGTAAGACCAGAAACTATAAATCTCCTAGAGGAGAACATAGGCAAAACACTCTCAGACATAAATCACAGCAGGATCCTCTATGATCCACCTCCCAGAATTCTGGAAATAAAAGCAAAAATAAACAAATGGGATCTAATTAAAATTAAAAGCTTCTGCACAACAAAGGAAAATATAAGCAAGGTGAAAAGACATCCTTCTGAATGGGAGAAAATAATAGCAAATGAAGCAACTGACAAACAACTAATCTCAAAAATATACAGGCAACTTATGCAGCTCAATTCCAGAAAAATAAACGACCCAATCAAAAAATGGGCCAAAGAACTAAATAGACATTTCTCCAAAGAAGACATACGGATGGCTAACAAACACATGAAAAGATGCTCAACATCACTCATTATCAGAGAAATGCAAATCAAAACCACAATGAGGTACCACTTCACACCAGTCAGAATGGCTGCGATCCAAAAATCTGCAAGCAATAAATGCTGGAGAGGGTGTGGAGAAAAGGGAACCCTCCTACACTGTTGGTGGGAATGCAAACTAGTACAGCCACTATGGAGAACAGTGTGGAGATTCCTTAAAAAATTGCAAATAGAACTCCCTTATGACCCAGCAATCCCACTGCTGGGCATACACACCGAGGAAACCAGAATTGAAAGAGACACATGTACCCCAATGTTTATCGCAGCACTGTTTATAATAGCCAGGACATGGAAATAGCCTAGCTGTCCATTAGCAGATGAATGGATAAGAAAGCTGTGGTACATATACACAATGGAGTATTACTCAGCTGTTAAAAAGAATTCATTTGAATCAGTTCTGATGAGATGGATGAAACTGGAGCCGATTATACAGAGTGAAGTAAGCCAGAAAGAAAAACATCAATACAGTATTCTAACACATATATATGGAATTTAGAAAGATGGCAATGACGACCCTGTATGCAAGACAGGAAAAAAGACACAGCTGTGTATAACGGACTTTTGGACTCAGAGGGAGAGGGAAAGGGTGGGATGATTTGGGAGAATGGCATTCTATCATGTATACTATCATGTAAGAATTGAATCGCCAGTCTATGTCTGACGCAGGATATAGCATGCTTGGGGCTGGTGCATGGGGATGACCCACAGAGATGTTATGGGGAGGGAGGTGGGAGGGGGGTTCATGTTTGGGAACACATGTAAGAATTAAAGATTTTAAAATTAAAAAAATAAAAAACTAAAAAATAAATAAATAAATAAATAAAAATAAAATAAAAATTGAAACTAAGAAAAAAGTAATAATTAGCTCATTAGGGGTACTTCTCTAGAGAACCAGCAAGGATGTTTATTCCTTTAGGGTGAAATAGATGAAAGCAACAACTTAAGAGTGAGATAAACCTAGTGATTAAAAAAAAAGTAAAGTAAGCCAAAGTATTTTTAATTTGAACGAGCTATTTGAAGTCATGAGAGTAACGTTCTCTCTTTTGCTAATCTACTGATTTGGTGTTTTACAGTAGTACAGATTTCAATTTTCTGCATAGAGGCTAAATGTGGTCATATTTAAAATTCTTCATCCTTAGTGAAGAAGTGCTTTGTTTGCTAAATGGTTGGAATGGCATTAAAAGCCTACCTTTAAATGGAAGGAGGCCATTTTGCCAGTCACAGATGAGTATTTTAACAAAGAACAAAGAATGTTCTAAAATTAATTAGGCACTGGACCAGGTAAAAGTAATACACTCACTTTAAAGAAATATATACTTATTTATTCAAGGGCCATAGATCAGTCAATGTCTACGAAAAATGTTTAAGTACAAGCATACTAATGCTGCAACACTGATTGGTTGTCCAGTCTTAACAAGACGTAACGTTCTAAAGGCATCTCAACGTGAGCCAATGTAGTGTTATTTCATTAGCGGATTGCATTTCTTTTCCATGAAAGACAGGAGCTGGAAATCTATTACTATGCTGTGTGAATACTATGAAGTTAATACTAATTAAAATATAGATGCATGGTTGAGTTTTAGTACAATAACTGTTATTGCAGTGAATGTGGTAATTATACTAGGAGAGTACATTAGCAGCTCTAAGTGTTCTGGGGAATGTAGAAAAATACCGTAAGGATAACTGAAGGAAAAATAAATAAACAAATTACAGTTCATTTGAGGATGTTGTGCCAAAGATTTATTGCTAAAAATTTCCTGCCAGCAACCCTGAGATTAACAAAATATTTATAAAACAAAGGAGAGTAGATATTCTATACCAGTACCTATAGCAAAATTTTGAGGAACAACAAGCCTGGAGAAATGGAATACAAAAGAAAATAGCACATCTCAATTACATACCATCTGTTAAGCATTTTGATAAATATTTTTATCATCATCTAAATTTTACAAAGATTAGCAATAATGTAAAACAGTAATTTATATTCTAAAGAATTATTATCTAGTTTTTATTCTAAACATTGTATTTTATTATTGAATTTACACATACATAAACACTGAAAATCATTTATTTCTTCCATGTATATGTGCAGCTATAATTACATATCAATTGTAATTCAATGATTGTGATCTTAATGATGATGATGATAGATTTAATTTCTACATTTCCTTAACATAAGATAGTATCTGAGTTGATGTTCCCTACTCTTCTTATTCAAGCATTTCACCTAAATAAACATTAAATGCAAAGTAAAGGGGAAAAATGCAAGATAAGAAAAGAAACAGCACTTGGTAACGACCACACTAATCTGCACCCCTATGTCTTTGACTGTGTTTAGATTCCTCATAGAAGTGGAATTTTGTAGTGTTAACTCTTCTATTACTGGCTTATTAAAATTAGTATATCCTCAAGCTTCATCCATGTTGTTGAAAATGGCAGAATTTCCTTTTAAAGGCTGAATAATATTCCATTATATGTAAAAATATATGTATAATGCCATGAATCTGTTTATCATTAGGTAGTATAGGCATTTTAACAATATTGACCCTTCCCATTTGTGAACATTGGAACTAATATGCATTGTGGGAGTCCCAGAAGGAACAAAAAAGAAAAAGGGTCAGAAAATTAAATTTAAGAAATAATGGCTGAAAACTTCCCAAATCTGGGGAAGAAAATAGATGTTTAGGTTCATGAAACCCAGAAAACCCCAAATAATTAGAACCTAAACTGGTCTATTATAAGTGTCAAAAATCAAACACAAAAAGAATTTTGAAAGCAGCAAGAGAAAAATGATTCATCACATACAAAGGGACACCTATAAGACCATCAACAAGTTTCTCAGCAGAAATCTTATAGGAGATTTGAAAGTGGAATGCCATAATGAAAGATAAAGTTATTAAATAAGAATTATATATCTGGCTAAGCTGTCCTATCAAATGAAGGAACCATAAAGAAATTTCCAAAAAAAACAAAACCTAAGGGAGTTAGTTATCAATAAGACTTCTTTATAAGAAGTGGTACAGGAAGTTCTTCAAGCTGAAATTAAAGAACAGTAAACATCATTTTGGGCTCCAAAATCACTGCAGATGGTGACTGCAGCCATGAAATTAAAAGACGCTTACTCCTTGGAAGAAAAGTTATGATCAACCTAGATAGCATATTCAAAAGCGGAGACATTACTTTGCCGACTAAGGTCCATCTAGTCAAGGCTATGGTCTTTCCAGTGGTCACATATGGATGTGAGAATTGGACTGTGAAGAAAGCTGAGTGCCAAAGAACTGATAGCTTTGAACTGTGGTGTTGGAGAAGACTCTTGAGAGTCCCTTGGACTGTAAGGAGATCCAACCAGTCCATTCTGAAGGAGATCAGCCCTGGGAGTTCTTTGGAAGGAATGATGCTGAAGCTGAAACTCCAGTACTTTGGCCACCTCACGTGAAGAGTTGACTCATTGGAAAAGACTGTGATGCTGGGAGGGATTGAGGGCAGGAGGAAAAGGGGACGACAGAGGATGAGATGGCTGGATGGCATCACTGACTTGATGGACGTGAGTTTGAGTGAACTCTGGGAGGTGGTGATGGACAGGGAGGCCTGGCGTGCTGCAATTCATGGAGTCACAAAGAGTCGGACACGACTGAGTGACTGAACTGAACTGAACTGAAACAGAAACATCCATTTCATGGATCACAGCTCTGTCATGGCAAAGGGACTTGAATAACTCAATGAAACTATGAGCTATGCCATGCAGGGCCCCCCAAAGTGGACAGGTCATAATGAAGTGTTCTGACAAAACGTGGTCTACTGGAAAAGGAAATGGAAAACCACTCTAGTATTCTTGCTGTGAGAACCCCATGAACAGTATGAAAAGGCAAAAAGATATAACACCAGAAGATGAGGCCCCTAGGTCAAAAAGTGTAAAATGTGTAACTGGGGAAGAATGGAGGGTTATTACTAGTAATTGCTCCAGAAAGAATGAAGTGGCTGGGCCAAAACAGAAATGGCACTTAGTTGCAGGTGTGTCTGGTGATGAATCTAAAGTCCAATGCTGTAAAGAAGAATATTGCATAGGAACTTGGAATGTTAGTCCATTAATCAAGGTACATTGGACATGGTCAAACAGGAGATGGCAAGAGTGAACATCAACATTTTAGGAATCAGTGAACTAAAATGGACAAGAATGGTGAATTTAATTCAGATGACCATTAAACCTACTACTGTGGGCAAGAATTCCTTAGAAGAAAATGGGTAGCCCTCAAAGTCAACAAAAGTCTGAAATGCAGTACTTGGATACAACCTCAAAAACACACAATGATCTCAGTTTGTTTCCAAGGCAAACCATTCACCAGCACAATAATCCAAGTCTATGCCCCAAGCACTAATGCTGAAGAAGCTAAAGTTGACCAGGTCTATGAACATGGCAAACCCTTCTAGAACTAACACCAAAAAAAAAAAAAAAGATATCCTTTTCATGATAGGGGATTGGAATGCAAAAGTAGGAAGTCAAGAGATCCCGGGAGTAACATACAAGTTTGACCTTGGAGTACAAAATGAAGCAGGGTAAAGGCTAACAGAGTTTTGTCAAGAGAACACACTAGTCATAGCCAACACTCATTTCCAACAACACAAGAGACGAGTCTACACATGGACATCACCAAATGGTTTACACTGAAATCAGATTGAT
Source organism: Budorcas taxicolor (assembly GCF_023091745.1). Taxonomy (NCBI): domain Eukaryota; kingdom Metazoa; phylum Chordata; class Mammalia; order Artiodactyla; family Bovidae; genus Budorcas; species Budorcas taxicolor. The sequence goes on from NC_068914.1 coordinate 9,537,468, forward strand.
TATATTCTTTGCAGCTAAAGATAGAGAAGCTCTATACAGTCAAGAAAAGCAAGACTTGGAGCTGACTGTGGCTCAGATCATGAGCTCCTTATCAGAAAATTCAGCTTAAATTGAACAAAGTACAGAAAGCCACTAGGCCATTCAGGTATGATCTAAATCAATCTCTTATTGTTATGGAGTGTAGATGATGAGCAGATTCAAGAGATTACATCTGGTAGACAGAGTGCCAGAAGAACTGTGAATAGAGGTTTGTAACACTGTACAGGAGGCAGTGACCAAAACCCAAGAAAAAGAAATGCAAGAAGGCAAAGTGGTTGTCTGAGGAGGTTTTACAAATAGCCAAGGAAAAAAGAGAAGGGAAAGGCAAGGGAGAAAGGGAAAGATATAATACCCAACTGAATGCAGAGTTCTAAAGAAAGCAAGGAGTGATAAGAGGGTCTTCTTAAATGAACAATGCAAGGAAATAGAGGGAAAGAGAATGGGAAAGACTAGAGATCTCTTCAAGAAAACTGGAGATATCAAGGGAATATTTCAAGTAAGGATGGGCATGATAAAAGACAGAAAGTGTAAAGACCTAACAGAAGCAATAGAGATTAAGAAGAGGTGGCAAGAATACACTGAAGATCTACATTAAAAAAGGGTTTAAAGACCTGCATAATCACGATGCTGTGGTCACTCACTGAAAGCCAGACATCCTGGAGTGTGAAGTCAAGTGGGCCTTAGGAAGCATTACCACAAACAAAGCTGGTGGAGGTGATGGAATTCCAACTGAGCTATTCCAAGTCCTAAAAGATGATGCTGTGAAAGTGCTACACTCAGTAGGCCAGCAAATTCAGAAAGCACAGCAGTGGCCACAGGACTAGAAAAGGCCATTTTTCATTCCAGTCCCAAAGAAGGCAATACCAAAGAATGTTCAAAGTACTGTACAGTCACGCTCAGGTCACATGCTAGGAAAGTATGGCTCAAAATCCTTTCAGCTAGGCTTCAGCAGTACATGAACTGAGAACTTCCAGATATACAAGCTGAGTTTAGAAAAGTAAGAGATCAAAACGCCTACCTTAGTTGAATCATAGGGAAAGAAAGGGAATTTGAGAAAAACATCTACTTATGCTTCATTAACTACGCTAAAGCCTTTGACTGTGTGGTTCACACACACACACACACACACACACACACACACACACACACACAGAGCGAGAGAGAGAGAGAGAGGGAGAAACCTGGGGAAAATTCTTGAAGAAATGGGTGAACCAGACTATCTTACCTGTCTTCTGAGAACCCTGTATGTAGATCAAGAAGCAATAGTTAGAACCAGATATGGAACAATGGACTGATTCAAAGTTGGGCAAGGAGTACGTCAAGGGTATAATTAAGGCTATATATTGTCACTCTGCTTATTTAACCTCTATACAGAGTACATCATGGCTGGATTAATCACAAACTAGAATCAAGATGGTCAGAAGAAATATCAACTACTGCAGATATGCAGATGATATCACTCTAATGGCAGAAGGTGAAGAGGAACTAAACAGGCTATTGATGAGGGTGAAAGAGGAGGTGAAAAAGCTGGTTTAAAACTCAACATTAAAAAAAAAAAAAAAGAAGGTCATGGCGTCTGGTCCTATCACTTCATGGCAACAGAACGGGAAAAAGTGGAAGCAATGACATATTTTATTTTCTTGTACTCCAAAATCACTGTGGATGGTAACTGCAGCCATTAAATTAAAAGACACTTGCTCCTTGGAAGGAAAGCTATGATAAGCCTAGACAGCATATTAAAAAGCAGAAGAGACATTACTTTGCTGACTAAAGTCCATACAGTCAAAGTTATGGTTTTTCTAGTAGTCATGTACAGATGTGAGAGTTGGACCATAAAGAAGGCTGAGATCTGAATAATTGATGTTTTTGAATTGTGCTGCTGGAGAAGACTCTTGAGAGTCCCTTAGATGGCAAGGAGATCAAACCAGTCAATCCTGAAAGAAATTAACTCTGAATATTCACTGGAAGGATTGATGCTGAAGCTCCAATACTTTGCCCATCTGATACAAAGAGCCAACTTACTGGAAAAGACCCTGATCCTGGGGAAAAATGAAAGCAAAAAGAGGAAATTGCAGAGGATTAGATGGTTAGATTGTATCACTAACCCAGTGAACATGAATTTGAGCAATCTCCATGAGATAGGGAAGGACAGGGGAGCCTGAGTACTGCAGTCCATGGATTGCAAAGAGACATGACTTAGCAACTGAACAACAACAAACTGTAATATGAATGCACAGGAAAGTATCAATCTCATTGATAAAAATTAATAGACAAAAAAAGAATAATGGAATATTGTAATGGTAGTATATTAGTCATTTTAACCCTAGTATAATAACTGAGAAACAAAATATTAAGTTAACTCTAACTTAAAAATCTGTAAATGAGTATCAATACAAAAGATGTAAATTGTGGTATCAATAAATCTGTGCAGATGAGAAGTAAAACTGTAGCCTTTTTGTACAAAATCAAATAAATTTCATTCAATATGTAACTGAGTAACAATCTCATGTATTTACCCATTCATTTGTTGATTGACAGTTTGGTTGCTTCCATGTCTTGGCTATTGTAAATAATGCTGCTATGGACGTTGAAGTCATCCCTGGTAGCTCAGACAATAAAGCGTCTGCCTACAATGCGGGAGACCCGGGTTCGATCCCTGGGTCAGGAAGATCCCCTGGAGAAGGCAATGGCAACTCACTCCAGTATTCACGCCTGGAAAATCCCATGGACCGAGGAGCCTGGTAGGCTACAGCCCATGGGGTCGCAAAGAGTCGGACACGACTGAAGCGACTTCACTTTCACTTTCTTTCATGGACATTTCAAGGTACATACATCTTTTTGAATCAGTGTTTTTGTTCTCTTTAGATATATATCCAGGAGTGAAAGTGCTGGATCATCTGGTAGTTACATCATTTGTAACTTTTTGGTGAACTTTTTGATGCTGTTTGTTTATAGTAGCTGCACCATTTACATTCCTGTCAACAGTGTATGAAGGTTCCTGATACTCCACATCCTCACTAACATGTGTTACTTGTCTTCTTTTTGATAATGGCCATTCTGAGAGGTGTGTGGTGATATCTGACTGTGGTTTTGACTTGCATTTCCCTGATGATTAGTAATATCGAGCATTTTTCATGTACTGTTGGCCATCTGTATGTCTTCTTTGAAGAATATCTATTCTCATTTTTTACTCAGGTAGTCTGTTTTTCCACAAGCTGTTAATATAGTGTATACATTAACACTTTATTTATCATATCACTTGCAAATATTTTCTTCTATTCAGTAGGTTGTCTTTTCATTTTGTCAGTGGTTTCCTTGCTCTGCAATTTTATTTATTTATTTATTTATTTTTTAAGTTTAACTAGCTCCCATTCAGTTTTGGGTGTTTTTTTTGTTTTTTGGTTTTTTTTGCTTTCATTTCATTTTTTTCAGATTTTATTTTATTTATTTATTTTACTTTACAATATTGTATTGGTACATTTAAATCTTTAATTCATTTTAAGTTTATTTTTATGTATGGTGTGAGGAAATGTTCTAATCACTCTTTTACCAGTAGCCATCCAGTCTTCCTAGCACTGCTTATTGAAGAGACTGTCTTTTCTCCATTGTATATTCTTGCCTCCCTTCTCATAGATTACTTGACCAAAGGTGTATTGTTTTCTTTCTGAGCTCTCTATTCTGTTCCATTGACCTGTGTGTCTGTTTTTATGACAGTATTTACGTCTATTTTGATGCTGCAGGTTTGTAATACAGGCTGAAGTCAGGAAGCATGATACCTTCAGCTTCATTCTTTTTTCTCAAGATTACTTTGGCAATTCAGGGTCTTTTGTGGGTCCATATAATTTTTTGGATTATTTGTTATAATTCTGTAAAAAAAAAAAAGTCACAGTTATTTTGATACAGATTGCATTAAATCTATAAATTTCTGTAGTTAGTATGAATATTTTCAAAATATTACTTCTTCTAATCCAAGAAAAATGGAACAACTTTGCATCATTTTCAAATTCTTTGATCTGTCGTTTTCAGAATATAAATCTTTCACCTTTTTGATACAGTTTATTCCTAGGTACTTTATTCTTTCTGTCGCAATTTTAAGTTAATTAATTGATTAAGTTGACAGAAAAGGAAGATATTCAGAAAGACTTTAGCCTCGGTTTATTTCTTTTTTTCCTTATTTTCCCCCATCTCTTCCCCGACTTATACTCTATTTCTTTAGTTTCATGAACTCTATTCCTAGAAAAATCACCTTCAGAATAAGAAAGGGCCAAAAGATTAGTCTCTTAAGGGAAAATGAGGATTAAGGCAAAATTTTAATCATTTCTAAGAAGCTAGTAAAACCTCATAAGAACTTATTTAATACTCTAATATATAAATATACGTTCTCTTGAAGGGAAAATATTTTCAATATGAGATTGATAGCACAAACGTAAAAAGACAACTGAGGAGTGAAAATAATCTACTTTAACCTTGTGATTTTTACAAATGAGGAGTGTCCTAGGAAAGGGATTTTTCTTGTTCATTAGTAGATTGTTAACAAATCTTCTAACTTCTAAGATTGTTAGAATCCAAATCTTCTAACTTCAAGTCTGTGAGTGCTTGCTTGCTCAGTCATGCCTGACTCTTTGCAGCCCTACAGACTATAGCCCACCAAGCTCATCTGTCCATGAGACTTCCCTGGGAAAAATACTGGAGTGGGTGGGATGCCATTTCCTTCTCCAAGGGAATTTCCCAACCCGGGGATCAAAACCACATCTTTTGCATCTCCTGCATTGGTAGGTGGATTCTTTGCCACTGCGCCACCTGGGAAGCCCAGCTTCAAGCCCAGTTTGCTTGTTTATTTTTTTCCATGTCATTCTGTGTCTTTGTACTTGTACTTTCTAAGATATTCTACTCCAATAAAACTATACTTAAGTATTTTGGAAATTTCCTATGCTTTTATTTTTACTATACTTCCAGTCCAAAGTAGATACATTATTCACACCAGTTTTCTAGAATTGAAATTAACGTAATGTATATCTCTTTAGGTGGGATTGTATATCTTTCAGAAAGGAGCCAGTCAACCGTAGACTGTTCCAGGATGAATTATTGGGAAAATCCATGGTTGTTGATCTGTGGACCACAATATGCAAGGCTGTTTGTTTTAATGAGGGAGGAATGATCTGCATGCATGGTTGGGTGCTCTGCAGTGAGCTGAACCAATGCATCTTTCTAGAAGGAAAATGAAGAAAAAATAATCTATCAAAACTGCTTGACAGCCACCTGATCAATGTGCCATATTTGTTTAATGGAGGTGCTGTGGCTAGTCCATTCATAATCATCCGTTTTCCACACACACAAAAACATTCCCCAACTTTGCCTTTTGTGGGGTTTGGGGCGATTAATGTGCAACCTGGGAGATTAACCCTACTGCTGAGCAGAACTAATCAGGGAACAGTTTTCTGAAGATGCAGAATTCTGAGCTTACCATGTCTGATTAAGGTTAATGGTAATCATGCATATCAATGTCATATTACTTGTTCTTCTAGAAGGCCTGGTATTATTTGTATAAACAGCACTCTCTAAAGGTTATAATCCAGTTTGCATCTAAATTGACATGCATTTTTTTTCAACAAGAAAATAAACTTGGTAATATCTACCTCAAGGAAAACCTTTTTATTCATGTATTTTTTTCCCCAAACAGGCTGTTGTAGCAAAACTACATCCATTCTGAACAACGGAATCATTTTATTTCCTATTTTCTTGGTTCCTGTAACAAGGAGACAGAGAAAGAGGGGAATGAAAGAGGTAGAATTTATTGAAAACATCTGTGATAGGGGCCATAGTAAGTGTTTTAATGATAGCAGTTCGCTTATTTTTCATATTTTTCCAGAAATGGAAATAAATTTTGAGAAAACTAAATTACTTGACAGTATTTTCATAATGGAAGTGTCAGAGCCAAGAGGAAAACAAAGTTCTGTTTAATCCACATCTCATGGTGTTTGGATCTTGGATCAGGCTCTATTTATATCAGAACAGTCTGCTGGGGAGATGTTTTACTAGTTGAGGTTTTGACAAATCATATTAGTTATCTTATATTTAATATAGTGATATTAAATAATTTATTTTTTAGTCTGTATGTCATTAAACAAATTCAAAGAAATTTCTGAGCCTCATTTTTTCTTGTAAAATAGGGATAATTATAATTTCTGCTTCATAAAACTGGATGAGCTAGTATAGGTAAAACATTTAAAGAATTGGCTAGCATATTGCAAGCTTATATAGAGGTGCAAGAATAAAGTCTGTATAGGTAACTGGCAAGATTAAAGGCAATATATGTCTGAAGTATAGCATAGCAAAAAATATATAGGCATTGATAATTTGGAATAAAAAGTAGCAGTGGTAACAGTAAGAGTAGCTGTTTTATAATAGTACATAGATAAAGAAATAAGATGCTGAGATAAACATTCATATCCTAGTATAGGTTCTTATACCGGTAGACTTCAGTCCATACTCACAAGTAACTGTAGCTCATCCTACGCCAGGCATAACTGTTAAAAATTATTTCCACTCTCTACACTCTACTCAGACATTGTAATGCTGTAAGTGGCTTTGTTTTGGATTTTTTTTTTTTTTTTTTTTAGGATTAATGTCATTGGAAATGAAAAGCTAAAGCTAAACAAGTATTTACTTCTCTGTGTTCCTCTCCTTCACAAACCTACCTGCCTCATATGTTCTTATTCATATACATTCAAATACTAGTCACTCTATATGGATACTCAGTTAACTTAATTCTTGCCTAACACAGAGACAGAACGGTACATGTTACTGTATTGATGACCCTAGAAAAATGTTAAAAATATATCTTCATTTCTCCCTCTTATAATTTCAGATAAAACACATCCTCATATCTCCATCACACTGAAACCAAATATCGCTTGCAAGCTTTCTATACCTTCAATTTTTGACTTTAATTTTCACCTTCCCAGCATCATCATGCCTTGCTTTTTCAATCAATTATTTGCTTGTTTCTAACTTTGAAAATAGTTTTTATTTGTTTATTTTTGGCTGTACTGGGTCTCCATTGCTGCATGAGCTTTCCCTAGTGTAGCGGTTGGAGGCTACTCTTTTGCTGTGGTGCATGGGCTTCTCACTGCTGTGGCTTCTTTTGTTGCAGAGCATGGGCTCGAGGGCACTCAGGCTTCCATAGCTGCAGCATGAAAGCTCAGTAGTTGTGGCTCCTGAGCTCGAGAGAACAGGCTCAGTAGCTGTGGTGAACAGGCTTAGCTGCTCTGTGGCACGTGGGACCTTCCTGGATCAGGGCTGGAATCTGTCTCCTGCATTGGTAGGCAGATTCTTTACCACTGAGCTGCCAGGAAAGCCCACTTGCTTCTAATTTTAATCAACCTAGCCATTGACTTCTACTTCTACCTTGGTCCTGGAGATGCTATTTAGTAGGTAATAGAGGCATCAGTTTTATGAAACTTGTGATACTTGATCTAATCTCTCTCCTTCAGTTTCCATCTCACTGCCTTACACCGGGCTTCCCTGGTGGCTCAGCTGATAAATAATCCACCTTCAGTGCAGGAGACCTGGGTTCAATTCCTGGGTTGAGAAGATCCCCTGAAGAAGGGAACGGCTACCCACTTCAGTATTCTGGCCTGGAGAACTCTCTACAGTTCCTTACTCTAACAAAAACTGTCTACAGCAGTGGTGGCAAAAAATTACCACCTCTAAACAGATTCCACCTCTAATGCATGTATATAATTCAGTCAAGTGAATAAATATATATCATAACTGTTCTAGGACAAGAGATTGTGAAAAACAGTTTGATGTTGTTAAACCTGAGAACAATGTTAGCATTATGGGTATTCCAGCATGTGTAATGATTCTGTAGATTTATCTAAATCACAGAACTTTTCCCATTTAATGCATAAGTATATGCATTAGTAATGTGGAAGATAGAGAACATAGGTTTACTTCCTTTCTTCCCTAAAATATTGCTGGAATTGCAGAAGAGAATTATCAACCCCCAAACAAGCAAGAAGACGACAGCAGGAAAATTTATTCAACACATTTTTAAAAACAAAAAGCAGGCAGAAGATGCAGAAGCTAAATGGTTTCTTGGGAGATTGAAACAAGAATGAAGTAAAAAACTCCTGCACAACCATGGATAGTCTCAGCATTTTGGTATCTTATTACAGAAAAAAGTAAAGTGAAGAATAGAGATTTTTTAATTAATTAATTAATTTTTTATTTTACTTTATTTTACTTTACAATACTGTATTGGTTTTGCCATACAGCAAAAACTGTAGAGGGGATGGAGAGAATACATGAGTGACACATACCGCTGAAAATAAGAATCAATCCTCACATCAACTCTATTAACTAGATAATATCATCATTTCTTTTTATAGATAAGAAAACTGCAGATAAATTGGTTAAATAACTTGTTCAGAAGTAAATATCTTATAAGTGATGGAACTGGGTTTCATACTAAAACAGCCTAACTCCAGGTACCAGGCTCTTTACTGCTATACCACTGCAACATACAGTGTACCCACACGTACAATTTATCCAGCAATACAAAAAAATAGACAATATATTGTTCTAAAATATAGAAGCAAATAGGAAAAAAATTACAGTTGAAATCATTGCTTTAGGGTATCATGCCTGCAGTGTCAGGAAATATAAAGTAGGGTTCATTGTTTTAAAATACTAGTCTTATCACTTCTGAACCTTTTGGCTAAGATCAACCTTAAAATACTAGCTTTTTGGTAGTATTTTATTTTTCAATTAAGGCTTTATTTTTAAAATAAGTTTTAAGCTTATGGTAATATTGAGAGGAAGATTTCCCATATAGTGCCTTCCCCCAAACAGGCATAGCCTTCCTCATTATCAAAATGCCCCAACAGGGGGGACATTTTTTACAATTGATAAGCACACACTGACATATCACCATCACCTAAAGTCCATAATTTACATTATGGTTCATCAAGGTATCAAACATTCTATGAGTTCTGACCAATGTATAATGACATATCTGCAATTGAAGCATTAATATCCCACAGGTTAGTTTCACTGCCCTCAAACTCCTCTGCTCTGCTCATCATGCCTCCCTCCCTCTGTTAGCCCCTGACAACTACTATCTTTATTGTCTCTATAGTTTTGCCTTTTCTAAAATGTCATATACTTGGAATCATACGGTACATGGCCTCTCCAGATTGGAATGCTAGAATTCCAGGATCTGTGATTAGCTGTCTACCATTTTAGAGAAATACTCAGTCATTATTATTTCAATTTTTTTTTCTAATCTTTATTTTCCTTCTGGTATTCTCATGTTGCACATTTATACATTCTGTAGGTTTTCCACAATCTTTGGACATTCCGTTTCATTTGTTTTGGTCTTTGCTCTTTGCTTTTCAGTTTTGAAAGTTCTAGTGCCATTATCTATTAATAAGACCATCAAGGCATTCTTCATTTCTTTTATGATGTTGTTAATCTCTAGGATGTTTAAATTTTTTCTTAGGATTTCCGTCTCTCTGCTTATATTGCCCATCTGTTCTTGCATGCTCTTTACTTTATCTATGAGAAACTTTAGCATTTTAATCTGAGTTGCTCTGAATTCATGGTGTGCTTTCAACATCCCAGCCATGTTTGGTTGTGATCCTTCCTCCATTCTTCAGATTGTGTTCTTTGACTTCTGGTATGTCCTGTAATGTTTTCTTGATTTGGGGGAATAATGTACTAAGTAAAGAGAACTACTGTAAATAGGCCTGTAGGAATGTGGTGGTATGGAATAAATGGAAAACTGAGGTTGGGTATTTCCTTTCCTCCAGGTCGGTTAGGCTCTGGTAATACCTCAGCAGATCAGGATCTGGCTATAATGAATTTCCCCTGAGGACTGCCCTTGTTAAGAAGAGCAGAATGGTCTGATGTATTTCAAAATGTTTTCTTTTCCCTTCCTGCTGCTGGAAGCAAGAAGGGATTTTTCCTCCAGTATGTTTTGGGAATCTGGGTAAGCTTCGGGGGTGATTCTTGCAATTTTGTGAGAGCCCACTCATGTTTAGTTCATCCTGGTGTTTAAATCTCAGACTTGTCCACACTGAGGCTTCAGCACTGTTGCCATTTAGATTTTCCTACCCCAGAGATAGTTCCTATGGAGATTTTTGTTCATGTGTCTCTGCTTCAACAAATCATGACTCCCTGTATTTGCCTGTCTGATTTCTTAGTCATAGGAGTAGTGATTTGTCTTGTGTCTTCCCCTCATTTATGGATCCAAGAAGGGTTAAGTTTTTCAGTCTTTACAGCTTTTTATTTGTTTCGGGGACAGGGTGAAGACTTTCAATCTCTTATATGTGGAACCAGAAATCAGAAGTTTATTTTTCTATTTTGTGTTATGTTTATGGTGATAAGCATTAAAAAAATAATGAGAAATATAAAGTAAATAAAGGAATGTACCTGGAGCACAAAAGGAAGATTGGGGAATAAATATATATTGCAAATTAAAATGTTTATTCTTAGAAAACAGTATGATTACTGTTGAAACTTGATGTTCTTGTGATGGAAAAATAATGAAATAACACAATGATAGATACTACGATAAGAACAATTTTTTTAAGTTGGAAGGTATATACATATAGGCAATTTAAAAAGTAAGTGGTAGTAATTTTTCCATAGACATAATACTTAAAGAACTTGTAGAAAAAAAATAGCCCTAAAATAAAGATGTAAATAAGATAACCATTTAATTTAGTTCCAATTCACAATACTTCGAATGTAAAAGGGAATAGTAAGTGATACACTGGGACTACAGCTGTTCCTAGAAACAAGAACCTACTTAAGTAAGATATTAACCAAGTTAATGACAAAGAAATATATAAGATTAATTTCTCATGTAAAAGCTTAGAAGCCATTACTTATATAGGGCTATAATATTCCACATGTTTTACACATATAATATGTAATATTATATAATCCTTTATATGGTCAAGATATCTTCTGTCTTCAGCAATAAAAGTTATCCTGTGACATGTCAGAATTCAGAGTAAACCAGTTGTTCCTTATCTGAAATAAATACTTGAGCATGCTTTCTAACCCAATGAGAAGAGATATCAAGATTGGAGCTAATAAAGGAGACAGAAAAGAATTAATTTTTGTGAGAGATTCTCTCTTCTTTTGACTTTAGGTTCTCATACAGAGGGATTCCCATTGTTTATTTACTCCATCCCACAGTGGAGGATTGTACTAGCTTGTCGGTGTGAGGAATATATTGATCTTTGTTTTAGATTCATCCATTAACAGATATTAAACTTTGGACATCCACCTCCTTTTAGTTCCTTGGGTTGAGTAGAGGCAATAAATCTAGGTAAATCTTGCAACTCTATAGACCTCAACATTCTTTTGGGTAAATGTATAAAGGCTTAGATTTAGGATAGAATGCTCAAAGACCTAAAGTATATAAAGACATACCCACAACCATGTACATAGCATTATGTATTTTATGCATGTGTAATGTATATATTTGTAATTTCAAATGTCACTTTTAGAGTCTATGTATTGTACTAAGTGTTGTATATAGTTTCCTAGTGAATTTAGCTTGTCTATTCTTTTCCTTAATTGATTTTTGGCCTCTTTACATTGATTGAATTTTGTCATTTCTTTACAATATTTTAAGACTCTGCTGCCTAGATTTTAGTGAAACATTTAAGTTATGTGCTTAAGAGGTATATGAATACACATATTCATATTCATGGAACAAAGCTGTTACTCTTGTAATTATTATCTTCTGCAACTTTATATTTTCTTTTTCCCCCACAAAGTGTTTTTAATTTCTTCATCTTGAATTTCTGCCTAGTTTTACTATATTTCAAAGTGAGATTGTTAAGTGACTACAAGTTTATAAGCATTACATCTTCTTGGCAAAAGGGTACATTTTGCCAAATGCAGTCTTCTCTTTTACTTTCAGCATTTTCAGATTGAAATCTGTGTGGTCTATTGTTCATATGCATGACCACTTTGTTGTCCTTCTATTAAAATATTATTTTCCCCACAATAATAATTTTTCTTTATTTTCTAATTTCTCTATGCTTTAGATTTTTCCAAGGTAATATTATTTATATAATGTATACACACACACACACACACACACACACACATATATTCTGACACTATTTGTACTTTGCTAAGTAGTTTCAGTCGTGTCCAACTCTGTGCAACCCCAGAGACAGCAGTCCACCAGGATTCCCTAGGATTCTCCAGGCAAGAACACTGGAGTGGGTTGCCATTTCCTTCTCCAACTGTACTTTACTAGGTGATTTAAACCTGTTTAAATTTTCTGTGAATGCTAACATATTTGGAATTATCTTACTATTTCAATTTGTGTTTTAATTGCTGTCCTTTCTTTCTGCCTTTCCTTCTCATACTCTGCCTCTGCTGAATTCAGCACATTCACTTTTCTTTATTGCATTTGAAGTTATGCATTTCACTGCTTTTTTTTATGGTAGCCAGTACATTTTAATGCACAATTTCAAGCATATTTCCTACCACAGTGTAAAATAAATCATGATTGAAAAATACATTCTATAGAATACATTTCTATTCATATGCCTCCCACTACCTACTGCTGTGTTTTGCTGCCTCCAATTTTAGAAAAAGCATTTTTTTAAAATCACAATTCTGTATTAATATCCACCCCTGAGAGAATATGGAAGATGACAACATTAATCAGGATCAGTTATGTTATTTAGAATTTTTCTATTTTAACTGTTGAAGATCCATTAGACTCTTGTATTATGTCAAGTTTTAGAGTCAACATGTAATTTTCTTCTTCCTTGAGAGTTTTCAGACTTAGATTCAGAATAGGATTTTGCTTCTATTGTCACTGGGCCGAAACCCCAAAGTAATTCACAAGCCATACAAAATCTTCAAGTGAAGGATAGAAAAAGTGTGTATGTTCACCTACACAAAAATTAATTGATCATAATAAATAGACATGTAAAAATTGTGAAGGTATTAAAATTTTTCTAAACAAATATCTTAACAATGAAAAGAAGTTATTACCATTAAAAAAATACAATGTAGCTCAAAATTACACACACAGGTGGGAACTATTTTAAATTTAATAAGCAAATTATGTATAATGACTTCACTATCACAAATATCATCTTAGAAGAATTAGTATTTACTCAATGAGTGAAAATGACCAAAATACTTCAAGTCTATATTTGTGTTACAAAAGCTGAGTTGATAAGTACAAAAATAGTAGATTATTCTGGATGTTACAGTTTTTGCAGAGACAGATATGCAAGTTGGCAATTATATATAGTTTCATGTTTCCTTGTGTTTCTTATACTGGCAGCTAGAAAATGTAGCAGAATGCGTATACGTCTGTAGCAGAAGAAAGGAAAAGAAGGGAAAACCTAAGTGTTTTCCTAAAGTCATTCATGTAAACTCTATGAAATAATTTTGATTATCCTTATTTTACAGATGAAGAAATAAAGGAAAAAACCAAGGTCAATAGCAAGATAATATATCAGTTGCTTGCTAAAATCTTCACCTAGATTCTATACAACACACCATAAACCCAACTCACTAAGAAATTATTTACCAATTCCTAAAACTTATATCTGTACTTTATTACTGTTAGTCATGAACGCACACTTTTCTCTCTTATATCCCACACTCAACAATCACCATGTTCTATTGATTCCATTAACTGGACACTGCTCACATATGCCAAATTTTCATCATTATCAATCTTTACATAATTTCAGAACATCACCATCTCATGCCAGAATTGTTGCAATAGTCTCTAAAAATATTTTTTCTGCCCTGTCTCTAGTTATGCACCTATCACATACAATCTAAATAAAATTTTTTAAGAAAAATTATTTTAAAAGAAATTTGAAAACTCTTATTTATTTAAATATAAAAATATTTTTAAGAAAATGATGTAAAGCAGAAATTTTATTAAGCATTATAAAAGAAGACTTGAAAAATGGAGAACCCCTTTACATGTTTTTGGATTGGAAGTGATACAATGAAGATATCAACTTACTACTAATATGTAACATAATACAAGGTCAATCAAATATTTAAAGTAATTTACAGGTATGTCTTAAACATAAATACTTGTCAAATAATTGCAAATTTGATCTTTAAGAATATATTCATCAAACCAAATTTTGATATCTTTCAGACATCAAAACATATCATTAAACCATCATAATTAGTGACTATAACAAGTGTATTTGATTTAACACACAGGTGCAGAATGTAAGACCAAAAGCAAAACAAAACATATTAATACCTGATAATAGAGTTTCAACTTTTGAATATCACTGATTACTGTGAGGAAAGAGATAGAGTTATAATAAGTGACTACATATAGCAAGGTCACTTATTATGTGACCTTGCAGTCACTGCCACATAGGGCCTGCCTTATAAATACAGCGGGCTGTGATGATATAACAATTCTCATGACATAGCAAATGCATCAGAGGAAAATTAAATTTCAGAACCACTGATAAATAATGGCACTGTAATAAAATGGCATTTCAAGTGAGTGAGAAAAAGAACAATAATCAAATCAGTAATACTGGAATATTTAATTATCAAGAATACCCATAAAGAGTTAAATGTAAGAATTAAAACATAAAAACCACCAAAATCAGAATATAAAAATACAGTTTTATTAAATTTAGGGTAAAAATAGCTTTCTTAAAAATAAAGAGAAGAATAAAAAAGTAAAGAAAAAATCAAAGAAATATATGTAAATAGCTTAGACATAACTGCATTTATAAATAACTTGTTTCTCTTAGGCAAAACAATATATTTTATTTTTGAAAAGTTTATTTAAAAAAGGTAAAGAAAAAATCCATTAAGTCACTGCTTCTTTTTATATATAACTCTCAAAACTTTTCTATAACTTTGCATAATCTCTTGCATATGGGAAAGATTTAGGAATCAGTTTTTCCTAAAACTAAAATTTTTAATTTTATGTGTTCATATTTGTCTACACGAGTTTTAAAGACTGGAAATCTTACATTATATATTTATATATATACAAGCATACATATAGTATATATATCTGATATATACCCATATCTTTTTTTTTTTGAATGTCCAAAGTTTCCCCATTTAAAAGAAGCACTGTTGGAACTTCTGCTAGGAACATAACTGGGTGAGTCAGTATTTCTCATCCTCTGCCTAAAAATCATCCAAAAGCAAATATCATTTTTAGTGAAACTGGAAGACGGAAAGAATCCACAATTTCCAAAATATACATAAGGGCTGCAAAAAAAAAAAAAAAAACTACACTGCAGGCATCCTCTTTGAAATAAATAAGGACAAGAAATACAGAGTAGTGAGAAGATCAAAATGAAGGGAGATATAAGTGCCATCATTTACGTACTCCTGCAGTGGTGGAAAGCAAGGATATATCTTTTTGGGTAACAATGGTATGAAGACTGTGCTGATCCCAACTGGTGTCAAAGTCCTCCTGAACCTAGTTGTTATTTGATGGAAACAGAGAGGAAAGAGGAAAAAGAGTACATATTGCTAGGGTGTAAAAACATCGGCTCTTCTTGAAGATCCACTTGGGCACATACATTTATATAAAAGGCAAGTCCTAGAAATTCAAGTTCTTCCATGATCAGTGTTAAGCAGGAATTGGCTAAACATTGATATAAAGACAATATATGGAAAAAAGGAACGTCTTTTTTAAAAGGTAAGTAGCATTAAGCTTTTTATTAGAAAAGTGTGCAAAGAAAAGACAATACTTCCGTTCAAAAGAGTCATCAAGAATACAAGAAAACTCTATGACACAACTGCCTTTGAGAAGCAAATTTTAAAAAGTAAGATCTCAGGACAGAGATGATGGGAGAATAAAAGAGATGAAACACAAACTGGCAAAATTTAAGGAAGATATAGAAGTAAAATTATATCACAAGGGGGAGGAATCACAAGAAATACAAGGGAAAATACACACTGTGGAAAATATAGCATAAAACATATGGGATAGAAAAGAAAAAAAAAAAAGGCAAAATGGGAGGAGATCAATTTGGCAGAGTAAGAAGATCCTGAGCTCACTTTCTCCCACGGGGACACCAAAATTACAACTACTGAGAGAGCGAGTATCTCTGAGAACAACCTAAAGACTAGCAGAAAAGGTTTTCTACAGCTAAATATATAATGAGGGAGCAACAGTGAGACCGGTAGAGGGATGGAGACGTGGTCCAGTCTGGACACACACACCCAGTCACCAAACCATGAGCCAAGGAATATTACAACTGCGAGGTCTTCCTCTTAGCATAAGGATATGAGTCCCACAGTGGGCTTCATAACCCAGCCTTTGTGCACTTGGAACATGAGCCCTCAAAATGTCCAGCTTTGAAAACCAGTGAGAGTACGCTCAAGATAGCCAGAAGGCTGGGGAGAATGTGGAGAAAGGGAAATTTCATGTTTCATGGCTGGGATTATAAATAGGGGCAGCCACTATTGGAAAACAGTGGGGAAAGTCCTCAAAACATTAAAAATAAACCTACAATTTTTAAAATAAGAATAATAAAAAAAAAACTACATACAATTCAGCAATTCCCCTCTTGCATATTTACTTAAAGAAAGAGGAAACACTAATTCAAAAAGATTTATGCACCACTGTGTTTATTTCAAGATTATTTACAATCAGCAAAATATGGAAGCAACCTGTGTCTCTTTGTAAATCGATGGTTAAAGAAGATGTGGTCTATACAGGTATACTTGTAGATATTTCAGGTTCCAGACCCACAATAAAGTGAGTCACAATTTTTTTGGTTTCCCAGTGCGTATAACAGTTACTTTTATACTGTACTGTGGTCTATTAAGTGTGCAATAACATTATTTCTAAAAGAACAGTATGCATACCTTAATTTAAAAATATTTGTAAAAAGTGCTAGCCATCATCTGAACCTTCAGTGAATTATAGTAGTAACATCAAAGATCATTGATCACAGGTCTCCATAAAAATAATGAAAAATTTTGAAATATTGCAAGAAATATCAAAATGTGACATAGAGACATAAAGGGAGTAAATGCTGTTGGAAAAAATTGCTTCAATAGATGCAGGGTTGCCACAAACCTATCTGTTAAAATAAGAGAAAAAGGAAGCAATGTCTGAGGCATAGTAAATGAAGTGTGCATATCTGTATGTACAAAGGACTATTAGTCATAACAATTTTGCCATTTGTGACAACATGGATTGAGCTAGTGAAGTTAGTCAGACAGAGAAAGACAAATACCATACGATCCCCCTTATACGTGAAATCTTAAAAACAAAAAGAAAACAGAGTAATAGATATGGAGAATAAGCTGTTGATTGCCAGCTGGGAGGTGGGTGGGAATAGGGAGAAATAGATGAAGGTGATTAAGAGGTACAGATCTTCAGTTATAAGATAAATAAGTCATGGGATATAATATACAACATAAAGAACTTGGTCATTAATACTGGATTAACTTTGCATGGGGACTTATGGTTACTAGACTTATTGTGGTGATTATTTCATAATGTATTTAAATATTGAATCATTATGCTGTCTACTTTCAAGTAGCATAATGTTATAGGTCAACTATATATCAATTTTTTTTTAATGCAAAATAGTGCGGAAAAAAGTTGGAAAGTGTTAGGGAACTAATGATAGACATAGCGGACAGGTACTAGAGAACCAGCACACAGGAGAATATTCTTCCCTAACAAGAAACCCTTGGAAAGGACCCTGATGCTGGGAAAGACTGAGGGCAGGAGGAGAAGGGGACGGCAGAGCAGGAGGTGGTTGGATGGCATCATCGACTCGATGGACATGGGTTTGGGTGGACTCCGGGAGTTGGTGATGGACAGGGAGGCCTGGCGCGCTGCAGTTCATGGGGTTGCAAAGAGTTGGACACGACTGAGAGACTGAACTGAACTGAAGAAAAAACCCAGAAAATGGAAGGTGACTAAAATTTAAAGTGATATTAAACGAAGATTTAGATCTAAGAATTACAGAATTCACCATGTGCTAGGCAAAACTGGTTCAGAACAATCTGTCCTGGATATATCCTAGTAACTATACAGACCTTCAGAAATAAACAATAATTTGGGTAGCTAAAAGAAAAGATCATGCAACCCCTGATTCTTTTTTCATTAAATGCTAAGAGACAGTTGTAGAATATCTTAAAGATCCTCATGGAAATGAAGTTAATGCAATTATTTTACAGATAAGCTTTCCATGTTCAAAGGCTTTTTTTTAATTTTTTAATTGAAGAATAATTGCTTTATAGAATTTTGTGGTTTTCTGTCATATATCAATAAAAATCAGCCATAGGTACACCCATGTCTCCTCCCTCTGGGACCTCCCTCCCATTTCCCTCCCCATCCCACCCTTCAGCCTGTCACAGAGCCCCTGAGTTCCCTGAGTCATACAGCAAATTTCCGTTGGCTATCTATTTTACATATGGTATTGTAAGTTCCCATGTTACTCTCTCCATACCTCTCACCCTCTCCCTCCTCCCCTCCCCTGGTGTCCATAAGTCTGTTTTCTATGTCTGTTTCTCCATTGCTGCCTGCAATAAATTCATCAGTACCATCTTTCTAGATTCCATATATATGCATCAGTATATGATATTTATATTTCCCTTTCTGACTTCCTTCACTCTGTATAATAGGGTCTAGGTTCATCCACCTAATTAGAATGGATTCAAATGTGTTCCTTTTTATGACTGAGTACAATTCCACTGTATATATGCACCACAGCTTCTTTATCCATTCATCTGTTTATGGACATCTAGGTTGCTTCCATGGTCTAGCTATTGTAAATAATGCTGCAATGAACATTGGGGTACACGTGGCCTTTTCAATTTTGGTTTCCTCAGGGTATATGCCTAGGAGTGAGATTGCTGGGTCATATGGTGGTTTTATTCCTAGCTTTTAAAGGAATCTAAATACCATCTTCCACAATGGCTGTATCAGTTTACATACCCACCAGCAATGTAAGAGTGTTCCCTTTTCTCCATACCCTCTCCAGCATTTATTGTTTGTAGACTTTTAATGATGGCCATTCTGACTGGTGTGAGGTGGTATCTCATTGTAGTTTTGATTTGCATTGATCTAATAATGAATGATGCTGAGCATCTTTTCATATGCTTGTCAAAGGCTGTATATTTTTTTAACAACAGCAACTCAATGCTTATCTTTATTGTAATCCCACATTGAAGCAACTATTAATACTAAAGCTTACCTTAATCCAACAATAAAGTGCCCGTGGAAAATATGACAGTTAAACTAATGATTTTTTAAAATGTTGAAAAGTAGTAAATTTAGAAGAGAAAATAATTTATTTAGTCTTCTGAACAAATGATTCTGATGAAATATTGATGTCTATAGTCAATTTAGATGAAATTTATGAAACTCTTAGACTGATAAACATGATAACATTTACAAATTTGAAAGCTTTGCAAGCAACTTCTTTATGACCTGAACCAGTATTCTATTTTTATTATATCTTCAAGAAAAGTAATTCATCAAAGCCAAGAATCAGGGGGCATAAAATAAAATTCACCTGCTTCTGTTTTAATGTTGCAGAGACAGAAAGAAAAAAAGAGCCTTTTCTTTGCCTAGCTAAGAATCCCAGAGAAGAATGCTTTTGAAATATTTATTGATGTTCCTATGCTACCACTATTCACCAAGGAAAGTTATCAGATTTTAGGGAAAAAAGGATAGAAGCATTCTTTTTAGCATTTTCTGATGAGAATAAGGTTACTGAGACTCAGGAGAATAGATAGAAATGGAGTTGCATGTTTAAGGCATAAGAGCCTGGGGAACTGGAGAGAAACAGAGACCTAGAGCAGTGGCCACCCGCTCCAGTGCTCTTGCCTGGAGAATCCCGGGGACAGGGCGGCCTGGTGGGCTGCCGTCTAGGGGGTCGCACAGAGTTGGGCAGGACTGAAGCAGCTTAGCAGCAGCAGCAGAGCAGTAGCAGATCTTCTCTGTTGCAATCTGAATATTTACTAGAGGAACCAGTATAGGAAGTTCTACTCTGAAATATTGAATGATGACGTCTGCTGCTATTTCTAGTTACTCTGTGTTCCTGGCACCAATCCAATTGCATTCCAGTAAATAAACCACGAAGTAACCACTGTTTATGGAAGGAATTTAAAGGTAGCAAAAGAAATAGATTGTTATTTTCAGAAGTTTCAGCCCTAAGAGACTCATGACAAAAGAAATCTGATGAATGATGTAGGAGTCCTACCTCTGTTTGGATGAAATGCTGTCAGAATGATGTGAGGAGGAGAAAAGATAAAGAAAAATAAGAACAAAGAGATGCTATAAGGCCTTCTTCCTCTGGGCTTTTCCAGAAATCTCACACTGATGTTATACTCCATCTCCCATTGTGGGTCTTGGAGGAAGGCCCCAGGAGTTAAATAATCTCATATTGTGGCCTGTCATAAAAGGGTTGAGACGAATTATGAAGTTTTCTACACCATACTGTGGTATAGAAGTACAGCTGTCTCTGTGGACATCGATCCCCTGAAGGGCTGCAGATAGCCCTGTGATTTTTCCTGAGGTTTCTAGAAAGTGAAAGGGTTAGCTGCTCAGTTGTGTACAAATCTCTGTGAACCCCTGCCAGGCTCCTCTATCCATGGAATTCTCCAAGCAAGAATACTGGTGTGGGTTGCCATGCTCTTCTCCAGGGGATCTTCCCAACCCAGAGATTGACTCAAGATTTCTAGAACACAGACATAAAATCTTGATACAGACTTCTTTGAGCAGTACATTGGAGTTAGCAGAGAGGAACCCAGAAAAAAATGACCACAACAATCATGACTAAGAGTGACTCAGCCATGTCCCAGGTAGATAGACTGCAAGCCCAAGATCTGTCCAGAGAAACTGTCAGGGAGGCCAACATGGGAAGAAGGTAGGCGAAAGAAAGCTCCCTTCTCTTTTGCCTTGGCTTATGTGAGCGCCTACAGTTTCAAAGCTGTAAAGCAGAGGAAGACAACCTCCAAATATACCTATGTCAGATTACATCTACTATTCAAACTCATAATAGCATTATGTGATATATATGAAATTGCCATTTCTATAGGCTAATAATTAAATATTGTCAATTTCATAGGGTAATAGAAAAATAAAGTTGCATTTGCTTTTAGAGAAAGCATTTGTTTTAATTTATTTATTTTTTATTGATGGATAATTGCTTTATAGAATTTTGCTTTTTTCTGTCAAACCTCAACATGAATCCACCCTAGGTATACATATATTCCCTCTCTTTTGAAACTCCCTCCCCAAGTCCCACCCATATAGGTTGATAGAGAGCCCCTGTTTGAGTTTCCTGAGCCATACAGCAAATTCCTGTTGGCTATCTATTTTTCATATGGTTATGTAAGTTTCCATGTTACTCTTTCGATACATCTCACTCTCTCCTCTCCTCTCCCCATGTCCATAAGTCTATTTTCTATGTCTCTCCTGTTGGCTATCTATTTTACATATGGTTATGTAAGTTTCCATGTTATTCTTTCGATACATCTCACTCTCTCCTCTCCTCTCCCCATGTCCATAAGTCTATTTTCTATGTCTCTTTTAGAGAAACCATTTTTAACTTTTATTTTGAAATCATAATAGATTCACAGAAAGTTATTAAAAGAATACATAGATTCCCACGGCCCTGTCATACATTTATATTTAAATTTTAAAAATTGCATTTCCACTGTTTATAGAACACTTGTATATTTGTAAACATTTCTGCATAATTTTCTAATATAACAATCTTTTTCTGGTAGTTTTTCTATCATTTCTTTAGATGTGAAAAATAAAAATTAAGTTATATAGCTACTAAGCACTAACATTGGAAACAAAATTTATATCTGTTTTTAATTTTATTGAATTCTACAAGCGCTAAGTTAATCTGGAATAATACTTTCTTCCCATTTAAATTCTATCTATAAGACGGCTGAATAGATGCAGATCTGTCTAAATCTAAAATTTTTTCCTTAGTGTTTTCATTTTCTCTCTTGATTATAAGTATTTCTATAATAAAGATTTTAATCTCTTGTATAATAGAAATCTCTTCTCAGTTTTTCCAATGTCTTTTTATGTTTGTTTATAATCGTTTAGAATGAGAGGATTTATTATTGTTCAGTGTATTGATGAATTCTTTATATTTTCCTACCTTGAATTTTCAATCGTGTCAGCCATACTTTTTCTATTTTATATCATGTTTAATTTTGAAATTTACTATCTCTAGAATATATGTATCTATTGGTTGTGAATGTTGTGTGACAGGATTCATTGTTATTTTTTAATATATTAAAAAGTAATGAGAATCCCACCATCACTTATTAATTTGTCTACTAATTTGAATCTCTTTTTTCTATAAATGAAACTGTTCTATAATGGTACATCATAGAAGAATTTTACCTGGACTTTTCTTTTGTTCCCATAATCTTTATGCATATATATATTCTGTATAAGAGCCATCATGTTATATGAATTATTTCAATTCTAAAATGCTATGATGTCAGGAAATGCAAATGCCTTTTACTATGATTTTTTTCTGTAAGGTAAAATTTTTATTAATCTCATCCTAAAAATACCTCCAGTTTAATTTGACAGTCATATTATAGAGATCAATAAAAACCAATCTGAGATTTTACTGGATTAATATTAAATATTTACATTGATGGGGATATAGAATTTGTGCCATTATAATGCTTGCCAGCTAGGAGAAGAGCATTGGTTTTTTGTTGTTCCTTGATAAATGCTTTCCATGGCTATTATTCTCTCCTTATGTGCTTCACTTGTTTGTTTTATTGTTTGGAAATATTTTAAGCTTTTGCATTGAAAGCATAGTTCCACATTCCCCAAAGTATATTCTTTGAGATACTAACCATGACTCTTTGACAAAATATGTTTTATGGTGTTACATCTAGGACATGCCGATGTAAGTTTAACAGCTTTCTCTTCCATTTACTTGTCAAATCTTTGCATATTCTGATATTATTGCAAATTTTAAAGGAGTTAGGCTTTCCTCAAATTTATTTGACCACAAAACTAATTTCTCATGGGCCATATTAGGTTTATTGTTCAGTCACTCAGTCTTGTCCAACTCTATGCAACCCTGTGGACTGCAGCTCACCAGGCTCCTCTGTCTCCCAGAGTTTGCTCAAACTCATGTCACTGAGTTGATGATGATGTTATCAAACCATCTCATTCTGTCACCACCTTCTCCTCCTGCCCTCTCTCTTTCCAGAATCAGGGTCTTTTCCAGTGAATCAGTTCCTTGCATCAAGTGGCCAAAGAATTGGAGCTTCACCTTCATCATCAGTCCTTTGAATAAATATTCAGGGTTGATTTCCTTTAGGATTCACTGGTTTGATCTCCTTGTGGTCCAAGTATCCCTCAAGAGTGTTCTCCAACACCACAGTTCGAAAGCACCTGTTCTTCAGTGCTCAGCCCTCTTTATGGTCTAGCCTTCACAACCACACATGACTACTGGAAAACCATGGCTTTGACTGTATGGATATTTGTCAGCAAAGTGATGTCTCTTCTTTTTAATATGCTTTGTAGGTTTGTCGTAGCTTTTCTTTCAAGGAGCAAGCGTCTTTTAATTTCATGGCTGCGGTCACCATCCACAGTGATTTTGGAGCCCAAGAAAGTAAAATCTGTCACTGTTCCCATTTTTTCCCTGTCTATTTGCCAGGAAATGATTATCTTGTTGAGAATCCACCAGGTCTGTTATCTTGGTTACATCTGAGATCACTTTTCTTCTATAAGTAAAGATGTATCTCTTGAAATTTCTTTTGATAAGGATTTTACTGGTGCCAAATTATGTTCTGTTTTTCAAAAATTATTTCACTTCATTCTTGAAAGATATATTAGTTTGGTACATAAATGTTTTGTGTGGTATATAAGAAAGTATATACTCTCAGCATGTTACAGATATTTTTTATTAGCTTTCGTTGTTGGTGGTAAAATCATCAGTCTCATTTTTTTCATTTGTACAAGTAGATAAATCTGTGTGTGTGTGTGTGTGTGTGTGTGTGTTTGTTTTAGTCGCTCAGTCATGTCTGATTATCTGTGGCCCCATGGACTGCAGTCTGCCAGGCTCCTCTGTCTGTGGTCTTTGCTAGTCTCTTTACAGATATTCTTTATGGACTTCCCTGGTGGCTGAGAGGTTAAAGCGTCCGCCTGCAATGAAAGAGGCCTGGGTTTGATCCCTGGGTAGGGAAGATCCCCTGGAGAAGGAAATGGCAACCCACTCCAGTACTCTTGCCTGGAGAATCCCATGGGCAGAGGAGCCTGGTGGGCTACAGTCCACGGGGTCACAAAGAGTCGGACACGACTGAGCGACTTCACTTTCACTTTACAGATATTCTTTATTATGTTTATTTATTTCTTTGCTTTTTATTTTATTTTATTTTTACTTGACAATACTGTATTGGTTTTGCCATACATTGACATAAATCTGCCATGGGTGTACATGAGTTCCCAATCCTGAACCCACCTCCCACCACCCTCCCCATAACATGTCTCTGGGTCATCCCAGTGCACCAGCCCCAAGCGTCCTGTATCCTGTATCAAACCCATTTTTTATATTATGTACTTTTATTATATATAAAAATAAATTTAGGTGGAGACATTTCGTAGTTTGAATGGTTCTTTATGAAGTTTCTGAATCTGAGAATGGATATCTTGCACTGCTCATGGTACATTCTTTGCCAATGTTTCTTTGTGTATTGCATCCACCCTATTTTTCTCTCTCCATTCTAAAATTGCAAGCTGAATATATGATGGATCTTAGCAGTCTATACAGTTCTGCCTTTAGCTATTTTCATTACTTTTCATATTTCTGTCTCTTTGTTTTAGATAAATTCCTATTTTATATCTTTTAATTTGTGAATTTTCTGTTCAACTATGTGTATCTTCTTTTAAATACATTCAATGAGTTTTCAATATTAATTACTGTATTGTTCCATACGTATTAGTTTTTTTTCAAGCACTTATTGTTTCAACTAATCTTTTGCCCTTTGCTCATATAGTTAATCTTAATACATGAAAAGGTTTATATA
The DNA here is from genome assembly GCF_023091745.1 of Budorcas taxicolor. NCBI lineage: Eukaryota > Metazoa > Chordata > Mammalia > Artiodactyla > Bovidae > Budorcas > Budorcas taxicolor. The sequence goes on from NC_068914.1 coordinate 9,562,566, forward strand.
GATATATAAATTATATATATTATATAGCATGTATGACATAGTTATATAATATATAGAAATATATAACATATATGCAAATTAGTTTTATATGTTGTCTCTGATATTTTTACCACTTGATGTCTAAATACAGTTGCCTGTTATCTGTCAGGATTTATCATGACAATCTCATTTCTATGTGTGATTTTTCAGTTTTGAGTTTGAACTCAAATTCTTTTGAAGTTTGTGGGAATCCTTTAAAACTTGTATTAAAAATGGCTCCAGGGATGCTTTTTATTTGCATCTTTCAGACATTTGAGGGCATAACAAAAAGGGATTTTTTCCAAACTCTCTATTTAGTCTAGAGTGTTTTGGACTACTCAGGCAATATTAATTTGAATGTAAACCTGTATGACGACCATTTATGATTACAAAATCATATGACTCATAGATTTTCTTTTCTTTTTCCTTTCACCTAGAAAATGTTTCCAGCCACCAATTTTTATTAACTTTCTCTGGGAGATAATTTTAGTCAGTTCAATTTTCAACGGTATTATCTCTGTGATGAGACTTTCCTGTTAGATGTACCAAGCGGGTTGGGTATCTGTTCCTTGTTTTCTGTGACTTTCCAAGCAGGGGAAAGTAAAACTGAAAATTAGTCAGATACAAAACTTTTTTCAGGGCACAAACTTACTTTAATAATGCTTTTCTCTTTAAGTTCAGTCTAAGGTATGCGATGTCATTTCAGTTGAAACCATATAAAACCAATAACTCAGGTTTCATTTCTTGAGTGACAAGTGTGACCCTCGCCCCTGGCTTCAAACAATAAGGCAGGCTTACATGGAACATTTTGGGTGTAATTCTCCATTACATTCTTCTACCTGCTTCTTCTTCCTTAAGACCTGAATCTCAGAAGGTCCCTAGATTCTGCCCTGTTTCAAAAATAATTTTTAAAAAAATTTCCTCCCCATAGCCTATTGACATACTTATTTTCAAATTATTCAGGCTACACACACACATTCAAATGTAGTGTGTATATATATATATGCATATGTACGTGTTATACTAATATAAACGTTTCTTATAATTTACCTCTGATTTATATTTATTCTGGTTAAAATGTTACTTTATAGCATGAACTTTCAGAGCCATGTTGATAGTTCCTATTTTCAGTGGCTTTTAGATTTAAAAATATCATAAGAAAAAAACCTCACAAATGCCAACTAAATCCTGGTGATAAAAGACCAGAACAGTCCACTACATATTTCAAATAATATTTATGTAACTTAGTGGCCTGACTGAAAGGCTAAAATTTATGGTCTATTTAAAAAAAAATTTCCTGATGGATAGAAGCTAGAGATCAAAAAAAAATTTGTTTTTAGTAGTTCAACAACCACAAAACAAGTCCTTGTATTAATGATCTTATTTCAAAGTTATATCAAGTTAGTGTTTTCGTTAGTTTGAATAATAAAATGCTCTTTTGTGTAGTCACAGGGAAACTTAAGGACAACACTAAGGCTGAATAATAATGCAAAATTTTCCCAAGTACACACAAAGCTTTCCCTTGTAGTCACTAAGAAATAAATTTAGGGGACATCTACTGAGAAGAGATTTAAGTCTCGTCTACAGGAATTGAATTAAAGTAGAGTGGTATAGGAAGTAAGATATCAATATTGGGTTGACATACTGTAAATATTGGGACTATTTCAAAAAAGTATACCTTACTATATAATTTGTTATACTAAAATAAACTGAAACAGAAATTGCTCCTTGATCCACTCTGCCTAATGGGAATCTCTCTCCCACTCCTCTTTCCAACCCCAAATCCCCACGTATGCATTTTTTAAAAGTGCATCATAAATGTATTGATTTGCTTTCTTATAAACAAGAAAGGAGAGGGGTAATGCAATATAAAAATAGGTCATGATGCAAACAGATTTGCTACACTAGGATATATAAGGGAAATAAAAAAGTTTCTCTATGGATACAGAGTGTTCAATATTCTCTCCCTTTGATAAAACATTGCCATGATGCTACCTTTGATAAAACATGGGTCTTTATTCTGATTGCCTGAACAACATGTATCCCACTGGTTCCAATCAATGGTTTCCAGGTGCTGAAAATATGCAAAGGGGGAAATAAGAAGCCTCTCTGAATAATTTATTGTCTTAGATTCCTTCAATTATCGTCCATAATTCTGACATCATGATTAATTCTAAAAACAGAAAAATTTTTTCTCAATATATGAAAGCCTTGTTATAAAGAGTTTATTATTATAATTGAAGATAAATAATAACTCATAAAAGACAGGTTGGAGAAAATTCTAAATTAGTAAAAGTTTAATCAGTTCTTATTATCTCCTATATAAGGGTGACTCTTATATGAAGCTGTTTTCTAAATAATTTGTCAGGGATAAAATGCATAAAATGTGAGCAACAATAGAATTACAAATGGCTGGAAAACCAGAAATATTATTTTTAAAAAGATTTTATTAAATATTGAGTTGCCACAAAGATTACAAGCTATATATTGATTTAAAACCATAAAAATAGAATTTAAATCCATGTTTTCCTTATGCTTATTAAGAGAGAGAACTTTTATTCAAACTAAAGGCCCTCACATGTTATTTTCTGACTTAATTCCTTCGTTACTCCCAGATATAGAGCATCTTTTCTTAATTCATTATGCGTGTTTGTATTGCTAAACAATATATTGATTGTTTTAATGCTGAACTTTATTACAATGGACTTATAGTTTAATGAGTTTTTGATAATATATCTAGAGATTTCTCTAGGAAAAAATAGTTTATTTCCTTTCAGTTCAGTTCAGTCACTCAGTCGTGTCCGACTCTTTGCAACCCCATGGACTGCAGCACACCAGGCTTCCCTGTCCATCACCAACTTCTGGAGATTACTCAAACTCATGTCGATAGAGTTGGTGATGCCATCTATCATCTCAGCCTCTTTTATCCCCTTCTCCTCGTGGCTTCAATCTTTCCCAGCATCAGGGTCTTTTCAAATGAGTAGGTTCTTCGCATCATGTGGCCAAAGTATTGTAGTTTCAGCTTCAGCATCAGTCCTTCCAATGAATATTCAGGACTGATTTCCTTTAGGATGGACTGGTTGGATCTCCTTGCAGTCCAAGGGACTCTCAAGAGTCTTCTCCAACACCACAGTTCAAAAGCATCAATTCTTCCACACTCAGCTTTCCTTATAGTCCAACTCTCACATCCATACATGTCTACAGGAAAAACCATAGCCTTGACTAGATGGACCTTTGTTGGCAAAGTAATGCCTCTGCTTTTTAATATGCTGTGTAGGTTGGCCATAGCTTTTCTTCCAAGGAGCAAACGTCTTTTAATTTCATGGCTGCAGTCACCATCTGCAGTGAGTTTGGAGCCCCCTCAAAAAAGTTTGTCAGTTTCCATTGTTTCCCCAAATATTTGCCATGAGGTGATGGGACCAGATGCCATGATCTTTGTTTTCTGAATGTTGAGTTTTAAGCCAGCTTTTCACTCTCCTCTTTCACTTTCAGCAAGAGGCTCTTTAGCTCTTCTCTTTCTGCCATAAATATGGTGTCATCTGCATATCTGAGGTTACTGATATTTCTCCTGGCAATCTTGATTCCAGTTTTTGCTTCATCCAGCCCAGCGTTTCTGCATATAAGTTAAATAAGCAGGGTGGCAATATACAGCCTTGACGTACTCCTTTTCCTATTTGGAACCAGTCTGTTGTTCCATGTACAGTTCTAATTGTTGCTCTTGACCTGCATACAGATTTCTCAGGAGGCAGGTAAGGTGGTCTAGTATTTCCATCTCTTTTAGAATTTTCTACAGTTTGCTGTGATCCACACAGTCAAAGGCTTTGGTATAGTCAATAAGGCAGAAATAGATGTTTTTCTGGAACTCTCTTGCTTTTTTGATGATCCAACGAAATGGATCGATAATGTTGGAAATTTGATCTCTGTGTCCTCTGTCTTTTCTAAATCCAGCTTGAACATCTGGCAGTTCACTGTTCACATACTGTTGAAGCCTGGCTTGGAAAACTTTGAGCTTTACTTTGCTAGCATGTGAGATGAGTACAATTGTGCAGTACTCATCATTGATGAGTTCTTTGGCATTGCCTTTCTTAGGGATTGGAATGAAAACTGACCTTTTCCAGTCCTGTGGCAATTGCTGAATTTTCCGAATTTGCTGGCATATTGAGTGCAGCACTTTCACAGCATCATCTTTTAGGATTTGAAATAGCTAAACTGGAATTCCATCACCTCCACTAACTTGTTCATAGTGATGCTTCCTAAGGCCCACATGGCTTCGCATTCCAGGATGTCTGGCTCTAGGTGAATGATCACACCATCAGGATTATCTGGGTCATGAAGATCTTTTTTGTACAGCTCTTCTGTGTATTCTTGCCACCTCTTCTTAATATATTCTGCTTCTGTTAGGTCCATACAATTTCTGTCCTTTATCAAGCCCATCTTTTCATGAAATGTTCCCTTGGTATTTTGAATTTTCTTGAAGAGATCTCTAGTCTTTCCCATTCTATTATTTTCCTCTATTTCTTTACATTGATCACTGAGAAAGGCTTTCTTATCTTCCTTGCTATTCTTTGGAACTCTGCATTCAAATGGGTATATCTTCCTTTTCTCCTTTGCCTTTCACCTCTCTTCTTTTCACAGCTATTTGTAAGGCCTACTCAGACAACTGTTTTGCCTTTTTGCATTTGTTTATCTTGGAGATGGTCTTGATCACTGCCTCCTGTATGATGTCATGAACCTCTGTCCATAGTTCTTCACGCACTCTATCAGATCTTATCCCTTGAATCTCTTTGTCACTTCCACTGTGTAATCTTAAAGGATTTGATTTTTGTCATACCTGAATGGTCTAATGGTTTTCCCTACTTTATTCAATCTCAGACGGAATTTGACAATAAGGAGTTTATGTTCTGAGCCACAGTCAGCTCCTGGTCTTGTTTTTGCTGACTGTATAGAGCTTCTCCATTTTTGACTGCAAGGAATATAATCAATCTGATTTTGGTATTGACCATCTTATGATGTCCATGTGTAGACTCTTCTCTTGTCTTGTTGGAAGAGGGTGTTTGCTATGAGCAGTATATTCTCTTGGCAAAACTCTATTAGGTTTTGCCCTACTTCATTCTGTACTCCAAGGCCAAATATTCCTGTTCCTGCAGGTATTTCTTGACTTCCTACGTTTGCATTCCCGTCCCTATAATGAAAAGGACATCTTTTTTGGGTGTTAGTTCTAGAAGGTCTTGTAGGTCTTCATAGAACCATTCAACTTCAGCTTCTTCAGCATTACTGGTTTTGGCATAGACTTGGATTACTGTGATATTGAATGGTTTGCCTGGGAAATGAACAGAGCTCATTCTGTTGTTTTTGAGATTGCATCCAAGTACTGCATTTCAGACTCTTTTTTTGACTATGATGGTTACTCTGTTTCTTCTAAGGGATTCTTGCCCATACTAATAGATATAATGGTCATCTGAGTTAAATTCATCCATTCTAGTCTATTTTAGTTCACTGATTCCTAAAATGTCAATGTTCACTCTTGCCATCTCCTGTTTGACTGCTTCCAATATGCCTCGATTCATGGACATAACATCCCAGGTTCCTATGCAGCATTTCTCTTTACAGCATCAGACTTTACTTCCGTCACCTGTCGCATCCACAACTGGCTGTTTGGTTTTTTGTTGTTTTTTTTTTTCCTTCCACATTGGCTCCATCTCTTCATTCTATCTGGAGTCCTTTCTCCGCTGATCACCAGTAGCATACTGGGCACCTACCAACCTGGGAGTTCATCTTTCAGTGTCCTATCTTTTTGCCTTTCATATTTTTTATGGGGCTCAAGGCAAGAATATTGAAGTGGTTTGTCATTCCCGTCTCCAGTAGACGTTTTGTCAGAACTCTCCACCATGACCCGCTCATCTTGGGTGGCCCTACAGGGCATGGCTCAAAGTTTCATGGAGTTAGACAAGGTGTGGTCCATGTGATCAGATTGGTTAGTTTTCTGTGATTGTGGTTTTTGGTCTGTCTGCCCTCTGATGGACAAGGATAAGAGGTTTATGGAAGCTTCCTGATGAGAGAGACTGGCTGAGGGGGAGACTGGATCTTGTTCTGATGGGTGGGGCTGTGTTCCCTCCCTGTTATTTGACCTGAGGCCAAACTATGGAGGAGGTAATGAAGGTGATGGCGACCTCCTTCAAAAGGTCCCACAGCAGGCCTCCACCAACCCACACCTCTGCCAGAATCTCCGGACATCACGGGCAAGTCTGGGTCAGTCTCTTGTGGGGTCACTGCTCCTTTCTCCTGGGTCCTTGTGTGTACAAGGTTTTGTTTGTGCCCTCCAAGGGGCACAAACTGGACTGTTTGTCCAGTCCTATGTAAGTTCTGGTGGCTCTAGAGTGGAGTCAATGGCGACCTCCTCCAAGAGGGCGCATGCCATACCCAGGTCTACTGCACCCAAAGCCCCTGCCCCTGTGGCAGTCCACACTCAAACACAGTTCTGTCTCAGCCTCTGTGGGGTCTCTGGGTCCTTGTGTGCACACAGTTTGTTTGAGCCCTCTGAGTGTCTCTGGCGGTTATGGGGTTTGATTCAAAATGCAATTTTGCCCTTCCTACCATCTTGCTGGGGCTTCTCCTTTACCCTTGGACATGGGGTATCTCCTCAAAGTCCCTCCAGTGCTGCACAGCTGGTGACCCATAGCCACACAGCCACCGCTCCATCACCTCTATCATTTCATTTTATGAATATAATTTATTCATTCTCTTATTACTTCTAAGTATTTTCTTGCTTCTAAATATGTCCTGTTAAGAGAGTTCTGCTACTTTTATGGTTGTTTATGCCTCTACTTAAAATAAGCATGTTTCCATAATGTATACTGGAGAAGGAAATGGCAATCCACTCTAGTATTCTTTCCTGGGAAACCCCATTGACAGGAGGAGCCTGGTGGGCTACAGTCCATGGTTTTAACAAGAATTGGAGACAACTTAGCGACCCAGCCACCACCACCATAATATATATGCCTTGAAGAGAAAATGATGTCACAGGTTATTGACATCTTCACCTTTATTAGTTAATAATAAATGATTTTTCACATAGTTGTGCAAACCTGAAATAACTAATCTTATGTAAAGTTTTGCCAATACTTTACTACTAAGAATACATCTTATTTTTATTTTTCAGCTTTTCAAACTATAACACACAGCAAGGAATGCATATATGGAAATACATAAATTAAAGTACTACACAAACAACTGCCAGTGCAACCCAACCCATGAAAGCGTATAAAACATGGCAAAGCCCCCCTTGAGACTCCTGCCCAAAACTATACCTTCCCTACCTTTTTCTAAAAAGTCATTAAAATCTTGTCCTTTATGGTAATGATTTCTTACCTTTTCCCTTTAATTTTACCAGCTAAGTACTCATTAATAATCAGTTTTATTTTTTTAGTCAATTATATATTTTAAATTTTTTGTAACAGGCATCATATAATATGTTTAATATTGCACCTGGCTTGTCTTGCTCAACTTATATTTGTAAGATATGTTTATATTCTTATAAGCAGCTGTAGTTGTTCAGTTTCATTGCTGAATAATACAGTGTGTCTATTGATTCTATTTTGGGGGCTTGCCAGGTGGCAATAGTGGTAAAGAACCCACTTACCAATGCAGGTGACCCAAGAGACAGAGATTTGATCCCTGGGTTGGGAAGATCCCCTGGAGAAAGAGATGGAACTCACTCCAGTATTCTTGCCTGGAGAATCTCATGGACAGAGGAGGCTGGTGGACTATAGTCCATAATATTGCAAAGAGTTTAACACAACTGAAGCAACTTAGGATATTCTACTATTATAGCTACTTATTTGGGTTGTATCTACATTTTTACTATAATGAATCATGCTACTATGAGCATTCTTAAATGTGTCTTTTGTATGCAAATTTATATTGGACATACTCCTTCAATCTGAACTGCTAGTCATAGGGTATGTAAATGTGTGTTCAGTATCAGATACTGTGTGTATGTGTTAGTCGTTCAGTCAGAAGGAAGTCATTTACTTCTCTAGGAGATCTTTCCAACCCAGGGATTAAACCCAGGTCTCCTGCATGGCAGGCAGATTCTTTTACCATCTTCGCCACGGGGGAAGCCCATCAGATATTGCCAAACATTTATCTTTAAAATGATTTTATTGAATTCCATGTGTTCCATATTTTCATGAACTCTTTACTTAGCCAGTCTTTGTAATCCTAATAATATTTAAGTGTGATTAATGGTACCACAAGGGCTTCCGTCATAGCTCAGTAGGTAAAGAATCTGCCTGCAATACAGGAGACGGTTTCAGTTCCTGAGCCAGGAAGATCCCCTGGAGAAGGAAATGGCAGCCCACTCTGGTGTTCTTTCCTGGAGAATCCCATGAGCAGAAGAGCCTGGCAGGCTACAGTCCATGGGATTGCAAGAATCAGACATGACTTAGCGACTAAACCACTACCAATGTTATCACAATAGGATTTTTGCTCTACTCTTAAACTATTCAGCATTACCTGGTGCCTGATTTATTGGCCATAAATATTTGCTTATGTAGACTGTAGTTTTAAAACTCTATAATATTTTTAATTTTCATATTGATTTATATGAGTTCTTTGTATTTTTTGTTTTATGTCTAGAAATATCGTTTTCCTTACTATGTCATTTTTCTTTTCACCATTATAATAATGCCTTTTTAAATTCTTAGTTTTAACTTAACTCAGTTTATTAATCTTTACATTTCTATTAGATGTGATTTGTTTCTGTTTTAATAAGTTTTAACTCCTAAAGATCATGAGAATTGTCTCCAGTATTCTCTTCTAGAATTATTATTGCATTTTGCTTTGAAACTGAAACAGATCTGAACTCCATATGAAACAAATTTTTGTGTATGACATACCATAAAAGTCAGATTTTAATTTTTACATATGAATAGCCAATTGCTCCAACACTACTTTTTCAAAATGCTATCCTTTCTCCACTTTCTACAGTACACTAAGTGTGATAAATAAATATATGGCATCTTTTGACACTCTGTTCTTTCCATTTTTGTATTTATCTATCCTTTCAACATAACTCTTAATAAACTTTCATTTTGTTTTTTATTATCATTGTTCCATTGTAATTCCATATACAGTTTAGAAATAGTTTACAAAGATTCATACCAAAATATTGATTATTAACTATAGTTAAATATATAAATTAATTTTGGACTGCTTGACAGAAATTGAAAATATTAGTCATGTAATCTACAAACATTTTAAAATTTTCTTTTTTTCCTTAACAATCTGGATAGGTGATTTTCAAGTAAATGGATTAACTCAAAGAACAAGCATTTTGTATCACCACTGTTGTTTTATTGCATTGCTACTTCTTAAAATATCTTATTGATTCTAATCTTACCACTATTATTTCCTAACTTCTGCATACTTTGGTTTTACCTTTCTTTACTAGTGTTTTAGGTGGAAAATTAGCTGTTTGAGACTTTCCGTTACTAGTGTAAGTCCTTAATGCTATGAATTTAATTACATTCAGTTCACAATATTTTATAAATTTCCTTTTGATTTCTTCACTGACCAATGGGTTATTTGTGGATGTTCTGTTTAGTTTTAAATTATTTGGAAATTTTCCAGGCATCTTTATTGATTTTAATTCTATGATCACCAAAGAACATACTCTGTGTAATTTCATTCTTTATAAGATTTACTTTGTTCTAAAACATAGTCTCTCTTGGTAAATGCTCTTCTTGTACTTGGAAAGAATGTTTATTCTGCTGTTATGCAGTGAGTTTTCTTCAAATGGCAGCTAGCTGAGTATCGTCCAAGGCTTCTATATTTTTAGTGATTTTGTATCTACCTGTCTAATTAGTTAATGAAGGGTGGTTATTAAAAGTCCCCAAAGATGAGTGTGGCCTTTTCTATTTTTCACATCACTTTTACTAGTTTTTATTTCATAACTTCTGATGTTCTAGCCCATTATTGTATTGATAACTTTATTATTATAAACTTCTCTCTTCATTCCTAGTAATATGTCTTATGGCAAAATTTCCTTTAATATTTATTGAGTCATTCCACCTTTACTTGTAATGTTATTTGCATATATTTCTATCTTTCTAATAATTTATATTGTTTTGCTTAATGAGTTTTCTTTGTTATTGTTGTTGTTGACAGTATAGAGGAGGCTTGTTTTCTTATTTCACTGAGTATTTCTTCCTTTTAATTGGAATGTTTAGGCCACTTACTTTGAATATGTTTAGTAATTTGGATGGGTTAAATCTACCACCTTCCTATTTGTTTTCTTATTTATCTCATCTGTTCTTTGCTCCTTTTTCTTCTTTACATATCTAATCTGTTTTGTTTTTTTGTATTTAATAGTTGTTTTTGTTTATAATAACAATTTTTTTTGTTAAAGAAAAATTGAGAATAATTGACATTGCCTGGAGAATCCCAAGGACAGAGGAGCCTGGTGGACTGCTGTCTATGGGGTCGCACAGAGTCGGACATGACTGAAGCGACTTAGCAGCAGAAGCAGCAACTGCGTATTTAAAGTCTACAATATTATGATTTGATGTAAAACACACTGTGGAATGGTTGTCAAGCTCAATATAATTAGCATGTCCATCACCTCACATATTTAACTACTTGTTCTTGTTTTATGGAAAGGTGCATTTAGGAGCTACTCTCAACAACTTTCAAGTACAATACCATATTATTATCTATAGTCACCATGCTGTACATTAGATCCTCACAACATGTTGTTCTTATAATTTAAAAGTTATATCCTTTGACCAACTTTATGCCATTTTTATTTTTCCCACCCCATAGCCACTGACAACTACCATTCTATTCTCTATTTATGTTAAATTTCATTAATTGGCTGAGAACTCACTGCATAACAGCAGAATAAACATTCTTTCCAAGTACAAGAAGAGCAAAAATTTAGAAATTTTAAATTTCTAAAATTCCCCATATAATGTGGATAATGTATAGTATTTGTCTTTGTCTGATTTATTTCACTTAGCAAAATGATCCATCCATATTGTTGCAATAAGATTTCATTCTATTTTATGGCTGAATAATCATCCATTATACACATATACATACACATTGGTGTATGTATATATGTATCTATATATATACACACCAATTTTCCTTATCCATTCATACATCAAAGAACATTTAGGTTGTCTCCATATCTTAGTTATTGTAAATAATGCTATAAAGAACATGGGGGTGCATATGTCTTCAAGATTCTGATTTCAACTCCTTCAGATATATACACAAGAATAGGATTGACGAATCATGTAGTAGTTTGATTTTTAATTGTAGGAAGAAGTGTCATATTGTTTTCCATAATCTCTGTACCAAATCACATTCCTGTCAACAGTGTATGAGGATTTCAATTCCCTTTTCTCCATCTCTTTGCTAGTATTCATTCTCTTGTCTTTTTTATTTTAGCATCTTAGCAAGTGGAAGGTTATATCTCATTACGGTTTTGATTTGCACTATGGTGATGCTGAGCACCTCACTGGCACTGGTATTTAAAGTTAGGGCATGTCTAGATCTCCCATGGAACCAGGTTCTGTGTGTCTGGGGCCCATAACAAGATTCAGAACAACTTCAGCTAAGCTCTGACACTAATGATCAAAGCCTGACTCAATACCCAAGGGGTGGGGCTCAAAGCAATAATGCTGCCTCAGTAACAGTGAGACAATTCTCTAACCTCAGCTGGTGCAGCTCCGGTCCTACCTTACATGGTTGTAGTGTTATGACATCTTGATCCTGGAGAACCATATGGAGTAGCAACTGGGGCCCCTGGGAACTTGTCTCACCACAGGAACAGCTCTAGTCTTGGTGGGGAGATGTTGCTGACAGGGGCTTTGGACAGCCCCATCAGCTGGGATCAGCATTGGTGAAGACTGTGGGAGTCCCAGGTGGCAAAGACTGAAAACTTCCATAGCAGTGATGTTTCCTGGGGTTCTCCTACTCTCCTTCTCCCTCTGGGTGCAATTCCTTTCCAGGCCCCCACCTGGCACTGAGCTACTCTGTCATAGGGAATGGGATGAGACAGGTAAAATAGTTCCTGTGCTTTTCTATGCAGTCATCCTCAGGTTTGGGGTTTGCAGGATTTTTTCTGCTTCTTTATTATACTCCAGAGCTTTCCCTGAGCTATTTTCCTTGCTTTCCCATTTTTATGTATTTTTGTTGCTTTTGTGGGGAAGATAAGCATTGTTTGTGTATGTGTGTTTAGGAGTGATGTCTTAAAACAAGTAAGGTGGAAGGTTAAGATAACTCTTCATAATACCAAGTCTTATTTTAGGACATCTCTCCTAAAATATATGTATTTAAATTAGATGCTACTTTCAAAGAATACTTCATGTATATTGTAATAACCATATAGTTATATCTTCCCATTTGTCCCAACCTTCATTTGTTGTATACTTGAGTTCTACTTGGTTATAACCCAAATATATTACTTTTTGCTTTAAACAATTATCTTTTTTTAAAGATTAGAAACGAGTATACTTGTACCACATATTTACCATTGCAGATGTTCTTTGTTCTTTGTATAACCATAATTTCCATTTCATATTATTTTTCTTACATGGCTGACTCTTGAACAGCACAGATTTGAACTGCTTAGGATCACTTACATGTGGATATTTTTCAGTAGTAAATACTATAGTACGACAACATCTGTGGTTGGTTGAATCTGCAGATGGGGAGGAACTATGGGTATGGAGAGCTGACTATAAATTATACACGTTTAACACTCTTATTTTTAAAGGATCTGCTGTACTTCAAGAACATTCTTTATCATTTATTTAAGTGCTTCTTTGTCAATGATGAATTCTTTCAACTTTAGTTTGTCTGAAAAAAAATTTTTTTTTCCCTCTTCATTCCAAAAGTTAATTTTGCTGGACAATGTATTCTAGATTGGCAGATTTTATTCTTTCATTACTGAAAAGACTTCATTCCAGTGTCTTCTGACCTGCACAGTATCTAATGAGAAGGCTAATTTTAGCTTTATGCCTCTGAACTTGTCTTCTTTCTTCTGACTGCTTTGAGGATTTTCTCTATATTATTAGTTTTCAATGATATATACTTCCCTGATGGCTCAAGTGGTAAAGAATCTGCCTGCAATGCAGGAAACCTGGGTTCAATTCCTGGGTTGCGAAGATCCCCAGGAGAAGGAAATGTCAACCTAATCATATTTTTGCCTGGAAAATCCCATGGACAGAGGAGCCTGGCAGGTTACAGTCCATGGGGTTGCAAAGAGGTGGACACGACTGAGCAACTAACACTTTCACTTTCACACTAGTGAGGTACAGCCTTGGTCTAGGACTCACTACCAGGGCAGTGCTTACTGAGAGCTTTATCTGAGCACTCTACATTAATACATTTGGAAATCTTTGCACTTTGAACAGTGGAAAACCAAACTATTCCCAGGTCTGTGTGAGGTTAAGATGTGGTTCTTCTTACTTCTTTCTGATCTTTCTTTTTCTGACCTTCAATATTTTCATCACATCCATGCTTGAATCAAGGCCCAGGCAAAAAATTTAGAGCATTATTTGCATATCTCTGGATTTCTATATCTCTGCAACTCCCTCTTCTGTGTGTTACTTCATAACTTTTAGTTGCTTTTGTCTCTCTGAAGTCTGAAATCTAGTCTCCTCGATTCAGTGAAAACACTTTGTTTTGTCTGATTTCCCCTTTCCTATGGAAATTCCAGGCAGCAAGCTGAGTGTGTCATAAGCTCTTCTCAGTTTATTTCTCTGAGATTGTTGCTCTATTGTTCTCATTGCACAAGAAATGAAAACGGATGTTTCCTAGTACATAAGATTTAAAAAAAAAAGATAAGAAGGTCGTTGTGTTCAGTTTTATCATGTATAAGACAGCAAGATCAGTCTGTTTCCTGTGACTTTGTCATGGCAGAAGCAGAGATTCCAATTGGTTTAATATTGTTTGTGTCCAGCACACTTGTAAAACTTTTAATTTTTTTATTTTAACTGTGCTTGTGTGCTAGCTCTCTTGTCATGTCCAACTCTGTGAACCTATGGACTGTATCCTGCCAGGCTCTTCTGTTTATGGAATTCTCCAGGCAAGAATACTGGAGTGGGTTGCCATGCCCTCCTCCAGGGGACATTCCCAACCAGGGACTGAACCTGGGACTCTTACATATCTCCTGCATTGGCAGGTGATTTCTTTACCACTAGCACCACCTAGGTTGGGAGAATTTTCTATGTTGTACACTATATTTTCTGGAATAACCTAATTTTCATCTTTTCAATTAAATATTTCTTTTCTTACTTATGTGAAGCATTTGGGATCTCCTTACAATATAGAATAAAAACAGTGTTATAAGGCATACCTCTTTTATCACAAATGGAATAATTTTTGTTTCAACATTTTTTAAACATTATTTAAAGATACCCTATATTAATTCAAGGAAATTCCCTCCGTTTCTAATTTTAATGAACACTTTTCCTAAAAGAATGTTAGATTTAATTATATGCTTGCTTCTATGAAATAGTATTTTTTTTCTTTATAGGCATGATTTTTTTTTATTATGTCCTTGTTTTCAAGTAGTTATTTAGGAAATACTTATCAGTTTTAAAATTTTTTGAAGTATTTTTTTCAGTAATTATAAAATTATTATATATATAATAGTGAATATTTGTATATTCTTTTTCTGTTTTCTAGAATAGTAGTGAGTAGTAGTGAAGTCACTCAGTCGAGTTCGACTCTGTGACCCCAGGAACTGTAGCCTACCAGGTTCCTCCATCCATGGAATTTTCCAGGCAAGAGTACTGGAGTGGGTTGCCATCTCCTTCTCCAGGAGATCTTCCTGACCCAGGGATTGAACCTGAGTCTCCTGCATTGTAGGCAGACGCTTTGCCATCTGAGCCACAAGGGAAATTTATCCCTCCTTGATAGTTCCATTATATCTACTACTGCAGGCAGGAATCCCTCAGAAGAAATGGAGTAGCCATCATGGTCAACAAAAGAGTCCGAAATTCAGTACTTGGATGCAATCTCAAAAACGACAGAATGATCTCTGTTCATCTCCAAGGCAAACCATTCAATATCACAGTTATCCAAGTCTATGCCCCAACCAGTAACGCAGAAGAAACTGAAGTTGAACGGTTTTATGAAGACCTACAAGACCTGCTAGAACTAACACCCAAAAAAGATGTCCTTTTCATTATAGGGGACTGGAATGCAAAAGTAGGAAGTCAAGAAACACCTAGAGTAACAGGCAAATTTGGCCTTGGAATGCAGAATGAAGCAGGGCAAAGGCTAATAGAGTTTTGCCAAGAGAACACACTGGTCATAGCAAACACCCTCTTCCAACAACACAAGAGAAGACTCTACACATGGACATCACCAGATGGTCAACACCGAAATCACATTGATTATATTCTTTGCAGCCAAAGATGGAGAAGCTCTATACAGTCAACAAAAACAAGATGGGTAGCTGACTGTGGCTCAGATCATGAACTCCTTATTACCAAATTCAGACTTAAATTGAAGAAAGTAGGGAAAACCGCTGGACTATTCAGGTATGACCTAAATCAAATCCCTTATGATTATACAGTGGAAGTGAGAAATAGATTTAAGGGCCTAGATCTGATAGATAGAGTGCCTGATGAACTATGGGATGAGGTTCGTGACATTGTACAGGAGACAGAGATCAAGACCATCTCCATGGAAAAGAAATGCAAAAAAGCAAAATGGCTGTCTGGGGAGGCCTTACAAATAGCTGTGAAAAGAAGAGAGGTGAAAAGCAAAGGAGAAAAGGAAAGATATAAGCATCTGAATGCAGAGTTCCAAAGAATAGCAAGAAGAGATAAAAAAGCCTTCCTCATCGATCAATGCAAAGAAATAGAGGAAAACAACAGAATGGGAAAGACTGGAGATCTCTTCAACAAAATTAGAGATACCAAGGGAACATTTCATGCAAAGATGGGCTTGATAAAGAACAGAAATGGTATGGACAATATTAAGAAGAGATGGCAAGAATACACGAAGAACTGTACAAAAAAGATCTTCACGACCCAGATAATCATGATGATGTGATCACTAATCTAGAGCCAGACATCTTGGAACGTGAAGTCAAGTGGGCCTTAGAAAGCATTACTACGAACAAAACTAGTGGAGGTGATGGAATCCCAGTTGAGCTGTTTCAAATCCTGAAAGATGATGCTGTGAACGTGCTGCACTCAATATGCCAGCAAATTTGGAAAACTCAGCAGTGGCCACAGGACTGGAAAAGGTCAGTTTTCATTCCAATTCCAAAGAAAGGCAAGGCCAAAGAAATCTCAAACTACTGCACAATTGCACTCATCTCACATGCTAATAAAGTAATGCTCAAAATTCTCCAAGCCAGGCTTCAGCAATACGTGAACCATGAATGTTCAAGCCGGTTTTCAAAAAGGCAGAGGAACCAGAGATCAAATTGCCAACACCACTGGATCATGGGAAAAGCAAGAGAGTTCTAGAAAAACATCTATTTCTCCTTTATTGACTATGCCAAAGGCTTTGACTGTGTGGATCACAATAAACTGTGGAAAATTCTGAAAGAGATGGGAATACCAGACCACTTGACGTGCCTCTTGCGAAATCTGTATGGAGGTCAGGAAGCAACAGTTAGATCTGGACATGGAACAACAGACTGGTTCCTGTATATTGTCACCCTGCTTATTTAACTTCTATGCAGAGTACATCATGAAAAACGCTGGGCTGGAAGAAACACAAGCTGGAATCAAGATTGCCGGGAGAAATATCAAGAACCTCAGATATGCAGATGACACCACCCTTATGGCAGAAAGTGAAGAGGAGCTAAAAAGCCTCTTGATGAAAGTGAAAGAGGGGAGTGAAAAAGTTGGCTTAAAGCTCAACATTCAGAAAACGAAGATCATGGCATCCGGTCCCATCACTTCATGGGAAATAGATGGGGAAAGAGTGGAAACAGTGTCAGATTTTATTTTGGGGGGCTCCAAAATCACTGCAGATGGTGACTGCAGCCATGAAATTAAAAGATGCTTACTCCTTGGAAGAAAAGTTATGACCAACCTAGATAGTATATTCAAAAGCAGAGACATTACTTTGCCGACTAAGGTCCGTCTAGTCAAGGCTATGGTTTTTCCTGTGGTCATGTATGGCTGTGAGAGTTGGACTGTGAAGAAGGCTGAGCGCCGAAGAATTGATGCTTTTGAACTGTGGTGTTGGAGAAGACTCTTGAGAGTCCCTTGGACTGCAAGGAGATCCAACCAGTCCATTTTGAAGGAGATCAACCCTGGGATTTCTTTGGAAGGAATGATGCTAAAGCTGAAGCTCCAGTACTTTGGCCACCTCATGCGAAGAGTTGACTCATTGGAAAAGACTGATGCTGGGAGAGATTGGGGGCAGGAGGAGAAGGGGATGACCGAGGATGAGATGGCTGGATGGCTTCATGGACTCAATGGACATGAGTCTGAGTGAACTCCGGGAGATGGACAGGGAGGCCTGGCCTGCTGCGATTCATGGGGTTGCAAAGAGTCAGACACGACTGAGCGACTGAACTGAACTGAACTGAACTTGGTAGTTCCTTTAACTTGTTAATTAAACCATCTGGAACCGCTGCTTTCTTTTTTAGCAGGTTTTGACTTCCTACTCTTTTATATTAATTGATCAATGCACCAAATATATTTTTAATGCCTATCCTATACCTGGCACTGTTTTTAATATCAAATATGCACTAGGTATAAAGCAAACCAAGAAGAAAAACATCCCTACCTTATGGAGTTTACATTCCTGTGGAAGTATTCAGATATGTACCAAATATATAGAAAAATTTTTTTACGTACTCCCACTATTAATTTTCCAGTTTCTCCTGGTAGTTTCAGTAACTTGTACTTTACATGTTTTATCATATATCATGATTTGCATTTATGTTTGGAATTGTTTACTACTTAACCCATTGACCTTTTCATCAGTAATAACCCCCTTTATTCTTGGTAATATATCATTTACTTTTTTTATCATGTTTATGTTTTAAATATTCCTTATAAACAACATATGCCTGACTTTAGGATTTTCATCCTGCCTCATATTCTATTGTTATGTTAAGAAGGATTGTTTATTTCATTATTAACTATCATGTTGGGAGCCATCTTTTTTTAGGCCTTTTGTTTTATTTTAGACTTTATTGTTGTTTATTTAGGGGGGTGGGGCTGTGGTAAGTCTTCATTACTGCACACGGGCTTTCTCTAGCTCAGCAAGTGGGAGCTGCTCTTCATTGTGGTCCATGGGCTTCTCACTGTGGTGGCTTTTCTTGCTGTGCCTGGTGGCTCAGAGGGTAAAGCGTCTGCCTGCAGTGTAGGAGACCCAGGTTTTATCCCTAAGTTGGGAAGGTCCCCTGGAGAAGGAAATGGCAACCCACTCCAGTTCTCTTGCCTGGAAAATCACACGGACAGAGACGCCTGGTGGGCTACAGTCCATGGGGTCGCAAAGAGTCAGACACGACTGAGCGGCGTCACTTTCTCTTGTTGTGGAGCACAAGGCTCTAGGCATGTGAGCTTCAGTGGCTGCAGCACGTGGGCTCAGTAGTTGCCACACAGATTCAAACCCGGGTCCCCTGCACTGGAAGACAGATTCTTATCCACTGTACTGCCAGGGAGGTACCTCTATCTTGTTTTATCTTTCTATCTTATATCTAGGTTTTATCTTCAGTTGCTCAGCCCCTAAGAGTTTGTAAATAAAGTTCAGCACCGTTCAGGCTTAATGAAAACCACCATGAATGTCTACTTCGGCTCTCATTTTTGCTTTCCCTAAATTTCATCCCATAAAGTTAATTAATTTCTTGCCAAAAACTTGTGAATATACTTAAATGTTCATTCAGTTTATTTTTCCTCAAAATTTTGGAACTTTAGAGCAGATGCTTAAATGATCCACTAGGGAAAAGCTATCCAGAAATACATTCAACTTTTACTAAGAGTCACTTATATAAAATTACTGTGTTCCAGTAACTTTCAAAATATTCTATAAATATTAAATAATTTACTTCAGTTAGTTTAGTTAGTTAATTAACAGAATTAACAGTTTAAGCCTCATGATAAACTTATGGGAAAAGTACCCTAGTTAGTTCATTTTGAGACGAGAAAACTGATACATCAGTTCAGTTCAGTTCAGTTGCTCAGTTGTGCCCGACTCTGTGACCCCATGGACTGCAGCATGCCAGGCTTCCCTATCCATCACCAGCCCCCAGAGCTTACTCAAATTCATGTCCATCAGGTTGGTGATACCATCCAACCATCTCAGCCTCTGTCACCCCTCCTCCTCCCACCTTCAATCTTTCCCAGCATCAGGGTCTTTTCCAATGAGTCGGTTCTTCGAATCAGGTGGCCAAAGTATTGGAGTTTTAGCCTCAACATCAGTCCTTCCAATGAATATACAGGGCTGGTTTCCTTTAGGATTAACTGGCTTGATCTCCCTGCACTCCAATGGACTTTCAAGAATCTTCTCCAACCACGGTTCAAAAGCATCAATTGATACATGGGAAGATTAAATAACTTGCCACATATTAGAGTTAGTTGTGATATGAAGTTAGTATTCAAATTCAAGAACTATCTGCTTTAAACTCTATTTAATTCCATTCTTCTGATGATATTCCTTGAAGGTTCACACAATACACACACACACACACACACACGTGCATAGAAACACACAGGTAATAACATCCATTGTGCATCCATTGTACCTTATGCTAAGAATTATAGTAAAATTCTGCTACTATAGTTTTACTAAGGAAAAAGAACTAAGAAATGACTAAAGTGTGACTTGGCCAATCTAACTATGAAGAAACATCATAATATATTTTAAGATTGAACTAGAAAATAACATGGGAAATAAATGAATATCACTGGTAAGATTTGCTTGTACAGTCCTTCATCCCCAAACTTTCTCACCTTTATCCATTTTATATATATTAAATAAGAATTATATATATATATATGGGCTTCCCCAGTGCCTCAGTGGTGTGTGTGTGTATGGCGATGTATGAATGCAAGAAATAGAAAAATGTCAGCTTTCATAGAGAAGGAAAAATGAGATAAAAAAATAATGTTGTCAACTAAAAAAAATTTTAAATATCAGATAACAGTTATCTCAGTCCAAGTTTCCCATGTAGAATTCAGCCACACACTCCCCCATCCTGTTTATTTATTGCTGGAATTCTGGTGATAGAAAGATCTCTTTATTAACTTATTACTATTGCTTTGTTTTAACCAATATTTCTTTCTCTTTTTTTGTTTCATCAATTTATTAATCCACATTTCAGATATAATGACATTTTAAAAATATCTATTGAATTAAATCTCTTCAGTAGACCTGTATTTCCCGCCAGATTTATCAGTTGATATAAAGTATTTTGGTACAACAAGACAGAAGCTTCCTGTTTCCTTGACATTATCTCTTTCTCATCTCTCGCTGTTGTCTTTATGTGTGAATGATTAATTACCCCAAAACATAAGCAGATACTACTAAAACAACTCTGTAGTTTTTCTGACAGCAAATAGAGCTGATTATTAGATGATTGCATTAGCACTAATAGTATTCCTGAGTCTGTTTTGCATGAACCAAGGGTTAAGTGCTTATTGCCAAAAGTATGGTTTAATATTGCATGATTATAAAGGTTATAGAGATGTGAAGGATATGATAAATTATCAACTTAAGCTAGAGAACATTTGAATGGTTTATCTGTCACCTAGACCTGAGACAAACCTTTATAAAGGGAAAAATCTTTTTGATGACATTTCTTTTGTCACAACCCTTCAACCTGAGAAATGTTCCTGCCAAAATTAAATCAGGATTCACTTTTTTATCAAATGCCAGACATTCACTTAATGGCCACTAAAGATTGTATGCCCCAAAAGATGTCAACTTTTGTCAGTATGACCATATTATTTGGCTTTATTATTCTCTGTCATTTTCTCTCTCTCTCTCCCTGTATGTATATACACACACACACACAATTTCATTTGCTACTTATCAGTTAATTATATGATACTGATTGTGAAATCAACTTCATAAAATCATTAGCACAGATAACTATAATAATTTAGTAGAAGGAAAACCTAATTTGAAGCAGCTTAAGAGTATCACTCAGAATGATAATATTTAATAAACAAGGTGCCTATATTTAATAAATTCAGATTCGGAGCTATTATTCTCCCTTAAAGACTACTACATATAATGTGCTATATTATATAGCATGTGACTATAAGGAAAATGAAAACACAGTATTGATATTCTCAGACAATTGTTATGAGAAGGTCAGAAAGCAAAACATATAGGTAACCTGACATTTTCTGAATTATCAGCTGTAGGTGGAATAGTATGCTTTTATAACTTTGACATTATCTGGAAATAAAATGGATATGGTAAAATTTTTATCTAGCATTTCTTTCTTTTTCTGTATTCTTTCCAGTAACTTCATATTTATTTTGGTGTTCTGACTGCTTCTCTCTTTCTAAGGTCTAATTTTTTTGCCTCAAAGTGTAGGTTTTATACACTCACTTTTTGTTTGCTGTTCGTTTTCAGGATGGCTTTAAGATTGTGATCTTATAGAACAAGCTGAGCAGGAGATTAACAGCTAAATAGAATAGAACAACACTGTAAAATAATTAAACTTAATAGGCATATGTCAACACTCTAGTCAACAAAAGCAGACCACACATTCTTCCCCAGTGCCCAATATAGATAACCTAGAAAACATATGTCACATTAATGATAAAATGAAAAAAATGTAAATTTATATAACCCTCTCAAAAAACAACTTTCCATAGTCTTATTTCAGTTTCTTTGCAGAGTAGTCAAAAGATTCTCTATTAAATGATGCATAATATGCCCTGTAGCTTACTTGACAACAGGTTTTGTTGGGCATTAGGTTAGTTTATAACTTTTGTCATGAATAATACCTCACTGATTTCAATGCAACCCATGTGAATAAAATAATTTCAAATCTTTATCAATGTGTTTGTACTGGGGAAAAAGGACATATTCTTTTTCCTTTATCATTATTCTTATAACATTAAATTATGATATGTTAGAATTGATGGGTGGACAATTTTGCTGCACCTCAGGAAAGCTCTTTGGATACTAAGGACAGTGTAGCAAAAATATAAACTACGAATTTAGACTTCATTTTTCATGTTTGTTGGTTTTTATGCATCTGAAATGTACCTTAACATATATATGTGTCTCCAATACAATATATCTCATATTTAATTAGTGATTTTACTAATCCCTGGAAAAAGAGCCTAAACAATGTTGTGGAAAATAATGAACAATGCAGACTGTCTATATTCCTTCCAAATAGTTATACAATTATGCAATATAATTTCATAACATTTCCTTACATTTCTCGCATTCTGATTATTCAACCAGTAATGCCTTTTTAGCAATCAGACAGGCATATCATGATATGGTATTTTGCACAAACACACACATACATAAAGAGAGAGAAAAATGAAACATATCAACTCTCAGCCTAACTATAATCCTTCTTTCATTAGCAATAAGGAAGCTTTATTTACTTGATTGACTCAGTTCAGTTCAGCTCAGTCACTCAGTCATGTCCGAATCTTTCCGACCCCATGAATCGCAGCACACCAGGCCTCCCTGTCCATCACCATCTCCCGGAGTTCACTCAGACTCACATCCATCGAGTCGGTGATGCCATCCAGCCATCTCATCCTCAGTCGTCCCCTTCTCCTGCCCCTAATCCCTTCCAGTATCAGAATCTTTTCCAATGAGTCAACTCTTTGCATGAGGTGGCCAAAGTACTGGAGTTTCAGCTTTAGCATCATTCATTCCAAAGCATACCCAGGACTGATCTCCTTTAGAAAGCACTGGTTGGATCTCCTTGCTGTCCAAGGGACTTTCAAGAGTCTTCTCCAACACCCCAGTTCAAAAGCATCAATTCTTCGGCGCTCAGCTTTCTTCACAGTCCAACTCTCACATCCATACATGACTACTGGAAAAACCATAGCCTTGACTAGACGGACCTTTGCTGACAAAGTAATGTCTCTGCTTTTGAATATGCTATCTAGGTTGATCATAACTTTCTTTCCAAGGAGTAAGCATCTTTTAATTTCACAGCTGCAGTCACCATCTGCAGTGATTATGGAGCCCAAAAAAATAAAGTCAGCCACTGTTTCCCCATCTATTTCCCATGAAGTGATTATGCATGCTTTATTGTGAGAGCTCATGTCATGCTTAGATCCATGTCATATGCTTTTTCAAGGCTTTCTAAAGTTCGTACATGTTAGTGATCACACAGGCACTTATTTCAAGCTTAGTCTGATATTTTAATATCCTTCTCCTGACTTATGCAAAGATCACTAACGTGACAATCTCCATTTTCACCAATGCAATAATATCCTGAGGATATCACTGATAGTTTTCTATTATTGCTATAACAAATCACCCCAAATTCACTGACGTCAAACAATCAGTTCAGTTCAGTTCAGTCACCCAGTGTGTCTGACTCTTTACAACCCCATGAATCACAGCACACCAGGCCTCCCTGTCCATCACCATCTCCCAGAGCTCACTCAGACTCACATCCATCGAGTCCGTGATGCCATCCAGCCATCTCATCCTGGGTCGTCCCCTTCTCCTCCTGCCCCCAATCTCTCCCAGCATCAGAGTCTTTTCCAATGAGTCAACTCTTCGCATGAGGTGGCCAAAGTACTGGAGCTTCAGCTTTAGCATCATTCCTTCCAAAGAAATCCCAGGGTTGATCTCCTTCAGAATGGACTGGTTGGATCTCCTTGCAGTCCAAGGGACTCTCAAGAGTATTCTCCAACACCACAGTTCAAACGCATCAATTCTTCAGCGCTCAACTTTCTTCACAGTCCAACTCTCACAGCCATACATGACCACAGGAAAAACCATAGCCTTGACTAGACGGACCTTAGTCGGCAAAGTAACGTATCTGCTTTTAAATATACTATCTGGGTTGGTCATAATTTTTCTTCCAAGGAGTAAGCGTCTTTTAATTTCATGGCTGCAGTCACCATCTGCAGTGATTTTGGAGCCCCCAAAAATGAAGTCTGACACTGTTTCCATTGTTTCCCCACCTATTTCCCATGAAGTGATGGGACCAGATGCCATGATCTTCGTTTTCTGAATGTTGAGCTTTAAACCAACTTTTTCACTCTCCTCTTTCATTTTCATCAAGAGGCTTTTTAGCTCCTCTTCACTTTCTGCCATAAGGGTGGTGTCATCTGCATATCTGAGGTTCTTGATATTTCTCCAAGCAATCTTGATTCCAGCTTGTGTTTCTTCCAGTCCAGCGTTTCTCAGGATGTACTCTGCATAGAAGTTAAAGAAGCAGGGTGACAATATACAGCCTTGACGTACTCCTTTTCCTATTTGGAACCAGTCTGTTGTTCCATGTCCAGTTCTAACTGTTGCTTCCTGACCTGCATATAGAGCAATAGAAATATATTATTTAAAATGCTGGAGGTCAGAAATCTAAAATGAATCTCACTGAGCTAAAATCATAGTTTCAACAGGATTGCATTTCTTCTGGAGGCTCCAGGGGAGAACCTGTTTCTTTGCATCTTCCAGCTTCTAGAGGCTTCCCACATTCTACGACCCATGGTATCATTCCCCATCTTAAAATTAGCAACATTGGGC
The DNA here is from genome assembly GCF_023091745.1 of Budorcas taxicolor. Taxonomy (NCBI): domain Eukaryota; kingdom Metazoa; phylum Chordata; class Mammalia; order Artiodactyla; family Bovidae; genus Budorcas; species Budorcas taxicolor. The sequence continues at coordinate 9,587,268 of NC_068914.1, forward strand.
CAAGTCCTTCTCATGCTGCTGTCTCTCTAGTCCTTTCTCTCTCTCTCTCTCTCTCTCTCTCCCTTTTTTTTTTTTCCACTTTCTTCTACTTTTAGGTCCTGTGATTGCATTGGGAACACATGGACAATCCAGCATAATCTCCCTATTTTTAAGTGAACTGATTAGCAATTAGCTGATATAGCATTCTTCTTGATATGTAATCTAACATAATTTTATAGCTTCTGGGGATTATGTTGTGGATATCTTTGGTGATATTATTCTGTTTACCACACTTAGCCACCAATACCTTGCCATATTTCTCCTGAAACATTTTTCATTTTATCTGAGATGTTTTATTTTCTAAGGATATAATTATAATTGCATTCATTCTGAACTAAAAGACAAACTCCCTAACATACACCACCTTTTACCCAGATTGTTCCATTTCCATTTGTGATCAGGGTATTGCTATGAAATCAACCTGATTAGCTAGTCATTACTTATCTTCCTTGAATAATCCTAGGTATCACGAAGAAAACAAAAAATAATTACACAACCAAAAAACCTGCACATCAATTGGTCATACATTTCTAAATTATAATATCTTTTAATATTTTCTGGGATTTCTGTAGATAGATTTGGAACATGCATAAATTCATAGGGAAATATTCAAGGATTAACACTACAAAATATTGCAGCTTTTGTCTACTAAGTTTGGGGCCATAGAAAAGGGCATCTTTGTCTACAGTTGGGTAGTAGATACAAGCTGCAATATTTTGTGGTGTTAATTAATTTTCAGGAATAACAAAATACAGTAATTGGCTGTGAGTGATACAACTGGCTACTCTATTAGATTATCCATAGCCTTACCTCTATCGATAATTGTTGCTCTGTGGTTCCAAAAATCCAATTAAAAAAAAAATCTGTATTGTGTATGTGAACACAGCTTCTAGAATCAGACTGAATATTGCCTGGTTTTAAATCTTTTTTCCACCATTGCTCAGCTATGAGAACTAGAGAAAGTTATTCAAATGTTCTCATATTTAAAAGGAAGACACTAAAAATAGTACTATTTTATGGTCGCTGTCATGATTAAGTCAATTAATTCACATGAAGTTCTCTGCATGGTATCTGAAATACAGTAAACTTAAAAAATGTTAAAAATCAAATTGACCAGAAAAGAAAGATAAACATTAAAATATCTGTCAATTCCAAGTCATGCCATCTTAGATACCATATGCAATGCATCAACATCACAGAACAGGAAAATCTCTCTAAATCCAACTTATTTCCTTTTAATGATTAATCCTCCAGTAGGACATAAAAGCCATTCCTGCTCATTCTTCCTGCAAACTTCAGGTTTCTCAGTCCTTAATTTCTTGTGAGTCACTTTCTGAACCAGAATGCACATATAGCTGCATAGATAAGAAATAAATGCAGGTCAGGGACAGATCAAATGAGGCTTACAAAAGTAACGTTTCTCCAAATAAAAGTTAGTGACAAGAGATTCAAGAGTAGCTACAACATGTTATAACTACTTCTCAAATATTTTCACTAAAGAGGATAGATTTTTGTCTTGTTTTCACAAAAATAAGTGACCTGTTTGGGTAGTTTTATGAGAACAATTAAATGGCCCACATAATAAGTGTGTTCTATTTGAAATACACTAAAGAATATGAAGTAGCAATTTGTGTTTTCTACAATTATTATTCCACTTTCAAGTTCTTAGCATTGTATTTAGACAAGGTTCTGATTCTAACTCTCACTTCCTCAGTGACAAACAAAAGGTTTCCCGATTATCTGAGAATTTGCTGTTTCCTGGATACTGTTTTTCATAAATATGGATATAGTTGTGAGTTACAGTTGTAAGTATAGGTATAAAAGGTAAAAATAAATTGCAAGGCATAAGCAATGGAGGATGTATATATTCAGAACTAAAAGAAAAATTAATTGTTAAGCATACTTTACACATCTTTAATATTACATTATACTTTATCACTGATCTTTCACTAAATTATTAACACTGTAATGTGTAACAGTCTCTATTTGTGGAAATGATGATTTACATACAAAAATTATAAGAGAAAATCTTGTAGGCAATATCAGTTCAGTTCATTCGCTCAGTCGTGTCCAACTCTTTGCAGCCACGTGGACTGCACCACCCCAGGCCTCTCTGTCCATGACCAGCTTCTGAAATTTACTCAAACTTATGTCCATTGAGTGGGTGATGCCATCCAATCATGTTATCCTCTGTCATCCCCTTCTCCTCCTGCCTTCAATCTTTCCCATATCAGGGTTGTTTCAAATGAGTCAGGTCTTAGCATCAGGTGGCCAAAGTATTGGCATTTCAGCTTCAGCATCAATCCTTCCAATGAATATTCAGGACTGATTTCCTTTAGGATGGACTGATTAGATCTCCTTACACTCCAAGGGACTCTCAAGAGTCTTCTCCAACACCACTGTTCAAAAGCATCAATTCTTCATCGCTCAGCTTTCTTTATAGTCCAAGTCTCACATCCATACATGACTTCTGGAAAAACCATAGCCTTGACTAGATGGACCTTTGTTGACAAAGTAGTGTCTCTGCTTTTTAATATGTTGTCTAGGTTGGTCATAACTTTTCTTCCAAGGAATAAGCATCTTTTAATTTCATGGCTGAGGTCACCATGTGCAGTGATTTTGGAGCCCCCAAAAATAAAGTCTGTCACTGTTTCCACTGTTTCCCCATCTATTTCCCATGAAGTGAGGGGACCAGACGCCATGACCTTAGTTTTCTGAATGTTGAGTTTTAAGCCAACTTTTTCACTCTCCTGTTTCACTTTCATCAAGAGGTTCTTTACTTCTTCTTTGCTCTCTGCCATAAGAGTGGTGTCATCTGCATATCTGAGGTTATTGATACTTCTCCCAACAATCTTGATTCCAGCTTGTGCTTCATCCAGCCCACAATTTCTCATTATGTACTCTGCATATAAGTTAAATAAACAGGGTGACAATATACAGCTTTGACATACTCCTTTCTTTATTTGAAACCAGTCTGCTGGTCCATGTCCAGATCTAACTGTTGCTTCCTGACCTGCATACAGATTTCTCAGGAGGCATATCAGGTGGTCTGGTATTCCCATCTCTTTCAGAATTTTCCATAGTTTGTTGTGATCCACACAGTCAAAGGCTTTGGCATAGTCAATAAAGCAGAAGTAAATATTTTTCTGGAACTCTCTTCCTTTTTCGATCATCCAACAGATGTTGGCAATTTGATCTCTGGTTCCTCTGCCTTTTCAAAAACCAGCTTGAACATATGGAAGTTCATGGTTCATGTACTGTTGAAGCCTGGCTTGGAGAATTTTGATCATGTAGGCAATATATCTCTGTCTAAAACTAAGCCTATTAAAATAAAATTTTAATTATCACTTAAATTTCATCTGGTACAATCAATAATAACAACTTTGTTAAGGCAAAATTTTATCTAATTATAATTTAGAAAAGTTTCATAGGAGGCATAATTATGAGTGATTGTCCAAAATGCAGATTAACTTAAGAAAATAATGGATAAGAATATTCTTTTCCTAAAACTTTCTATCTTTATTTTTAGATCTATTTATTAAAATTATTTGTGTTGATGAATAGTAATTATCTTTCATATGAACTAAATACCTTTTGTAAAATCTCTCATATTTTAAAGAGACAAAAAAGGCATCTAAAAAGGTCACAGAAGCATCGAAAGAAACAAAAAATAATTAAATAGATTACAGTACTTTTCCTGTCAAGAAAGTAAGCAAAAATTTTGCAAAATATTTAGTGAGAAAGAATCATGTATAATAAAATATAAATGTGCTGTATTTTATGAGATATTGGCTTACTTATATGAAAGGTTGAATGTAGAATATGTATCAACATGTTCCAGTAGGACATTATTGGGGAGCGTTCTCATGAAGAGTCATTTGAGGGAATGGGATTCAACCAAGGAAGAGAGCATCAGTAACAAAAAGAGGCGTTCTAGAGTGAATACCACCGTAGGCACATAGGAGTGAGACCTAGAGCCCTTATACAAAATGCAGCAGATTTGGAAAACAAGAGTCCAATAGGAAGGCAATTAGAAAACTAGACACAATAACATATACTAAAAAGAAAGATTAGTTACTTGATTCTAAGTTAGGACAATTTACTCTCATGATGCCAATGCTCATAATATTCTCTGTCCAGTAGAGTAGCCACTAACCCCATGTGGTTAATGAATATAGAAAATGTGACAACTGAGAATAAGCAACTAAGTTTTGAGTTTTTTAAAATATTAATTATTATTTAAATGGGCACATCTGGAGATTTAAAAAGACTATCATAAGGGGCAGCACAGATGTAGTACATCCGGGGTCAGAAAGCAAAAGTCTCTCCTAGAAGAAAAGAATTGTTTTCTACTAGCTGTTTTCTTTATGCATGTCCTCAATGATGTGAGGTTTCCTATACTCCAGTTTTGTAAGAAAACATTAAAAGTTTAAGACACTGCAGAAGCTTAAGAGTACATAAAACTTGAATATATGTAACTCAGTCATTAAAATTAGATCAGGTGCTCATAATGTTCAGTATACTCATGCATAACCCTTATCTTCATCTTGTGTTTAGAAACATTGGAAGTCTTTAGGTAGGCTGTCATATTTTATGTAAGATGTCATTCTGCTTGCAGTGTGGAGAGGTAGCAAATTCCTTGGGTAAAAAAAATTAGCTTTCTACAGGTCACTATTGATCTCTATCCAATCCATAAAGCAGAGTCATCTCTCTCTGATACTATATCAGACGGTTGACTGTCCCCTCCACATTTGCTCTGGTCTGCCTATACTCAAGTGAAAGCCCTTGCATCTATCATTGTGGTTATGGGCTATGACATTGCAGAATCACCCCTGAGGGATTCACTTCTCAAAGGAATCCAAAATACTCATACTACTCTCATACTGAATGACTCAGGTACATTTTACTAACTTTCTTTTGTATCAGGAACTATTTAGATAGCCCTAAAATATGGTGTTACAATTTAATAAATATGTCAGGATAAAATCGTTGTATACCTAAGTTAAAACTTAGTTGGTAAAATACCTTTCAAAATCTTGTTTTCAACCATGAGAAACTGAATTTATCAAGTAGAATTTAATGCACCTTAAATAACTTGATATCCTATGCAAAAGAAGGTGTTATTTTTAATGAAGCTTCTTTGAACTTTCCATTAATTATGTTACAGAAAAATCTCAAAGCTCTCTGGTGGCTCAGATGGTAAAGAATCTACCTGCAGTGCAGGAGACCCATGTTCAATCCCTGGATTAGGAACATCCCCTGGAGAAGGGAATGGCTACCCACTCCAGTACTCTTGCCTGGAGAATCCCATGGACAGAGGAGCCTGGCAGGATACAGTCCATGAGGTCACAAAGAGTCAGACATGACTGAGCAAATAAGAAAAAGTTAACAAGACTGTAATTGTGGAATCTTAACTGAATCAGATTGATAAACACCTGTATAGGTGCACCTCATGAAATAGCTAGGTTTTACTTTAGAAGCAAACAACTCTCAGGAAAAGTAATATGACACAGCCACTTTATTATATTTCTATATGTCTGTCTTTCAATCACAGACATATGGACCATGACTATTAGAATTTAGGAAACTCTCCTCTGATCCCTGGGGCAAATTCTGAGGTGGTTCATTCTACTAGGATTGGCTTTGCTCTGAATGTAGGAACTGCAATATCCAGAACACAGCTCTTTGAAAATAAAGACAAAAGAAAAATGCCTTATTTTCAAGAAATGATGGACAAATTTTCCCTACCTTAAAAGAAGAATAAAGTAGATTAATCTTTGCCGTAGTTATCTAAACTTTGAAAAGATCACACTACAGTTTAGGATTCTTTTTTTCCAATTAATCAGCTAATACTTTCCCCACTATTTTATTTCTGGATTAAAATTCAGTCCCATCTAACTTTACTCAATAACCTCTTCTCTTTTTCTTAAATTTTTGTCAATTACAGTTCCTAATTATTGAGTTTAAACTTTAAGCCATTTATGCTTATGTATTTTAGTTCAATTTACCTTCAGATATACTTGAGCCTCATTTAATAATCATCAAAAGTGTCTATTCCCCTAGTCATCTAAATATCCTTAAATTCAGTTTGTTGCAGTCTTAACATGAGTATTATTTCCTAGCTCTGTTACAATCAATGTAATTTTTATTATATTTTTACCCTAAACTCTTTTTTGGGTTTCCCCGGTGGCGCTTGTGGTAAAGAACCCACCTGCCAGTGCAGGAGACATAAGAGAGGTGGGTTCAATCCCTGGGTTGGTAAGATCCCCTGGAGAAGGGCATGGCAACCCATTCCAGTATGCTTGTCTGGGAAATCCCATGGACAGAGAAGTCTGGCAGGCTACTGTCTATAGGGTTGCAAAGAGTCTGACATGACTGTGACTTAGCATGCATGCAATCTCTTTTTTAGCGCTGTAATCAAATATTATGACCTATAAATTAGAATTATTTGTTGTGTTTTCCTTTATGGCTAAGTGTTTAGAAATCTGAAAACATTGTCCATCATTTCTTGAAAATAAAATAAATTTTCTGTTAGTAGACTAAAGTTCTATATTTGACCATTAAATCAATCTTACTATACTATTCAGATATTCTTTTATTTCTAACTTAGGTTCTTGTGTTTGGTCTGTCAAACCTTGATTCTCATATGATTATATTTAAATCAATTTTTCTATGTTTTTATTTCTCTCCAACATTTTTTCCTAATTAGCTAAAAGATAATAAATTATTTGTCAACAGACAGAATGGAGACTTACCACCTCACCCTGTTCATTTGAGTAATGAATAAATGGTCCTTTCATATCTGGATCAGAGGTCCAGCTCCCATTTGAGTCTTGGTTTCCAGCAGATTTTGCTAAGTATTGTTCTGCTCCTCAATTCAGCATTGTCTTTTAACCCATTGTGTGGACCTCTCTACACTCAGCTGTTGGTACTCAAATAAACAATTCAAACATAGTCAGTAATTTCAATACTCTCTTAACTTATAAAATTGGGACAAAAATGATTTTGTTAATTATCTCTAAGTGTATTTCTCTAGAACTGATGGCTCCGTGTAAATTCTAATTTGTCACATCTCTTCCACTACACCCTGATGTGAACAATAGTGATTTAATTAACAACAAAAAAAACCATAATTACAAAAATAATGAATTGAAAACACAATTCCATAACTGTTTTTTAATAAGTTGAAATATATTAATACTTGTGTGTATTTACAATGGCAAAATTGAAACTGCCATAAGTGGGGAAAACAAAATTGAAGATGGGAGAAAGATACTCACTCGTGATAGTAGCAAGTGATAACAGCAGTGTATCACTTTTTTTCTCCTTCCATAAAATCTAGCTAGTATTTTCCTTTTCACTCAAGCCTCTATCACAGATTAACCTTGCCTCATTAAAATGATGGGTAGCCAAAGCAGATTTTAAGATGATGAGCAAGGCTGTGGGATGACAGTTACTGAACCAATGAGCTTGCTGACAGCTTACAGTAAAATGAATGCTTTCAAACAGAACATGTAAACCTAAATTTTAGAGACCCACTCAGATACATGTGCCCGCATCTATTCAGGAATATTAGACTAAATGTAAAGACCTGAGAAACTGGTAAGAATTCGCATTAGTTTTGTTTTACTCTGTCTTTAAGCAAAGACAAATGTTAATACTAATGCACGCTTCATCGAGTTTATTCTAGACTTCACATTTTTCACTTAATTTTGAGGAAAGTAATTAAACAAAAATATCCTCCATTGGGAAAACAAAGACTAGGAGAATAGAAGAAAGATGTTTTAATGGATTATATGACATAAGAACATTAGACACTACTCTTCTACATTTATTCAACTAGATAATGCTGTTTTCATAAACTTGCTATTGACCATGCTATAAATGCCCCTCTTGTCTGGGACAACAAAATGAACCTTTGCATCAGAGTTAGCTCTGTCATCTGTTATTAATTCCATCCTTTTCTGTCTTTTCTGGAATATCTCTTCATGAAGTAGCCCAACTTTTTGAAGTCTTCAAAACTGCCGCTGTGCCTTTCTTTATTTTGCTGTTGTTCTTCAGGCGCTCAGTTGTGTCCAACTCTTTGCATCCCCATGGACTGCAGCATGCCTGGCTTCCCTGTCCTTCACCATCTCCCGAAGCTTGCTCATGCTCAAGTCCACTGAGTCAGTGATGCCATCCAACAATCTCGTTCTCTGTTGTTGCCTTCTCCTCCTGCCTTTAATCTTTTCTAGCATCAGGGTCTTTTGTTTTTTGTTAAATATAAATTTATTTATTTTAATTGGAGGTTAATTACTTTACAATATTGTATTGGTTTTGCCATACATCCACATGTATCCGCTACAGGTATACATGTGTTCCCCATCCTGAACCCCCCTCCCCTTTCCCTCCGCATTCCATCCCTCTGGGTCATCTCAGTGCACCAGCCCCAAGCATCCAGTATCATGAATCAAACTTGGACTGGCAATTCATTTCATATATGATATTATATATGTTTCAATGCCATTCTCCCAAATCATCCCACCCTCTCCCTCTCCCACAGAGTCCAAAAGACTGTTCTATACATCGGTGTCTCTTTTGCTCAAATGAGGGTCTTTTCTAATGATTCAGCTCTTCACATCAGGTGGCCAAAGTAGTAGAGCTCCAGCATCAGTCCTCCCGATGAATATTTAGGAATGATTTCCTTTAAGATTGACTGGTTGGATCTCCCTGTAGTTCAAGGGACTCTGAAGAGTCTTCTCCAACACCACATATCAAAAGCATCAATTCTTCAGCACTCAGCCTTCTTTATGGTCCAATTCTCACATCCATACATGATTATTGGAAAAACTATAGCTTTGACCATATGGATCTTTGTTGGCAAAGTAAAGTCTCTGCTTTTTAAAATGCTGCCTAGGTTTGTCATAGCTTTTCTTCCAAGGAGAAGCATCTTTTAATTTCATGACTGCTGTCAAAATCTGGAGCCCAAGAAAATAAAGTCTGTCACTGTTTCCATTGTTTCCCCATCTATTTGCCATGAAGTGATGGGACTGGATGCCATGATCTTAGTTTTCTAAAGGTGAATTTTAAGCCAGCTTTTTCACTGTACTCTTTCACCCTCAAACTGTATATACTTTCTCTACTCTTCTTTACCACTGTCAGAGAGATCTATCAAATTTATCTTCACAATGAGCAAGCTTTATTTTGCTTATCCTGTTGAGATTAGTTTGAAATTACATTTCTAAGATTATCTTAATTATTTCCTTTCTTCTACTTTTTTCACTGTTCTTTTTCTAATTTCATAGGATAGATACTTAGCTCATTTATATTCAACCTTTCTACTTTCCTAATATGTATTTAAGTCTATAAATATTCTAGTAATCATGGCATTATTTGAATTTTGTGTTTTTATATATGGTTTTCATAACAATATTTTTGTTTGTATGTATTGCTCTTATAATAATTTAATTTTAAATATGCCAATTTTTATAACATTTCCTTGCATCCCTGCATAGAAATATATCTGATAAATTCTGAACATGGGATTTTTCTAGCTAGCTTTTGTTGTTGTCTAGAATACAAAGTCTGTAGTCAAAAATGTAAATTTGTATTATTTCATTCATTTTAAATTTGTGCAATTGCTTTATAACTAGGCATATAGTCATTTGGTTTGGTATATAACCTAGATATCATTCAAAAGACTTTTTTCCCTGCAGTTTTGGGATGCAATATTTTATATAAGTCAATTAAATCAAGTTGGTTGGTTGGAATGATCAAATCTCCTAAATACTATTTATTTTAGCCTGCATGTGCTATCTAAACTGATAGAGTTGCATTAAATCCCCTGCAATGATTTATCAAGACTTTTGTTTAAGTGAGCTTTATGAATTATGAGAATATCAGGTGTATTTATTGTACGTTTTTGTTGTCCCGTCTGCCTCTCTTCACTGATCATTTCCCTTCAGCTACGTTAGGTGTAGCCTGGCGGTCCTTTTTTAGTAATATAACATATCTCGTAACACCTGCTGCGCAGTTTCTTTTTTTCCTTCTAGTGTCATGACTTTTGCAGCTCACTTGTTGCACAGGCAATCTTAGAGCTTCAGGAGTTAATGCCTTACAAGTCATCTGCTGACAAAAATTCACAAACCACAATTTCAAAATAAGAACATCTGTTACTAATTAGTATTTTACTTTTCCTGGACAGAGCAGTGATTTTACTATAGTGTTATTTTATTTACCCTATCACAACTTGAATATAATTTCTCATAAATTTTAATTATATGTTTATGTGTGTATTATATATGTTAATGTCCTTCAAATTTATATTTATATATTTATATCTGCTGCTGCTAAGTCACTTCAGTCGTGTCCGACTCTGTGCGACCCCAGAGATGGCAGTCCACCAGGCTCCCCTGTCCCTGGGATTCTCCAGGCAAGAACACTGGAGTGGGTTGCCATTTCCTTCTCCAATGCATAAAAGTGAAAAGTGAAAGTGAAGTCACTCAGTCGTGTCCAACTCCTAGCAACCCCATGGACTGCAGCCTACCAGGCTCCTCCATCCATGGGATTTTCCATGCAAGAGTACTAGAGTGGGGTGCCATTGCCTTCTCCATTATTTATATCTAGATATATACAAATATAAAGCAATCTCAGTAGAAATTCACAGGCTTCTTTTGAGGAACTTGACAAATCAGTATGAATTTTATTTGTAAGTATAAAGTGCCAAAAATACCCAAGCAACTCTTAGAAAAGCAACTATTGGCAAGACTCACACTATAGCAATGAAAGCATTATTTTATGAATGCAAGATAGATGGATAGCAGCCAAACTAATGGAAGGTAATAGAGAGTTCTGAAAAAGATCCATATAAAATGCAACCAGAGGTTACAAAGCAGATCAAGAAATCACTGTGGGGTGGCAAATGGGGCAGGGGGAGAATAGTCTTTTCAATGAATCATAATGGATCATAAGGAATCTGTTCTTTAAACAGTTAAAGAAATTGTATCTCCATAAATAAACAGGACATTTTTGCCCTGTGTATCTCTTGTTCCTCGGATCATGAACACACTATTGCCAAATTCCAACTTAAATTGAAGAAAGTAGGGAAAACCACGAGACCATTATGGTATGACCTAAATCAAATCCTTTACAATTATACAGTGGAAGTGACAAATAGGTTCAAGAGATGAGATTTGATAGACAGAGTGCCTGAAGAACTATGGACAGAGGTTCATGACTTTGTACAGGAGGCAGTGATCAAGTTCATCTCCAAGAAAAAGAAATGCAAAAAGGCAAAACAGTTGTCTGAGTAGGCCTTACAAATAGCTGTGAAAAGAAGAGAAGTGAAAGGCAAAGGAGAAAAGGAAAGATATACTCACTTGAATGCAGAGTTTCAAAGAATAGCAAGGAGAGATTTTTTAAAAAAGTCTTCCTGAGTGATCAATGCAAAGAATTAGAGGAAAACAATAGAATTGGAAAGACTAGAGATTTCTTCAAGAAAATTAGAGATACCAAGGGAACATTTCATGCAAAGATGGGCACAATAAAGGACAGAAATAGTATGGACCTAACAGAAGCAGAACATATTAAGAAGAGGTGGGAACAATACACCGAACTGTACAAAAAAGATCATCATGACCCAAATAATCACGATGGTGTGATCACTCGCCTAGAGCCAGACATCCTGGAATATGAAGCCAAGTGGGCCTTTGAAAGCATCAATACAAACAAAGCTAGTGGAGGTGATGGAATTTCAGTTGAGCTATTTCAAATCCTAAAAGATGATGCTGTGGAAGTGCCACACTCAATATGCCAGCAAATTTGGAGAACTCAGCAGTAGCCACAGGACTAGAAAAGGTCAGCTTTCATTCCAATTCCCAAGAAAGGCAATGCCAAAGAATATTCTAACTACCACACAACTGTACTCATCTCACACACTAAAAAGTAATGCTCAAAATTCTCCAAGCCAGCTTCAACAGTACATGAACTATGGACACCCATATGTTCAAGCTGTATTTAGAAAAGGCAGAGGAACCAGAGATCAAATTGCCAATATCTGTTGGATCATCAAAAAAGGGGGAGAGCTCCAGAAAAACATCTACTTCTGCTTTATTGACTGCCAAAGACTTTGACTGTGCAGATCATAACAAACTGTGGAAAATTCTTCAAGAGATGGGAACACCAGACCACTTCACCTGCCTCCTGGGAAATCTGCATGCAGGTCAAGAAGCAACAGTTAGAGCTGGACATGGAACAACAGACTGGTTCCAAATTGGGAAAAGAATATGTCAAGGCTGTATATTGTCACCCTGCTTATTTAACTTCTATGCAGAGTACATCATGAGAAACGCTGGGCTGGAAGAAGCACAAGCTGGAATCAAGATTGCCGGGAGAAATATCAATAACCTCAGATGTGCAGATGACACCACCCTTATGGCAGAAAGTGAATAAGAACTAAAGAGTCTCTTGATGAAAATGAAAGAGGGGAGTAAGAAAGTTGGCTTAAAACTCAACGTTCAGAAAACTATGATCATGGCATCTGGTCCCATCACTTCATGGGAAATAGATGGGGAAACAATGGAACAGTGACAAACTTTCTTTTGTTGAGCTCCAAACTCACTGCAGATGGTGATTGCAGCCATTAAATTAAAAGATGCTTACTCCTTGGAAGAAAAGTTATGACCAACCTAGACAGCATATTCAAAAGCAGAGACATTATTTGCCAGCAAATGTCCATCTAGTCAAAGCTTTGGTTTTCCAGCAGTCATGTATGGATGTGAGAGTTGGACTACAAAACAAGCTGAGTGCCAAAGAATTGATGCTTTCGAACTGTGGTGTTGGAGAAGACTATTGAGGGTCATTTGGACTGCAAAAAATCTAACCAGTCCACCCTAAAGAAATCAGTCCTAAATATTCATTGGGAGGACTGATGCTGAAGCTGATACTCCAATACATTGGCCACCTGATGCGAAGAAGTGACTCAATTTGAAAAGGCCCTGATGCTGGAAAAGTCTGAAGGCGGGAGAAGAATGGGATGACAAAGGATGAGATGGTTGGATGGCATCATCAACTCAATGAACATGAGTATGAGTAGGCTCCGGGAGTTGGTGATGGACAGGGAAGCTTGGCGTGCTGCAGTCCTTGGGGTCGCAAATAGTCGGACACAACTGAGCGACTGAACTGAACTGAACTGAATCTCTTGTTTCACTATACACACACACGAACACAATTCCCACATGTGTTAAGCAATGAAGTGTGAAAAGGGATCCTATACAGCTTTTAGATAAATTTGCAGACGTGAATAGGTCATAGTAACAGTGAGAATTAGTTGCTTAAGTCCTGGATAATAGGTTGATTTTCTAAAATATGAAGTTATAGGTTGAGTATAATGCTTCTCTTTTTAAAAATGTTATTCTGAAATAAAGCTAGTTTGGAGAAGTGTTCCTTTATTAATAAAATCAGTAATTTAACACATGGGGAAGAAATAAAATGTACTTTTTCCTACTGAGTGACATAGGGCGAAATGTCCTGTGGTATTTATGGTATCATAAAGTCCAATACATAAAATGTTAAATCTCTCTATAATCTGAAAAGCAATAAACCTGAATATTTTTATTTGTACCCTTAGGGATATAGAAATCAGTGTATATCCATTGAGAAGCATGTTAACTGCATTAGAGCTGTAGGATATTCCCTACAGAAGGATAAAATTCATGTAGAAATGAAACAAAGGATCCAAGAATAATACCTCAAAATATGGAATGTATAAATACATAATATAAATTTAGCAACAGTGACTACTAAACAGCTATTCTTTTAAATTTATAGTAAGATGCTACAATATATATGTTTCACATTTGACGAACTGGATAATATATATATATTGTATCAATTAACATGGAACTGCCAAGGGAATTTCAAAGAATCTGTGGTCATTTTAAAAATATTTTTGAAAGTTATTTGCTTTAAAAAGAAAAATGTTTTTTTAAAACCCCTAATTAACGAAGATGCTGGGAGGGATTGGGGGCAGGAGGAGAAGGAGACGACAGAGGATGAGATGGCTGGATGGCATCACTGACTCAATGGACATGAGTTTGAGTGAACTCCGGGAGTTGGTGATGGACAGGGAGGCCTGGCGTGCTTCAATTCATGGGGTTGCAAAGAGTCAGACACGACTGAGTGACTGAACTGAATTAACAAAGGATAGTGATAAAATAAAAACAGCTAAAATGCTCTAGAATTTTAAAATCCTAAAATTATTTGCTAAATGATAGAAATGGCATCAGATAATATTGGAGGAGAATCTTAGCTTTGTCTCTCATAAGTTCCATAAGATTAACTTTTGAGAGCATCAGTCTTCCCAAATGTTAAAAAAGAGCATATATATCTCTAAGAATTTGTCCAAGAATAAACCAATAGAATGTATATATAGAAGTCAGCATAGTGGCTAGTATACAATAAAGTGCTCTGTAAGTCTGTCATTTTCACTTTGACTACGCACAGAATTGATGACCAGAACACAAGAAATCATCCATGTCTATGAGCAGAGCTACCAAATGGAAAAGGTAAAGATTTCCAGAAAGAAGTATTGACAGCTGACATTTTTGCTTTTTTAAAAACTTTGGTTGAAATTTCTGGTCTTTCCCCATTAAGGGTAATACTATCTATAGGTTTTTAATAGATGCCCATATCAGATTGAGGACTAAGGCTTTCATTATGAATTTGAGTTCTGTCAGAGGGTGTTTCCACATCTACTGAGATGATCACATAATTTCACTCCTTTATTAATATGGTAGATAACATTAACTGATTTCCAGATGCTAAAATAACCTTCCATTTCAATGATAAATCCCACTTGATTATAGTGCATTATTCTTCACACATATTGCTAAATTTAATTTGTGGCTATTTTATTAAGGAACTAGCTCTATATTTATATGGAATTTGGACCTATAGGGCTTTTGATTTTTTATGTGATGACTTTGGCTTTAATACCAACATAATACTGGCCTCATAAAATGAGTTGCAGAATGTTCTATTCTCCTTAAATTTGTCAATTTCTTTTAAAGATCAGTATTTTTTTCTTCTTTAAATATTTCATAGTATTTGCTATTGAATACACTTGGATGTGAATTTTCTTTTTGGACATTTTAAATTACTAATTCAGCTTCTTTATTTGACTTAGATTTGTTGAGATGTTCTGTTACTGCTTGAGTTAGTTTTGGTAATTTGTATTTTTCAGGGAACTGACCCATTTTACCCATTGTCAAACTTACTGACATATTCACAGATTTTTTTCCCTTAAATCTGCAGAGATAACACCTCTGTCAATACTGATGGTGTATTCTCCCTTTTTACTTAGTTAATCTAGCCAAAGTTTTATCAATACATTTATTCTTTGGAAAGAGCCAACTCTTGACTTTACTGGTTTTTTCCTATTATTTTTCAATATTCTCTATGAGGTGTCAGCAAGTTTCAAATCAGAGGACAAATCTGTCTTGCTCCCTGTTTTGTAAATAAAGTTGTATTGGAATACCAACCTGACTTGTTTGTTATCACCTATGGCTACTTTTGCATTACAACAGCAGAGTTGAATAACTGTTACAGAGACTATATGATCTATAAATCTCAAGACAAACAAACAAAAATACTGTCTGGTTCTTTACAGAAAAACAAACAAACAAACAAAAAAGAAAACAGGGCTTTCTTTTGTTCTACATCATTGATACCGACTCTCACAGTTACTGTTTGCTATTTTCTTCATGCTTTTGGGTTCAATTTGCTTTTGCTTTTCTAGTTCATTAAGGTTGAAATAGAGCATTGATTTGAAAGTTTCCTTTTTGTAATACAAGCATTTAATGCTGTACCTTTTCCTCCAAGCATTCTTTCAGCTGCCTCTCACACATTTTGATTGTGTTTTCATTTTTATTGAAGTCAATATATTTTCTCTTTTTTTTTTCTTTTGCAATTTCAAGTGTAAACCTTGTGTTATTTAGCAGTGTAGTATTTAACTTTTATACATTTAGAGATTTTCCAGATTTCCTTCTATTTTGATTTCTAACAATCCTTTTGGGATTAGAAAACATGCTTTATGTTACTTCAGTTTTGAAAAATTAAGACATTTTGTTTCAAGTATATTGTCTATGCTAGTAAATGTTTCAGGTGCACTTGGAAATAATGTATATTCTATTCTTTTGGATGGTGTTCTCTCTATATGTAAGCTTGGTCAAGTTGGTTAATGGTGCTATTCAAATCTTCTATGTCTTATCTCTTTTGTCTACTTATTTCATCCATTACATAAAGGAAAACAATACTCTAACTAGTTTTGGTGTATATGTTTCTCCTTTTAGATCTGTATTTAAGTATTTTATGGCACCCCACTCCAGTACTCTTGCCTGGAAAAATCCCATGGATGGAGGAACCTGGTAGGCAGCAGTCCATGGAGTCGCTAAGAGTCGGACACGACTGAGTGACTTCACTTTCGCTTTTCACTTTCATGCATTGGAGAAGGAAATGGCAACCCACTCCGGTGTTCTTGCCTGGAGAATCCCAGGGATGGGGGAGCCTGGTGGGCTGCTGTCTATGGGGTCGTACAGAGTCGGACGCGACTGAAGCGACTTAGCAGCAGCAGCAGCTGTTTTTTTAGTTTTCTATGAGTAAACACTTTTGAAATTGTTATCTACTTCTCTATGTTTCCCTGAAAATGTTGCTTTAAATAATTTTGTTTTATTTTGTACTTCTTTTCTGTGGGGGAGAGTATCTTAAACTCCTCACGTTGCCTTTATTATAAAGACAATCCCATGCATTAAATTTTTAATTTCTGTGTTGTAAGTCAGATCTACTCTTTCCAGGGTTTCAAGGTTTTTAACATAGAGATTTTAATTCTCTGATGAAATTGTGAAAATTGGGTTGTACATATTAATAATAATATTTTCATATTTATTTTGATAACTCCAATGATTAGGCCATCTGTGTGCCTATTTTCTGTTTTATTTGGGGGGTTTGGGGGGGGCATGTCTTAATTTTTTTTTACTAAACCCTAAATATTTTATCTAAAAAAGCATGAGAGCTTATTGACACTCACTATTCTGGTAGATCACAGCAGGGGAATCACCTAAATTGCATTAAGGACTGAAAGAAACTGTTGGTCTGCCATTTTTATAAAGCCCTGCTTACTCTGCTCTCGGGGGAAAGAACTTCAGAATATAGTATTTGCTATTGATTCATGTGAAGTTTACAACGGAAGTCTCACTTCCCTTCAAGTTCTGAATTCCAGTTTTGAGATTCTCAGAACTGGGAGACCGCTAGCAAGTCTACTCTGATTTTCTAATTTTCACCTAGCTCAAATGCAGAATTTTTGAATTTCTATGTATAGATACTTTGCCCTTAGTTTTAGGCTAAAAATATACGGGGATCCTAAATGATAGCCTGTTAAATTTACTTTAACCCACTTTCTTACATGTCCTAAACTCCAGTCTTTGTTTTCTTAGCATTGAGAGACTGTTGAAAACTCTAGCACTCTGCTTTTTCAGTGCTTTCCATTTGCCTTATTAGTCTTTGCCCTTCTCAGCTGGAAAATTTAAGAAATATGTCAAGGTAAAGCTACCAGAGAATCAGGCTTACTTCTTTGTTCTTCTCTTCTTTCTGAGAACTTGGATCTTCAAGTCTTTACTGTTTTGGCAGTCCCAAACTGAAATTTTTAAAATCTCCTCTGAAGGACAAGGGACTGCCAGAATATTTGCTGGTTTCTTTTCCTACTAACCAAAGCCATCTGCTTGACTTGCAGCTCCTGGTATCACACCAAAAACTGGCAAATTCTTTTAAGGAAAGATGCTTAACAAGTGTCATCTTATCTCTCTGTAGTTCTCTTCTTTCAAGATCTTGACACTCATCCAAATCTTGATTGACTTATGGTAACTCTATAATGCTTTCAAAATATTCTTTTTTTTTAAGAAAAAATTTGTCTTTTCTTGCCTTTTCTGAGACTTTGTGAAATTCAGGCTATAATATCATCTCAAAACTAGAAGTCATAAACATGAATAAATCAGTTTAGTTCAGTTGCTCAGTCATGTCCAGCTCTTTGCAATCCCATGGACTGCAGCACACCAAGCTTCCCTGTCCATTACCAACTCCCGGAGCATGCTCAAACTTATGTCCACCAAGTCGGTGATGCCATCCAACCATCTTGTCCTCTGTTGTCCCCTTCTCCTCCTGCCTTCAATCTTTCCCAGCATCAGGGTCTTTTCAAATGAGTCAACTCTTCCCATCAGGTGGCCAAAGTATTGGAGCTTCAGCATCAGTACTTCCATCAGGACTGATCTCCTTTAGGATGGACTGGTTGGATCTCCTTGCAGTCCAAGGACTCTCAAGAGTCTTCTCTAACACCACAGTTCAAAAGCATCAGCTCTTGAGCATTCAGCTTTCTTTATGCTCCTACTCTCACATCCATACACAACTACTGGAAAAACCATAGCTTTGACTATATGGATCTTTGTCAGTAAAGTAATGTCTCTGCATTTTAATATGCTGTCTTGGTTAGTCATAACTTTTCTTCCAAGGAGCAAGTGTCTTTTAATTTCATGGCTGCAGTCACTATCTGCTGTGATTTGAAGCCCAAGAAAATAAAGTCTCTCACTATTTCCATTGTTCCCCATCTATTTGCCGTGAAGTGATGGGACCAGATGCCATGATCTTAGTTTTCTGAATGGTGAATTTTAAGCCAGTTTTTTTCACTCTTTTTCCCATTTTGTATCACTAGTAAGAATCACATTCCTATTATCCAAGATGACCATTTTTTAAAAACTAGTTTTCTGTCCTCAAAAATCCCTTTACCTCCATCCTTACCTTACTCTGAGCTAATGAGTAAAAGAAATTATCACGTATTTCTCTAGACCTGCTGTGAACATTTCAATTCTCTAGATATGTACCAAGCTCCTCTGAGAAGTCAAGCTATTAAAACGACAAGACATAACACTATGTTTAGTCATATGGCAGGGTCACTGATTTGGGTCAGAGTAATTACGATAGAAGGAAGGAAAATAAAAAATCAGTTACTGGGAGATAGAGCTATTATACACAGTCTTTCATCCAGTTTTGCTTTGCCTAGGAGCAGAAAAATAGACATGTCCTTTAGGATAGGAGAGGTGATGGCTCAGATAGTAAAGAATATGCCTGCAATTCAGGAGACCCAGGTTCAATCCCCGGGTTGAGAAGATCTCCTAGAGAAGGGAATGGCTACCCACTCCAGTTTTCTTGCCTGGAGATTTCCATGGACAGAGGAGCCTGGCAGGCTACATTCTATGGCACTGCAAGCAGTTCAACACTACTGAGCGACTAGCTTTCACTACAGTGACATATTTTTCTCAAAGGTGAGTGGCACGTTAAACAGGGTTCATAAAGATGATCCAGTAAGGAGTGTGAAGTAGATAAAAGGGGAGGAATAAAGAGAAAGAAAGTCCTTGAGCCGACAAGAGAAAGACCTCCTCATCCTTGTGGAGAATTTGCCTTTGATAGAATTAGAGACAATTATGTTTTTGGATAGGTACAATGAAAGTAGTGGATGGGCTGTGTGAGGACTTACACATCCAATATGGACTGAGGTAAATAAGCACAAGGCACATGATAGAATTCAACTATAGTTGAATCGTCCAATATGGTGACCACTAGACACATGTGACATTTGATTACAAATTATAATTAACTAAAATTAAACAAAATGAAAAATTTAGTCCCTCAGTCAAACTAACCAGATTTTACATGCTTGATAGCCATATGTGGCTAGTATATTGGACAATAGAGACATAGTAGAACTTTTTCATAATTGCAAAAAATTCAATTGGACGGCATTGGCCTAGATTGTCTGTTATGAAGATTGGGCATACAGTTCAGTATTTAGTCTAAAATGGAAAACTGGCAAGTAAGAACATATGCAGAGACTCTTTTACTCAATCCTCTCTCAAGTTTGAGAGGATTAGAGAGAATGATTTTGTGGGATACAAAAGGAAGAGTCAAATTTCTTCTTCAGCTCAACTTTTGTATCTGCAGAACTGGCTAACTGGTATAAGGCTTCTGTTTCAATATTGCCAGGTGGTGAGTAATACAGGTTACCTTTCTGCTGCTTCAGTTTGTATTTCTTCAATAACTAATGAGATTGAACTTCCATGCTGGTTTGTTTCAGCTAGAGTGATATTTTATTTTTATAAATTCTGTATTTGTGGCATTTTCAGATTTTATATTTCAAAGCATATTTTTGCTTAAGGACAGAAAAAAATCCCTCTGTATTAGGATTTTTAATACTATATTTGTTATGCTAGAAATGTTTTCTCCCAGCTTGTCATTTTCCTTCTGTGTTTGCATTGGTCAAGAAATATTTTAATGTTTATGTATTTAAGTGTGTTCATCTTTTCTTTTGTAGTTTCAGTCATTGGTATAAGGCTTTACTGTCCTCACATTAAAATCATTTGGGGGGGTATTAGATATTTCAAGTCTAAATGCTTAATTTGTGCTTATATACACACAGAAATACATATGCACACACAGAAGTATTTGGTGTAAATGGTGAGATAAAATGTAACTTTCTCATTTTCTTTATATAAACTAGCTATCATTTTAACATTATTTCTTGATGGTTTATTCAATAATATTTCCTCTATTTTCAAGCTTAATTTATAGGGGTATATATATATAACTTTTATATAAACTAGGTCTGATTCCAACTGTTCTCATTTAATCCACTGAGATGTCACTTCTGGAATCAGCATCATGACTATTTGATTAATTGTACCTGTTAAGTGAACTGTAATATGTTATACCATATCAATCTATATCTATATGACTATTACTCAACCTTAAAAAAAGAAAATCCTACCATTTGTTACATTATATATAAACTTGGATGACGTTATGCTGACTGAAATAAGCCAGATACAGCAGAACAAATATTACAGCATCCTACTTATACCAGGAACCTACTTATATCAGGAAACTAAAATAATCAGACTCATAGAAGAAAAGTGTACCAGGAGTTGGGGAGAGGGGGAATCAAGGCGATGTTGGTGAGAGGGTACATAGTCAGTCATGAAAGATGAATAAGTTCTAGAGTTTGACTGTATGGCATAGTGCCTGTGGTAAAAATGTTTCATTGTTCTTATTATAAAAGAGAGAAAGGAAGAAAACTTTTAGAGGTCATGCCTAAGCTTATGGCATTGTTCATAGCGGTTGTTTATACTTATCTACAAACTATTCAAGGTGTATCCACTAACTATGTACTGCATTTTTGTATGTCAGTCATACCTCAAATTAACCAAAAATTAATTTTTAAAAAGGAGGAATTTACCTTTTTATAGAGAAAACTCACAAATATAAAATGTAGAAATATCCAAGTACTTTCATAACAGAGTATGGGGGCAAGTAGAAATATTCAAATTAAAGTCAGGAACAAAGCAAGATGTTTTTTCCTTATTCATGAAATTCAAATATATCACCTGTTTCCTGTGACTTTTTTTTTTTGACCGCACCACATGGCATGTGGTATCTTAGTTCCCTGGTCAGAGATTTAACACATGCCCCTTGCAGTGGAAACACGAAGTCTTAACCACTGGACTGTCAGGGAAGTCCCACCTATGACATTTTATATCTAAACTTTTAACACATTTTTCAGCTCAGGGATACTTTTAGTATTTATCTTAAATCTCTTTCTCCATCTTTTATTCACAGTGTTTATTTTTTTTCTTTTGATAAAATTGAAAGAAATTTACAGAGAACAATACCTAAGTGTTCATCCACAAATTGACATTTTAATATATAATCATTTTTTAATGAAAAAGCATTATAGATAAATGTTATGCTGATTTTGTTATTCATCTCTACCCCATTTATTTTCCAAGAGATGAAAGCATCATAAATTTTGTGTATATCTTTCCAGGTTTTTGTTAAAATTTTTACTTACATAATTATGTTTACGTTGTGTGGTGGGTTGTCTTCATTAAAAACGTTATTTTAGATATGCATCATTTGCTTATATAATTTGTTAATAAGTTTATATAAAGCCTATTTTTCATTGATTTTAGGATTAGTTTTAATATATAGATATCCAGATTATTCCTTACATCTTATACTACATTTTATTATTCATCTTTCTACATATGGGCATTCTGCTGCTAAGTCGCTTCAGTCGTGTCTGATTCTGTGCGACCCCAGAGACGGCAGCCCACCAGGCTCCCCCGTCCCTGGGATTCTCCAGGCAAGAACACTGGAGTGGGTTGCCACTTCCTTCTCCAATGCGTGAAAGTGAAAAGTAAAACTGAAGTCGCTCAGTCATGTCTGACTCTTAGCGACTCCATGGACTGCGACCTACCAGGCTCCTCCGTCCATGGGATTTTCCAGGCAAGAGTACTGGAGTGGGGTGCCATTGCCTTCTCCATATGGGCATCCAATTGCTTCCATTTTTTTCTGTGATAAATGATTAAATATCAAGTACATTTAAATATATTTCCTTGTACACATGATCTGCTTTTATTAAGGCATTATAGCTGACACTATCAGTGCCCTACACTTATTCTTTCAGGCCTCCCTTCTGCATGCTGAGGGCTGTTACTGTGAGCACCTATTTGCTGTGGACACCTTGAGGATAGTTCATGGATAAGAGCAATATAGCCAGAACACAGGGCAAGCTGGAAGTCCACGAGCTAATGATCCCAGAAGTAGCTCTCAGCCAGTGATGCACAGGGATAGGAAGATAAAAACCTCAGATCAATCACCCTTGACTAGGATAACCCCAAGTGTCTATTCTCCACTATCCACTACAGTTCCTCAGTCAGATGGAGCTCCAGGAGCCCACAGCCTTTCCCAGCTTACTTTCCCATGTCTTACTTCCCTGCTGGTATTTTCTATAATCACTCACAAATAGTACTGAAATCTTAGTCTCCAGATCTTCTTCTGAAAGCATTCAAAGCTAGGAACAATATACCTAGGCGTGAAATTGTTGGGTTGTAGGGTATGACTGTTAGGGATAAAGTCAAAAGTGTGTGCATATATGTACAATATGTATATATACATGTCTGTGTGTATTATAAAGTTGATTTCCAAAGTAGTTAGAAGTCTTATTGACACTGAATGACATTTGTCTTTTCAATACTTGATATTATTCTATTTCCTTTTAATTTTTACTCATCATATGAGTGGGAACTGGTATCTTGTTATTTCTATTCTCTCATTATTAGTGAGTTCTCTCCTTTCCTTATGGAGTGAGTATTACATATACATGTTGAATTAACAAGATGTATCCTCAATATTTCTTATTTTTAGTTAATCATATTTGTCTCTTCATCTTTACCCCTGAAAATCATGGAGAATTCATCAGTTTTCTAACTCACTGATTTGGTTTTCTCAGACAGTTAAACCGCTACCACTGGATTTATTGTTTTTGCTTTTTAAAGGCTATATGTAACTTCCTGAAATAATGCTTTCCTGAAGATACAAAGTACCTTATTTGCTTGTTTAATTTTTCTTACATGTTTACTTAGGTGGTAGAAGGGAAGCCTGCTCATTTACCTATAAGACATTTCATTACTTGGAGAATTTCAACTTCTGATGTACTGTATAAGTTTTATTTGCACTAAAAATGGAAATCTGTGCGTGTGTCATGACCAGATTTAAGAGAGACTCTTTAATATTAGATGGATTACTGTCTAAAACTTTGATTTGGAGATAACAGGAAGACAAAATTTTTTCTCTAATTTTAAGGAAAGAGACAGTTGGAATTGTATGATGTGGTTTTTAGTCTTGCCAAAAATGAGACAGGAATCCTGGTGAAGACAGCTAAGCCAGATTTAAGGCAGATATTTCCCAATAGAAAGTGTTCTGTTTTCCATGTTGGCCATAGCAGTTCATCCTTACCTGTGATACAGTCCTTTAAATAGCAAAACCATTCTTGTGATCTTGTAAACAGGAGGATTTCCCGGTTTCTGATCTTGTTAGAAACTTTGCCCAATTTACCTTTGTTGTGTTGATTATTTTCCAGTTAGAAGCTGTGAAGCAGGGAATTAAATGCATGAGCTCAGAAAGGTTCCTTTCAAAAAATATCTAAATTTTAAAAACAAAATTTCTACAATAATAAAACAATGATGCATGCATTTAAAGTTCTCTAAGAAAAAAGTAGACTTATTATTCTATAATATTCTCCTTTTCTAGAAAAAAAATGATTAGCTCAGAATTCCACTGTAATCTAATTCAATTATACCTAAACCCTAACAATTTGCTATAAAGCTTTAAAAATTACGCCTTTTTGACATTGTCAGTATGAACTTCTTTAAAATCCATTTTATCTTTCTTTTGACATTGCTTTGTTCCAGACCAATTACAAGTGATGCAGCCTCAACAGGGTTTTAAAAGCTCAAACATACTATGAAATGATGCGGAGCAGAAATTAAAATTCATGTATTAATTTTTTATCTTCATAACTATTTCTACCTAGTATGCTACAGAGACTTTAATATGAATAATTTAAAGTATTTTTCTCTCTTTAATGGCTCTTGTAATGCTGGCAAGATAACATTGAAAGTCAAATGTTTATCATAGGTTATCTTATTCTATACAGCTATTAGTGTCACTTTCAGTCTTTATGGTAAATTCAATGCAATTCCCTTCCTGGACCCCTCAGGAGAAGTCAGGATTTAGATAATGGCCTAAGAAAAACAATGAGGCTATTACACAGTTCAGTTCAGTTCAGTTGCTCAGTCGTGTCCGACTCTTTGTGACCCCATGAATCGCAGCACGCCAGGCCTCCCTGTCCATCACCAACCCCCGGAGTTCACTCAGACTCATGTCCATCGAGTCAGTGATGCCATCCAGCCATCTCATCCTCTGTCGTCCCCTTCTCCTCCTGTCCCCAATCCCGCCCAGCATCAGTCTTTTCCAATGAGTCAACTCTTTGCATGAGGTGTCCAAAGTACTAGAATTTCAGCTTTAGCATCATTCCTTCCAAAGAAATCCCCGGGTTGATCTCCTTCAGAACGGACTGGTTGGATCTCCTTGCAGTCCAAGGGACTCTCAATAGTCTTCTCCAACACACAAGAAAGAGTTAAAAAAATAAAAAATAAAAAAAGAAAGTTAATCTGGTAGGGGAAAAAAAGAAAGAAGGAAAATAATTTTTCTCAGGGCCATTCTTTGGAGGCCTTCCTTTGGATTTTGGCATCTAGGGATACGTTTCTTGTGTTCTCCTTTACTTTCCTGCAGCTGTTGCTACAAGAGGATGTATGAGACACCACCACCACCACCCCTGCCCACCCTCAGCCCCAGAAGAAATATCAAGTTCTCCACCTGCCTCATCGTCTTCCTTGTGAGGCTAAATGGTGATATCTAATTAAATTCTATGGGGAAAAAAATCACATTAATTTTCACTGTGAGACATTCCCTTGACCATTATGTTGTTGGTCCTACCAAGAGGCCCAAACAATATGGAATCACAAGAACTGACTCTATTAAAGAAATGGGCAGACTTCCTTTTATCCTTATGCTATGGATATCTACTTCTTCACTAGCAAACACTCCATCTTCTGGTAAGCATTATTCTCTCTGTTATGGTAAAACCATTCTGCATGACAGGAAAAACTAAATCCCTCCTGCAAACTACACATCATTAGGAAGACGACGTTGACCTCATTAATCAGAAAGCCCAATTCCTGAGGCTGATGAATGGTTAAGGAATGGAATGTCAACACAAGGAGCCAAGTGGGGTTTCCCCAGTGGCTCAGTGGTAAGGAATCCACCTGCCAATGCAGGAGACACGAGTTCAATCCCTGATCCAGGAAGATCCCACCTGGCACAGAGCACCTAAACACATGCACCACAGCTATTGAGCCTGTGCTCTAGAGCCGGGGAGGGGCAATTACTGAGCCCTCATGCTGCAACTACTGAAGCACTCGCGCCCTAGAGCTCGTGCTCAGCAACAAGAGAAGCCACTGCAAGCAGAAGCTCATGTACCGCAACTAGAGAGTAGTCCCTGCTCACTGAAACTAGAGAAAAGCCTGTGCATCCGAGAAAATGCAGCATGGCCAAAAAATAGAGTGTAATGAAAAAGGAGGCAAATGGAGTTCTCCCAGCCAGAATACTTCATTGTTATCAAGGAAGTTTACTTGTGCCGCGATTGAAATGCTATTAGGATTGAAATCTCAGGTTGCCAGGAGCCATCATGCATAACACATAGAGAAAGCTTATCTGAGAGATGGAGATGCAGAACTTAATGCTATCTTTTAACTTACTATATCAGACCAAGCCCGAAGCTAGCTAATGCTGGAAATTTTGATTGGGTCTATATCCTTTAAAATTAAGCCAGCTTAAATTAGCTATCTGTCTTACTTAAACTGGAGGAGTCCTAAGACAAATGCTCCAACCTTGGCTTTGAGGAAGATAAATATACACAGGGAAACACAAAGAAAGGCACACCAAGTTTCTATAATTGATCATATTCAATTTTCCACAAAGCAGACAGAGTGGTCTTCTGAACATGTAAGTTCATTGGTGGTATTTCCTCCTTTAAAATTCTCAAATTCTCCTTGCCATTAAAATAATATCATCTTCAAAGTCTTGCTTAGCTCGGCTACCTTATTTCATCCCATTATCCTTTTCTGTCTGCACTGCCTGTGTTCATGTACTCTTATCTCAGGGCCTGTAGGCTTGCTCACAATTATTTGTATGGTCCCTCTCATTTGGAGAGGTGAGCTCAACTGTCACTTCACCACTCCGTGTGTCCTTGATAACCCTATCTGAAATAACTAATGTACTTTCTAACTTGTTACTCTATTTCTACATATCACTTTTATATTATAAAATTATCATTTCAAAATTATGTTTTTCACTAGACTGTTTGCCTCTATATGAATGTGAGTTCCATGGGAACAGCTTCTGCTGCTAAGTCGCTTCAGTCGTGTCTGACTCTGCGTGACCCCATAGATGACAGCCCACCAGGCTCCCCCATCCCTGGGATTCTCCAGGCCAGAACACTGGAGTGGGTGCTGCCGGGAGCCAGCACGGGAGATTCCACACATGGCAAAGGTCATGAGGAAGAACCCTGACGGGCAAAGGTGGGTCAGGGCCCTGGTTGGTTGCCATTTCCTTCTCCAATGCGTGAAAGTGAAAAGTGAAAGTGAAGTCACTCAGTCATATCTGACCCTTCATGACCCCATGGACTGCAGCCTACCAGGCTCCTCCATCCATGGGATTTTCCATGGAGTGGGGTGCCATTGCCTTCTCCATAGGAACAGAGACCCTGTTAATTTTGCTCATTGCTGCATCCTTGGAGGTTATAATAGTGCCTAGTAAAAATACACACTAAATGCAAAATTGTTCAATTGATAAATGTTAAATACCATCTCACTGTTTTTGCTCAGGGATGTTCTGTCATTCCAACCATATTCCTCTGTAGAGCATCCTCTGTCTTACGTTCTGGTTTCTTTCAGGGTCTCTCCTCTTCTCTCTCTTGTCTTCTCTCTGTCTCTCTCTGTTTCTCCCTCCCCCTCTCTCTTTCTCTCTTGAGTTATGTGCATTTTCATTACCATGTGTTCAGTCATACCTTGCTCTTCGATTACCAGCTTGGGCCAAAGCCTCATCAATTTTGAAAAATTTGAAGTCATTTATTCTTTAAATAAAGCCTCTACTCAATTTGGATTTTACCCTCTGTGGATGCCAACTTGATTTTATTCACCATGTCTCTGTGTTGCTCTTCCAGAGTCCTCATTTCCTGATAGTTCTTGCTGCATTCTGTGTAAGTTTTATAAATACAGACTAAAACGTGTGCACATGTATTTATATATCTATTATTTCTATATATCTCCAGCTCATATTATACTTTTTTCAGTTACACTTAGTCAGCTGTTTACCTCTTGAGTGGGCTTTTTTTCACCATGTTGTTCACATTCCATTCAGCTTCCATTCTGTCTGCTGCAGTCTATCGTTTTCGTTTCCTTTGTAGTTCCTTTGTTTCCTTTGTAATTTCCTTAAATGGACCATGTCCAGATATTCTGTATTTTAATTGTGAAACTTACAATGTCTTCAGTCTTTGGGGATTTAACCCTACTATTGCTTGCTTTTGTTGTTTATAACTCAGGGTGGTTTGCCTTCGTGTGCATTTAGTGTTCTTTAAGCAGTTATACTTACATCATCTGATACAGTCCTATTGGCTGTCAACCGAGGGTTTCCATAGAGAAGTTATCCTCCACAGTGGCATGGATACTGGCACTTCTGAAACATCCTTCTAAGTTTCCTACATCGAAGCAAAATTGTGTTCTGTATCTTTCTTTCAGGTCTTCTATTTTACCTTACTATAGCATAATGATTTCTCCATGTTCATACAACAGCTACATACGATTATATTACATGGAGTTTCTGAAACTTATTCAAGTAATGTCCTATATATTGAATTGATGTCCTGTTGATTGCCAAGCATTTAAATTGCTTCCTATTATGCCAACTGTAATATACACAGACAAAAGAAGTAAAGACGGAAAGTTGAATAGATATATAGATGAGAGATTGTATTACAGATAGATGATTGATAGGCAGATAGAAAGGTAGACAGAATTCTAGTAATATTGGAACTTTCCTCCCGGAACACTTGTGGATAGGAATTAAATATATAAAATAAGTATATACTTATTTTCTTCTGAGTTCAGAGCTAACTGTGTGTTGTCATTTTCTCTAATTAGTAAAGAGCTTATAATTGCAGTTTTGATTTCCTCTTTGACACATGATATTTAAAAGATTTTTTAATTGCTGTGTTATTGCTTTTAAATGTTAGTTAAACATTTATTTTTTTCAATTTATCTTTAGTTTTATTACCAGAAGTATAGAGGCAGAGAAAATGGCCCATACAATTTATGCTTTGAGGATTTTATTGACATTTCCTTTGTGGCCTAACATATGTTAATTTTGAAATTATCAGTTGACTCATGAAAAATATGCATTTTCCTACTGTGTAAAATGTTTAATTAAATATATTAGGTTAACCTTAATTTGTATGGAAATTAGATCTTTTATGTTTTTTGAAACTTGACTTGAAAAATTAAAGAGGAAAATGTCCTGCATTATGTTTTTGATATCATTTTTTGTAATCTCAAAGAGATACTTAACAGTTATAGCTTCCTTGTAAATGATACTCTGTAGTAAATAAAATGATTGACTTGTTTGTTTATGCTTTTAGTTTTGGTTTCTGCATCATCTGTTTTTATAGAGGTTTAGATAAGTTCTCAAGGAGAGATGGAGTATACAACTCCCCCTTTGAATCTGGATGAGATTACCTGTGTTTCAGCCAATAAAGTTAAGATCTAGGAAATGCAGACCATGTTATTTTTAGGGCAACTGAAGAATGAAAACAATCTAAAATTAGGTAGACAGAAGTATATTATCTTCCCAGTATCACTGAAGTTCTGAATAAACAAAGGTGATTGGAAGATATTTCAAAGAGCTTTAGACAAAAGCAAAATTAAATAGATGGAAGTAATAGTAACAAATAATAGTAACTTCTAAGCTCGATCATAAAAGTCACGCACCTTCTGGCTGCTTCTCTTGAAATGCTTGTTTTTGGAACTACCCTTTTCATAACCCAGCCATCCTACTGGGAGATACCTGAGCAGTGTGATGAGACCGTATAGGCACACCAGTAAGGTCCCAGCTGAGTCCAGCCTTTCAGTCATCTTAGCCCAGCCTCTGCACTTGTAAGTGAAGGAGCCTCCAGGCAATGTCTGCCCCCAGGCAAGTGAACAGCCTCCAGCCTTTCAGGTCTTCCCTTGAGGTCCCAGACTTCATGGAGCACAAATGTGTCATCTCAGCTGTGTGCTGGAGACTCCTGACCTCAGAATCTGCAAAAATACCAAAATGTTTGCTCCCTTATGCCACTAAATTCAATAGTAACAGGCATAAACACTAATCTTGAAAACCCTAATTTATTATTGCTCACATGTGCTTTAAAAAATATATCCTTTTACAATTAATGCTTTATCATTTTGAGCATGTCTTTCAATATCATACAACTGCTTACCTTTTAAAAAATTTATAAATACTTTAGTTTAGGGTGAGAAGGTCAGATCTTGTGTTTCTTTTTTTTAACCAATTACACTATTTGGGAGGTTATACCATTTCTTACATCTATTTAATTTTGCTTTTGTCCAAAGCCCTTTGAAATATTTCCCATTCACATTTGTTTGTTCAGAACTTAGGTGATCCTGGGAAGATAATATACATGTGTCTACCTCATTTTCAGGTTGTTTTCATTCTTCACTTGCCCTAAAAATATGATCTGTGTTTCCTAGATCCTAACACTAGCTTCTGCTAGGTCCATACAATTTCTGTCCTTTGTTATGCCCGCCTTTGCATGAAATGTTCTCTTGGTGTCTCTGATTTTCTTGAAGAGATCTCTAGTCTTTCCCATTCTATTGTTCTGCTCTATTTCTTTGCATTGATTGCTAAGGAAGGCTTTCCTATCTCTCCTTGCTATTCTTTGGAACTTTGCATTCAAATGGGTATATCTTTCCTTTTCTCCAAATTGCCAACATCCGTTTGATCATCGAAAAAGCAAGAAAGTTCCAGAAAAACATCTACTTCTGCTTTATTGATTATGCCAAAGCTTTTGACTGTGTGAAAGTCACTCAGTCGTGTTCAACTCACTGGAGTGGGTAGCCTTTCCCTTCTCCAGGGGATCTTCCCAACCCAGGTCTCCTGTATTGCAGGCAGATTCTTTACCAGCTGAGCCACAAGGGAAGCTCACTGTGTAGATCACAAGAAACTGTGGAAAATTGTTAAAGAGATGGGAATACCAGACCACTTGACCTGCCTCTTGAGAAATCTGTATGTAGGTCAGGAAGCAACAGTTAGAACTGGACATAGAACTGGTTCCAAATAGGGAAAGGAGTACATCAAGGCTGTATATTGTCATCCTGCTTATTTAGCTTTTATGCAGAGTACATCATGAGAAACGCTGGGCTAGATGAAGCACAAGCTGGAATAAAGATTGCTGGGAGAAATATCATTAACCTCAGATATGCAGATGACACCACCTTTATGGCCAAAAGTGAAGAACTAAACAACCTCTTGATGAAAATGAAAGAGGAGAGTGAAAAAGTTGGCTTAAAACTCAACATTCTGAAAACGAAGATCATGGCATTTGGTCCCATCATTTCATGGCAAATAGATGGGGAAACAGTGGAAACAGTGACAGACTTTAATTTGGGGGGCTCCAAACTCACTGCAGATGGTGACTGCAGCCATGAAATTAAAAGACACTTGCTCTTTGGAAGAAAAGTTATGACCAACCTAGACAGCATACTAAAAAGCAGAGACATTACTTTGCCAACAAAGGTCCATCTAGTCAAAGCTGTGATTTTTCCAGTAGTCATGTATGGATGTGAGAGCTGGACTATAAAGAAAGCTGAGCACTGAAGAATTGATGCTTTTGAACTGTGGTGTTGGAGAAGACTCTTGAGAGTCCCTTGGACTGCAAGGAGATCCAACCAGTCCATCCTAAAGGAAATCAATCCTGAATATTCATTGGAAGGACTGATGCTGAAGCTCCAATACGTTGGCCACCTGATGCGAAGAACTGACTCATTGGAAAAGACCCTGATGCTGGGAAACGTTGAAGGTGGGAGGAGAAGGGGATGACAGAGAATGAGGTGGCTCTATGGCATCACCAACTCAATGGACATGAGTTTGAGTAAACTCTGGGAGTTGATGATGGACAGCGAGGCCTGGCGTGCTGCAGTCCTTCGGGTCACAAAGTGTCAAACACAACTGAGTGACTGAACTGACGGAACACTAGCTTCTCTCTTCTTCATTTCAATGTGGTAGTATAGATGCTCCTGGAGGTGCAAGTGGTCCTGCCAGTGCAGATGGGTCCTGGTGTGGCTCATGACCCTTAGTCTCATAAAGGCTTTAATTGGTGTGGCTGAAAATACTTTTAAATCAGGGATTGTTAAATATCATGAGTATTATTTGTTACCCAAAGATTACACGAAGTTTCTTTAAAACTACCTTGGAGCAAGTTTTTATACAGATTTCTGATTCATTTTTCAGCTTATGGTTTGGAGGCTTTAGTCGCTAAGTCATGTCCGACCTGTGACCCCAGGGACTGTAGCACACCAGGCTCCTCTGTTCATGGGATTTTCTAGTCAAGAATGCTGAATGGATTGCCAGGGGATCTTCCCAACTCAGGGATCAAATGCACCTCTCCAGTATTGGCAGGTGGATTCTTTACCTCTTAGCCATGATAATTATTTATATATTCTTTCAATGCTATTCATTTCATCAAGGTATTAAAACATAATTATTATAGAACTTCATATAATATCCTCTTGTGAATTATAATCACTTTCTCATTCTCAATATTTTTAATTAAACATTTTCTTATTTTATTGGTTTATTTAAAGAATCAATTCTTGTATGTATTCATCAATACTATTCTTTGTGAAGTTTTCTAATTAATTTGTTTCTCTTATATAATTCATATCTTTTTGTTTCTTTTGTATTATTTTACTCTGCTTTATAGTATCATGACTTTGTCATTGTCTTCCCCAAAATAAAATAATTTTTTTATGTAACTCTTACTCCATGTAAATCTTTTTTTGTTCAAGATTATTTTTATTATCTTTGCTTGGACTTCCTCATTATTTCACATCAGTCTTACTAGGTTCATGTGGTGTATGCCTGAAAAAATTTCTCAACCTTTGATGCTTCACCTGCTATTTGGATGAGCAAGCCCCAGGCTGATTTCAGGAGTTTCAATCTTTGTTGCTATATTTAGGGCTTCCGGATGACCTGCTGGGGATGTGTAATGTGTGTGGTCATGTACTGCGAATAAAGCACCTCCTGATATGAGCTGTTTGTCCAGGTGTGCACAGAACTTTGGGGGACAAAAGAGCTGCTTATTTGAAGCTGTTTACCATTCTCCTCCTTTTGGGATGCTTTTGATAACCTCTTCTCGCATAGGTGTCCTTCTAATGAGTCTTTCCTTGGAGTGGCAGCAGCCTGGAGAAACTGTGTACAGCCTGAGTCAGCTGTCCTTGAACCTAATGTTTTCATACCACCTTTTCTCCAAGAAACTCCTAAAAAATTTTTGCATGTTTAGCACCACTGTGCTCTGGAGATGCAAGTAGAGATCCAGCTGGATTACTTAATTCAATATTAAACATAGAAGCACTCTCTTAGAAGGGGTTTTTGAAACTGTTCAATAGAACATATTGGCATCAAACAATGGTTTAAGATGAGACTGGAAGAGAGGACTACTCTTTAATTAAGCTCCCAGGAGTGTCTGGAGATGCAGAAAAAGTTCACAATACAAACATCATCCCAGGACTAATATTAACATCTTAACTGTTGCAAAATCAATTTCTAGAGATTCAGATGACCTGGAGACAGCCTTGCTATGGCAGAGGGGATCTAAGGACAACTGAAGGAGCTGGTAGAAAGGTAGCACATGGCAATATCTGGAGCCAGAGAATGTGAGACCACACAGTGAAAGCCAGGGATAACACAGACCCACAGTTAGGAGATAACATCCCGCAGGGGTACAGTGAACATAGTTCGGCAGAGTTAATTAAGCATCCTGGAATTCAGGAGGACAAAGTTAGACTGAAGGGAGAGAGCATATCATTAATCCAGGTTAAAATGGGCTAAGTTTATGGTCTGAAATTAAAATGGGATCTCAAAGATAAAGTGCAGAGGCAAAGTTCTATTTGCCTCAGACACTGTATCCTTAGCAGAACTTCACTTGCTCTACAGCTATGCTGTCTGATAGCCACTAGTCATTTAGGCTATTTAAATTTTAAAGAAAATTTAAAATTCAGTTCCTCAGTCTCACTGGACACATTTTGAAGACTCAATCTATGGTCAGCACAGAATGAGCATTTAATATCATAGAAAATCCTATTGGACATTAGTAGCAAGGCAACTCTTCAGCCACGGTCCACAAATAGAGGTGCAAGACCATCTGCTGAGGATAATATTAGAACTGCCATTCATCTTTATTTTCATCTAATCTCTTTAATTTTTATTTTTGTGTATACTTCATGATGTGCATAATATGTTGATATATGTAAATCCTAAAAACTGACATTTTATATTTAACTTCATTGCTTTACTTTTTCCTCCTTAGTATTTACTATAATTTCATATATATTTTCCTCATTTATCTTTTTTAATATTACTTGTGATTTCTACAAAGTCTAAGCTCCATGAAACAAAGAAGATTGGCCTTTCTTTTTGTATTTACTGAAATTATCATAGCACATACATGTCTGATAAATAATTATTGACTATTCATAGCCAACTCTTTGGATTATTAGGTGGCACACTGCACAAAAACATGGCATCTGTATGACAGACAGGGGAGATTCATATGTTTGTTTCAGTAAGCAAATTAAAAAAATGATTGTTCTACTAAAACTGTTACATTGGGACAAATTTCTGACACACAAGTCAAGGAGAGACACTTCTTTCTAATTTGCATAAAAGATCAGAAAGTTTAAGTGTATATTGAAAGTATACACATGACAGATTTTTTTTAATGGGTCTGGAACAGACAAATTTGGTATACCTATTCTGGAGAACAGGAATCTAATAGAGCAATGGCATTAAAAATTTTTACTCAAAAGAGCAAGTGGAAGTACCAGTATAAAGAAAGCCTGTGGAAGAGGACTTTGTGTTGTGTGCTGTAATCAAGGTCTTAAATTGAGGATGAGGAGTTATCAGCGCATCTCAGGGAATAAAAATGGGTTTGCTCAGATGAAGTCAGACACCATAAATGCTGATAGCTTGCCATTCAACCAGCAGGTAACAAGTTCTCAATAGTACCTGTTGGCTCAAATTCATCACTTGGATGTACATTTGATTGCCTTTGTGATCAGCTGTTCTAAAACACACGAGAAGATAACTCTAAAACTTAACTCTCATCAGTAGACAGCAGTGCATTCTGCTGATTAGGGTCTGATTTAAAGCTTATCAGTAAGGCATTGGAAATGGTAAAATAGATCTCGAAGTCAAAAAGAACTGGGTTATAATCTGTGCTCTTCTTCAATTTGAATGTGAGGACGTAGCTAAATAGTAACCTCTGTCTGTCAGTTCCCATATTTATAAAGTGGCATTAGTTATATAAAATTACATGTCTTTCGCAGGGCTGTGGAACATTAGTTTGACCATCCAGTTAAGTTCTTTACAATGTCTCTGCCATATGATAGTGGCTCAGTGAGTGAGAATTCCCCTTTTACTTTCTCATTCTTAAAATCCTAATTTGAACCTGAAATCTTTCTTTTGATGTCTTCGACTCCCTACAGAGAGATAATTATAAACAGTGTAGCAGTTGATATGCATTGTAATGTTACTGTCAGAGGCTCACACTGAGCACTTTACACATTTTTTAAACTAGCAGCAGTGTCAAGTTCCAGCCAGTGTCACTCCCCAACGCTGCTGCTGTCTTATGATGCCCCAGATCCCTCCCTCATGAATCAGCAACACTGGGAATGCTGAGTTTCATGAGTGTTAATATTTCTCTATTGTATGAGAGAGTTTTCATTGCCTTGTTCATGTCCATTTCCTGATATTATCCCCAATCTTACTCTCATCTCCTTAAAGGATTTCTAAATAAACTTAATGGAAACTCTCCTTGCATCAAACTTAGGGGAAGGAGAGAGGGTGGGAATACTTGTCCAAGGACAATGAACTGCACTCAGCCCAGTAGCAAAGGTCAATTTAGAAAGTCTACATCAGAGAAAGTTTACATTTCAAAAGACACACGTCACTGACTTGATAATTTTGTTGTGAGCCAATTCCAAAATTTTCGATTCTCTTATATGTTGACTTGACCTATATATATCATATATCTCAGGAATAATAATTTCTCTCTATTTATAGAAGAAAAAATTTTAAAACATCACAAAGAATATTTTCAGAGCTTCTAGGATGCAAGTGACCTAGAATTCCCAGAACAAAATCACCCTGTCCTTCTTCCATAGTGCAAATAGAATGCCAAATAGAGGAATAGAACATGCTTATAAATGCTATTCTTTGTAAAAATCAAATCTTCATTCTAACTCTGTTCTTAATGTTTCTCACTCCAGGGCTGCTTTTGCGCCAAGAATGCAATAAGAAAAAGAAAACCCTGATGAATAAGAATCCAAAGATTTCTAAAGCTGAAAGAAGTAATATTTTCCAATCCATAAAATCACAGCTTGAATCACATTTCTAGAGTGCAAATCTCAGATTTTAAACCTTATTTCCACATTCTTACACATAACACTTCCTCTTTTGTGATGTCAGCTATAAGAAAAACACTTATATTGTCACACATTTTGTCTGACAGCCAGCAAATACTTTTATTACATGTATTACAAAATTTTCCTGAAAGTACACTGCATTCTACTTGAGCTTTGCATACTTAAGGAGTAGGAAGTTGCCCGGTCAGGGGCAGGAAGTGGCTTTACCTGATGAGGATGGGTGAAGCAAAACTAGCGTGTTTTCTGCCTAGAAAGATCAATTTGAAATTTGTATCTTGGAATAGATTTGTTTTTTGAAATGGTCCTCAGAATAAGGACCATTCCCCTACTGATTCAGGGGAACAGAGGAGGGTATTTTATATATTGGCACTAGTAGTAAAGAACATGCCTACCAATGCAGGAGACTTAGGAGATGTGAGTTCCATCCCTGGGTCAGGACTATCCTCTGGAGGAGGGCATGGCAACCCTCTCCAGGATTCTTGCCTGGAGAATCCCATGACAGAGGAGCTTGGTGGGCTGTAGTCCATGGGGTCACAGAGTTGGATATGACTTAGTGCCTTAGCACAGCACACATAGCAAAACTACTTTTTAAAAAGGATTAAATGGCAATATCTCACTTGATCACCCACTAGTTCCCCAAATTTGATGCTGAAAGTAAATATTAAATTAGTTACGCAAATGTACATGTGCCAACATTTGAGGACATTCACAAAAAAACAGCAGTGAAATTTTGAAGGGAGCATCCCTTCAAAAAAAGAGTTTCCTTGTAATTTGAAAATGAGTAATTTGTTAATGACATAATGAGCATTTATTGAGTTATTTCAATGTCTATTATAACAAGCCTAGAGATATTAGGCTTATTTTTTGAGGACATAGCAATCAAGCATGTATTCATCTGTCTGAATTCTAGGCCAGGGAGGACCTACTGAGATGACGCAGAGCCAGAGATTGGGACTCAGAGTACAAGGAATGAGTACAAGGGCAAAGTGTCCTTCTCATGCCTCTAAGAGCAGGAAGATTTAGACGGAGTGATCAAAACAGGGATAAATTCAGAAGACAGTTCCAGAGGTCAGAATTTAGGCAAACTTGAAAGAGAAAAGAAGCTAAATCAGGAGTGAATGGAAACTGGTTCAGAGATATAATTGATTCTTTTGAAATATCCACAACCTGATCTTTTCTTTTCTTTTCTTTTCTTGGTATGGATGGCATAAAGCCAAGACATAATTAAAAAAAAATTTTTTTTGGTATCGTTGATTTACAATGTTGTGTTAGTTTCAGAGGTGAATAGCAAAGTGAATCTGTTCTACATATACATACACAGGTCACTACAGAGTATTGAGTAGAGTTCTCTGTGCTATACAGTAAATCCTTATTAGTTATCTATATCATATAAAGTAGTGGATGAACAATGGACTGAGGTTTGTGACATTGTACAGGAGACAGGGACCAAGACCGTCCTCATGGAAAAGAAATGCAAAAAAGTAAAATGGCTGTCTGAGGAGGGCTTACAAATAGCTGTGAAAAGAAGAGAAGTGAAAGCAAAGGAGAAAAGGAAAGATAGAAGCATCTGAATGCAGAGTTTCAAAGAATAGCAAGAAGAGATAAAAAAAAGCCTTCCTCAGCGATCAATGCAAAGAAATAGAGGAAAACAACAGAATGGGAAAGACTAGAGATCTCTTCAAGAAAATTAGAGATACCAAGAGAACATTTCATGCAAAGATGGGCACAATAAAGGACAGAAATGGTATGGACCTAACAAAAGCAGAAGATATTAAGAAGAAGCGGCAAGAATACACAGAAGAACTGTACAAAAAAGATCTTCATGACCCAGATAATCACAATGGTGTGATCACTCATCTAGAGCCAGACATCCTGGAATGTGAAGTCAAGTGGGCCTTAGAAAGCATCACTACAAACAAAGCTAGTGGAGGTGATGGAATTCCAGTTGAGCTATTTCAAATCCTGAAAGATGATGCTGTGAAAGTGCTGCACTCAATATGCCAGCAAATTTGGAAAACTCAGCAGTGGTCACAGGACTGGAAAAGGTCAGTTTCCATTCCAGTCCCAAAGAAAGGCAATGCCAAAGAATGCTCAAACAACTGCACAATTGCACTCATCTCACATGCTAGTAAAGTAATGCTCAAAATTCTCCAAGTCAGGCTTCAACAGTACATGAACTATGGACATCCAGATGTTCAAGCTGGTTTTCAAAAAGGCAGTGGAACCAGAGATCACACTGCCAACATCTTCTGGATCATCAGAAAAGCAAGAGAGGTCCAGAAAAACATCTGTTTCTCCTTTATTGACTATGCCAAAGCCTTTGACTGTGTGGATCACAATAAACTGTGGAGAATTCTTCAAGAGATGGGCATACCAGACCACCTGATCTGCCTCTTTAGAAACCTATATGCAGGTCAGGAAGCAGCAGTTAGAACTCGACATGGAACAACAGACTGATTCCATACAGGAAAAGGAGTACGTCAAGGCTGTATATTGTCACTCTGCTTATTTAACTTATATGCAGAGTACATAATGAGAAATGCTGGGCTGGAAGAAGCACAGGCTGGAATCAAGATTGCCAGGAGAAATATCAATAACCTCAGATATGCAGATGACACCACCCTTATGGCAGGAAGTGAAGAGGAACTAAAAAGCTTCTTGATGAAAGTGAAAGAGGAGAGTGAAAAAGTTGACTTAAAGCTCAAAATTCAGAAAACGAAGATCATGGCATCTGGTCCCATCACTACATGGCAAATAGATGGGGAAACAATGGAAACAGTGACAGACTTTATTCTTTTGGGGTCCAAAATCACTACAGATGGTGACTGCATCCATGAAATTAAAAGACGCTTATTCCTTGGAAGAAAAGTTCTGACCAAACTAGACAGCATATTGAAAAGCAGAGACATTACTTTGCCAACAAAGGTCCGTCTAGTCAAGGCTATGGTTTTTCCTGTGGTCATGTATGGATGTGAGAGTTGGACTGTGAAGAAAGCTAAGCACTGAAGAATTGATGCTTTTGAATTGTGGTGTTGGAGAAGACTCTTGAGAGTCCCTTGGACTGCAAGGAGATCCAACCAGTCCATTCTGAAGGAGATCAGCCCTGGGATTTCTTTGGAAGGAATGATGCTAAAGCTGAAACTCCAGTACTTTGGCCACCTCATGTGAAGAGCTGACTCATTGGAAAAGACTCTGATGCTGGGAGGGATTGGGGGCAGGAGGAGAAGGGGACGACAGAGGATGAGATGGCTGGATGGGGACTCAATGGACATGAGTTTGAGTGAACTCTGGGAGTTGGTGATGGACAGGGAGGCCTGGCGTGCTGTGATTCCTGGGGTCTCAAAGAGTCGGACACGACTGAGCGACTGAACTGAACTGAACTGAAGTGTAAAAGTGTCAGTCCCAATCTTCCAATTTACCCTCCCCCACCTGTACTCTGGTAACCATACGTTTATTTTCTGCGTCTATACTCTACTTCTGTTTTGTGGACAATTTTGTTCATAGCCATGTCATAATTTTTTCTTATGTGTCTATTGTGAAAGGGGGAATGAAAGATAATAAGATGCAGATAATGTACACATACATATTTTAGGACATTTGTAAATATAAAATTCCTTGTAAGAATATCTCAAGCTTTGCTTGACACGGAAAGCTCAAACAAAAAAAGAAAACGTAGACAAGTAAAATTATATAAACTAAAAATCTTCTGAATAGTAAAAGAAATAGTCAGAAAAATTAAAAAAGCAATATATGTAATGGGGGGAAATATTTACAAACCATGTTCTGATGATTTAACATCCAAAATATATAAGGAACTCACACAACTCAATAGCAAAAAAAAAAAAAAAAAGAAACCAAAAAACCACTCATTAAAAAATAAACAAAGGACTTGAACAGACATTTTTCCAAAGAAGACATACAAAGGCCAGCAGGTATGTGAAGAGATGCTCAATATCACAAATCATCAAAGAAATGCAAAGAAACACTGCAGTGAGATATCACTTCATACATATTAGAATGGTTATTGCTTAACAGACAAAAACAGTAAGCATTGGTGAGGTTGTGGAGTAAAGAAAATTCTTGTGCAGTGTTGCAGGGACCATAATTTGGTATAGCCACTGTGGGAACAGTATGGAGATTCCTTTAAAAATTAAAAATGAATCTACCATGAGTTCAGTTCTGTCACTAAGTTGTGTCCGACTCTTTGTGACCCCATGGACTACAGCACACCAGGCCTCCCCGTCTATCACCAACTCCCGGAGTTTACTCAAACTCATGTCCATTGAGTCGGTGATGCCATCCAACCATCTCATCCTCTGTCATCCCCTTCTCTTCCCACCTTCAATCTTTCCCAGCATCAGGGTCTTTTCAAATGAGTCAGTTCTTCGCATAGGTGGCCAAAGTATTGGAGTTTCAGCTTCAACATCAGTCCTTCCAATGAACATTCAGGACTGATTTCCTTTAGGATGGACTGGTTGGATCTCCTTGCAGTCCAAGGGACTCTCAAGAGTCTTCTCCAATACCACTGTTCAAAAGCATCAATTCTTCAGTGCTCAGCTTTCTTTATAGTCCAGCTCTCACATCCATACAAGACTACTGGAAAAACCATAGCTATGATTAGACAGACCTTTGTTGGCAAAGTAACATCTCTGCTTTTTAATATGCTGTCTAGGTTGGTCATAACTTTTCTTCCAAGGAGCAAGTGTCTTTTAATTTCATGGCTGCAATCACCATCTGCAGTGATCTTGGAGCCGCAAAAGATAAAGCTCTCACTGTTTGCATTGTTCATATGATCTGGCAATTCCATTTCCAAGTATGCACCTGCAGGAAATCTGTACCCCCTTATTCATTGCAGCCGTATTCACAGTAGCCAAGACATGGAAACAACCTAGAAGTTCAACAAGTAAATGGATAAAGAAGAGAATATATATATATATATATATATATATATATATATATACACGTATGTACATTATATATACACACACACAGGAAGAAATATGTGTATATGTATACAAACACACACACACACATATAGAGAGAGAGGATATACACACACACACATACATATAGAGGATATATACACACACACAGAGAAAGAGAGATGTATATATATTTGCATGCATGCAAAGTCGCTTCAGTCATGCCCGACTCTTTGTGACTCTGTAGACAGTAGCCTGCCAGGCTCCTCTATCCTTGGGATTCACCAAGCAAGAATACTGGAGTGCATTGCTATACTCTCCTTCAGAACATCTTCCCAACCTAGGGATCAAACTCAGATCTCCTGCATTGGCAGGCAGGCTCTTTACCACTAGTGCCACCTGAGAAACCCATGTACATATATACATATTAATATATATATATACACTCACACATATATATAGAGAGAGCATATACAAGTATATGCATATATATACACACTCAGAAAGAGAAAAATGTATATATATATATATATATATATATATATATATATACTCAAATTTTCAACTGCACAGAAGGTGGATGCCATGAGCCCCCAAGTTGTTCAAAGGGCAACTCTGCATACATGTATCTAATCATCACATTGTACACCTTAAACATGTGTGTTATGTCAATTGTATCTCAATGAAGTAGGGGCAGGAGGAAGTAGTGGCTATACTTGAATCAATAGTCAGTTCCTCAATATTTTTGTTTACCCTCTGCCACAACGTACACACACATGTGCTTGTGTGCACATATAATCAAGTGCATACATACACAGTCAAATACACATACACAGGCTGAAACAAAATAAGAAACAATGTTATTATCAAAAAACCCACTGGAACTCAATAGGAGTCTCCTCATTTCTTAAAAATAAATGATTAAAATATTTATAATTTTAAACTATGTCATTGATATAAACATTTTCAGAGAATATAATGTCATGTTTAACTGATGCTATTGGATCAGTTGTATCTCCTGTGATTTTTCACCACCTTCATTAGCCCCAACCTTTTCCTCACTTGGATTAATTTAGTACCTTTCTAACAAGTCTTCTTGTATTTAATATTGCACTCGTAAAATTGATTCTCAACATTGTAGGCAGAATGATCTTTAAAAAATTATTTAGGTTGTTCTGATCTCTATCTTACCTTCTTTCCAAGCACTTAATTCACCATGTCCCACACTTCTTGCCCCCCATTTATACTTCAAGGTCTGTTTATAAGTCACCTCTGTAATAAAATTTCTCTAGTCACTCTGTCTAAGTTATACTCATGCATAATTCTTTTCCATCATAGCATTGTGTAAATTTGCTTTCTGGCTCTTCCTAAAATATATTTTTTAATTTTTAAACTCTATGTCTAGTCATTAATAGTTTTTTATACACTATAATTTGTGTTTCTTGAATGAAGTAGCACGTTATTCCTGTTATTCTTTATATTACATGTTAACACAAATTTTTGCACATGGAAAACATTGTCAGTATCTGTGGAATGAATACATGAATTAATACTTTTAACATTTTACTTTACAGAAAAGCTTCAAAAAATGATATCAAGAACAAGGAGTAGAAGTTTATATAAAGCAGATACTCTATAAAATCTCTAAGACAAAGTATATTTATTAATTACAAAAAAGCAGTTTTATAATGTTATATAGGTCACCATTTTTTCAAAGTGATTAAACTTAGCATCACTGATTATAGAACAATCTGACATTATTTATCTCCTTATATGTTGTATAAAGAAATATGTAATGTCCTATGTAACATTTTCAAAAAAAAGTTTACTCAAACCTTCACTGTTGGCTCAGTGGTAAAGAATCTGTCTGGGGTGCAGGAGAGGTAGGTTTGATCCCTGTGCCAGGAAGATCCCTTGGAGAGAGAACTGGAAACATCCTCCAATATTTTTGCCTGGGAAATCCCATGGACAGTGGAACCTGGTGGGTACAGTCTAGGGCCTGCAAAAGAGTTGGGCATGATTTAGCAACTAAACAAAATGACAATAACAAATCACAAAGAAATGTCACACAAACACAGAATGTGCATTGTCCTATCGCATTCTGGAATTTAATGTCATGAAAAACTTAAAGGGAGAGGGAAGACCAGTTTAAATAAGATGTTTTTAAATAAAATGAGAAAGTACAGTACTTAATCTTTTATGTATCATGTTGGTAAAATGTTCTTAGGATGATTGGGGAAGTCTGAACATAAAATATACATTAGATATTAATAAACTAATGTAATTTTTAGGAGCAATAATGATATTTTGCTTAGGTAGAAGTACATTCCTATTTTTGGAGATTATTCTGCAGTATTTATGGGAGAAGTGTCATGACATCTCCATCATGCTGAAAATGTTCAGCAAAAAGCCAGCTTCTCTGTGCTTTATATGTATATATACATTAAATATATAAAATACATAATATATAGAACATAAATAAAGAATAATAGATATATACATGCAAATAATATACCTGTGTATATACAAAGAAAAAGCAAGACATAACAGTAGAAATTGAGGTGAGGATTCCCTAGGTATTCATCCAACTGTCCTTTCAACTTTTCTATAGGACTTAATCATCTATCAGTCTGTGAACTATGCGGCCTTCTGTGAGAGGAGGAGATATTTCTTTCCCAACACTATGGGAGTGGAAAGAGTGTATTTTCCACTTTATGGATAAGACAATTCTAAAATATATGGTTTTCATATATTTTGTGAGAAGCAAACTGTTACACTATAGCTCTGTTTATGAGTTATGTATATGAAGAAAGTGATTCATTTTCAGATAATTAGGAAGAACTGAACCGTATTAGTGCTTTGATTATTCTTTTAGTAACCAATATAGTATGGCATGAGACTGTTGTCTTAAAGGCTTCACTGTGACATGGATTCTAATACAGACAGATCAGAGAAAGCTGTGGGGGTTTTGCTTGTCTGTTTGTTTTATTTAAAGTACGTTAATTTTAACTGTTGCAATCAATTTGGCCAATCAATGTTGTAAAATAAGTCTTAGTGGGCATATTTGCCATGTGTCAATGAATAAATCATCTGAGACTCTGGATCTGCCATCTTGTGGACACTTCAATAATTATACCCTGCCAAAATTGACCTTGTTTATCAAAGCCATGCTGTGCTCCAAGACGGATAAGGCAGCTAAAATTTTACCTGGAAATGGAGTGTCCTGTCTTACTCAACTCTGTCCCAGGCTGTGGGGTTTTACAATCCTCATATTTTTAAG
The DNA here is from genome assembly GCF_023091745.1 of Budorcas taxicolor. Lineage (NCBI taxonomy): Eukaryota > Metazoa > Chordata > Mammalia > Artiodactyla > Bovidae > Budorcas > Budorcas taxicolor. The sequence continues at coordinate 9,631,742 of NC_068914.1, forward strand.
ATAAAAGCTAAAAATATCAATTAATAGTAATAATAGACATTTAATACCTATAAATGTATTTAATATGATTTATTCATTATCTTAAGTAAAATTTAAAAATGGATTTTTCTTTATTATGAGTATAAACTATGCTCACAATTAGAGACTTATTTCCTGCTAGAAGACAAAAGGAAAAGATTATTACATGCATATGTAAATTCAGTTAAAGATAATAACAGGTAACATAAAAAAGACAACATTGTACAGGGATGTGACTTTTAAACTATATCTTGGTTTGTTTTCCTGTGTTTATCATCTGTTTTTAACTTGTGTGAAAAAACAAATTTAAGTTGAGTCAAATTATTTTGGGAATATCAAGCCATATCTTCTCCCCTCCCCATCTTCTCAATTCCTGTGACAGCTCCCATAGGGAAGCCATGGAACTTTGGGCTGCACAGCACTATTCTGAACTTTGGAGTGCAAGAAAGAGACTGCACTGCTATTGTACTGACCTAAAATGAAGGTTGTGTGACTTTAGCAGATGAATTTCTCCTTCCAGATACCTACCTCAGCATTTGTATACTTAGCACATGTGGGAGTCGTTCTTAGTCCAGGTGATCATTCCATAACCATCTACTGAGCAGCTACACAATTTTCGACACTGTGTGATCCCACATACAGTGAGATTACAATGGTAATGGGTCAGATATGATCCTTGCTTACAGCCTAACAGATGACAAAGTCAGAAAACCAGAGTGCGGACTTCTTAGAACCAAAAAGAAAAACTCATGTGTGTGTGCTTATTTTTCTAAAAATGTTTGGAAAGAATTTGAACTTCATTAATATTTAATGTGTATATTAATAGTACTATAGACATAAAATTGTTAAATTAGTATTTAATTTTTTGAGGTACAAACAAAGTTTTATGATAAATATGTGTAATCACAGATAGTGTCTACAGTCAACCATCTTCAAGCTGTATATATGCTTATCAAATAAAATGACGATTGGAAATAAGGTAGCCAAGAGTTTCAACTAGAGTTATAACTACATATGTATTTATAGGTTTCACATCTGTCCATGATGACTGCATCCAGAAGACTAAGTGTTAGATAAAAGTTTAATGTGATCTAGATGAAAAAAATTTTTTGAATTAAAAATTATAAAAATAGGTGATATTATACTTGGAATCAACCATGGAAAAATCCTTCAAACTCTTAATTTGCTATAAAAAGATACTCATTTATTGCATTACTGAAATTATTAGAAAAATAATAGCTTCACATATTCAAGGACTCAAAAAGCATAGCAGATATTCCCATGGCATGAAAGAAATTCTCAAATACATAGCTTACTCATCACAGAAAGTTTGAAATAATAAGGTAAGCCACAAGGAAGTTACAGAATGATTTTGAAGTGAACTCAAACCACTTAAAAGTAGAGATTCTAATTTTAAGCCTTAGAAATGTGGTTATAAAGTTGAAAACCATGGCTTAAACATACTTCTTTAAAAACATGTAAGTCAAGAACAATTATATGATAATAATGTGAAAATAAAACCCAGATTATATTAAGAAACACTTGAAGTTAGAAGAGGGGAGAAAATGTGTCCTGGATTTAAAAAATCAAATGAGAGACTTCAAAGATAAGAAGATATCTATATTTTTGAATTGAAAGAATCTGTATTCTTAAAATGACCATACACATTCAGTGCAATCCCTGTCAGATTCAGTTCAGTTCAGTTCAGTTGCTCAGTCTTGTCTGACTTTTTGCGACCCCATGGACTGCTGCACACCAGGCCTCCCTGTCCATCACCAATGCAAGGAGTTTACGCAAACTCATGTCCATTGAGTCAGTGATGCTATCCAACCATCTCATCCTCTGTCATCCCCTTCTCTTCCCACCTTCAATCTTTCCCAGCATCAGGGTCTTTTCCAAGGAGTCAATTCTTTGCATCATGTGGCCAAAGTTCTGGAGTTTCAGCTTCAACATCAGTCCTTCCAATGAATATTCAGGATTGACTTCCTTTAGGATGGACTGTTTGGATCTCCTTGCAGTCCAAGGGACTCTCAAGAGTCTTCTCCAACAACACAGTTTAAAAGCATCAGTTTTTTGGCACTCAGCTTTCTTTATGGTCCAACTCTCACATCTATACATGACTACGGGAAAAATCATAGTTTTGACTAGACAGACATCTATTGGCAAAGTAATGTCTCTGCTTTTTAATACGTTATCTAGGTTTGTCATAGCTTTTCTTCCAAGAAGTAAGCATTTTTTAATTTAATGGCTGCAGCTACTGTCCACTGTGACTTTGGAGCTCAAGAAAATAAAGTCTGTCACTATTTCCACTGTTTCCCCATCTATATTCCATGAAGTGATAAGATCAGATGCCATGATCTTAGTGTTTTGAATGTTGACTTTGAAGCGAGCTTTTTCACTCTCCTCTTTCACCTTCATCAAAAGGCTCTTTAGTTCCTCTTCTCTTTCTGCCATAAGAGTGGTGTCATCTGCATATCTGAGGTTACTGGTATTTCTCCCGGTTTCTTGATTACAGCTTGTGTTTCATCCAACCCAGCATTTTTCATAATGTACTCTGCATATAAGTTAAATAAATAAGCAGTGTGAAGATATACACCTTGATGTATATCTGGTGTATGTATATATGTGGAGTATATCTGATAATATTGCATATTATCAGGGTAAAATTCAACCTGAAAATATAACTATTATAGCTATCAGCCAAATAGCTTTACATTGATACAAATATAAATCTCATGACTATTAGAATATTAGGGAAATGTTTTAATTTGGGGGCTTCCATGGTCACTCATCGGTAAAAAATCTGCCTGCCAAGGCAGGAGATTTGGGTTCAACACCTGAGTAGGGAAGAGCCCCTGGAGGAGGAAATGACAACCCACTCCAGTATTCTTGCCTGGGAAATCACATGGAGAGAGGAGCATGGTTGGCTACAGTCCATTGGGTCGTAAAAGAGTTGGATATGACTTAGCAACTAAACAGCAACAACAGTGTAATTACAAAAATTTTGAAATAATCTACTTCATATTCATATATGATTGATAGAATGACTAAGGAAGCATATAAATTTATCTTAATGATATCATAAAACTTTAGATTCAGCTAACATTTTTCTAAACCCTTATAATACATCAGAACCAGCTGGTCAATAGCACCTATCAACCAAAACATTACATTAGTATCTCAATCTTACACAGCAAAATATTTCAGTGGAATGAAAGCTTAAGCTGTGTACTCTGAGTACACAGCTATAAAAATTCTTGAACCTAAAGGGGGAATAAACTTACAAACTGTAAGTGAGGTCAATCTTTCCAAGGAGGATATAGAACCCAGAGGTCATAAAATTACTGAAGAGACTGATCACAGTAAATTAGAATATAAAATTGAGAAAACAAATGGCAAACCATGTGTCTGTTTTGGGAGGAGGAGGAGATATTTTCAAAACATAAAATAGATAAATAAGAAAAAGACATACCATGGAAACACTAACCAAGAGAAGGTTCTCTAGCTACATCAGTGGCAGGTAAACAAGAATTTAATGCAATAATAATACTCTAGTAAAAGTATATATCTCTATTACAAAAGAATAAATTTTACAGAGTAACAGTCATTCATTTGTATGCAACTAATAACAGGATCAAAAGGTATTGTACAAAAGTTGATAGAATCAAAAAGAGAAATCACATGTGGAGATCTGAACTCATCTCCCACAGTAACTGATAAAGTCAAAGGGCTAATTTTCCAAATTTACAAAATTTAAGACATTATTCTTAATTAGTTAATACTTCACCAGCATTAAGAAGAAAGTATCACAACGGGTAAATGTAGTGTTTAGGTGAGGTATATCAAAAAAGAAAATGTTTTCTCACTGGTTTGTCTCACTACAAAGGGAAAAGTAATATAAGTGAAAGTTTCAACTGAAAGCGAAAGGAAGAAAAATGAAAGAGGCATCCATGATATCTGTACCTTCCAACTACACTTTAAACCAAGGTCCTTGCTGTATTATACAACCCATCCTAGGGCTCCGGCATTGTCGCCACCTGTTTCCCATCCTTCCCCAAAGTTCTAATATCATTACAATTTTGTTTCTTTCTTTCTTTCTTTCTTTTTCAGGTTCTTTTTATTTAATGTCACTGTTTGAATATCACCTCTTCAGAAAGTACTTTCTTGACACTTCATTTGAGTCTACTCACTCTTATTTTAATTATCAAAACCTTAATTTCCTTCATAATACTTGTCGAAATTCATTATCTTTGCTTTTCTACTCTTCAAAAATCTGCATCTACTGTAAGGATGGACACTCCATTAGAGAAGAGTCTACGTCTGCTTGTTGACCATTGTATCTGTAGCATTTAGCACGGTGCCTGACACTGAACAAATTATCTATGCATGTTTGTTCAGTAAATGATCTCGTGACTTCAGACAAGTGTATTGAAGAGAGACTACAAATATTTACAGAGAAATAACATATATGCAGATGGTAGAGAAAAATTTAAGATATAAATTTATAGAGTCCATATTCATGTAACACACTTGAAAATCTAGATAACATGAAAAATTATGTATAAATATACATTGTCTGGTTTACTCAAGCATTATTTTATATCCTCCCCATAGAAGGCAGTAGGCTTTCTTACCTTTCTTTTGTGGATTAGATAACAGTGCTCAAAGCTCAACATTGTTTACCATTGTTTCATAACATTGAAAAAATTGGAAATGACTCTAGTGTCCAATAAAAGTGTTTGGAAAATTAAATTTTGATCAGTCCATTAGAGAAAATGAGCTAAAATTATAAAAAAGGATGTACAGATACACTTACTTGGAAACATACCCAAAGTGTAGTATCAAATAAAAATAATACCATGCAAAACAATATGTAAAATTCTGTCCTACTCTTTGTAAATCATACATAAGAACTTATTTTCTAGAGAAACACATTAGAAGGGGAAAAAAGTCTGAAAGGAGACACCAAATGATATTAACTCTTGTGAGCAGTGTTTTTCCACTGTCTATATAACTCATAATCAGTATAAAATTTTCCCTTTAAAAATTAATGAGTGAATAAATATTATATTTGCTCTGTGTCTCTAAGACTTCATAATAATATTCTGAAAGAAAGTGAAAGTGAAATTCACTCAGCCATGTCTGATTCTTTGCAACCCCATGACTCTCTGTAATCCTATAGACTATACAGTCCATGGAATTCTCCAGGCCAGAATACTGGAGTGGAGAGCCTTTCCCTTCTCCAGGGGATCTTCCCAACCCAGGGATCAACTCCAGGATTCCTGCATTACAGGCAGGTTCTTTACCAGCTGAGCCACAGGGAAGCCCACAATAATATTCTAGTCAAATAAAATAACATAAAAAGGAATTATTTGTTTGATCACTTTTCCTTTTATAATCAGTCCCAAACCAGAAACAGATGTTCAATCCATTTGAAGGAATGGTCCCTCCTACTGTAGGGACATGATAAATTAGGAAGTTTTAGGGGAAAGCATGGATAAATATGATTCCAGTGGTGTCAAGTAAGCCACCTGTTATGGTTCCCCACCTCTCAATTTCTTTCTGCCTCCTTGTTTATTTGAACTGAAGTGTAAGTGGCTGACATTAAGCTTTTCTTTGCCGATTTTTGTTTTGAAAGACATCCATCTTGATTAAATACATTGCCAGCTGTATAACACACACTAACAAAATAACCAGATAAGGAAATAGGCCACCCATACCCATAAAATTCCCCTTTCACAAGCCCTGTGTGACCAAGCTAACTTACAGCTTGAGAGACTGTCTCCAATCTCCTATGTTTTGATTCCCACCTTCATACTTCAAATTAGCCCATAATGTGCAATCCTGTGAAACCCCAAGAAACTCAATCATTAGATTCTATTAAAAGTAAAACCCCAGGTCATACCCCCACCCCTGCCCCAAATCTACCTTGCTATGTGACCTTTAGGCATGCTGTGTACCCTCTAGGACCTGTCAGTAGTAAATCTCGTTCCTCAAATTTCTCTGATGGTTCTTCTCTGAAGTGTGTCCTATAATCATAAGAATTTTCAGAGTCATGGATGGACCTACAGGCTGTCATATAGAGTGGAGTAAGTCAGAAAGAGAAAGATAAATATTGTATTCTAATGCATAAATATGAAATCTAGAAAAATGATACTGAAGAATTTATTTACAGGGCAGCAATGGCAAATAGATGGGGAAACAGTGAAAACAGTGGCTGACTTTATTTTGGGGGGCTCCCAAATCACTGCAGATGGTGATTGCAGCTGTGAAATTAAAAGATGCTTACTCCTTGGAAGGAAAGTTATGATCAACCTAGACAGCATATTAAAAAGCAGAGACATTATTTTGTTAACAAAGGTCTATCTAGTCAAGGCTGTGGTTTTGCCAGTGGTCATGTATGGATGTGAGAGTTGGACTGTGGAAGAAAGCTGAGCACCAAAGAATTGATGCTTTTGAACTGCGGTGTTGGAGAAGACTCTTGAGAGTCCCTTGGACCACAAGGAGATCCAACCAGTCCATCCTAAAGGAGATTGATCCTGGGTGTTCATTAGGACTGATGTTGAAGCTGAAAATCCAATACTTTGGCCACCTGATGAGAAGAGCTGACTCATTTGAAAAGACCCTGATGCTGGGAAAGATTGAGGGCAGGAGGAGAAAGAGACAACAGTGGATGAGATGGTTGGATGGCATCACTGAGTCAATGGACATGGGTTTGGGTAGACTCCAGGAGTTGGTGATGGACAGGGAGGCCTGGCATGCTGCGGTTCATGGGGTCACAAAGAGTAGGACACAACTGAGTGACTGAACTCAACTGAATGGAGAAACAGACATAGAGAACAGACTTTTGAACATGGGGAAAGGTGAGGAGAGGGTGAGATGTATGGAAAGAGTGCCTGGGGTATTTCTGGCAGGATCATTACCAACATTAGGCTGAGACCTAAACAATAGGAACAAAGATACCATAGCATTTTCTCTATGGTTTGAGAAAAGTGCCAATTGTTTCATAAACATGAAAGATTGCATAACAAATAGATAGCCAATTACCCCAGTAGTGCAAAAGAACAGAGTCAAAGGTATTAGCAAAGAATTAAATCTAATTATATTTACATTTAATTTTTGATTTTTCAGTTTCCATTATTTTCTATAGAAGAGACAGCAATTCTGAACCTAGAAAATTACCTTAATACTATATTTTTAAAAACTAATTGAAATGTGAAAATTGCCTTTGAGAATTAATTGTGTCATTTTTTAAAAATTGTGTCAGTTTTAATGAACATATCAATGAGTCCACAGAACTGGACCAGAAAAGCCTTATATGCTCACAATATTCTGTAATCCTCAAAGCACTTTTGCATGCTTTATTTTAGTCTCCTAATGACTCATGAACCAAAGCTTATAAGCTTTTCATTGCATTTGGGAAGCACATAGGTTTAAGTAAGCTTGCCTTACCTTTGTATGCAGATGAAACTCAAATCCAAGTCTTTGGATTCCCAGGAAAATGTTCTTTTCACTAGATTGGACCATCCAATCTCTGAGGTAATTGGAAAATCTTTTACAAATCATGGCTAAGCGATAAAAATAAATTGAAGACACAAACATGGTCTTTCTTCAGGAAACCTAGATACAAACATTTCAATTATATATATAAGAATGTATAGGTTTCAAAATGACCTAAAAACAGATACATGGTGCTAAGTATGTTTGTTATGACTAGTATTTAACACAAAAGAAGGGGAAGAACAAGAAAGCTTGAGTAATTTAGCCACACCTTCAAGAAAGAGAAGGGGTAGATTATGAAGAATATCTTGTAAGATCCAGGGTTCCAGTTAGCACTGTTAGCAATTCTGGTAGTAATATACTAACTCAATGTGTTCCCAGAGCTGTGCACTTGAAATTCTGCCTGTGATTATGATTCATTAGCTACAACTGCTTTTCTGGAGTCATGTTCCATCATTTATTGCTCTCACTGTTATCTCAAAGCCTGCAGCTGATGAAGCTAACTATTTAATTAGGGGGCTGCCCAGCCAGGCTGATGTTGAAGTAGAAATCACCCCCAACAGGGAGTAACAAAGATGATGATGAGGCAAAAGGTTTTGTGTGGTTTTTCTCTTTTGTTCTGATTGTTGAACATTTATTTGTGATTCCCTCATCTTTCTTTTCCAAAGTCAAATTTAAATCTAGGGGAAAGTTGTAATGATGGGTGTTGGGGAAGAAAGGACAGGAAATTCATAGATGAACACTTAGATGATATAGCAGAAAAGAGTCTGGACTGCCTCCAAGCCGGTAGCAGTCCAAGAGCCCTAGGTCATTGCAGGGGCCTGTAAGTGAGGAGGTTGTCCTAGTCCTTCATCAGTAGCGAGCATCAGAATCGAGACAGTTTCTGTCTTGACTCTCAAGGCTCATCCCAGGTCCACTGAATGTGGAACATTCAGATATATTTGACTTTAAACAATTCATAAATGATTATTATGTGTACCTCTGGTTCAAAGTTATTGAACTAAATAAATTAACACTTCTTGTAGCTCTCAAAACCTGTGAATTTCATGTGGACTTTCTTACTACTTCATTTCCGGAGGTATTTCTGAAAGATAGCAAAATTTGCCACCCATAAATATGTTACTTTGACATAATGATTATTTTGAACTGAAAGCAATAGAAAAGCAAGTGTAAGGAATGTTTTCTGTCATCCCTCTATTTGCCTAAAAGAAGGATATAAATTTACAAGGTGTCCATCCCCTCCTATCTACCAGGAAAAGCAAATTTACTCACCAGAGACAACTTTAGACCTTGATAAACCTAGAGAAGGCACCGGAGGAATCTAGATAACAAACTTTACAAGCAAGACTTGGTCTACTGTTAGTTTCCTTACCACTAATTTACCTTACTACTAATCTTAACTACTACTTTACTACATACCTTACTACTAATCTGCCACCCCATAGAGACTCAAGCTTCTTTTAATTTGTCTTGACATTCATCTAAAATTTTCTTGTCCCCTTGTGCAGATGCCCAAGCTCTAACTACCCTTTGAGTTACTCATCTCTGAGTTTATCCCAAGTATATGAGATGTACATGTTTGTTAATAAACTTCTATGTGTTTCCCTATTGTTGAATTGTCTTCTGTTAAAGAGCCCAACCAAAAATCTAGAAGGGTAGAAAGAGAAAAGATATTTTCCTTTCCTCCAGTTCCTTATATTAGGAAAATCATAGGAAATTCCTTACAGTCGCATATGTCTGTTGATAGTCATTATCTTTAAATAGATCTCTGGTGCTCAGTCAATCCTAAAGGAAATTAACACTGCATATTCTTTGGAAGGACTCATGCTGAAGCTGAAGCTTCAATACTTGGGCCACTTGATGTGAAGAGCTGGCTCACTGGAAAAGACCCTGATGTTGGGAAAGACTGAAGGCAACAGGAGAAGGGGGCAGAGGAGAATGAGATGGTTGGATAGCATCACTGACTCAATGTGCATGAATTGGAGTGAACTCCAGAGATAGTGAAGCACTCGGGAGCCTGGTGTGCTGTAGTCCGTGGGGTCACAGAGTTGGACACAACTTAGTGACTAAACAACAACAACAACGATTTAACTCTGCAAATATTTTACTTCTAACTGCTACCTATTAGAAAGCTGCTGGTGCCCTGATTATAAATCAGCATGTCAAAAAGGATCATCATCACCTGGATGATCGAATGATCAAAAACGGAACTACACCAAATGGAGGATAATTTAGGAAATTAACTTTCTGCTATTACCTCACAATATCTTGTTTCCCATAAAATTTTTGTAACCAAGCTCTGGTTGTCACCTTCCTTGGATAGAACAGAGGTAACCGCTAGAAGCTAATCAGTCTTTTCTCAAGATTTTAACGCTTGATATCTCTATAATTCTGACCACATTACCAATATCCTGGACTGTGAAAGCTAGGTTCATATTCTCTTACTGTAGTCTCCGTGTGTATATATACCTTGCAATTCTCTATCAAAAATAGTTCTCCATTTTTTCCAGACTGGCAAAGTTGTCCTTGACTTAATTAAATAGTTATGGACACTGTATAGGTTTTCTAGGGCTACTCTAACAAAGTACCACAAACTGAGTGGCTTAAACAACAGAAATGTATATTCTCACAGTTCTGGAACCTTGAAATACAGAATCAAGGTGTTGGCAGGCCAATTTCTTCGAAGGCTAAGAAGAAAGAATATGTTCCAGGCCTTTTCCTTTGACTTATAGATGGCCATCTCCTCTTATCATCTTCCCTCTGTCCATATTTCTTCCTCTTCTAAGTATACCAACCATGTTGGATTAAGGGTCAGCCTTAATAACCTCATTTTAACCTAGTTACCTCTTTATAGATTCTATCTCCAAATACAGTCACATTCTGAAGGTTAGAACTGGAAGTTAGGACTTCAAGTGGAGGTTAGATGGAAGGACACAATTCAAAGCTAACAAACTGCTGACTCAATGACATCTTTCTCCGATCATTTTGGTTATTGGTTGAATTGGCCTTATATTTACCATCTGAGCAGATAAATCATTCAGGAATGAGAAGCTGCAATGAGCCCAGTGCCAGAATCTTCATGTCACTGATAATTTTGACTTTAACTAAATATAATTTCAACATTACTTTTCATCCTTTTCATCACTATTCCCGGGGCGCATACGATGGACAGAAAGTTCAGTCATGACAGTAAAATTTCATGGATTTGGAGACAGGTAACCTGGGATATGTCCTGATTTCAACTCTAGGGAGCTTTTGGTAGATTATCTTGTTAGTACATTGTAGAAAATACCAGCTCAATAGAATATTGCGAGGATTGAATAAGTTGATCATGTAAGAGTGTGGTATAAAGTACAAAGTCCAATAGAAATCATAAAAATATGGCTTATGGAGTTAGATGTTCTGAATCCAACTCTTATGATAGCCACTTATTTGTTTATTCTTTGGGCAATTCACTTAGCTTCTCTGAGCCTTATTTCCTCATTCAGTAAAAAGGGATATTGATGATGTCTGTAATCTCGAAGACATATATATCTGTAAAGGAAAAGAGTAAGATACTGGCAATAGTAATATTAGCATATCAAATACTTTTCAACTAAAATTGTTCCTTTTAAGAGATCCAGAATTCTCTTCTCAAAGACAGTAATGCCAATGAAGTCCCTCCCTCAAGCATCATTCCCATGTTGAAGTTTTACTTCTTTTGATGAGAGTGTAGCTTGGAACTTTCCTTTGAATAAGCTGGATCTTTGTAGTACAACTCAATGAATTTAAGATTGTTGCTGTTATGACTTTCTATGAAGGCAGTAATACCTTTGTGCGTGTGTTATTGCTGGGGATGGAGTATAGAGTAGGTTTCAGAGTTGAACCTTGTGCTATAGAGTCCATCAGTATGTCAAGATGCCATGTCTAAAGGGATAAAACTTACTGAAGGTGAGAAAAAGGAAATCAGAATTAAAGAAACAATTTGGAGAATATTTTAAATTGGAGTGGGACAAAGCAATAAAGAATAAGAAAGCGATAATGGAAACATATGGCCAAAGATGAGATATGGTTCACATACACAGGACTATTCAGAAATAGTGTCCTGGAAATAACCATTTTAGGACAATTTGGTATATTTCTCAGTACCAACATAGAGGGAAATTAACAAAATGGCCAACTTAGAAAACTACTCCTGAGTTCATGTTGGGTAGAAGAACAAGAATATAAGCAAAACCATTGGAACAGTTTCAAAGTGAATAAACAGAACTCTTTGTAGCTCTAGGGGAAGACTGAAATTGGAGACACTCAATTAATTCATTATTTTCTTGACAAACATATATTGACTAATACGGTTTACACATAATATGAGGAACCTGGTAAAAATGATAAATAAGGCACAGACTCCACCCTTGAAAATCTCACAGACTTGGGACAAGATGACCCCATAAACAGAACACAGTTCTCAGTGAACTGAGCACTCTAACTGACGTTAGTGAAGAAAGTCAGACTGAACTTCCTTAATCTGTCTTTAGAAATGGAAAGACCAGAATTTCAATTACATAATTCAGAACCATACTTCTGTTGGGTGGCGTTGCTGAACCAAAATACAGTTTGAGGCTCTATTTTAAGTCTTTTTACAGAGTTACCTTTTTAAAAAATTAGAGTATAGTTGTTTTACAGTGATGTGTTGTTTTCTGCCATACAAAGTGAATCACCCTCTTGGACTTCCCTCCCATCCCACCCATCTCGGTCACCACAGAGCACCAAGCTGAGCTCCCTGTGTTATAAAGCAGTTTCCGCAGTGATTTATTTTATGCATGGGAGTGCGCATTTGTTAATCCAAATCTCCCAATTCATCCTACTCCCCTTCCCCATGCCCATGTGTCCATTCCCTATGTCTGCATCTCTGTTCCTGCTCTGAAAATAGGTTCCTCTGTACCGTTTTTCTAGATTTCACATATATGCATTAATATACAGTTTTTCTCTTTTTTACTTACTTCACTCTGTATGACAGACTTTAGGTCTATCCACATCTAGTTACCTTTTAACTCTTCCTAACATCATATTATCTTCTAAACATACCTCTCCACCAAGAAGAGGAAGAGACTGCTTCTCCAAAATGATAAAAGTTGCAAAGAGAAAAAAATAGTCTTGCCATACAAAATGATAAATTTTGCACAGCTACTTAGCTATCCCTTCCAAATGTCCATGAAAAAGACCAAGATAAAACAAACAGGAAACATGTGAAATTCAAAAGAACTTCTTCCAAAATATCTACCAAAAGTATAAAAATAAATAGGAAATATTTGAAATTATTTTTAAAATTTTCTGCAAAATATACTGAATATGGGAAAATACTGACAAACTTGTAGGTAAGAGATTTCACAAATGTGAAGAAATCTTCTTAGAAAGGAAACAGGAGGATTACCCAAGGAGAATCCTCAAATAAATCAGGTTTAAAGAAGTTGAGATTGACTACTAAAGAAGCTGGGAACAGACTACAGGGGTCCTGGAGTAAAGATCTAAAGAACTGATTACTGAGGAAAGTTGATTATAAACTTTCCAGATTGACAGAGAGTCAGGTTTTAACAAAAGGGATTTGGCATTAACACTTCTGAAAAGATAAGTACTTTAACATTTTATAAAAGACCCAGGTGAGGAATTTCTTTCTAAATTTAGCTTCATCAATACATAAAGACAACCATGATTGCTGCTGTCTCCAAACCTCCATAGCAATGAATTGGAAAAGGGATGAAGTTTACAATATGAACAAGTAGACTTTAAAATGATGACTTAAAGAACAAGAGTAGGTCATTCATTTGGGGGAAAGAGATGTTCCTCAACCATTCACATTTTACAGTCAACATGATTTTTGGTATTTAAAGAAGGATGCGCAAATAGGACTGAAAATAGGCATGTGTGGATATTTACAAGAGTGAATATAACAGGAAACATATCCCAACTGTTTCTGAATTCTACCATTTCATTTAATAGCTATCATCACTATCAGGAAGCTGAAAGTTGGGTTTTATTTTCAATCTTTACAATATATTTGGTTTTGCATATTTTTCTTCTCTTATCTCAATGGTATTTTTTCCCTTTATCCTTATTGTAATTATTTGTATTTTCTTTATATAATGAAAAAATCTACATATAAATATATGCATATGTATATAAGAGTTAAACATCTTCTGCATGAGGTACTATATATATTAAAAGCAAGAGAAAAAAAATTAAAAAAAAAATAAAAGCAAGAGACTATTGTTGCAGAGTATAACTTCATTGTGAAGAAGTAAAACACTAATAGATTCCATGTATTAATACAGCTGGCACCTCAGGCAATATTCTGAAGATCTGATATTATTTCACTTATGAAGTAAGGTAACAAGCCTATGCATTCTAAACTTCAAATTTTACAAATGAAGAAAATGAGACATATCAAAGCTAAATAACTTGTCTCAATTCATATTTAGGAAGCAGTGAATCTGGCAGGGAATTGTAAGTCTGTCCTTTTGACTCTAAATCCCATGTTCTTTCCTCTATTTCGTGATGTTTCAGAAAGGATATTTTAAAGCAGAAGAGCTAATAAGTACTGCTTTTCAATGCAAACCATTTTAACTGTAGCTTTGAGAAGTCCGATCATAAGGAGAAATTAAAGTAATACATCAGTTCCTAAGCTTAAAATGATCTCAAATGGTCTGAAACCTTTGTACTTATAGAATATTGATTGCTTTTCCTTGTTTTATTACATATTTTCAACAAAATTTTTATTTTTGTTTACTACTATGTTTGTACACTAGAATTATTAATCTCTATGTCAATAGTCATAGAGTAGAAGCAAAATGGGGTTTGTTTATTACCTAATCCAGCAGTAATTGAACCATGAAACTGAAAAATACAGTATCTACTTGGAAAAAAAAAAAAGAATCTTTCAAATATCTCTTATCATTCATTATCCATTCAAATGTTTTATGAGATGCTGTTTCATGCCGAATGATCTATTCTGCACTAGAACAATTCAAAGGTGATAAGATTTATATGCTTTTAAGGACTTATAGTACAGTGGAAAATGCAATCCCTTTAAAAACAATAGGATGAAGGCTTCAATAACTTTTATCCAAAACTTGTTCACTTAGCCCTGAAGGGTAACTATTAGTTACAATTTCAACTGGCATTTTACTTTTTTTATTTTCATCTCACATAGTTAAATTTTAGTATGATATGGAAAGTCATAAGACAAAAACGATAAATGATTTAAGAGTGTGACTTCCATCAAGAAAATCTGTATAAAGGAAGCTAAGACAAGACTGTATCTCTTATGAAAGATACAGTTCATATCCAAAAAATGTATATCCATTATTGTAGCAAAAACTAGATGCAGTGCTAAGTGAAGAGAAATTGAACCATAGGAGCAGCACAAAATAAAATGCTGCAATAGTTTAGTTCTAGAGAACTGATGATACAGCCCAGTCCCAAAATTCAAAACCAGGTGCTATGGATGTGGGTTTAGAAATACAAAAACATGAGTGGGTGTTTCTTAGTAGTAAAAGAGGGTCTCTTGATTCGCATTCCCAGATGCTTGACTGATTCATAAGTAAGTGCCATGGCATCCTTCAAATCCTAAAATTGTTTGTAAAACATTATGTATGTCCATTTTTTCCAGGATGAATGGTCCAGAGCTTCCATTAGAGTCTTTCAATTTACCCTCAAAAAGTTAAAGAATCATAGAACAGGAGGAGAAAAGAGTGAGCAAAATACAGCACCTATTCAAAGCAAAATAATTTATATATTTAAGGTATTTTTCATATGAGTAGACACATGCTTTCTTATCATACATAAGCAAGGACAAAATAACAGTTTTCAAATATATATATTGAGTGGGTGACATTAAAAATAAACAGGTAATTTTATCAAATAGGAGACCTCAAAATGATTGAGACAAGTAGTAAGAAATTACAGTGTTGATCCCAAAATAACAATGATGCTTGTTCTGTGTCATTAGAGCTTTATATCCTTTCTACAAGTTATCTGTGTGTAAATAACAAAATAAATGCTTTGAGATGTGAGGGTGTCCACCAATGACTGGATAAGATTAAGGAGATGAATCAGTCAAGAAACACAGCTGAGGCTCATTAGCTTTTTTAAGGGAAGAGGAAAAATAACTAGACTGGGGCTCCCTTCTCTGCCCCAGCAGGGGCTTTAAGTTAAATTATGCAAGAAGTATTATCAATTTGGGGGATGGTGCAAATGCTTTTTGGTAACCTGCCTCTGTAACTTCCAAAAGTAAACTGAGGACCAGTGTAATCTTGAAATTCATTGAAAATAGTTAAAACAAACACATCTGTAAGAATCAAGGTAAATGCATATTTCTTTTATTTTCTCATGAAATCGTGTCCGAGTAAAATGTGTGCTCCAGAATATCAATTCCATAAGGGTGGTAATAGGTGTTAGATACAGATATTTTGGAATATAGGCAAGTTTCCTAAGAGTTTGAAAGTGAGAAGTATCATGTTTGTCCCTTGGAGATGATTTTATTATAGAATACATACTAATTAGATCAGTAAAGAGATATGAGAAGTCACAGTAAAGAAACAAAATGACCCCTCCCCAGGAGATTAGATTGATGAATCCTGGTTGGGAAGACATACAGAATATGCACCAGTGGTGGGAGTAGTCAAGAGACATATTTGGAATACATCAATTACTCCTGTGTTCTGTCGTCTATCATCTGTGCCTACGGCAACCTATTCTGATTTACTCTGTAACTGGCCATACTTGGAGGCAAGAATGCAGTCCTCCACCTTATTCACTCAAACAACTTTTATGATCATAGTGTGTCTTAACCTGAGAAGTGAGCTTAAGATTCATCTCAAAGCATAGGAAAGGAAAGATAGGAAAGGATGAGGGGAAGAAAGGAGGAAAAGAGAGCAAAATGCAAGATCTATTTTACCAACTGTTTTTAAGCATGAGCCAGAATCCAGGAGACCAAAACAAAATTCTGGATGCACTGAAGTGACAGTGAGCACACAGTCAAGGATAATGGATGAACATAAAACCTCCTGGTAGAAGCTTGGTAGGATATCCCTTCCCTAAGTGGTTCCTCTCCCTCAGTTTCATTATGGCTCTTCTTCATAAAGCTGCCACTGGTATAAATATAATTTTTAAATAATCCTTTTTGTATTTAAAAATAATTAATAGTCAGAGACTGGACCAGTTCAGTTTCTGCAAGAGAGATCAAGTATAGCTGAAACTTGTTGGAATGAAGAAGACAAGGGACTGCATTCTGGGGAAACATTATCCCCTATAAAATTTTATAGTTACATTTTCAAGCAGCCCAAAGCCATATTTCATGCAGATACTCTAAGCACAAAAGCAGCACATAAAGCATATTTGTTTACTGTATAGGCTGATGGAGAAATGAGCATTTCCACCAGGGCAGACAGCCAAGCCAGTGCAGCGCAGTCTCCCACAGAACTTTCCAAGCTCAATGGGGCTGGCTGAGTCAGCAGAGGATGGCCAGAAATCCTGCTTTCTAAACTAAAGGTGACCCCCAAGTGCAAGGGATCTCTTCTAACTCAAAACTCCCAATAGACTTTATCTAACTCTTTTTGGAGACTGGCAGTCTTTTAACATAACATTTATTTATGTCTATCCTCCCTTAAGAAACCAAGAATTTCTTTGATGAGAAAACATATTTCATTTAGCCTTGTTTCTGATACATGATGTAGCACAGACAAAAATTCTGTGTTGAGTGGTGTTGGCTGAATATATATATATATGTATATATGTATGTATATATCTGAGGGAAAAAACTCATTTTAACAGAGCTTTTTGGTAACCTGCCTCTATGCACCAACAAAGGTTCATGTTAAAATTTACCGATCAGAACATCACTTACTACCGAAGGTTTTTATTTCTCAGAATCTAAAAAATTAAAGCATAAAATTTTAAGAAAAAGTGGTTTATGATTCAGTTTTGCAAACTCTGTTCCAAGGAATTCTAGCTGTTAATCTTCTGGAGACTCATGATATGCACTTATATACTGAAAGATTTTTTAAATAGTGCATTTTTAAACAGCTTTTTTAAAAATCTAGGTTTTATGAATTTTATTGTATCATGGAAATTTTCTATCTAACACCTATTACCACCCCTATGGAATTGATATTCTGAAGCACACATTTTACTCTGACACAATTTCATGAGAAAATAAAAGAAATATACATTTACCTTGATTTTTACAGATGTGTTTTAACTATTTTCAATAAAGAATTTCAAGATTACACTGGTCCTCAGTTTACTTTTGGAAGTTATAGAACAACAAGTATATTTATTTAAGTTAAATATATTTATTTCAGTTAAATAGTTATAAATAGATACAAAACATAACAATATAACCATAAAGTTGTATGAAAATTATTTCTGGTAGCTAAGTATCATGAAAACAAAACATTCATCATTTGCTTACATCTCTGGCAAATTAGATTACGTTATTAATTTAAATGTATTCTTATTCAGCAATTATTTGCACCATCCCCCAAGCAACTTTCCTGGAGAACTGGTTTTGTTAGGAATGACTTGCTGTTTGGTTAATGGGTGGTGGGCAGACGTGACAGGGAGTCTGTTTTAAGCTCACCTTAAGAAATATCATATATTTATTTCTACATCAGGAGCTCCTGCTGTCCCCAACAGAAGAGCATGTCTCAGGTGGCCACTTCCACACCAGTGACATGTGCAGAAGGAAATGCCTGGCGCAGAACCACTCCAGGCGACTGGTGGACCTAAATTCTGAAATTAAACTGCCCCAGCTGATCCACAGATGTACAAGTAAAAAATAAATAGAAGTAAATGTTTATTGTTTTATGTTGTTAAGACTTCACAGTTGTTCGTTAAACTGTAAAAGCTAAGGCAGTGTGTCAAATACACGTAATAGATAACTTTTCTAAGAAACTTGTCTGTGGAATCTGTCTCCACTTGAAGTCCTCCACTGCTTCATTCTAGTCCACAGGGTTCCAGTTTAGACCGTTGAAATGTATATCAGCATCAGCTACTCCAGCCTTTATTTGTCAAATACCACCCCCCTGCCCCCGCCAAAACACCTCTGCTCTTCTTGCTGCTGCTGCTAAGTCGCTTCAGTCGTGTCCGACTCTGTGCGACCCCATAGACGGCAGCCCACCAGCCTCCCCTGTCCCTGGGATTCTCCAGGCAAGAACACTGGGATGGATTGCCATTTCCTTCTCCAATGCGTGAAAGTGAAAAGTGAACATGAAGTCATTCAGTCGTGTCTGACTCTTAGGGACCCCATGGACTGCAGCCTACCAGGTTCCACCTTCCGTGGAATTTTCCAGGCAAGAGTACTGGAGTGGGGTGCCATTGCCTTCTCACAAGCACATGTAAAATTGGGCTTCCCAGGTGGCGCTAGTGGTAAAGAACCCGGCTGCCAATGCAGGAGACATAAGAGATGCGGGTTCAGTCCCTGGCTTGGGAAGATCCCCTGGAGGAGGGCATGACAACCTACTCCAGTATTCTTGCCTGGAGAATCCTATAGACAGTCCACGGGGTCGCAAAGAGTGGAACGCGACTGAGCGACTCCACTTTCACTTTCAATGACTTACTGTCGTTCTATGGGTAGATGGTTTTTAAAACTTTATCCAGACCTACAAGATGCAGGATCCTCTGTCTCGACTAGGTCTCCAGCTCCATTTCTGTCCACTCTCACTCTTTTACTTTACAGTCCACGTAAATTTAGTAACTTCTAGACCCTCGAAAGGGACGACTGAGCGACTTCACTTTCGCTTTTCACTTCCATGCATTGGAGAAGGAAATGGCAACCCACTCCAGTGTTCTTGTCTGGAGAATCCCAGAGACAGTGGGCCCCCGTCTAAGGGGTCGCACAGAATCGGACACGACTGAAGCGACTTAGCAGCAGCAGCAGCAGACCCTGAAAAGTATCATCCTTCATCCCTCCCCTTTTACCTGCAGCTAATGGGAGCATTTATTATTTTCTGGACTCCCTCCAGCTTATCTTACTTCCTCACTGGAGTGTAAGCTCTACAAGAACATAGATTTTGTCCTGTTTATCACTGGACTCTTAGCACCTGGAATAGTGCCTAGCAAGCATCCATATCCTTAAAGGCCAGACAGAAAGCGCCACTTCTGTAAAGCCAACAACAAATTCCCAGGCAGAATTAATTCCATCTTTATCTGTTCTCATGTTGTACTGTGTGCATCCTACTATATCAGCAATGCTTTGTATTATTATCTTACCTTCTACTGCTAAAGGAGGCATGTTGCTTATTAAACAAGCACAAGCGTAGTGCACTACTTCCATGCATTTTCTTTCCTTTATTCTTTCCATAGTTTCTTACTTCCTATATTTATAATAAGCACAATGGGTTATTAAATTAACTCTTTGTGATACCATGGACTATAGCCTACCAAGCTCCTCTATCCATGGAGTTTTCCAGACAAGATTACTGGAGTGGGTTGCCTTCTTTTAAAGTAATACCATCAATCAATTAAAAATTGATGGGTATTATACACCAAATAAACAGTAACTGTTAAAGTCATAGATACATATATCGGGGCATACTACAAACAGTTAAAGGGTTCAAGGACTCCCCAGGTGGGGCTAGTGGTAAAGAACCTGCCTGCCAATGAAGGAGACATAAGAGATATAAGCTCAATCCCTGGGTTGAGAAGATCCCCTGAAGGAGGAAATTGCAACCCACTGCAGTATTCTTGCCTGGAGAATCCCATGGACAGAGGAACCTGGTGGGTTACAGTCCATGGGGTTGTGCAGAGTCAGACGTGACTGAGGTGAGTTAGCATGAGCACGAGTACCTATATAACACATTTTCAACAACAGCACATTTTTAAGTTTAAATTCCTTATGGACATCACATGTGAACATAGGCAGACTCTTTTTATAAGTAGTTAGATACATGTTACATTTCTAACCTATAAATAGTTTCTGAGAGGGTGAATATTATTTCTATATATAAATACCCATATAATACTAAATTTATATAGCAGCTTGTAAAGCTTTAAGATATAACAAGTTGCACCATAAAAAATGGAAGATTTTAAAAATAGAAATCACACCTTTTCACTGAAGGAAAGGGATCACACACAGAGATTTCATGAAGATATTGTGACAAGCTGAGGCTTTTCTTGTGCAGTCAAAGAACTCCTGGACACGATATTTGAGGTTGTATTTCTCAAAGCAGAGCCCAATGACCAGCTACGTAAGAGCTCTTCTGTGTGTGTCAAAACTTCAGTTTACACCTCCCCAGCTCACCACATCAAAATAGCTGGGAATCAGATCCATGAATCTGGGTGCTTGACAAGCTTGACAGATGATTCTGGTGCACACTACATTCTGAGAATCATTGATCTAAGGCACCCTGCCTTGGGCAAACAGGCTTGGGTTTTGAAAAACGAGAGGCACGGTGGGAGAACAGCTGTGAGTGGGAAGTTGGATAATCTGCGTGAGGCACAGAAGGTTGGTTGCATGGTGGGTGCTGGCGTGTGCTTAGTACTAGATTCCACAGGGAGTGGGTGATTACAGAACAAGGATTCTTCTCACAGTACCTTATGTTCCCCTTCAAGGTTAAGGAAGGAAGACTCTCAGTTGTCTGCTTTTCCACGTCTCACTTCCCTTTCACTCTCCACCTGTTCTTTGACCTTTCTGTCGACATGTTTTCCATCAGAAACATGCTCTGAATCTTGGCGGAGCGTAACACTTCTCCATCTGCCATGTCTTGTCATCATCTTGCCACATCCAGACTCGGTTATGGACAGGAGCAGAGAGTGGCAGCCACAACCCAGCATCTTAGGAAAAGTCACTTCTGAAATCTGATGACAGAGGATATTAAATTGAGAGCCATTTTTAGATATCATCTAGACTAGCACTAGGCTAACACTCGTTTTGAGCTAAGAAAGTAGTCAAAAATAAAGCTACAGGGTCATAAAGCAACCTAGCAGCCAAGTTGGTCTGGTCTCCAGGTCTTCTCTCTCCCACTTAGTCTTTCAGAAATTCAGTATAATACATATTTAAATGGAACTTTTATCTATGATCTTCTTGAGTACCACACAGATTTCAATGTATAAATGAAGCACTGAATGATTAATTGACAAATGACTGAATTTATTTCATAATTAGTATTCCCAATTCTCAACTGTTGGAGTTGCCATTTATTTCCATTATTGCACTGTTATGATAAGGATATATTGAGGATCTTTATATATAAATAATGTTTCTGTGTTTGTAGCTATTTTCACAGGATATGTTAGCCACTCAGTTCAGTTCAGTTCAGGGACACAGTCGTGTCCGACTCTTTGCGACCCCATGAATCGCAGCACGCCAGGCCTCCCTGTCCATCACCAACTCCCGGAGTTCACTCAGACTCACGCCCATCGAGTCAGTGATGCCATCCAGCCATCTCACCCTCTGTTGTCCCCTTCTCCTCCTGCCCCCAATCCCTCCCAGTATCAGAGTCTTTTCCAATGAGTCAATTCTTCCCATGAGGTGGCCAAAGTACTGGAGCTTCAGCTTCAGCATCATTCCTTCCAAAGAAATCCCAGGGCTCATCTCCTTCAGAATGGACTGGTTGGATCTCCTTGCAGTCCAAGGGACTCTCAAGAGTCTTCTCCAACACCACAGTTCAAAAGCATCAATTCTTTGGTGCTCAGCCTTCTTCACAGTCCAACTCTCACATCCATACATGACCACAGGAAAAACCATAGCCTTGACTAGATGGACTGTAGTCGGCAAAGTAATGTCTCTGCTTTTGAATATGCTATCTTGGTTGGTCATAACTTTTCTTCCAAGGAGTAAGTGTCTTTTAACTTTATGGCTGCAGTCACCATCTGCAGTGATTTTGGAGCCCCCCAAAATAAAGTCTGACACTGTTTCCACTGTTTCCCCATCTTCAGTTCAGTTCAGTCACTCAGTCATGTCCAACTCTTTGTGACCCCATAGATTGTAGCCTGCCAGGCTCCTCTGGCCATGGAATTTTCCAGGCAAGAATACTGGAGCAAGTAGCCATTCCCTTCTCCAAGGGATCTTCACAATCCAGGGATCAAACCCAGGTCTCCTGCCTTGCAGGAGGATTCTTTACCATTTGGGCCACCAGGAAAACCCATGAATACTGGAGTGGCTAGCCTATCCCTTCCTCAGGGAATCTTCCCAACCCAAAAATTGAACCAGAGTCTCCTGCATTGCAGGTGAATTCTTTACAAGTTTGAACTACCAGAGAAGCCCTTTTCACTGGATATATATTGCTAAAAATGGAAATACTGAACACAACAATTCCCTCTTCCCTTCATTTCATGCTGAACTTATTAATATATGGCATTGACAAGTCATTTCCTTTCATCTGTGAGTGATTGTATTTTTTCTTTTGTTTCACTTAACTTAGACTTACCTTCAGCCTTTAATATTTTTAAAAGTTTTGTTGTTGTTCAGTCGCTTAGACATGTCTGACTCTTTGTTCCCCATGGACTAAAGCACACCTGTCCTTCACCATCCTGTCCTTCACTATCTCCATGAGTTTGTTCAAACTCATGTCCTTTGATTTGATGATACCATCCAACCAGCTCATCCTCTGTGCCCACTTCTCCTTCCCTCAGTCTTTCCCAGCATCAGGATCTTTTCCAATGAACTGGCTCTTTGCATCAGATGACCAAAGTATGGGAGCTTCAGCTTCAGCATCAGTCCTTCCAATGAACATTCAAGGTTGATTTCCTTAAGATTGACTGGTTTGATCTCCTTGCTATCCAAGGGGTTCACAAGAGTCTTTTCCAGCACCACAGTTGGAAAGCATCACTTCTTTGGTTTTCAGACTTCTTTATGGTTCAGCTCTCATATTCATATGTGACCACTGGAAAAACCATAGATATCCCTATCTGGAACTTTGTTTGCAAAGTGATGTCTCTGTTTTTTAATACACTATGTAGGTTTCTCATCACTTTTCTTCCAAAGAACAAACATCTTTTAATTTCATGGCTGCAGTCACCATCTGCAGTGATTTTGTAAAATTAAAAAGTTAAAGTTAATATGCTTTAAATAAATTTCTGGATTTAATATAGAGAAAAAAATCTAAAACATAAAGAGATAAGAATTTTGAAGTAGATTTATCATTTGCAATCTATTCACCCACCCACTACATATAACTTCAGGATATACTGAGGCACTTTCTTTACCAATCATTGACGAAAACATTGGGAAAAGTGGACCATCATTCATGAACATGACTTAATGCTGTTCTTTAAATGCAAGGTAAACTGGTAGCAAATGTTCCTTTTGGAGGGTCATGGTTGTCAAAAGAAGTACTGAATGTAACTCAGATCCAAGATGAGAGTGGTTAGTATACTAGGCATTAGAACTAGGCTGGCAACGAAAATGGATGAACTCACAGAGGTCTCTGCTGCTGCTACTGCTAAGTCGCTTGATTCATGTCCAACTCTGTGCGACCCCATAGATGGCAGCCCACCAGGCTCCGCTGTCCCTGGGATTCTCCAGGCAAGAATACTGGAGTGGGTTGCCATTTCCTTCTCCAATGCATGAAAGAGAAAAATGAAAGTGAAGTCGCTCAGTCATGTCCGACTCCTAGTGACCCCATGGACTGCAGCCTACCAGGCTCCTCCGTCCATGGATTTTCCAGGCAAGAGTACTGGAGTGGGGTGCCATTGCCTTCTCCAACAGAGAGGTCTCTGGTAAAGGTCAATTGATTAGTGATTCGAGTAAATGAAAAACAGTCTAGATGAAGTGATCAAAATCTGCCTTTGCCAACATAATAAAACATAATAAAGAACTTCAACCAATTTCTAGACTTGAGCCAGCTTAGAAACCCAGAGCCAATTAAGTATTGGAAAGGCCAAATATCCTTGCAGAAAGACCATGTACAGTGTTTCAAATGTGAACTGTAAATCTTTTGTTTATATGTCCCCAGTGTTACCTTTGTCTATACGGCTTTGCATTTGGGGAAGGGGAGGAAAGAAAGAGAAAAAGAAGGAAAGGAGAGGAAAAAATGAGAAATACCTTGATCTTTTAGAAATTATTCAACATTGGCTTTGAGCTAACACTATTATGCAGATGTACGATTTCATGACATTCAGCTGGCAGGAGTGGGGCTTATTAAGGTGAGATGATCAATGAAGCTTTTACCTAAGTACATCTCATGGTAAGTTATAGGAATACATACAAGATGTGAACAAAAGGACCAAGTAAGATTCTCGAGAGATAAATTTTAAAAGTACTGTATCCTTGAGGAAAATTCAGAGATTGGTCTCAACTTCAGTGACTTGAAAGGTACAGGGCAATTGCTATTCTAACTCCATTTAGCTCTAAAGTTAGAGTCAAGAAAGGTGGATTGAACAGACCTTTCCTGTTAATAATAACTGAACCCTGTAAAGCGTTGGAAGAACTGCAAATTGACTGAAAGCATCCATAAATTATAGACAAAATTGCCATTGATGCAAATTGGGTGAGATTGACATTTAATCTATTTTCATCCCTAGGAACCCAATTTGGGTGGTGCACAGAGCATAAAGATCAGTGGAATTTAGAAGTTTTGCTAGGCTGATGCAATAAAAGTCACAGTTTAGGACTGTGCAAGTATGGAACTTAAGTAGGGAATCATGGAGAAGGATGACTTTAAAGAAGGAACCATGAGGTGTGCATACAAATTTCCCTCATATTCTACCTGGACAATCAAATTACATGTGGATATGTCAAATAGATGGGGAAACAGTGGCAGACTATCTTTTTGGGTTCCAAAATCACTGCAAATGGTGACTACAGCCATGAAATTAAAAGACGCTTACTCCTTGGAAGGAAAGTTATGACCAAACTAGACAGTATATTAAAAAGCAGAGACATTACTTTCCCAACAAAGGTCCATCTAGTGAAGGCTATGGTTTTTCCAGTAGTCATATATGGATGTGAGAGTTGGACTATAAAGAAAGCTGAGCACCAAAGAATTGATGCTTTTGAACTGTGGTGTTGGAGAAGACTCTTGAGAGTCCCTTGGACTGCAAGGAGATCCAACCAGTCCATCCTAAAAGAGATCAGTCCTGAGTGTTCATTGGAAGAACTGATGTTGGAGCTGAAACTCCAATACTTTGGCCACCTGATGGGAAGAGCTGACTCATTTGAAAAGACCCTGATGCTGGGAAAGATTGAAGGCAGGAGAGAGGATGACAGAGGATGAGTTGGTTGGATGGCATCACCGACTCAATGGACATGGGTTTGGGTGGACTCCAAGAGTTGGTGATTGACAGGGAGGCCTGAAGTGCTGCGGTTCATGGGGTCGCAAAGAATCTGACATGACTGAGTGACTGAACTGAACTGAAGGCAACACTCCCCTCAAACCAATGCAAAGCAACAGCTGGATAAATTATAGAACGAAGCAGAGATTTCAGCAGCTTCTCAGTGTTGAGGAAAGAGAAAGTACTGGCATTAAGAGAGACTTTTTAAACAATGTTGACTTTCAATTGCAAACTCTGATGGACCAAGTTTTAGGAGGAAAAGCCTACTATTTTAAAGCCTAAAATGAAGCCTCCCAAAGAAATGAGTTAATATGCTAGTAACTTAACTGCCTGCCAAATTAAAACATAATATTCTTCAGAGGTAAAATAAACCAACAAAAAGTAGAATCCAGTCTCTAAAATGTATACTTACAATGCCATGGATGCAAGGACCCATATATCTATGACCCAGATATTATAAGTTGGCAGAAAGGCTATTTAAAATTAATTTCATAACTATTTCTTAAGATGTACAGAGTATAGTAGATTATAATAGGTAAAGAGATAGAGACTAACAAAAATATGGCAACTTTAAAAATAAACAAAAAGGAAAAGATAGAACTTATCATTATAATCTGAAATTAAAAATTAATTGAATGAGCTCAACAGATGGTTGGATGCTCATAAAGTAGTCTCAGTAAACTTGAAGTCAGGTTTTTATTGACTATAAGAAGTTATCCAAATTAAATCAAATTTAAGTACACTATAATAAAAAATTTAGAAAATTAAGTCAAAATGACATATTGGACAAGAGAAATCAGGTTAATGTATGAATTCTGATCCTGAGGAGATTATGAGAGATAAAGCATAAAAGTATTAACTTAGTGAAACCTATCAATCCACCATAGACCTAAAAATCTCAGGGAATACAAAGGAAACCACATCTAGGTATATCCTGATCACACTTCTGAAAATAAAACATAAAATGAAAATCGTAAGAGAAGTCTGGGTAAAGTAAAATCACATTACATATAGACACAAACAATGAGAATAGTGGCTGGCACCTCATCATAAGCAAAGGAGGTCAAAGATATGGATATATACATATATTTAAAATGCTGAAGGGAAGGAAGGAGGAGGAGAAAGGAAGGAAAAAAAGGAAGAAAGAGAGAAAAACAAAAACCCTTATCCATCTGAAGTTCTATAAACAGCCACAAAATTCTCCAGAAATAAAGGTAAAATATTTCCAGATAAACAAAAGTGAAACATTTATCAGCACTGTGACACACTATAACAAATGCCAAAGAAGTTCTTCAGTCTAAAGGAAAATGACATCAGATATACATCTGGATCACAGAGAGGAGGAAAGAACTTGTCACATGATAAATACTTGAGGCAATATAAAATTCTAGTTTTTCTTTCCTTGAGCTCTTTAAAAATAAACTAACTATTCCAAACAAAAATAATAACAATGCATATGAAATTTTTCAACATTTGAAAAAGCAGTGCATGTGAAAATAAAGCAAAAGATGGATAAATAGAATTATACATATATTGTATGTAAAGAAGTACAAATAATAATATTAATTCAGAGTAGACTATTTTCAGATAAGAATGCATATTATAATCATTACAACAACCACCATAACAATATATTAAATACTACAACTAAAAAATTAAGATAGAATAGTAAAAACATTTTGGTGTAAACATAACTTTACTTTTTAAGTTTTCATTTTTTATTGAACTGTGGTTGATTTTGGGGGACTTCCCTGATAGCTCAGTTGGTAAAGAATCCAGCTGCAATGCAGGAGACCCCGGTTCAGTTCCTGGGTTGGGAAGATCCGCTGAAGAAGGGATAGGCTACCCACTCCAGTATTCTTGGACTTCCTTTCTGGCTCAGCTGGTAAAGAATACGCCTGTAGTGCGGGAGACCTGGGTTTGATCCCTGGGTTGGGAAGATGCCCTGGAGAAGGGAAAGGCTACTTACTCCAGTATTCTGGCCTGGAGAATTCCATGGACTGTATGGAAGAGTCGGACACAACTGAGTGACTTTCACTTCACGGTTGATTTACAATATGTTAGTTTCAGGTATATTGAATAGGGTTCTCTGTGCTGTACAGTAGATCCTTATTGGTTATCTATTTTATATACAGTAGTGTGTATGCTAACCCCAGACCTCCTAATTTATCCCAAAGAAGAAGACCAAGGTACTTCATATTTGACTGGCTAAAATTATTCTAAAACAAAACTGACAATACTAAATACTAACTAGCAAGCTCATGGAGCAACTGGAATAATCAACTTTGTTGGCAGGAATATGAAGTAGCAAAACCACATTGTAAGCATTATTCCTATTATCTATCAAATTAAACACTCAAGTTTCAGCCAGGATCCATTCAGTTAGAAACCTTGTCAGAAATGTGGGTATGAAAAATCTGATACAGAGAAGGGGGCTACAGTCCATAGGGCCACAAAGAGTTGGACACGACTGAAGTGACAGCAAGCAAGCATGCAAAAGGCATTTAACTATTAAAAGGTCTATAAGACGTTTCAGAGGGATCCACAAACATCTAATACAGAAAGCAGCTTATATTAGAGGATTCCACCACCACCATCTCCTCAAACACATACACTGAAAGAACAGAGACAGACTTCTTAAAGGAGGTTATGGCTGCTACAGAGGCACAAAGTATTAAAGACACCTGCTGGAGAGTGTGGGGCATAGCTAAATTGTGAGCCTGTTGTGAAGATGGCAAAGGATGATGCCAGAGTGTGTGAGCACTTGGTCAAATGATCTCAAAGACTTTCGTCTTTGACTTGGTGTATGATCTACCACTGCATAACAAATCAGTTATTTACTGTTAAATAACATATTAGTTATCTAGCATGGCTCCACGTTTGTCAACTTAAAATAAAAAATTTATCTTATTGTTTCTATGGATCAGGAATTTGGGAGCACCTTACCTTGGTCTTCTGGCTTGGGGTCTCTCACGAGGGAGCAATCTTAGGACATCCCAGGACATTTGCTGAAGTTGCAGAGTTCAGCTTGGGGAGGGTTAGTTAAAAGACGATTCATGAGCCTATGGCAAGTTTCAGAAGAACTGATCCCAAGATCACTAGATATGGGCTGGAAACATCACTTCCTGGCTGTACATGCCTCTCTATAGAGCTGCTCACAACAGGGAAGCTTGCTTCCTTCAGAAAATGAGAGAAGAAAGCCTTTTTGTGCCCTAACTTTGGAAGTGACAGCCCATCAATTTTGTTTTCATTTTTTTTTCTTAAAAGTGAGTACGTAGGTCCAGGCTGTAATCAAGGGGAAGGAATTATATAAGGGAATAATTGACTACTAGGAGTCAGAGATTATTGGAAGCCACTCCAGAAGCTATCTGTTTAGAGCCTAAGCAAAAGAAATCTTTCTAGTTAGTACAGCCTGTCACAGAGCAAGGAATTCTTTCTCTTAACCCTTAAGACCCAGCCTCTCTAATGACATAAACAAAGTGTCTAAGTCAGCTCAGGATGCTCCTTCAATAACAACAGTAGGGGGCCTAGTCAACTCAGCCAAAATCTTAGAACAAAATTAAGCTTCTTTGACAATATTCTCTGTTTCTTGATTAGCTCATAGTAGTCAATTGGGTCTTGGTAGAGGTTGAACGCATATCTTGAGAGACCAAGTGATCAGAGAGAAAACTGTTCATCATGAGCAGGAAGTTGATTCAAATATGAGTAAAGTTAGAAGTAACAAACAGTCCTCCTCCATCCAGTGGAAATGAATATATTGAGGACTGTGAACCAATAGACCTTGAAGAATTGTGACTCTCTTTCCTTTGATTTTCAGCTGATATAAAACTTTCCAAACTTCATACTGAGATCTTAAAAGCACACACTGATTTATTTACTTTTCAGGAAAGTTTTATTCTATTCTGTGTACTGCTGTCACTTTGTTCCAGTGTCTCTGATTTTCCTTCAGGGAGGCTTCTGTATATTTAATCCTCATAACTATCATTCTCTTTCTCATACATTTTGTTCATTTCATCCTTTTGCATTGAATTCTTGGGGGAACCTCCAGGTATTTCCTTCAATGTCATTGACTTATTATTTCAAAATGTTGATTCTTATTCTGAATGCTACTGATTTTAATTTTAATTCTGTGACTATGTTTTATCTTTGTTAGAATAATGCTTTATTCCCCGTAACTTTTTATTGCAAACTGCCACTTTAAAATTGCATTATGTTTTATCCTTATGACTGTCTACTTCCATTTTGTGGAAACTATTTCTATTTGTATTCTGTTGAACATACATGTTTTTAAACTTTGTTTTTCTAGTTCTTTTCATGTTCTAAAATTTTTGGCCTTAGGAATCATTTACACTCTTAAAAATTATAGAGGACTCCAAATAGATTTTATTTAGCAGATTATACCTGTTGATGTTTACCACATTAGAAATTAAAACAGGAATTTAAAAATATTTAATAATTTGTTTGAAATAATATAAACCCATTAAAATTTAACATAAATAACATATTTCTATACAAATTAACTATACTTTCCAAAAAAAAGAAAACCTCAGAGAGAAGTGTGACATTGTTTTGCATTTTTGCAAACCTGTTTAACATCTAACTAATAGAAGAGAAATATATTCTTTATATTCAGTCTGTTGCAAAATCATGTTAAGTTTCCTTTGAAAAGGGCCAATGTATATTTGTGAGAGAATGAAAGTACAAAGGGCAAATAATATGTCAGTATTATGAAAATAGCTTTTATGTAATGGGCCCTCTGAAAGGGTCTAGGGGATTCCAAAGATTCCCAGACCACCCTTTGAAAATTTCTGCTTTTATATATTTATTCAGGGGTTAGCTCTTTTCCTGAGTCAATTCTATAGTCTTCATTTCACTTAGGTCATTAATTCCCTTACTATTATATTATTGATTGTTGCCTGCATGCGTATGTGCTCAGTCGCTCAATAGGATATGCTTTTATAACACAAGGTTCAAACTATATGCTACTGAAATCATTCCAAGTTCACATGGCCAATGGAAGATGTGATAAATCGCATTCATGTCCCCCACCAATGCTTCACATTTCTCCATCTCTGCATCCTTTGCCATGTAATCTTTCAGTGTCCTCATAGAAAGGAAGAGTGTGAGACTCCTGTACCTGGGTTCTGTCATGTGACTTGCTTTAGTGGGATATAAACAGAGGCTTGAAAAAGGCAACACTTCTGATATTACCATAAAAAGTACATACCTGGACTAGCTCCTTGGTTTAAAAAGGAGAATGAGAGAAACTTGGCGGAGCTGCCAAAGCAATTTAGACCAGCCTAGTCCCAGGTAGCCCACAGAGCCATCAGCTGTATAACTAACTGACTACTGCTTAAAGAGACTGAGTTTGCATTTATTATATAGCAATTGCTAACTGATACAAAAAAAGAAAGCAAAAGGAATTGGTACTGTATTACTTGTGGTAAATGTACAAGACCCAGTGCTACTTTGCAGTCATTTAATACAATCTGAGGAGTTAATTATGTTTCTCAGGTTTTCCAAACTAGAAAGCAAAATAAGAAATAAAATCTGCGTCTATATGGACATGAGTTTGAACAAGCTCTGGGAGATGGTGGAGAGGAATGCCTGGTGTGCTGCAGTCCATGGGGTCACAAAGAGTCGGACACGACTGGGCAACTGAACAACAACAATGAAGACAGAAGCACTCGTTGTTTTTCTAGAAAAGTTATTTGGACTCTACAGGGACTATTGTCAGCAAACACAACAGAAATGTGTGAGTGTTTGGACCTTTAAGGATCTCTCAGGGAGTTAGTTCATTTAGCAGTCAATGTCTATTTGATGTTTAGTTGGCTCTTTCCAATAAGATTTAGAATGTTTCTATGTTACCTGGAAGAAACCTATCCTTGGCTGTCACTCATTCTAAGTATTATTGAAATCATAAAAAGCTTTATCCCTGACATTTCTCCCATCTAATCGCAAGTGTTTCCATTAAGAACTATTTTATTGTTTAAGCTGTTAAACAACAGAACTGACCATAGTCTTAGGAATGAATTGTTATAGATGGAATTGTGACATTTTTGTTCTTGTCCAGTGGATTTTTAGGACCAGCTTTTAGTAGCTGTCTCTCTGGAGGAAGTTCTGTCACTACTTGGCTAATTCTGCTAATATCATTCATGAAGAACACAATTCTTGCCTTTGATTGACTGAAGAGGAATATGTGAAATTGATATTAGATTTCTCCAGTATAAACACAGAGAGCTAAAGGATTGACAGTAAAGGAAAGGTACAAAGGAGCAAACTTTAGATTAACAAGAGAAAGATGGTTTTTACAGTTAACATGCATCAACTACTGGGATCCCTGTTAGTGAGGCAAATTAATTCAAGTATTAATGATCAGTTATCAAAAATATGATGGTAGGAAAGTCTTATTCTGATTTCATGGACTTTTTTGAAATCCTGAGGCCCAATATACACTTTCAGAAGGACTGTTCCACCTTTCCACCTCCCGTAATGTCTGTCAGATTATATGTAGTTTCCTTGGGGAGAATCCACAAATTGTGTTATTCTCAAAGGATCCCTGAGCCTCCAAAGATTAACAGTTAGGAAAACACCCATCCATTTGAAGTGAAATTGGACTAGATGAACTCTGACATTGTATCAAACTGTAATAGCCTATACAGTAAACAATTATAACTTTTTTAACAAAACAGCGTCTATAAATGTAATACATATATACATATATATGTCAGATTTTCTTTATCCATGCATCCACTGACAGACACATAGGTTGTTTCCATTTCTTTGCACAAAAGTCTTGGCAGCCTCCAGTTCATATATATGGCCTTCTTAGTCTACCATCTTGCTGCTGCTGCTACTGCTGGTAAGTCACGTCAGTCGTGTCCAACTCTGTGTGACAGGTGTCCTCTTATTTTTTTTCTGAGAAAAACAGCCAGAAATTATGTAGAGTTTATTTATATCTAAGGTCCCCTTAGTGCGATTTTGTTTTAAATGGTGGTGACTCCTTCTACTGTTGGCTGTTAGAGAAGTTGACCATGCAACTCATAAATTTAATCAAGAATTTCAAACAGATAAATGGAGATTTCTGTATATTAGGGCAACAATCTCTAACATTGACATGCTCTATGCACTCGAGTAAAGAGTGCTTCCAAATACTTGGTACAGTGTATGCGTGACTAGCGCAGCTAACAAATGCATAATATGATACCATAGCTTAAAATAAAGCTATATTTTTTAATGTAAATTGAAGTGCTTTGTTGAAACTTAAATGCATAAATGTATCTTGCAACAGTAATATCTTTCCAAGGGAGAGTTTTCAGATTGAAATTAAAGTTGTTTTTACTTATATTTTTGTTTCTAAAAAGTGTTCATGTAAAGATCTATATAATTTGTCATGTCCTTTATCACTCACAATTAATTGTCTTATTTCTACCATGTATAATTACAAACAAAAGGTAAATATTAAGCACTTAAATGCTCTTAATTTTATACTGCATTATATGAAGTCCTTACCTTTTTACCCTTGACAGAGGAGGAGGATTAGGTAATTGATCAACAGAAGAATAAAAAAACCTGTTCTCACCTCAAAGGGTCCAGTTCAAGGAGAATATAGCAGGAAAGCTTGTGACGCCTTTATTTGGGTTCCACAAAATGTGGAGGAATAAATTAAGAAGTATGTGCATATGTCGCAGCATGTGAGAGAAACGCTTAAGGGTTTAATGAAATTTTAATTTTCATAAGAAGTGACAGTATGCTAGGTGCAGTGAAACTGCATGATGAAGTTGTAACTGTCATGAATCTGTATACACTGAATGCTATTATATCAAACCAGATTTTTAAAAATTACACATGCAAGAAGCACACTGACAGAAAAACATTAGGATTTATAAAAATAATAGGTTTCCTTAGCTATTGCCGTATTAAGTAGGCACAAAAATAAATAGCAAACATTTGTATAAGAAACCTTATAAAATAAAAAATAAAACTATTAACAAAAAGAATCATTATAGCCCTATAATGTCTTAATAAACACAGCAATTATATCCTAAAGGAAACTAAGAAATATGTTATGAACAAGTGGAATTAATTCTAGATGTTCAAGGGTGTTCCAGTATTAGATTATGTATAATATTATTTCTCAAAACAATAGGTTAAATAAGATATATGTTAAAATTACACCAATAAATGTAAAAAGGCATTTGCTAATATTTGGCCTACATTCTTGATTTTTTCAACATTAGAACAAATAGGAAGTCTCTATTTTAGTCAATAACAAACTTTTAGAATGTGTATTATTGGCATTTCATTCTGTGACTGGCTTAGTTTTCTTATAACATTCTGTTCTTTGATTTTACCTCATTTATAGTTGCAGATCATGATACCACTTTTTAACTTCCAAACCTTAATTATCTTTTCTCTTTGGGGGATTATCTCCCGGTGTACCTCCTAGTAGTGACTAGCTAGACACCCAGAGTACTCTTTCAGCCAAATACTTTCATTGTGTTTATTGGTCACTGTAGTTATTCATTACTGCACTGTTCACTCATACTTTTGTCCCATTTTTTTAAACCAGGTATTATAATTTTCTTTAGGAACCTGTAACTGACAGAGTATAGCCTGCTGTACACCATAGCCTCAATTCAGACAAAAGATAACATTTCTTAAAAATATTTAAGCCACAATCACTTACTGACCACTCAGTTTACTTACTATTTCAATTACTATTCTTTTATATACTATGTTCTTTTATGCTCAAATAGTCTTTAATAGAGAACCTAATGAGAAGTTTATATCTACTGACTATATAGATGTGTGCGACGCTACTTATTTTTTAGAATTGCTTAAATATCTTATTAATCAAAATTTGTCTGATTATTGTTACCGCCTTTAATACCACAATGTAATAAGACTATGTCTAGTTATGTTTACTTGAACTCTGAATAATGAAGTCCTAAAATTATGTATCTATTCTAAAGTTGATATTCCCAAATGTCTCTCAAACTTTAGACATATTATAAACAAAAATATTATTTTAAAAGGGAACTAATGTTACTAGTGGGATGTGGAGCTCTACCCCTCTAGTGGCTAGCCCCATATGTAAGTTCCCTTGCTTTTTAAACTTGCCACCTTCCAATCTAAAGTGGCAAGCATCTTTCTGCAGTCTCTCCTCGCCCTCCATATAGAGGGGCTCATTTTGAATTTCACCTGGAGAAACTCCTAAGATTGCAAACAGCAGCTGATAAACCAGCCAGGAGAGTGAAAAAAAAAAAAAAAATGGGTTTGGGGAAGGAGATATCTGTGGAGAAAACCCAGAGCTAGCCACAAGTCTTTATGTGGGAAGGAGTGTGTTAGATGCTTATGGACTGCTTGAGTTCAGGGACACTCTGAAGACACTGGTGGAACACACATGTTTGAGAAACTGCACAGAGTGCCCTGTGGCAAGGAAGGGAAGCGTATGGCTACACCGTATGCTGGGCTCTGCTGTGGGCAATTCTCCTGCCACTGATGCCCAATGAGAGGCTGGCTTCTGTTAGAAAGCTGGAAGAAGAGCTGAGGTTAGAGAAAAATGGGCATGTGTCCACTACTCTGCTCGCTTCGGGGCTGGCAGAGAAGGTTGGAGAGCAGGATAATGAGTTCGTGACTTTCACACGCTGTTTTGCAAGGTTAGTGACAAGGCTCAATTGGAACACTTGGAGGTGGAATCCTGAAAAAGTGAGGACAGCGAAGAGGAGGATATTGTGGTGAATGACTGATTGTCCATGATGCAGATGAAGCGCCTTCACTGTCTGCCCTCTCGTACAAAGGAAAGCAAAAGCCTAAAACAGCCTCAGCTAGGAAGGCAGCCCCCAGTAAAGGAGATGTCTATGATGAAAAAATACACTCCCACTGAGCTTATTGATGTGACTGCCAGGTTCCAACAAGAGGCTGGAGAAGATATTCAGGCATGAGGAGTGCAACGATGAGATAAGGGGGATGGTGGCAAGAGGCAGAGTAATTGAGTAACATCATCACACACTCTGCCCTCAAACAGTGCCCGTATGGCGCTGGGAGGAACAGATGATTCAAAGTACTCACTCCCTACAAATTGGATTTATAAGCCTTCTTGTAAAGAGGCTTTCCTCAGTTTGGAGGCTCTCCTTAGGCATGTGGGACTCTGAAAATCTATAAACAAGGTACTATGAATTCTTGGGGAGTTGGACTGAGACAGGCCATCTATGTCCCTGTCTTTGAAGGCCTTGATCAGGCCACATTCATCGCATGAATGAAAGCCAAGATACTCCAGACCACTCTTAGTACCTGGTACTGAATGCTGATATTTATGCTGAGTTCAGCCACAGGACAAGACATTTTTGACATTGGGTTACCTGGCTGATCTGGGAGAAACTGACAAATCTCAGAAACAGGAATGAAGTGTGGGAAAGACATGAGACAGGAGCTTGGGAAGCCCAAAAAGTTTTTCCAATCAACTGTAAAAAGTCTAGTAAAAGTAATCCAGAAGCAAATGTGATTTGACCTAATCACTACCAGGACCCCTGAAAAGACTGTTCGACAACCCAGTGCTATGTTGGTTGGCCAGTGGAAAATTGTCAAACCTGAAAAATGATTCAGACTCATTCCTACCACCTCTTGTGCCCTGCCTGCTGAAGCAGAGGTTTCAGGCATGTACTCCTGTTCAGGTTAGGTGTCTCTCATGTCCAAGGTATAGGATACAGGCCAAGATCCCCTTCAAGTTAGGACCTTGGGGGTGTGGGGAATTAGAGGCTCCATATTGAGCTCACTATTCACTGGTCCCCTAGAAATAAACAAAAAGGTGATGGCTTTGGTTGATACTGGAACCAAATGTACTCTAATATATGGTAACCTTCAGATTTCTGGTTCACTCAGCAACATTGAGGGATTCCCAGATAGCGCCAATCATAATGAGTCTGCCTGCCAATGCAGGAGACCCAAGAGAAACGGCTTCGATCCCTGAGTTGGAAAGATCCCCTAGAGAAGAAAATAACAACCCATTCCAGTATTCTTGCCTGGAAAATAGAAGCGCCTGGTGGGCTACAGTCCATGAGGTCACAAAGAGTCGGACATGACTGAGCATGCACGCATGCGTGGCTTCATCAACACTGATGGCTACAGATGGTATTCTGGATATAAGTCATTTATCTGATATAAGGTTAACAGATATTTTCTCCTAGTCTGTGGCTTGTCTTTTCAGTTTCTTAAGTGTGTCTTTTGAAGCACAAATAACTTTAACTTTGATAAAGTCCAGTTTACTGGTTTGTTATTTTAAAGGTTGTGCTTTTGTGTTCTACAATTACTCCTTATTCAAGCCAAGGTCTTTTAGACATTCTCCTTTTTTTTTTTTCCTCCCTATGTTTTAGTGTTTTGTCTTTTATATTTCTTTTCAATCTACAATTCATTTTAAGCTAACTTTTGTTTGTGTGAGTTTATTTTCCTTGTGGCTGTTCATATGTCCCAGAACTTTTTGTTAAAATAAGTATCCTCTCCCTACTTGACTATTGTACCACCTTTGTTAAAAATCAGAAGACCATAAATATAAGGATTTATTTCTGAACTCTTACTTTTTGTTTCGTTGTTTTCTGTGTCCATTCCTAATGTGGTATCTGATACCACATTGTTTTGATTGTTTTGGCTTTAGAATATGTTCTCAAATCAGATACTCTTAAGTCCTCCAGTTTTGGAATTGTTTTGGTTACTTTCCTTTCCTTGAATTTCCAAATAAATTTGATGATAGGCTTGTCAAATGCTGAAAAAAAGTGCTTTCTTATATTTTAACCATTAGATAGACTTCCAGTTCCAGATTTATTCTCCTGTATACTCAGAACAAGTATGTATAACACTGACAGTATGTTGGACATCAGAAAACATAGGACAGTAATTCCTAAGATATGGGAAACAAATGAAGAAGCGCTTTGAGTGCAGCAAACTATTGGCTGGAGAAATATCCAAGTCATACCGTAGAAAGACATACCCAGGAAGAATTCAACATGCTCCCTGAATTGAGTAGATGGAGTTAGGAATCTGGGGAGACCCAGGCAACAAGTCATTGAAGGACAGAGGAACAGCATCACAGAGACAAAACTCCAGAGTTCTATATAATGTCTTCCTTCAGTATGAGAGAATGATCTCTGTTCATTTCCAAGGCAAACCATTCAATATTATGGTAATCCAAGCCTATGCCCCAACCAGTAACGCTGAAGAAGCTGAAGTTGAATGGTTTTATGAAGACCTACAAGACCTTTTAGAACTAACACCCAAAAAAGATGTCCTATTCATTATAGGGGACTGGAATGTAAAAGTAGGAAGTCAAGAAACACCTGGAGTAACAGGCAAATTTGGCCTTAGAATGTGGAATGAAGCAGGGCAAAGGCTAATAGAGTTTTGCCAAGAGAACACACTGGTCATAGCAAACACCGTCTTCCGACAACACAAGAGAAGACTCTACACATGGACATCAACAAATGGTCAACACTGAAATCAGATTGATTATATTCTTTGCAGCCAAAGATGGAGAAGCTCTATACAGTCAGCAAAAACAAGACGGGGAGCTGACTGTGGCTCAGATCATGAACTCGTTATTGCAAAATTCAGACTTAAATTGAAGAAAGTAGGGAAAACCCCTAGATCATTCAGGTATGACCTAAATCAAATCCATTATGATTATACAGTGGAAGTGAGAAATAGATTTAAGGGCCTAGATCTGATAGAGTGCCTGATGAACTATGACAGAGGTTTGTGATATTGTACAGGAGACAGGGATCAAGACCATCCCCAGGAAAAAGACATGCAAAAAAGCAAAATGGCTGTCTGAAGAGGCCTTACAAATAGCTGTGAAAAGAAGAGAAGTGAAAAGCAAAGGAGAAAAGGAAAGATAGAAGCATCTGAATGCAGAGTTCCAAAGAATAGCAAGGAAAGATAAGAAAGCCTTCCTCAGTGATCAATGCAAAGAAACAGAGGAAAACAACAGAATGGGAAGGACTAGAGATCTCTTCAAGAAAATTAGAGATACCAAGGGAACATTTCATGCAAAGATGGGCTCGATAAAGCACAGAAATGGTCTGGACCTAACAGAAGCAGAAGATACTAAGAAGAGGTGGCAAGAATACACAGAAGAACTGTACAAAAAAGATCTCCATGACCCAGATAATAACGATGGTGTGATCACTCACCTAGAGCCAGACATCCTGGAATGTGAAGTCAAGTGGGCCTTAGAAAGCATCACTATGAACAAAGCTAGTGGAGGTGATGGAATTTCAGTTGAGCTATTTCAAATCCTAAAAGATGATGCTGTGAAAGTGCTGCACTCAATATGCCAGCAAATTTGGAAAACTCAGCAGTGGCCACAGGACTGGAAAAAGTCAGTTTTCATTCCAATCCCAAAGAAAGGCTATGCCAAAGAATGCTTAAACTACCACACACTTGCATTCATCTCACAAGCTAGTAAAGTAATGCTCAAAATTCTCCAAGCCAGGCTTCAGCAATATGTGAACTGTGAACTTCCTGGTGTTCAAGCTGGTTTACAAAAAGGCATAGGAACCAGAGATCACACTGCCAACATCTTCTGGATCATCAAAAAAGCAAGAGAGTTCCAGAAAAATATCTGTTTCTGCTCTATTGACTATGCCAAAGCCTTTGACTGTGTGGATCACAATAAACTGTGGAGAATTCTTCAAGAGATGAGAATACCAGACCACCTGACCTGCCTCTTGAGAAACCTGTATGCAGGTCAGGAAGCAACAGTTAGAACTGGATATGGAACAACAGACTGGTTTCAAATAGGAAAAGGAGTACGTCAAGGCTGTATATTGTCACCCTGCTTATTTAACTTCTATGCAGAGTACATCCTGAGAAACGCTGGACTGGAAGAAACACAAGCTGGAATCAAGATTGCTGGGAGAAATATCAATAACCTCAGATATGTAGATGACACCATGCTCATGGCAGAAAGTGAAGAGGAACTAAAAAGCCTCTTGATGAAAGTGAAAGAGGAGAATGAAAAGGGTGGCTTAATGCTCAACATTCAGAAAACGAAGATCATGGCATCTGGTCCCATCACTTCATGGGAAATAGATGGGGAAACAGTGGAAACAGTGTCAGACTTTATCTTTGGGGGCTCCAAAATCACTGCAGATGGTGATTGCAGCCATGAAATTAAAAGATGCTTACTCCTTGGAAGGAAAGTTATGACCAACCTAGATAGCATATTGAAAAGCAGAGACATTGTTTTGCCAACAAAGGTTCATCTAGTTAAGGCTATTGTTTTTCCAGTGGTCATGTATGGATGTGAGAGTTGGACTGTGAAGAAAGCTGAGCGCCGAAGAACTCATACTTTTGAACTGTGGTATTGGAGAAGACTCTTGAGAGTTCCTTGGACTGCAAGGAGGTCCAACCAGTCTATCCTAAAGGTGATCAGTCCTGGGTGTTCATTGGAAGGACTGATGCTAAAGCTGAAACTCCAATACTTTGGCCACCTCATGCGAAGTGTTGACTCATTGGAAAAGACTTTGATGGTGGGAGGGATTGGGGGCAGAAGGAGAAGGGGACGACAGAAGGTGAGATGACTGGATGGCATCACCGACTCGATGGACATGAGTTTGAGTGAACTCCGGGAGTTGGTGATGGGCAGGGAGGCCTGGCGTGTTGCGAATGCTGGGATCGCAAAGAGTCGGACATGACTGAGTGACTGAGCTGAACTGAATTGAATATTAACTCAATTGAATATTGAATATTTACTGAAGCACAAAAGTGACAACTAGTGGCAATACTTAAAAATAATATTAAGAATCAAAAAATATATAAGAATAAAAGTACAACCTTATGACTTTATGAAACTTAGAAGATGGAAGAAAAAGGAAAGATGTATATATATGTTTAGAAATCATTCCCCAAATCATCAAGACAATTGAAAATACAAACGAAGCAGTGACAAGGAAAACATTTGTTGCCACACTTCCTACCATGAAAATTAACTGCTCATTAACCTTTGATGAATCCAGTTCCCCAAGGAGTTTTTATGAATGCATAACTCCATGCACTGTAATTAACAGTCAATGATATATTAAGTAAGTAAATATGCAGTGATTTCAGTAGTGTGTGCTTACTCCTCATTTTTTGGCTTCTGTAAAAGTAATACTTTTATGTTTTTTTTTTAAAAATATCTTCAGCAATGCAAAACCAATTTTAGAACATTAAATTTGTTCTAGCGTTGCTTTATACACATTGTCATTATCAGAATGTCAAAGATGTTTTCATATATTAACTCATTA
Organism: Budorcas taxicolor; assembly: GCF_023091745.1. Classification (NCBI taxonomy): domain Eukaryota; kingdom Metazoa; phylum Chordata; class Mammalia; order Artiodactyla; family Bovidae; genus Budorcas; species Budorcas taxicolor. The sequence goes on from NC_068914.1 coordinate 9,672,793, forward strand.
GTCTTCCAACTGCATGTGCAATCCTGAATCTTTAATGTCCTGACAGTAAAGACTTTTTATTTTAATATAGGCAGCATAAAAATAGAAATGCTGGCATGCATTACAAAAGTCCTGTACTTTACAGCCACTTTGAAACTAGAGAAAATTTTGTAAAATGAATTCTAATTAATCCATGTATTTTTCATTATGCAATTTAAATGAATGCAATCACACTGAAGAACATTAACTTAGACTTCTACTGATACAAAATAATATCTGAACTGATAAAAATTTCAGACCTAAGAGGTGAAATGTGAAGCGTTTAGAACTAAACACAGTAGAATTTACTTATTCTCTCATAGTGGTTAGAGATTTCTAAGAATCACATGAAAACCATAATGGAATTTGGAATAATTAAAATATATGAAAATAATTAACACTGAAAAATACCATAAATAGAATTTTAAAAATAAGTGGCAAACAAGGAAAACCTATGTACAATACCCCTGAAGGTCAATGAGCACAATAATTTACTAAGTAGCTCATAAATCAGTTACAAACTTGAGCCCCACTAATTAGCAGGAAAAAAAGGAAAGAGCTTATAAAAATTGCCTGAAAGCAATAGCTTTAAATGCTCAGCCTCTCTTACTGTTTAAATAGAACATTAAAACAAGAACTCAGATGTCAGATTTGGCAAGATTGAATGCTGGAAAGGGTCTGGAGAAACAGGCACTCTCAGAAACTGTTTATGGGTGTGTTAACAAGTGAGAGAAGCACAACTGTGTTTAAAATATTATTTTGCTTATCATTACTTCTTGTATTTTATTCCTTTCTTAAGTCCTTCCCCTGAAGGAATTCTCAGATGTCTTTTCAACAACAGAGTTCTTTTAGTGGTAAATTCAGCCTTTGTTTAAAAATATCTTCATTTCACCCTCAAATTTGAAAGGTCATTTGATTATAACTTTTAGATAAATATTTTAAGTTGGAAGCTAGTTTTTCTTAGTAGTTGGGGAAATAAAATCTCCAGCATCTTTATTTTTTTAGTATTTTATTATGAAAATTTACCCACACAGCAAATTTGAAAGAATTGTACAAGGAACACTCTCATAGCCACCACCAATGTTCCACATAACATGTCTGTCTATCCCTTTCTTCACCCAGTAGTTCATCTTATTTCTGATTCATTTCACATTGCATATATCAGTACACATCTTCCTCTTTAAACATGGGTACTATTATCTGGAATTCAGTATTTATTTTCCAGTTTTTTTATGCAAAATCTAATTCAAGGACATACACAAATCTCAAGTGTACAAGCAATGAGTCTTTTTTAAATTTATTTTTAAACTGGAGGGTAATTGCTTTACAATATTGTATTGGTTTCTGCCAACATGAATCAGCCATAGGTATACATATGCCCCCTCCCTCTTGAACCTGTCTCCTATCTCCCACCCCATCCCACACCTCTAGGTTGTCACTGAGGACCAGATTTGAGCTCCCTGAGTCAAACAGCAAATTTCCACGGGCTATCTATATTTACATATGGTAATATATATGTTTCAATGCTACTCTCTCAATCTGTCTCACCCTCTCCTTCCCACATTGTGTCCACAAGTCTGTTCTGTATGTTTGCACCTCCTTTGCTACCCATCTTTTTAGATTCCATGTATATATATGTGTGTGTGCTAATATGCAACATTTGTCTTTCTCTTTCTGACTTACTTCACTCTGTATAGGCTCTTCACTTCACTAATAGGCTCTAGGTTCATCCACTTCATTAGAACTGAGTCAAATGTGTTCCTTTTATGACTGACTGTAATATTCCATTGTGTCTATGTGCCACAACTTCTTTATCCATTCATCCATGGAGGGACATGTAGGTTGCTTCCGTGTCCTGGCTATTGTAAACAGTACTGCGAAGCAGTGAGCCTTGAAAAATACACACACCTGTGGCACCCAAATCACTCTTTGGCCCCTATTCTTTGGGGGGAAGGGCATAGATTATTTAATTATCAAGGAATTTTTTTAAATTGAGGGATAGTTGGTTTACAACATTGTTTTAATTTCTGCTGTACAGCCAAGTGATTGAGTTACATACATATATATGTATACTTTTTTCAGTTTCTCTTCCATTATAGTTTATTGCAAGATATTAAATATAATTCCCTGTGCTACACAAAAGGACCTTGTCTGTCTTTCAATTAGTTTGAATTCTTTTTCTCTTTTTGTTGGAATTGTATCTCTGGTTGTCCTTACAATACCATTTTTGACTTTGATGTTTGATTCCAGTGTGATGAGAAATAGATTTATTAAGAATGTTCTTACTTATTAATCCTCAGATTTTATAGTTTTTAAGTGTTTTTTTTTTCTTTAAATACTAGTTGATGTTTTTTTTTTTCCTTCTGGAACTCAGGTTAGTATATTTTCTGTTTTTTAAGTTTCTTAACCACTGATGACTCTTGAGATTATTATATATCCAGCCCAGAACTCTCCCTCACACTGCATTTCCAGATGTGAACTTAAATTGTCCATTGAAATGTTTAATAATCATCACAACTGTAAAATGTACAATACAAAACATCTGACTTCTCCTCACACCCTGCTATTTCTCCAAGCTCTTTCTCCAAGGTATTCTATCTGAGTAGGAGAAAAAAAATCCATCCTCTCAGATGCACAAATCAAAAATCCAACTCTCACTTCTCTATTTTTCTCGGCCAAGTCAACAAACGTGGTCAGACATAATTTCGAATATATCCAGAATTGTATTAATCCTGCCACTTCCAACACTATCAAAGACACCTCTGTCCCCAGCTAGACTTTAACTTCAATAACTTCATAGCTGGTTTCCTGCTTCTTTCATGATCCTTCACAGTCTCCTCATCCTACTAGGCATTTTACTTGAATCCCCCACATTGTCATGGCCACACCATTAATTCCTCCCATGGCACCACAAAAACAGCCAAATTTGGAGTGCTTACTTTTGTTCCTATGGTTTTAACTTTCTTCTTAGTTCCTGATATTTATGTGTATGAGAGATACCAAAAACTGTAGCTTAATCTGAGATCTAAGGTGTTCAGAGTGAAAGTATTCTACCATCTTGCTGATTCTTGATTCATTTCTTTATTCCATCTTTTGTGCCCCACTTTTGCATTAGAGTATTTTAGTTGTATTTTGTCACTAGATTTTGTTGTTATTTTAATCCAGTTTTAGAACTTTTTACTACTTTTAGATATTTTGACTACTGTGAAATATTGAGTTTACATTGATGTAAGTACACATTGGATTTATTTCTATTTAATTTTGTTCTATTTACCATGCATTTTCTTTGCTGCTTTCTTTTTTATTTTTTCTTCTTTTCTTGACTTGGATAATCAAGGCTTCCAGCTTGGGCTTTGTCTTCCAGAACGTTAGCTGTTCTCAGACTTTAGGATAATTGTCAGTTTGAGTTCCATTTAAGTTCCTGGTTTGAGAATTCCTACAGCCCCAGGTAAGGAAGAATAAACTAGCACAGGCTCAGGGCTTTGATTTCTCATGGAATTTTGTTTTAATGTTTCAGTACCAAAAGAACTTTCTTGTCTCTCAAAGGCCTAGTTTTCAAATGTTTTCTTTTTATCCTTTCCCTGAAAGTGTATACCCCAGGTGTCCTGACCTTTATATGGGAGTCTTAGTCCCAACTTTCCATAAATTGAGTGTCCAAGTTCTAATCTATGTTCTCTGTATGGAAATTAAAGTCTGGTTCTGTAGAACTTAGAGCCTTATTTGAGGTTTGATAATATGACCAACCTAGATAGCATATAAAAAAGCAGAGACATTACTTTGCCAACAAAGGTCCATCTAGTTAAGGCTATGGTTTTTCCAGTGGTCATGTATGGATGTGAGAGTTGTACTGTGAAGAAAGCTGAGTGCTGAAGAATTGATGCTTTTGAACTGTGGTGTTGGAGAAGAGTGTTGAGAGTCCCTTGGACTGCAAGGAGATCCAACCAGTCCATTTTAAAGAAGATCAGTCCTGGGTATTCTTTGGAAGGAATGATGCTGAAGCTGAAACTCCAGTACTTTGGCCACCTCATGTGAAGAGTTGACTCATTGAGAAAGACTCTGATGCTGGGAGGGATTGGGGGCAGGAGGAGAAGGGGACGACAGAGGATGAGATGGCTGGATGGCATCACCGACTCGATGGACATGAGTTTGAGTGAACTCCGGGAGTTGGTGATGGACAGGGAGGCCTGGCGTGCTGCAATTCACGGGGTCGCAGAGTCGGACATGACTGAGCAACTGAACTGAACTGAACTGAACTGGATCATCTAGAAAGACAACATAGCCTCAATTTACTGATTTAATGCTCTGGTTTTTCTTATAGCTTTTATCATGTTATTTATAAATAAAGTTCCTTCTTTATTTCTGGCAAATGGAATCTCTCTATTATGTTATGAAGTGAGCTATACATTATATTTAAATTTGCCATTTGTTCAGTTTATAGCTAAGAGGGTTATACATTTGCTTTTCCAGCATGTCAGAACAAGAGAACCACTGTAAAAATTTATGAAGTTTGTTGAAGAATATTATTTTGTTTACAAAGATACTGTAAAATGATAGCAACAATAACAAGTACAGATGCTTTACATCATGTGGAAAATATAGAAGAAAAGAAATAGCCTACATATATGAGGATATATTGGAGAAGGCAATGGCACCCCACTCCAGAACTCTTGCCTGGAAAATCCCACAGATGGAGGAGGCTGGTGGGCTGCAGTCCATGGGGTCGCTAAGAGTCAAACACGACTGAGTGACTCCACTTTCACTTTTCACTTTCATGCATTGGAGAAGGAAATGGCAACCCACTCCAGTGTTCTTGCCTGGAGAATCCCAGGGACGGGGGAGCCTGGTGGGCTGCCATCTATGGGGTCGCGCAGAGTCGGACACGACTGAAGCGACTTAGCAGCAGCAGCAGCAGCATGAGGATATATGCACAAAAATTAATATGGCTAATAATTGTTCAAAATATATGTTAAGTAGTGGTACAAAATGCAATTTTTTTTTCAACTCACATTGACAAAAGTTAATAAAATGGACAATTATCAATATTAGTGGATATTTTCTGAGATAAGCACACATACATTGCTAGTTTACGTTCCACATTAAAAGTGTCTCTTTGATTCAATAATTCAATATTCTCCCCTAAAGATTTAATCAGATATTGATACATTTATATTCACTATTTAACCAGTATTTTGAAATAATATGAATATTCAAAAATAGGAAATATATGCCTCTACCTTCTTTCTCTGCTCTTCAGCAAGGAATCCTGAGGAGCACATTCTATACTTACTCCAAAGAATCTGACTTCATAAATAAAGGGAAAAGTTTTATTTATATAGTGCTTAACTTGATAAATATACTCAACCATATGCATATAGGCTGATTGTATTGCTTTTAATGTTGATTTTTTTTGCCATAATCTTAATAGGAGAATATCAAGTAGCTCAGAGAAAAATGGAAAAAGAAAATTAAAAGTAAAACTTATATTTAGTCAATGGAGTTGATTTCTTTCCAATTTTTTTCTCCTTTCAGTCTTTTAGCAGTGCTCCGGGAAGTTAAAGGGCAGGGTGAGGGCTCTACTGTTTTGCAATCAAGACTTGATCTCATTTTGAGTAACATTATTTGAGCATATAAGTAATGATTTTCTTTCAAACTTAGGCTTTTGAAAGATTTTCTCTGCACATTAGTGTGATTTTATTACATCTAAGGGCTGTGTTTCCCCTCTGCCCCAAGAGAAACAAATTTTCCATTTTATGAAGTCAGCAGGGAACCAGACTCAATTTATAAAATTTAACTTCACAGGGGACTTTTCCTAAGACTAACTATTGCCATAGGAGGAAGTTACACTCTGGTAATCAAAGGCTCACTTGCAGAAACAAATTAACCCTCCAGCATTAAGAAACTAGCTTAAAAAAAAAAAAATGGAGAAAATGATTAATTGTAGTTTCTTTGAAAAAAAAGAAAAGCAAAGTCCTCATCAGGTTTAAACACAATTTTGACACTTTAAGAAGGTCTTGCTCAAAATCAGATTACCCTTTGGAAGTCTAAAAAGAATATAGTATATCTTTAATTTGCACTGATTTTTATCACATCCCTTATATCTGTGTTTTTGTACAAAACATATTAGTACAATACTACATGTATATAATAAATGAACAAACATATGTACATTGAGGGTGCATGCTCAAAAACATTTTACTGAAGTGAGATTATTATCTAAATGGTTGAATACCTCTCCAAGACATCTTAGGTGTTGTTCAGTCGTTCAGTCATGTCTGACTCTTTGTGACCCCATGGACTGCAGCACACAAGGCTTCCCCTGTCCTTCACCATCTCCCAGAATTTGCTCAAACTCATGTCCATTGAGTCAGTCATACCATCCAACCATCTCATCCTCTGTCGTCCCCTTCTCCTCCTGCCCTCAATCTTTCCCACCGTCAGAGTCTTTTCCAGTGAGTCAGCTTTTTGCTTTGGGTGGCCAAAGTATTTGAGCTTCAGGGAACAAATAATGTATATTATATTATGACATAATATATTATTGCAAGATATTAATATAGATCTCTGTGCTATACAGTAGGACCTTATTGTTCATCTATTTTTTTTAATGTAATGTCTTTTCTTTTTCCTTTTTTGGAATTTTATCTCTGGTTGTCCTCACAATACCGTCTTTTACTTTGATGTTTAATACTTCACCACAATGTGATGAGGAATAGATTTCCCTATATTTGATGGGCTAGAACTTTTCTGAAAACTTTAAAGAAGAATTTCTATATTTTGCCTTGAAAATATTAATGTAAAAAGAACCCTAGGTAAAAGATCTTCCTTTTTAATCCTGTAAAATAATTTCCCTGTTATAAATCCATTTTATAACAAATTATAGAGACTGTTAATTCCTTGTTTCATTGATTCAAAGCAAATATTCTTTTTAAACAAGTAGTATATTGAAGCTGAAGCACCCATTACAATTTATGGAATCTAAAGATCATTGCAAACAGGTAGCCATTACGATGTAGTTGCCATTTCTTTGGCTATTCAAACATGTAAAGTGGCCACATCAAAACTTGCAGAATGGATATAAGCATCTTAGGTGAGAAGTCTAGAAACAAGATTAGAGTATTCTCTCAAGAAATATTACCTCATCATTGCTTGTGATGTCTCAGTACATGTTGAAATAATACATGGGCTTGATAATCCTAAATTGGGAGGTAATTCAGGAAAATCAAACTTTGGAGATGAAGAAGGTTTGGGAATATTTCAGCCCATTTATTTTACTCTTTTTTTCATGCATGTCCAAGAGTGCTATGTAATAAAACTCTAAACTTAAATAAGTATAAGAATTCTTTAAGTATAAAATAAAAATTCTAAGTGATAAGAAAGAATCGTTATCTTTTAATTGGTAGCATAAATGATTGTACAAAATGTGATGATTGTACAATCCACAGCATCTTAGATTCAATAAAATAGTCATGCAGCCAGTATACCACGTATGCACTAGATAGTGAAAGAAAGACAGTCCTGGCGTTTAGCATCATTTCTTGGCTTTCTTCTGCTCTTTTCAGTTCTGGTTAATATAAGTTAATATAAACTTCCTCATGCTGCTCCCTATGTCTCATTTTTTGAGTATTGGGAAGTAAAATAAACAGAATAAACTATAAGACTCTCCAGGAGAGGCAGAGATAAATAATAATAAAATCAAACAATATACACTTACATAATGTAAATAATACCTAAAGAACACCACAAAGTCTTTGGAAACTACCAATAAATCATCTCATAAGTGGTAATCTAAGGTGTAATAAAAAACATATTTTACAAAAGATTTGGAAATTGGTATCATAGAAGCAAATGTCTCTAGGTAGTTAGTTATTGTTGTAAACCTTAAGGGCATATAAGTTGAATATCTTGCAGCTGATGTGAATCAACTGCAAATTCTGGCATACAGGCTTCCATTATGATTTGGAGAAGTCAAAATCCCCTTGATTTTCCAGCTCCCAACCTCAATATACTCAAGGTACAATGTCTTATACAGTTGAAAGGCATTGGGGATGCTCCTGCATTTGTCAGCCATCTGTCCACAGAGGACACCATCAACATAGCCATCACTCCAGTACCCATGCATCTCTTCAGGCCCAGTAGTTCTGATGAGCTTTTGACATATTTAGGGCCCATACTCTTGGACTTGGCTGTGAATACTTGGGCTCTGAGCCTAGAAAGCTTCACCTCCTTCGCAGTTAACCATCAGACAATTTTCACCTCCCTAGTGCACAGCTAAGCTTCTGGGCACAGTTCTCTGCTACTCATATTCTTCCCAGGCTGATGAAGAAAACTTTATCTCTTTCTTATTCCTCTCAAGTCACTCTATTTTACCCCAACTGTTGTTCTACCATCTGAGTCACCCGGGAATCCCAGAACATCTGAAGTCTCCCTCCAAATAGTTTTATCTTTTATAAAAAGCTAAAAAACTCTTAGACTTACAAAGACTTTACACTATAAAAGGACACTGCTAGCCGCTTAAAGGGAAGGGGGTTGTAAGAAAATCTAGGGATGACCCAAGAATTACAATTGATTGTGCCACATCCACAACAGAATTTCTTACCTTGAACTAGGGACTTCTCTGGTAATTTTCAGTTAGTTGCAATAATAGCCAAGAAAATGGCAAGCCAGTAGTAGTCACCGTTCCTGAAATGTACTCTCTCAGACTTTACACCTGCCCAAGCCACAGGATATACCACAGAAGCATTATCATAAAATGTGCTACATCATTAAAATGTTTTTAGCAAAAAATTCAAATGAGGAAGTACTTCGTTATGCGTTGCCTAAATGTGAATCCTGTCTTTTTAAGTCCTAGATGTTAGCTGTTCTTTGCATCACTTTACCACTGTAATCCTGGAGTGAAACAGCCAAGGGGAAATGGTGCAGTGTGTGGAGGTTGTAGAGTGCCAGTTTATGAGTTTGTTTATTCTGCAGAAATTTTACTGCTGCTCAAACTGACTGCTTCTTTAGTACCTTAAATCACACAGCATAAGCTGTGGACTCAAGATAAGAACAATAAACTTCACTGAATTTACAAGCTCAGGAGAACAGCATTCAATAGGGCCTTTTATTATGACCCTATCCTGACAATGTTTTCCTGACTTTCATTGCTTCAGGAATTCATAGGAGAGAAGTCAAAGCAGTATGCTGTTTTGAGTGTGGGCCCAACTTCCACTGTCAATCATACCAAATCAGGAAGAAAACAACTCAGATAGGAAAAGATAAGACAGAGAGATCTCTCAGGTGGGTGCAGAAAATTGCTCCAATACCTGTTAACATGCACTTTTCTTAACTGGAAATGTAGAGTCATTTAGTCAAAATTTCTAACTTTCTCAGTTACAGACACTTGCCCATCAGAATTATTACTCATCACTGAGATGTTGATGGGTCACATACACAACTGAATTAGAGAAAAATATAGAACCTAGAATGAAGGAGGCAGGAAGGTATAGTTTAGAATGGTTTCCAAAATTTCATATGTTTAGAAGGACATAGCAAGTAAGATGGTAGGTGTTGCAAGAGGGCATCAGAGGGCAGACAAACTGAATCCATACTCACAGAAAACTAGTCAATCTAATCACACTAGGACCACAGCCTTGTCTAACTCAATGAAACTAAGCTGTGCCCGCGGGGCAACCAAAGATGGGCGGGTCATGGTGGAGAGGTCTGACAAAATGTGGTCCACTGGAGAAGGGAATGGCAAGCCACTTTAGTATTCTTGCTTTGAGAACCCCATGAACAGTATGAAAAGGCAAAATGATAGGATACTGAAAGAGGAACTCCTCAGGTCAGTTGGTGCCCAACACGCTACTGGAGATCAGTTGAGAAATAGCTCCAGAAAGAATGAAGGGATGAATCCAATCCAAAACAATACCCAGCTGTGGATGTGACTGGTGATAGAAGCAAGGTCTGATGCTGTAAAGAGCAATATTGCATAGGAATCTGGAATGTCAGGTCCATGAATCAAGGCAAATTGGAAGTGGTCAAACAGGAAATGGCAAGAGTGAACATTGACATTCTAGGAAACAGCGAACTAAAATGGACTGGAATGGGTGAATTTAACTCAGATGACCATTATATCTACTACTGTGGGCAGGAATCCCTCAGAAGAAATGGAGTAGCCATCATGGTCAACAAAGAGACCGAAATGCAGTACTTGGATGCAGTCTCAAAAATGACAGAATGATCTCTGTTTGTTTAAAAGGCAAACCATTCAATATCACAGTGATCCAAGTCTATGCCTCAACCAGCAATGCTGAAGAAGCTGAAGTTGAACAGTTCTATGAAGACTTACAAGACCTGCTAGAACTAACACCCAAAAAAGATGTCCTTTTCATGATAGGGGACTGGAATACAAACGTAGGAAGTCAAGAAACACCTGGAGTAACAGGCAAATTTGGCCTTGGAATGCAGAATGAAGCAGGGCAAAAGCTAATAGAGATTTGCCAAGAGAACACACTGGTCATAGCAAACACCCTCTTCCAACAACACAAGAGAAGACTCTACACATGGACATCACCAGATGGTCAACACCGAAATTAGATTGATTATATTCTTTGCAGCCAAAGATGGAGAAGCTCTATACAGTCAACAAAAACAAGACCGGGAGCTGACTGTGGCTCAGATCATGAACTCCTTATTACCAAATTCAGACTTAAATTGAAGAAAGTAGGGAAAACCGCTAGACTATTCAGGTATGACCTAAATCAAATCCCTTATGATTATACAGTGGAAGTCAGAAATAGATTTAAGGGCCTAGATCTGATAGAGTGCCAGATGAACTATGGAATGAGGTTCATGACATTGTACAGGAGACAGGGATCAAGACCATCCCCATGGAAAAGAAATGCAAAAAAGCAAAATGGCTGTCTGGGGAGGCCTTACAAATAGCTGTGAAAAGAAGAGAGGTGGAAAGCAAAGGAGAAAGGGAAAGATATAAACATCTGAATGCAGAGTTCCAAAGAATAGCAAGAAGAGATAATAAAACCTTCTTCAGTGATCAATGCAAAGAAATAGAGGAAAACAACAGAATGGGAAAGACTAGACATCTCTTAAAGAAAATTAGAGATACCAAGGGACCATTTCATGCAAAGATGGGCTCGATAAAGCACAGAAATGATCTGGACCTAACAGAAGCAGTAGATATTAAGAAGAAGTGGCAAGAATACAGAGAAGAACTGTACAAAAAAGATCTTCACGACCCAGATAATCACGATGGTGTGATCACTCATCTAGAGCCAGACATCCTGGAATGTGAAGTCAAGTGAACCTTAGAAAGCAACACTACGAACAAAGCTAGCGGAGGTGATGGAATTCCAATTAAGCCATTTCAAATCCTGAAAGATGATGCTGTGAAAGTGCTGCACTCAATATGCCAGCAAATTTGGAAAACTCAGCAGTGGCCACAGGACTGGAAAAGGTCAGTTTTCATTCCAATCCCAAAGAAAGGCAATGCCAAAGAATGCTCAATCTACTGCACAATTGCACTAATCTCACATGCTAGTAAAGTCATGCTCAAAATTCTGCAAGCCAGGCTTCAACAATACGTGAACTGTGAACTTCCTGATGTTCAAGCTGGTTTTTGAAAAGGCAAAGGAACCAGAGATCAAATTACCAGCATCCACTGGATCATGGAAAAAGCAAGAGAGTTCCAGAAAAACATCTATTTCTGCTTTATTGACTATGCCAAAGCCTTTGACTGTGTGGATAACAATAAACTGTGGAAAATTCTGAAAGAGATGGGAATACCAGACCACCTGACCTGCCTCTTGAGAAACCTATGTGCAGGTCAGGAAGCAACAGTTAGAACTGGACATGGAACAACAGACTGGTTTCAAATAGGAAAAGGAGTACATCAAGACTGTATATTGTCACCCTGCTTATTTAACTTATATGCCGAGTACATCATGAGAAACACTGGGCTGGAAGAAACACAAGCTGGAATCAAGATTGCCGGGAGAAATGTCAATCACCTCAGATATGCAGATGACACCATGCTCATGGCAGAAAGTGAAGAGGAACTAAAAAGCCTCTTGATGAAAGTGAAAGAGGAGAGTGAAAAAGTTGGCTTAAACTCAACATTCAGAAAACGAAGATCATGGCATCCGGTCCCATCACTTCATGGGAAATAGATGGGGAAACAGGGGAAACAGTGTCAGATTTTATTTTGGGGGGCTCCAAAATCACTGCAGATGGTGACTGCAGCCATGAAATTAAAAGACACTTACTCCTTGGAAGGAAACTTGTGACCAACCTATATAGCATATTAAAAAGCAGAGACATTACTTTGCCGACTAAGGTCCCCCTAGTCAAGGCTATGGTTTTTCCTGTGGTCATGTATGGATGTGAGAGTTGGACTGTGAAGAAGGCTGAGCACCGAAAAATTGATGCGTTTGAACTGTCGTGTTGGAGAAGACTGTTGAGAGTCCCCTGGACTGCAAGGAGATCCAACCAATCCATTCTGAAGGAGATCAGCCCTGGGATTTCTTTGGAAGGAATGATGCTAAAGCTGAAACTCCAGTACTTTGGCCACCTGGTGCGAAGAGTTGAGTCATTAGAAAAGACTCTGATGCTGGGAGGGATTGGGGGCAGGAGGAGAAGGGGACGACAGAGGATGAGATGGCTGGATGGCATCACTGACTTGATAGACGTGAGTCTGAGTGAACCTCAGGAGTTGGTGATGGACAGGGAGGCCTGGCGTGCTGCGATTCATGGGGTCCTAAAGAGTCGGATACGACTGAGTGACTGAACTGAATTGATGAACGACATATGTCCGTAATATCTTACTTCCCATACCTAATTATTAATTAATCATATATACACATAAATTTATTATTGTATTAATATTATACAAATTGTATAACATACACTAGCAATGAGTAGGGAAAATATGTTAGATAAAAATAGATACAAAGATATTTCTAATAATTTTCTCTGGTCACTGGTTATTTTCTCTCTGTTGTTCACACTAGATAATTTCTATTGCTCTTGTTTCAAGTTCACTGATTCTTTCCTCTGTCCATTCCGTTCTACTGTTGATTTCCTCTATTGTGATTTGTTTCTTTTCAATTCTAAAATGTCTATTTGGTACTTCCTTCTGTTTTATTTTCATTTGCTTATATTTTCCATTTCTTTTCTGAGCGTTACTAGATTTTAATTTGTTTCAAGTGTGTTTATTACTTGTTAAAGTAATAACAAGCCAAATAACAATTGTTATGAAGATAATAAATAGGATAGTGTGATATTATCTAAAGAGTAAGTATTTCTGATTTTTTTTTTTAACCGTAACTGGTAAAACTGGGCTTCCCTGCTGGCTCAGCTGGTAAAGAATCTGCCTGCAACGTGCAAAGACCTGGGTTCGATCCCTGGGTTGGGAAGATCCCCTGAAGAAGGGAAAGGCTACCCACTCCAGTATCTTTGCCTGGAGAATCCCATGGCTAGAGGAGCCTACAGAACTACAGTCCATGGGATCACAAAGAGTCACACGCGACTGAGGAGCCTTTGGAACCAATCTCTCCATGGATACTCAGGAACAACTGTAAGAATAAGTTTCCATCTATTTTAAGGGAAAGGCTACCCTCTTCAGTATTCTGGCCTGGGGAATTCCATGGACTGTATAGTCCATGGGGGTCACAAAGATTCAGACATGACTGAGCAACTTTCACTTCACCTCACTTACCTTAACTGGGAAATACAAGTACACATTTGCTTTGTGATTAATGATAAAATGTCACAAACTACAAAAAAATAGCTTGTTAATCATGAAATGTCAGTATAAAGCTTTCTTTGTCACTTTTACTGCTTTTGGGTTTAAATTCTACTCTGATAATGTTATTGCAGATTCTACTGTCTTTTAAAGAGGTAAAGCAATATCTGTAAGAAATAGAAATTGGCAAAATCACAATCATTGTAGGGAATTTGATAATACTGCGCTCAGTTTTTGACAGAACCAAGAAAAATTAATTAAGGATATGGATTTAATTAAATAATATAAAACTTAAATAAAATAGTATAACATACGTGTGTGTGTATATATATATATATCTCCTGAAAGTTTCACAGAACTTGTTAAATTTTACCACTGACTATGCTACAAAGGAAGGCATAATTTTAATAAATTCCAAACTTGGGTCATTCTTTTGCAATTACTGTAGATATTAAAAACCACAGGAAAAACACCACCACCTCTCAAATAAAGAAACACAAAAGCATAGAAGTATGAAAACATTCTTTAAAATCATTCTTGTTAAAAATGTAAATCAGACTACAATATAGAATTTGGACAAAACTGTACACAGAAGACAATCAGTAGTTCAAAATTATTATTAAGCATAACAAGACACCAAAATGTAAATTAATTTAGCAAGAAATTAATTTTAAAAATCTTAAAGAAAAGTATAAAAAATAGTCAATAAAATATAATAGAAATCAATTAATTAGAATCCAAAAATAGAACTTATTTTGAATTTACTTTTTCTTACGTCTTTCTATATTGTACTTTTAACCTTTTTAATACTTTCCAAGGTTTTTAAATCATTGAAGATCCTTTTTTCTTTCTGATTCTCAGAATCTACTTCTTCCTGCATTCTCTTAAAGATACCAGAGGTTCTGTTTCAGTTGCTTTGAAACTAAAACTGAATCTAGAAAACATGGATTATCATTGATTATATTGTGATTATCACTGAAAATTTTGTCATGCACAAGAAAGAGTTGTTAAAAGTATTGTCCACTTGGAGAGACAAATATGCTAGGTATACAGCTATTCAAACAGCTATCACAATGCAGACACTTATATAACCACCACCAACGTCCAAAAATAGACTATTGCTAATATCCCAGTTGTCTTCCAGAGCTCGCTACCAAGCACTACTCTGTCTTCTTTCCAAATGTAACCCAGTGCTGATTTCTATCCCTGTAGTTTATTTTTTCTCCTTTTGGAACTGATATAAATGAAATAGTTTAGTCAATTTTTTTGTGTGTCTGGCTTCTTTCCTGTAATATTTTCCATGTGAGATTCAAACAGGCTATTCTATACAATGTACTAAGTCACTTCAGTTGTGTCTGACTCTGTGACCCTATGGACTATAGCCCACCAGGCTCCTCTGTCCATGGGATTCTCCAGGCAAGAACACTGGACTGGGTTGCCATGCCCTTCTCCAGGGGATCTTCCCAAGCCAGGGATCGAAACTGTGTTTCTTACATCTCCTGCATCATCAGCTGAGTTCCTTACCACTAGCGACACCTGGAAAGCCCAATTCTACATAACAGTAGTTCATTAATTTATATCATTGCATGAGATTCCACCATATGACTATAACACATTATATACTATTGATAATGTGTAATTTCAAAGTCAAAATTACTATATTTGAGTAATTTTTAGTTTGGAACTATAAGAATAATGCTTCTGTGAACGTTCTCATGTGTATATCTTATTGCACATATATACTCATTTGGAAATTTAATTGTTCAGTTATAGAATATGTATCTTAATCTAAATCAGTAAATTTTAAATACTTTTCCAAAGTGGTTACTAAAATCTATGCCCCGACCAGAAATAAATGACAGTTTCCATAGCTCCATATCTTTATCAACACTTGGTACTTTCTTCCTAGTTTTGGCCAAGTTGGTAGGTTTATAGTACTATCTCTTCGTGCTTTTAATTTGTATTTCACTGATTAACAAGTGAGGGTGAGTGTGTTTTCATATGACTAATTGCCATTTGAATGTCCTATTTTATGAAATGATTCAGTGAATTATTTGTTCATCTTTCTGTTGAGTGCTCTTCTGTTATCAAAAGGAAGACGATCAGTTAACTTACATCAAATTTGTGGTAAATATGGGCCTCTTGAGTGTTTATGCACTGGATGTATGAGAGTAAAGCTCAGAAACAAGATCTGGAATGCAGTAATACCATCGTATGAAATCCAGTCTACAGTCCTAGGTGTTTTCTACAAGCTCAAGGGAACGTGGTGCTTTGTCATATCATGTGGCAGCATTAGTGACCTAACTCTCCATGGATTATGCAGGAGACTCTTAGGAATATAATGCCATGGCCATCTCTATAACCCTGGGACAATTAGCATCATAACTTGGGACTGTTAATAAGCCAAATTTCAATCAAAATTTATTGTTCCATGAGGGTCATCCTTGGCCTAAAGGCAGACAACCAAGTAATGGCTTGTAAAAATGGCATTTTTAAGCTAGACCACATTAAATGTAACTTACAATGAAATCTCTGACATTGGAAATTGGACTTTGTGATTCTATGTGACAAACATTTAAAAAGATGTTACATGGGCTGCAAATATACTCTTATTTTTATCTTTTAGGCACAAGATGCATCTCAAACCATTAACAGATGGGATTTTATTATGTATCATAAAGGTCTTCCTAGATGTCACAAACTGAAATTCTTTCCTTGAGCCCTAATAAAGTAATTCAAATTTTATAATCTCAACTAAAGAAAATAAGGATATACCAATCATTTTAAATTCAAATTAAACTCACATTACATTAAGCAATCTGTTTCTTTAGAAAAAGCAGCAAATATTTCCAAGGTCCACAGCTCTTTACCTCATGTATCAGTTAGTTACTGCTGTGTAACAACCCACCACCACATTTCAAAGTTTAAACAACAGCCATACTTTTAGTTCGTGATTTTGTTGCTTGAAAACTACACTGAGCTAGGAAATTCTTCTGGTTTCAGGCTGTTTCCCAATTCTGTGGTAAGCTTCAGGTTGCCTGGGGAGGGCTACATGTGCTTCTGACAGTTAATTGATTCTCAGTTAGCCATTGTGGCTTCTCCCCATATGTGTCTGATTCTCCAGGTGGTCACATGGTATGGACAGAAGATGAGAATAAGCAAAAAAGGGAGGATCTAAGCAAAAGGATGTAAGTATCTTGAGATGCAGTCTTAGATTCACACCCTATCACTTCTACCACATTCTATTATCTGCAGAGAGTCACAAGGCCAGCCCAGAGTCAGAATGGGAAGGAATCAGAGAGTTACAAAACACAAAACATAAACACAAAGACATTAATACCATCAACAATCTACCTCAACCTACATCATGCTACTTTCCTAGTTCTTGACGTATTTGTCTTATTTGCTTAGACTGAGATCACTTCAGGAGCAAACACCAAGCTGTAGGATCTCAGCACTTACTCCTTGCCTAACTTTCATGTGTAGAGACTACAACACTTACTCCAAATTACAAGGCTAATTGAAGGAAATATTACAGATATTTTCATTTGACCAGTTTTTACTGAGCTACTACTATGTACTAGGCAAATCTTTCTAAAGATGACTTTTCTAAATATATGCAGAACCATGGTGGAATTTATTAAAAGGCTCAAAAACACATTTTTAAGCTTAGAGTTTGTATATCTGTCTAAAAGCAGGAAAAAATAATCTTGAATATTGTTAAAATCCTCAGAGCCCAGATCCTTTAAATTCTGAGACATTCAAATATGCTTTGTCTCACTACATTAGGTGAGTCTTGAAACATTAGATATCAGTCTTGAAAACCCATGAGAAAATATTAGTGAAAAGATTTGATTTTTATAATATTTTGTTTGCCATCTCCTATCCCAAGTTATCTTATCTCTATAGAAAAACTTCAAATTAACATAGTCAAATAATAGTGTCAGTCTATGATATACTCCATAAGAAATCCTTTATAAACCCTAGAACTGATTTTGGAATTCAAATATTTAATGCTCAGTGAGAGAACTTGTGTTATGATAAACAATGAAATAATATTTTCATAATTAAAATGAACATTGGAAACTTCTAACACGTTTAGGGAGAACCAACTATGTAAAAAATCTCCATAGATATATGTTGTAGGGGAGGCTGGACATTTTTCCCAATTGAAAGATTTGTATTCTATTGAGAATAATAGAAGGCACATAACTATAAAAAAAAATTAGTAAATAATCAGGAACCTCTGTATATGTGCAGCATATCTTTTATAAGGAATAACTCACTTCACAAATATTTTCTCCCTAATATTTGTACTCCAGGGTTGTTTTTTGTTGGGGTTTTTTTTGTTTGTTTGTTTGTTTGTTTGTTTTTTTCTCATTTGTTTGTATGGCAGCATCCGTGGACAGGAACATTGTAAAAGACAAATTAATCAAATTGATGATAAGAAATTGTACCCCCAGAATACTGCTCAAACTACTCAAAGAGCATGGAGTAAGCATTCACTCCGCCATAGCTGAAACAGTTTCCAAAGTATTGTATGGTTTTAAAGGACTAAAATACCAGTCTAAAAACTCTTGAGCACAATTTTTGCCTTCTGTATATTCACTCTTAACCCACACTATTGCAAGGAAGCCCTCACTTGGCCTCTTTCTAGCCTACATTGCTTTGCTTCTAACATCACAGTCTTACCTTTCCTCTGAAGCCTTGCCCTACCTCATTAAACAGAAAAGAAAATTATTATTAACTTCAGAGTTTGTAACAGACTTTGGCCTCTTTCACTTCATTATCATTCATTAGCAACACCTCCTCCTCCCATGTTCTTACTGTTCCATGTTTCTCCGTTGCCTTTGGTGTGCTGTCTCTGCTGTTTCCTTGGTTTCTAAGAGCAGAAGTGGCATTTGGTGACCTACCCTGGTGCTGATATTCAGTTACTGCCTCCATTAAAGATGGACTAATTAGAGTAGGCCATGTGTCAGCCCAGAATTAATGAAAGGGAATGCAAGAATCAAAGCAGGGCATTGATTGTCTGGGTGCTGAAATATGAATTCAGCCTCACATTTTGGAAGTCTGGGTTATGATTATTGACCTAGTTATGCATTAGTAATCCTTTTGTATCCAAAGTCAGTCACTAGGCCTGTTTTAATCAGTGCTGTGCCAGTGAGCGCATGCATATGTGCATTCGTGTAGGTGTTAGAATTTATTTGATTTCTCCTTTGAAAAGAATACTGTGTGAGCAAACATGAGACAATTTCATTAGTGGAAAGCATCAACAACACTAAGATCAAGGGAAAATATCAGATTGCTTACCATCAGACTCCTTATTTTGATTCAATTCATCTGATTAAAAAAAAAAAAAAAAACTCAAGACTCTTTAATTTACATTAAAGGTCTTTCTAGGAATAGAAATGCTTGGCAAGGGTCCTCCCTGCCATCTCCCCTACATAATTACCACCTACCCTATTTCTACTCTGACCTTTATTTTTTGTTTTAGTTCATAGAACCTGCCCAGTTAATGTCTGGGAGCATCTACCAGACACTGAGGAGAGATCTACCCTTTTAGATATGAACTCACTCAAAAGATTAGAGGACATTCACCATGCCCCTCAGATTTATCAACTTGCATTGCTTATACTCTCTGTCGTGCTGACTGTTCATCCCATGGACCATTAAAGTGCAATGAGCCACATACTGAAATGACTTATATGAAGGAAATGGTCAGTTAACACGTGAAAGATGAAGATATGGAAATTAAAGAAGTCTAAAGATTATATTTTTTTAAGGTGGAAAAGCTGTGTTAGAGCCATGCTACTAAAAATTCAATTTTCATAAGAATCACCTATGGCATTAAAATGCATATTCTGATTCAGTAGGTCCTGAGTGGGACCAGGGATTTTGCATTTTTAGCAAGGTCCTAGCAATTTCTTTGGAAGGAATGATGCTAAAGCTGAAACTTCAGTCCTTTGGCCACCTCATGCGAAGAGTTGACTCATTGGAAAAGACTCTGATGCTGGGAGGGATTGGGGACAGGAGGAGAAGGGGACAACAGAGGATGAGATGGCTGGATGGCATCACTGACTCGATGAACATGAGTCTGAGTGAACTCCGGGAGTTGGTGATGGACAGGAAGGCCTGGCATGCTGCGATTCATGGGGTCGCAGAATTGGACATGACTGAGCAACTGAACTGAACTGAACTGAGATAATCTACAAACACTTTGAGTGGCAAGATGCTAAAGCAATGTTTTGGTGATTTGGTCAAGCAAATCAACATATCTATTTCTTCCCCTGTATTCTCCATGTTTTTATTGTAAAGAGACATTATACTTCCAAACAAAGAATTAAAGTATTGCAATCACTCCCCAAACCTGAGGGTGAGGTTCTTAAAATTTTAAATTTTAATAAATAATAGGGGAATTTAAGAACTTATGGTGGGGTGTAGACAGGAAGGTAGAAATTCACCATATGAAGATATTTATCATCATAATTTTTTACATATGTAAAAAGAATAGCAAATAAAAGGAAAGAAAATAAATTGCATCCACTCTTCTTAATTAGTAATAATGACCTCTATTAAATAAGTTCTACTTATCTTTATCTAAGGATGACTTCCTGTGACTTTGATAAGTTCTAAAATTGATGTGATGGAAATGGTGTTTCTAAGGAAGGAAGACAGGAACATGAAATGTTTTCAGGGAAAAAATATTTAAGCAACTCTCTTTTTCTCTAATTCATGGATCTGCAAGCTCTTTGAAAGCCCAATCCTTCTTCATCCCTCTAAATGAAAGGCACATACATCCTTCAAAGCCCACTTTGTACCTCTTTGCTGATTGTGTCAACAAACTCAAGATTTGGTTAGGACTTGCTAAGGCTGCTTTTGCACTTTCATAAAATAATGTCCTTGAGTACCGGTTTATAATGAACTCATCTTCACAGAAAAGTTTGCTTCCTTAGGGGATGTTCTGCATCAGGCAGGCTGATAGGCAAAAAGAAGTTCTTGCGATGATGCAGCTACAGTCGGATATCCTGCGCCCTTGCTGCCTGTAATGGGAGCGTCGCATCTTCTATTGTCCAAGTCTGGATATTTTCAAGTTCCTATTAGTGAGGAGAACTGACTTCTGCTTTCAGCTGATCATTATTTCTTCAAATATTATTTTCTGCTCATTCTTTCTTTTTTCTTCTCATTCTTTCTTTCTTCTCCTCTCCTTTCTGAACCAAATGTACATGTATGCTAGAACATCTAACATTGACCCAAAAGTACCCAAATCTTTGCCACTTTTGTTCAGTCATTTTGGTTCTCTTTCAGATTGAGTAGTTTTTAATGATCTATCTTCACATTCATGCATTTATTCTCCTATCACCTTTATTCTGCTAAGCCCAACTAGGGAATCGCTAATTCAGATACTGCATTTTTCAGATATAGAAATTACATTTAGTTCTTTTTATACAGTTTGTATTTCTTTGATTCAGTCTGAATATGTTTTCCTTTACATCACTGAGAATAGCTTAACAGCAACTTTAAAATCCTTTTCTGCTGATTCCATCTGGGTCATCTCACAGTTGGATTCTTTTCAATGGTTTTTCCCCCCTGTCTCTCTGGACTGGTTTACATTTTCCTGCTTCTTTGTAATTATGGGTCACATCCTAGACATTGGTAATGCTATGTTGCAGAGACTCAGGATTCTGGCAAATTTCTCCCCCCTCCCCAAAAAAATGTCTTTTGTTTGCTCATTCATATTAACAGGTAATTAATGTCTATAGACCCAAACTGCAAACATCTCTTCAACATCAGCTCAAATCTCTTTTCAGTTCTTTATTCTTAAGTTGGTTACTTGCAACCTACCCCAGCAACTGAGATCATGTGTTAGCCCAAGTTGGGCCGAGAAAGCAGAATTTCTTCCTCTGTCTTTATCTCCTTCTCCCAGTCTTCACTTTCTTGCTGCTATGTTGCTCTAATTCCTATCCTCCAGAAAGACTGCTGGGGTTTGAGCTACCCTATGCTGCACCAAACTTGGACAACTTTCAGGCAAAAAGCTACAAAAACAGGGAAATTGCCCTGTGACATTCCCTCTTTCCAAATGTTGACTTCCCTTCAGAAACTTCCACTTTTGTCTGTCTTCAGATGCCTTCAGGAAGTTGACTTTTAATGTCTTCCTCTTTTTTATAATTTTGCCTACATCAGTAGGAAGGTTGATCTTTAAGAGCTTACTCAGCCATATCAGAACTTCAATTTACTAAATACTTAGATCTACTTGTTACACAAATCTATCCTTAATAAGACAGGACTTGGTGCTTTCAAAATAATACACAAAACATTTAGCTTTGGCTTAGTGGTTGGACACAGATATTGCAAGTTGGAGATCTGGTAATTCTTTGTACACTTTTTCATAAATAGGAAGGTTGGCAGCATAAGCATGGTGAGCCTGTTGATGTAAACTCTAGAGAAAGTGGTTGCTAAAAGTAGAACGTCAATGTATGTTGAAGATAACAGCCAGGTTAGGAAAATTCTCACAAGAAAGGGGGGAGGAGGATAAACTTACCCAAAATTTGTCCCAAACTGAATCGTTTATAAGAAACAACTTAGAAGTGGGGTGACCATATAATTTATCATCCAAACCAGATTGTGTTCGTGAGTGAAAGTGAAGTCACTCAGTCATGTCTGACTCTTTGTGACCCCATGGACTGTAGCCAAACAGGCTCTTCTGCCCATAGGATTTTCCAGGCAAGAGTACTGGAGTGGGGTGCCATTTCCTTCTCCAGGAGATCTCACCAACCCAGGGATTGAACCCAGGTCTCCTGCATTGTAAGCAGACGCTTTACCATCTGAGCCACCGGGGAAGTCCTGTTTGTGGGTGAAAGGAAATGTTATTAATAACTGGGACAACAGGAATAAACAGGCAATATCTAGTATACACTGGTCACTGACTCTGAAGAGAAAGTCCTAGAAAGAAAAAATTGTAGTATCAATCCCTTTCCTAACATTTCTCATTGATGTTCTTCTGTCAAAATGGGAGGCAGTCCAGTAATAAAAACCAGATTAAGAGGATAGTCTTCTGACCCAACCTACATTTTTCTGTCTTCATGGCAAGAGGATAAGCAGTCCATAGAGGACATTAATTCTATTTTAAGTGAGCCATCAGGCTTAATAATCATGTCCACATAAAATCTTAAACTCTGATTTTTTACATGCGGAATTGACTAAAAGCAGATATGCCAAATGTGGGCTAAATTTTGAGAGATTATGCTAGTAGTCATGAATGTAGGCAACAAAAATACTATGTTTTTTCTACTGTAATGAAAACAGATGAGTCTGTAAGCCTATACAAGGTTATTCTTTCATGGAATTTATGATTTGATTTTATTTATTTGTTTTATACTTTTATTTTCAGGTTTGATTAAACAAAATTATCATTCTGGGCTAAATTCAATTAGCAAAAAGGTGGATTTTCTTTTTTGGTGAAAGATAAGCCCTGAGAACAATATAGATCTGTTTTATCACAGATTTTATCCCTTTTGTCTCTGAAAACCTTATTTCCTTTCTCAACTTCTTGCACTTTTGAGGATAATGAAGACAATGCTAGAATTTGTTTACATTAAAATTTATTAGTTTATTTATTGCCTGACCTATGACATAGTTATTCTTTTATAATTATATAATTTCCAATAGGCAGTTAAAACATTTAATGTTTTCTTTGCCAATACAATTTAATCAATTCTTCTAGAACTTAAGAAAATAAGCCTACTATCACTGTACCATATTCATCTCTATATACTTTGGGATACTGAATAAAATTCTTTGAAAGTTTAAAAGAGTAGAGATTGGTCACATTGTAGTAGCTTGCTTTAATAGAATTCTCTACTTTGTGAGCTGCACAAATAAGACCCAAGTTATATAAGTCGTTACTCCAAATAAACTTACAGAAGATTTGAAATAAACCAATGCTTTCCAATCCAAATAACCATCTTTCCTTCATTCACCTGAGACAGAGTACAGGAAAGGGGGCAACCTCATCCTCATAGATTGTCTGGACATAAAAAATTTCCACAATATTTGTTCTCATTGATTTTGCACACTTACCGCTTAGAAGGCAGGAGACAGGAGGAGAAGGGGACAACAGAGGATGAGATGGTTGGATGGCATCACTGACTCAATGGACATGAGTCTGAGCAAGCTCTGGGAGTTGGTGGTGGACAGGGAAGCCCGGTGTGCTGCAGTCCACGGGGTCACACAGAGTCCGACACGACTGAGCAACTGAACTGCCTGACTGACCACTTAGAAAGGCAGAGCACAGGCAAAGGTTCCCTTAAAAAACAGACTGAGCTACTAAGGAGAAAATAAAAGGCAAAATACCACTGCCTGACTTGCAAGCTCAGCCAATGTAATTCTTTCTGAGAATTTGGTGTTAACTTTTCTTTAGTACAAATTCCCTCTAACTCATAATTATATAGTAACAGATGATACTTCCTACTAATCCATGAATACAATATTACCAGTCTTTATAAAGAAGAAAACAATTTAATCTCCTCGTGGGAAACATACCCGTGGTGACCCAAGGATGAAAGAGCAAATAATACCAAGGATGGTCTTGGAATCCAGGAATGGAAAAATTGGACTCATATCGTCCTTCCCTCCCCCATGTTGTAACTATTAATAGATTTCAAGTCTTCCTGAGCAGTATAACCTGTCTCCCCTCCTACTCCATAGGAGGAAGGTTTTTGCCTTACTCTTCCCTCCACCCAGTGTACGTGCCTCATCCATCAGCAAATGACCCACAAGACCCCTATCCCACTCCTTGTAGCCTGGGTATAAAAGTGGACCAAAGACCCCTGTTCAGTGTCGGTTTTCCCTTGAGCTGGCCCATTATTCTAACAGTGTCTCCCATTCTAATAAACTTTATTGCCCTCTCATTCCGTCTCATGTCTGGAAATTCATTTCCAACCCGCACCTGGACCGTGACAATACTGGAAACTATAATATAGAATATCTAACAATTTAGATTGAATTTTATACAATAATTGACAACAGCAATGGAAGATAAAACACTGACAAATAGAAGTCTTTGAGTTTTTCTTTTCCATAAAATTCTTATGTAATTATTTTCACAGGTACTATAGCCACTCTTTATCTTTCCCTACAAGCAGATTTAAAATTGAGCTAAATTTTAAGGCTTTTAAACATATTTATAAAGCCTAACTTACAAAAGATAATAGACAAAGTCAATGCGTGTAGCCAAATTAGTTTCCAGAAAAGTCATAAGACTTTTGAAATCAACCTCAAATTTTTGTGAGTCCATATTTTTATATTGTCAGAGTTCCACAAGAATTTAGTCACTAAAGAACTTAATGTATATTATTAGCATATGTGTTAGACTGTGCTTTCATATGTAAATTCCCTTTAGAGATCACTGACTTTACAGTTGGCCCTTCAGTATCAGAGGTTCGTCATCCATAGATAACAGATTTTCTATTGTACTGCTAAACCATTTCGCATAAGAGACTTGAGTGTCTGTGGATTTTGGTATCCAATCGGGTCTTGGGCTTCCCAGGTGGCACTAGTGGTAAAGAACCCACCTGACAATGCAGGAGATAAGAGACACGGGTTTGATCCCTGGATCAGGAAGATCCCCTAGAGGAGGAAATGGCCAAAGGTACCCACGCCAGTACCTTTGCCTAGAGAATCCCATGGACAGAGGAGCCTAGAGAGCTACAGTCCATGGGATCGCACAGAGTCAGACTTGACCAAAGATATTTAGCACATAGGATCTTGGAACCAATCTCCCCACAGATACTCAGGAACAACTGTAAGAATGATTTGCAGTCTATTTTAGCCTGTGCCCAGAATTTTGCCCCTAATTCTGAGCTCCAGACTTCTGTATCCAACTGTATACCCTGCATCTCTTTTTTGATGTCTGGTAGCCATTTCAAATTCGAACTACCACAAATAAAATTCTTAGTTACCTTTCTGTTGTTGTTAATTTGCTAACTCTTTGCGACCCTATGAACTGCAGCATACCAGGCTTGCCTGTCCTTCACCATCTCTCTCAGTTTTCTCTAACTCGTATCCATTGAGTCAGTGATGCCATCCAACTATCTCATCCTCTGTCGCCCTCTTCTCTTCTTGCCCTCAATCTTTCCCAGCATCAGGGTCTTTTCCAATAATTAGCCTCATAATGAACCTGAAACTGCCCCATTACCAGTATCTCCCACTATTGCAATGTTTAGCTAATGTTTTTAGTTCAAACTTTCAAAATATACATGATCCTGCTCTCCACTCCCTGGAGAAGGCACTATCAACCCACTCCAGTATTCTTGCCTGGAAGATCCCATGGGCAGAGGAGTCTGGAGGGCCGCAGTCCATGGGGTTACAAAGAGTCAGACATGACTGAGTGACTAACGCTTTAACACTGCTCTCCACTACTCTCATTTTAAGCCAAGCCACCATCATCTCTCAACTGAAGCAGTGCATTGCCTGATAACTGTTCTTGCTGTTTTCATGCCTACATACCTATTATCAACTTTCCTTAAAGCAATCAAAGTAAACAATTTAAAATCCCGACATATAAAAAGAAATTCCAATATCCTCACCATGATCTACAAATATCACACCTTGAATTCCCTGAACATTTGAGACTGCTGGATAAATTTTTTGTGGCTGCTTTATAGACACAGGTGGATCTCCAAACAACATTTCTTCTGACACTGAGAGTGATGACACTACGCATACACACACCAAGAAGATATGAAAAGATTCTACCTGGGGACAACAGAGCAGGCCCTCTCAATCTGTTTCAAAAATGACTTGAGAGAGAAAGGAAGGAAGCTGGTGGGTTTTCACCGTGGCTAGGGCTTGGGGCTGGACTGAAAGTTCACAGATGTAGTCAGGGGCTTGTGTAGTTAGAAAGAGGTTCCAACTGTTATACTGTTCTCTCTGCCTAAAACACTCCCACATCTGAAAATGCAGAGCATAGGTTTCTGCCAGGCACATGGAATGATGGAAATAGGCAATGAGTGGAACATATTTGCCAGAGCATATCATAATAGTGGACCATGGAACCCAGGTAAATAGCAGTAAAAGGAAAGCAGAAGATTTTAGAAGATCATAAGAAAGTGGCCTCATTGATTGGAGGTCTCACAGAGGCTGAAGTAGAGGGTATATGAACACATAATATGGAAGAATAGAAATATATTTCTCGGGAAAGGCCTCAGAGTGGCTGAAATGCAAAGAAATTTCAAAGGAGTTGAGGAGACCAAGGTTCAAAGAATTAAACCAGATTGGTATATCTTTCTTCTTCTTGGATGATACAAACCCTGAAAATAAAGGCAAAAGTTGGCGTAGAGAGAAATACTGTGGATAAGGCATTAATTGACAATTAAATTAATTATCTATTAGTTAATAGATAATTAATAAAATAGATAATCCAGTAGAAGAAAAGGAGACTGCTTTAGACAGATGGCTTGTCCTTCAGTCTGGTTGTTATTGCCACTGCCTGTGTGTGAATGCTCAGTCATGTCTGATTCTTTTCAACTCCATGGACTATAGCCCACCAGGCTCCTCTGTCCATGGAATTTCTGAGACAAGAATACTGGGGTGAGTTGCCATTTCATACTCCAGGGATCTTCCTGACCCAAGGATCAGACCACTAAAAATCTCTAAGTCATATTCAAAAACTGTTGATGGACTCAGCTGGAGTGAATTTTTTAAGAAATCAACAAAGACTAGTGGGCATATTACAGGGGAAATATATACATTTTAAGACAAGCTTTTAAATGCTGTAATATATTATCATCACATTGTAGAGGTACTAATCATTACTGCTGGGGCTCGGCTTCCATGAGAAGATGAGAAAAGGAGAATCAATTTATAATAAAGGGACTGAAGCCCAATGATTAAAGAGACCTGGAAAAATTCACTCTGGTAGCAAAGGCTCAAAGGAAAAAAAATATCATTGCTGCCTTTAAGTTTCTCTGACAGCTCTGACTGCTTTCTTCCTGCCCACAACAATCAAAAATTATAATCTGCCAGCTATGAGTCACATAAACACCAACAAAAATCACAGTTTTGCCTGTATTTTAATTTTATTTGTTATGTAAGTATTATTCCTATTAAATAATATCCCTAATAATGTATTTATTATTACGGATATACATCCAAAAAAATACATCACTTCTCGGCCTTTTGGTTAAGATGAAGTGTAGTACCTGGGGTTTCCCAGGTGGCGCTGGTGGTAAAGAACCTGCCTGCCCACGCAGGAGACATAAGAGATGCAGGTTCCTTCCCTAGGTTGGGAAGATCCCCTGGAGGAGAGCACAACAACCCACTCCAGTACTCTTGCCTGGAGAATCCTATGGACAGAGGAGCCTGGTAGGCTACAGTCCACAGAGTCCCAAAGAGTCGGACACGGCTGAAGTGACTTACACACACACATAGCATAGCACATATCCAAAAAATGAAGACACTAATTTGCAAAGATATAGGCACCCCAGTATTCACAGTGAATTATTTACAGTAGTCAAGATATGGAAGCAACCTGTATCCATTAAGAGCTGAATGGGTAAAGAAGAAGTGGCATATATACAATTATTCAGTGGAGTATTAACCTTGAAAAGAATGAAACTCTGCCATTTGCAACAACATGGATGGGCCTGGAGGGCATTAAGCTTTAGTGAAATGAGTCAGACAGAGAGCAATAAATACTGTATGATATAACTGGTATGCGGAATCTAAAAAAAAAACAAAGTAGTGAATATAACAAACAAGAAAAAGACTCACAGATACAAAGAGCAAACTAGTGGTTATCAATGGGAGAGGGGATGGGGAGGGGAAAAAAGGGGTGAGGGATTATGAGGTACAAACTACCATCACAAAATAAGTAAGTTACAGTGGCATATTGTAAGCACAAGAAATATAGCCAATATTTTATAACTTTAAATGGAGTATAATCTATAAAAACATTGAATCACTATGTCATATATCTGAAACTAGTATAAAACTATATAGCAGTATAAAACTATACTTTAAATAAATAAACAAATACATAAATAATAATAATAAGTGAACAGTGTGCTTGTAACTGGCATATAGTACAGTAGCTGGTGTTTAGAGGCCCACAGTAAATATTCCACACCCAAGATATTTTCTTTTATTAACACGTGCATTTCCTATGCCTAACTAAATCCTGGCATAGAGCAGATATTCAGTAAAACTAATAAATTTAAAAAAAAAAATTATGAACCATGTAACCTACAGGCATTTACTCATATACCCAACCTCTTGTCTAACCTGCACAGATTATCAATAAGCCCATGTCAAACAACACATTTGACTCCCCAGTAAAAAATTTCAATTATGGGCCACTGAGCTCCAATGGGAGAAATAAAAAGGTTTATCATCATCTAAACATGATTTCCTTCAGTTGACTCCTCTAAAGATAAACTTCAGGCCACTCCGGAAAGAAACTATCCTAAAAAATCTGCAATATGATGGGAAAATTTACACATGGCTTGGGTAATGCTTTAGCTCTCAGCTCAAAAGACCGAAATTTCAAATCCCAGGTATTCCCCTTAGACATATAAATACAGCTTTTCTATCCATTAGAGAAACAAAAGAGGAAAAAGGTGAACTCTAAATTGAGTCTATTTAATGGGCTGCCACCTACAAATACCGAGTGGAAAAGCAAACTCGTACAAGTCAGTACTGAATGAGTGGAGAGCAGAAGCTGGTAAAAGATTACAAGCAATTTTCATGAGATTTATAGTGAGCTAGCGAACTACAACATGACGGAGTCTGAAAGTGAAGTTAAACCAGGCCGTACATCAATGAAGATTTTGTTTTCAGCAGCTTTGAACTTTAAGATGACTAACAAGACAAGAAGTGTGGATTCCAGGGGCTCTTTGAAATACTCTAGGGCAGACAAAGTTATGAACAAGCAGCAGATGGGAACAGTTAAAACTGGAGTGGGAGTGGGAAGAGAGTTCAGTGTCAATGTGTTTTGGAGAAACTGATTCGATTACAAAGCCAATGGGCATGACTTGAGTGTTTGTCTCATCGCTAGGCCTGCCCCTACCCTTTTCAGGCCTCCTGCCCAGTCGACCGGAGAAGGCAATGGCAACCCACTCCAGTGTTCTTGCCTGGAGAATCCCAGGGACTGGGGAGCCTGGTGGGCTGCCATCTCTGGGGTCACACAGAGTCGGACACGACTGAAGTGACTTAGCAGCAGCAGCAGCCCAGTCTACAGAATCAAACCTAACCCAAACCCTTCTGCACTATTTCCTCTGACCCAGCCTGGCTAACGGTGCTTATGCCTTGCCCTGGTTTACACACATGAACCTCAGCCATACTGCAGCAGTCCACACCAGTAACTTCCTGGATGCCAATTTCCTGACTGTTACTAGGTTCAGTCGTTTTGTTAGGACATGCCATTTTACTGAAATAAGACTTCGTAATGCTCACATGGATGGACCTAGAGAGTGTCATACTGGGTGAGTAAGTCAGACAGAGGAGAAATACTGTATGACATCCCTTATATGTGGCATCTAAAAAGAAATGATACAAATGAACTTATGTACAAAAGAGAAACAGACTCACAGACTTTGAGACCTAGCTTAGTCGGGGGGAAGGGTGGCAGCAGGGATAGTTAGGGAGTTTGAAATGCACAGTTACACATGGCTATATTTAAAATGGATAACCAACAAGGATTTACTGTATAGCACATGGAACTCTGCTCAATATTATATGGCAACCTGGATGAAGGGGGTTTGGGGGAAAATGGATACACATATATATATGGCTGAGTCCCTTCTCTGTTCTATCACATTGCTTATTAATCAGCTATATCCCAGTAAAAAAATTTTTTTAATTTAAAAAAAATTAGGAAAAAATAAAAATATACCCCAGGTAATTTTTAAAAATGAGAATTCCTAATGCTCAACTTGGGCTGTTTTCAGATGGGAGGCTTTGCCTGAGGAGCAGACTTCCTCCAAGCATATCCCCTGGGTCTATTTTCCTTTTGCTCATCTGACTTTTGTGAAGGGGGTTCTATTTCTTTATTTTTCCTATGCTCCTTTTCCTCCTTCCCAACTACAGTTTGCCCGGAACTCTGGGGTATAAAGCAGCATGCTAATTCTGGCTCAGACCTGCATCAAATTGCCTGTATATTCATTACTGCAAACATTATAGATGGTGTTCAGATATCCTGTATCATTTCATGGCTTCCTGTATTTCATTCAGGCAACTAAATGTATAACCCACATATAGAAACACTAGCCTATAAATACAATGGTCAGGCCAAACAAGCTGGGTGATTCATAGTGAGAAAAAAATATTCCTCTTTTCTTAATCAAAGGAAACCATCCTTACAGTATTCTAATACAAGCTTCTCTGTGTTCTCATGGAGCCCCACCTAGTCCTATGCTCTTTCTTTTCTGAATTCTGAAGTGTCTCGCTTCTGCCCTCTGAAGTTCCAACTATCTCCAAGAACCATACTCTGAAATAGGAACAAATTGAACTCATCCTGAAGTCCCTGGACCTTTTCTTTGTGCAGAGTCAATGCACTCAGAATCACTCAGCCTGTTGGGGCTGGATGTACATATTTCTTCAGACCTGGAATGGGGAGAGAAAATCTACTCAGATTTTTTCCTTTTGCTTTTGGTTAAGAATAACTTTTATTTTATTTTTAAATGGAGTATAGTTGATTTACAACATTATGTTTCAGGTGTACGGCAAGGTGAATCAGCTGCACATAAAGATATAGCCACTCTTCTATAGATTCTTTTCCCATATAGGCCATCACAGAGATCTGAGTAGAGTTCCCTGTGCTGTAGAACAGGTCCTTATTAGCTATTTATATATAGTAGTATGTATATGTCAATCTCAATCCCCCATTTGTCCCTCACCACAGATATCTTCTTAATTCAGTCTGCTTCTAAAGATGCCAAGAGAATGAAAGATGGGATTTACCTAGTTAGTAGCTATCCATAGACACCCTATGTGCCCCTGCCTCAAAGGCACCATCTCTCACTGTTCAGGATCCCTGAATCAATCTTTTCCACAGCCCACGTTTTATAAATGCGAGCTCTCTGGAACACCCCCATCAGAATCAGCTGAGAGACTGTTAGATTACCCCACACTGATTGACTCAGACACTCTAGATCTGATCTTCACACCTCTGCATTGACAATAAGATCTCCAGGCAACTCTGATGTTTACAGCCACTTCCTTGATACTTCAGGAGGAACCACAGCTGAGGATCCTGAAGCATAGGGTTGTCATCAAGTGCTAATTTCAGTCAGAAAGCTAGGATACAATTGTCCATATTTTGGACCTTCAAGAACCTAAACAGTAGTTTGAGAAGCCTCCTGAAGTATGACAGCTAGAGTCTTACCTGGGTGGCTAATGGGGACATGTACTGAGAGTGGACAGGTAGATCCAAACCTTAGCGTGGATTCTTTGTAGCGATGGAATTGCCACATAGAGAATTCTTAGGCAGTTGGGGTGCTCCCCCAAGTGAACAGGAAGTTGTCTTTTTATGGAGTTAGTCTGTGCCCTTTGACAAGCATGTACACACCTGTAAGGACTAACCTTGATTCCCAAATATATACCAGTTGACATGTCCAGCCAGTCCAATATTCTGTGCTGAGTGTAAACTGGCTTCCCAAAAGTTTGACCCATGTTTTGAATCAGAAACTCTCAAGAGTCACCATATTGAGGTCATTTGGCACACTTTTGGAGATCCAGAGGCCCCTTTCCACCAGGTTTGCTGGAGAAAGAATTCTATACTGACTTCACTCTTTTGAGCCAACAATCCCATCTATGTACACACCAGACAGATGCTGATAGTGATGTCTTTTGCACTAAAGTCTGAGAGGTCTCAGAACTAGGAGCACTGGGTTCTACCTGGGATAGGCCAGCTTTCATGGAATTTCGGGTAATTCTGGGAGGGAGAACATTTTCTATGTGGAATGATTGACCAAGAGCTTGTTGAAATCCTGACGCAAAGAAGTTTTCCTTGCTCGTGGAAGGGATAGGACTGTGCCAATGGTTATGTCACTAAGGAAATAAGATAGTAAGGACAGTAGATATTCCTTTCCAAAAAGCTAGGCAAGTCAGGAAAGAGCCATGTAGAGCTTTTTCTATTGTCATAGTAGACAGAAAGGAAGCCTATGTGATGAAACAATCTCTCTGGAATAACGTGACCCATGGAGAGAGATCTGACATCATAAAGGATGGGAAGGATAGATAATAAAAGTGAAGAATATCTGAGGGTTTCATGGTCTATCTATTTTCTGAGCCTCAAAAGCACAATACTGGCATTTCACGCATGGGAGTAGAAAGAATGGCATTTCATGCATTGTAGACCACACCCAGTAGGTAGTTAGAGAGTGTAAAAGACCTAAAAGTCAGCCCAAGATTTTTGAAAATTGAAAGAAGTTTGTTCTTCATCTGTTTGGCAATAATTTAGGAAAACTCTTGCAGCTAAATGTACAGTGAGGCTTAAGAATGGAATGGTGTTGGAGCAAATGAGGTGGGAGACAAGAGAAAGGTTGAAGGAAACCAGAGGGAAAGTTTTGGTAACAGCAAATTTACAGGGCAGGATAGAAATGAAGTCCATGTATCTATGTGTCTTAGAAGAAAGTTTTTTCAGTGTCAAGGGAACCAACAATTAAATGTGAATACGGGAAGAGCAAGACAGATATGTCAATAATTCCAAATAATGTGAGCTACAGAGAAGAGTGGATTAGTAATGTGCACTAATCCAGTAATGTCCACTAATTCACTAATCCACATTTATTTACTCTTTTGTAAAAGCAAATGAGTCCTAGTATATACCAGGTAAAGGCCTTGAAGCTGAATGTATGGGATGGAGTTGGTGGGGGGGGGGGGGGGGGGGGGCGGGCAGGAGGAAACTATATAACATATATATATATATATATAATATGTGTATAATCCCTATTATCATTGTACTAATCTAACCTATCCAAAAGTAAGTAAATAATTAAATTTTGCTTTCTAGAGCTTTTTAATATTCAAACACTATATCTTTTTAAGAACTAATTACCAAATAGTCATAATTCAAAGATTATTGTTTAAATCAAGGGTCAGCAACCTATGGCCCACCAACTCTTTGTAATTAAATGTCCACTGATGCATAGCCATGCCCAATTTTATTTCCTGTTTAGGGTTGCATTTGTAAAACAATGGCGGAGTTGGATAGTTATAATAGAGACCAAACTGCCTGCAAAGTCCAATAAACCTACTATCTGAACCTTTACAGGAAACATTTGCCCGTCGCTTATCTAAATCACTCTCACAGATGTGTCTACAATTAAACCTGACATGTGTGTCAGGCTCGAGACAGCCTTCTTCCACCACCTCCTGCCCAGACTCCAACTTTTCTACCTTACCGCTACTCTAGCACCTGGGCAGGAGGTGGAGGCAGCGGCCTCCCTCTAATCCTGACTATTCAGTCAGACACAATTACACTAATTTCTGAAAAAAAAAATCTAAAATGTTTTTTAAAGTCAATACTGAGAAGAAATATAGGAAATAGCCAAAGTAACATTTAAAAAAGAGCTGCAAAGCTTAAGATAGCCTGTATCTTTCTCAAATAACATGTATTTAACCTTGTAATAATGTTAAACACCAATGGAGACTTTGGATTTGATCATTCTGAAAACACGGAACCTGAATTATCTCTAATCGCTATAAAATACTCAGATGAATAGAAAAAAATATGAAAGAAATGGACAGCAGCCCTAAATTTAGGGAAAGACCCCACTCATGTGAGAAATGTTGTGAGATATTTTCCTAGATTAAAAAAAAAAAATAAGGGAAATAGTAACTACAACAAAACTAGAGAAACAACTTTCTTTTAGAAAAAAATTAATGTGGGGCTCTGTCACAGAGGATAAGTAGATACCATCCAAGAATTATATTTGGTGATGTGGAAGACCACAGAAACTGGATCCAACTCCATGGCATATCTCTGCGTTACTAAAAATAAAACCCTGAGAAAGAGAGTTGATGGTGTGCACATCCCCCAAAGGAGCCTGGTGCCTGTATCAAAGATGCCAAGCTATTCTTTAACTTGTTCCTTGAAATAAGAAAATAGGAAACTGATTATATATATATTAGAGAGAGAGTGAGTGAAATTATCTGCTGATATCAAATAAACTCATCTTTGAGGGAGAAATATCTAGCAGTCTATTTATTTCAGGTCAGCACAGAATGAGTTCACAAGACTAGAGCATGCACTTGAGAAGTCATCCACCATTAGGGGTTAAAATTTAAATGCCATGCATGCCTGGTAGAAGCTCTCAGGTCACAGGTACAGAGGGTGGGGCTTTGCTCCCAGGCCTGAGGGTCAGCCTATCCTGGCTGGAGGAAAACAGGAGGGTCATCTCAGTGTGTGCTGACCCTGGAGATCAAAGCTGGGATGGAGGGTGCCCTCAGGAAAGCACAGTTCTGCTCTCAGCCATCGGAGATAAGATGGACAAGCATTCTGAACGTACACAACACACTCGGTATAGGACGGTCCTGCTGCCTATATTGACTTTGTCAAGGTGCCCTACGTATCCTGTCATCAGGGTTTTTTTTTTTTTCAATAAATTAAAATATCAAAAATTAGAGATACTTTTCTGCCAGAGATTTTTGGCCCTTAACTCACTTAAATACCAAGACTACCTGAAAATCAAGCCTCTACAAATCTGAGCAATCCCTTTAATTTCTTTTCTGCAGATTTGACTAAAATTGTAAATGTTAGTCACTAAGCCATATCTGACATTTTGCCCATCAGGCTTCTCTGTCCATGGAATTCTCCAATCAAGAATACTGGAGTGGGTAGCCATTCCATTCTCCAGAGAATCTTCCCACCCCAGGGATTGAACTCAGGCTTCCTGCTTTGCAGACAGATTCTTTGCCATCTAAGCTGCCAGGTTTGGCTAGGGGATGACCAAGAAGGGAGTTGCGGGAGACGGAAAGGAGTGAGGTGGAGAATTGATGGTACTTGTTTGTTATATTCAAGCAAAGAACAAGATTCTTCTCCGGTCAAAGTCCTAAGTCCTACTTAGCAACTGCTATCAGAGAACATAGGAGCAGTATACTTGTTCTGAAATCAATCATTTCTGGTAATGAGTATCTGCAAGTTTAGCCAGTCAGAGACAGTTCTACACTTCTCAACAGTTCCAAACTTCTAGGCCTCTCTCCAATGGCCACATTCATGAAAGCCAGACTGTGAACAGTAGCCTCAATCCAGTGACCACACTATGCAGGTGGAAATCCATCAGCCCTTCAACACTGTTGCTTTTCTGTAAATCAACCAACACTTGAAACTTTGGCTTCCCCAAAATCTTCTATCAAATCAACCTTCATTTTGTTGAGGAAGATTATGCCTGACTACTGCAGCTCTGCCTTGCAGACACTCAGGAAGTTCACCTTGTTTCACATCAGATGTCTAATTTTTGTTCACAAATTTTCAATTCTTTCAGTATCGACATTTGTTGACTATTAGATACAAATTTGGATTTATGAGTAGATATATTCTGTAGAAGAAATGAGATTAGCTATCTTTTCCATTCTGAGTCACTATCACCCATGCTTTGTGTGTATTTAAACCCCCAAATGCCAAAACATAGGTGTAAATTTTATGATGAATTTTCTGAGGAATGATCATTTATTAAATGAAGGAGATGGCATTTTATAGTTATTTGAATAGTGAAAGTGAAAGTCACTCAGTCATGTCTGACTCTTTGTGACTCCATGGACTGTAGCATGCCAGGCTCCTGTCCACGGAGTTCTCCAGGCAAGAACACTAGAGTGGGTTGCCATTCCATTCCTCACAGGATCTTCCTAACCCAGGGATCAAACCCCGGTCTCTTGCATTGCAGGCAGATTCTTTACAATCTGAGCCACCAGGGAAGCCTCTTTGAGTAGTACATAATTGTTATTCAGTATGGAAAACTGAAAGTCAGTTATAAGCCAGCATATACTAACAGCTAAGCATAAGAGATTATGATTTCTTCAACTACTACCAAAGGCAGTGACAAAATAATGAATTTTTTGAGTAAGAGAAATTCAGATAAAGATAATCACAGTAGAAATTATAATGCCTTCCCATGCTGTATATCATTATCAGTCTTTCAGCTCAAACAACTGTTTGAACATACCGCTACCATAAGTATATTTGGATTTCAAAATTGCAAATAATTTTTTGAGTGCCAGGACAAAATCTACTGTAATAATAAAAAACAAAACAGCTCCTTTTACTATTACAGTGATTATCAATGATCTAAAATGTCTCACCTTTTTATGATAAAGCCATGATTGCAAGTAATCACAATGCAAAAATTTTTTTCCATTGCCTGTGCAATAGTTTTTTCATGAAAAGAGCTGATTTATTAGGCTCAGTCACTCAGTTGTGTCCGACTCTTTGTGACCCCATGAATCGCAGCACACCAAGCCTCCCTGTCCATCACCAACTACCGGAGTTCACCCAAACCCATGTCCATCAAGTCGGTGATGCCATCCAGCCATCTCATCCTCTGTTGTCCCCTTCTCCTCCTGCCCCTAATCCCTCCCACCATCAGAGTCTTTTACAATGAGTCAATTCTTCGCATGAGGTGGCCAAAGTATTGAGGTTTCAGCTTTAGCGTCAGTCCTTCAAAAGAACACCCAGGGCTGATCTCTTTTAGAATAGACTGGTTGGATCTCCTTGCAGTCCAAGGGACTCTCAAGAGTCTTCTCCAACACCACAGCTCAAAAGCATCAATTCTTTGGCACTCAGCTTTCTTCACAGTCCAACTCTCACATCCATACATGACCACTGGAAAAATCATAGCCTTGACTAGACAGACCTTTGTTGGCAAAGTAATGTCTCTGCTTTTTAATATGCTATCTACGTTGGTCATAACTTTCCTTCCAAGGAGTAAGCATCTTTTAATTTCATGGCTGCAGTCACCATCTGCAGTGATTTGGGAGCCCAAAAAAATAAAGTCTGACACTTTCTCCATCTATTTCCCATGAAGTGATGGGACCAGATGCCATGATCTTCATTTTCTGAATGTTGAGCTTTAAGCCAACTTTTTCATTCTCCTCTTTCACTTTCATCAAGAGGCTCTTTAGTTCCTCTTCACTTTCTGCCCTAAGGGTGGTGTCATCTGCATATCTGAGGTTATTGATATTTCTCCTGGAAATCTTGATTCCAGGTTGTGCTTCTTCCAGCCCAGCATTTCTCATGATGTATTAGGCTACTTCAAGTAAAATTCCTTCCAGATGAGACTTGAGAAACAAAAGCAGATATTTGTAGAAAAATCTTAAGATTTTTTTTTAATTGTGCTGTTTTTGTTGGAAGTGATCAAAATATAAATTTGGGAGTAGAGATACAAACAATTTTGTTCAAAACTGAAGCTAGGCCTGAATTATTCTACGGAATGTGTTTGTTGTCTGGTCCATATTCTGCATTTGTGTTTGAGCCCATGTGCTAATTCACTTCAGTCATGTCCAACGGTTTGCGACCCTAGGGACTGTAGCCTGTCAGGCTTCTCTGTCCAGTGATACTCTCCAGGAAGAATACTGGAGTGGGTTGTCATGCCCTTCTCCAGAGGATCTTCCCAACCCAGGGACTGAACCTGCGTCTCCTGTGTCTCTTACATCACAGGCAGATATTTACCACTGAGCCACCAGGAAACCCACCATGTTCTGCATAATGATAGTCAAACCACATCTCTATCCTTTCTGTTGACACTGAAGTCATAAAATTGTTCTTACTTCAGCACTGTTCCAACTGAACAATTAAAATATTTTATGTTTTGTTTGCATTCATTATTCTTCAGTTCTCCCAAATTAAAAACCTGTTGGCTCCCATTAACAAATGCAGTTGAGAGAATCCTCAAGTTTATTTTGAAGCACTAAAATCACACTTTAATTGTGATGGCCCAAAACATTCTTGTTGACTTTTTAAATAATTCATTGAGTGAAGCCTGTTTATTTCTCGTTCATAGTTTTCAAGATCTCTTTGGCAAAAGGATTATGCAAATTGAAAGAAGAGCAAACAGTATTTTGAAGTACTACATTGCTCAAAGGAATATGTTGAATGGGCTAAAGAGAGAATTGATGAAAAATTTAAGTCTCAAGGTTTTTCTTACTAGGCATAACATCACTTATGAATAGGAAAAGAAATTCTTATTTGAAGAGAATAATTATTACCTCATATGCCATGACTGTCTTTTCAAATGGATTTTCTCTCTTGAAGAATTCTTTTCTTTTACATGGATGTTACTAAATACTGTTCCAACATGGGCACAAGTGGATTCATGATGCATGCATGTATTGAAGATGAAGAGAAAAATGCTTTTTTTTTTTCCAGTGAAAAATATTTTTTAAAAGCCATTAATCCAGAAATATAACATGATCCTGAAAAAGTGTAAAAGCAAGTTATGCCATGAAAAATGGCATTATATACTTTAACACATCTAACATAAAAGTTTTATCAGAGTAGTAACTTTTAAAACTAAAACTGTTCAGTGGCTGACTCATAAGGCTAATGTTGATAATATTTCTCATTAATGAAAATTAAATGGACAAAGGAATGAAATAAATTGTATGTGACAACTAAAGAAGCCATGTTACAATATAAATGGAATGTAGGCTATAGTTGCAAGGAATTTTACAAGCAAAATCTGCAAAACACAGAACTATTAAAGGAAGTCAGATCATCAAGGAACTATACAGAAAATGTTATAAACTTAGAAATTTACAATTTATTTGAGATGAACAATTAGAAATTTTATATTTTATTAGATTAAATTAACATACCAATGCAATATTTTTACTTTATTTCAATGTGCATATACATGTCATTAGAAATTATTCAAATTTAAGTAACATTCTATATTAGTATTTGCTAATCTGTTAACCCTAATCAAAGAGCTGGGGCTTGCCTCATTTACCCAGGGTTGAGAGAGCTGCCTTTACAATGTTTGCAAGAATATGCACGGATTGACTTGGGACGCAGGGGTCTGAGAAAAATTCCATCCTTCGGAAGCCAACAGAAGCCAGCTGTTGATCCAGCCAGATTGATCTAAGAGGACAGAACATATCATCCTCAGGAATTTCCACTGATTCCCATGTTACAGATGAGGAAACTGAGGCTTAGAATAGTCAGATCACTTCTCAGTAAAGAGCAGAGCCTGTGCTTAGTGGAAAAAAATATATATATGCCTAATAGTAGAGCACTAAAATATATGAAGCAAAAATTGACAGACTGAAAGGAGAAATGGATGATTCAACAATAATAGTTCAATAATAACTATTGAACATTCACTCACAATAATGAATAGAACAAGTGGACAAAAGATTAAGAAGAAAATAAGACCTGAACAAACTGTGAATCAACCTGACTTAATAGATGTCTATAGGACATTCCACCCAGTAATAGCAGAGTATACATTCTTCTCAAGAAACCTTGGGATATTCTCCCAGATGCCTGTTATGCTAAACCAAAAAGCCAGCATTCCTAAATTTAAAGGGATCAAGAACATATAAAGTATAAACTTTGACAATAGAATAAAAGTGGAAAACAATAATAAAAGGAAGTTTGAGAATATCACACATATTAACATTAAAAATATATTCCCAAACAACCCATCGGTCAAAAAAGAATTCAAAAGAAAAATTAGAAATTGCTCTGAGCTGAATGAAAATGAGAACACAATATACCTAAATATATTGGATGCAACTAAAGCAGAAGTTAGAGGAAATTTTATAACAGTAAACTCATATATTAAAAAAATGATCTCAAGTCAATAACCTAACCTTCCAAATTAAGAAACTAGAAGAGAAGGAAAAATTTATTTTTGGATAGACCAATTTCAAGGAAGGAGATTGAATTAGCCATTAAAACACAACCTGCAAAGAGAAACTAGGCCCAGATGACTTCATTGGTCAATTCTGCCAAACATGTAAAGAATTATATAAAATTTTGCAAACTCTCCAAAGAAAGAATTTCATGAAGCCAGTATTACCCTTTAAATAAAATTTAACAAAATGGAAAAAAGGAATTACACAATGTGGTCAAATGGGATTTGTTCCAGAAATGCAAGATTAGTTTAAGTCTCTAAGATCAATTAATGTACTATACCATATCGATAGAATTTAGGACAGAAACCACATAATCCTCTCATAGATACAGAATAACGTTTGACAATTTCCAACACACTCTCATGATTTAAAAAAAAAAAAAAAAAAAACTCAGCAAACTGGGAATAGAGAAAAACTTTCTCATGCTGATAGATGGAATTTATGAAAATTCCAAAGTTATCTTCATACTTGATGGTCAAGGCAGACAGTGACCCCAGAAGGTGCAGGCCCTGACCTCATAGCACAGTCTCCCCTGTGGCTCAGTCCTGCAGAGAGGATAAAGGAGGACTATTGCCCCTACCTTTGCTCTGATCCTGGCTGGGTTGTGTGCCCAACCAAGGTCTGAGCCTCCTCAGTACCAGCCTGAATGGGGCTGTCTCAGCACTAGTCTCTAAACCTATCAAGTTTCCTCCTGGCTCCTGCCTGGGTTCCCGCCATTCCTTCCCTGAGAAGCTATCTGTTCTTTTTCCATACCATGTAGTAGTTCTGCCATATCCTATCCTGGGGCAAAGAATTAACATTTCTCAACCTCGCCTTTCAATAGGAAAGATGTGAAGTCTTTCAGTCATGTCCGACTCTTTGCGACCCCATGGACTGTAGCCTATCAGGCTCCTCTGTCCATGGGATTTTCCAGGCAAGAGTGCTGAAGTGGATTGCCATTTCCTTCTTCAGGGGATCTTCCCGACCCAGGAATCAAACCCGGGTCTCCCGCATTGCAGGCAGACAATTTACCGTCTGAGCCACCAGGAAAGCCCTAGGAAAGATGGGGCGACTGCAATATTTGCTGCTAGCTGGAAGGCTTTTCTTTTACTTACAATGTCCTTCCTTATGCACAACTGAGTTGTTTATCTTTCAGGACAGTATGTAAGAGAAAATAAGAATTTCTATTCCATTGCTCAAGAGGAGTTAATGATGAGAAGAGCAGGGAGAGGATAAGAATCAGAGATGAGTTGAAGTGACTTTAAAAGGTATAACCAGAGGCAAGGAACCAAAAGATGACAGGCAGATGGATGCAGGAAATGCATATGTTACAGTACACTCTTCAGAGTTGTACAGGCTGTGTGGGAATGATGACCCTTCTGAGTGGCTGCAACATGTACGTCCAAAGATAGGCCCCCTATCATTTGGTATTAATTTGATAGCAGCTTCCTAGATCATTCAGGAATATGAAAAATAAAACAGAAGTAATTATAGAGGTTTGAAGAAAAAGATATGTATGACCCTAGTATTCAATAGTCAACTATATTGCATTGCTGTACTTTGGATACTTCTAAGATGACAAGAATACATTTTTATATACAAAGGGGCATAAATATTCTACTAGTATTCCTCCCTTTAAAAAGTTATACTAACTGAGAGAGATAAATCACAATAAAAGTACAAAGAGGTGAGAGTTCTTGGTATAAAAGAACTAGAGTACACATGGGAAGCGGGGAGACATAAATTTGAGTATAAAACTAGATATCACTATCGGTAGAACGTGGATGTCTTTGCCAAAATAATTTGTGAGTTGAAGGGAAAAAACAGAGCACTACAAAAACCATACAAATTTCACAACAATAAACTGGGTCTAAAGTTACCTGCCTCTTGAGAAACCTATATGCAGGTCAGGAAGCAACAGTTAGAACTGGACATGGAAAAACAGACTGGTTCTAAATAGGAAAAGGAGTGGATCAAGGCTGTATATTGTCACCCTGCTTATTTAACTTATATGCAGAGCACATCATGAGAAATGCTGGACTGGAAGAAGCACAAGCTGGAATCAAGATTGCCAGGAGAAATATCAAGAACCTCAGACATGCAGATGACACCACTCTTATGGCAGAAAGTGAAGAGAAACTAAAGAGCCTCTTGATGAAAGTGAAAGAGGAGAGTGAAAAAGTTGACTTAAAGCTCAACATTCAGAAAACTAAGATCATGGCATCTGGTCCCATCATTTCAGGGGAAATAGATGGGGAAACAGTGGAAACAGTGTCAGACTTTATTATGGGGGGCTCCAAAATCACTGCAGATGGTGACTGCAGCCATGAAATTAAAGGACACTTACTCCTTGGAAGAAAATTTATGACCAACCTAGATAGCATATTCAAAAGCAGAAACATTACTTTGCCAACAATGGTCCGTCTAGTCAAGGCTATGGTTTTTCCTGTGGTCATGTATGGATGTGAGAGTTGGACTGTGAAGAAAGCTGAGTGCCAAAGAATTTATACTTTTAACTGTGGTGCTGGAGAAGACTCTTGAGAGTCTCTTGGACTGCAAGGAGATCCAACCAGTCCATTCTAAATGAGATCAGTCCTGGGATTTCTTTGGAAGGACTGATGCTAAAGCTGAAACTCCAGTACTTTGGCCACCTCATGTGAAGAGTTGACTCATTGGAAAAGACTCTGATGCTGGGAGGGATTGGAGGCAGGAGGAGAAGGGGATGACAGAGGATGAGATGGCTGGATGGCATCACCGACTCGATGGACATGAGTCTGAGTGAACTCCAGGAGTTGGTGATGGACAAGGAGGCCTAGCGTGCTGTGATTCATGGGGTTGCAAAGAGTCAGACACGACTGAGCAATTGAACTGAACTGAAAGTTACCTAATCACTAAGAAGAAATAAAGACGAATTGTGAGAAGGTAGAATGAAAAACAGGAAAGCCCATGAAAATAAATAAAAGGACCAAATCAAGGAAGAGATAGAGAAATACATACATACATGCATATATATGTATATTTCTCTCTCTTGCTTGCTCTCTCTTTCTCTCTCTCTATATGTATACATATATATGTATATATATATATATACATGCACATATGTATATATGGCATATGTATATGGCATAGAAAAAAAAAAAGAGATAACATGTAGGGAAAATAAACGGATCTTAAGCCCAACATTTGATCTTCTTCATCA
The DNA here is from genome assembly GCF_023091745.1 of Budorcas taxicolor. Lineage (NCBI taxonomy): Eukaryota > Metazoa > Chordata > Mammalia > Artiodactyla > Bovidae > Budorcas > Budorcas taxicolor. Next base: position 9,716,574 of record NC_068914.1, read on the forward strand.
ACAAATTTTAAATTTCCTACAATAAGAATAGGGAAATTTCTGGAAATCAGAGGGATCTCTGTTATACTTAAAACTTTAAGAAGTAAACAAACCTGGAAAGATATTCCCAAAGTATAATTTAAATAAAGAAGAAAGTAGGGAAAACTATTAGACCATTGAGTTCAGTTGAGTCGCTCAGTTGTGTCCGACTCTTTGCGACCCCATGTATCGCAGCACGCCAAGCCTCCCTGTCCATCACCATCTCCCGGAGTTCACCCAAACTCATGTCCATTGAGTCGGTGATGCCACCCAGCCATCTCATCCTCTGTCGTTCCCTTTTCCTCCTGCCCCCAATCCCTCCCAGCATCAGAGTCTTTTCCAATGAGTCAACTCTTCACATGAGGTGGCCAAAGTACTGGAGTTTCAGCTTTAGCATCATTCCTTCCAAAGAACATCCAGGACTGATCTCATTTAGAATGGACTGGTTGGATCTCCTTGCAGTCCAAGGGACTCTCAAGAGTCTTCTCCAACACCACAGTTCAAAAGCATCAATTCTTCAGCGCTCAGCTTTCTTCACAGTCTAACTCTCGCAACCATACATGACCACTGGAAAAACCATAGCCTTGACTAAACGGACCTTTGTTGGCAAAGTGATGTCTCTGCTTTTCAATATGACCTAAATAAAGTCCCTTATGATTATACAGTGGAAGTGAGAAATAGATTTAAAGGACTAGATCTGATAGAGTGCCTGATGAACTATGGATGGAAGTTCATGACATTGTATAGCAGACAGGGATCAAGACCAACCCCAAGAAAAAGAAACGCAAAAAAGCAAAATGACTGCCTGAGGAGGCCTTACAAATAGCTGTGAAAAGAAGACAAGCAAAAAGCAAAGGAGAAAAGGAAAGGTATACCCATTTGAATGCAGAGTTCCAAAGAATATCAAGGAGAGATAAGAAAGCCTTCCTCAGTGATCAGTGCAAAGAAATAGAGGAAAACAATAGAATGGGAAAGACTAGCGATCTCTTCAAAAAAATAAGAGATACCAAGGGAACATTTCATGAAAAGATGGGCTCAACAAAGCAGAGAAATGGTATGGACCTAACAGAAGCAGAAGACATTAAGAAGAGGTGGTGAGAATGCACAGAACCAAAAGATCTTCATGACCCAGATAATCATGATGGTTAGATCACTCACCTAGAGCCAGACATCCTGGAATGTGAAGTCAAGTGGGCCTTCAGAAGCATCACTATGAACAAAGCTAGTGGAGGTGATGGAATTCCACTGGAGCTATTTCAAATCTTAAAAGATGATACTGTGAAAGTGCTGCACTCAATATACTAGCAAATTTGGAAAACTCAGCAGTGGCCACAGGACTGGAAAAGGTCAGTTTCATTCCAATCCCAAAGAAAGACAATGCCAAAGAATGCTCAAATTACGGAACAATTGCACTCATCACGCACGCTAGTAAAGTAATGCTCAAAATTCTCCAAGCCAGGCTTCAGTAGTACATGAACCGTGAACTTCCAGATGTTCAAGCTGGACTTAGAAAATGCAGAGGAACCAGAGATCAAATTGCCAACATCTTCTGGATCATCAGAAAAGCAAGAGAGTTCCAGAAAAACATCTACTTCTGCTTTATTGACTACACCAAAGCCTTTGACTGTGTGGATCACAACAAACTGTGGAAAATTCTTAGAGATGGGAATACCAGACCACCTGACCTGCCTCTTGAGAAACCTGTATGCATGTCAGGAAGCAACAGTTAGAACTGGACATGGAACAACAGACTGTTCCAAATAGGAAAAGAAGTACATCACGGCTGTATATTGTCACCCTGCTGATTTAACTTCTATGCAGAGTACATCATGAGAAATGCTGGGCTGGATGAAGCACAAGCTGGAATCAAGATTGCTGGGAGAAATATCAATAACCTCAGATATGCAGATGACACCACCCTTAAGGGCAGAAAGCAAAGAAGAACTAAAGAGCCTCTGATGAAAGTGAAAGAGGAGAGTGAAAAAGTTGGCTTAAAGCTCAACATTCAGAAAACGAAGATCATGGTATCCTGTTCTATCACTTCATGGCATATAGATGAGGAAACAGTGGGAACAGTGGCTGCCTTATTTTGGGGGGCTCCAAAATCACTGCAGATGGTGATTGCAACCATGAAATTAAAAGATGCTTACTCCCTGGAAGGAAAGTTATGACCAAGATAGACAGCATATTAAAAAGCAGATACATTACTTTGCCAACAAGGTCCTCTAGTCAAGGCTATTGTTTTTCCAGTAGTCATGTATGGATGTAAGAGCTGGACTATAAAGAAAGCTGAGCACTGAAGAACTGATGCTTTTGAACTGTGGTGTTATAGAAGAATCTTGAGAGTCCCTTGGACTGCAAGGAGATCCAACCAGTCCATCCTAATGGAAATCAGTCCTGAGTGTTCTTTGGAAGGACTGATGTTGAAGCTGAAACTCCAGTACTTTGGCCACCTGATATAAAGAAATAACTCACTTGAAAAGACCCTGATGCTGGGAAAAATTGAAGGCAGGAGAAAGGCATGACAGAGGATGAGATGATTGAATGGCATTACTGACTCAACAGACATGAATTTGAGTAAACTCCAGGAGTTGGTCATGGACAGGGTGGCCTGGCATGCTGCGGTCCATGGGGTCGCAAAGAGTCAGACATGACTGAGCAACTGAACTGAACTGAACTGAACTGAACTGAATAGGTTATCAAACAGAGTGAATAATAACAAGTATTCCACCAGCAGATCAATGTGTCAGGTACTATTCTGTGTGCTCTATATTTTAATTTCACTTAATCTTTGCAACAACGTCATGAAGTAAGCATTCTTTGTTTTCCTCATAGAACAAGTGATGAAATTAAGGCATAAGGAAATTAGGTTACTTGACTGAAGCCATGCAATTAAAAAACGCTAGAACTGGTGTTTAAATACTAATAGTTTGAGTCCAGAGCCAGCTGGTGCCATTTTTTCCTGATTAGAAAAACTAGGGACTTCACTGATGGCCCAGTGGCTAAGACGCCACACTCCCAATGCAGAATACCCAGGTTCAATCCTTGGTCAGGGAACTAGATCCTATATGCCACTGGTAAAGATCCTACATTCCACAAGTAAAGATCCCACATGCCACAACTAAGACCCAGCACAGTCAAAATAAATTAACAAATGTTTTTAAAAGAGTTAAATAAAATCATTTTTTTAAAAGACTAGAACAATGTCAGATGCTGTGAAGTCAAAAGAGCAAGGCCTATAAAGAAATAAACGAAATACAAAGATAGTTTCCCCTGTGGATTAAAAAACAATGAAAAAAATCAGGAGCAACCTTTCCCATGATCAAAGTTCATCATCTACATACCATCTATTGATATGTATAAAGACCTTAAACAGAAACTGTCAAATCTTGCTAAAGTAACTACTTTTAGTGCTAGGAGTGACTACTTCAGTGGTTTCAAGCATGTTGCAATTCCCACAAAATTATTTATTTTAGGTAAAAATAATGATTAGTAAAGCTTATTCCACATAATTCAGATAAATTTAACTGGATCCTTTCTTAGGTTAAACAAATTGTTTTAGATACTGCTGAATGTGAAAACAAAAGGAACATAACTGCTTGCTGGGGTAATTAAGTTTTGTCAGAGGACAGCAGGGGGAATTGGTAGGACGGGTGTACCTTCTGAATATGACCAGCTATGCAATAAATAATTAATTGCAGTAGGATGCTTGTATATTTGCTAATGAATGACATTTTTTCAACCATCAGTGAAAATGATGCTCTCATACAAGTTTACAATATCAGTAACGTAAGCGACTAACATTTGTAAGGACTTGACCAAGTTGTCAGATGGTTTACATACTTGTTTTTAATTTGGCCCTCAAGTTTTGCAGATAAGCCAACAAAGACTCGGTGGGGGGCGGGGGGGAGCGGGGAACATTAAACAATATAATTTCAGATGGCTAGGAATTTTCAAAGCTGAAATTAAGCCTAGAATATGCCCCTTTTATAATTTAAACATTATGAAAGTTTATAGAAGATAAAGGAAATCATAAAGACTTAAGTAGCCAATTTTATATTTACAAGAGAATGAATATTAATTTTTTCTATATATGTATGTATGCATATATCTTTAAAAATTGTTTGCCTCATGTCAAAATAATATTTTATTTTATTTTTAACATTTATAGAAGTAAAGCAGACCTTCTACAGAAATAGAACCTCCAAGAATACAACTACTCAGAATTAATCAGTGTTTATATGCTGCTTTACAGCTTTCCTAAACTATATGTAGAATCATTCTACTATCCATGTAGAATAGTAGAATAAATATTCACTGTTGCAGTCTGCTATCTTCATTTAGTATTATATCGAGAGTGGTTTCTCATATCAATAAATACTTTCCTTTTATATTTACTATGACAGTGCTTTATTCATCATAAAAATAACAGAAGACTTAAGAATGCAAGCAATTTAAACAATTTCTTGCATCCCATCTACATCAGTAACTCCCATCAAAAATTATATACCCTCATATATAACATGTATCCTTTCTTTTTCATATAAATGCAAGTTTAGGTTATACACTGTTCTGCATTTCCCTATGTCCACTTCATAATATATTATTGAAACATTTTACCTCAGTACACACACAGAGTATGTCACTGACTGAGTATATCATAATTAATTCGACTGGTATCCTACTGATAAATGTTAATGGTTGTTTATTCAGTGGTTGTTTTTCGGTATTGGAATGTTGTAATAAGTGCAACTTGTAATACAAGTATTGTATATTGTTAATGATATTATCATTATCACTATGTGTCAGTCACTGTTCTAAGTAATTTATACAGTAACATACAACAGCTAGTTTAAGCCACACACTAACTTTATAAGGTAGCTAAAATTATTATTATACTTTTACAAATAAGAAAAATGAAGTACATGGAAGTTAAATTAATTGCCCATATTGGAGAAGGCAATGGCATCCCACTCCAGTACTCTTGCCTGGAAAATCCCATGGACAGTGGAGCCTGGTGGGCTGCAGTCCATGGGGTCGCTAAGAGTCGGACATGACTGAGCGACTTCACTTTGACTTTTCATTTTCATGCATTGGAGAAGGAAATGGCAACCCACTCCAGTGTTCTTGCCTGGAGAATCCCAGGGACGGGGGAGCCTGGTGGGCTGCCGTCTATGGGGTCGCACAGAGTCAGACACGACTGAAGCGACTTAGCAGTAGCAGCATCATTACACAGATGGTAAATATGTATATATTTCCACATAAATTAATAAGCATTTAGGATAATTTCCAAATTGTTTGAATCAAAGAGAATATTCATCTGAAGTTTCGATTGGTATGATCCAATTGCCCTCTAAACGGGGATATATCAACTGTATACTCCCTTCAACAGTAATGTAATTTCCAGAATCCTTCCACTCAATGGAATTCTGAAACTTTGTTTGTGCCATCATAATAGGTGGGCGAATCAAACTGCTTTATTTTGGTTCAGACTGCCTTTATCACAAATAAATGAAAACAACTTTTCATATAATTATATTTTTATAATTCTATCCCTATGAATGATCAACAAAAATACATGTTTCCTTCTTAAGGGCTAATACATTTCAAATGTCTTAATACCACTAAACAAGTTTTAACAAATAAACAGGAGGTGAGGGATGAGAGAGAGTGATAGAAATCAGAACCTCTAAAGTCTACAAATTCAGATTTTGGGGAGAACACTTTATATTAAATGGGTCTCCAAGAGCAACTGACCTAAAATGAAATGTGTGCTGATCATTGGTTATTAAGAATCAGCACAGTGTCGAGAAATGCTATCTGGATTCACGATTGTAGGACTCAAATTAAAATATCGACCCAACTTTGCTCCCTCAGCGTCTAAACAATAACTTGCTTGTTAAGCCCTATTTTCTCTCAGATTGCTGAATTGTGACTAAAAAGAAGATTTTTCAGTGGAGCTGGTGAATATTTCTCTCTTGGCCTATGCAACTTCAATTCATCTCTTTAAATGAACTTTCAGTTTACTTGACAATATATCCCTGCCTTTATATAAATCTACATCTGAATGATGAAAGATGATGGGTCAACCCTGTTCAGGCTTCATTAGTATTGGAATAGTGCGCTTACCTAGTCCATTTAAAGAAGAATCCCTGAATGTTGACTAAAAATGCTCACAAGTTCTTACATTTCAAGCATATTTTCTCCTGCAAGAGGATTATATGATTGTCATACTATGAAGGTGGAAAAGTTATTATCTATATGCTGATGACTCCTAAATCCTAATCCTAAAGTCAAAACTCTATTTCTGGAGCTCAACTTACATAAATCAATTTACCAATTAGCACTTCAATTTGAGTATATTAAAGACTCCTCAAACCAATTGCATTCTATACAAAATGTATCACCTTCCCATGTAAACCTACTAGTCTTCAAAATCTCTGTCTCACTGAATGAAACCACTATAAAACCAGCTTCCCAAATCAAGGGGGTCCCTGAATTCTACTTCTCTCTCACCACCCACAGTAAAATAGTCATCAAATCCTATTGACTATGTCACTAAGGTATCAGTTAAACCCACCCATTTCATAACATTCCTTATTATGGGGCTTACCATATTTGTTATAATTGAATTTTTATATGTGAGTCCGACTGCATCCCTTAACAGTAAGCTCTTGATTTTCCCAACATTGAACCCAAAGTTTGGAATATATTAACCATTACATGGGCTTCCCTTGTATCTCAGCTGGTAAAGCATCTGCCTGCCAATTCAGGAGACTCCAGTTCAGTTCCTGGGTTGGGAAGATCCCCTGGAGGAGGGCATGGCAACCTACTCCAGTATTCTTGTCTAGAGAATCCCATGGACAGAGGAGTCTGGTGAGCTACAGTCCAAGAGGTTGCACAGAGCTGGACATGACTGAGTGACTAAGCACAGCACGGCGCAAAAATTACATAAACATTTTTAAAGTTACTGAAAGTTTTAAGTGAGAAAACAAACATAAACATTAACAGATGGTTAAGGTTCTGCTTGCTAAAATGTAAAATGTTTTCAGAGACAGCGTTTGTTGACAACATGAAAAGAGAAGTGAACATAGAGTCCATTTATTTCATTTTAATGTTTAAATTAAATGTGTGTTTAGCTACTTCTTTGTGCTAAAGACTATGTTGTATACACCTGTAAAATTACTTGTTTCACTATAAGAACCTTGTAGGCCTGAGTGCAATCTATTGGAAATTTGATGAAAGACTACTGGCCAAAACTCAGAATACATTGTTCCTATGATTCAGAATAAGAAATGGATGAGCAATGCTGATGCCCATTCCCATAGGTTTGGGTAGCAAAGTAGTTAAGCCCACAGCTTTAGAGACATTTTTGGTGACTAACTTCATAATGAAATATTTTACTATCCCTGAACAAAACCTCAGTGAACTAAAACTTAATTTTATATTTTATAGATTTTCTGTGATTATTTGTAATATTACATTATTTGTAGTATTACATTATTTGTAATATTACATGTCATGCAGCTGACAAAATGCTTGGCACATAAGAATTATTCATAAATATATTAGCAGTTCTTAAGGTCAGAATTACAGACTGTCAGAGGTGAGAGAGACCTTAATAAACATGTGATCTAATACTGCATGTTATAGGGATCAACTGATTACCAGAGAGTGGGTGTAGTTTGCCCAAAATCACAGATAGGTTTCCAGTACAGCAGTGGGTTTCAGACTTTGGAGTGCACCAAAATAACCTGGAGAACTAATGTAAGCACTGACTGCTAGACCCTATGTCTGGAATTTCTATAGCTCTAACTCATGTCCAGTGGAGAAGGCAATGGCACCCCACTCCAGTACTCTTGCCTGGAAAATCCCGTGGACGGAGGAGCCTTGTAGGCTGCAGTCCATGGGGTCGCTAAGAGTCAGACATGACTGAGCGACTTCACTTTCACTTTTCACTTTCATGCATTAGAGAAGGAAATGGCAACCCACTCCAGTGTTCTTGCCTGGAGAATCCCAGGGATGGGGGAGCCTGGTGGGCTGCCGTCTATGGGGTTGCATAGAGTCGGACATAACTAAAGCGACTTAGCAGCAGCAACAGCAGCAACTCATGTCCGGAGACTTTTGCTTTTCTTCCAAGTACCAAGATGATCTCAATACTGTTAATTCAGGTACTACACTGAAAATCACTGCAGTTCAGAGATTTTTGCACAGTATTTTTCTATATTATTCCATTTCCATGGCATTCGTGCTGGATTGATATCTGTTACCAGTCAGCCTAGGGTGTATGTTTCATATTATGCCATAGTTGAAAAGCACATTTAATACATGAACTAGTTTTATTTCATACTAGCACATTATAATCATCAGCTTCAATAGCAATAATTAAGTCTAAGTGACTTCCCTAAGGTCTTATGGATAGAAAAGGGCAAAGCATGACTCTGAGACCAGCCCATTTAACACCGTGATATATGTATGATTTTTACATTTTTTTATGGAAGGGCATTTTAAATACAGCGGTGTGTCCATGTCAGTCCCAAACTCCCTATCTATTCCTCCCCCTCTCCCTTCATCCCTAGTAACCGAAAGTTTGTTCTCTAAGTTTATGAGTCTATTTCTGTTTTGTAAATAAGTTCATTTGTGTCATTTTTTTAGATTTCACATATAAGTGATACCATATATCTGTCTTTGTCTGACTTACTTCACTTAGTATGATAATGTCTAGATTGATCCATGTTGCTGCAAATGACATTATTTCATTCTTCTTATGGCTGAGTAATATCCCCTTGTATATATGTGTCAATTTAAAAAATATTCACAACCTAAACTTTGACAGTTATGTTATATTCAATGGGAATTTTTAGGACTTCAACCCCAGGAGAAAGCACGGCAAGTGTCTCTGAGAGAACTGCTCTGAGGAGGTGAGGGGAGGAGCCAGGTTATATAGAAGTTTTGCAACAAAGGGCAGGTAGTCTTGACATCAGAAGATTGTTGTTAATTAAAGAGAACCAGATATCCCAAGTTAAGAAATACAGCGCTTTTGTGTATATGGGAAGATGCAAGAGCCTGGGCTCACTGAGATCATTGCTTTCATATGCATCTCAGCTATCCTGGGCCAGTATCCTGTGTTTTTCACATCCTGAGCTTCCTTGGGGCTCACTGTAGAGAGTGGTTGCAGTCTGATGTCTGTTAGATCTCAGGTATTATTCTCCTTGGCTATTGTAATTACTACTGCAATGAACATTGTGTGTGTGTGCATGTGTATGTGTATGTGTGTGCGTGCACATGCATCCACACACACTCAGCCACTCAGTTATGTCCAACTCTTTGCAACCCCATGAACTGTAGCCTGTCAGTCTCCTCTGTCCATGGGATTATCTCAGCAAGAATACTGGAGTGGGTTGCATTTTCTCCTCCAAGGGGTGTTCCTGACCTAGGGGTCAAACCCACATCTCTTGTGTCTCCTGCATTGGCAGGCAGATTCTTTACCACTGAGTCACCTGGGACAGTGAATATTGGGACGAAGTATGTTTTTGAACTATGGTTTTCTTTGGCTATATGCCCAAGAGTGGGATTGCTGGATCAGATGGTAGCTCTGTTTTCAGTTTTTTAAGGAACATCCATACTATTCTCCATGGTGGCTGTACCAACTTACATTCCCACCAAAAGTGTAGGACCGTTCCCTTTTCTCCACACCTTCTCCAGCATTTATTATTTGCAGATTTATTTAATAATGGCTATTCTGGTGTGAGGTGATATCTCATTATTGTTTTGATTTGCATTTCTCTAGTAATCAGCATTGTTGAGCATCTTTTCATGTGCCTCTTGACCATCTATATGATCATGACCTATGCTCTTAATGTTGATTCAAATCTAGCATTACTTCCAATATTCCATTTGGAAAAATACCTTACTCCTATAAAGAAGCAAAGGCAATGTGATGAAGCAAAGATAGTCTTTTTCCAGTAAATGGTGCTGGAACAACTGAACATCTGCATGCCAAAAAAAAATGGATCTAGACACAGACCTTCCACTCTTCACAAGAAATTAACTTAAAATGGATCATAGCACAAAATGTAAAATGCAAAATTATGAAACTCCTAGAAGATAACATGGGAGAAAATGTAGAAGACCTTGGTATGGTGTTGACCTTTTAATACAACAGCAAAGGCACAGTCCATTAAAGAAATAATTAGTAAGCTGGACTTCATAAAAACTTAAAACATTATGCTCTGTGAAAGACAATGTCAAGAAAATAAGAAGATAAGCCACAAGACTGGGAGAAAATAGTTGTAGAAGACATTGAATAGAGGACTGTTACTCAAAATATATATATATATATAAATCCTTTACTTTGTAAAAGAAATGAGTGTATACTCTGGAACTGATGTGGGGGTAGAAGTTTTTTAGGCTTGCTTTTTGTTTTTCATTTGCAATGTTGTAAATACACACACAAAAAGAAATAACACCAAATACAGGCATGGATTTTTCATTGTGTTAAAAAGCCTCTATGTAGTATTTAATGTGCTCTAGCTTCTTATTTGATTTTATGGGCTCAAAAATCATGAGGAAAATAGAACCTTATCTTTTAATGGGTAAATGCCAAAGGAAGTTCTTATCTGTTTGTCCAAAAGTTTTGGATATATCTTCTGGAAGTAAGTAGAAAGCTGTTTTAGGTAGAGCTCATAAATGGAGTTTGGATTTTAGTTTATTATTCTGTGCTTTCTCCACTGCCATAAAACTGATTTTTAACCAAGGCAGTAAGCTGAAATCCCACTACAAAATAAGCCATGTGAGTCAATAATGAATATTTCTTTATTCTAAAAAATAAACATTATTCATACATTTTTCTCATTCATTCATTTATTCCTGTTTAGTAAAAAAATTAATCTCATATGGTTTAGAATAGGGTCCAAGGTATCTTCCTATGATTCTAAGAGAAAGACACAGATGTGTCCAAAACACGTTTTATGAAATATCTCTTCTTTTCCTTGAATGCAATCAGAACTAAATACTGTGTATAGAAATGACTTGTGATGATTAAAGCATTTGAGAATCTAGACTGATGGTTAGCATTCTACTAAGACAAACTCTCTAAGTAAACCCCATGAAAACAAGTTAATAAGACAGGCAGATGGAAACTGCAAGGAGGGCTTTGGTTGTCACTCATCCCCTCCCATTTCATCTACTCATTTATCCATTCATTTGTTCCTTTATTCAATAATAATAAATTGGTTTATTTAAAATAACTATCTCATTATCTATCTGCCTATGACACTCTTTTCCTATAACAGATACATGAAATTCAGGATGGTTCTCTTATTTAAATAAAGATTTTTCCATTATTTTATATCTGTTCCAGGTATTAAGCTACTCCTTCAATTCCACAACTTTCTATCTGCTCATGGGAAAAGGCTAGGGATCTCTTCAAGAAAAGTAGAATGGAAATGGAAACTGTAATCAGAAATCTTCCAGTAAACGAAAGCCCAGGTCCAGACAGCTTCACAGCTGAATTCTACCAAAAATTTAGAGAAGAGCTAACACCTATCCTACTCAAACTCTTCCAGAAAATTGCAGAGGAAGGTAAACTTCCAAACTCATTCTATGAGGCCACCATCACCCTAATACCAAAACCTGACAAAGATGCAACAACAAAAAGAATACTACAGGCCAATATCACTGATGAACATAGATGCAAAAATCCTCAACAAAATTCTAGCAATCAGAATCCAACAACACATTAAAAAGATCATACACTGTAACCAAGTGGGCTTTATCCCAGGGATGCAAGGATTCTTCAATATCCGCAAATCATTCAATGTAATTCACCACGTTAACAAATTGAAAAATGAAAGCCATATGATTATCTCAATAGATGCAGAGAAAGCCTTTGGCAAAATTCAACATCCATTTATGATAAAAACTCTCCAGAAAGCAGGAATAGAAGGAACATACCTCAACATAATAGAAGCTATATATGACAAACCCACAGCAAACATTATCCTCAATGGAGAAAAGTTGAAAGCGTTTCTCCTAAAGTCAGGAACAAGACAGGGTGCCACTCTCACCACTACTATTCAACATAGTTCTGGAAGTTTTGGCCACAGCAACCAGAGCAGAAAAAGAAATAAAAGGAATCCAAATTGGAAAAAGAAGAAGTAAAACTCTCACTGTTTGCAGATGACATGATCCTCTACATATAAAATCCTAAAGACTCCACCAGAAAATGACTAGAGCTAATTGATGAATATAGTAAAGTTTCAGTATATAAAGTCAACACACAGAAATCCCTTGCATTCCTACACACCAGCAATGAAAAAAACAGAAAGGGAAGTAAAGGAAACAATACCACTCACCATTGCAATGAAAATAATAAAATACTTAGGAATATATCTACCTAAAGAAACAAAAGACCTATACGTAGAAAACTATAAAACACTGGTGAAAGAAATCAAAGAGGACACTAATAGATGGAGAAATATACCATATTCATGGATCAGAAGAATCAATATAGTGAAAATGAGTATACTACTAAAAGCAATCTATAGATTCAATGCAATTCCTATCAAGTTACCAGCGGTATTTTTCACCGAGCTAGAACAAATAATTTCAAGATTTGTATGGAAATATAAAAAATTTCGAATAGCCAAAGCAATCTTGAAAAAGAAGAACGGAACTGGAGGAATCAATCTGCTTGACTTCAGGCTCTACTACAAAACCACAGTCATCAAGACCATATGGTACTGGCAGAAAGACAGAAATATAGATCAATGGAACAAAATAGAAAGCCCAGAGATAAATCCACACACCTATGGACACCTTATCTTTGACAAAGGAGTCAAGAATATACAATGGATTAAAGACAATCTCTTTAACAAGTCGTGCTGGGAAAACTGGTCAACCAATTGTAAAAGAATGAAACTAGGTCACTTTCTAACACCACACACAAAAATAAACTCAAAATGGATTAAAGATCTAAACATAAGACCAGAAACTATAAAACTCCTAGAGGAAAACACAGGCAAAACACTCTCCGACATAAATCACAGCAGGATCCTCTATGATCCACCTCCCAGAATATTGGAAATAAAAGCAAAAAGAAACAAATGGGATCTAATTAAAATTAAAAGTTTCTGCACAACAAAGGAAACTATAAGCCAGGTGAAAAGACAGCCATTGGAATGGGAGAAAATAATAGCAAATGAAGCAACTGACAAGCAACTAATCTCAAAAATATACAAGCAACTTATGCAGCTCAACTCCAGAAAAATAAACGACCCAATCAAAAAATGGGCCAAAAAACTAAATAGACATTTCTCCAAAGAAGACATACAGATGGCTAACAAACACATGAAAAGATGCTCAACTTCACTCATTGTCAGAAAAATGCAAATCAAGACCACAATGAGGTACCATTTCACACTAGTCAAAATGGCTGTGATCCCAAAGTCTACAAGCAATAAATGCTGGAGAGGGTGTGGAGAAAAGGGAACCCACTTACACTGTTGGTGAGAATGCTAACTAGTACAGCCACTATGGAGAACAGTGTGGAGATTCCTTAAAAAACTGGAAATAGAACTGCCTTATGACCCAGCAATCCCACTGCTGGACATACACACTGAGGAAACCAGAATTGAAAGAGACACATGTACCTCAACATTCATTGCAGCACTGATTATAATAGCCAGGACATGGAAGCAACCTAGATGTCCATCAGCAGATGAATGGATAAGAAAGCTGTGGTACATATACACAATGGAGTATTACTCAGCCATTAAAAAGAATACATTTGAATCAGTTCTAATGAGGTAGATGAAACTGGAGCCTATCATACAGAATGAAGTAAGCCAGAAAGAAAAACACCAATACAGTATACCAACACATATATATGGAATTTATAAAGATGGTAATGATAACCCTGTATGCAAGACAGTAAAAGAGACACAGATGTATAGAATGGTCTTTTGGACTCTGTGGGAGAGGGAGAGGGTGGAATGATTTGGGAGAATGGCATTGAAACATGTATAATATCATATAAGAAACAAATCACCAATCTAGGTTTGATGCAGGGTGCAGGATGGTTGGGGCTGGTGCACTGGGATGACCCAGAGGGATGGTGTGTGGGGGGAGGTGGGAGGGGGGTTCGGGATTGGGAACACGTGTACACCCGTGGCAGATTCATGTTAATGTGTGGCAAAACCAATACAATATTCTAAAGTAAAAATAATAATAATAATAATAATTAATAAATAAAGAACAGAGATTTGCAAGGAAAAAAAAGAAAATAGAGATACCAAGGGAACATTTCATGCAAAGATGAGCACAATAAAGGACAGAAATGCTATGGACCTAACAGAAGCAAAAGATATTAAGAAAAGGTGGCAACAATGCACAGATGAACCGTACAGAAAAGATCTTCATGACCCAGATAACCACGATGGTGAGATCACTCACCTAGAGCCAGACATCCTGGAATGCGAAGTCAAGTGGGCCTTAGGAAACATCACTACAAACAAAGCTACTGGAGGTGATGGAATTCCAGTGGAGCTATTTCAAATCCTGAAAGATGATGCTGTGAAAGTGCTGCACTCAATATGCCAGCAAATTTGGAAAACTCGGCAGTGGCCACAGAACTGGAAAAGGTCAGTTTTCATTCTAATCCCAAAGAAAAGCAATGCCAAAGAATGCTCAAACTACCACACAATTGCACTCTTTTCACATGCTAGTAAAGTAATGCTCAAAATTCTCCAAGCCAGGCTTCAACAGTATGTGAACTGAAAACTTCCAGATGTTCAAGCTGGATTTAGAAAAAGCAGAGGAACCAGAGATCAAGTTGCCAACATCTTCTGGATCATCAGGAAAGCAAGAGAGTTCCAGAAAAACATCTATTTCTGCCTTATTGACCATGCCAAAGCCTTTGACTGTGTGGATCACAATAAACTGTGGAAAATTCTTCAAGAGCTGGGAATACCAGACCACCTGATCTGCCTCCTGAGAAATCTGTATGCAGGTCAGGAAGCAACAATAAAGGACAGAACTGGACATGGAACAACAGATTGGTTCCAAATAGGAAAAGAAGTACGTCAAAGCTGTATATTGTTACCCTGCTTCTTTAACTTATATGCAGAGTACATCATGAGAAATGCTGGGCTGGAGGAAGCACAAGCTGGAATCAAGATTGCTGGGAGAAATATCAATAACCTCAGATATGCAGATGACACTACCTTTATGGCAGAAAGTGAAGAAGAACTAAAGAGCCTCTTGATGAAAGTGAAAGAGGAGAGTGAAAAAGTTGGCGTAAAGCTCAACATTCAGAAAACTAAGATCATGGCATCTGGTCCCATCACATCATGGGAAATAGATGGGGAAACAGTGGAAACAGTGAGAGATATAGAGGGCAGGGGCTCCAAAATCACTGCAGATGGTGACTGCAACCATGAAATTAAAAGACACTTGCTTCCTGGAAGAAAAGCTATAACCAACCTAGATAGCATATTAAAAAGCAGAGACATTACCAGAAAGATCTGTCTAGTCAAAGCTATGATTTTTCCAGTAGTATGTGGACATGAGAGTTGGACTGTAAAGAAAGCTGAGCACCAAAGAATTGATGCTTTTGCACTGTGGTGTTGGAGAAGACTCTTGAGAGTCCCTCGGACTGCAAGGAGATACAACCATTCCATCCTAAAGGAAATCAGTCCTTAATATTCATTGGTAGGATTGATGCTGAAGCTGAAACTCCAATGCTTTGGCCACCTGATGCAAAGAGGTGATTCATTTGAAAAGATCCTGATGCTGGGAAAGATTGAGGGCAGGAGGAGAAGGGGACGACAGAGGATGAGATGGTTGGATGGCATCACCGGCTCGATGGACATGAGTTTGAGTAAGCTCCGGAAGTTGGTGATGGACAGGGAAGCCTGGCGTGGTGCAGTCCATGGGGTCGCAGAGTTGGACACAATTGAGCGACTGAACTGAACTAAATAAAGCTGAAGCTGAAATGGTGTAATCGTCATTCTAGCTCTGTCAGCGGCCTTTGCTAGTGTTTGCCAGCAGAGGGCAGTAGAGGGCGACTATGGGTCTGAAGGAAGTGGTGGAAGTGTCTTTTCTAGTAATATTTGCTCTTGACTGCCAACTGTTAGAGTGACACATAGGCTTACTTCTTTACCCTGGTAGCATCAGTAGCAGCAGCTCAATTCAGTTTGCCACTTTCCTGTCACTCAAAAAACCAGCCTCATCTTTCCCACAGTCTTAAGGACACCAGCACTAGCCACCCAATGCTCCCTCTCTCAGAGATCCGAGTTTCAGCTCGGAGAAGCTCCTCTTTTGGTTACTAAGTTTTAATAATTCAGGCTGCTTTCTTTTACATCCCCCAGCCCTAAGAGTGGGAGTTGCTTGCTACAGCGGCTACCTCCCTGAAACTTTACAGTTGACTTTATACCTTTTACAGTTTAGTTCACAGTTCTTCCTATTAAATCATCTCTGTTCAAATAACTGGTATGTTCTCCATCTCCTGTTGCCCAGACCTAATACAATTTGGGGATTTTTAACAATGAATTTTATTCTATTTTTGAGGTATAATTGACATATACCATTATATTGGCTTAAGATGTGCCCATAATGGTTCAATATTTTTATATACTGCAAGATGACCACCACAATGTCTGATTAACACCCATCACCACGTGAACTTACAGAATTTTTCTCGTGATGAAAACATTTAAGATCTATTCTCTAAGTAACTACAAAATACAGTATTATCAATGATGGTCACCATGCTACATATTACAATGCTATGATTTATTTATTTTAGAACTGGAGGTCTGTACCTTTTGACCGACTGCACCCATTTCTTATACCACATACCCCTTCCTCCAGCAACTGCCAATCTGTTCTCTGTATATGTGAACTCGTTGTGTGTTTGTGTGTGTTGGGGTTCTTTTTTAGATATACATATGAAGTGAAGTGAAGTCGCTCAGTCGTGTCTGACTCTTTGCGACCCCATGGACTGTAGCCTACCAGGCTCCTCTGTCCATGGGATTTTCCAGGCAAGAGTACTGGAGTGGATTGCCATTTCTTTCTCTTTATGGCTTATGTCACTTAACACAATGCCTTCAAGGTCCATCCACATTGTCTCAAATAGAAAGAATTCCTTCCTTTTATGGCTGAATTATGCATATATCAGGTTCCCCTGGTGGCTCAATGGCAAAGAATCTCACCTGGCAATGCAGGAGCCATGGGTTTGATCCCAGGGGCGGGAAGATCCCTGGAGAAGGAAATGGCACTCTACTCCATTTGCCTAGAAAATCCCAAGGACAGAGAAGCCTGGCGGAAAATATCCTGTGTTTTTTGCACAGTCCATTGCAAAAAAGTCAGATATGACTTAGCGACTAAACAGCAACAACACGCATATCTCACATTTTCTTTATCTGTTTGTCCATTTGTGAAAGCTTAGGTTGCTTCCATGTCTTGTCTCTTATAAATAATGCTGCAATGAACATGGAGGTGCATATATCTTTTTGAGTTAATCATTTTCTTCTTTGGATAAACACTCAGAACTGGAATTTCTAGATTGTATGGTAGTTCTATTTTTAATTTTTTAAGGAATGTCTATTCTATTTTCCATAATGGTTTCACCAGTTTACATTCCCACCACCAGTGCTCAAATATTTCCCTTTCTTTATACCGTCACTAATACTTCTTGTTTCTTGTCTTTCTGAAAGCAGCCATTCTTACAGGTGTGAGGTGATATCTCATTTTGTATTTGATTTGTGTTGAATTTGTTGAATTAGATTCTTATTTAAGAAGACTACATCTGAGCTATAAGAATCTAGCTATTCACATAGTAAAATAATATATAGCCAAATAAACATGCAGAATAATGATGCATTTCAAGAGATGAGAGAAGTTGGATTTATTAACATTCTGTGATAGCCATGGACTTATGCTGAAAATTTCTCAGTTCACGTTGAATCATAACTTGAAATTGCATGACAATTCTGAGTTGCTAAGATGGCACTTGAGAACCTGAGATGGGGAAATTTACTAGAGGAACTTCGAACGCAAAAAAGGGAAAATGTGTACATTAAATATCCTGTGTTTTAAATATAACATCCCATTGCTTTATCAATTACAAAAGCTATTTATGTTCACAGCACAAAAGTTGGAAAAGAAATGCACAAAAGATAATTCAGAATCTCCACAGTTGTCTACTGTGCAATTGAATTTGACTTTTTAGTACTCAAGTTTTCAGTTTTTTATAGCATTAGAGCTTGCTTACTGTTTTGTAACTTGATTCTTTTATTTAATAAGATATGATCATTTTACTATGATCATAAGTAAGTAGTTTTAATATGTTGGTATTTTGAACATTGTTGATATGCTTTCTCCCTTACCTTATCCATCTTCCTGCAGGGAATTGAACATGCGTTTCAGAAAAAAAATGAAATGAGAGAGAACAAAGCAATAATCAGCTTCTGATAAGAAAACTAGTATTTTGCCATGAGAAAATTAACTTGAGAGGCAAGCTCTGTTGAGATAGGATTTTCAAATTTCTTTTATCTATCCCCCATTTAAAATTGCAACAACAATGCTTCAAGGATTGTGCTTCTAGAGCCCTCCCAGAGTTTGCAGAGATATGCCTTCTATACACACCAATAAATTCAGAATGCCTTCTTCTTGATGATATGAGGTTATGACATAGGGGATATAATAGGAAAGGAGAAAGGTGACATAAAAAGAAAGGGACTGAGATAAACAGGGGCTTCCTTGGTGACTCAGACAGTAAAAAATCCACCTGCAGTGCAGATGACCTGGGTTTGATCCCTGGTTGGGAAAAACCCCTGGAGAAGGGAATGACTACCCACTCTAGTATTCTTGCCTGGAGAAATCCATGAACAGAGGAGCCTAGGAGCCTATGGCCCATGGGGTCACAAAGAGTCAGACACGACTGAGCGACTCACACACTGAGATAAGCAAATAGATGTGTGCTCTGGTTCTATCTCAGGATTGGACCTGTCCTGACACCAGGGCGATCCAGCTTTTCCTGACTACCTTTAGTTTCTCTGTGACATAGGCAGGATCCCGAAACACTGCACATCCTGCTGTGGAGCCTGTTAAAGGGTGTACCAGAAAGGGAATACGGGGATGCTCTAGCAGTGATCATAAAGCAGTTTCTCTGCTTTTCTCTTTAAGCAGAGACACTGGCAGACCATGAAGAGTCTTACTCTGCCAGGAAGACAAGGTTGGGGAAAGAGGGTCAGCACAGTCAGCCTAAATGCTCTGTCCTGAAAGCCAGCAGGCCCATAGAATCCAGGCAGAATGAACACTGCCCCAAAGACCAGCAGATCAAGCATAGATTCAAAGTCACCATGGAGATAAGAGGATCAACCCCATTCTCTTCCAATGCCCTGAGTTCTCCAAAATTATCCAACCTGGTGTCCTTTCAAATGCATAGCGACTTAGAGAGGGAACAGGAGAAGAAATTGAGAAACTGGTTATTTTTATGAAAGTGTGGCTATTAACCGAAGTGACTAACTTATCAGACCGGACTGGCTTGGCTTAAATCTAGACTGAGAGGTGGTCATTCTTCACACCAGCTTGTGGGAGGGGGCTCAAGAGAGAAGGCTGTACACATTATTAAAAAATTAAGAAGAGTGTATTTTCTCCACATTTCAGAGTCATAGTTTCAGTTTAGTTTTTCAATCCTATTCATGATGATTTCTAACATAACTGTAGGAGAGATATGATATTTCACAAGATTTGTTACTTGTCTATTACCAGCCATAACAAATTACCACAAATGAGCATTTTAAATACACCCATTTATTATCCCACAATTCCTGTAGTTCTTATAAGGCTGGAATGTTCTTATAGGGCAGGGACAGCAGTTCTCAGCTGAATCCTGGCTCCATGTCCAAGCTCACTAATGGTTGATTGAATTCAGTTCCTTGAAACTATAGAAATTGTGTTCCTGTTTCCTTGACACAAGGGTCCCTTTTATCTCCAAACCAAAACAGAGCATTAGATCCTCATGCTTCAAATTTCTCTGTATTCCTCTTCTGTTTGTAACTTCTGGGCTTGCATAACTACACTGCTGCTGCTGCTGCTGCTGCTAAGTCGCTTCAGTCGTGTCCGACTCTGTGCAACTCCACAGACGGCAGCCCACCAGGCTCTGCCATCCCTGGGATTCTCCAGGCAAGGACACTGGAGTGGGTTGCCATTTCCTTCTCCAATGCATAAAGTGAAAAGTGAAAGTGAAGTTGCTCAGTCGTGTCCGACTCTGTGCGACCCCATGGACTGCAGCCTACCCGGCTCATCAGTTGGGCACCCCCAAATATCCAGAACAATCATTCTATCTTAAGATAAACTGATTAGTAACCTTAATTAAAAGGAACATCTGCAAAGTGCCTTTTGCCATATAACATAATGTAACCACATGGGCACCACCCAGGGTGCAGAGATTATGGGAACCACAAGTCTGCCTGCTACATCTAATTGCATCTGGAAGAATTTGTTTTGCTGATTTCCTGCTATTATCCATTCTGGCTCTTTGCTTTGTTTTATAATAAACAGCTGAGAAATGAACACCCTTGTATAAAGCTTGAGCACAGGGTCAAGCCTATAAACTTTACAGAGGAATATTTGCTGATCATACCCACAAAAAGCATAATATACATTAAGTATTCACAGATATTCAGCTCCCTACCGTGCATGCAGATAACCGGGAGCCTGTGAGAGCTACGTGAAGCTTTAGAAAGTAAAGCACTGCACAGCTATGGACTCAGTTTTATACATATGTACATTCTTTTTAATATTCTTGTCCATTATGGTTTATCCCAGGACATTGAATATAGTTCCCTTTGCTACACAGTAGGACCTTGCTGTCCATCCATTCTATATGTAATGGTTTGCATCTACTAACCCCAGACTCCCAATCCAAAAAGAAAATGAAATAAAACAAAGCACCGTGATGTTTAGCATGGTGGATGCACACTTCACCAATGTGTTGCAAACTCTGATTCTTCTGGGAGTGTACATCCTGAATACTACTGCCACCTTTTATGCTTGTAGCATAAATCCAGAGGAATACGTCTTTTTCGTCAGTCTCTGGTGTCTGACCGTACAGAATGAAGTTGGAGCCTGGTCAGGATGCCATGGTTACAATACTTGCTTCAGAGCAAAGCAAAGCATGCTTATCAGAAGCACCCAGGCCCAGGGGGCCCACTGGCACCCCAGCTTCAGGCTACAGGCATTCTATCATTCAGGCTCACACACATGCTGGGGGCACCATGGAGGCAGCCCAGCACAGGTAACTGTTCATGATCTCATATAAAGTTTGAAAAAGAAGTTCTGGGAAATTCCTTCCAGCATCCAATTTGTTTAACTTCAGTGAAGTAAGTAAAATCCTGTATGATCCTTCTGCCAAAATCTTTGTCAGTCCAAAATAAATAACCCAAGCTGAAAAATGTTTTAAAGTGTATAATCAGAGATGCAGAAGAAATTGTTATATGTAAAACAGAATTCTATATACAACCCTAGGTTAATAAATTTTAAAATCTCAATTAAGTGGATAATTATACAGAAACTTTTAAAATTATGAACTACATTCAGGATAAAGCAGGAATGTGAATTTATCAAGTTTAGTGCATATAGATGACATATCAAATCGTTAGGCAAATTATAAAATTCAATAAATGGACTGTGATAATAGTTTAATTATTTGGAAATATCTATATTTCATCTTCACCTTGCTCCATGTACTAGCACTTAGTCCAGACAGATTAAAAAATACAGCCAAATATAAGACTATAAAGTACCCAGAGATAGTAAGCACGACATTTAAATAATCTCATGGCACATCTGTCCTTTCAAACCAATTGAGAAGCAACCAAGTTACTTACAAATAAATCTCTTTCAATCGGATGACAAAGATAAAACTGAGTCATTTTTGTTTTATATTTTATTTAATTTTCAAAGATAATACAGCATCGTGCTTACAATCCTAAATTTAGATTGTTGTCCATTTTGTGTGCCTTGGGAAAATTCCTTAATTTGCCCAAGGTACACTTTGTGCCCCATTTTTTTCAGCTGTAACAGGGGGATTAATAATAGCAGTTTATCAGTTAAGATTGTTATGAGAAGTAAGCAAGTAAATACATGTTGAGAACTTAGAACAGGGTCTGGCATGTAGCAACCACTCAAAAAATGTCTGCTTTTATAATATAGGCATTCTCCCTGTCTCTTGTTCTATGATTCCAATGAGAAATAAATTAAAGATTCCAGATATACCCTCCATGTCATTTAAAATCTTTTCCCCACTTATTTACCTCATTCTTTTTCTCTGAGCCCAAAAGAATTTCTTATTTTGTCATCACATTTTATGATTTGCATTTCTACAGAATATAATCCGCTTTTCTCTGCCCCCTTTAATTAACTTCAAATTTTTGGAAACCACATTTTTCATTTCTAAGCAAATTTTCTGGGTGTCAGATTATTTCACTTTTTATTCATTGCAGTCTTTTCTCTCACTCTCTTTAACTGATTTGAATTAGACTTTCTCATCTTTCCTTCTTTTACGTCTAGCACCCCCTTCAAGTGTGTCATTTGCCTTGCTTCCTTGAATTAAGCCAACCTTTTCAAACCCTGAAATGCTTTGCTCTCTGGTAATTTTTTCTCTGTGTTTGCCCATCTTCACAGGCGGGAGGGTGGGGAAAGCCCATGATTGTCTGAGATGATCAATAAGATAGTCTTTCAGAAATTCAGAGGCTTCCCTAGTGGCTCAGATGGTAAAGCGTCTGTCTGCAATGTAGGAGACCCGGGTTCGATCCCTGGGTTGGGAAGATCCCCTGGAAAAGGAAATGGCAGCCCACTCCAATACTCTTGCCTGGAGAATCCCATGGACGGCGAAGCCTGGTAGGCTACCGTCCATGGGGTCGCAAAGAGTCGGACACAACTGAGCGACTTCACTTTCAGAAATTCAGAGAGAGTTTCTTTCAGAGCTACAGTCTTTCCACAACTTTCAAAACTTATGAAGCAATAATGTCAGTTTAGGTTTTTATTTTTCCTTGCTGGACTTCTAAGTCACTGCATGGAGTAGGAAGAAATACATACTCAGTAGCTTGCCAGAGTTTTGTTTTCCTGAGCATACTATGAAGGCAAGATGTTAATGGGAGCAGGGGCCCCTTCCTCTAACTAGCAGGCTCCAAGTTAGGAGGCAGCTGTGGAGTCCCCTCTTCATGTAGTATGACAGTCTAAATGTACTCATGAAAAGTATTAGGATAATTTTTTTCAAAAAATCTGTCCCATGGCCCATCTTCCTCTTTTTGACACATAATAGGTGCTCAATAGGGCTTCCAGGTGGCGCTAGTGGTAAAGAGCCTGCCTGCCAATGCAGGCTCTGCATAAAAGATGCAGATTCAATCCCTGGGTCAGGAAGATCCCCTGGGGGAGGGCATGGCAACACACTCCAGTACTCTTGCCTGCAGAATGGACAGAGGAGGCTGGAGGCCTACAGTCCATAGAGTTAAGGAGTCTGCCACGACTGAAGTGACTGAACATGCGCACAGGCACACAGGTGCTCAATAAACAATTGTTAATAAATAAATATTTCTCAAGTGGCCTGTTTTTATCCACATAAAAGTAACCTTCGTCCATTAGTTCTTTCATCAGTATGTTTTTCTGGTATATCTGTTGGAAAGAAATGACAGCCAACAGAGACTTTATAGCACCATTTCTTGAAGAGATGTAATTTCCCTCTCATCAAAAACTGGGTTTCCCAGGTGGCACCAGTGGTAAAGAATCTGCCTGCCAATTGTGCCAGGAGACATAAGAGACACAGGTTTTACCCTTGGGTCAGGAAGGTCCCCTGGAGAAGGGCATGGCCACTCACTCCAGGATTCTTGCCTTGAGAATTCCATGGACAGAGGAGCCTGGCGGTCTGCACTCATTTCACGTGCTGGCAAGGTAATGCTCAAAATCCTTCAAGCTAGGCTTCAACAGTATACGAACTGAGAATTTCAGATGTACAAGCTGGATTTAGAAAAGATAGAGGAAACAGATCAAATTGCCATCATTCTTTGGATCATAGAAAAAGCATGGAATTCCA
The DNA here is from genome assembly GCF_023091745.1 of Budorcas taxicolor. Taxonomy (NCBI): domain Eukaryota; kingdom Metazoa; phylum Chordata; class Mammalia; order Artiodactyla; family Bovidae; genus Budorcas; species Budorcas taxicolor. The sequence continues at coordinate 9,740,692 of NC_068914.1, forward strand.
GAAAAACGTCTACTTCTGCTTCATTGACTCCGCTAAAACCTTTGACTGTGTGGATCACAATAAATTGTGGGAAATTATTAAGGGGAAGGGCATTCCACATTACATTACCTGCCTCCTGAGAAACCTGCATGCAGGTCAAGAAGCAACAATTAGAAGTGGATATCGAACAATGCTGCTGCTGTTGCTGCTAAGTCGCTTCAGTTGTGTCCGACTATGTGCGACCTCATAGATGGCAGCCCACCAGGCTCCCCTATCCCTGGGATTCTCCAGGCAAGAACACTGGAGTGGGTTGCCATTTCCTTCTCCAGTGCATGAAAGTGAAAAGTGAAAGTGAAGTCGCCCAGTCATGTCCGACTCTTCATGACCCCATGGACTGCAGCCTACCAGGCTCCTCCATCCATGGGATTTTCCAGGCAAGAGTACTGGAGTGGGGTGCCATTGCCTTCTCCATATGGAACAATGAACTGGTTCAAAATTGGGAAAGGTGGACATCAGTCTATATATTGTCACCCTACTTATTTAACTTATATGCAGAGTACATCATGTGAAATGTCAGGTTGGATGAAGCTCAAGTTGGAATAAAGATTGCCAGGAGAAATATCAATAACCTCAGATACCACCATTATGGCAGAAAGCAAAGGAGAAATAAAGAGCCTCTTGATGCAGGTGAAAGAGGGGAGTGAAAAAGCTAGCTTAAAACTCAACATGCAAAAAACTAAGATCATGGCATCTGGTCCCATTGCTTCATGGCAAATAGTTGGGGAAAAAAATGGAAACAGTGACACACTATTTTCTGGGCTCCAATGGTGATGGCAGCTATTAAATTAAAAGAAGCTTGGCTCTTGGAAGAAAAGCTATGACAAACCTAGACAGCATATTAAAAACTAGAGACATCATTTTGCTGACAGAAGTCCATAGAGTCAAAGCTATGGTTTTTCCAGTAGACATGTATGGATGTGACAGTTGGACCATAAAAATAGCTGAAGGCCAAAGGATTGATGCTCTTGAACTGTGGTGCAAGAGAAGACTTTTGAGAGTCCCTTGGACAGCAAGGGGGTCAAACCAGTCCATCCTAAAGGAAATTAGTCCTGAATATTCATTGGAAGGACTGAGGCTGAAGCTGAAGCTCCAATACTTTGGCCACCTGATGCAAAGAGACAACTCATTAGAAAAGGCCCTGATGCGGGGAAAGATTGAAGACAAAAGGAGAAGGGAGCAACAGAGGATGATTTGGTTGGATGGCATCATTGACTCAATGGACATTAGTTTGAACAAACTCTGTGTGTTGGTGGTGGACAGGGAAGCCTGCAGTCCATGGGGTCACAAAGAGTTGAACAGCATTGTGTGACTGAACAACAACAGCAGCAATATATAAATAGTAACATGTGATAAAATGCCAATTATACTAAAATGCAAAATTTCAAAAAGCTGCATTTAACCTACCATCCCCTCTGACATTCAGTTCTATACAAAATTGTCCCAAGTATTTGGTCTTTATTTGATGACTTTTTTGTCGCTTTCCAAAGATTGTAATACTCTTGCCACTTACTTCCCATAAAAATGTTTTAAATGGGACTGTATTTATGAGGACTATAAGCCAAAAGTAAGTCATGAAATTGTAGAATAGAATAAGATAATCCACACCTTAATATTACTTGAGGGGAGAATATATCTAGTATTTCTCACATTATTTGTTTCATTCACAATCAAATAAAAGATTCGGCTCTTTCAGAAACACAACCAAATCAGGAATTTGCTTTCCCCAGTTCAGTTTCGTGAGTTCAGTGTTCTTGTTGTTAAAGTTACAGATGAGAATTACCAGTAGAGGGTTTTTTCTTTAAAAAAAAAGAAAAAAAACAAATCCCCTTTTAAATCTGGAATGAGAATGAAGAGCCAAGTGTATGTATTTTTTTAAGAAGCTCTATAAAAAATTATGATAAGCAGTCAGGCTTCAGAACTGTTGATTTGAATCTTTCTGTTTCCTGATATAAAGAGGATCAAGAGTGATATGGACATAGCATCCCCGGGACCATAACTGCACCAGCCTACATCTGCATAAAGCATCATCATACCTGTTACTCCTCTTCATACCAATTGAATGCCATAGAGAAATAAATGTTTCCATTTTACCATTCAACTGAATTCAGAGGCAGTGAGTGATTCAGCAAGGGTCAGCCAGCTGGGAAGTGAGAGAATCACAAGTTAGCTCTTAGCTTGATGTTAAGACAGTTCTCCTTCCAAAGCACCACATGTGAGCTTTTATGACATCCTGCCCACCCAGTTTTCTTTGCCCTCACTCCCAACTCTCCTGTTGTTGATACTTTTTTTTGGAAACCCATGTCTTTTAGCTTATTTCTTATTTTAGGGCTGTGATCTAGTCAAGGAATCATATTTTTTTTTCTTATCCAAGGTAAACATTATGATTCAACACACCAAACATACCCTCCTCAACATCTACCAAAGGTTTTACATCTTTGTTTCTCTAAGATTTCTGCCTTTAAAGTCTTCCTCCTTGGATCAACACGGTCTTCTCTACCCTGATTATTTTTAGGGACCACTAGAGAAAACCACACACTCTGTGAACTGCTGCTCTCTCTCCATCCTCATCAAGAACATCTATGTCACTCAGCAGCCCATTTCGGTGTTCACACTTCATTCACTCCCCAACGCCTGCTTTTCAAAACTTGACTCACTAACTAGTCACTTTGTAACTTGCTATCAGCAGGTATCTGTCTCAATGCTACCACTGAAAGTACTCATTTGAAGAACCCCTAACATCCGAATCCCAGAGAAGGCGATGGCACCCCACTCCAGTACTCTTGCCTGGAAAATCCCATGGGCAGAGGAGCCGGGTAGGCTGCAGTCCATGGGATCGCTAAGAGTCGGACACGACTGAGTGACCTCACTTTCACTTTTCACTTTCCTGCATTGGAGAAGGAAATGGCAACCCACTCCAGTACTCTTGCCTGGAGAATCCCAGAGATGGGGGAGCCTGATGGGCTGCCGTCTATGGGGTCACACAGAGCCAGACACAACTGAAGCGACTTAGCAGCAGCAGCAGCATCCAAATCCAGAGGAAGAGTGTTCATTGCTGGCCTTACTTGACCTCTCTGTGGAATTTGATGCTAGATTATCCCACTCTTCTTGAAATTGCCTCTTTCCTTTATGCCTTTCTCAACTGATTGTCTTATTTCCTTCTTCATAATTTTTTCCAGCCACTCATCTTTTCATAGCCATTGCGTAATGATGTTTCCTGAGGACACTGTAAACTTTTGTCTTTAACTTCTTCTCACTCTACGTGGTCTCCATGGGAAAAATCACCTGCTCCTTTAATTTCAAACATCCCATATATGCCAAATAATCCTTGCATCTATTACTGTGGCATCAGGACTTTGAAAGGATTGGGAGCTGATCCAGGAAACAGATATGACCATGAGGTGGCAGCAGCACCCCCAGCTTCATTTTGGTGATATTAAGGTAGGTTTCATACAGGGGGGAGAGTGCCTCACAGCAGGAGACACTGGGGATGAGGACAGGGAACCCTTGGAGAAGAGAAAGTGGTGGGAGGGGGGACTTACAGCCTAAATGATGTCTTTCAGAAGTGCAGACGGGAATCTCTGAATCAGAGAATTCCAAAGGGCTGAAGCAGCTTGGGGCTTTACATTAATAGTGCCAGGGGTTTTATCTATCTATAGTTAGCAGGTGTTGGGTGCAGTTTCATGGGGTATGCAAAGCAGGCAGGCTCTAAATCGCTAGAAATTTGCTTGCTTGGTTTATATTTAAAACAGTCAGATATGTAAAACTTTGCATTTGGCATTTGCAGGCTTTTGCACTGTGGGTCTCAGCCTGCTGTGAAGAAATAAACAACTTAGAAATAAACAATATACAGAGACCACTTTGGGTCCTTCATGTAACAGTATCCCAGGTTTCTGGATGAACTCCAGGAACCTCAATATCTTTCCACAAAATGTAGTTTCATGTTCTCTTATTTTGTCTCAGTGGAAGGAATACTGCATCACTGAAGCTAAAGCAACCCTCCTTAACTTCAGGTACTTTAACCCATGACCATACTATTGTCTACTCTGTGTACATGTATTTCATCTCTTGCCTACTATTCCCATCACCAATGCCTGAGATATGGTTCCTCTATATCTTGCACAGATTATTGTCAAAGTCTTTCAACTAACCCTCCTCTCTCTAGTCCTACCGTTGCCTGATACATCTTTGTACCACCATTAAGGTAATTTTTCTAAAACTCAAATATTCTGATGTCCATTTGCTTGATTAAAACTCTTTATAAACTCTCCATAGTACAGAAGTATAGAAGGACTTCCCTGATGGCTCAGATGGTAAAGCATCTGTCTACAATGCAGGAGACCCAGGTTCAATCCCTGGGTTGGGAAGATCCCCTGGAGAAGAAAATGGCAACCCACTCCAGTACTCTTGCCTGGAGAATCCCATGGATGGAGGAGCCTGGTGGGCTACAGTCCACAGGGTTGCAAAGAGTCAGACACGACTGAGCAACTCCACTTTCTTTCATAATATAGAAGAGGGGTTGGCAAACTATGACCAGGCAGTCAAGCCCAGCCCTCTTTCTGATTTTGTAAATAAAGCTTTATTATCAATAGAACAGAGCCATTCCCATCAGTTACATATTGTCCACAGATGCTTTCACACTACAGCTGAGTTGAGCAGTTTAAACTTTCCTTCAATCTTTCCCAGCATCAAAGTCTTTTTCAATGAGTCAGCTCTGCACATCAGGTGGCCAACAGTCAGATATGTAAGCTTCAGCTTCAGCATCAATCCTTCTAGTGAATTTTCAGGGTTGATTTCCTTCAAGATTGACTAGTTTTATCTTTTTGCAGTCCAAAGGACTTTAGAGAGTCTTCTCTAGCACCACAATTCAAAAGCATCATTCTTCAGCACTCAGCCTTGTTTATGGTCCAGCTCTCACATCCATACATGGCTACTGGAGAAAAACCATAGCTTTGGCTGTAAGGACCTTTGTCAGCGAAGTGATGCTTAGAATATGTTTAGTACTATGTCTTGTTTTATAATAAAGTACCAAACTGTTTTTTAAGAAAATACCAAACTGTCTTCCACAATGGCTGTACCATTTTGCATTTCCATTGGCAGTGAATGAGAGTTCTTGTTACTCCATACCTGCACCAGCATCTGATATTATCAGAGTTCCAGATTCTGGTCATTCTAACGGGTCTGTAGTGAGTGGAATGTCGTTGTTTCAATTTGCATTTCACTGATGACATATTATATTGAGCATCTTTCCATATGTTTATTTCCCATCCACATATCTTCTTTGTTGAAGTGTCTGTTCAGATATGTTGCCCATTTTTTAATTGGGTTGTTTGCTTTTTTCCTGCTTGATTTCACATAAATAACCTTTTACAATTATTATAACTATCACCATCAAGATTGCTAATAATGACACAAAACATTTGTGTTTACCAAGTACCAGGTAATGTGAAAAGTATTTTACAAACATTATCTGATGTAATAATAACACTTTATCTAAGTTTATCCATGGGTAAGCAGCTGAAAGAGACTTAATAACTTATGTAAGATCACATAGCAAATAAAGAAGTGGATCAGAATTGCTCTAGCGACCCAGTCTTTGAATCTCTGACCAGAACCTTAACCACTGCACAACACTCCTTTCCTTCCTTCTGCTAACTGACAGGTTTACTTCTTTAGGTCAAGCTAAGAACATCGGAAAGATAAGGAGTAGTATATTGGGTGTCAGGATCCATGGATACATGATTCAGTGTAACAATGATATATCTGTACCTGATTAGAAATTTGAGACAAGAAACATATCTATATTTAAAAAGAAGACAAAAAGCCAGGGAAACAGTGCTTAATGTTTCCACTTAAAATAGACTATTCTGAGTGTTACTTTTTTCCATTTTAGAGATATTAAATCTCCTCCTACAAATAGGCAACAATTTAAAGTGTAAGGTTTTTCCTCTCCTAAGTCACAGTGGGCCAATTAACAAATTCTAATTTAGTCTTCTAGTCCCTTTCATCTGAATCAATTACTAATCCAAATAAGGCGATCATCATAATCCATTTAACATGCTGATTGAGGACTTCTTCTCTTGGAGACATCTCTGGACGTTAAGGCGATTAGTAGAAATTATAAATGTTATACACATATTATGTAAAAGATGAAAATAAGGATGTTTATTAAACTTAGCAGAATTCTTGTGCTTATACTAATGTGGAGTGATTAGAATCCCATTTATTGGGATGAAAGCTTTTAAACCTCAGGCTGACACTACAGCCCTGCTGGCAGCTTCAATCTGGTGGCTGCTGTCACTCCTACACCTTCTCTGCCTGCAAAGTGTGGTTTTTCCTGATTATTAAAATTTCACTTCCAGAATGGAAACAAATTCCCTTTAGCTTCCTCAGGCATGCAGGAGTAGAGAAGTCTCCAGTAGAGTCAAGCCTCTAGGAGAAGTTTCCAGCTTTTACCTCTAACCCTGCCATCTCACACTGCTCCCCAGGCCATTGTTTGAAAACCAGGGCATCCTGATCTAATCACAGAGTCATCTTCTCACTCCACGCACTTTCTCCTCTGTGCCTCAGGACTTCCTCTCTCTCTGTAGTTACTTTTGCCTTTACTCTGTCTTAAATCCTCCTGCCTTTTAGTCTCCTTCCTTGTTCTGGAGTATAAATGCACGTGTGCTATGTACTAAGGCACTTCAGTCGTGTCTAACTCTTTGCAACCCCATGGCTCCTCTCTCCGTGTAATTCTCCAAGCAAGAAAATTAAAGAGGATTGCCAGTTCCTTCTCCAGGGGATCTTCTTGACCCAGGGATCAAACTTGCATCTCTTACATCTCCTACATTGGCAAGCAGGTTCTTTACTGCTAGAATTTAATTATTCAACACATTCATTGCTATTCTCTCTGAGAAAAGAGATGGAGAAGAATGTGAAGAGAAAATATAGAAAACCTATGCAGGGAAATGACAAAGGTTCTGGCAATCCACGCCATACACGTTTTTGGAGTTCTCATCTCTGATCTGGTCTTCAATCACATAACCTTACATATAGAAAATCTGATGGTCTTGAATTCTCTTCTTTCCATTGAAAGTATGGCTTTCTTAAATGCCCCTTACCCAAACATCTTCCTGTTCCTAGGCCTCATCCTAAGAAACAAAATCTACTCTCCTTGAATACCTGCTAGGAATAAGGAACTGGGATGTTGCTTTTTGCTTATGATTTTATCTCAACCACTTTGCATATATCCATTGTACAGATGAGAAAACTGAGGCTCAGAAACATTAGTCATTTGTCCCAAGCATAAAATGTTCATGCAGTACACAACAAGGATGTGAAGCTATGTCTTTGATTCCTCAATCTATTCTCATTTTACAATACCATCCTTTCTCTCCAGAAATTATGTTGGAATCTTTTATAAGAATGAGTGGTCAAGAATACTCAAGATAGTCTTGAATTGTAAATGGGCCATTTGCTCTGTGACCAGCCTGATGAAGCAGTCACTCTCCACCACATTCTTAACATCCTTCCTCTCGGAGACAGACATAAACAGGGAAGTTTATGTTGGAAGTCTTGTTGACTTCTAGTTTAGGAAGGGAATCAGATAGTTTCCTCATCTGTAATGTGGACTAGTAAAATCTCTAAGGTCCTGTCTCCTGGATCACAAGTCTCTCTAGAACAGAAACTATGCCTATTCATCACTCTATATATAGCATGCTCTATCTAGAGTACATAAAGAATGTTGGGTGCCTAACAGATGCTCAAGCATTTTTATTAAAAAGCTGAAGTGAAATATGTACATCCATAACTCAAGGATGCTATGTTTCATCATTTTCCCAGTCAATAATAATAAAAAACAATAATGGAAAACATATTCCAAATTTAAGTGGCATCTAATTTAATATGAACATTATGGAACACTTGTGATAAAACTTCTCATTAATTCTTCTTCCAGTCTGTCACTGAGCAAATAAGGAAACAGTGAGAAAAATGAGGTTCTACTGAATTGTCCAAAATTGTGAACTTCTATATTGTACATTCAAATCCATGACCCGATTTCCTTCAACTTTTTGTTTAACAAACAAGGCTTCATTACTCTGCCTCTGAGTAGCACTGACAGAAAGAAATAGAAACATCAGTGCAAATTGACCTGTCACACTATTTTCAGTACTGGTAAATCTTGTTAACATCAGGATGAACTCACACATTTGTCTTGAAAGATAATTTAAACACACAAGTATGTGCTTGCAACAAATACATTCTTTTTCATTGAAGTATATTTGCTGTATAATACTGTATGTTATAGGTGTACAATATCTTGATTCACAATTTTAAAGATTATATTCCATTTATAGTTATTATAAAATATTGGCTATATTCCCTGTGTTGTATAACATATCCCTGTATCTTATTTTATACCTAATAATTTGTGCCTCTTAATCACCTGTCCCTTTGCTGCCCCTCCCTCCCCCCTTGCCTCTCCCCACTAGCAACTACTAGTTTCTTCTCTATGAGACTGCTCTTTCGTTATAGTCACTAGTTTGTTACATTTGTTTCAATTCCCTGCTTAAGTGATATCACACAGTATTTATTTGTCTTTCTGTGTCTAACTTATTTCACTTATGCCTTCCAAGTATAATGCCCTTCAAGCCCATCCTTGTTGCTCAAATAGCAAAACTTCACTCTTGTTTATGGCTGAGTAGTATTCCATTGTGTGTGTGTGTGTGTGTGTGTGTGTATGTGTGTGTGTGAGTGTGTGTGCGTGTGTGCGCACATTACCTCTTCTTTATCCATTCATCTGTTGATGGACACTTTGGTTGCTTCCATTTCTTGACAACTGTAAACAATGCTTTCATGAACCTTGGGGTTCTTGAACCTTTTTTAATTACTGTTTGTTTTTTTCACATACATACTTAGGAATGGAATTGCTGAGTCATTTGGTAGTTCTATTTTTAGTTTTTTAAGAAACCTCCATGCTACTTGCCACAGTGGCTGCACCAGTTTATACTCCCACCAACAGTGTACGAGGGTTCCTTTTTCTCCACATCCTTGCCAATATTTGTGGTTTGTGTTCTTTTTGATGATAGCCATTCTGACATGTATGAGGTGGTATTGCACTGTATTAGTTTTGACTTGCACTTCCCTGATGATTAGTGACATTGAGCATCTTTTCATGCGCCTGCTGGCCATCTGCATGCTCTCTTCAGAAAAAAAATGTTAATTTTTCTGCCCATTTTTAATTGGGCTGTTTTGATTTTGAGATAATATGAGCTGTTTACATATGTTGGATATTAATCCCTTATGGGTTATATCATGTGCAAAGCAATAAGTATGTTCTTAATCTGAAACGTCCCTCACATGTAAAAAATCAAATTGTGACGAGCCATCAATTAAAAGACAACTAGTGCTCTACTGATTAAACTATTTAATAGCACTTCTTAAAATTACCAACTAAACTGTGATTTAAATGCATCATGCAGAAGGTGGACAAAAACTCCTGTTAGGGATTTTGTAACTGTCAGGATTTGCTCAATTTGCATACTTTTATGTCATTATGTCCAGAAAGTAGTGGCTACAAGAGATGGTGACAAAACATAAGTCAGAATTTTTAAGTACATTCCTAATAGTACATGGGCTTCCGTGGTGGTGCAGACAATAAAGAATCTGCCTGCAATGGGGGGGGACCCAGGTTCGATCCCTGGGCTGGAAAGATCCCCTGGAGAAGGTAATGGCAACCCACTCTAGTATGCTTCCCTAGAGAATTCCATGGACAGAGGAGCCTGGAGGGCTATAGTCCATGGGATCACAAAGAGTCGGACACAACTGAGTGACTACTCTTTCGCTTTCACTAATAGTACATGCAGAATCATTTCTATATTGATTTTTTAATGGTATAGACTTATATTTTAAAATTCCTTTTGTCTGAAGTAAAGAAATACTTAACAATATGAAAAGGCAAAATGATAGGATACCAAAAGAGGAACTCCCCAGGTCATTAGGTCCCCAATATGCTACTGGAGATCAGTGGAGAAATAACTACAGAAAGAATGAAGGGATGGAGCCAAAGCAAAAACAATACCCAGCTGTGGATGTGACTGGTGATAGAAGCAAGATCCGATGCTGTAAAGAGCAACATTGCATAGGAACATGGAATGTCAGGTCCATGAATCAAGGCAAATTGGAAGTGGTCAAACAAGAGATGGCAAGGGTGAACATCGACATTCTAGGAAGCAGCAAACTAAAATGGACTGGAATGGGTAAATTTAACCCAGATGGCCACTATATCTACTACTGTGGGCAGGAATCCCTCAGAAGAAATGGAGTAGCCATCATGGTCAACAAAAGAGTCCGAAATTCAGTACTTGGATGCAATCTCAGAAACAACAGAATGATCTCTGTTCATCTCCAAGGCAAACCATTCAATATCACAGTTATCCAAGTCTATGCCCCAACCAATAATGCTGAAGAAGCTGAAGTTGAACAGTTTTATGAAGACCTACAAGACCTGCTAGAACTAACACCGAAAAAAAGATGTCCTTTTCATTATAGGGGACTAGAATGCAAAAGTAGGAAGTCAAGAAACACCTGGAGTAACAGGCAAATTTGGCCTTGGAATGCAGAATGAAGCAGGGCAAAGACTAATAGAGTTTTGCCAAGAAAATGCACTGGTCACAGCAAACACTCTCTTCCAACAACACAAGAGAAGAATCTACACATGGATATCACCAGATGGTCAACACCGAAATCAGCTTGATTATATTCTTTGCAGCCAAAGATGGAGAAGCTCTATACAGTCAACAAAAACAAGACCGGGAGCTGACTGTGGCTCAGATCATGAACTCCTTATTACCAAATTCAGACTCAAATTGAAGAAAGTAAGGAAAACCGCTAGACTATTCAGGTATGACCTAAATCAAATCCCTTATGATTATACAGTGGAAGTGAGAAATAGATTTAAGGGCCCAGATCTGATAGATAGGGTGCCTGATGAACTATGGAATGAGGTTCGTGACATTGTACAGGAGACAGAGATCAAGACCATCCCCGTGGAAAAGAAATGCAAAAAAGCAAAATGGCTCTCTGGGGAGGCCTTACAAATAGCTGTGGAAAGAAGAGAGGTGAAAAGCAAAGGAGAAAGGGAAAGATATAAGCATCTGAATGCAGAGTTCCAAAGAATAGCAAGAAGAGATAAGAAAGCCTTCTTCAGCGATCAATGCAAAGAAATAAAGGAAAACAACAGAATGGGAAAGACTAGACATCTCTTCAAGAAAATTAGAGATACCAAGGGAACATTTCATGCAAAGATGGGCTCGATAAAGGACAGAAATGGTCTGGACCTAACAGAAGCAGAAGATATTAAGAAGAGGTGGCAAGAATACACAGAAGAACTGTACAAAAGAGATCTTCACAACCAAGATAATCATGATGATGTGATCACTAATCTAGACCAGCCATCTTGGAATGTGAAGTCAAGTGGGCCTTAGAAAGTATCACTACGAACAAAGCTAGTGGAGGTGATGGAATTCCAGTTGAGCTGTTTCAAATCCTGAAAGATGATGCTGTGAAAGTGCTGCACTCAATATGCCAGCAAATTTGGAAAACTCAGCAGTGGCCACAGGACTGGAAAAGATCAGTTTTCATTCCAATCCCAAAGAAAGGCAATGCCAAAGAATGCTCAAACTACTGCACAATTGCACTCATCTCACATGCTAGTAAAGTAATGCTCAAAATTCTCCAAGCCAGGCTTCAGCAATACATGAACCGTGAACTCCCTGATGTTCAAGCTGGTTTTTGAAACGGCAGAGCAACCAGAGATCAAATTGCCAACATCCACTGGATCATGGAAAAAGCAAGAGAGTTCCAGAAAAACATCTATTTCTGCTTTATTGACTATGCCAAAGCCTTTGACTGTATGGATCACACTAAACCGTGGAAAATTCTGAAAGAGATGGGAATACCAGACCACCTAACCTGCCTCTTGAGAAATCTGTATGCAGGTCAGGAAGCAACAGTCAGAACTGGACATGGAACAACAGACTGGTTCCAAATAGGGAAAGGAGTGCGTCAAGGCTGTATATTGTCACCCTGCTTATTTAACTTCTATGCAGAGTACATCATGAGAAACGCTGGGCTGGAAGAAACACAAGCTGGAATCAAGATTGCCAGGAGAAATATCAATAACCTCAGATATGCAGATGACACACCCTTATGGCAGAAAGTGAAGAGGAACTAAAAAGCCTCTTGATGAAAGTGAAAGAGGGGAGTGAAAAAGTTGGCTTAAAGCTCAACATTCAGAAAACGAAGATCATGATATCTGGTCCCATCACTTCATGGGAAATATATGGGGAAACAGTAGAAACAGTGTCAGACTTTTTTTGGGGGGGGGGGCTCCAAAATCACTGGAGATGGTGACTGCAGCCATGAAATTAAAAGATGCTTACTCCTTGGAAGAAAAATTATGACCAACCTAGATAGTATATTCAAAAGCAGAGACATTACTTTGCTGACTAAGCTCCGTCTAGTCAAGGCTATGGTTTTTCCAGTGGTCATGTATGGATGTGAGAGTTGGACTGTGAAGAAGGCTGAGCGCCGAAGAATTGATGCATTTGAACTGTGGTGTTGGAGAAGACTCTTGAGAGTCCCTTGGACTGCAAGGAGATCCAACCAGTCCATTCTGAAGGAGATTAGCCCTGGGATTTCTTTGGAAGGAATCAGCTAAAGCTGAAGCTCCAGTACTTTTGCCACCTCATGCGAAAATTTGACTCACTGGAAAAGACTCTGATGCCGGGAGGGATTGGGGGCAGGAGGAGAAGGGGATGACCGAGGATGAGATGGCTGGATGGCATCACGGACTCGATGGACATGAGTCTGAGTAAACTCCGGGAGATGGTGATGGACAGGGAGGCCTGACGTGCTGCGATTCATGGGGTCGCAAAGAGTCGGACACGACTGAGTGACTGAACTGAACTGAACTGAAAGAAATACTGTGGTCAAGGTATGTCCTTTAATTCTCACTAAAGATAAAGATTCTGAAGCCTCTATGGACTTCCCTGGTGGCTCAGAGGCTAAAGTGTCTGCCTGGAATGCAGGAGACCAGGGTTCGATCCCTGGGTCGGGAAGATCCATAATTTTAAACATAGTTCATTTAATGAAGCTTATTCAGCGATGTCAACATTCAGACTGCTCAGCTTCAAGAACACACTTTCTGGCCCTTATCTTTGCTGGGATGAAAAGACAAAATTATCTGCCTCAGAAACATTTGTTTGCCTCATACACAGCTTCTCTCTCCTCCAATATGTCCAATGCAGGCTGCCTACCTCTGACTGCTGAGGCAAGTTCCCTGAGAGGGCAGCAAGTTGTGAGCTTATGAAGGCCGGGCCAGGCTCTCTATTAGAATGGCAAGTGTGGAGAGACCCAAGCAAATCCCTAGCCACCAGCTGCACAGAAACTGCTCCTAAAGCCTTCACTGCAGGCAGAGGTGTGAGCTGAGCTACCAACTGGAACCAGTGAGGTGGTTAGAAGTAGTAGTTACAGGTAGCTTCGAATTCCAGTCTAGGGAAATTCTAATAAAACTAAATGTTAATAAAAAATACTGACGTGATTGCGCTTGCATGTGACTTTCAGCATACACACAGGAATAGCCAGCTTTGGCACACAAATCAAGAGGGGTGTAATAGGGTGAAATTTTATCATCTAGGATATAGCACATATATACAAATACATACACACACACACCAGCGCTATGTTTCAAATATACCATATATTTTATAACCTATTTTCTTTACATAAACAATGTATTGTTAGCATGTTGGCATTTCTACAGCAACATTCTTTTTGGCTGTGCTGGGTCTTTGTTGCTGCACAAGAGCTTTCTCTAGTTGCAGTGTGCGGGATTCTCATTGCAGCGGCTTCTCTCGTTGCAGACCCCCAGCTCTAGGTGCACGGGCTTCAGCGGTTGCAGCGCTTGTACTCAGGAGTGGTGGCTGCTGGCTCTGGAGTGCAGGCTCAGTAGTTGTGGTTTATGGGCTTAGTTGCTCTGTGGCGTGTGGAATCATCTCAGCCCAGGAATCAAACTAGTGTCCCCTGCACTGCAAGGCAGATTCTTAACCACCAACCCCTCAGAGAAGCCCTACAACAGCATTTTTAATGTCTGCATGGTATTCCACTATGTGGATATATTTCTTTATTTACCTAATCTGAGTAATTGATAATTTGGACATTTCTAGTTTGAAGTCATTTTCAAATGCTGTAAGAAATAGAAGTGGAAAAATATGTCTGCACACATTTCCAATGATTTCCTTAGGTAAAATTTGTAGAAGTGGAATTATTAGTGACAAGGTTTTGTGCGGTTAAATAGCTAACACACTGCTGTGATGCTATATAGGAAAGTTCACATCCATCAGCAGAGAATGATAGCACAGGATTAGAGAAAACTGCCCATTTGACATATAGGAATCTAGAATATCTTGGAATGAATAGAATTTTATTTGGATCTTAATGAGATTGAACAAGATTTCATAAACTCATTGAGTTCTTTGTGTCTTGTGTTTTGTTAATTCCTTAATTATGACTGTTACTTATGTTCCATAGGGTTTGAGGCTTTTATTGATCAAGATTCTGTATAAGATTTTTGAAAATAACCTTTTGGCAAAGATTTTACAATACTAGTTTGCCACTTTGTCTCAATTTTTAGTGATGTTTTAGGATATAAGAATTTTTAGTGATCAAATGTGTTAATAATTCCGGTGTGATATGGGATATATTTTCTAGAAATTCCACTGCCATTAATAAATCACATAATTAACATATTAAACCTGGGTTTTACATGGAATTATTTGGTCAAGAGAGAATTCTCTTTCTCTCTTTCAGTATGATGTGAAATAGGACTCTGTCCCCGAATCTCATCACTTTCAGAATTCAGAATCATGAAATCTATCTAGATTTATTTATAAAGCAAATTAGGGTTCTGCTTTGCATTATATGTATATCTTCATTCCTAGGAGACAAATGAAAGACAGAGATCAGGTAAGATATTTTTAAACGCTTCCTGTCCCTTTATCAACAAATGGTTTTCTTGCTCCATGTACTCTATCATTAATTTACTTTTGAGTCTAGACTTAGGAAAAAGGAGACTTAGGACTTAGAGAGGATGAAACTAGATCAGAGAAACGAAGAGAAAAAAGAACACATGCAAAAAGAAAACATATATGTACTTTTGATCGCAGTTGAATTCTGCAAAGACGAGGCAGACGGAAGAAGGAAGAGACTATTAGAAGTCATGTCTCGCCAGCTCTGCTCCCCGCGGTGTAGCAGCAGATGGGCTAGACAGAGGCAATTCTAGAGCTCCTGGTTCCCTCAACCTGAGTGCACACGCCAGAGACTCGGTTGTGTACCCAAGTCTGTTAGAGGATATGGAGGTACTAAAAGGATAGGCAGGCCAGAAGAGTCCCAGTTTCAAGCAAAGGCCCCTCAAGATATGAGAAAATTGAAATCAGAGGCAAATAATGGTGACTGTTCATTGCAGTGTGTCGTTTGTTCGTATCTCCGCAAAAAGTCAGGTGGAACCAGTCATACCACAGAAGTCACCAAGGAGAGATCAGTTCTGCTCGGTCATTCCATGGCAGCCACACAAAATGAGCCAGATAACACTGAGTAGATCCAAGGATCCCACCTCTTCCGTTTTCACAAAGTCATATCATCTCAATCACCTCCCTCCCCCAAACTACTACTAGGAATGATCTTTGAAAAGGCAAGCATGAGCATAATCATTTGCCTGAGTCATCCAAGCAGAGACTCATTTTCTTTGAAAGGCAGTTTAAATTATTGGAAAGAACACAGATTATAAATTTGGACTAAATACAGTTATTTTCTTTTTTTACCCACCCCACTGTAGGATGGAAGGGAACTCATGCAGAAAACAAGGACAGTTATAAAGGAATAAATTCTAAACTGCTCTGCACACCCCAGTTAATGAGATTGAATTTGTTATACTAATACAACACAGACATGTATACATACACACATTTTCCTTTCTTTTCATTTTTCCAGTTGTTTTATAATGATAACATACTGCATTTTCTTAGAAGAGAAGAAACATTCTTTTTTGAAAACTGACCCTGTCTTCTTGATAGTTCCTCAGCAGCTATGTATCTCAATAGACTTCAAAAGCAGTTGGAGCATTTTACTTAAGCATATTTTCCATGTGTTTATTTCACAGCCTACTTGGTAAATCTGAGTTTAACCAACACAAATATCCAAATCATGGGCTACCACTGTCTATAATGCATATTTAAGAAGATCTCTAAATTTTTCATCTGAAAATTAAATTTCAGAGAGGAATTGTATAAGATGAGAAAGGCATAGATGTTTTACCTTACACCAAATGTGATCTAATTCTATTTTTAAAAGAACATATTAGCAAAGCTACTGATGTTGAAAGGGACAATTAAAACTTAATAAATTATTCCTAGGGACTTGAAAAGATACACCCACCTTTTCCAGACCCTTTATGAGTCATTCCTAAATGGATTTATTTCATCTTGAATTAGACTCAGAGTTGTCCTTAGATAAAAGTAACAACAAAGGTAATAGTGAAGTTGAAGACCTCATATTTATTAAGCACTTACTGTGTGCCAGGCACCTGAAGTGCCTTATAGGACTTAATCTTTCAAACAATCCTTTGAGGAAGTGCTGCACTTATTCAGATGTTAACAATTTAGCAAATTGGGACTCAAGCAGGTGAATTAGCTCACTCAGGTCTGCAGTTAGGGAGCAGCATGCCTGCCATTCAAGTCTGTGTCCTCCAAAACCAGAGCCTGTACTTGCCCTCCTGCTTTTAGCCTCAGAATATGTTTGCATCTAGGTATCAGTGGAGGCAGTGCACTTAGAGGCTGGAAGTCCATATTCATGTCTTACCTTTGCCCAGTCTTTACTGCATGATGTGGAGAAGGAATGGCACCCACTCCAGTACTCTTGCCTAGAGAATTCCGTGGACAGAGGAGCCTGGTGGGCTGCTGTCCATGGGGTCACACAGAGTCGGACATGACTGAAGCGACTTAGCATGCATGCATGCATTGGAGAAGGAAATGGCAACCCACTCCAGTGTTCTTGCCTGGAGAATCCCAGGGACAGGGGAGCCTGGTTAGCTGCTGTCTATGGGGTCGCACAGGGTCGGACACGACTAAAGCTACTTAGCAGCAACAGCAATACTGCACCATGCTAAACAAATGATCTGTTACATACTTTGAAAACCAAGGGATTTTGTGAATATTAAATAGATTTCCGTTTCTCCCTCTAACAGAAGAAGGTAACACTACCTAACTCACAGAGTTGTTTTGAAGGTTTTATTAGATAATGCAATCATCTCCCCGATCTGTGGTCTTGTTTTTCTGTTTCATTTAACCATAGTTAGTTGTGGTCCACAAATATTAAATGGAAAATTTCATAAATAATTCATAAGTTTTCAATTTCACATCATTGTGAGTGACAGGATGAAATCTCAGGCTGTCTGCTCCATTCCATAAGGGGACGTGTATCACCCCTTTGTCCTGCACATCCCCCTGTTACTCACTTAGTAGCCACTTTGGTTCTCAGAGCAACTGTCTCAGCACTTGTGTTCCGCTAATACTTCTTTTACTTAATAATGGCCCCAAAACTCAAGAGTAGTGATGCTGGCAACTCAGATATGCCAAAAAGGAGCCAAGTTCCTCCTTAAGTGAAAAGATAAAAGTTCTCAACTTAATAAGGAAAGAAAAAAAAATATGCTGAGGTTTCTAAGACCCACGTCAAGAACAAATCTTCTAACTCTGAAACTGTAAAGGTAAAGAAATTCACACTAGTTTTGCTGTCATATCTCAGGCTGCAAAAGTTCAGCCACCGTGCAGGCTAAGTGTTTTAGTTAAGATAGGCATTAAAATTGTATTATGAGATATTTTGAGAGAAAGACCACATTCACATAACTTTTATGACAGTATATTGTTATAATTTTTCTATTTTGCTATTGATTATTGTTGGTAGTCTCTTACTGTGCCTAACTGATCTTTTTTAAGATTTGTTTACTCTTTGGTTGTGCTGGGTCTCCCGTTGCTGTGTGCAGGCTTTCTCTAGTTACAGCGCTAGGGCTCATTGCGGTGGCTTCTCTGGTTGTGGAGCACAGGCTGTAAGCACATGGGCTTTAGTAGTGGTGGTGCACAGGCTTAGTCTTCCTACGGTATGTGGAATTTTCCTGGACCAAGGATTGAACTCGTATCCCCTGCATTGGCAGGCAGATTCTTTACCACTGAGCCACCAGGAAAGCCCCTATGTCTAATTTATAAATTAAACTTTATCATAGGTATATAACAGGAAAAAGCATAGTATGCATAGGGTTCAGCGTTATCCATAGTTTCAGGCATCCGCTGGTGGTCTTAGAACATATCCCCCACAGAGAAGGAGAACTATTGTACATAGAGTACATTTTCCATATACAGTCAGATCCTTGTAAATTATAGCAATTATTATTGATTTGTATATTTAAAACCAATTTTATTTTAAAGCACTTCATAAGTATAAGATGATGCTAGTCTTCCAGAAGTAGGCCATAGAACAGTGAACATATCCTTGAAGCATACAGACAGTGTCAAACAAAGAGCTATGCATCTGATGAGAGGAGCTGTGCTTTCCTGCCCTCTGATAGTTTTATCCAACCTCATGTCCCATGACTTCCCGACAGATCCTTTCTGTGTATCCCTCAGAAGCACAAGGGTCCTCCTAGACCATGTTCCTTTCTTCCTGCTCTGCTTACTCAACTGGAAAGGCTCTTCTCTGTGAAAAGCCTCCTCCTATAGCAAATCATGGAGCTTTGGGAACAACAAAGGTCTGGGACCAAGATGCCAGACTAAGACCTCTGCTTGAACCCACCAGAGAAGTCCAGCAGTGCAGCTTATTCAGTTGGGACAAGGCTTCCATGAGCCTAGTGAGTTTTTCCCTTCAGTGATATTCAGAGGATCTCCCTTATTAATGCATGGTGAAAAGTATTATATCCAGCGCAGCTCAACCCAAGAGGATGTTGGGGTGGGACTAGTGAAACTGTAGGTGCAAATTTCTATAGAAAACATATATTTTTCATCAAATTTACCCAAATTAAAATATGTGGCTCAATTCACTGAATCCACACATTCATAGGCTTTGGAAAAGAGAGAGCAGCCAAAAGGTTTTGCAAAAAATTCTGATATAGGAAAGGAAGCATTTAGTTGGGCATGCAGCAATAGCGGAACTACCCTGGAAAGCTTCTGAAGAATTTCATTTGCACAGTCTCTCAGCACATTTGCAGCATGGAGATAAGACTTTACAAACACCCACTGGCACCTCATCTTTGTGCTCATTTCTAATAGCAACTGCACATGAAATTATGCCTGTGTTTTAATAAGACACAAGACAGTTGGAAACAAAAAAAGTAATGAAGTATATAAGAAGGCCATTTTGACATTCATGTCTTTATTCTCTATTATTTAAACAAGAGCACTAGACAAACTTACACATACTATGAACTTCTACCCCGGTTGATAAAGCATGCACCAATGTCACTTTCCCAGGTGGCACTAGTGGTAAAGAATCCACCTGTCAGTGTAAGAGATGCAGATTTGACCCCTAGGTCAGCAAGATCCCCTGGAGTAGGAAATGGCAGCCTGCTCTAGTATTCTTGCCTGGATAGAGGAGCCTGACAAGCTACAGTCCATGGGGTTTCAAAGAGTTGGACACAACTGAGCATGAATGCACACCCCAATGTCAAACCAGATGCTTCACTTTCTCTTTTACTTTTAGAGTCAACTTTTTAAAGTATAATCTCCAGTGCTCTTCTAAATAAAATAATTTCATTAGTATCTTATGCTTATTCAAACTAATTCTTTATGCCTTTGGCTGTGGTATCATGAGAAACGCTATTAATAGAAGATTCCCATGCTATTTGCATTCTGTAAAAAAAGAAATATATTGCCCATACAAAATTTCAACTAAAGTATCATGTTTTACAAGCATCATAAACATTTATAGGCAATTTGAATTATCTTGTTTATTCAAATGTCCAAACTATACTAACATAAAGTAGCTATTCCACATTTCAGTTTTTTAAAGCATCAGAAATTAATATGGTGGGATGATTGACATAGGTTGTACCGGCAGGGATTCTAACATCAGATGCTCTTGAAAATTTACAAGCTCTGATATTTCCCTAAAGTTAAAGTATTCACATTTGTTGTCATCTAATTTACATGGTAATTCCTTTGCATTTCATTGGGAATCATCCATGTCCCAAATAATTTTATATTATTAGCTCCCTGGAAAATCATTTGTGATGCATCCATTTAGTCATTCAAACATTTAACAAATATTTGTTGAGTGCCTACTATATGCCAAATCAGGCATTGAGCTAGTTGCTGGAGTGAAAGCCATGAACAAAATTAGTAAGCTTAGTTCTCATTCTTTATAACAAGTTACAACATCCCCATCTCAGTGCTTCAAATCCAATCTGTAATAGCACAAGTAAAAATGAAAGTTGCAAAACATATAAAATTAAGTTATAGTGTATGTAGCTTACTATTCTGAGCTTAACGTATTCAATCTTGAGTCATATATATCAAACCTCTTATCAGTCTTAACTTTTAGCACATTTATGAAACTGCTCCCTCAAGACGTGTTATTTCAGAAGAAACTGGATGAAAACTGTTCATAATCTCTGAAAGAAAACAAAAAGTTATGCCCATAAGAATTCTCCTATCCCAGTGAGGATTAAACATCATGACTTTAAGGCTAGAGAAGCCATTACCGAAAGGTAACTTGCATCTCATTCCTAAGATGGATAAACTGGAATTTAGGAGGCTGGGATACTGTCCTGGAGAAGTAGGGGACTTATCTGTTGTCAGAATCTGGACACGAAAGAGAGTACCTGGGATACTGACACCAAGAGTCGAGGTAGAAGCTAACAGAGCTGTCCACGGATAAATCACATAACCTCTTTGGCCACTGTTTTCTCCGTCAAATGGTAGCAATAGCACACAAGGTTATGAAAATATGAAATATGAGATTAACCATAAAAATCATTTGAAAAATGTCTATGTTACACAGATTGTGATTTTGCTGCTAAAAAATAATAACTGATTTTCAATTTGCCCTGTGAATTGACTCTGACAAATCTTTTAAAAACTATAGACAGTATAACGTCCAAGAGCTATCATAAAACACCAAGAAACATCCTTAAAAGGTTATCAGGGCCTCTAATATCTTTTTGCAGCTAGTCAATTAGTAGCAGTGCTATTTTCTAACTACAGCCATTCATCAATGAGAACAAGGGAAATAGAGAAAAGCAGCACTGTGAATGGTGATGGAGGCTTGCATCCCAACAGGTGGCATAAGCTGACTGAAACACCCATGACAGACAGGCTAACCACACTGCAGTTCTGAACTGCTAAATCCTTATTAATCTTTGGGGAAATTTTTCCATCTGCAGCTGTGCGTCTGACCTAAAATTTATTTTATCTGAAAAGAACGGTACAGTAGCTTTTCAGATAGCAGTCAATATTTTTCCTCTCCATAAATCATTCACTTTTATCCTAGAAAGGGCAAAAAAAAAAAAAAAAAACCTGACTGAAAGCAGACATAAAACATTTAATTCTTTATTAGGAAGGGGAAAAAATCAAATAATGATTTTGACATAACCTAAAAAGTCAGGATAAACACAAATGGAGTTTGTGTTCTGTAACAGTGGAATAAACCCCGATGTAGGAAGCCTACACAGGAGCAATGAGCAAAATGGATACAAGGGTGATTAAAAAGGACTCTCTTTAAAGGAAAACAAAACAATTAAAGAAATAAAATGAACAATAAAATTAGGCAAAGAGAAAAAGATGGAAGGAAACTGAATTCCATTGTAGAAAATAAAAAACTTCCTTATTTGTAATCACCAAGTGTTTGGTAATTTACAAGACTGCAAGTATTTTATGGCCTCTAGATGTGACAGAAAAAGCCAAATGAACTTTTTGACCGACCCAATAAAATCGAAAGATTGGAAAGAGACCACACTAAGTGCACCAGAAAGATCAGGTAGTCAAAATGGGGGAGAGCTTCCCTCCTTTTCAGTGCCCAAAACAAGATGATTTGTTACTATCAGTTGCAGAAATATGACAACATACAGCCAGAAGTAAAAGATATTCCCGATATCTTACACAGCTATCACAACAGTCTGGGGGAGACAAACTGCTAGTTTCTGCTCTAGTGTTATTTCTCATCATCTTCCTTAGTAATAGAATCTGATTACTGGCTAGATACATTTTCAGTTCAGCTCAGTCGCTCAGTCATGTCTGACTGTTTGCAACCCCATGGACTGCAGCAAGCCAGGCCTCCCTGTCTATCACCAATGCCTGGATTTTATTCAAACTCATGTTCATTGAGTCAGTGATGCCATCCAACCATCGCATCCTCTATTGTCCCCTTCTTCTCCCACCTTCAATCTTTCCCAGTATCAGGATCTTTTCCAATGAGTCAGTTCTTTGCATCAGGTGGCCAAAGTATTGGAATTTCAGCTTCAGCATCAGTCCTTCCAATGAACATTCAGGACTGATTTCCTTTAGGATGGACTGGTTGGATGCCCTTGCAGTCCAAGGGACTCTCAAGAGTCTTCTCCAACACCACAGTTCAAAAGCATCAATTCTTCAGCACTCAGCTTTCTTTATAGTCCAACTCTCAATCCATACATGACCACTGGAAAAATCAAAGCTTTGAGTAACGGACTTTTGTTGGCAAAGTAATGTCTCTGCTTTTTAATATGCTCTCTAGGTTGATCATAACTTTTCTTCCAAGGAGCAAGAGTCTTTTAATTTCACGGCTGCAGTCACCATCTGCAGTGATTTTGGAGCCCAAAAGAATAGTCTGTCACTGTTTCCACTGTTTCCCCATCTATTGTGATGGGACTGGATGCCATGATGTTAGTTTTCTGAATGTGGAATTTTAAGCCAACTTTTTCACTCTCCTCTTTCACTTTCATCAAGAGGCTCTTTAGTTCTTCACTTTTTGCCATAAAGGTGGTGTCATCTACATATCTGAGGTTATTGATATTTCTCCTGGAAATCTTGATTCCAGCTTGTGCTTCATCCAGCCCAGTGTTTCTCATGATGTACTCTGCATAGAAGTTAAATAAGTAGGGTGACAATATACAGCCTTGATGTACTCCTTTCCTAATTTGAACCAGCCTGTTGTTCTATGTCCAGTTCTAACTGTTGGATTTTTCAGGAGGCAGGTCAAGTGGTCTGGTATTCCCATCTCTTTCAGAATTATCCACAGTTTGTTGTGATCCACACAGTCAACTGACTGTGAGATCCACATAGTCAATAAAACAGAAGTAGATCATTTTAGCTGAGAATAAAAGCACATTTCCCAGCCTTTCTTGTAAGTTTTAGTGGCCATATGACTAAATGCTAGCCACTTGGCAGAATTGTCTTCAAGAAGTTATTCTAAATTTGCCTCTTCCTCTTTCCTACTTTCTTAAGATATTAGTGTGATTTCTGAAGCTCAGGCAACAATGGTCCAATATACATAGTTGATGTTAAAAATGATAAAGCAAAATATAGAAATGATAGTGAAGCAACCAAAATGGCTCCAAACTACAGAACCCTGGATGTTATTACATGAGAGAGAAGTGCTTACTTAAATCATTAATTTGAGGGGGGGGGGGGGGCGGTATTACTAACAGCAAAAAATTACCCTAGTGATAAAGAATCATTTAGTTAATATTAAAAGTTTATATTTTATGGATGATTTATAAGTATAAAACAATACCAGCGGCATTTTCCACATGGAGTTTCTTAGATATTTTGAAATACAATACTTACATAATCATTTGAGTTTTTCATTGTACCTTGTGAGCATTCATCCCATTTGCTTGTGTTCTCCCTCTCTCCTTCTCCTTCTCCCTCTCCCCCCACACCTTCTCCTATTCCCCAATACTTTATAATATTCATTGCTCAGTACTTCAGCTTATACCTCTTAAACATAAAGGTATTCTCCTACATAATCAAAAGTGCTATATTTATGGCTAAACTAATTAATAGCAATTCTACAAATCATCAAATATACAGTCCATAATAAAATTTCCCCAGTTATGCCAAAAATATTTATTGAAAGAGTTAATAAATAGATATCTGGCAAGCCTGATTAATTAAAAAGAAGAGATACACAAAAAATAACGTACATTGGAAATGAAAAAAGTACTTAATCTGATATATACATTTGAGATGTAAAAAAAAATAGCATTATGAGCAACTCTAAGACAATAAGTTTGAAAACTTAGATAAAATGGAAAAATTTTTATAAAAATAAAATTTTATATATCAAGGAAAAACTTGAAAATGTCATTCATCCAATAACTGTTGAAAAAAATAGAATTGGTAATAAATTTCTCCTACCCCTGAAAAGCGTGGAGTTCAAAAAGTTTCAGTACTATTTCAAGGAACAGATAATCATAATTTTATACAAATTATTCCAGAATCTCAAGCTGGAAAGTTCTCCAAACCTCTTATAAGGCACATATAACCTCATTACAAACAACTGACGAAAGGAAGTAATAAAATATAATCATGGACCAAGCTTAACTTAGAAATAAATACCATAAATAAAAATATTAAGAACTTGATCTCAGCATGTGTTTTAAAAAATAATAGGCTCCCCATAAGCAATCTCTATCCCAAGAATGCAATTTTAGCATTAGAAAGTATATTAACACAATCTAGAAATAAGGTGAAAATGCAAGGAAGAAGACTATTTTCATGCATAAATAAAGACTATTCAAAAAATCCACACCTTGTCATTTTACTAAAAACAAAAAGAAAAAAGTAGCAGACTAAGTAATTTCCATAAACCAATAAAGAAGAGCCACTATTCCTGTAGCAAATACACACTGGATACCAAAACTTCAAAAACCCCCTTTACTTTCCAGATTTGGGAATAAAGGAAAAGGTTTCTCCACTCAGGAGCAAAGTAAACTGCATAAGTTTTGTGTGCCAGCTGAGATTCCCTTCTCTGCCTCTTTCTAATTTCTCTTAGTTAATAGCTCACTTGAGATGAATTGTCCAATGATTTCGGTTTTAGACGAAATACCGCAAAACAAAATGTGGACTCTAGTTTCCTGAGGTGCGGTTGAGATGCCGGATGGTGCAATTCTGGTCTAAGACACAAACAATAGGAGCTCCAGAAGGACCTATCTGAGACCTAGTTAGATTTCTCATGGGGTGAATCTCAACCAAGGTGAACAAAGGATGCAAGGAACTAGGTAAATACTCGTTTCGATTTCCCCTTCCCAGACTGCTGCAAGATGTGACTGTTCTGTGGAAATTATCAAGCCCGCATCAGGAGCAAGCACCCGCTCAGAACGCACCACATCAGCTGTGTCTTTTTGTGGTGTGTGTTGAGGCAGCGTTTGGTGCGTGAACACAGAGAGAGCATGATAGAGCTTTACACTTTTCCTGGCCTCCTGGCTTTCTTTACCCACAATCCCTCTGTCCTGAGCTGTCAGTTACTAAGGATTAGCGCTTTCATCCATGCCTTAGTTCTGCTTTCTAGAGGACCAATGCCAATATACAAGCTGGGTAAAGTCCCTTTATCTCGATAATGTGAGATACCTACAGCATTGAAGTTTAAAGGAACAAGACAGTCAACTGAACCCAAACACATACTGGGAAGCCACCTTGCCCAAGGTATTGCCCACTCCCAGGTTAGCCTGCACCTGGTGACTGTTTGGTTAATAATGTGAAGTGAAAAAGCCTAGTTTTCTTATCAGAAAAGGGACTTCTTTGTAGGGAAGTGCTCCCTATGAGACTGACTGATGCTTCTGTTGCCTAAAATAGCTGAATCAAAAAATGTTATTTACAAATTTAATATTACCAAGGTTACCCCCAAAATGACCAAACAAAAAAAAAAAAAAAAAAAGCAATTTAAAAAATTTAGCAAGGTAAAAGGGAGTAGAAATAATACTTAAAACACAATAGTACTTCTGTAATACGATGAACTAAAATATATGTATGTGTGTGTGTATATATATATATACACACACACATACATATAAAACTATTGCTCAGTGTTAAGGAAGCACTTAAAGAGTTAAAAACAGAAATAATATTTTATATGGTTTCCTCTGATTAGTGCATGTTTCTGTATACTGAAATTTTTCACACATTTATTTCTTTAAATTTGTATCAGCCCATTTTGTTGCATAACCTTCTGTTCTTTCAATGGGTGGCATATATAATACATTTGAATATTTTACACTGTCTTAAAGAAGATTTTTTTTCAGAATGTTCTTCTATTTTCATTTCCTCAGGAGGTGATTTTCAGGCCTTTTTAATTTGTCAGATGTATTGGTTATCTTTCTTTGTATGCTTTGGAATTCTTATATATCCTTATATGAGAGCATCTTTTTTCTGTATCACTCCTACCTGTTTCATATAATCTCAGGTGCCTAAACACAGGCCAGTAGTGGCTCAAGATCTAAGCCAAATCTCTCCCAGGTACTCAGAGTCTCTTTTTCAACAGGATATCAAAGGTCAGTGCCCTAAGGCCAGCACCAGGCTCGCTAGGTTTCCTTGATGTGTAATAGTTCTTATTCAATCCAGCCACTCTCTTGGTGAAACCTCTAGCAGCTTCAGGTTCAAAAAGCATTCACAGATGTTTTCCAGACTTAATCCTTCTTGAGGATCGTTTCTCACCCCCTACCACTGCCCCATTTCATACGGTATCTGGCTCCACTCCCAGGCCATATATGTACCATGTTTTATTCCTGTTTCTCACAGAAGTTAAACTACTTGTAGCCACTTTCTGTTTCCATCCCCAAATCCAGTGGGTTGCTTCAGTTTCAGAACCTATGCCCCACTCTATGTTTCCTTTATGTTTCTAGCTCATCGAAGTGTTTATCCATTTTGTTACCAATTTCTCATCTCTCATCTTAATTGCCTGATGTTTACACAAGCGATAGGGAAGGTTATAGGAACTCACGTTGTCATCTACTGAAAATCCATAAAAATACAAGTTAAAAAAAAAATGCCACTGTTCATGCATTTGGCATCATGTAAAACAAGAACCCAACTCAAACCTTCTTGAGTCATTTCAAGACTTCCATATGGACTCATCCAGTAGTTAAATAACATCATCAAGGACTAAAGTGTCTTCATTTCTCCTCTCCCACATGCAGAGTTAGAGTCAGTTTAAAGCTGGTTTCACCCCAGATCACAAGGTGGATGCCAGGAGTAAATGAGGCTGTATACTTATTGGTTCACATCTGGAAAGAAGAGGAGGTTCATTCCTATGGTTCTTTTGGTGTCAAGAAACTTCTTCCTTCACCAGCCTCCACAAACCTTCCCTAACCATCATTGGCTCAAATTGTACTAACCTCTGGAAAGATAAGCATGCTTGACATAATTAGGTTAGATCAGTGGCTCCCAAATTATAGCCTCCAGGAATTCCTGAGAATACCTAAGATCATTTCTGGGATTCTATGGGGTCAAAACTGTTTTCACACATGAGGTAAAAAACCCAAAAAGACTGCCAGCTCACTGGTCATAAAATAAATCTCCTGTATAGCAGCTGTTCAAAGTTGTTAATGTCTGACAGTATATAATACATACAAGTCATAGGTATATTGAGCATTTATAATAAGTGAAATAGGACTGACAAACATGAAACCATCTTATTGGGTTCTATGTCCAAGCCTTCATAACTTCCTCTTACATTACTCTGAATGTCTTAGACTTTCTTTTTGTAATCTAGGAACTACCTTAGGATTGAATAATGAAAGAGATTCTTGAAAGCCAGAAGAACCCAGTCACTTGTTTAAAAGTAAAACAAGATTAAAACTTAAATATCCTTTTCTCTTGGCTTTGAGATACTATTGGCATGTAATCATTGTAAGTTTCAGATGTACAACATAGTGATTTTATTGTGGGTGTATTGCAAACTGAGGTTTGTTAACACACCCACCACCTCATATAGTTGTAATTTTGTGTGTTTATGGTGAGAAATTTTTTAAATTTATTTATTTTAATTGGAGGCTAATTACTTTACAATATTGTAGTGGTTTTTGCCATACATTGACATGAATCAGCCATGGCTGTACATGTGGTGAGAACTTTTAAATCTTCAAATATAGAATACAGTATAATTAACTGTAGTCACCATGCTATACATTACATCTTCAGAACACATCCATCTTATAACTTAAAGTTTGTACCCTTTGACCACCTTCATCAAATTCCCCCACTCCTCATCCCTGCGTCCACCTCCATCCCCACCTGCTACCCCTGGCAACTACCAACCTGCTCTCTGTTTCTGTGAATTCAGTTGTTTGGACTCCACATATATGTGACGTCACACAGTATTTGTCTTTGTTTGAGCATAATGCCCTCAAGTTTCATCCATGTTGTCACAAAGGGTGGGATCTCCCTCCTTCGTATAGCTGAATAATACTTATACTATTCATTATATACATAATCTCACATCTTCTTTTATCCCTCCATCTATCAAATAACCCTTAGATTGTTTCCATGTCTTGGTAAATAATGCTATAATGAACACGAAAGTGCAAGTTTGATTTCAAGGTAGTGACTTCGTTTCCTTTGAATTTCCTTTGAACCTGAAGTGGAAGTACTACACCATATGATGGATCTAGTTTTAATATTTTGAGGAACATCCATAGTGCTTTCTACAAAGGCTGTGCTAGTTTAAAATCCCACCAACAGTGCACATGTTCCCTATTCTCCACATCCTCATACATACTTGCATCTTTTGTCTTTTTTATAATAGCCCCTCTAGCAGGCATGCCGTGATATATCATTGTGGTTTTGATTTGGCTTTCTCTGATGATTACTGATGCTGAGCACTTCTCATGTACCTGTGGACCATTCAAACATCTTCTTTGGGAAAATATCTGTTTAGGTCATTTTCTTGTTTTTAAGTTGGATTATTTGTTTTTTGTTTTGTTTTTTACTATTGAATTGTATTGCTGTGTGCTGTACTTAGTCACTCAGTTGTGTCCAACTCTTTGTGACCCCATGGACTGTAGCCCACCAGGCTCCTTTGTCCATGGGGATTCTCCAGGCAAGAATACTGGAGTGGGTTGTCATGCCCTCCTCCAGGGGATCTTCCCAACCCAGGGATTGAACCCAGGTCTCCTGCATTGTGGGCAGCTTCTTTACCATCTGAGCCACAAGGGAAGTCCAAGAATACTGGAGTGAGTCATCTATCCCTTCTCCAGGGGATCTTCCCAACCCAGGAATTGAACTGGGGTCTCCTGCACTGCGGGCAGATTCTTTGCCAGCTGAGCTACCAGGGGAGCCCACTGAATTATATTAACACCTTATATATTTTGGATATCAACCTTTTATCAGGTATGTAGTTTGCAACTATTTTCTCCATTTGATAAGTTGCCTTCTCATTTTGTTGACTGTTTCTTTTGTTATAAAGAAGTTTCTTGGTTTGATATATTCCCAGCTGATTTTTGCTTTTGTTGCTTGCACTTTGAGTGTCATTTCCATAAAAAATCATTGTGAAGACCAATGTCAAGGAAATTTTTCCCTTTTTTTTTTCCTTTAAGAGTTTCACGGTTTGGGGTACATTTAAGTCTTTAATCCATTTCATTTTTGTGTATGATGTAAGATATGAGTCCAGTTCCATTCTTTTGTGTGTGAATATCCAGTTTTCCCAGAACCATTTATGGAAGAGACCATCTTTTCTCTTTTGCACATACGTGACTCATTTGTCAAATACTAGTTGACGGTATATGCATGGCTTTATTTCTGGACTTTCTGTTCTGCTTCATTGGTCTGTATGTCTTGTTTTTAATGCCAGCATCATGCATGCAGGTATGCTACCACATAGAAACACAAAAGACAGCTTCCTCTCCAGCTGACAGGTTTCCCAGAGTTCAATCTAGGGAAACAGTTTAAATCATTTCAAGCTCACTAGATTTTCAGCCTTTGAAGCAGCAAAGCAGAGGTTAAGAGTGGAGCTTCTAGGCTAGGAGCAGTATTGTGCTAGAGCAAGCTCACATCTCACATCTGTCCTTGCATCTGCTTTGTAAGAGCCAACTGTGTCTCTTCCTAACTCCATGTTCAGTGATGTCACATTGGTAACCTGAAATCAGTCATGGTGAGAGTATCTATACTACAGAAATTGGCAAAGGCTGTAAGTTTGGGATTTGTTTGTTTTGGTTTTGTTTTTCCTTCTAAAGAGCCAATAGTTAAAGATGCACCAACACTTCACTGGCTAGAAGTGAGGTACTGTGTACCATGGGTGTGATGGAAGCTGTGGAAAAGAATAGCAGCATGGTCCAGGTTTGCAAGCTCCTAGCCCTTTTATTTATTTTTTAATTTTATTTTTACTTTATTTTACTTTACAATACTGTATTGGTTTTGCCATACATTGACATGAATCCACCATGGGTGTATACGAGCTCCCAATCCTGAATCCCCCTCCCACCTCTCACCCCATATCATCTCTCTGGATCATCCCCATGCACCAGCCCCAAGCATCGTGTATCTTGTATCGAACATAGACTGGAACTTCGTTTCTTACATGATAGTATACATGTTTCAAAGCCATTCTCCCAAATCATCCCATCCTCTCCCTCTCCCTCAGAGTCCAAAAGTCCATTCTATACATCTGTGTCTCTTTTGCTGTCTCACATACAGGGTCATCATTACCATCTTTCTAAATTCCATATATATGTGTCAGTATACTGTACTGGTATTTTTCTTTCTGGCTTACTTCAGTCTGTATCATCAGCTCCAGTTTCATCCATCTCATTAGAACTTATTCAAATTTATGCTTTTTAATGGCTGAGTAAAACTCCATTGTGTATATGTACCACAGCTTTCTTATCCATTCATCTGCTGATGGACATCTAGGTTGTTTCCATGTCCTGGCTATTATAAACAGTGCTACAATGAACATTGGGGTACATGTGTCTCTTTCAATTCTGGTTTCCTCCATGTGTATGCCCAGAAGTGGGATTGCTGGGTCATAAGGCAGTTCTATTTCCTGTTTTTTAAGGAATCTCCACACTGTTCTCCATAGTGGCTGTACTAGTTTGCATTCCCACCAACAGTGTAAGAGGGTTCCCTTTTCTCCACATCCTCTCCAGCATTTATTGCTTGTAGACTTTGGGATCGCAGCCATTCTGACTGGTGTGAAATGGTACCTCATTGTGGTCTTGACTTGCATTTCTCTGATAACCAGTGATGTTGAGCATCTTTTCATGTGTTTGTTAGCCATCCATATGTCTTCTTTGGAGAAATGCATATTTAGTTCTTTGGCCCATTTTTTGATTGGGTGGTTTATTTTTCTGGAGTTGAGCTGCATAAGTTGCTTGTATATTTTTGAGATTAGTTGCTTGTCAGTTGTTGCACTTGCTATTATTTTCTCCCATTCAGAAGGCTGTCTTTTCACCTTGCTTATAGTTTCCTTTGTTGTGCAGAAGCTTTTAATTTTAATTAGATCCCATTTGTTTCTTTTTGCTTTTATTTCCAGTATTCTGGGAGGTGGGTCATAGAGGATCCTGCTGTGATTTATGTCGGAGAGTGTTTTGCCTATGTTCTCCTCTAGGAGTTTTATAGTTTCTGGTCTTACATTTAGATCTTTAATCCATTTTGAGTTTATTTTTGTGTATGGTATTAGAAAGTGATCTAGTTTCATTCTTTTACAAGCGATTGACCAGTTTTCCCAGCATGATTTGTTAAAGAGATTGTCTTTACTCCATTATTCTTGCCTCCTTTGTCGAAGATAAGGTGTCCATAGGTGTGTGGATTTATCTCTGGGCTTTCTATTTTGTTCCATTGATCTCTATGTCTGTCTTTGTGCCAGTACCATACTGTCTTAATGACTGTGGCTTTGTAGTAGAGCCTGAGGTCAAGCAAGTTGATTCCTCCAGTTCCATTCTTCTTTCTCAAGATTGCTTTGGCTATTCGAGGTTTTTTGTACTTCCATACAAATCTTGAAATTATTTGTTCTAGTTCTGTGAAAAATACCGCTGGTAGCTTGATAGGGATTGCATTGAATCTGTAGAATGCTTGGGCAGTATACTTATTTTCACTATATTGATTCTTCCAATCCATAAACATGGTATATTTCTCCATCTATTAGTGTCCTCTTTGATTTCTTTCATCAGTGTTTTATAGTTTTTGATATATAGGTCTTTAGTTTCTTTAGTTAGGTATATTCCTAAGTATTTTATTCTTTTCGTTGCAATGGTGAATGGAATTGTTTCCTTAATTTCTTTTTCTACTTTCTCATTATTAGTGTATAGGAATGCAAGGGATTTCTGTGTGTTGATTTTATATCCTGCAACTTTGCTATATTCATTGATGAGCTCTAGTAATTTTCTGGTGGAGTCTTTAGGATTTTCTATGTAGAGGATCATGTCATCTGCAAACAGTGAGAGTTTTACTTCTTCTTTTTCCAATTTGGATTCCTTTTATTTCTTTTTCTGCTCTGATTGCTGTGGCCAAAACTTCCAGAACTATGTTGAATAGTAGTGGTGAGAGTGGCACCCTTGTCTTGTTCCTGACTTTAGGGGAAATGCTTTCAATTTTTCTCCATTGAGGATAATGTTTGCTGTGGGTTTGTCATAGATAGCTTTTATTATGTTGAGGTATGTTCCTTCTATTCCTGCTTTCTGGAGAGTTTTTATCATAAATGGATGTTGAATTTTGTCAAAGGCCTTCTCTGCATCTATTGAGATAATCATATGGCTTTTATTTTTCAATTTGTTAATGTGGTGAATTACATTGATTGATTTGCGGATATTGGACAATCCTTGCATCCCTGGGATAAAGCCCACTTGGTCACAGTGTATGATCTTTTAATGTGTTGTTGGGTTCTGATTGCTAGAATTTTGTTGAGGATTTTTGCATCTATGTTCATCAGTGATATTGGCCTGTAGTTTTGTTTTCTTGTGGCATCTTTGTCAGGTTTTGGTATTAGGGTGATGGTGGCCTCATAGAATGAGTTTGAAAGTTTAACTTCCTCTGCAATTTTCTGGAAGAGTTTCAGTAGGATAGGTGTTAGCTCTTCTCAAAATTTTTGGTAGAATTCAGCTGTGACGCCATCTGGACCTAGGCTTTTGTTTGCTGGAAGATTTCTGATTACAGTTTCAATTTCCATGCTTGTGATGGGTCTGTTAAGATTTTCTATTTCTTCCTGGTTCAGTTTTGGAAAGTTGTACTTTTCTAAGAATTTGTCCATTTCTTCCACGTTGTCCATTTTATTGGCATGTACTTGCTGATTGTAGTCTCTTATGATCCTTTGTATTTCTGTGTTGTCTGTTGTGATCTCTCCATTTTCATTTCTAATTTTATTGATTTGATTTTTCACTCTTTGTTTCTTGATGCGTCTGGCTAATGGTTTGTCAATTTTATTTATCCTTTCAAAGAACCAGGTTTTGGCTTTGTTGACTTTTGCTATGGTCTCTTTTGTTTCTTTTGCATTTATTTCTGCCCTAATGTTTCAGATTTCTTTCCTTCTACTAACTCTGGGGTTCTCCATTTCTTCCTTTTCTAGTTGCTTTAGGTGTAGAGTTAGGTTATTTATTTGACTCTTTTCCTGTTTCTTGAGGTATGCCTGTATTGCTAAGAACTGTCCTCTTAGCACTGCTTTTATAGTGTCCCACAGGTTTTGGGTTGTTGTGTTTTCATTTTCATTCGTTTCTATGCATATTTTGATTTCTTTTTTGATTTCTTCTGTGATTTATTGGTTATTCAGAAGCATATTGTTCAGCCTCCATATGTTGGAATTTTTAAATACTTTTTCTCCTGTAATTGAGATCTAATCTTAGTGCATTATGGTCAGAAAAGATGCTTGGAATGATTTCGATTTTTTTGAATTTATCAAGGTTAGATTTATGGCCCAGGATGTGATCTATCCTGGAGAAAGTTCCGTGAGCACTTGAGAAAAAGGTGAAATTCATTGTTTTGGGGTGAAATGTCCTATAGATATCAATTAGGTCTAACTGGTCTATTGTATCATTTAAAGTTTGCATTTCTTTGTTAATTTTCTGTTTAGTTGATTTGTCCATAGGTGTGAGTGGGGTATTAAAGTCTCCCACTATTATTGTGTTATTGTTAATTTCCCCTTTCATGCTTGTTAGCATTTGTCTTACATATTGCAGTGCTCCTATGTTGGGTGCATATTATAATTGTTGCATCTTCTTCTTGGATTGATCCTTTGATCATTATGCAGTGGCCTTCTTTGTCTCTTTTCACAGCCTTCGTTTTAAAGTCTATTTTATTGGAGATGAGTACTGCTACTCCTGCTTTCTTTGGGTCTCTATTTGCGTGGAATATCTTTTTCCAGCCCTTCACTTTCAGTCTGTATGTGCCCCTTGTTTTGAGGTTGGTCTCTTGTAGGTAGCATATATAGGGATCTTGTTTTTGTATCCATTCAGCCAGTCTTTGCCTTTTGGTTGGGGCATTCAATCCTTTTACGTTTAAGGTAATTATTGATAAGTATGATCCCATTGCCATTTACTTTATTGTTTTAGGTTCGGGTTTATATGCCCTTTTTGTGTTTCCTGTCTAGAGAATATCCTTTAGGATTTGTTGGAGAGCTGGTTTGGTGGTGCTGAATTCTCTCAGCTTTTGCTTGTCTGGAAAGCTTTTGATTTCTCCTTCATATTTGAATGAGACCTTGCTGGGTACAGTAATCTGGGCTGTAGGTTATTTTCTTTCATCACTTTAAGTATGTCTTGCCATTCTCTCTTGGCCTGAAGAGTTTCTATTGAAAGATCAGCTGTTATCCTTAAGGGAATCCCCTTGTGTGTTATTTGTTGTTTTTCTCTTGGTGCTTTTAATATTTGTTCTTTGTGTTTGATCTTTGTTAATTTGATTAATATGTGTCTTGGGGTGTTTTGCCTTGGGTTTATCCTGTTTGGAACTCTCTGGGTTTCTTGGACTTGGGTGATTATTTCCTTCCCCATTTTAGGGAAGTTTTCAACTATTATCTCCTCAAGTATTTTCTCATGGTCTTTCTTTTTGTCTTCTTCTTCTGGGACTCCTATAATTTGAATGCTGGAGCGTTTCATATTGTACTGGAGATCTCTGAGGTTGTCCTCATTTCTTTTAATTTGTTTTTCTTTCTACCTCTCTGATTCATTTATTTCTACCATTCTATCTTCTATTTCACTAATCCTATCTTCTGCCTCCGTTATTCTACTATTTGCTGCCTCCAGAGTGTTTCTGATCTCATTTATTGCATTATTCATTATATATTGCCTCTTTTTTATTTCTTCTAGGTCCTTGTGAAACCTTTCTTGCATCTTCTCAATCCTTGTCTCCAGGCTATTTATCTGTGATTCCATTTTGATTTCAAGATTTTGGATCATTTTCACTATCAATATTCAAAATTCTTTCTCAGGTAGATTCCCTATCTCTTCCTCTTTTGTTTGGTTTGGTGGGCATTTCTCCTGTTCCTTTACCTGCTGAATATTCCCCTGTCTCTTCATCTTGGTTATATTGCTGCGTTTGGGGTGGCCTTTCTATATTCTGGGAATTTGTGGAATTCTCTTTATTATGGAGTTTCCTCACTGTGGGTGGGTTTGTATCAGTGGCTTGTCAAGGTTTCTTGATTAGGGAGGCTTGTGTTGGAGTTCTGGTGGGTGGAGCTGGATTTCTTCTCTCTGGAGTGCTATAAAGTGTCCAGTAATGGGTTATGAGACATCAATAATTTTAGAGTAGTTTTGAGCTGCTTGTATATTGAAGCTCAGGGGTATGTTCCTATGTTGCTGGAGAATTTGCGTGGTATGTCTTGCTCTGGAACTTGGCCCTTGGGTGATGCTTGGTTTCAGTGTAGGTATGAAGGCGTTTGATGAGCTCCTATTGAATAATGTTCCCTGGATTCAGGATTTCTCTGATGTTCTCAGGATTTGGACTTAAGCCTCCTGTTTCTGGTTTTCAGTTTTATTTTTACAATAGCCTCAGGACTTCTCCATCTATACAGCACTGATGATAAAAAATCTAGGTTAAAGATGAAAGGTTTCTCCACATTGAGGGATGCCCAGAGAGGTTCACTGAGTTACATGGAGAAGAGAATAGGGAGGGGGTATTTAGAGGTGACTGGAATGAGATGAGGTGGGATCAAAGAGGAGAGAGCTAGCAAGCCAGTAATCACTTCCTTATGTGTGCTCCACAGTCTGGACTGCCCAGAGGTGTTCACGGAGTTATACAGGGAAGAGGAGAGGGAGGAAGTAGACAGAGGCGGCCAGGAGGATAAAAGAGGGAAACGAAAAGGAGAGAGAGAGATCCGGCCAGTAACCAGTTCCCTGAGTGTTCTCCACCGTCTGGAACACACAGAGATTCACAGGGTTGGGTAAAGAAGAGAAGAGGGAGGGAGGAGACAGAGGCCACCTGGTGGAGAAAAAGGAGAGTCCAAAGGAGGAGAGAGTGGTCAAGCCAGTAATCTCGCTCTCAGGTAAAATTGGGTACTGAAGTTTGGGTTTTTGAAGGTACAAAATTGACAACAAATACCAAAAAGCAAAGATTAAAAATCTGGAGTAGAGATTGGATTTTCAAAAATACAATATTAAAGAAAAGAAGAAGAAGAAGAAAACAAAGAACAAACAAAACAAAACAAACAAACAAACAAAAAAAAACAAAGCCACAAGAATTATTAAAAAACAACATCAACCACAAAAAGACTATATACAGTGTTTGCTTTAAAAATAAGGTCTTTTTTTTTTGAAAAGTAATAATAGGGTATAAAAATAATAATTAGAGAAATAGAGTACTTAAAATTTTAAGAAAGTTAAAAAAAGAAGAAAAAACAATCACGCAACCACATCAACTCTAAAAAAAAGAAAAGAATGATTGTGAAAATAGTAAAGGTATATCTGGCCCTTTCTCTGGTGTTGTGGGCTGTGTGGGGTCACTTCCAAGGTGGTTCCCGCTGTTTAACTTCCTCTGTTTGCTGGTCTCTTCAGTGTCTGATTTCCGTCTTGACACAGGGAGGGCGGTGGTGGACACTTTTTTTTTTTCTTTTTTTTCTAGGCTCACTGTTCAGTCGCGCTGTGGGGAGGGAGGGATGCTGCAAACAAATATTACTGGTGTGTGCTTGCAGTGTCTCATCCACGCTGGGCTTGCCCCTGCTTGCTGCGCACACAACTCAGGCTCTATGTAGCTCCACCGGGGAAACGTCTGAGGCCGGCCCTAGGCTTCATGCACCTCCCCGGTCTAAGCCATTCAGGCTTGCCACTCAGGAAGCCCTCAGAGGTGCAGATTTGGTTGGGCCTGTGTTTTGTGACCTTCCCGAGTAGCTCAGGAGTTTGGTGAGTGCAATCGCTGAGACTTACGGCCTTTTCCTGCTTCTCAGTTTTCTGGGTGTACCGTTGGCGTTCCTTCTCAGGCGGATGATGACTGTCCAGAACTCCCAGAAGTCTTAGTTAACAAAGAAGCCTGCTTGTATTTTGGTAGGTAATGTCGCTCTTGGGCTGTGATTGCCCCCTTCCAGCCCTTAAGGCTCTGGCTGCCTGTCCCTGGTGGGGGATGGTCTGCAGCCAGCTAGTTCTGTTCTGTCCTTTGTTCTGTGCGCAGTCCTGGCGGTGTCTTATGTTCGAGCGTTGCGCATGGTAGCTATCCCACAGTCTGGTTTGCTAGCCCAAGTTAGTTCGCTCTGGCCACGCTCGGGGAGTTCCGGCCCGATTCTCAAAGAAGCACTGCAGCCCGCGCCTCCCGTGGCCTGATTCTTAAAAAGCACTGCTGCCTGCACCTCCCGCTCCTCCCTGCCCAGCCCCCACTTGCTAGTGGCAGATGCAGGCATCTGCGCTGCTTTTCCGCTGGGGGAGTTACTGTTGGGCTCGT
Source organism: Budorcas taxicolor (assembly GCF_023091745.1). NCBI lineage: Eukaryota > Metazoa > Chordata > Mammalia > Artiodactyla > Bovidae > Budorcas > Budorcas taxicolor. Next base: position 9,778,569 of record NC_068914.1, read on the forward strand.
AATCTGTTGGTTTTAATTAATTATTTATTTTTCCTCCCTGTTATGTTGCCCTCTGTGCTTCCAAAGCTCGCCACAGACTCGGCTGCGAGAATGTTCCCTGGTGTTTGGAAACCTCTCTTTTTAAGAGTCTCTTCCCGGGATGGGATTCCCTTCCCGGGACAGAGCTCTCTCCCTACCTCCTTTGTCTCTTTTTTCATCTTTTATATTTTTTCCTACTTGTTTTTGAAGCCAATGATCTGCTTTTCTGGGTGCCTGATGTCCTCTGCCAGCATTCAGAAGTTGTTTTGTGGAATTTACTCAGCGTTTAAATGTTCTTTTGATGAATTTTTGAGGGAGAAAGTGGTCTCCCCATCCTATTCCTTCGCCATCTTAGGACCGCTGCTCCTAGGCCTTTTAGCATGTGCTCTTTTAGGAGGATGGCTCTGGCAGAGATTAATTATTTTGGAGACCATATTAAATAATTTTTAATCAATATCTTAACAGCCAGGTCTCAGAGGCCCTATGGATCCCATATCATGGAGGCACAGCAAATATAAAGCAAAATTAAAATTGGTGTAGATCTCGTAGGCAAAATAATTATACCAAAGTAGATCAATACACTGTCCCTGGAATGTAGGCTGTTTTCATAGTTTATGAAGGGAATCAATAGCATTCAGAATTGGAGTTAAAGAGTAGCTGAGTGAGAAGGATGGAGAGATAGCCAGAATGTCCCAAGTTTCTCCCAGGCATCATAACCCTTCCAATGACTAAAAAACAACAACAAAAAATAATAATAAAAAGGAAAAGAAACAGAAATTATGTTTAAATTTATAGTTCAAAAACATTTTTCTGGGGGGCGGTCCTAAGATGGTAGAGGAATAGGACAGGGAGACCACTTTCTCCCACACAAATTCATCAAAAGAACATTTCAACACTCAGTAAATCCCACAAAACAACTTCTGAATGCCAGCAGAGGACATCAGGCACCCAGAAAAGCAGCTCAGTGTCTTTGAAAACAGGTAGGAAAAAATATAAAAGACAAAAAAAGAGACAAAAGAGGTAGGGAGGGAGCTTAGCCCCGGGAAGGGAGTCTTAAAAAGACAGAAGTTTCCAAACACCAGGAAACACTCTCACTGCCAAGTCTCTGGTCAGCCTTGGAAGCACAGAGGGCAACATAACAGGGAGGAAAAATAAATAAATAATTAAAACACATAGATTATGAGCCCAACGGTAACCCACCCCCTCCTCCTCCCCCGGCGGAAAAGCAGGGCAGATGCCTGCATCCGCCACTAGCAAGCAGAGGCTGGTCAGGGAGGCGTGGGCTGCATTGATTTACAAGGATCAGGCTGAATGCCCCGAATGTTCTGAGTGTAACCAGAGCGAGATAACTTGGGCTAGCAAACCAGGCTGTGGGATAGCTACCATGCGAAAAGCTCTAACATAAGACACAGCCAGGACCGTGCACAAAACAAAGGACGAAACAGAATTATTCAGCTGCAGATCATCCCCCTCCAGTGACAGGCAGCCAGAGTCAGAAGGGCCGGAAGGGGGCAATCGCAGCCCCAGAGAGATATTACCTACGAAACTGCAAACAGGCTTCTTTGCTAACTAAGACTTCTTGGAGTTCTGGACAGTTATCACCCACCTGAGAAAGTACACCAGCTGTACACCCAGAAAACTGAGCAGCAGGGATGGGAGAGGTGATAAGTCACAGTGACTGCACTCGCCAAACACCTGAGCTACTCGGACCTGGGAAGGGCACAAAACGCAGCCCCAACCAGTCTGTGCCTCTGAGGACTACCTGAGTGCCTGAGCCTGAGTGGCTTAGACCTGGGAGGTGCATGCAGCCCAGGGCCAGCCTCAGATGGTTCCCGGCGGAGCAACCTAGAGCCTGAGCTGTGTGCACCATGAGCGGGGGCAGGCCCAGTGTGGCTGGGACACTGCGCGCACTCACCAGTGTTATTTGTTTGCAGCATCCCTCCCTCCCCACAGTGCGACTAAACAAGTGAGCCTAAAAAAAGCTGTCCACCACCGCGAACCTTGTGTCAGGGCAGAAATCAGACACTGAAGAGACCAGCAAGTAGAAGAAGCTAAAACAGAGGGAACTGCCTTGGAAGTGACAGGTGCAATAGATTAAAATCCTGTCGTTAGTACCCACTACATAGGAAGGGACCTATAGATCTTGAGAAATATAAGCCAGACCAAGGAACTATCCGAAAATGAACTGACCGCACGCTGCCCAACACAATACCAGAGAAAATCCTAGATATATCTTTACCATTTTTACGATCATTCCTTTTTTTGATGTTTGTTTTTTCTACTTTTCTTTTTCTTCTTTTTTTATTTTGTAACACTTTTTAATTTTTAAGCCCTCTATTTCTCCTTTAGTTTCATTTTTATAACCTACTATTACTTTCCCCCCCAAAAAAGACCCGATTTTTAAAGCAAACTTTGTATATATATTTTTTTAATTTTTTTATTACTTTTTTAAAATATTTCTTGTGATTTTGTGTGTTTTTTTCCTTTTTTTCTTTTTTATTCTTCTTCTATTTTTTAATATTGTATTTTTGAAAATCCAACCTCTACTCTAGATTTTTAATCTTTGCTTTTTGGTATTTGTTAGCAATTTTGTACCTTCAAAAACCCAATCTTCAGTACCCATTTATACTTGAGAGCAAGATTACTGGCCTGACTGCTCTCTCCTCCTTTGGACTCTCCTTTTTCTCCACTAGATTGCCCCTGTCTCCTCCCTTCCCCTTTTCTTCTCTACCCAACTCTGTGAATCTCAGTGTGTTCCAGACGGTGGAGAACTCTTAGGGAACTGACTACTGGCTGAATCTGTCTCTCTCCTTTTCATTCCCCTCTTTTATACTCCTGACCACGTTTGTCTCCTTCCTCCTTCTCCTCCTCTCTGTATAATTCCGTGAACATCTCTGAGCAGTCCAGACGGTGGAGCACTCATAAGGAAGTGATTACTGGCTAGCTAGCTCTCTCCTCTTTTGATTCCACCTCATCTCATTCAGGTCACTTCCAACTCCCCCCTCGCTCTTCTCTTCTCCATGTAACTCTGTGAACCTCTCTGGGTGTCCCTCAATGTGGAGAAACCTTTCATCTTTAACCTAGATGTTTTATCAATGGTGTGGTATAGAAGGGGAAGTCTTGAGACAACTGTACAAATAAAACTGAAAACCAGAAGCAGGAGGCTTAAGTCCAAATCCTGAGAACATTAGAGAACTCCTGACTCCAGGGAACATTAATTGATAGGAGCTCATCAAATACTTCCATACCTACACTGAAACCAAGCATCACCCAAGGGCCAACAAGTTCCAGAGCAAGACATACCACATAAATTCTCCAGCAACTCAGGAACACAGCCCTGAGCTTCAATATACAGGCAACTCAAAGTTACTCCAAAACCATTGACATCTCATAACTCATTACTGGACACATCATTGCACTCCAGAGAGAAGAAATCCAGCTCCACCCACCAGAACACCGACACAAGCTTCCCTAACCAAGAAACCTTGACAAGCCACTGATACAAACCCACCCACAGTGAGGAAACCCCACAATAAAGAGAACTCCATAAACTGCCAGAATACAGAAAGGCCACCCCAAACGCAGCAATATAAACAGGATGAAGAGACAGAGTAATACCCAGCAGGTAAAGGAACAGGAGAAATGCCCACCAAACCAAACAAAAGAGGAAGAGATAGGGAATCTACCAGACAAAGAATTTAGAATAATGATAGTGAAAATAATCCAAAATCTTGAAATCAAAATGGAATCACAGATAAATAGCCTGGAGACAAGGATTGAGAAGATGCAAGAAAGGTTTCACAAGGACCTAGAAGAAATAAAAAAGAGGCAATATATAATGAATAATGCAACAAATGAGACCAGAAACACTCTAGAGGCAACAAATAGTAGAATAACGGAGGCAGAAGATAGGATTAGTGAAATAGAAGATAGAATGGTAAAAATAAATGAATCAGAGAGGAAAAAAGAAAAACGAATTAAAAGAAATGAGGACAACCTCAGAGACATCCAGGACAATATGAAATGCTCCAACATTCAAATTATAGGAGTCCCAGAAGAAGACAAAAAGAAAGACCATGAGAAAATACTTGAGGTGATAATAGTTGAAAACTTCCCTAAAATGGGGAAGGAAATAATCACCCAAGTCCAAGAAACCCAGAGAGTTCCAAACAGGATAAACCCAAGGCAAAACACCCCAAGACACATATTAATCAAATTAACAAAGATCAAACACAAAGAACAAATATTAAAAGCACCAAGAGAAAAACAACAAATAACACACAAGGGGATTCCCTTAAGGATAACAGCTGATCTTTCAATAGAAACTCTTCAGGCCAAGAGGGAATGGCAAGACATACTTAAAGTGATGAAAGAAAATAACCTACAGCCCAGATTACTGTACCCAGCAAGGATCTCATTCAAATATGAAGGAGAAATCAAAAGCTTTCCAGACAAGCAAAAGCTGAGAGAATTCAGCACCACCAAACCAGCTCTCCAACAAATCCTAAAGGATATTCTCTAGACAGGAAATACAAAAAAAAAAGTGTATAAACCCGAACCCAAAGCAATAAAGTAAATGACAATGGGACCATACTTATCAATAATTACCTTAAATGGATTGAATGCCCCAACCAAAAGGCAAAGACTGGCTGAATGGATACAAAAACAAGATCCCTACATATGTTGTCTACAAGAGACCCACCTCAAAACAAGGGACACATACAGACTGAAAGTGAAGGGCTGGAAAAGATATTCCATGCAAATAGAGACCAAAAGAAAGCAGGAGTAGCAATACTCGTATCAGATAAAATAGACTTTAAAACTAAGGCTGTGAAAAGAGACAAAGAAGGACACTACATAATGATCAAAGGGTCAATCCAAGAAGATATAACAATTATAAATATATATGCACTCAACATAGGAGCACAGCAATATGTAAGACAAATGCTAACAAGCATGAAAGGGGAAATTAACAATAACACAATAATAGTGGGAGACTTTAATACCCCATTCACATCTATGGATAGATCAACTAAACAGAAAATTAACATAGAATCACAGACTTTAAATAATACAATAGACCAGTTAGACCTAATTGATATCTATAGGACATTTCACCCCAAAACAATGAATTTCACCTTTTTCTCAAGTGCTCACGGAACTTTCTCCAGGATAGATCACATCCTGGGCCATAAATCTAACCTTGATAAATTCAAAAAAATCAAAATCATGCCAAGCATCTTTTCTGACCATAATGCACTAAGATTAGATCTCAATTACAGAAGAAAAACTTAAAAATTCCAGCATATGGAGGCTGAACAACACTCTTCTGAATAACCAACAAATCATAGAAGAAATCAAAAAAGAAATCAAATTATGCATAGAAACGAATGAAAATGAAAACACAACAACCCAAAACCTGTGGGACACTATAAAAGCAGTGCTAAGGGTAAAGTTCATAGCATTACAGGCATACCTCAAGAAACAGGAAAAAAAGTCAAACAAATAACCTAACTCTACACCTAAAGCAACTAGAAAAGGAAGAAATGGAGAACCCCAGAGTTAGTAGAAGGAAAGAAATCTGAAACATTAGGGCAGATATAAATGCAAAAGAAACAAAAGAGGCCATAGCAAAAGTCAACAAAGCCAAAACTGGTTCTTTGAAAGGATAAATAAAAATGACAAACCATTAGCCAGACTCATCAAGAAATAAAGGGAGAAAAATCAAATCAATAAAATTAGAAATGAAAATGGAGAGATCACAACAGACAACACAGAAATACAAAGGATCATAAGAGACTACTATCAGCAAGTACATGCCAATAAAATGGACAACGTGAAAGAAATGGACAAATTCTTAGAATGTACAACTTTCCAAAACTGAACCAGGAAGAAATAGAAAATCTTAACAGACCCATCACAAGCATGGAAATTGAAACTATAATCAGAAATCTTCCAGCAAACAAAAGCCCAGGTCTGAATTCTACCAAAAATTTAGAGAGGAGCTAACACCAACCCTACTCAAACTCTTCCAGAAAATTTCAGAGGAAGTTAAACTTTCAAACTCATTCTATGAGGCCACCATCACCCTAATACCAAAACCTGACAAAGATGCCACAAGAAAACAAAACTACAGTCCAATATCACTGATGAATGTAGATGCAAAAATCCTTAACAAAATTCTAGCAAACAGAATCCAACAATGCATTAAAAAGATCATACACCGTGACCAAATGGGCTTTATCCCAGGGATGCAAGGATTCTTCAATATCTGCAAATCAATCAATGTAATTCACCACATTAACAAATTGAAAAATGAAAGCCATATGATTATCTCAATAGATGCAGAGAAGGCCTTTGACAAAATTCAACATCCATTTATGATAAAAACTCTCCAGAAAGCAGGAAGAGAAGGAACATGCCTCAACATAATAAAAGCTATCTATGACAAACCCACAGCAAACATTATCCTCAATGGAGAAAAATTGAAAGCATTTCCCCTAAAGTCAGGAACAAGACAACGGTGCCCACTTTCACCGCTACTATTCAACATAGTTCTGGAAGTTTTGGCCACAGCAATCAGAGCAGAAAAAGAAATAAAAGGAATCCAAATTGGAAAAGAAGAAGTAAAACTCTCACTGTTTGCAGATGACATGATCCTCTACATAGAAAATCCTAAAGACTCCACCAGAAAATTACTAGAGCTAAACAATGAATATTGGGCTTCCCTGGTAGCTCAGTGGGTAAAAGCGTCGGCCTACAATGTGGGAGACCCGGGTTCAATCCCTGGGTCGGGAAGATCCCCTGGAGAAGGAAATGGCAACCCACTCCAGTACTCTTGCCTGGAAAATCCCATGGACTGAGAAACCTGGTAGGCTACAGTCTATGGGGTCGCAAAGAGTCGGACAGGACTGAGCGACTTTCCCTTCCCTTCAATCAATGAATATAGTAAAGTTGCAGGATATAAAATCAACACACAGAAATCCCCTGCATTCCTATACACTAATAACAAGAAAGTAGAAAAATAAATTAAGGAAACATTTTCATTCACCATTGCAACGAGAAGAATAAAATACTTAGGAATATACCTACCTAAAGAAACTAAAGACCTATATATCAAAAACTATAAAACACTGATGAAAGAAATCAAAGAGGACACTAATAGATGGAGAAATATACCATGTTTATGGATTGGAAGAATCAATATAGTGAAAATGAGTAAACTACCCAAAGCGATCTACAGATTCAATGCAATCCCTATCAAGCTACCAGCGGTATTTTTCACAGAGCTAGAGCAAATAATTTCACAATTTGTATGGAAATACAAAAACCTTCAAATAGCCAAAGCCATCTTGAGAAAGAAGAATGGAACTGGAGGAATCAACCTGCCTGACCTCAGGCTCTACTACAAAGCCACAGTCATTAAGACAGTATGGTACTGGCACAAAGACAGAAATACAGATCAATGGAACAAAATAGAAAGCCCAGAGATAAATCCACACACCTATGGACACCTTATCTTCGACAAAGGAGGCAAGAATATACAATGGAGTAAAGACAATCTCTTTAATAAGTCGTGCTGGGAAAACTGGTCAACCACTTGTAAAAGAATGAAACTAGATCACTTTCTAATACCATACACAAAAATAAACTCAAAATGGATTAAAGATCTAAATGTAAGACCAGAAACTATAAAACTCCTAGAGGAGAACATAGGCAAAACACTCTCCAACATAAATCACAGCAGGATCCTCTATGACCCACCTCCCAGAATATTGGAAACAAAAGCAAAAAGAAACAAATGGGACCTAATTAAAATTAAAAGCTTCTGCACAACAAAGGAAACTATAAGCAAGGTGAAAAGACAGCCTTCAGAATAGGAGAAAATAATAGCAAATGAAGCAACTGACAAACAACTAATCTCAAAAATATACAAGCAACTTATGCAGCTCAACTCCAGAAAAATAAACCACCCAATCAAAAAATGGGCCAAAAAACTAAATAGACATTTCTCCAAAGAAGACATAGGGATGACTAACAAACACATGAAAAGATGCTCAACATCACTCATTATCAGAGAAATGCAAATCAAGACCACAATGAGGTACCATTTCATGCCAGTCAGAATGGCTGCAATCCAAAAGTCTACAAGCAATAAATGCTGGAGAGGGTGTGGAGAAAAGGGAACCCTCTTACACTGTTGGTGAGAATGCAAACTAGTACAGCCACTATGGAGAACAGTGTGGAGATTCCTTAAAAAACAGGAAATAGAACTGCCTTATGACCCAGCAATTCCACTGCTAGGCATACACATTGAGGAAACTAGAATTGAAAGAGACATGTGTACCCCAATGCTCACTGCAGCACTGTTTATAATAGCCAGGACACGGAAACAACCTAGATGTCCATCAGCAGATGAATGGATAAGAAAGCTATGGTACATATACACAATGGAGTTTTACTTAGCCATCAAAAAGAATACATTTGAATCAGTTCTAATGAGGTGGATGAAACTGGAGCCGATTATACAGAGTGAATTAAGCCAGAAAGAAAAACACCAATACAGTATACCATCACATATATATGGAACTTAGAAAGATGGTAATGATGACCCTGTATGCGAGACAGCAAAAGAGACGCAGATGTACAGAACAGACTTTTGGACTCTGTGAGAGAGGGAGAGGGCGGGATGATTTGGGAAAATGGCATTGAAACATGTATAATATCATATAAGAAACAAATTGCCAGTCTAGGTTTGATGAAGGATACAGGATGGTTGGGGCTGGTGCACTGGGATGACCCAGAGGGATGGTATGGGGAGGGAAGTGGGAGGGGGGTTCAGGAGTGGGAACTTATGTACACCCATGGCAGATTCATGTTGATGTATGGCAAAACCAATACAGTATTATAAAGTAAAAAAAAAAAAAAAAAATTTAAATAAAAAAAATAAAACATTTTTCCTCAAAAGGAGATTTGAATCTTGATTTCAAAAAAAGTATATAGTTAACTGGAAAAATCAATCTAGATTGATGAACTCCAGGACATATATTACTAAAATTATTTCATACTTTTAAAATGCAGAGAATATAGGAATTCCCTGGCAGTCCAGTGGTTGAGACTTGGCAGTTTCACTCCCAGGACCTGGGTTTGATCCCTGATCAGGGAACTAAGATCAGGCAAGCTGTGTGGCATGCCAAAAATAATAATAATACAGTATAATAGCCATATGCCAAAGAGGATCTTCCAAAATACCAAGCTTTTCATAAACTGAATTAAAAGTTGCAAGTGTAATGCAAAAACTCTTTGCCAGGTGGGCACAGTCCCACTTTCTTTACTAAGAGATGTTGGCAATCAGTGCTCCTTGGCTGGCTTTCTAAGCCCCAAATCCTTTTATGTTACATATTCATCCAGTCTGTAGGACCTGAATGTAAAGAAGGGAACCCTAGGGAGATAAAGACACATCACATTGTCTTCTCAAAGTTTATCTAGTAGCAAACCTTTGGATTCCATTGATAAACTGAACTCACTTATCATAAATAAATTTAAATAATATGCATATTATTAAAGTATTATTTCAAGAGATGACTAGAACATCTCATCTCTGCTCTGATTAATGAAAGCAAACAAAAAAACAAAGTTGATTCCACACAGCATCTTTCTTGTGTATTAACAATGGTGTCAGAAATACTCTTCTGTGACTCCAGCCTTATATCATCAAGATCATCCCTAGCAAGGAAGTGAGGGCAATATTATTTTCTTCAATGTTTTACAATTCTGGCCTTTTTAAGTATGTGACTCAAAGAAAATAAACCACTCAATGCCATTTTTCAAGATCAAATGAGTCTATAAAATAAGTTTTATAATGTCTGTAAAGCTTATATTTTCAAATCTAAAATAGTGACTTTGGAATACCTGGAGTTTGGAAATAAGGTTTCATGATTTGACTCAACTGAATTATCCAATCAAGTGAAGAGCAGTCCCTTTCTCAAACACATACACATAACCCACTGACATACAGTGTACATACAGACAAAACACACACATATGTATATGAAACACTTAAAAACACACACAACTGATACATTGCAATTGAAGTTATAAATATACCAAAATGTTCTCTCATTACTGAGAACTTTACCTCCGCAAAATAAAATTTTATAAGTTATTGCTTTTTAAAGTATGTTAACTTCAAAGTTACTGCTATTCTCCTGCTATTTACAAAATAAAAGATCAGTTCATCCCAGATAACTCAAAATCCATTTTTCCCCAGGTACCCTACATTATGAACTAACAAGTCCTATTGTATTTCACACTGGGAGAGTTTTTGTTACACACCATTAGCTAAGCTATTTGTTCTCCTTTGGGATTTGACATAAACATTAGTATAGCTATTATTGCAACTGTAAGATATATACATGATTTATCTGCTTTTTATCTTTTTTTTTTAAAGAAAAAAGCATCATCTCCTAACATGATGTTTCTATTTGTTTTGAATTTTAATCATTTGTATCTGGAGGACAGCCATATTTAAAATCTGTGATGCAGAAATTGGATCACCAGATTTGGAGGCACAAGTGAGGGCCAAAATTCTGGCAGGCAGCCATTTGCACTGTCCTCTAGCCATATGGATCTGCAGAGATGTGAGCACAGAGGGCACTTCTCCCACATGAGCAGGAGGCAGTTATCCAGAGATGCACCTCACAACCAGGGTCCTAAGCAAACAGCACCTGAGAAAAAACAGGCCAATCCTTGTTTCTCTGCCATAAAGAGTGTTATCTACAAGTTCATCCCCCTAAGCAGAATTGGGGAGAGCCCAGCTTACAAAGAGAGATTTCCGAGGGCGGAGTAACTGATCTAGAAAAGAGACATTAAAATGGAGGATTCTGTTGGAAAATTATGCTGAATCTGCCGAATTATAACCCACCCACTGGCCATTATTGATAGGTATCCATAACTAGTGGAGAACATAATTTCAGCAATGCAAGTAAAATAGAAAATGTGGAGTTGTTGCTAACTTCTGGTAGGAAAGCAATATTATTCAGATAGGGTGTGCAAAGCCAAAGTTTGCAGTTCCTGCTTGATTCTCTGTACATAGCCCTTCCACCCTAGGTGCTGCTGTGCTTAGTCACTCAGTCGTGTCTGACACTTTGTGACCCCATGGACTGTAGCCCACCAGGCTCCTCTGTCCATGGGGATTCTCCAGGCAAGAAAACTGGAGTGGGTTGCCATGCCCTTCTCTGGGGGATCTTCCAAACCCAGGAATTGAACCCAGGTCTCCTGCATTGCAGGTGGATTCTTTACAGTCTGAGCCACCAGGGAAACCTCTTAGTAGACCTACTTAAATCCTTCTGGTGATCTCATCCTGCCCCAGGCTCCAAACTCTTCACCTGTGAGAGACTTCAAGAATGCTAATTCAGCCCAGTTTTTATCTCAGACCCATTGGTAGAAATAGATTAGTCCCTTGTTCTTAATGATGAAAGTCTCCTTACAAGGGACCTCCATATCCCTACTAGGGTATCTATCTTCCTTCGTACTCTTTCCCAAGACTAAGTACACTCCCTTATTCATCTCATGATTTCCAGGCATCACTCTGATGTTCCTGAGATCTATTCCTTGCCTGGGCTCTGTATTCCCCTATCAGGCTTCACTATGGCTAATAAACAACCTCACAGTCACACAGGACCTGCCACCAGGCTTTCCAGCCATGTCAGCTTGCATCCTCTTCACTACTGTCAGGTCTCTCCCACCCCCTGCAAAATACCTTTCATAACACTGTAGGCATGCAGAATCTTTAAGCCACAGCATCCACTCAGTCTCTTATATCAATACCAAATAAGTTCTTGACTCAAGGATTATGCCAAAAGATACACACACATTATATCATGTAACCCTCCCCAAAGTTCAGTAAGCTATATATCTAATCCCAGTGTCAAATATGAGAAACTGAGACTCAAGGATACCAAGTAAAGTGCTCTACGTCTTGTTGCTAGGAAACAGGATCTAGGAGTCAGACCCAGACCTGCATAGATCACTAAGCCTAACCACTATACCACCTCATCTGTAGAGAAGGCAAGCTTGGGTCTTCTCCAGGCAAAAATCATTCTCCAGAGACCAAGCCTCTCTTCTGATTTCCCTATCTTCTCAATCACTGTGGTATTTTGTGACAGAGAACAGGTGAATTCCCCTGCTGCTTCTACATTATAAATCCTGGTCAGAACATCTATAATAAAATGCGAAAAGAAAGGTGAGTGCTGATACCGACAGCTGGAGAGTGCCAGGAGTATATGCCTTTTTATAATGCCAAGGGGTTTTGCTTGAGGGCTGCAGTTTTGAATTGGCAGCTGTTTCATCTTAATGTGAAAATAGCAACTATAAACAGGAGACCAATATCTTTACATGTACCAATGGTATTCTGGCATTCAGATCAGATTTTTTTCCTTGGGCAAATATAGACTTGCTCTTTTCCACAAGCAGTCATTGACCCAGGGAAAAATGAGAAGTTGCTAAAATAAAAAAATTGAACAGCTATATAGTTTAGTCAAAGACAATGAATTTGGGGATTTTTTTTCCCCCTGTCTCTTTTAACATAAAATACTCACAACCTCCTTTAATCTTGGTTTCATCACTTATAAGATGAGTTTTTTGCTTCCTGCCAAGTATTTAGGGGAAACAAAGGCAAAAGTGGCTGTTGATTCTGGAATGAATGATATAGTAAAGAAAAATGATTACACAGAAGACTATAAAAATATCCTCAGCATAGCATAGATTGGTTTGAATACTAAAATTCCAAAGGGAAATGATATAGTCATTTGGTGGAAAAACAAAACAAAACAAAACAAAACCTTCCTCCTGCACTGTAAACTTCAGTCACAACAGAGATTGGAAGCAAAGGTTACCAAACTTTATGCAGTTTATTTATACTGTTTTGGCTTTTAAGGCACTTCTCATGTCTTTCTAATATTGGGAACTTACAATTCCTCTTGTAATGTGTTAGGAACACATCCACTGACATCCATTTCATGCCATCTTTCAAAATGTAATAGCTCCAAAAAATCAGGGAAGAATGCCAAGGCAGAATTATTTATCAAGAATATAATTTAATAAAAGCAGTCTAAATTCTTAGATTTCCAGCCAGCATTCAGGGAGAGCCCTTGTCCTTTTTCTTGACTCATTTCTCATTGGGTTTCAGTTTCGATAACTTCTATTGGTCTGTCTTCATTGTTCGCTGTTTGTTTCCTCAGTTATGTCTGGTCTGTGGGGGATGTAGGGTATGGATAAAGTCCTTCTGGTAGGGAATTGAGCAGAGCTGGGGGTTTTGTTGCTAGGTTAAGGTCTGCTGCTACTGCTTCTAAGTCGCTTCAGTTGTGTCCGACTTTGTGCGACCCCAGAGAGGGCAGCCCACTAGGCTCCCCCGCCCCTGGGATTCTCCAGGCAAGAACACTGGAGTGGGTTGCCATTGCCTTCTCCGAGGTTAAGATCAGGGCTCTACAAATCTGAATTCCCCTAGTGGTCTGGTGCTGCTACTATATGCGCTTGGCGTGGGTTTAGGGTGCGGAGAAGGCAATGGCACCCCACTCCAGTACTCTTGCCTGGAAAATCCCATGGACGGAGGAGCCTGGTAGGCTGCAGTCCATGGGGTCACTAGCAGTCGGACACTACTGAGTGACTCCACTTTCACTTTTCACTTTCATGCATTGGAGAAGGAAATGGCAACCCACTCCAGTGTTCTTGCCTGGAGAATCCCAGGGACGGGGGAGCCTGGTGGGCTGCCGTCTCTGGGGTCGCACAGAGTCGGACACGACTGAAGCGACTTCGCAGTAGCAGCAGCAGCTCACTTGCTCAGTCATGTCCTACTCTTTTGTAGCCCGCCAGGCACCTTTGTCCATGGAATTTTCCAGGCAAGAATACTGGCATAGAGTGTCATTTCCTACTCCAGGGAATTTTCCCGACCGGGGAGCCGAACCCATAGTCTCTTGCGTCTCCTTTATGGGCAGGCAGATTCTTTACCACTGAGCCACCTGGTGGGTTTAGGGCTCTCTGGGTTTTTCTCAGCACTGCTTCCTTGAGGAGGCTTCAGGGGTCTCTGCCTACACTTCACACGGCCCTCTCTCCTCAGTTTACCCCTGCACAGCAGCAACCTGCTAGTGCAGGTGAGGTGATGTGGATGCTGGGCTTCTGGTGGGGCTGGGCGTGGGGGCCCTAGTTCACCCTCAGCCTCAGGCAAACTAGGACCTCAGGGAACTAGCTCCCTGATGAGCTCAAGGAAAGTTAACACCTTGTAATGATTTGGCATTTCCTCTTCCTACATGACTGAGCAACTTCACTTTTAATTTTCACTTTCATGCATTGGAGAAGGAAATGGCAACCCACTCCAGTGTTCTTGCCTGGAGAATCCCAGGGACGGGGAGCCTGATGGGCTGCCGTCTCTGGGGTCGCACAGAGTTGAACGTGACTGAAGCGACTTAGCAGCAACAGCAGCTTCCTTACAGAGGGTGGAATGTGGTCTTTCGAATTTCAACATCTTTTTGAAAAGTGGAAGTCCTCTGTCCTTTTTAGAGTAAATGTTAAAGTAATGTGCTTTCCACAGGGTTAAAAAATTCCTCTTCCTTTCTTCCAGGAGTGAGTGCCTAAGGGTCTCAAGATTCAAAGTCCCATGGTCTGTAGGTAAGTTCCTACATATAATTCTCAAAATTTCAGCTTGAGATAATAGTTGAAGAATTTTTTGAACATCAGCGTTTTCAAAAGGGTGTTTTACAGAATTCTCCTTTCTTTGGATTGTAATGGGGATTACTCTTAAATCAGAATTCAGTGGCCAGGGTTTGTTTGTGTGGGTTTACCATAAAACTTCCCTGAGCCTTACTTACTCTATGTCCAGTCTTTTGGGAGCATTTTTTTTTTTTTTAAGTGTAACCTTCTTACACATAAGCATATCAGGAGATCTGTAGAGCCTCAGAAGTGGTACTCTTGGCTCAAATGGCCTATTCATTTTTAAAATTCAAATTCACATTTGAACTCCAACAAAAATGATAACAACTTACATCCACAAAAATTGCACTGATATTTCCATTTTCTTATACTCAGTAACCCTGTATATTAGCATTCTTCTGATAGTTGCTAATTTTATAGGAAATGACTAGTGTCTCATGACTCACATTTGCCACATACATGTGTCAAAAGTACTTAGTTTGCTCATTTTTCTACTGAGTTAATCTCTAATTTATTTGGAAAGGTTCTCCATATTTTAAAGTAGTTGGTCTTTTTCTATAAATTACAATTTTGTTCCTATTTTGCCCTTTGCCTTCAAATATAGTTCAAGAGGTTTGTTCTTGTTTGTCAATGTTAATTCATATGTAATCAAATTCAGCAATTTTCTTCTATTCTTCCCAAGTTTCATGCCATGTTTAAAAAGACTTATTCCGTTCTACATTAGATTTTTTAAAAACCACTGAAATGTTACATATCATAAAGTTAAATTCTACACAATTGTTAAAAACAATAAGATAAATCTATATATACTGTCACACACAAAAAAAGTTTCATTATCTGTAAAGTTTTTTAAAATCTTTACCAGTGTTATTTCTTGTAAGCCTAACAACACTGTAAAGTTGGCATTGTTGTTTTGACCAATTCTTCTAATAAGGAAACTGAGTTACAAAGGTGTTAAATATCTCTTAACTTACCTAAAGTCTCATAACAAGTAAAGAAGCCAGGATTTCCTCCAGACAGACTGACTCCAAATCCTGTGCTATTAGCCAAATTATTTGGGTCTACATGTGGCATATAAAGAAACTGGTTTGGTTGTTTCCTATTCTTGAGTAGAACTTAGCAATTAGGAAGAAACTGAAGTTTTCCAAAGATATATGCAGAAGGCTTTCCTTTCTATTTGCTGAGTTTTGGTTTCCCGACAACCCTTCCCAACCCTCCCCCCACCTCACAAAATGTGCCCATATTGCTTTTGTAATAATTTTTAAAAATCCATCTGACACTCAAGAAAAATCCATTGTATCTCTCTGAAATGACAGGTTTAGTATTAAATATTCTACAAATTTCTTTGAACCCATAGTTTTAGAGAGCATTTTGAAGAACTAGTGTTCTTTTTAAAATAGTACATCTGGGAGAAAGAACTAAAATGGTAGAATTATCTTTCCCAGTTGCCTTCCTTTTGCAGACAGCTGTGTTATCAAGTCCACTTCCTCAGTAATTAAGCATGAAAGCAATGCCACTTTATTATTTACCAATGGTTTAATGTATGTCTTAATATTTTAACCTTGGTCCTTTTCAGTTACTTGTGCAAGAGAAAGGGTTTTGTTATTGATGTATTTTTTTTATGAATTACATGATTATCTGCATTTTGCATCATTCTATTTAAGCACTTAAGGTGGTCTACATTTCATTACAAGTTATGCAGGTTGCAGGGGGGCCTATTTCCCCCCAACTCTCCATGTCTATTGCTGATGTTCACAACTGTGAATGAGGGCTTTCTCTTCTGCCCCCTGTGCATTCCAACTTGGGCTAAAAAAAGTTCATATACATTAACTGCTTGTGTTTGTGCTAACGAAATTCAGAGCTTAGGTTAATTATTGGGGGAAGTCCCTTTCCCTGGGCAATCTGCACATCTATTAAAAAATCCTTATGGCAATTCATGCAAGCACAGGCTTTTGAGGCTTTTTATAAAGGGTTTATTCATCTGCATTGATTAAATCCTACATAATTAGACTCAGTTCAAGGTCACTAAGTACAGTGATATGTTTCTACAGAAACGTTCACTTTTGTTCAGCTATCATCAGTTCCATTTCTTTATTTCTTTTTTAAATTAACAATTGCTACATGCCTTGTGGGCTGAAGAAACTTTCACAGCAGTGTCTGTGGTTCTAAGAATAAGAGCTTAGTTTAAATACCTGTAAAATTCATTTGCTCATCAAACAATTCTTAAGAACCTACTATGTGCCAAGTCTTGAGGATGTTTAAAAAGTAATAATAAATAAATGACATACATGTTTAAATAAATAATAAGTTAATAAATAAATATATGTCTCTTCCCAAAGAAAGCTTCAGAACCTGGTGGAGACCAGAGGTTCATAAAATATTATTGCAGTTCAGGACAACTGGTGCTATAATGAAGATAAAACCAACTCCACGGCACCAATGAGGACAGGAGGAAACCTGCCAAACTTTCTTCACATGAACCACATGTTCCATGATAAGGAATGCAACCAAGTCTTTCACTCGATAGGCAAGTATGTTCGTGAGCACATTTCCTCAGCACTTTCAAATAATCTCTATTCATTCAGCTTCAGACCCCATTTTTACCGCATGTCCATGCTAGGCCATGTGCTGAAAATACATAGTCACATATATCATGTCATTTACAAAGATTTTTGAGATGATTTACTACTCTGTTCTCATTTAGGAAAGCTCATGCTAGCAGAGATTAGTTTCCTCAAAACCACACAGCTAGGAAGAAATTGGATTAAAATCCAACCTAATTTTCCTGCCTTGAGACTACTGATTATACGTGATTGTGCTTCTATACGACTACGGCACAATCTTTTATATGAATGTCCCCATGGATCAGACTGGGAGAGTGTAAAGCTATAGCTGGGAGACACCTCAAGAGCTGCTTGACTTTACAATCTAGTCTCCCAGGGGAGGTGGTGTTTCCTTTTATTTACTTGTGGGTAAAATTTGTCTCTGTCATTTAATATTGCAACCTAGCTATATTTTTCAGAAAGAAACCAATTTTCCAAATAATCATAAAGTTTAATTATGTTTTTAAAATTTGATTCAAGTGTAGTTGATTTACAATGTTGTGTTAGTTTCTGGTGTACAGCAAAGTGATTCAGTTATATATATATATTCTTTTCCATAGTACAGCAAAGTGATTCAGTTTATATATATATATGTGTGTGTGTGTGTGTGTGTGTGTGTGTGTGTGTGTGTGTTCAGTTCAGTTTAGTCACTCAGTCATGTCCGACTCTTTGCAACTCCATGGACTGCATCATGCTAGGCCTCCGTGTCCATCACCAATACCCAAAGTTTACTCAAACTCATGTCCATTGAGGCCGTGATACCATCCAACCATCCCATCCTCTGTCATCCTCTTCTCCTCCCACCTTCCATCTTTCCCAAAACCACGGTCTTTTCCAGTGAGTCAGTTCTTCACATCAGGTGGCCAAAGTATTGGAGTTTCAGCTTCAACATCAGTCCTTCCAATGAATAATCAGGACTGATTTCCTTTAGGATGGACTGGTTGGATCGCCTTGCTGTCCAAGGGATTCTCAAGAGTCTTCTCCAACACCACAGTTCAAAAGCATCAGTTCTTTGGTGCTCAGCTTTCTTTATAGTCCAACTCTCCCATCCATACACGACCATTGGAAAAACCTTAGCTTTGACTAGACAGACCTTTGTTGGTAAAGTAATGCCTCTGCTTTTTAATATGCTCTCTACATTGGTCATAACTTTTCTTCCAAGGAGCAAGAATCTTTTGATTTCATGGCTGCAGTCACCATCCACAGTGATTTTGAAGCCCAAAATAAAGTCTGTCACTGTTCCCACTGTTTCTTAGTTTTCTGAATATTGACTGGTGATGGAAGTAAAGTCTGATGCTGTAAAGAGCAATATTGCATAGGAACCTGGATTGTTAGGTCCATGAATCAAGGTAAATAGTAAGTGGTCAAACAGGAGATGGCAAGAGTGAATATCAACATTCAGCAAACTAAAATGGACTGGAATGGGTGAATTTAACTCAGACGACCATTATATCTACGACTGTGGGCAAGAATCCCTTAGAAGAAATGGAGTAGCCATCATAATCAACAAAAGAGTCTGAAATGCAGTACTTAGATGCAATCTCAAAAATGACAGAATGATCTCTGTTCATTTCCAAGGCAAACCATTCAACATCACAGTAATCCAAGTCTGTGCCCTGATCAGTAATGCTGAAGCAGCTGAAGTTGAACAGTTCTGTGAAGACCTACAAGAACTTCTAGAATTAACACCCCCCCAAAAATGTCCTTTTCATTATAAGGGACTGGAATGCAAAAGTAGGAAGTCAAGAAATACCTGTAGTAACAGGCAAATTTGGCCTTGGAATGCAGAATGAAGCAGGGCAAAGGCTAATAGAGTTTTGCCAAGAGAACGCACTGGTCATAGCAAACACCCTCTTCCAACAACACAAGAGAAGACTCTACACATGGATGTCACCACATGGTCAATACCAAAATCAGATTGATTATATATATATATATATATATATATATATATATATATATGCTTTTTCATATTTTTTTCCATTATGGTTTACTATGGAGTATTGAATTTAGTTCCCTGTGTTATACAGTAGGACCTTGTTGTTTATCCATTCTATATATAATAGTTTGCGTCTGCTAATCCCAGACTCCCAATCCACCTCTCTCCTGCACCCACCCCTCCTTGGCAACCACAAGTCTGTTCTTTATGTCTGTGAGTCGTTTTCTATTTCATAGATAAATTCAATTGTGTCATATTCTATTAATAGATTCCACATATAAGTGATACCGTGTGGTATTTGTCTTTCTCTTTTTGACTTACTCTGCTAGTATAATAATGGCTAGGTCATTCATGTAACTGCAAATGACATTATTTCATTCTTTTTTATGTCTGAGTAATATTACATTGCGTGTATGTCCAGACAGATAGATAAGTAGACATACAACATTTTCCTCATTCATCTGTCAATAGACATTTAGGCTGTTTTCATGTCTTGGCTACTGTGAATAGTGCTGCTATGAATATAAGGGTTAATGTATCATTTTGAATTATAGTCTTGTCCAGATATAAGCCCAGGAGTGGAAATGCTATTATATGGCAACTCTATTTTTAGTTTTTTGGAGGAACCTCCATAGCAGGGGCACCAATTTACATTCCCACAACATTCCCACCTATGGTGTAAAAAGGTTCCCTTTTGTCCTCACCATCTCTAACATGTGTTATCTGCAGACTTTTCAATAATGGCCATTCTGACTAATGTAAAGTGCTACCTCATTGTAGTTTTGATTTGCATTTCCCTAATAATTAGCAATGCTGAGCATCTATTCACATGCCTAATGGCCATCTTGATATCTTCTTTGAAGAAATGTCTATTGGGTTTTCTGACCATTTTTTGATTGCGTTGTTTGTTTGTTTTATTGAGTCAAATGATCTGTTTGCATATCTTGGCACTATGTTAGGACTTGAATACCCAGAAGTGAGGATCATTGGGTCACCCATGAAGGCTGCATACCACACATGCTTAGCACTTCACAGAATCTATTTCTTCCTAGTATAACTCCATGAGATAGGAGAGCTTAGTCCATTTATAGATGTGGAAACATCTATAAACAACTTAGAAAGGTTAAGAAAAATGAACACAAAGCCTCTAGAAAACATGTGTTAGAATTAAGTTGATCAAGTCTCCTTGTCTGAGCACTTAACTATGGACTTTCTGCACTTACACATACAAACCTAGACGGGTATGAGTATGGTGTTGTTGATGAAATGCTGAAGACCGTTCTTTGTAATATAATTGTTAAATCTATGCAGAAGTGAGGGTTACGTGGAGTAGAGCCAAAACTCAAGTACATTTGAGTGCTAATTCCAAAGTGCTTTAAAGGAAGACAAATTATTCCCATCAGTGCAAGAATATCCTTCTGTTTCTTGTCTGTATCCTGCAAAAGTATTTGAATCTCTTTACCTGGAATCCTCTTCACTAGACTCCAACTACACTGACTCCTTCCCTAAGTAGAGCTGCATTTCAGAAAACAATGCTCAGGATAATAGGCTTAATTGTTCTAGAATCCATAAAAGAGAACCCCCCATAGTAAATTAATACGTCAGGGTCTGGTATTTGCAAATCTATCTCTTATTTTGGGCACTGCTGGGGAACAAACCTAAGGACAAGAGCTTACTGGTTGGCTTAGTCAAAGCCTTCTCTAAAGCAGCCAGCCAGATTTTAAAACTCAATTAAAAAAAAAAAAAGACAGCTCTAGAAATAATTGCTCACCTTTAATCATGTTGCAGTTGTAGCTCCAAGAATTCAACTTCATGGAGTACTAGTATCTGAGAACTGGAGAGTAATGACCACAATCAGGAATTGTGCAGAATTTCACCCTATGACCAAGTCAACATCTTCCTAGGAACAATTCCTCCTTTTTTTAGCTTATTTAAGAAATTTCATTTTTGAAAAGTAGTTACAAACTTCAGCACCAAATACAACTTTACTCTTGAAAGGTAATCTCTACCACTTCATAAATAACAACTAAATACAAATGCAAATTAACCTGCAGGGGAGGACTAGTGGCTGGAGGGGGAGAAATCCTTAAAGAATTGGTTTATCTCCTAGGCAATGAAGATGAGAGACTGGGGTGAAAATTAGTTTGTTCTCTCCTAAACTGTGGGGCAAGAAAGGATGAGAACTGAGGGCACATCTGAGAAATGTTCCTGAACCCTGAGCACTTGGGTTCCCAAGGTTGTTCCCAAGCTTTCATGGCATAATGTTGGATTACTACAGTAACTGAGAACTGTTTTTATTTGTGTCTCCCACAGTGCTGCAACAGTATTCACACTCAGCTTGGGACTGAGGGAAAATCTTTAATGTGAGACTGCTCTTTTCCATAAGAATGAAGCTAACCTCACAGGGATGAAGTCCTGGAAAAGGAGGTTTTCAGAAGCAATCTAATATTTTCACACCAGTGATTCTCTGCACAGCTCCTTTTTGTATTTTAGGGGGCAGCTCTGGAGTTAGGAGTACTGAGCTAAAGTATGAACTACACCCTATGTCACCAGGACACAAAAGCAGTCAGTAGCTCCTCTTGTTCTTGTGTGTACCTTCCCTGATGGAAGGGATCCCTGGTCCTCTGGACATGTCTGAGTTCCAGTTGTGACCAAACTAGGTTTCCTCAGAATTCAAAAGAATAGATAGGCAAAATATGAAAGTCAAATTCTTCACTTAGTATCCCTCTCCCATCAAAAAAAAAAAAAAAAAAAAAAAACCACTTAAGTAGAGTAATCAATATATTATTTAATAGGATACTGTAGAATGAAGTGTGGCTCAACAGCATGATGTAAAGCCTTAGGAAACATTACTATGAGCAAAGCTAGTGAAGGTGATGGAATTCTAGCTGAACTATTTCAAATCCTATAAAATGATGCTGTTAAAGTGCTGCACTCTGCATGCCAGCAAATTTGGAAAACTCAACAGTGGCCAAAGGCTGGAAAAGGTCAGTTTTCATCCCAATGAAAAGGCAATGCCAAAGAAAGGAATGCCAAAGAATGTTCAAGCTATTGTACAGTTGCCCTCATTTCACATGCTAGCAAGGTAATATTCAAAATCCTTCAAGCTAGGCTTCAAGAGCACATGAACTGAGAACTTCAAGATCTGCAAGCTAGATTTAGAAAAGACAGAGGAACCAGAGATCAAATTGCCAACATCTGTTGGATCATAGAAAAATCAAGGGAATTCCAAAAATCAAATCTACTTCTGCTTCATTGACTATGCAAAAGCTTTTGACTGTGTGGATCACAACAAACTGTGGAAAATTCTTAGAGAGATAGGGATACCAGACCACCTTACCTGCCTCCTGAGAAACCTGTATACAGGACAAGAAGCAACAGTTAGAATGAGACATGGAACAATGAACTGGTTCCAGATTGGAAAGGAGTACCTAAAGACTCTGTATTGTCACCCTGCTTATTTAACTTATATGCAGAATACATCATGCAAAATGCCAGGCTGGATGACTCACAAACTGGAATCAAGATTGCCAGGAGAAATGTCAACAACCTCAGATATGCAGATGATACTACTCTAATGGCAGAAACTGAAGAGGAACTAAAGAGCCTCTTGATGAGAGTGAAAGAGGAGAGTGAAAAAGCTGCCTTAAAACTTAGCCTTCAAAAAACTAGGATCATGGTATCTGGTCCCATCACTTCATGGCAAATAGATGGGGGAAGAGTGGAAACAGTAACAGACTGTTTTCTTGGGCTCCAAAATCACTGTGGATAATGGCTGCAGCCATGAGATTAAAAAAATGCTTGCTCCTTGAAAGGAAAACTATGACAAACCCAGGTGGCATATCAAAAAGCAGACATCACTTTGCCAACAAAGGTCCATTTCGTCAAAGCTATGGTTTTTCCATTAGGCATGTACAGATGTGAGTTGGACCATGAAGAAGGCTGAGCACTGAAAAATTGATGCTTTTGAATTCTGGTGTTGGAGAAGACACCTGAGAATCCCCTGGACAGTGAGGAGATCAAAGCACTCAATCCTAAAGGAAATTAACCGTGACTATTTATTCAAAGGACTGATGCTGAGGCTCCAATACTTTGGCCTGATATGAAGAACTGACTCACTGGAAAAGACCCTGATGGTGGGGGAAATTGAGAGTAGGAAGAGAAGGGGGTGACAGAGAATGAGATATTGGATGGCATCACTGACTCAATGAACGTCAGTCAGTTCAGTCACTTAGTCGTATCTGACACTTTGCAACCCCATGGTCCATCATATTCAATGGACATGAATTTCAGCAAATTCCAAGAGATGGTGAAGCCTAGCATGTGTCTCCATGGAGTCACAAACAGTTGAACATGACTTACCAACTGAGCAACAACAAATCAATATCTGAGGTCCAAAAAAAAGAAAACAGGTATAGAGAAAGGAAGAAACAAACCAATTAACCAAGAGACAAAAGGAGGCAGAGAGGGGAAAAGGGAAATAAGGAAATAAAAGCAAATTAGCTGAAACATATGTGATACTTCAGCTGAAGAGCTTGGGGATCACAGGCAGGCATTAGTAGCTCTAGGCTCTTGCTAATCTCTTCTGTATTTGGCAACTATTCTAGCTCTTTTTCAGATTTTGTGATCTGCATGAAACAGAGTCAGGAATTATGAGTACCTCAAGGTAAAGAAGGATTTACTTTAGTTACATTTGTTGTTTTTCTAGCCTGTAATGGAAAGAAACAGTAATGTATGGAGTCCATGGCATTATTTTACACTTGAGAACTTTTATGCTCAATCAAGTTTCCCTGCATAGGGGTGTCTTAAGCCTCCTGAAAAACTGACCTCACACTCTGTATGTGATATTGAGTCTTTCAGGGTGTCTGACTCCTGAATCCCTTTTTAGTGCATCAGATTTTGCCGGGAGCCAGCACGGGAGATCCCACCCATTACAAGGTCATGTGGAAGAGACCTGACTAGCATGGCAGATCAGGACTCGAGGGACCCCCTGGACCTGCTCAAGCATCTACCCCAAAACCAGAATCTGTCTGTCTTACTATTTTACGCCTTTCATCAACTCTTCTGACATTAACAGGGGGCTATCCCTGACCACCTTTCTCTGGAAAAAATCAACTTAGGGCTCTAGTTGATAAGTCTCTTGGGCATGAAAGGAATATTTCAATTCAAACCCCCTCTGTTGGCATTCTAGCTTGCTTGGCAGGTTTATCCAGACTCTTGCAGCTACATATGTGATTGTTCACAGCCTCCCAACTGTGAGAGACATGGGAAGCCTAAAACATTCTAAAAATATAGAGCCTTTCGAAGAGTTAAAACTATTAGAATAGGGCTGGTGTAGGATTTTATTGTTGAGCCAATGCTTGCTGCCAAGTTCCCATATCCCTTATCCATTGTGCACCTGGGAGTGCATTGGTTAACATAGATGGAGTGTAAGAAAAACAAGTAGTAGCCTTGGAATTAACCACATTAGACCTTTGAGCTAATTGGTTCTTTCTTTGTTGTAACTCACTGCACCTTTGCTTCGTGAGAATGTAACTCTGTTTAATACTTTCTGAGGCTGACACAGATTAGAAATATAAAGAAAAAACATTTCAAGCGAAAATAAGTTTTCTGGCTGAGCAGCCCTTATCAAAAGAGGGTCATAAAATGTCCACAGGCCTCCGAGGCCAGAAGATAATGTACACAACATTGTTTATGGGAAAGGTATGCAGAAAAAATCCTGGTTTCGATAAAGACAAAACAGATGTAATGCTTGGGCTGACTCTGTAAACTTTGCATCTTTCATTTCCTTCTGTGTACGAGTCAAGGTATAAAAGGTCCTTTTGAAAATAAAGTTATGGGCCTTGCTCACCAAAGCTTGGTCTCCCCATGTCAATCATTCTTTCTTTCTCTCTCTCTCGCCCTTTCTTCCTCTCCCTCCCTCTCTTTTTCAGGCTGATCCTTTGAAGCACAGAGGCTCTCTGCCTTCACTTTCCTGCCTGGGCTTCTAAGACCCGATCGAGAAGGTGCTCTGTGTCTTCACTTCAGCGAGAGGGCACCTGCGGCCTCTGTGAACAGAGCAAGTCCCTTGTCTGGGGCTTTATTGGCTTTCTGTGTAAATCAAGGAATATTAGCCTCTATTCTTTCTTCTCTCCCCTCCCCCGTCACCAACACCATCCATCCTGAGGGTACCCCTGGATCCTGCTGGGGCTGGACCCCAGCAAGATTTCCTTTGAAAACAGGTCTGAGGGCATTCTTAAAGCTATTAGATAAAATTCATATCACATTCAGAAATTCTGTTTCATCAACGTAGTAGGAAAAGGTTACCCTTAGCAACATTTATGCCTATTAGCAGTATGAAAGAATTTAGGCAACTTGCTTGGACAGCCGGTAATACTGCTAGACTCTCTCGCCCATATTAGTATGAAACCATCTTGAAAGGTAGCATGGTAAGGCTGGCTGAAGATAAATAGAACTATGCTGTTGTTTAGTTGCTAAGTCATATCATGCCTGACTCTTTGTGACCATGAGCTGTGTAGCCCACCAGGCTCCTATGTCCATGGGATTTCCCAGACAAGAATACTGGAGTGGATCTCCATTTCCTTCTCCAGGAGATCTTCCTGATCGAACCCATGTCTCCTGCTTGGCAGGCTGATTCTTTATCACTTAGCCACCTGTAAAGCCTGGAATAGAACTAGAGGACTGTGTTTTTACATTTTTCTCAATCTTTATTCCACTAAAACCTTGATGGGTACTTGAATAAATGTATTTGAGAGCCACCATTTCTAAGACCTTTAATGAGACCATTAAAACCAGACAGGGGAAAAGTATTGTAGGTTACAAAAACAGGCCAGGAGACATGGCTCACATCCAGTAAAAAATAAAAAGCACATAGCTTGCTCAGGAAGCCAGGTATGAGGAAGGAATTCAGTGTCCATCTGGACACTTAAATCTTAAAATAATGTGGAGGAGGAAATTCACAAAAACGAAGAGGAGAGCAACAGATGCTAGACTGGAGAGTAAATGTGGGTAAAAATGACTGTCCCACACTATGGATGTGTGATCACTCACCTAGAGCCAGACAGCCTGGAACTTGAAGTCAAGCGGGCCTTAGGAAGCATCACTATGAACAAAGCTAGTGGAGGTGATGGACTTCCAGTTGAGCTATTTCAAATCCTGAAAGATGCTGTGAAATTATTGCACTCAATATGCCAGCAAATTTGGAAAACTCAACAGTGGCCACAGGACTGGAAAAGGTCAGTTTTCATTCCAATCCCAATGCCAAAGAATGTTTAAACTACCAATTGCATTCATCTCACACACTAGTAAAGCAATGCTCAAAATTCTCAAGCCAGGCTTCAACAGTACGTGAACTGCAAATTTCCAGATGTTCAAGCTGAATTTAGAAAAGGCAGAGGAACCAGAGATCAAATTGCCAACATCCGCTGGATCATTGAAAAAGCAAGAGAGTTCCAGAAAAACATCTATTTCTGCTTTATTGACTATGCCAAAGCCTTTGATTGTGTGGATCACAATAAACTGTGGAAAATTCTGAGAGAGATGGGAATACCAGACCACCTGACCTGCCTCCTGAGAAATCTGTATGAAGGTCAAGAAACAACAGTTAGAACTGGACATGGAGCAACACACTGGTTCCAAATAGGAAAAGAAGTACATCAAGGCTGTCTATTGTCACCCTACTTATTTAACTTATATGCAGAGTACATCATGAGAAATGCTGGGCTGGAGGAAGCATAAGCAGGAATCAAGATTGCCGGGGGAAATATCAATAACCTTAGATATGCAGATGACACCACCCTTATGGCAGAAGACAAAGAAGAACTAAAGAGCCTCTTGATGAAAGCGAAAGAGGAGAGTGAAAAAGTTGGCTTAAAGCTCAACATTCAGAAAACTAAGATCATGGCATCTGATCCCATCACTTCATGGCAAATAGAGGGGGAAAGAGTGGAAACAGTGGCTGACTTTATTTTTGGGGGCTCCAAAATCACTGCAGATGGTGATTACAGCCATGAAATTAAAAGACGCTTACTCCTTGGAAGGAAAGTTATGACCAACCTAGACAGCATATTCAAAAGCAGAGACATTACTTTGCCAACAAAGTTCCGTCTAGTCAAGGCTATGGTTTTTCCAGTAGTCATGTATGGATGTGAGAGTTGGACTACAAAGAAAGCTGAGCACTGAAGAATTGATGCTTTTGAACTGCAGTGTTGGAGAAGACTCTTGAGAGTCCCTTGGACTGCAAGGAGATCCAACCAGTCCATCCTAAAGGAGATCGGTCCTGGGTGTTCATTGGAAGGACTGATGTTGAAGCTGAAACTCCAATACTTTGGCCACCTGATGCAAAGAGCTGACTCATTGGAAAAGACCCTGATGCTGGGAAAGATTGAGGGCAGGAGGAGAAGGTGACAACAGAGGATGAGATGGTTGGATGGCATCATCAAATCTATGGACATGGGTTTGGGTGGACTCCGGGAGTTGGTGACAGACAGGGAGGCCTGGCGTGTTGCAGTTCATGGGGTCGCAAAGAGTTGGACACGACTGAGCAACTGAACTGAACTGAACTGAATCCTATGGAATAAGGAGAACATAGCTAGACTGAAAGATATGGGGGGAATAAAAGAAGAGAGTCATCAAAAGTCATTTTGCACATGTGTTAACTGTGGTGATTTTTATTGTTCATGAACCTCTATTGTTAGTACATGTCAAAATAATCTAAGATTTTGTATATTGGCCATCTTTGGATTATACTCTTATGTATATAAAGGGATGAGATCCTATGAAACAGATCAATGCATTTTAGTGGAATGCATATAAAAATGAACAAGAATCATTTTGATAATTTTTCTGTTGTTGTTATTGTTGAGTTGCTAAGTTGTGTTCAAATCTTTGTGACCCCATGGATTGCAACATGCTAGTCTTCCCTGTCCTTTGCTATCTCCTGGAATTTGCTCAAATTCATGTCCATTGAGTTGGTAATGCCATCCAACCATCTCATCCTCTGTCACTGCCTGCTCTTCCTTTCCTCAGGCTTTCCCAGCATCAGGATCTTTTCCAATGAGTCATCTCTTCACAGTAGGTGGCCGAAGTATTGGAGCCTCAGCCTCAGCATCAGTCATTCCAACAAATATTTAGGGCTACTTTTCTAAGGAGAGGAAAAACTTGAATCTGAAGAATGAATAATAAGGCCCATACATCTAAATTTTATTCTTCAAAGCAAAAGTCAACCATCTTGGCTCATGATATAATTG
Source organism: Budorcas taxicolor (assembly GCF_023091745.1). NCBI lineage: Eukaryota > Metazoa > Chordata > Mammalia > Artiodactyla > Bovidae > Budorcas > Budorcas taxicolor. The sequence continues at coordinate 9,807,083 of NC_068914.1, forward strand.
CATCTCTCTCATTTATATATCCCAAAATGTTGAGCTTCCAGGAACTTGGAGGGAGTGACCAGAGAGGGGTTCCTTACCAACACTTTTGTAGACAGTAATTCAGATGCCCATGTCATATTATGGTAAGTAAATGAGAAACTCAATACTATGAAAAGCATAAATAATAAAACTGTCCTTAAGAAAAACCAAAGTCCTATCACAGGAGAATATATTCTTTGCCTTACTGAAAAGCATAAATTTAGTCCTCCCTGGAAGAATTACAATTCTTAACTACTTGTGTAAGGAGAGACCCAAAATCACCACAATAAATAGAATGGGGTGGGGTGAGCACTCAGTCCAGGAAATTAAATGCAAGAGGTCAGTGAAGGATACTCCATGACTACTGACAGATGGCAACCTCTCCTCACAGGCAGAAAAGGTAGACGGTCGCTAAAAACCCTCCAGTGAATTCTCTGCCTCAAAGCTTACCAGGAGGAAGGGGATGAGCAGATGCTGTCACAATAAGCGTTCCCCCTGGGTGGCAGAGACAAAATACTTAAGGAGTCAGAACCACATCATCAGAGGTGATTAAGAAATTTATTGAGCAGATGGATGTAACAGCTACTATAAAGGGCAGGAGAGCAGATTTTTACAGATATTGGCAAAAAGACTCCACGATATTCTCATGCCGTGATCCTATAGTTTCTCAAACCAGGCCTTCTCAGTCCTTAATGAACCATAGCATCTCCAGGAGGCAGTCAAGAGTGAGCACAGGCTAAAACATGGGCTGTTGAGTCAGTCCCCAAACCTAAGTGGTTTGAATTGTTTTTCTGCAACTTACCTAATCTATGAAATCTTTGGCTTTCAGCTCTGCAGAATAAGGTTATGTGCGAGTGTGTTAAGTTGCTTCAGTTGTATCCGACTCTGTGACCCTGTGGACTGTAGCCCACCAGGCTCTTCTGTCCATGGGATTTCCCAGGCAAGAAAACTGGAGTGGGTTGCCCTGCCCTTCTCCAAGGGATCTTCCCAACCCAGGGACTGAATCGCATCTCTCATGTCTCCTGCATTGGCAGGCAGGTTCTTTACCACTAGCACCACCTGGGAAGCCCTAGAATAAGGATAGTAGTGATCTTTTGGCAGAATTATTGGGAAGACGCTGATAATAAATACAAAAATAACTTAACGCAGTGCCTGGCACATGATATGACCTCAGTGAATTGGCCTAATTGTATTGTTGTCATCATTACTATCAGTCATTAGTATGTATTCCTATAACGTGCTTGGGATCAATGCTCACATTACTTAGACTTGTGATTTGGATAATGAACACTTATTTTTGAGAGTATACAGCATAGTATTTTGAGAACACTGTCTATGTTTTGGGATAGTTTCTTTAGTATTTGAGATGATCTTAAAAAAAAAAAAAAATTACCAAAATCAGAATAAAGGAAAAAGAAACTCTGAGAAGAATATCTAGAGCAGAAAAAAAAAAAGGGCTGTGAACATTAGCATCATGCCAAAACTATCAAAATTAACCTATGGCTCTAGTGAATCACTGCTAAGTAAAAAATATGCAATTTCTCAAAAGAACACTTTTCTCGATGTGCCCATGAGTGACTTATCTAGTGTGTTTAGCTGAGAGAAAGGATGCTCTGTGCAGTTTGAGCTTCTGCCTGGTATACAGCAAATGAAACACTGAAAAATCTCCAAAAGACCAGTACTGATGATTGGTGTTTAAAAAAAAAAAAAAGCTGGAAAAGCTAAACGTAAAGATCCCTGGGACACAATAAAAATGTTCACCTATCTCAAAGGAAAGAAAAGATGCTCCCTTCCAATAGCACTTTTTAGTGGAATTGACCTGGATGAAGAAACACCTTCCTCTACATGTTCTCATTTTTGTCACTCAAAAAACTCTGGCAGCATGTAAGCTACTGTTACCTCCATTCCACAGGTGAGGTGATGGAGGCTCAGCAGGCTGGAGTGAGAAGATGAAGACCAAAGTGTGAAGCTCAGATTTTCTGACCCTGTCCTGTTTCCACCTCTCACACTGTCAACACCAAGAGACTCAGTGGAATCTTTTTCTTCTGGGAAATCCAAGAATAGATCCACCTTTGAGAAATGCAATTCTGTTTAGAGTAAGGATTAATCATCTCTCTCCGTCAGGATTCCTTCTGGCTTTTGATTCCTCTGCATTCTCCTTCTCTGAGTCTGGGCTACTCGGTGACCTACTTTGGAAACAGAAGAAAAGGAACCGGTTAGACAGGAAGGAGTCAGTACTGGAATGTCATAACTACTTCCAGATTTAATGAGGTGGATATAAAACCAAAATTTTGAATATGATGACAATATCACAACACATTGCCAAAGGTGTTCTGAAACAGGTAGACTGATTGACATTACTGTCAAAAACAAACTCAAAAATAGAAAGTGTATACCTACATGCCAGTAATAGCTTTGAAATAGGCTCTATCTCAGTGCACAGCAGCAGCCTGTGAAATAGTTTGACCCATATGAATCCTTCATAAATATTTTTGGCATATTCTGGGTTGTCTTTCCCGTTTGGATATATTTCATACTTGCCTGGATTCAAATCAAGGCCATACCATTTCTCAATCTCACTGTTCCCCAGTGTTTTACCCACAAATAAGAATAACAGGCCTTATAGTAACTAATAAAGTAGACCTCATAACTTATTTACAGGAATAAAATCATGTTAGTATAGGACTTTGATGATGTTCATATATATAATCGCCCACTAAATGTTAACTATTACTATTAGCTATTCGATAAAGAATCTGCCTGTAATGCAGGAGACCCAGGATCGATCCCTGGGTCAGGAAGATCCCCTAGAGAAGGGAATGCCTACCCACTTCAGTATTCTTGCCTGGAAAATTCCATGGGCAGAGGAGCCTGGCAGGCTGCAGTCCATGGGGTCGCAAAGAGTTGGACACGACTGGGCAACTAACACTTTCATTCTCATGGGTGCCAAGCCCCTGAAACTCCTCACTCTCTTCGGTTTAATTAAATCATGCCTCACCTGTCAGATCAATCTGATCCCAAGTTCTAAGAGCAAGTGTGGCCTTGGCAATCCATCGCTATAGGGTCAGGGTCACCTGCTTCTGGTTCAGATGTAACCTTCAGCATCAGCTCCTGTAGCTGGATGCGTTGGTTTTCTAGGGCTGCTCTAAACTGGGGGTGCTTGAAACAGAAGAAACTTACTCTTCACAATTCTGCAGGCTAGAGTTCTGAAATTAAGGTGTCTACACAGCATGTTCCTTTTGAGACTCAGCAGAATCCTTTCTTGCCTTTTCCTTTCTTCTGGTGTTGGCCACTGACTCGTGGTGTTCCTTGGCTTACAGGTGCATCACTGCGATCTCTACTTCCGTGGCCACGTGGCCTTCGCCTTCTGTCTCTGACTTCACATGGCATTTTCTCTTCTTATAAAAATACCAATTATATTCAATTAAGATCCACTCTAATGGCCTCATTTTAACTTAATTATACGTGCAGAGAGCCTTTTCCCAAATAAGGACACGTTCACAGATGTTAGAGGTTAAGCTATTAACAAGTCTTTTGAAGGGGACCCACAATTCAAGCCATAACACTAGATTTTTGCCTTGTTCACTGACTCATGCAGGTAAATTTTTTCTTATCACATTCCATGCTACATGCTTGGAAATAAGACACATAATGGTTCCTATGCTCATGGAAATACCAGTCTAAGAAGGAAAACAGACATTAAAGAAATAACTTAAAAAGCAACTAACAACAAATTTAGTGAGTGCCAAAGGGTGTTGTGAGAGCCTATAACAAGCAGCCCTGACATAGTCCTTGGGAACAAGAAGGCTTGCCAGAAAAGGAGAGCTGGAAAAAAGGATAAGCTAGGCAAAGGGGTTAGTGGGTTAAGCAGCAATTCAGATAAGGTAACAAGATATGCAGGTTTCCTAAAAGCAGAAAAGAGATGGATATTTGGAATGAATTAGAAGAAGGCAAATGTGGCTCAAACAGAGAGAACTAGGGAACAGGGTGAATAAAGTTGATGAACTTCCAAGGCCAGAAAATGGCTCTAAAGAACTTGATGCTACATGCAGATGACACCACCCTTATGGCAGAAAGTGAAGAGGAACTAAAGGGCCTCTTGATGAAAGTGAAAGAGGAGAGTGAAAAAGTTGGCTTAAAGCTCAACATTCAGAAAACAAAGATCATGGCATCAGGTCCCATCACTTCATGGCAAATAGATGGAGAAACAATGGAAACAGTAGCTGACTTTATTTTTTTGGGCTCCAAAATCACTGCAGATGGTGATTGCAGCCATGAAATTAAAAGACGTTTACTCCTTGGAAAGAAAGTTATGACTAACCTTGACAGCATATTCAAAAGCAAAGACATTACTTTGCCAACAAAGGTCCATCTAATCAAGGCTGTGGTTTTTCCAGTGGTCATGTATGGCTATGAGATTTGGACTATAAAGAAAGCTGAGTGCTGAAGAATTGATGCTTTTGAACTGTGGTGTTGGAGAAGACTCTTGAGAGTCCCTTGGACTACAAGGAGATCCAACCAGTCCACCCTAAAAGAGATCGATCCTGGGTGTTCATTAGAATGACTGATGTTGAAGCTGAAACTCCAATACTTTGGCCACCTGATGCAAAGAGCTGACTCACTGGAAAAGACCCTGATGCTGGGAAAGATTGAGGGCAAGAGGAGAGGGGGACGACGGAGGATGAGATGGTTGGATGGTATCATCGAATCGATGGCCATGGGTTTGGATGGACTCTGCCTGGCAAGCTGCAGTTGATGGGGTCACAAAGGGCAACTGAGTGACTGAACTGCACTAATGGCATCCATGGAAGAATTTTAGGTAGAGAAGCATTATCAAGTTGGTGTCAGTTACTATTTCTGCTAAATTAAACTACTAACAATTGTCATAGCTTCAAAATTCCCATGTATAAGCATGATACACAGGCATCTCTTTGACAAACTCTCCCAGGTTATGAGATGTTCTTTCCTATTTTGTTCTCATCAATCTATTACCAACGGTGTCTGTTCATTCTGTCTGATCTGCTTCCATATCCTCTTTATGGTTGTCTCATTCATACTCACCAGATGCTGCTGCTGCTGCTGTTGCTAAGTTGCTTCAGTCGTGTCAGACTCTGTGCGACCCCATAGACGACAGTCCACCAGGCTCCCCTTTCCCTGGGATTTTCCAGGCAAGAACACTGGAGTGGGTTGCCATTTCCTTCTCTGATGCATGAAAGTCAAAAGTGAAAGAGAAGTCGCTCAGTCGTGCCCAACTCTTAGCAACCCCATGGACTGCAGCCTACCAGGCTTCTCCCTCCATGGGATTTTCCAGGCAAGAGTACTGGAGTGGGGTGCCATCACCTTCTCCGAACTAGGATGCTAAATAGACCTAAAATAAGAGAAGGTATGGGACACTTGGCTCAAAGGCCTCTACCTTTTTATGTGACTGGCCTTACTGAAGAAGACTTAAATGAAAATCCAAACTAAACAAATGTGGAGAACAGTTTACACACACACACACAAAACTTAACTTGTAATGAAAAATATTCACAGCTAGAGAAATTATGTTAAACTCATGGTTAAACAAAATAAGTTCTCTTTACCTGATTGGAAACATCACAGAATTTTCCCAATGAATTCTATAAAATCAGATTTTTTTTCTCAAGCTTATAATTTGATGACAGTAGGTATTCACATTTGTGTCTCAATGCTCATTTTCCTTAAATGTTCATTTTCATTGACTAGGAAACCTAATAAAGTGAACTCTACTTTATTTGCAACTGTCAAACTAATGGAAGACAAACTGAAGTGTTTCTCCAAACACTTTATTTCACTTAGATCTGTTAAATGCTTCAAGTGCAATGGGATAGCAGTCAATTCTGGATTTTAAAATACAATGTAATACTTCATTCCACTCTCTGGTCTAATGCACAGTATTTCTTGTTTAACCAGGAAACATAAGTACCAGCGATTTAGTTTGAATTTGAGACCACCCAGTGCCTCCTGGATTAATGCCTCCTTGCATTAAGCAGGAATATTAAGTTAAGGAAAATGCCATTCTCATAGCTTTGCTAAATGTAATTTATAGTTTAACCATCATATTAAATCCTTTAATTGAAATCTGTAAAACAAATGGCAGTATTAGTAATTCCTTTATCAGCTTCCAATTCTCTGCCTACTTAACACCAGCCTCTAACCCAGGGGAAATAATTTCCCAAACAGAGTCCTTGAACTTGGGAAAACGTCATTGAATCTTCACATTGCATAACCTTAATGTTCACTATTCCTGCAAGATAATATACTTTCATTTATCACACAAATGTGCTCATTTCCTTTTTGTGGTTCAAATGCATATTACCAAGGCCTTTCTAGCTTAATATTATCTGGACTTCTGGCTTATGTTGTAATTATACATAAAAAAAATAATAATAGTTCAAGCAGAAGAAGAAACAGAAAAACTGAATCAGAATGGCAGCTAACGAGGTTAACAAAACTACAGAATAAGAGTGAAGTACTGAGCGACAAAGCTGATAAGGAAAACCTAGAATTAGCAGAGAATCATTATCGTCTTTCCCAATACATTGATCTCTCTCTGCAAAAGAGCTGTTGCTTGTTCTTGTAACTGGTGCTTTCCAACTTAAGTGTGCCATGCAAGGTATCCTTTGCTACAATGTGCCTATATGTTTGGCAATTCCTCCATCTAGATCAGCCAGATTTGTCCAGATGTTTAAAGGTAAATACATCCACATCCTTAAACCCTAAGCCAGCAGTGCCAGTCAATTCTGCTAGATAGAGAGCAGGCAGGATCAGATTGAGGGCAGGACTGGCCAAGCCACCGTGTGAGAAGGAAAAGCCTTCCTGGGAAATAAGAGGGACTCCAGGAGAATCTCCTTACATCTATTTGCTTGGAAGAACCAGGGCCAAGGGAAAGGGCAAGGGTGAGGGAAGGGAGTCAGGAGGTGGAAGGGTACCCTGACCCCAGGTGGACTTCAGGATTTATATGCAGCTCCAGTGCCCATCTGCAGGAAGGAGCTGAAGGGTGCTTTTTCCAGCTCGCTTTCAGTGAGAGTAGTGGCTGGATTCCAGAGCTGAACATATGCACTGGCTATCAACAAGGGGAAGTTCCAAGTAAAGATGAGAAGCACCTGTCATTTCCCTGACAGTTACTTCCAGCTTTAAATCTGGGGGACACCTTCCCTTATATTTCGTGGTCTGACTTTTTCCTCCAGCTCTCTCCTTCTTTCTAGAGTCTCTGAGTTCCCCTCTACTTAATTCCCTTGCAATCATACCACTTTCTTCAGGAGAGAATTCAAAGCCGGTTCTCTGGGTACGTTCTATCATTTTGTCCCATCAGCTAGATCTGGCAGCTGGTGGCTCCCCCCTTTAACGTAAAGCATATTTACGTTCCCCAGCTCTTGGCCAGGATCACTAGAGCAGAAAAGGAGAGGGATATGCCTTTGTTGCTGTACTTTGTTTCACAATGATTTTCTACCTTAGTTTCTCACAGCCCTTGTTTCAAGAATTTGAGGCCATTTTCCCAGAAGTAAGATGTCCTGGCTTGTTTATCCCTGAAGCTTGAAGAGCTACTGGAGAACAGGCTTTGAAAATGCTTCTCAAATCTGCATGAGCTGGGATTCATAAGAGGGCATTTTTGATGATCCCACCAAGTTATCACACCAAAAACCATTCCCCGCAATCAACAATCACCCTTGACTAAATCATAGGAGCTTTATTCTGCATTCTCAAAGCTGGTTACCTATGCATTGAGGACCTTTCGTAAAAATCAGGGGCGACATCTGCCTTCTCTCCTGTTGGGTGCCTGCATCTAAGTTATCTAGGGCTTAGTCACAAGTTCCAGAGTTTTCCTCACCATTTCTTAGGTCATTATGTAAAATTAGACTCCTAGCAAACTTCCCTAAGTCCCAAGATCATTTAACATATTAGACAAAACTGGAGTTATAACTGTTACTTAATTTAGGAGATTAGGAAAAGAAGGAAAAGGAGAACAGTAGCAGTTGTTTCTAATAAGAGGGTTTTTTTTTTAATTTTGTTCTTTTTCTTTATTTCCTCCCTTTTAATATCTTTTTTTTTTTTTTTTTACAGAGACTAGACAACCAACCCGGAGAAGGCAATGACAACCCACTCCAGTACTTTTGCCTGGCAAATCCCATGGACAGAGGAGCCTGATCGGCTGCAGTCCATGAGGTCACACAGAGTCAGATACGACTGAAGCGACTTAGCAGCAGCAGCAGCGGCAGACAACCAACCACGTTTTAAGAAGCTACAAGGTGTTGGGTCCTATGTTGTCACTTCCCTGAAATTATTTCATCTAGCTCCCTAAAAACTTTGTCAGATAGGCATTTTAAATTGTCAAACTAAGGCTACATCAGTAAAGGAACTTGCCTAAAATCAGCAACAGATTGACTGATTCAGAATTCAAATGTGGGTATCTAACTCCATAGCTAATATCCCTTCCTCCACCCCATTCTATCTCTTAAAAGTTTCATTTTATTGTCAGTCTTCAATCAATACATAGATCATTGAAGGGCCAAATTAAGGAGGCAGCACATTGTAGAGAAAGCCCATAGTACCCACTCAATTCAGGAAGCCTGGGTTTTTCTTTTTCCTTCCACTAACCAGCTCTGTGACCTTGGACTGTACATGTAGTTTGCTGGGGTCTCTCATTACATCTATAAAATTTATTTTAATAACTGGATTATCACTAAGGCCTTTTTGACTCTAGCATCCTATGATTCCTATATATAATTAGATGAAACTATTTGAATAAATTAATATACTGGAAATCAAGACACAATTCTTTTTACCTCTTCCCATAATATCCCTCCCTTGAAGAACTCAATTTCCAGGCACTCCTGTTCTCATCATTACAGACATTACTGCTTCGACAATGCCATTTCATTCATCTTTAGAATTTAAGAATCGTCCACCATAAGCGCATTTCAAAAATCACTCACAGGCAAAGGTTAAAAAGTGGAAGCTACATATAATGAATTTCTAAGAGTATTCAGTCACCAATCCTTCTAATGCAGGCGCTGCTTCTCAACAATAAAGGGACAAAAATAATTCGAAGCAGAGTCCTTAAAACACACACCTCATATTCATCCTTCATCTTTGCAACAGTCCTATCGCAACTTAACAAGAGCCTTTTCTCACTTAAAGGAAACTCATTTAGCCTCTTCATTCAAGTTTGATCTTAAGAAGAGGAAACAATTAATAGCCGTGCTGATACCAACCAGAGCCCTCACTTGAGTTCCTTGTCGCTAAGGTGTGGGGGTGCCCTCTGGGCCTTAGGCAAAGAAAAAAGAATTTCAGGACAGCTATTTTTTTTTTATCTCCCACACAGTCCCCACCATAAATTAAGCCATTTTCGATTTTCTTAACTTCTGTGGTATTAGCATCTTCTATCTCCATTTTCATTATCATTCTTGACAAACATTTTCAGAGAATATTGTTTCACAGTAGCTCTTGTAGCATTTCCTCTGAAGATACCTTTTGAAGAAATTGATGCTCCAAAAGGTGGAAGGACAAAATAAAACTTGAATGTGATAGAATTTGTATTAAACACATACACATGCAATAACACCATTGTGTATATTTTACAGCCATATTTATGAACACAGATTTGTTGAAACATATATGGATGGAGAAATAACAAACTGACAATTGTCGTTTCCTCTGAGGAGTGGGGTCAGTAGAAGGGACATGGTCTGAAATGTCTTAACGTTTTGCAAAGAATTTTTTTTTTTAAATTTTCAACACTAAAATAATTAAGTTTAAAGAAAATTTAAAACATGCACCAACCACCTTTACTCTCAACAGTTAGGATGGGCCTTTGATTTCTGCAGCCCTGATGAACCACGGATAAGTTTGCTTAAGCTGTCTGCCACTTGGGGCATGGTATCATCAACCTTCCACCCTTTGCCAGGAAAGTCAGACTGGCAACCCTAAAGAAAGTCCAATAATTAGTTTACTTCCCATATGATCTAGTAAAACATAAATAGGACAGATTCAGAATCTGACTTGGGCATATGTCAGGAATGATGCCCTTGTTCTTGCCCACCCTGTTCTTGGTCCTGTTCCCAAGTGGAGGACCTCCTGCTCACACAGCTGGGTTTCCTACAAAGACAGTGCTGGAATTAGTGAGAGTGGCCCCTGGTTTTTGCCTCTGCCTCTCACTGCCTCTCTTCTACCACCTTCCAACATGCCCACGACCCTCTGCTCCAACGTCAGACTTCTCAATCCTTCTGGACTCCATGAAATCCCTGTCACCACTTACTCTAAGGTAGTAGCCATTTCCCCAGCTTCTTCTTCCAGTCTTAGAACTTCGTACATCCTTCCAACTCAGAATGTCAATATGGAAACAAGTATATGGTTAAAAAAAAATTTACAGTGCTCATCATAGCTAAGGGGGAAAATATTGAATATATTCCTTCTGAGGTCAGGAAGAAGATCAAGTTGTCTGTTATCACCAATTTTATTCAACATCATGCTGAAGTCATAGCCAGGACAGTAAGGCAAGAATAAAAACTTAAACCATGAAGATTGAAAAGGAATAAATAAATCTGTCTTTATCCTAAATCATATAATGTTCTATGTTGAAAATTCAAATTAATCTAATTTACAGGTAAATTACTAGAATTAGAATTTGTCAGCAGTGATCATAGCTATAAAATCTGTCTAGAAAAACATTTGCTTTTCTATGTAACAATGCAGAAGATGTTGTAAATATTTTTAAAAGGCTCCATGTACATTAACATCAAAACTATGAAGCACCTAGGGAAAAATGTTAACAAAATTTTGTAAGTTCAAGGAGAAAATTACAAACAGAAAATAAAAACATACATTATTTTTATGTGATCTATAAAGTAGTTGGAAGTATTGAATATTTAAAAGAAAGGTTTTGGAGGTGATGATGAAGATAGTATTCTTCAGGTAACAGAAATGTCATAGGCATCATCTACTCGTTGAAGCTGATGGATTTTTGCATGAACACCTGCAAAATTTCAAATGGAAAAACAAATATAGCCTATTTACCTAAAACACTTTGTGAACAATTAGTTTAAAGTAATGAAAAACATGTATGAAATAAAATGATAAATCCAACAAAAGAAACAGCAAATGCTACCACATTATTGTAGATTTGTCACGATATGGGACAAACACTCATCAGTTGGGAACTGAGTAACTAATTATTTAAACACAATAACATAGCAAAAAACAAACCCCCAAACCCCAACTCTGAGCATGATTTCTAACCTCTTCATCAACTGAAGAGCTTCTACTGTAGGTTTATTAACAACATGAAACAAGTTCCAGACAAGTGTAATGTGCTGTGGAATAATCACAGACAGATACACAGACTGCAGAACTCCCCTTAATATATCTATCAGCAATTCCTTTAGCCTTGCCTGACAAAAGCTGCCTCCACAGTCCCTGATGTGGTTGACTACTTTGTTATTTTGCAGCTGTTACTCTTTTTCTTTTCCAGTTGTCCTTTATGTGGAGTATCTTAAATATTCTTGGCAAGGTGTGGCTTTCTTTAAATAATCTAAGAAATGTAATGAGATGTCTTGTCCATTATAAAACTTTTCAACCTTGCAACAGTAGAGTGGCATTTTAATTACTTGAATATATATATTTCAAAGATTCAGCAGAAAAACCCAAACTCAGATGAGATGCCAAAGAATTTTTTCCAACAGTTGGTAAAAACCAAGTATTGTAACTATAATAATTTTTAACAAAACAAGTGATAAAGAATCCCACATGCATGCATGCTAAGTTGCTTCAACCATGTCCAATTCTTTGCGACCCTATGGACTGTAGCCCACCAGGCTCCTCAGTGCATGGGATTCTCCAAGCAAGAATACTGGAGTGGGTTGCCATGCCCTCCTCCAGGAGATATTCCCGACCCAGGGACTGAACCCACCTCTCCTGGAGCTCTTGCATTGCAGACAGGTTCTTTACCACTGAGCCACCAGGGGAGCCTGAGTTAGATCCAACTAATGGGTATCTCTCGTCAATCTTAAGTTTATTTTAAAACAGCAAAAAGGAAATTTTGATAAAACATTAATGGGATATACAATAAAGTTGATAAAGATGAATGAAGAGGTCAATTAAAATTATTCTGCTATCAAGAAGCAAATAGCTATAAAAAACTTTTTTTTAGATTATGCCAGGAGCAGTATGGAGAAGGAAATGGCAACCCACTCCAGTATTCTTGCCTGGAAAATCCCATGAACAGAGAAGCCTGGCATGCTACAGTCCATGGGGTCGCAGAGAGTAGGACACGACTGAGCAACTGAGCACAGCACACAGGAGCAGTAAATGATTAGAGAAAGACATAAATTTTAAAGGTAAAAAACGGATTCTCGGACAACTTGAAAATGAAATTAATAAAAAGTCAAATATCTGATCACATTAAAAAGAATCAAATGGCTTGCCAATTTGACAGGAAATACTGACACAAACTAAATAACAAAAACTAAATATGTCATTACAACCTGGGCATCAGGAACAAAGCAGGTCATTAATTTAAAGAATAGTCATGATTAGTCACTACCCAAGAACATGTGAAATGTTCTAAAATTTTATAGCCTATACATAAAAGAAACTTGAAAAAGAATTTGCCAAATTTGATAGGAATCCTAAAAACGTACATGATATTACCATTAATGAGGTATAAAACTGAAACAAAATTTTCCAGGCCATCAATAATAAAATAAATTTCTATCACCCATGTTAGAGTGGGGACTAAATCATCTTTATGTTCCCTATACAGAAAGTTACATTACAAAGTCATTGTCATATAAAGAGGCTATCAAAGCAGCCAAAAAAAATAATAGGGGGAAATGATTCTATTGAGTCAGACTTTGAATAATAAAATAACTTACTTTTCTGGATTTGGAGATGTTTATATTAATGTTTGTCAGCTTTTTTAATTTGGAATTTGTATGACTCCTTTGCTTTTCCAAATGAGTATTCACGTTTGTACCTGATTATGTATTTTCATTGTAAACTTTTTTCTCAGAATGAGCTCCCTGCCCCAAATTATGAAAGCATCAATTCTCACAGAACCAAGATCTACCTGTACCAACCCATGTGAGGTGAAAGTTGGAACTGGGAGTCCCAGTGAAGATAGACATGTGCTTAAAATTTTGCAGGATTTTTGTAAAACCACTTCTCTGCTGGAAGCCAACACACAGGTCCTTGTAGTTCCTGGGAGCGGGGTTGATGCACTCCTAGTTAACCCTTATCCCAAGGGTATGACATTTCTGGGTTCCAGACTTTCTAGGTGATGGTCTCCTCTTAGACTCTCCAACCTGGATGGCTATTGGACTCCTCTCTCTTTCACCTAGCGAGTTCCAAAAGCTGCTACTCATTTGGCAAATTCAGTGGAAGCACAGGGCAACAGTCAAGACCTGTGGTGCTCTGCTGATCCCCCAGGGTGGCACCATTGGTAATATTTTGATTTGGCAATCTCTTACCATCTTATCATTGCTACATGTTTAATATCTTTTGTCCAACATTTCTAGTTGTTTTCAGTAGAGTGGTCAGTTTGAATGATTAACAACCCATAGCTGGACACAGAAGCTTATTTGCCCATCGTATGCTAGATTTAGAAAAGTCCTATATCCTCTCAGGCATATTCTTGCTTTAAAAAAAAGTTTATTTAGATTACACATACAGTTTTTTTGGGATAAAAACACCCACAATTCTACTAAGCAAATAAAAGGAGTGTCCTCATACACTATCCTAATCTATGCTTTTTTCTACTTTTGAAATCACAGGCTAATATTTTGAATGATGCTTTCTTCTTTCATCTTCATTCTCAAGATTTTATCATAAGCATTTTCTCACATCATTAAAAATACTTGATGAACATTTTAGTTGGTTGTGCAATAAAAGTATATTGCTACTCTATACAGTAATAATGTTTGCAATTGAGGTAATTAAAGAATAAGATCGGAGAGTATATAAAAGACACATATGCTTCACCTAGATGTTTCATTCTATGAAGTTCTACTCTGTGGGGAGATTCACTACAGACTGAAAGGCTTGTTAGGGAACCTGGTTTGGGGGCAACTGCTTCTCTCTCCTTCCTAACAACCCCCCCCCACACACACACACACACCAACACACACACACTGCTTGTGTGCACATGAGCTTTGACAAGCCAGGACAGTTTTGAACTAAGATGGTCCCAGTGGCCAGAGGAAATGAGTTTGCAATTCCTGATTAGCTGGATCCAGCCAGTTCAGCATCTGAACAAGTGCAAAGAAGTGGCTGGAACAACCAAAACTCAGTGTTTCCTCTTCTACTCCATGTGACATTGGCTGAGGGCCCCTGGTGGTAGTCAGATGGAGGGCGGCTGGTCTGGAAGGATCAAGACAGCTTCACTTCTTTCAAAATTTCCTGTCATTTGTATTTTTTAATGTCGTTATACCCATTTGTATTTAGGAGAGTAAACACAGCACATGTGTTTCCCTCCCACCACTCCCACATCCCATCGAAATGACAGCAAAGATGTACAGAAAGGAATTAACCTGTTACAGCTCTGGTAAGAAAATTGGAATCCATGAGTTGACTCAAGACATTTTGATGAATTTCTAAGGGCAAGAAAGGGGTGAGGAGTGTGTCAGAGAACAGACTGCAGGGAGCTGATGCCTGAGACACACAGAGAAAGTCATCACAGAGGCTCAGAAGCAGTTCTCCAGGTACTACCTCCGAGTCTGTGATCAGTGATCAAGATAAATAGAGGAGGGCATATGGGGCACCTGAGACTTGTCTCCTGCACCCCACACACTAAGAGACTGGCAGTGGGTAATATTGTTCCCAGGCTGAAGTCTACACTCTCTTCTCTAATGAAATTACATGATCTGCCTGAAGAGAACCCGAGCCAGTGGGGATGTGAGTACCAAGGGGAAAACTCTGTTGCTTTTGACACTGAAAAGTGGAGGAAGCCTGCCTACCTGCTCCTGAAACACACACCCTGAAATAAAACCTGCTGGTTGGTACCCACCACACATAGATAGAACTTCTGTCTGATTAGCTATTGTTCCTTAACAAGTTAGCCCAGAATGTTGTGACTTAAAATATCAACCATTTTATTATAGCTCATGATTGTTGCCTCAGTAATTCAGGCAGGGCTCAGCTGGACAATTTTTCTGCTCCATGTGACACTGGCTGAAGGTACTTGGTAGTATTTACACAGAGGATGACTGGTCTGGAGGCGGCTTAACTCATGTTTGGCATAGCTGGAACTCTTCTAAGATAATTCTCTGGAGCACCTCCATGTAACCTGCCCAACATCGAACTCTCAGAGTAGCTGGACTTCTTACATAGTCACTCAGGTATCCCAGAGAGTAAGTTCCAAGAGACAGGAAAAGTCTCTTAAGGGTCAAGTCGAGGAACCAGTCCATCATCACATTCATCATATTCTATGGTTAGGCAGTCAGAATCCATCCAGACTCAAGGAGGGATACTATAAACCTCACCTCTTATTCCAGTGGGGAAGGAGATAAAAATAAAATAAACCGCTAAACAGATATTCTGTAAGAGAGTTATTTGAGTTATAATGAAAAAGCAGTTAAAGGGGTAGAGAGTATCAGAAAGTTGAGAAAATACTATTTATATAGAGTAGTCATGATAGTCCTCACTGTTTAAATGACTTTGGAGCAGGGACATGAAGGAAGTAAGGGGGCAGACATATAGATTTTGGCTTTTACTCTGAGCTCAGTGGGAAATCTTCAGAGGGTTTGCAGCAGAGGATTGATATAGTCTGAGCTGAATTTTAAAGAGATACTCTTAGTGCTATGTGGGTAATACACTGAAGGGAAGTTGAATGGAAAAGGGATACTAAGAAGCTCTTTTGATCATCTAGTCAAGAAATCACAGTGGCTTGGACCAGATGATACAGCAGTAGATGTATTAAGTGGCCAACTTTGTAAAGAGATAGATAAACCTAAAAATATCTTGTTGCATTCCTGCACCTGTTTCTAACATGTGTGGGTATGGGTGTGGGTATGTGTAAGCTTTCACATACTAACAAGCAGTTCTTGAATACCAGCAGGGTGTCTGAGAATTCAACTCTATTATGAAACTATCTACCCAGAAATGGCATCAGATTCCACAAGCCAAAGGCTCACTCCCCCAGGACCAAACTCCATGTCAGAGGCCAATCACAAGCCCAGAATGTTACCTATACTTCTGACTGACTGGCTATAAAGCAGAGGTTTTCATGACCCTCTCCTTGGGTTTGAGTAATTTGCTAGAACAGCTCACAGAACTTAGGAAACCCATTTACTCAACAGATGACTAATTTATTACAAAAGATATTAAAGATTATCAGTCAATGAAGAAGAGATGCAGAGGACAAAGCCCCAAACAAAGGTCCTCATGGAGCTTGGGGCCTGGCACCAGGGCATATATTAATAAAAACATTCTGGTTCACCCTCCCTGGAGGCTTCTGAGCTGCATCCTTTTGGAGTCTTACAGAAGCCTCATTACATAAGGCATGAGTGATTCATTCACTAGTCATGGGTGACTAAACCAACCTCCAGTCTCTGTCCTGTCCCTGGAGTTCAGGGGAAAGGAACTAAAAGTTCCAGCCCCCTAATCCTATAGGTGGTCCTTCTGGCAACCAGCCCCCACCCTTAAGTAGGGTCTAGTAGTTGCCTCATAAACAGAAATAACAATATCTTGCATTCATCAGTTAGGATGAGAACTTCCAAGTTTAAGGAGTTTATGCAAATATATATTTCTTATTATAAATCAGAATATCTCAGAATATATCTGTAATGAATGAACTTTTTCATCTTATACATCAGGCTTCCCCAACAGCTCAAGTGGTAAAGAATCCACCAGAGAGGCAGGAGACTCAAGTTCGATCTGTGGGTCGGGAGGCTCCCCCACCAAAGGAAATGGCAACCCACTCCACTATTCTTGCTGGGATAATCCCATGGGCAGAGGAGACTGATGAGCTACGGTCTCAAAGAGTCAGACATGACTGTGCGATTGAGCACACACACAAAAACATATTTATACCTCATCAGGAATCTGTAGTTTGTGAATTATTGATAAGAAAACAATAGTTATATTTCTTTTTATTGAAATACAACTTATGTACATGCAAGTCTTTAGTGAGCTGTCCTATTAATTTCCACATATGTGTCTACTAATGTAACTCAGAATCCCTCCCATCCCTCCCCGTCAATATTTCCCCAGAGATAACCCTTATTCTGACCTCTGTCACTATAGATTTGCCTGTTTCATGCACTTCGTGTAAACAGAATAATATAAAATATGTCATTTTTGTCCCTGGCATATTTCACTTTATATTATGTCTGTAAGATTCATCCATGTTGTTCACATACACAGTGAGTTCATTCCTTTTCATTGAATGTGGCATGATTTATTTATAAAGATATAGCTGAGAATATTTGCTGATGGTTTGGAAATACGGTCTGAGAGAAAGGAGTCATTTTTAGCCTGTGCTTCCAGAAGACTTGGAATTGCCAGAAGGAACGTCGTAGAAAGCAATTATAGGTGTAGGGAATGGGGTAAGTTCTGTTTGGGGCATGCTCTCTGTGAAATACCTGTTAGACATCTAGTGCAGAGACCAAGGAGGCTGTTGGATATGTTAATCTGAATTTATGAGAAAAATCTGAATTGAAGATCTCACTTTGGGAGTCATCAGCCTAGGTAGCTGTTATTTAAGACCTTGGGGCGGGATAAGATCTGTGAGAGCATGCAGGTTGCTATCCTGTAAAATAAGTAGCGGACTGAGCTCGAAGCACTGTCAGGAGCTCAGGGAGGAGGACGAACATGGAAAGGAGACTGAGAAGGTGTGGCTGACAAGGTAGGAAAAGAACCAAGTGGTCTAAACTAAAAACGTGAAATTTCATGGAGAGAAGTGTGTCAATGGCTGCTAATAGGTCAGTAATATATGGGATGAGTTGACAAGAGCTGTCTCATGGGGAGCTGGAGAAAAAACCCTGAGTGGATTCATGTGGAGGCAACTGCTGGTTCCCACCCAATAGTCATGCCCCACTCTTCTTTAGTAACAAGAACTCTGGTTTTATTGGGGGTTTAGATACATCCAGTATACTGTGTAATCTCCCTTTCATCAAAAGATGACCACATATAACAAATAAGTAGAAGTGTGTGTGGCATTTCTGTGAAGTCAGCTGAAAGGGAGCTTATTCAGCCAGGAGGCTCCCTTTGTATTCATCATCTCTGTATTGGTCAGATTTTTACTGTGACACAAACAACCCCAAAATGTCTCAATGGCTTACAACATTCTCTTTCATAATTCTGGATCAGCAGTTTGGCAGGCTTGGCTGAGCAAGGCCGCATTCTAGGCTTTGGGTCAGGGTCAGGGCAGCTTCAGTTCCAGGCTGAAAGGAAAATATGCTGTTCCCACGATGGGGTGATGGAGCTTCAAGCAGTCCTGTGGAAGTTTGCCACACCTCTTAGTGCTTCAGTTCAGGACCCAAAAGATCACTTCTACCCACTGCCCAAAGAACTTACATGATTGAGCCCAAAGTCAATGAAGAGGGTTATTATCTTTCCATCAGCTATGAACCATGGCAGGGGTGGGGAAGTATGAAAAAGTATACACTAATAGTAGCATCTACCACACATCCTTTTATTCATTGTTTTGATGCACTAAAACCCAAAGTGATGGCTGGAGCCCCAGCAGCCTTTGTGGATCATGTGACATTGAAAGCCCCAAGCTAAGATGGTATAGTAGAAAGACATGTCCCGTCTGTCTGTGGACTCACCATTCCAACCATGAACAGGCTGAATCTGACCTTATTTTCTTTTGATTACTTTTATGTTACATTCTCTTTTGTTTGTAGCCAAATGCAAAACTAATGGACACAAGTGTGTTTAAGTAAGAATGGGAGGTTTATGGACAATACCTGCAAAGAATTTTTCTGTGGGAGTTTTGCTTTTCTTTTTTTTAAGTTGGAAAGTATTACAGCATGCTATATGATGATGAGAAAAACCCAATAAAAGAAAAAGTAATTGATACAAGAAAGGGAAAATCATTGAAGTACTGTCCTTGAGTAAGCAAGAAGACCTTGATATGCTGGCACTTAGAGGTGATTCTGTTTGGTTTTAATTATGGGTCAATTTATACCTATTATATGGCCTAAACTATTTAAATTCCATGAATTTTCCTGAGAGTTTCCCAGGCAATTCCATATATTAAAAATGTCTGACTTGACAGAAAGCAGCAAAATTCTGTAAAGCAATTATTCTTTAATTAAAAAATTAATTTTTAAAAATGTCTTGTTCATGATTTTTATTTTGTGTAAATAGTAACTGAACTTTTCACAGATCCTAGCCCCACCCATTCCCACATTATTTTTCATTTTGAACTATAAAAAGAAGTAGAGAGAGGGTTTGTATTATTTGAAATTATATAAATGATCAAAGGATGGTTCAATAGTCTAAATTAAAAGAAATAACTCATTAAATGGCACAAATCATCTTGCAGATAAAAATATAAGACACAGAAAGCTGATAAAGCAAGTAAAGAAAAATCCTATTTTTTCTAAGCTCCCTATTAAAATAGAATTTTTAAACCCACAGATGTTTAGAGGAGGTAAAAATACACTTCCTTGTTTGATGGAACTGCTACAATTCCAAATATATAAATCCACCCACAGCATTAATTAAAGTTTAACATTTTTTTTCTCTCTCTGATGTGAGTAGCATAGTGTTTTTACCTGAATAAGGCACTGCTTTTCTTCCCTGTTCTGCCAGATAAGATGCAGAACTCTTTTAAATACCTTTTTTTTTTTTCCCCCCAGAGGGAGCCGCTTGGGGAGAAATATCTAGAGTTCCATTTGAGACTTGTTAACTTTGAGATCCCAGTGGAGGTGTTAAGTAACAAGTTGGTTATACAAGTCTGAAGTCCAGGGAAAAGGTCTGAGCTAGAGATTACATGCTTGGAGTCATCGGTATTTAGTATATTTAAAGACATGGCACTCAATAAGATTATCCAGGGATTTACTGTATATAGGGGAAGAAATACAGATCCTTAGACTAAATCCCAGGGTGCAACGTTTGTAGGTTAGGAAAATAAGGGAAAAAATAGCAAAAGAGACTGAGAAGGAGCAGCTGGTGAGGTGGAAGGAAAACAGGAAGAGCGCTATCCTGAAGGTGAGAAAGTGTCTAAGAGATTTATCTATATTGACTAATAAGGTGAAAATGGAGGTGTGACATTGGGTTGTGCAAATGACATTAGAGGTCATTCAGTTCAGTCAGTTCAGTTGCTCAGTCATATCCGACTCTTTGCGACCCCATGAATCACAGCATACCAGGCCTCCCTGCCCATCACCAACTCCCGGAGTTCACTCAAACTCACGTCCATCGAGTCGGTGTTGCCATCCAGCCATCTCATCCTCTGTTGTCCCATTCTCCTCCTGCCCCCAATCCCTCCCAGCTGACTCTTTTCCAATGAGTCAGCTCTCCGCATCAGGTGACCAAAGTATTGGAGTTTCACCTTCAGCATCAGTCCTTCCAGTGAACACCCAGGACTGGTCTCCTTTAGGATGGACTGGTTGGATCTCCTTGCAGTGCAAGCATTAGTGATCTTGATAAGAGTGCTTAGAGTGAAAGGTAGGCGTGAGCATTTGTTTGGAGGGGATTCAAGAGAAAATTCAAGAGGAATTAGAGACAACAGAAATAGACAACTCTTTCTGGAGTTTTGCTCCCAATAGCAAGACAAAGAAAGCAGGTGATGAGGTCATAATAATTTGTTTGTTTTTAAGTTGAGAGAAATACCACTTAAGGGAATAACCCACACAAGAGGGGAAAGCTGCTGATGCAGGAGAGAGATGGAAACTTGGAGGGATCTAAGTCAGGCAGAATAGGATCTGTCACACAAGAAGAAATCTTGGCGTTAGCTATTAACATTGACAATTCATCCAGAAGGAAAAAAAAAATGTTAGAATATATAAACACCAGTGCAATTTGAAGTTGGATATGATAGTGGGAATTGATGAAGCACTTTCTGATTTATTCACCTTCCTTGGTATTATCAGCTAAGTGAGAATGGAAAGAAAATATGAGAGGTTTCAGGAAAGTAGGAAAGTGAAAAATATCCACCTGGATAGTAGGAAAGAAAATAAACCTGGAAAATATGATGTGATTACCTGGCAGGTTTAAAGGTCCTCTTGAGGTTATTGATCATCAGTGTGTAAGGGGAGAGAGCCATCAGCATAGTTGTTTGTTTTACTACAGTCATTTTAAGTCATGGATCCAGGTCTGGAAGGAGTTTCATCAGTGATTTCCCCAAGTAGTATGACCAGCTGAAAAAGGTCAAGAGAGTTGTGTGCAAGGAAATGATTAAACTGATTGACCGTAGCACTTAGGCTGAGGTCTCAAGGGAGAGGAAGACTTCAGGTAGGGAGGGATGGAGACTATAAAGGTGGTAACATAGTGGGGTGAAGATCCAAGTGAGACTAAAGAGACTGAAGTCAGGTACTAAAAGGTATGAACAGGAAAGACAGCAAAAGAGTTGTAGGGCACGTGACACTGGCATTTTGGAAGAGACACGGTTTCAGGATAAAAGCACGACTTCCCATGAAAGCGAGTGCTGAGGCAGGGTAAAGGGCAAGATCACTAAGGGAAAGAATGAGGACCCACATGCCAGGGGATTGGAAGGACCATCTAACTGTACCTGTAAATCACTAAGACTTAAAACAGCAGAATGTTGGCAAGAGTGACAGGGAACCAAAAGCCAGCACCTTCGTTGAAGACCACTGGTCAGCCTGCTCACTGCAGGGAGGATGAGTACTCATTGACTGATCTCATGACATGATAAGCAGAGCTCAGGGGTTTCTTGGAAGAAGCTGGGAGGATGGTAGCAAATGCAAAGAGGAGCAGGAAGTGCATTTCCCCACCTATCAGAGCTATCTTAGGAGGGCCTTAGCCTAAAGCGAAGTATAGTCTTCAGTTGTAACAGGAACATTTTGGTATAGGTGCTGAGAATGGATTTCTGCTAAGTCACTTCAGTCATGTTCGACTCTGTGCAACCCCATAGACGGCAGCCCATCAGGCTTCCCCGTCCCTGGGATTCTCCAGGCAAGAACACTGGAGTGGGTTGCCATTTCCTTCCCCAATGCATGAGTGAAAAGTGAAAGTGAAGTCACTCAGTCGTGTCCGACTCTTAGCAACCCCATGGACTGCAGCCTACCAGGCTCCTCCATCCATGGGATTTTCCAGGCAAGAGTACTGGAGTGGGGTGCCACTGCCTTCTCCGAGAATGCATTGAAAGATAGCAAAGGGTAGATGTAGAATAAGTTAGGAGGCTGCTACAGTAATGTGGGCAAAAGATGGTGGAGACTTTTCCCAAGAAGATGGCAATTAAGGTGTGAAGATACAGTCAGAGATGAAATATTTTTAAATATACCATATTTTATTGCACCCTTGATTTTAAGATGCTCCACTATTTCAGGGGCTTCGCTGGTGGCTCAGATGGTAAAGAATCTAGCTGCAATGTGAGAGACCCGGCTTCTATCTCTGGGTCGGGAAGATCCCCTGGAGAAGGGAACAGCTACCCACTCCAGTATTCTCACCTGGAGAATTCCATGGACAGAGGAGCCTGGTGGGCTACAGTCCATGGGGTTGTAAATATTCGGACACAACTGAGCAACTAACACTTCACATTATTTCATGTACCACTAAGAAAAAAAGTAATGCTGCCAATTAAACAGTGATAACTTTTTTGTGATTTCAATTTTAAGATGCATCCAAATTTCAGAGATGTTAAAATATTAAAATGTGCATCTGCGAATGGATGAAATGTATTGTTATACCAGTTGAATGTACTACTGTACTGAGGAAGAAACTCTTTTCCATAAAATGTGAGGATTAAGCAAACTGAGTGTTTGGCATCTTAAAGGACTTGCTACAGAAACTCCCTGACAGCTGCTTGAGGAAAAGCAAGGCTGTGCCCCTGTTAGATGACCTTCACTGGACACATTTTGCCACCTGTTTACTAATTGGCTCCTGTCAGAGAATATCCCATGTTCCTGGGTACATCTAATTAATGGCCACACATCAATTTACTTATCATTTGTGTCTCTATATATTACTTGTTATTTCTAGTTAATGGTTCATGTCTGATCGTTGTGAGAAGGTAGTTCAGACTCGTTCAGGCTGCAAATTTATCCCTGTCACTAATGAATATTCCATTATGGCCACAGGAAGTAAAAAGCAAAACAGAATCTGTGTTAAGTCAGAAGTCTTATGTTTGTAAGTCCTTCTTCTCCCGTGTCAAATCAAACCAGCATATCTTCCTTGTTGGTTCATAATCCTGACTGCACATTAGAAACACTTCAGGGTGCTTCTTAAAAATGCTTATTCCTGGACCATAGCCCAGACCAATTAGATCAGAATCATTGGAGGTGAGCTCCAGGCATCCACATTTTTTAGAAAAATGTAAGTGATTCAAATATCCCACCACCACTGAGGCCATGGGTGTTTGGCGGTCTCTTCATTAATAAGTAATAAACTTTGATGAGCTCAGATCAAGTTGTCTAAGAAATATTGCTTTAACAATATAAGCTGTGTCATGGAGTACAGCAGACATCACAAATTAATGTGGAATGATGTAGAAAGTTACAGTGTGTCACTAATGAAAAATAAAATTGTAGACAGTATTATCTTAATTGAAATAAGTTGTGTCTACATATTTTTGTGTGCATGTATGTCTAATTAATATCCACAGATCGATTTACCTATTATTTTCTTCTCCATATATTGCTTATTATTTCCAGTTATGAATCATATTCATATCTGACCATTATTGAAAGATTATTCTGAGTTGAACATAATGCAAATTTAACCCTATCTCTGATGCCTATTGACATACACACACACTGATACATATAGACATGTACAGATATATGTATACACACAAATAACACTCATAAACATATATGAGTTATGAAGTAGTAAAAAAAAGTTTTCAATTTTAAATACTCAAGATTAAAGGAGTTTTTAGTTTTTTTTCCTTCTTTTGGCCTCATTTGTTTGCAATGCAAATGTATTTGCTTTGTAACAGAAGCTCATTCAGAAACAATACCGTTACCTATTCATTGGAGAAAATCTGGAAAATTCATAAAAGTATAAGTATGTGCTTAGTCGCTCAATCGTGTCCAACTCTTTGTGACCCCATGGACTGTAACCTGCCAGGCTCCTCTGTCCTTGCGATTGCCCAGGCAAAAATGCTGGAGTGGGCTGCCTTTTCCTTCCCTAGGGTATAATATGTGGGTGCGTGCTAGGTCGCTTCAGTTGTGTCCAACTCGTTGTGACCGTATGGACTGCAGCCCACCAGGCTTTTCTGTCCATGGGATTCTCCAGGCAAGAATACAGGAGTGGGTTGCCATTTCCTCCTCCAGGGGATCTTCCCAACCCAGGGATAGAATCTGCATCTCTTATGTCACCTGCACTGGCAGGCATGTTCTTTACCACTAGCATCACCTAGAAAGTCCCAAAATTATAAGTAAGAAAATTTAAACGGCTCATGAATCCACCAGCCAGAAATAACCATTTTGGACATTTTGGCTCATTCTTTCCAAAAAATGTTTTTTCTTTATATGAAAGTGTGTGTAAGTATGTGTGTATATATAGAATTATGCTCAGTACACTGAAAAAAATTTGTTTTTAACCTTTTTGTTCTCTTAATAAAAGATTTTCCCGTGTCATTAAGAATTCCCACAAAACATATTTTGTAATGAACAACATGCATGTTGCCAAAAGCCTGAGGAATACATGCAATATAGCTAGGCCTTAAGCCATAAAAACAGAACAAGCCAGTCAAGTTTGGAAGGTTAGAGAGCTGTGGGAATTAGCAAGCAATACTGTGTTGAGGGTCCTCTGCAAGGCTCTTTCAAGAACTTGAGCAAGGAGGGCTGCAAAGCAGGTGGTGTTGACATTCGTGAATTGTAGTCCTGTCTCTTTCACCATATCGTTACAATGATATCTGAGTTAATTTAGCAAAGTGAGATGGACTAATGACAAGAGATTAAGATATGTGAAGCTAACTTAGGTTATCAAGATACATTCATTTCTAAGGCATTTTCCAAGGCCAGGATACTTACATAACAAGAACAGCATCATACCTGTCATTGGCACCCATGAAAACTAAGAAAATCACCAATAAATTCAGCAAATATGTACTGTATTGAGGGGTGAGGGGTGAGAAGCAAGACCTTTTACTAGTGTCATGCACTGGTGACTGGAAATATTTTTTTTCTACCCCACATTTTCCCTTATTAACCAATTTCTCAGCCATAGACTAGCATCATGATGGCTACAAAGCCATAAATTTACTATGGGTTATCTGTTATTAATATATGATTTTCTGCTGTCATGACAGCAGAGGCTGTCTGTGAAAAAAAATCTTAAACAAGATAGGATTGGGATTCCAGAAACAAAGAGAAAGGAATAGGAGTGGAAATGTGTACAAAGGGAGATGGGCTATGAAACAGACTACAGTAGAATAAGATGGATTATTCAAGAAAACTCCAGAGATCGAGAGTGAAATCCTTATGAATTTCTAAATTACAGTGCTACATAAACTCTTAAAGAGAAGGCATCTGGCTAGACTGAGGATTTTTTTCCCTTGATATGAGAAGTTTCGTTTCCCAATTACATCTCAAAGGGAGACTTGTCGTAATTGAGTTTTAAGTTCACAGATGGTGGAGTCTGAAAACCTATCACAAATTGACCAACAGTAACAAAACGGAAAATCTCTAGCCTTTCTTTCTTTCCCACGCCATTCTCTCTGCCCTCTTTCTTTCTCTCCTGACACTAAATCTCTGCCAATGTTTGGAAGGAAAATGTGAATCAGAGTTTCAAGATCGCACTGAGCTCTGGTGGCGCTACTTTTCCTTGGCTAGAAGAACTTACAAGAACGATGGTGGTTAACCTGCTGTATGCTACAGTACTCGGACTGAGGGTTGCGGTCACGTGTCTGCTGCACTGGTATGGCCAACTGATAAATTTTTCAGACTAAATATCATGCATTTTAGTACTATATTCTTTTATTCTTTATGGCTCTTCAGGAGCTTAGAAGGAAGAGACTATAAAGGATGTAGGATTTAACTAATGCAGCTAACAGAGCATGAGGTAAAGATGCCCCACTATTCCTGAAGACACCCATCCACCTGCCATGCCCCCATGGAAATCTAGCTGAGACTGGGGAGAAAAAGGGGTAAAGAGTGAAATATTTTAATACACATTTGGGAACTCTACAGGTTTTTCTGAGGAAACAAATCGCCATGGGAAAGGGGTACTTATCATCGTGGGTTTTTTTTCCTTTTATTTATTCTTTTACTTAGAAGATAATTGCTTTACAATATTCTGTTGGTTTCAGCCATACATCAACATATATCAGCCATAAGTATACATATGTCCCAAGCTCAAAGGTGGTTTGTTACATGTCTAGCAAAGTGGCTATTGGGTTATACGATAATTTGGGACATCATAGAAGTTTATTGAGTGAATTTGTTCAGACAACATAGCCAAGAGTTCTTTAAGATTAGGAAATAAAATACTTGGCTTCTTGGTTTAGTGTACAAAGTGACACTGAAATAATTGATTTAAGAACATTTTGGTCATATTTTAGTAGGATTTCACAGCACCCTGCAAAAAATTACCTTGAAAGTCTGTATCCCCAGTAGCATTGTTCTCAGATGGGTATAGAAAAAGTAAGGAGGGTAGGAAAGTGTTTTAATGAAAGCTCACACTGTAAATTTCTGACACTCTTCCAGTCCTTTCTTTGAGAGGACTTGATGACTTTCCCTTCTCCATTGTCGACCCTTCTGTCAAGCACACTTCTTTTTCCTTGCGTCTTAGCTGAGCATGTCTTATCTCAGTTTAACTCTGCTTCTAAACTCTGGCTACAGATGTATTTCTGAGCATCCTTGTTCTACCCTCCTATTATCATTTCATAATTTTCAAAAGATTAAATGTAGTTTCGTATCCATCCATGTATACTGAACTCATCAACTGTCTCTTTGGAAGAATGAAAGTTGCATGCTAGCTATTCTAGTAGATTCTCATCTTGCCTGATAAATTGTTAAAAATGAATAATAGCCATGATTTATAGAAATTATCCTCTTAAGATAAAGGCTGTTTGTTCAGCATAACTTGGCTGGAGGGAGAGGGTAGGATTGAGCTACCTTAGTATTAGATATTCCTTTATGGTTTTTCTTTTTCTTTCTTTTAAATTAATTTATTTTAATTGGAGGATAATTACTTTATAATATTGTAGTAGGTTTTGCCATACATTGACATGAATCAGCCACGGGTATACATGTGTTCCCCATCCTGAACGCCCCCTCCTATCTCCCTCCCCATCCCATCCCTCAGGGTCATCCCAGTGCACCAGCCCTGAGCACCAACTTAAAATAATCAACAAAATCTTCCTGGTCTAGTTGTTTTATTCCAGAAGAATATATTTCAATAGGTAAAAAAGCAACTTAGTAACAAGTGAATTATTCACATTCACCAGATCAACCTATTTTGAACATTCTTTTATGTTTTTCCATTATTACAGTACATAAGAAAATATCAGATATTCCAAATTACATTTCTAAAATTATACAGAACACTTGTTCTGCATTTGTTTTCTTCCAGCATTTTTCAGCATGACTCAAAATCACATGCTTCTGGTTAACATTTTTCTTGTTAATATCTTTGAAGATTTTCCTGGAAATAGTGCCTGCAAATGTTTTTATTCCTAGCCTTTGACCTCTAGGATTAAATTTCAGACACTAACTTTTCTTTGTAGAATCATTAATATGGTATCTGGCAAAACACTTCTAATAACAAGTAGATCAAATATTTCCTAAATAGTAAATAAGAAATAATATTATGAGGGAAAGAAAGCTCAGTGCAATTAAATCCCTAACCTTGTATATGCTCTAGAACATGCACTAAATCTTTTTCCCATTTTCCTCAACCAGTCACAATCTCACATGCTCTTGGAAATTAATAAATATTCATCAATGATTGATGACGTTGAGCACACTCTACTCAGAGTCTAATACCCTCTTATATTTACCAAGCGGCCAACATCAGTGAAATTTTCATCACGTTGCTCAGCTGGGTTCCCTGACCCCAGGATCTCCATGCTGCAATCCACCCTGTGGCCTAACACTAAATTAATCTTTCTGAAGCTCTACTTTTATCATATCAGTCCCTTGTTAAAAAATATATAATGTATGGTGGTCCTTAGTCACTCGGTTGTGTCCACTCTTTGAGACCCCATGGACTACTGCTAATGGGATTTTCCAGGCATGGATACTGGGAGATACTGGAGAGGGTAGCCATTCTCTTTTCCAGGGGAACATCCTGACCCAGGGATTGAACCTGAGTATTCTGCATTTCAGGCAGAATCTTTACCACCTTAGCCACCAGGGAAGCCTCAAAGTATGTTATTGTTCAGCCATTAAATCGAGTCCAATTCTTTGTGACCTCATGAACTTCAGCAAGCCAGGCTTTCCTGTCCTTCAGTGTCTCCTGGAGTTTGCTCAAATTCATGTCCACTGAGTCAGTGATGCCATCCAACCATCTCATCCTCTGTCTCCCCCTTTCCTCCTCTTGCCTTCAGTCTTTCCCAGCATCATCATGTGGTCGAAGTATTAGGGTTTCAGCTTCAACATCAGTCCTTCCAAAGAGTATTCAGGGTTGATTTCCTTCAGGATTGCCTGGTTGGATCTCCTTGCTGTCCAAGGGACTCTCAAGAGTCTTCTCCAGCACCACAGTTTAAAAGCATCAGTTCTTCAGCGCTGTCTCTTTGCCAATTAAACTATATCCACACTACTTAATATTAGTGAACAAAATTTTCATTTTTCTGGCCCCACCTCTTGCCAACCACCTCTCACCAACCTCTCTTAGACTCTCAACTCCACACACTAGCCATACTCAAAGCTGTCAAGTCTCCAAGTTTATCAAATGAGTCAAGCATGCTCTATCTTTTTTCCAGGTCTTTGCTCCAGCTATCCATTGCTTTGAACAGCCCCCTACGCAACTCCATCCCATGGTCCCCTTTGCCTAGATAATTTTTGCTTCCTGCAAATTTCAGCTTTAATATTTCTTACTCCATGGGAAGTATCAGGGAAGAGGAAATTTCCTCCACTCCCCCTCTTGTGATGGGACTAATATTAAATAATAAAATTGACCCAAGACACGTTAACAGGAGAAAAATAAATTTTAATTCATGTACACAGAAGTCTCATAGAAATCTGAGACCTAAGAATTGGCCAATGCAGGCAGCTTTTATACTTTTTAGACCAAGAAACAATACATTTGGAAGGGATTGGCTGGACAAAGAAACTTGGATTTAGCATATTCAATTAGTGAAGAATCTAAAAGAGTTTGGGCTTCAGGCAATAAATTAAAGAAGTAGCAAGATTCACGTCTATAGGCTTCTCTGCCCAAATTCCTTATCCCATGCTTATCTGGTGATAAGCATGTCCTTCTCCCACCAGATGCAGGGAGTGAACCTTTCACAGGATATATTTATCTCCTGCTTTTAGGGAGACAAACAGGAGGGTCAAGTGTCCTTTTTGCATTGGCCATTTCTTAATTCTTTACTTCAAAATAAACAATATGACATAATGGCATATTAGGGGGCAGTCTGCCCCCAACAGAAAGCATGCCTTTACCTTCTAGGCTGGTTGGGGTGCCTCTGCTTGTGCTTCCCTACATCTGTACTCCCCTGTCTGAAGTTGATCGAAGGGTGACCCCTCAAAGAGATCAGATCCTGTTCGCTAGAACCTATAAGGCTCGCCTTGTAAGCAAAAATGTTCTTTGCAAATGTGATTATCTTAATCACAATATTAATCCTGCAATACAGGACACCCAGGTACAGGAAGACCTGGGTCAGGAAGACCTCCTGGAGAAGGGAATGGCTACCCACTCCAGTATTTTTGCCTGGAGAATTCCATGGGCGGAGGAACCTGGTGGTCTACATTCCATGAGGTTGCAAAGAGTCCGACATGACTGAGCCATTGTCATCATCGTCATTTACATGAAGGATCTTCAGAGAGGAGGATTGTCCCAGATTATCTAGGAGGGCCCTAGATGCAATCAAAAATGTAAGAGGAAGGCAGAAGGAAGTCTCATACATCAAAGGAGGAAAAGACACACAGAAGAAAAGGTGGCGTGGGAAGAGGGAAAAAACAAATTCTCCCCTAGAGCCTCTGGAGGGTCTACAACCTTACAACACCTGGACTTCAGCCCAGTGAAGCTGACTGCTGACTTCTGGCTTCCAGAACCATAAGAGAACACATTTCTATAAAGTCACCAAATTTGTAGTAATTGGTTGCAGCAGCCTTGAGAAACTAATACACTATAATAGTTCTATCAGTCAGGGGTCCATCAGACAAGAGATGACAGTCTAACTGGCCAATAAGAGCTAAATAAAGGGATAGTGTAATAACACAGGGCTAAAGGTCCATCTAGTCAAGCCTATGGTTTTTCCTGTGGTCATGTATGGATGTGAGAGTTGGACTGTGAAGAAGGCTGAGCACTGAAGAATTGATGCTTTTGAACTGTGGTGTTGGAAAAGACTCTTGAGAGTCCCTTGGACTGCAAGGAGATCCAACCAGTCCATTCTGAAGGAGATCAGTCCTGGGATTTCTTTGGAAGGAATGATGCTAAAGCTGAAACTTCAGTACTTTGGCCACCTCATGCAAAGAATTGACTCATTGGAAAAGACTTTGATGCTGGGAGGGATTGGGGGCAGGAGGAGAAGGGGACGACAGAGGATGAGATGGCTGGATGGCATCACGGACTCGATGGATGTGAGTCTGAGTGAACTCCGGGAGTTGGTGATGGACAGGGAGGCCTGGCGTGCTGCGATTCATGGGGTGGCGAAGAGTCAGACACGACTGAGCGACTGAACTGAACTGAACTGAACTGAATGATAATAAGGTCCATATCGTTTCTGAGAGGGCAAGGGAAAGGAGCAGTTTCCAGAACTCAACAAATAGCTGATTGGAGGGGGTTCTCCAGTGAAAGCCTTCAGTAAGTGACTCAGTCAATTTTAAGTGACTCAGCAGAGAGAAAACCAAGGGAACAAATATTCCAGCTTCCCCATCTCTCCACCCTCTGATCGTCCTCTTTTTTGGCTAAACCTAGAAACAAAGGGTGGAGAAGGCATGGCACCCCACTCCAGTACTCTTGCCTGGAAAATCCCATGGATGGAGGAGCCTAGTAGGCTGCAGTCCATGGGGTTGCTAAGAGTCGGATATGACTGATCGACTTCACTTTCACTTTTCACTTTCATGCATTGGAGAAGGAAATGGCAACCCACTCCAGTGTTCTTGTCTGGAGAATCCCAGGGACAGGGGAGCCTGGTGGGCTGCCATCTGTGGGGTCACCCAGAGTTAGACACAACTGAAGTGACTTAGCAGCAGCAGTAGAAACAAAGGGTAAGGGAGTTTTGTCATACATTCCACAAAGTCAGAGCAAAAAGCCAAGTGGAAGATGGTGGTAGGGGAATTGTACTATTTAATAGCAATGACTCTTTTAAACCTCTGACTCTCTCCCTCTGCTTTAAATGCCAGCAACAACTTCATCTCTCCTCTTTATTATGAATTCCAGTGCCTGACCTGGAATTTATAAAATATTTAACAGATATAATCAATTAATAAAACAACACCCCACAGAGGATTAGAGACCCTTCACAACTGGGATCTAGTCTTCTCTTTCCAGTTTCATTTTCCACTATTTACACCTTTACGAATGTCTGCTGGAGGCCAGACGGACTATGAAATAGCAACAAAGCTGCTTCATCCTCGCCCAGCACCACACCTCTGCTTATGCCTACTCCTCTTCCTAAGCCATCCTCACCACCTCTACTGACTGTTGTCATTCTCTGAAGGCCATCTTTTAGGCTACCTCCTCCATGACGTCTGTCGGGATCACCCGGTTGAAAGCAGTCCCCTCCTTCTTGGCACTTTTCAGCCCTTGCTTGTGTCTCCCTCGTAGCTGTAACGTTTTATAGCTGTGCTCTGTTGTAGCTGCGTACTCATGTCATAACTCAATTTGAAGACCGTAATTTCCTTGAGAGCTGCCTCTTCGTCTCATAAAATGATACATCCTAAACAGGAGTCAGCCAGGGACTTTTTGAGATTTATTTCTTTTATTTTTTGACCGTGGTGGGTCTTCAGTGCTGGACATGGGCTTTCTCTAGTTGTGGTGCTCAGGCTTCTCCCTGTGATGACTTTTCTTGTGACGGAGCACAGGCTCTAGAAGCACCAGCTTGAGTAGTTTTGGTGCACGGGCTTAGTTGCTCTGAGGCATGTGGGATCTTCCCAGACCAGGGGTCGAATCAGTGTCCCTTGCATTGCAAGGCAGATTCTTAACCACTGGGCCACCAGGGAAGCCCCTAGTCAGTGACTTTTTAAAATAAATGCAGAAAAACTTTGTTAAATAAGTAAATTCACTGTAAATGCTTGTCAGTTAGCATATTTCACAGTCACTAGTTACCCTAGTGGGCTTCCCTGGTGGCTCAGAGGTTAAAGCGTCTGCCTCCAATGTGGGAGACCCGGGTTTGATCCCTGGATCAGGAAGATCCCCTGGAGAAGGAAATGGTAACCCACTCCAGTATTCTTGCCTGGAGAATCCCATGGACAGAGGAGCCTGGCAGGCTACAGTCCACGGGGTCGCAAAGAGTCAGACACGACTGAGCGACTTCACTTCACTTCACTTCAGTTACCCTAGTCTCTCCCCTTGTCTTTCCTACTGAAAGCTGAAAGAAACCTCTTGGAATGTCAACTTTATCTCTTTCATAATAGCAGTTTCCTCATTTAATAAGTTTCACAAGGAAAGAGACTTGTGAACAAAGTTTAGGTCCCCACTAACTTCATGAAGTCAGCCATTCACTGTGTTGTACTATGAAGCATCTTTAGAAAGGATTTGCCCCCGAGGTGATAGGCATTACTAACAAATCTTCAAGAATCCTGGCATTTCTGACGTTTGTCTTGAAGTGTGAATTTACCAGACTTGGCATTCCTCAGAACGCAGAGCAAGTTAAAACTTACTCTTGATGTTAATGTAACCACTTATAAAAAGGGAAAAATAGAAAGAAAACAGCTATTAGGATTCATACGAGTGGCATTTACACTCACCAAGTCCTATGACATTTTTATAAAAGTCATATTAGAGAAACAAATACTAAATTCAAGAAAGTTAAAATGATATATTCTGCTGCAAAATTCTATACCTTTTAACATCAGAATAAACATTTAAAACAATCCTTATTCATGATTACCAGAAATCTTTAGGGACACTTATGAGAGTCTATGAAATTTATTGTCCCATTTCACTATAGTATCACCAAAAAGAGAATTAGAGCCAAGTATATCTCCCCAAGGACTATTATAAGGGATGGTAAGAATACCTAACATTCATTTTATCACTGTCAGAAACACATACTTTCATACGTAAAAGCAATGTCGTTCAATAACTATATTTTGCAAATGACTGCAGCACTAGAACCACATCCCAGAAAGACTCATGTGAAAGTCTTTGGAAATATTTAAGGTCTTTAATATTTGAATTGCTTCTAAATGTTTATCTCCGTTGTTTTTCTTCCAAAACCTACTAAGCTTACATCATTGCAATGCATAAGTCAATATTTGCATATGGATGTGGGTAAACACAGCTTTGCAATAGATTCATTTAGATGCAATGGGCAGAATAAAATATATATTTTCTAAAAGAATAGCTCCTCTTGGCTAATCACATACGGCTCAAAAGCAACTGAATGCTCAATGTTTCACAGCTATTTAAACCAGTGGGAACTTAATAGCTAAATTCTGAAGGAAGAATAAAAAGTACTGGAGAAAGAAGAACACTGTGCATTACTCAGAACTGAAGCAGCTTCCCATTCTTTCAACGTGGAGATACCACACATTCAGCTTTTCAAGACCCTGTACAAGCAACATTACAAACAGGGACCTTTAGAACCAGTGGCCAGAGCATCTTTGGGTTCTAACATAACTTAGGACAGAACTGATACTGACTAGCAGTACTAAGTCAGCTTATCAAGTTAACTGTACCAGAAAGCATACAGAGACGCTCCAAATGCATACCAAAGGGGCATTTTTGTCTCAAATATATATAAGTTATATAACCCTCTTCACTCTACATTGGTTATGGAACAAATGGGTCCTCTATATTTTGTAAACCATCCTGAATTTCTAAAATAAAGCCTTCAATCTTTCTTTAGAGGATTCAATATTGCTTTCTACATTTAAATACAAAACATAATCTTAGCTACCATGCCCATGAATGATACAAGGGACTAGCAGAGATGCCCTAGAACAGTTAACTTGATAAAGGGAATGAGCCAAAGGAGCACTTATGTTTCAGGTTCAAGCCCTGGCATCTTAAAATAAAGTCAAGCCCCTAGCAGCAAAGAAAGGAAGAGATTTCCAATGTTTCCTGCTTGCCCCCATATTTGCCTCCTTTTTGTGGTCGCAAAGAGTCGGACACAACTGAGCAACTTCTGTGTGTGTGTGTGTTAATATGAAACTTTAGGATGAACTCACGGGCACGAGAAACAAATGCTGAATCAGAAGTCAATTCCACACTCAGGAGCTCCCTAGCCTCCTAGTTGAAACAGCACACGAGCATTAAGAGTTACACATTTTCATTCAGTGGAGAGATGCAGTTCCAGATGAGTGCTCAGACAATGCTTCCTGGAGGTGGCATCGAGTTAGGACTGGGGATGTGGGTAGTACTAGGGGCCCATGGACATAAGAAAAGATTGCTATGCATTGTGATTTGACTACAGAGCTTCTCTGCTTCCTTGTTCCCATGTCAATAAGCTGAGCATGCTCACAAAAAAGATTTGTCCATTCCTCCTCCTGAATTTTAGTATTTGGCTCAGTGGTTTCCTAAACAGTTGCTCTGAAATCTCTGTGTTCCCAGTGTGGCTGCGTGTTCACTCACACTGTCACTCTCGGGGGCACAGCTATGCACGTGTCTTTAGCTTTCTGTTGCTCCCTCCTGCACCCTTGCTCAGTCTGTCACCTGTTCAGAGTCTGCCTTCTCACACTCACTGGTTGTTCCTCTGCTGTTGTGTTTACAGTTTGCATTCTGGATGATCACTTGGGATTACCAAACATTTATAGAAGAAAAATTATCAATAAATATTTTTAAAATCTGAATTGAAAAGAAATAGACCCACATACATAACAAGGATAGACAAATATCTATAAAGCAATCAAGATGATATACCACATTTAAAAAACCAATAGATAAAAATCATATGATCATTTCATTAGATGTAGAAAAAGCTTTTGACAAAATTCAATATTGATTTTATGATTAAAAACTCCCAACAAAGTGAATATAGAGTGAACATACCCCAACATAATAAAGGTCATATATGACAAACTCACAGTTAATATCATAGAGCATTTTCTCTATGATCAGGAACAAGCAAGGACACTTGCAATTTTATTCAATGCAGTATTAGAAGCAAAGATAGCCTTTTCAACAAATGGGACAAGAACGATTGGATATCCACATGCAAAAAAAAAAAAAAAAGAATCTAGACTTTATACTCTTCACAGAAATTATCTCAAAATGGATTAGAGGCCTACATGTAAAACACAAAACTATAAAATTCCTAGAAGATATCATAGGAGAAAATCTAGATGGCCTTGGGTATGGCAATAACTTTTTAGAATACAAAAGCATATGAAGGGATGGGCTATATTGAAATTCTATGTACTTTCAGCTCAATTTTGCTATGATCTTAAAACTGCTCTAACAAAATATAGTCTACTTAAAAGGGAAAAAAAATCCCAGAAAGCCTACTGATGGTTAGTATTTGATTCGTAAGTAGTGGTGATCCACAGAAGATTTCCGTAAACAGGAGAATGGTATAAGTCTGCTTTCAAAGGTTAATCTGGGGGCAAACACAATAAGGATGAGAGGGGAGAGAGGGAGAAGGAAGCCAAACACCAAGTGACTGCTCACTGGGTGATATACTTGGAAGATAGCAAGGGTCCCTGATAGCTCAGTTGGTAAAGAATCCACCTGCAATGCAGGAGATCCTAGTTCAATTCCCGGGTTGTGAAGACCCCCTGGAGAAGGGATAGACTGGGCTTCCCTTGTGGCTCAGCTGGTAAAGAATCTGCAGGCAATGCGGGAGACCTGGGTTTGATCCCTGGTTTGGGAAGATCCCCTGGAGAAGGGAAAGGCTACCCACTCCAGTATTCTGGCCTGGAGAATTCTATGGAGTGTATAGTCCATGGGGTCCCAAAGAGTCAGACATGACTGAATGACTTTCACTTTCAAGGCACTTGACAGCTTCCCAGATAGCTCACTGGTGAAGAATCCACTGGCCAACGCAGGAGACACGGGTTCAGGCCTTGGGTTGGGAAGATTCCCCTGGAGGAAGAATGACAACGCACTCCAGTATTCTTGCCTGGTGAATCCCATGGACAGAGGAGCCTGACAGGCTACAGTCCATAGACCATAGAGTGGAACATGACTGAGCGCGCACTCACACACTCACTCTCAAGGAGCTTGACCATGGCAACAGAGGAAGGAGAAGAGAGAGCAACGTTATCATGCTGAAGGTACTCACGTGGTGTGGCATCTGGCTAGATGCTACTTGTAGATGAGAATAAGAGGAAAAGTAGAAAGAAACAAAATGTCCTAAGAGACTGGAAGAAAGATGATGCCATTAAAAGAGATTTGGAACACTGAAGAGAATAAAAGCAGGAGAGATGTAGTGTAGTTCCAGAGATTAGCATGCCGTCTGTGAAGGATCGTAATTAGAGTGTAATTCTAGACTGATACACCTAAATCACATTGCCATAAAAATACATAGGAAAGTTTTGCAGATTTTTTTCAGCAAATTGCCTAACAGGCAACCAATCCTCTCACTTGCTCTGTAGCAAGAATCCCTGGAAACAGTCAGTGATGCTCTAGAGGAACCAGTTCCTCTGCCCTGGAGGAAGAAAACTGGTTACATCAATCATACACAGCTAACTTCGGAAACTGTGTTCAGGAAGAAAGCTGTGTTGTCACGGAAAGGGACTTGGGTTTAAATCAAAGAACCTGGATTTGTGTGCCATTTCTGCCACTAAATGAACTTGAATCTGGAATATGATGTTCTTCTCTTTAGTGTTTTATTTAAAATGTATACATTAATATGTATCTCATAGGATAATAATGAGAATAAATGGGGTGCTCTATGTAAAGGCATTTTGCAAAGGGCTTTGCAAAAATGGAAGATTTAAAGTTATTTCTACTCACCAGAATGAGGATCTATAATTGACTATAGATTCTGGGTGGAAAAGTGAAGTCGCTCAGTCGTGTCCGACTCTTTGTGACCCGTGGACTGTAGCCCACCAAGCTCCTCCATCCATGGGATTCTCCAGGCAAGAATACTGGAGTTGGTTGCCATTTCCTTCTCCAATGAACTGCTACATTTTTTACCAAAAAACCGAAACCAATTTTATGCTCACCAAAGCAATTTCAAATTACTAAATTAAGTACATATATATGTGTATGTGTGTGTGTGTGTGTGTGTGTGTGTGTGTGTGTGTGTGTGTGTGTGTGTGTATATGGACAGAAAATAATAATAACAATAAAAATTTCTGGGCAAGTCAAAATAGCCTAGGGTCAGAGGTGGCTTTAATAAGTATATTATCCATCTTAGGAATTCTATGGTGCACGTGACAAACCCAAGAAAATGCATTTATGTGAACGTCTCTAATTCCTTTAGAAGAAACTATAAAAAGAACATTCAGAGACTTAGACCCAAATTCCAAATTAGCACCCAGAAACCAATATTGAAGATGTGGGCTGCACCCATATTGCCTGGGAAATTCCCATGGTTCTCATTTTCTCAGCAAAGTGAATTATAAACAAGCATGGTTTATCTCCTGAGAAACCTGTTCTTAGCTTAGTAGGTTTATCTCCTGAGAAATTACTAATTGAAGTAGTGATAACATGGTGGCAGGTAGACATGGGGACCAGATAAAAAGTAGCCCCTGAATTAGGGCTGCCCCACCCCAGGCATGGAGTGCTACCCTCTGCTCCGAGTTGGCTCTCCCAATACCTATGCCATGACCTCTCACCTCTGTGCTCCGTCCACTCTTTTTCCTGTTGAATCATCTACAGATTTAGACTTCACAACAACCACTCCTTTTTTGGACTGCTACATTTTTTGGACAACCTGTGAACGAAGAACAGTTTTTACATTTTTAAATGGTAAGGGAAAAAACGGAAAGAATATTATTTATGACACAAGAAAATTGTCTGAAATTCCAACTTCAGGGTCCAAACTAAAGTTCTGTTGGGATAAAGCCACATGCTATGGCTGCTTTTGCATTACAGCAGCAAAATTATATTGTTGCAATAGGGACCATATGGCCCCCAAAGCCTAAAATATTTATTACCTGGCTCTTTGTGGAAAAAGTTTGCCAAGCCCCCTTCTACAGTGTGATTTCCAAAGGCTGAACAGTGATTATTTTCTGTAGTCATACTGTCAAGATCTAAGATACAAATATTGAATATGGAGGTCATGCTCAACTTTTAGTATTATAGATAACAACTTTGAAAAAGAAATATTGTGTACATTTCTGAGTTACTCCTTAGATCAATTCTTAGAAATGGAGTTGTTGAGGCAAAAGATAAGCACATTTTTAAAACTTTGATACATGTTGCCAATTTGCCATACCTTAAAATATTAAAAAGATAAAAGATAAAATATCATTTAGAATGCAATTTAGGCCCAGTTTTTTGAGTTTTTTTAAATTATAAATGGATATAGAATTTGCTCAAAGAACATTTTGTTCTCTAGTTGAGGTATTCACTGGATATTTTCTTCCCCTTAATGAAGTTATCAGTTCTGTAAATGTTACCTTGATCACACTGGTAGTCCAGTATGGACCTGAGAGGACTGGTGGTGCTCTCAGGCAGAAGAAATGGAAGAATATCATGGACCATAGTCCCCCAGGCT
Source organism: Budorcas taxicolor (assembly GCF_023091745.1). Classification (NCBI taxonomy): domain Eukaryota; kingdom Metazoa; phylum Chordata; class Mammalia; order Artiodactyla; family Bovidae; genus Budorcas; species Budorcas taxicolor. Next base: position 9,846,129 of record NC_068914.1, read on the forward strand.
CCTCTATCCATGGAATTCTCCAGGCAAGCATACTGGAGCGCGTAGACATTCCCTTCTCCAGATCTTCCCAACCCAGGGATCGAATGTGGGCCTCCCGCATTTCAGGCAGATTCCTTACCATCTGAGCCACCAGAGAAGCCCAGAAGGATATCAAATCCTACCATATCCCTTAGTGTATGTATACTAAATTATAAGACATTCTTTTTTTATTAAAAAAAAAATTTCTTAAAAACTAATTATATAACTGTACAGTTAAGCACAGAAAGAGAAAATTTTCTCCTGAGTTTGTGCGCCAGGTATTACTGTCCACATATTGATGGCCTGTCTGATAGCAAGAGACTTCATCAGGTTCCAAGTGTTTTACTTTATTTGCCTGTTTCACCAAGTTCCAGCTATTATCCCCCTAATGTTTCCATTCCAAGGCCCTTTATTTTTTCTACAGTACCCATAGGTTACCTACAGGTATCCTCTCCCCAGGCTGGGAGTGCAGACTAGCTCAAAGTTCCGTCCTCCATCTGCCCCAAATAAGGAAGAAGATCCAACTCGAATGCTTGTTGGAGGAATGAAAATCAGTACCCAAAACACACACACAATATATATATATATATATATATATATATATCTGAGCTAAAGACCATGAAAGGAAGCCTTATACAAATGCCAAGTCTGAAAGGCAGCCTCAAATCACACGTGGGGTTGCAAGACAAATTCAGGAGCCAGACCAAAAGTTATAAGAATAGGAGGCATTCTTCCCATTCAGATATTCCAGGTCAATTTTTGCTACCATCTTTAGGGTAAATATCATTCTTGGATACTGGAGGTGACAGACTATTTTAAGAGTAAAGACAGAGCACAGCCATAAAGGTTCAACTAAATACAATTTTTCACAAATTCCAAAAGATAATTTATAAATTGAAATAATCCAAAAAAGATGCTAGCTATCATTTAACTGTATGGATTAACATTTACTTCAGGAAAACTTTGTACAGAAAAGTCTTTTTATACCTTCTATTGGCCCACATAGAAATTATATGTTTGCTCTCCTTACGTAGTTTAAAAGGTTGAAAAGATAAATACCACTGTTGAATTTATTCAACTAAAAGTTAAATATGTATATTACAACCACCTATTAAAAGCTATTATGATGTAACTGTTCCTTTTAATAATCTGAAGCATAAAGTACATCAAAAGCTCACTTTCCTTAAGAATCAATCATGAGCTTAAAAACAGCTCACAAGTTTGCTTAGGAAGTTAGATAAAAACTGAACTCTTTAACTATTTATCTGTTTAAAAGAATGCTGCCAAAGAAGTGATGAAAGGGAGAGAACAAAAAACAATCTAGACCAGATGAGATGATGTCACGTGTGGAAGGACATGTCAAAGCCAAATCTATTCATTCTCTCTCTTTCACACACACACTTATACACACATAGAATAATTATAGAATATAACCTGGAGTGATCAAGATGATCATTTCAAAGACAGTCTTCAATTTCCTCCCAGGAACTGATTAAAATGGACTGAAACAAAATCAAATATAAGAAAAACATTTATATGCAATGTAGCTCAGCTGGTAAAGAATCCGCCTGCAATGTGGGAGACCTGGGTTAGATCCCTGGGTTGGGAAGACCCCCTGGAGAGGGGAAAGGCCACCCACTCCAGTGTTCTGGCCTGGAGAATTCCATGGTCTGTGTAGTCAATAGGGTCCCAAAGAGTTGGACATGACTGAGCGACTTTCACGTCAGGTCTTTAAGCAAGAAACAGTGTCCACTACATGCTACAACCTTGTAGAAACTTCAGCTAGGTGTAATGAATGGCCAAAATTGAAAGAAGAAAATTCACAGGACATAAATTTATTTGTCAAGATAACAACACTGTGTAAAATAAATGATAAAATTCTTGAAAACACCTAAGTACTGCAATTTGGAGAGAGAAAATGAGGTATGGGTAGTAGGAGAAAATATGGACTGTAGACTCCTGAAATCCCACCAGTGGGAAGCTATACATTGCATATGTAGATTCTCTCCAACCAGAAATGAACCCTTACAGTTCATGAAATAAATCAACTGGAGACAGAAGCCTGTAGCACAGAAAAACAGGGTCTGAAGATACGGTTAGATCAGGAGAAGAGCTTAGAACATAGTAGTTCCTGAGGCAGCGCCCCACATGTGTTGCGAGGAAATGGAGACAATGCCCTAAATGGACAAATGGAGTTCTCAGAGCTTTTCTCTAACCTGAATCTTCAAAAATGAGGCAAATGCTCCTGGACACAAGGGAGCACTTTATAAAATATTCTTCACATCCCCCATCCACTCTCATCAACCTGTGAGTTAGTGGATAGTGTGAACTAAGGATAAAAATCCATCCTTTTGCATACGGATATCCAATTGTCCAAGCACCATCTGTTGAAAAACCTATTATTTCTACAATGAATTGTCTTGGTATCTTCCTCAAAAGTCATAAACATAATGATTTTTTTCTAGTCTCTTAATTCTGTTACACATTGCCAACAAAGGTCCGTCTAGTCAAGGCTATGGTTTTTCCAGTGGTCATGTATGGATGTGAGAGTTGGACTGTGAAGAAAGCTGAGTGCCAAAGAATTGATGCTTTTGAACTGTGGTGTTGGAGAAGACTCTTGAGAGTCCTGTGGACTGCAAGGAGATCCAACCAGTCCATCATAAAGGAGATCAGTCCTGGGTATTCATTGGAAGGACTGATCAATGTCTCAGTTCAGTTCAGTTCAGCCGCTCAGTCGTATCCGACTCTTTGCGACCCCATGAATCACAGCACGCCAGGCCTCCCTGTCCATCACCATCTCCCAGAGTTCACTCAGACTCACGTCCATCGAGTCCGTGATGCCATCCAGCCATCTCATCCTCAGGCGTCGCCTTCTCCTCCTGCCCCCAATCCCTCCCAGCATCAGAGTCTTTTCCAATGAGTCAACTCTTTGCATGAGGTGGCCAAAGTACTGGAGCTTCAGCTTTAGCATCAGTCCTTCCAAAGAAATCCCAGGGTTAATCTCCTTTAGAATGGACTGGTTGGATCTCCTTGCAGTCCAAGGGACTCTCAAGAGTCTTCTCCAACACCACAGCTCAAAAGCATGAATTCTTCGGCTCTCAGCCTTCTTCACAGTCCAACTCTCACATCCATACATGACCACGGGAAAAACCATAGCCTTGACTAGATGGACCTTAGTCGGCAAAGTAATGTCTCTGCTTTTGAACATGCTGTCTAGGTTGGTCATAACTTTTCTTCCAAGGAGGAAGCGTCTTTTAATTTCATGGCTGCAATCACCATCTTCAGTGATTTTGGAGCCCCAAAAAATAAAGTCTGCCACTGTTTCCACTGTTTCCCCATCTATTTCCCATGAAGTGATGGGACCAGATGCCATGATCTTAGTTTTCTGAATGTTGAGCTTTAAGCCAACTTTCTCGCTCTCCTCTTTCACTTTCATCAAGAGGCTCTTTAGCTCCTCTTCACTTTCTGCCATAAGGGTGGTGTCATCTGCACATCTGAGGTGATTGAAATTTCTCCCAGCAATCTTGATTCCAGCTTGTGTTTCTTCCAGCCCAGCGTTTCTCATGATGTACTCTACATATAAGTTAAATAAGCAGGGTGACAATATACAGCCTTGACGTACTCCTTTTCTTATTTGGAACCAGTCTGTTCCATGTCCAGTTCTAACTGTTGCTTCTTGACCTGCATACAGATTTCTCAAGAGGCAGGTTAGGTGGTCTGGTATTCCCATTTCTTTCAGAATTTTCCACAGTTTATTGTGATCCATACAGTCAAAGGCTTTGGCATAGTCAATAAAGCAGAAATAGATGTTTTTCTGGAACTCTCTTGCTTTTTCCATGATCCAGCGGATGTTGGCAATTTGATCTCTGGTTCCACTGCCTTTTCAAAAACCAGCTTGAACATCAGGGAGTTCACGGTTCACGTATTGCTGAAGCCTGGCTTGGAGACTTTTAAGAATTACTTTACTAGTGTGCGAGATGAGTGCAATTGTGCGGTAGTTTGAGCATTCCTTGGCATTGCCTTTCTTTGGGATTGGAATAAAAACGGACCTTTTCCAGTCCTGTGGCCACTGCTGAGTTTTGCAAATTTGCTGGCCTATTGAGTGCAGCACTTTCACAACATCATCTTTTAGGATTTGAAACAGCTCAACTGGAATTCCATCACCTCCACTAGCTTTGTTTGTAGTGATGCTTTCTAAGGCCCACTTGACTTCACTTTCCAAGATGTCTGGCTCTAGATGAGTGATCACATCATCATGATTATCTGGGTCGTGAAGATCTTTTTTGTACAGTTCTTCCGTGTATTCTTGCCACCTCTTCTTAATATCTTCTGCTTCTGTTAGGTCCATACCATCTCTGTCCTTTATCGAGCCCATCTTTGCATGAAATATTCCCTTGATATCTCTAATTTTCTTGAAGAGATCTCTAGTCCTTCCCATTCTGTTCTTTTCCTCTATTTCTTTGCATTGATCACTGAAGAAGGCTTTCTTTTCTCTTCTTGCTATTCTCTGGAACTCTGCATTCAGATGCGTATATCTTTCCTTTTCTCCTTTGCTTTTCGCTTTTCTTCTTTTCACTGACTATTTCACTGCCTTTTCACTGGCTATTTGTAAGGCCTCCCAGACAGCCATTTTGCTTTTTTGCATTTCTTTTCCATGGGGATGGTCTTGATCCCTGTCTCCTGTACAATGTCACGAACCTCATTCCATAGTTCATCAGGCACTCCATCTATCAGATCTAGGCCCTTAAATCTATTTCTCACTTCCACTGTATAATCATAAGGGATTTGATTTAGGTCATATCTGAATGGTCTAGCGGTTTTCCCTACTTTCTTCAGTTTGAGTCTGAATTTGGTAATAAGGAGTTCATGATCTGAGCCACAGTCAGCTCCCGGTCTTGTTTTTGTTGACTGTATAGAGCTTCTCCATCTTTGGCTGCAAAGAATATAATCAATGTGATTTCGGTATGGACCATCTGGTGATGTCCATGTGTCGAGTCTTCTCTTGTGTTGTTGGAAGAGGGTGTTTGCTATGACCAGTGCATTTTCTTGGCAAAACTCTATTAGTCTTTGCCCTGCTTCATTCCGCATTCCAAGGCCAAATTTGCCTGTTACTCCAGGTGTTTCTTGACTTCCTACTTTTGCTTTCCAGTCCCCTATAATGAAAAGGACATCTTTTCTGGGTGTTAGTTCTAAAAGGTCTTGTAGGTCTTCATAAAACCGTTCAACTTCAGTTTCATCAGCGTTACTGGTTGGGGCATAGACTTGGATAACTGTGATATTGAATGGTTTGCCTTGGAGATGAACAGAGATCATTCTGTCGTTTTTGAGACTGCATCCAAGTACTGCATTTCGGACTCTTTTGTTGACCATGATGGCTACTCCATTTCTTCTGAGGGATTCCCGCCTGCAGTAGTAGATATAATGGTCATCTGAGTTAAATTCACCCATTCCAGTCCATTTTAGTTCTCTGATTCCTAGAATGTCGACGTTCACCCTTGCCATCTCTTGTTTGACCACTTCCAATTTGCCTTGATTCATGGACCTGACATTCAAGGTTCCTATGCAATATTGCTCTTTACAGCATCAGATCTTACTTCTATCACCAGTCACATCCACAGCTGGGTATTGTTTTTGCTTTGGCTCCATCCCTTCATTCTTTCTGGAGTTATTTCTCCACTGATCTCCAGTAGCATATTGGGCACCTAACGACCTGGGGAGTTCCTCTTTTGGTATCCTATCGTATTGCCTTTTCATACTGTTCATGGGGTTCTCAAGGAAAGAATACTGAAGTGGCTTGCCATTCCCTTCTCCAGTGGACCACATTCGGTCAGATCTCTCCACCATGATCCACCCATCTTGGGTTGCCCCGTAGGCATGGCTTGGTTTCATTGAGTTAGACAAGGCTGTGGTCCTAGTGTGATTAGATTAACTAGTTTTTTGTGAGTATGGTTTCAGTGTGTCTGCCCTCTGATGCCCTCTTGCGACACCTACCATCTTACTTGGGTTTCTCTTACCTTGGGCGTGGGGTATCTCTTCACGGTTGCTCCAGCAAAGCACAGCCACTGCTCCTTACCTTGGACGAGGGGTATCTCCTTACCACCGCCGTTCCTGACCTTCAACGTGGGATAGCCCCTCTAGGCCCTCCTGTGCCTGCTCAGCCACCGCTCCTCGGGTTGCTCCTTCGGGCCGCCAGCCCTGGCCTCAGGTGCGAGTTATCTCCTCCCAGCAGCCAATGACCTCGGGCATGGGGTAGCTCCTCTTGGCTGCTGCCCCTGACCTCGGACGTGGGGTGGCTCCTCCCAGCCGTTTCTGAAACACACTGAAACCATACTCACAAAAAACTAGTTAATCTAATCACACTAGGACCACAGCCTTGTCTAACTCAATGAAACCAAGCCATGCCTACGGGGCAACCCAAGATGGGTGGATCATGGTGGAGAGATCTGACCGAATGTGGTCCACTGGAGAAGGGAATGGCAAGCCACTTCAGTATTCTTTCCTTGAGAACCCCATGAACAGTATGAAAAGGCAATACGATAGGATACCAAAAGAGGAACTCCCCAGGTCGTTAGGTGCCCAATATGCTACTGGAGATCAGTGGAGAAATAACTCCAGAAAGAATGAAGGGATGGAGCCAAAGCAAAAACAATACCCAGCTGTGGATGTGACTGGTGATAGAAGTAAGATCTGATGCTGTAAAGAGCAATATTGCATAGGAACCTTGAATGTCAGGTCCATGAATCAAGGCAAATTGGAAGTGGTCAAACAAGAGATGGCAAGGGTGAACGTCGACATTCTAGGAATCAGAGAACTAAAATGGACTGGAATGGGTGAATTTAACTCAGATGACCATTATATCTACTACTGCAGGCGGGAATCCCTCAGAAGAAATGGAGTAGCCATCATGGTCAACAAAAGAGTCCGAAATGCAGTACTTGGATGCAGTCTCAAAAACGACAGAATGATCTCTGTTCATCTCCAAGGCAAACCATTCAATATCACAGTTATCCAAGTCTATGCCCCAACCAGTAACGCTGATGAAACTGAAGTTGAACGGTTTTATGAAGACCTACAAGACCTTTTAGAACTAACACCCAGAAAAGATGTCCTTTTCATTATAGGGGACTGGAAAGCAAAAGTAGGAAGTCAAGAAACACCTGGAGTAACAGGCAAATTTGGCCTTGGAATGCGGAATGAAGCAGGGCAAAGACTAATAGAGTTTTGCCAAGAAAATGCACTGGTCATAGCAAACACCCTCTTCCAACAACACAAGAGAAGACTCGACACATGGACATCACCAGATGGTCCATACCGAAATCACATTGATTATATTCTTTGCAGCCAAAGATGGAGAAGCTCTATACAGTCAACAAAAACAAGACCGGGAGCTGACTGTGGCTCAGATCATGAACTCCTTATTACCAAATTCAGACTCAAACTGAAGAAAGTAGGGAAAACCGCTAGACCATTCAGATATGACCTAAATCAAATCCCTTATGATTATACAGTGGAAGTGAGAAATAGATTTAAGGGCCTAGATCTGATAGATGGAGTGCCTGATGAACTATGGAATGAGGTTCGTGACATTGTACAGGAGACAGGGATCAAGACCATCCCCATGGAAAAGAAATGCAAAAAAGCAAAATGGCTGTCTGGGAGGCCTTACAAATAGCCAGTGAAAAGGCAGTGAAATAGTCAGTGAAAAGAAGAAAAGCGAAAAGCAAAGGAGAAAAGGAAAGATATACGCATCTGAATGCAGAGTTCCAGAGAATAGCAAGAAGAGAAAAGAAAGCCTTCTTCAGTGATCAATGCAAAGAAATAGAGGAAAAGAACAGAATGGGAAGGACTAGAGATCTCTTCAAGAAAATTAGAGATATCAAGGGAATATTTCATGCAAAGATGGGCTCGATAAAGGACAGAGATGGTATGGACCTAACAGAAGCAGAAGATATTAAGAAGAGGTGGCAAGAATACACGGAAGAACTGTACAAAAAAGATCTTCACGACCCAGATAATCATGATGATGTGATCACTCATCTAGAGCCAGACATCTTGGAAAGTGAAGTCAAGTGGGCCTTAGAAAGCATCACTACAAACAAAGCTAGTGGAGGTGATGGAATTCCAGTTGAGCTGTTTCAAATCCTAAAAGATGATGTTGTGAAAGTGCTGCACTCAATAGGCCAGCAAATTTGCAAAACTCAGCAGTGGCCACAGGACTGGAAAAGGTCCGTTTTTATTCCAATCCCAAAGAAAGGCAATGCCAAGGAATGCTCAAACTACCGCACAATTGCACTCATCTCGCACACTAGTAAAGTAATTCTTAAAAGTCTCCAAGCCAGGCTTCAGCAATACGTGAACCGTGAACTCCCTGATGTTCAAGCTGGTTTTTGAAAAGGCAGTGGAACCAGAGATCAAATTGCCAACATCCGCTGGATCATGGAAAAAGCAAGAGAGTTCCAGAAAAACATCTATTTCTGCTTTATTGACTATGCCAAAGCCTTTGACTGTATGGATCACAATAAACTGTGGAAAATTCTGAAAGAAATGGGAATACCAGACCACCTAACCTGCCTCTTGAGAAATCTGTATGCAGGTCAAGAAGCAACAGTTAGAACTGGACATGGAACAGACTGGTTCCAAATAAGAAAAGGAGTACGTCAAGGCTGTATATTGTCACCCTGCTTATTTAACTTATATGTAGAGTACATCATGAGAAACGCTGGGCTGGAAGAAACACAAGCTGGAATCAAGATTGCTGGGAGAAATTTCAATCACCTCAGATGTGCAGATGACACCACCCTTATGGCAGAAAGTGAAGAGGAGCTAAAGAGCCTCTTGATGAAAGTGAAAGAGGAGAGCGAGAAAGTTGGCTTAAAGCTCAACATTCAGAAAACTAAGATCATGGCATCTGGTCCCATCACTTCATGGGAAATAGATGGGGAAACAGTGGAAACAGTGGCAGACTTTATTTTTTGGGGCTCCAAAATCACTGAAGATGGTGATTGCAGCCATGAAATTAAAAGACGCTTCCTCCTTGGAAGAAAAGTTATGACCAACCTAGACAGCATGTTCAAAAGCAGAGACATTACTTTGCCGACTAAGGTCCATCTAGTCAAGGCTATGGTTTTTCCCGTGGTCATGTATGGATGTGAGAGTTGGACTGTGAAGAAGGCTGAGAGCCGAAGAATTCATGCTTTTGAGCTGTGGTGTTGGAGAAGACTCTTGAGAGTCCCTTGGACTGCAAGGAGATCCAACCAGTCCATTCTAAAGGAGATTAACCCTGGGATTTCTTTGGAAGGACTGATGCTAAAGCTGAAGCTCCAGTACTTTGGCCACCTCATGCAAAGAGTTGACTCATTGGAAAAGACTCTGATGCTGGGAGGGATTGGGGGCAGGAGGAGAAGGCGACGCCTGAGGATGAGATGGCTGGATGGCATCACGGACTCGATGGACGTGAGTCTGAGTGAACTCTGGGAGATGGTGATGGACAGGGAGGCCTGGCGTGCTGTGATTCATGGGGTCGCAAAGAGTCGGACATGACTGAGCGACTGAACTAACTATCTAGCCAAGTAATGCTAGCGACATACATTGACGGATAAATAGACACATAAATAATGGAACAAAACAAAGATCTTAGCAATAGAGCTACAAAAATACGCTCAAATGACTTTTTTACAAAGGTGAACAGCAATTCAAAGGAAAAATAATAGCAAATGGTGCTAGATCAATTATACGTCCATAGCAAAAACATGAAACTCAACCCAAACGTCACACTTTATACTAATATTAGCTTAAAATGGATCATAAACAAATGTGAAATGTAAACTGAAAGTTTAAGGGGAAATGGAAATCATCTTTACGATCTAGGAGTTGGCATAGAGTTCTTAAACTTGATACCCACAGCACAATCCATAAAAGGAAAAATTGATAAATTGGATCCCCTCAATTTTAAAAACTTTTGCTTTGCAAAAGTTCTTGAGAAGAGAATGAAAGGACAAGCCACAGACTTGGAGAAAGTAGTTGCAAACCACATCTTACAAAGGACTAGTGACTAGAAAATATGAAGTGAGAATGAAAGCTGTTCAGTCGTGTCCAACTCTTTGTGACCCCATGGACTATACAGTCCGTGGAATTCTCCAGGCCAGAATACTGGAGTGGGTGGCCTTTCCCTTCTTCAGGGGATCTTCCCAACCTAGGATTGAACCCAGGTCTCCCACACTGCAGGCAGATTCTTTACCAGCTGAGCCACAAGGGAAGCCCAGAAAATATAAAGAACTCTCAAAAGTAAATGGTAAAAAGAAACAACCTGATTAGAAAATGGGTTAAATAAAAAAGAAAAAAATAGATTAAATACATAAAAAGATATTTCACCAAAGAGGGTTAAGGACACTGGCGAAAGAATGTGCTACAAAATAAAATATTTAGAAATAAGCTAACATGATAAATTATTTTGAGAAATTTTCCAATTTTGAACCACCCTTCCATGCCTGGAATCTGCTCATGAATTAATTGGTACAGAGGTTAGATTATAAATTAAACATACAAAAATTAATAGTTTTCCAATATTTAAATGTTTGTACTTCATTCACAACAGCAAGAAAAATTATGAAGAATATAGTAATAAATTCTCAAGAAAAGTAGAAAATTTGTAAAAATACAGAAGGTGAAAATCACTCAGTTATGTCTGACTCTTTGCAACCCATGGGCTGTAATCAGCCAGGCTCCTCTGTCCATGGAATTCTCCAGGCAAGAATACTGGAGTGGGTTGCCATGCCCTCTTCCAGCGGATCTTCCCAACCCAGGGATCAAACTCAGGTCTCCCACGTTGCACGTGGATTCTTTTCCATCTGAGCCACCAGGGAAGTCCAAGAATACTGGAGTGGGAAGCCTATCCCTTTTCCAGGGGATCTTCCTGACCCAGGAATTGAACTGGGGTCTCCTGCACTGCAGGCAGATTCTTTACCAGCTGAGCTATCAGGGAAGTCTAAAAACAAAATAAAACCTAAATAAAGACATTAAATGGAGAGGAATCAATAAAATTTAAAATGTCAGTCTTTCCAAAGTAACATATAAATTTTAACATATAATTTTAATCAAGACCTCAAAATATTTTGTTTGGTTTGAAAGTGAAGTCATGTCTGACTCTGCAACGCAATGGACTATAGCCTACCAGGCTCCTCCATCCATGGGATTCTCCACAAGAATACTGGAGTGGGTTGCCATTTCCTTCTCCAGGGGATCTTCCTGACCCAGGGATCGAACCCACGTCTCCTGCATTGCAGGCAGACACTTTACCCTCTGAGCCACCAGGGAAGTTTGTTTGGTTTGGTTTAGATAAAATTGACTTATGGCAATATATAGAATTAGTCCCACTCTTTTGTAAAGGAAAATTGTGTGTGTGTGTGTGTGTGTGTGTGTGTATTTCTATGAGTGAAAGACATAGAAGGATATACAGTAGGCTATAATGTGTAACCTTGGAAAAGAGGATTTTTGAGAAAAGAGGAAATTATTGTTTTTTCTTTGTATAGAATATCATCTTACAGCAAATATGAATTCCTTTTTTAAAATGTTAAAATTTTTTGAATTTAAAGGATAATCAAACTTTAATAAATATAAAAATTACAATAAAAATAGTGAACTTTATGAGTTTTTAATTTATGAAATGAATTTAAATTTCACCCAGAATAGTAAACAGGTGTGACAAAATAAGATTTCACTGGTGGCTAATTTGATCTTATTTTTTTAATTAAAGCAAAATTGCACTGATGTTGAAAGAGACAAATCAATGAACACTACATAAAACACACAATAGACCCAGGTGCAACTATGTGTTTTTTGATGTGGTAATCATGTCATTTCAAAATAATGAGGAAATATAATTATTAGTATATGCTCTAAAATATATAGATGAAAATAACAACCGTAAGTACTCTGTACCTAAATGGTCAACAACAACAACAAAAATTTACTAAAGTCATGATCCATTCATAACCTGGAACACCACTACGCATTAAAATTATGTGGTAAAATTTTCAAGAAAGTGTCCTCAATAAATTGTTAGGTCATTTTCAAGAAGAAAATAAAATGTTTTGCTGTTATAATTTTCTAAATATAGAAGACCAGAAGAATATGAAATAGAAAAATAAAAGTTTTCTGTTAAGGGAACACACAAGTAATTTTTATTTTTGTTGTTCTTTTCTCTGTCTTTTGAATTTATACTTAGAGAGTAAATTTCAAGTTAAAAATCCTTGCTAAAATCATAGCTCTGTTTTCTAAATAGAAGAGAGAAAAATCACATTTATATCTCATGAAAGAATTTATAAAAGAATATCACTCTATTCATTTAAATTTTGCCTCATAAGATAAACTGACCAGGAATTCCCTGGCAGTTCAGTAAGTAGGACTTCATGCTTTCACTACCAAAGGTCCAAGTTCAATCCCTGGTCAGGGAACTAACATCCTGCAAGCTGGGAGGCATGGCTTAAAAAAAGATAAACTGACCAAGGAGTCTTCAGCAAAATTTTAGGGTAGATAAAAAAGGAACATTACATCCCAGAGCTCTATGCTGGTCACATACTTGGTTGCAGTAGATTGCATTAGTGATGTGTTAATAATATGCCTTGGAGGAGTCAACAGAACAGTTAGATTTGTGAACACATAATTAGCATCACAAGAAAAACAAAACATAAAAGCAATCAGAGGTCTCCTTGATCCTTTGTACTAAAGTAGAAATACAATTGTTCTCCCTGGAACATGTTCAAAGGCCTATTTTGTCTGCAAGGCTACTGTATCTCAACTTGTTTGGGTGCAACTGGGCTGACAATGAAAAGCACGATGTCATTCCAGGGAGCCAGCTGACTTCCCTGCAGGAATTCTGCTGAGCTGACAGGGGCCGCACTCGTACCAGCAAGCTGGCTATCAGAACCCGCATCTGTTAGGACTCAAGGCAGGAAGTCGTCAAGTGGTTTCAGCATGCATTTCTCTAGATTCCAAGTTTTCTTCAACTTCTAGCCTGTTGCTGCTACTGCTAAGTCACTTCACTCGTGTCCAACTCTGTGCGACCCCACATCAGCCCACCAGGCTCCACCATCCCTGGGATTCTCCAGGCAAGAACACTGGAGTCAGCTGCCATTTCCTTCTCCAATGCATGAAAGTGAAAAGTGAAAGGGAAGTCGTTCAGTCATGTCCGACTCTTCGCGGCCCCATGGACTGCAGCCTACCAGGCTCCTCCATCCATGGGATTTTCCAGGCAAGGGGACTGGAGCGGGGTGCCATTGCCTTCTCCAAGCCTGTTACTACTTAACGAAAACTATAAGAAATGTGAACAGAAATAGCGTTGGGAAAAAATAAAACCTTGTTTTATAGACTAGGTTGTGTTCCTCATCATTCATGTGTTGAGGAAGTTCCTAACCCCTAGTACCTCAGAATATACCCATATTTGGCAAGAAGGCCTTTAAACAGGTAATTAAGGTAAAATGAATTCATAAGTGAGGGCTCTATATAGGTAGTGCTCTTTTAAAAAGAGATCAAGATACATGTAGATCAAGAGCCAACCCTGTGAGAACACAGCAAGGAGATCCTCTGCAAGTCCAGGAGAGAAGCCTCAGAAGGAACCTAACCTGCTGACCCCTGATCTTGGACTTCTGTCCTCTAAAACTGTGAGAAAATTAATTTCCAATTCACCTGGTCTCTGATATGTTCTTACAGCAGCCCTAGCAAATTAATACACATAGGAACACTCAAATTTCAAATAGCTCCTATAGTCCTTGCTTCAAAAGAAAATAAAATTGTAATCAGTATGTATTGAAGAACAAAGGAATCTTAATATATCTACTTTGTTTTTGGAAGACCTCTAGGTTTCTTGAAAAGAAAATAGCAAAAAAATAAATCATACACGCAGACATACACGTCTGTATATGTCTTATACCCTTTCTCCCCAAAAGCTGAAAGTGGTGAGACTTCAAAGCCCAGGAAACCCCCAGGCAAAGCTACAGTGCCATCTTTGAAGTTTAGTTTGGAAGGGACCCAAAAGGTCACACCATCCACCCACCTATGAGGGGATCTACCTGGAGTACTCCTGACAGGCAGGTATCTCAGAGTGTACAGGTGTCAAAATACAGGGACTAGCTCACGCATTTCAAGGATTCCAGCTGTTAAATAGCTCCTTCTAATATTCAGTGGCACCTTGCGCAATGATCCTAAGTTCTACCCTCATATCTGTATTTGGCTTCCCCAGTGGTACTAGAGGTAAAGAACCCACATACCAATGCAGGAGACATAAAAGACACTGGTTCAATCCCTGGGTGGGGAAGATCCCCTGGAGAAGGAAACGGCACCCCACTCCAGTACTCTTGCCTGGGAAATCCCATGGGCAGAGGAGCCTGGTGAGCTACAGTCCATAGCATCACAAAGAGTCGGACACGACTGAAGCAACTAAGCACGCATCTATCCTTCATGTCCATTCTCCCAGCTCTTCCCACATATTGTCTACCTTCCTCCAAATAAAGTCTCTGTCCTGCCTATAGGAGTGTCCACAGCCAACCACTGCATATCCCTTGAAGTCCTCTAATAGAAAGCATGAGATCAACTTCCAGCATGATTACATGGGGAGCTTAACTTACCAGCTCCTTAGTGAAAATTATTGGGAAAAAAAAATTCTTAAGCCTCTGGAAATGGTGCTAAGAGCAAAATCTATTGAAGAAAATCTATGAAAATTTATTAAGAAAGGTGAGTCTGTGATATTAGAAATAAGACCACTCCTGCGTGCCCCTCTCCCAGCTCAGTGAGGCTGAGATTCCAACTCATTCTGATTCAGCCAGGAACACAGGACTCCGTCTTCATCCAGCTCTCAGTTTGGGGAGTCTTTCTTCCTGAAAGGAGCAGGACTTCAGTGTTTCTCTGAGGCTAAGTCCCAGGTGAGTCAAGAGGTAGAGGCTCTTTTTCCACCCACAACCCCACTCTACTTCAGTCCTGGAATAAAGATAGACATAATGAATCAAAGGTTTAGAATTGTGATTCAAAAAAATAACTCATAGATCTGTAATCAACTGATTTTTTTAACAAGAACATCCTAAGGAATAATAAATGATTTTTTTTAAAGTACTAGTACAACAGGATGGGCTTCCCAGGGTGCACTAGTGGTGAAGAATCCACCTGCCGATTCAGGAAATGTGAGAGGCACAGGTTCGATTCCTGAGTCAGGACGATCCCCTGGAGGAGGGCATGCCAACCCACTCCAGTACTCTTGTCTGGAGAATTCCATAGACAAAGGAGCCCAAAGGGCTACAGTCCATGGGGTTGCAAAGAGTCAGACACAACTGAAGTAATTTAGCACACATGCACACACACAACTGGATATCCATATGCAAAAATAAATAAACATATTGAGCTCTTACCTCAAACCATATACAAAAATTAACTCAAAATGTATCAAAGACCTAGGCTTCCAGGTGACACTAGTGGTAAGAACCCACCTGCCCATGCAGGAGATGAAAGAGACATAGTTTCCATCCCTGGATCAGGAAGATCCCCTGGTGGAGGGTATGGCAACCCACTCCAGTACTCCAGTATTCTTGCCTGGAGTATCCCATGGACAGAGCAGTCTAATAGGCTACAGTCTAATAGGATCACAGAATCGGACACCACCGAAGCAACTTAGCACGCATTCACACACATATCAAAGACCCACGAAAGACTAAAACTGTAGACCTTTTAGGAGAAAACACTAGCTTGAATTTTAATGGCCTTGGATTTGGCAGTGGAGTCTTCAATATAAACCCAAAGCATGAGCAATAAAAGCAAATAAATAAACTAGACTTCACCAGAATTTAATAGTTTTGTGTCTCAAGCATGCTATCAACAACATGAAAATTTAACCAAGAGAATGAGAGAAAATATTTGAAAATCATAGAGGATTTATATCTGGAAGATATGAAGAACTCTTACAACTCAGTAAGGATTGGTTTAGATGTTTTTCCCAAGGAAGATATACAAATGTCCTATATCATGGAAATGGAACTTATATCATCAGTCATTAAAGGATCAAAACTACATGAAATACCTCATATCCACAAGAATGGCTAGAATCGCCATGTTGTACAGTGAGAGCTTGTGAAGATTTAGAGGAATGAGAACCCTTGTACATTGCTAATGGGAGTGTAAAATGATTAAGCCACTTTAGAAAGCAGTCTAGAAAGAAAGTGAAGTCGCTCAGTCGTGTCCGGCTCTTTGCGATCCCATGGACTGTAGCCCACCCAGGCTCCTCCCTCCACGGGATTTTTCAGGCAAGACTACTGGAGTGGGGTGCCATTTCCTTCTCCAGGGGATCTTCCTGACACAGGGATCGAACCCGGGTCTCCTGCATTCCAGGCAGTCTCTTTAACCTCTGAGCCACCAGGGAAGCCCTAGAAAGCAGTCTAGCAGCTCTTAAAACATAAGGTTATCATATGACTCAACAATTCTTCTCCTAGGTATTTATCCAATAGAAATGAGAATATATGTGTACACAAAAACTTGTGCATAAAATTGTATAGGAGCATTATTTGTAATAGCCAAAAAGTAGAAACAATCCAAGTATCTACCAACTGGTGAATGAAGCAACAAAGCAGGATGTACCCACACAAGGGAATACAATTCAGCCATAAATAGGAATAAAATACTGATGCATGCAGCAAATTAGATGAATTTTGAAAATTTATGCCAAATGAAACTAGCCACAAAAGTCCACTTACTGTATCATTCCATTTCTTTGAAAATCCAGTACAGAGAAATCTCAAGACAGAAAGTAGATTAGTTATAGTTCTGTGTTGGAGGATAGAAGAGGCAATAAGAGAGTGATAGCTGACGGGTGTAGAGTTTCTTTTTGAGATGATGAAAATATTCTAAAACTATCTGTGGTGATAGTTTCATACATCTGTGAATATACTAAAAACTATTGAATTGTGTACTTTAAATCTGCATATATACAGTATAAAAATAGCAAGGCTCAGAGGTTAAAGCGTCTGCCTCCAATGCGGGAGATCCGGGCTCAATCCCTGGGTCAGGAAGATCCCCTGGAGAAGGAAATGGTAACCCACTACAGTATTCTTGCCTGGAGAATCCCATGAACAGAGAAGCTTGGTAGGCTACAGTCCACGGGGTCACAAAGAGTCGGACACAACTGAGAGACTTCACTTATAAAAACAGCTATTCCAATAGGAAATATACCCCAACACTGAAAGAGACCATTCCAGGTTCTAAACCCCCACTCCAATTTTTTTTTCTTTCCTATATGGGAAACATAAACAGGTCGAGCAGTAATTTCATTTCAACCTAAAACAAGGATTCCCCAAGTATTCAAGTGAGCTTGTAAAGTTTAACTATGAATTTGTGCCACATTTCCAATGTCGCATCTCTGCTGGGTTTATACAGGAACTGTCACCTTTTGACTGAGGCCGCAGTACTTTGTGATACTCCTGTTAACAGGCATGCAGCATCCCTGGGCCTCTGTTTCCTCATCTGTACATCTGGCACACTCACCCTTGCTCCAACAAGTTCTGTTTGTTGTAAAGATCAAATGAAATCCCCAAAAAAAAAAAAAAAAAAAAACCACTTTGAAAAGATGAAGGTATTATAAAGACAAAGGAGATTAATCCTTAGCATTAATCTTTAACATCCTCTCAGAAAGCTTTCAGCAACTGGCCCCCCTGGGGATAGCAGATTAAGTACAAATTAAAAACAAAACTTCAACTAACATTTTCATCCAAATTCAAAAGGTATTTTACATTCATTAAGCTTTGAAGTTCATAGTCTAGTACTTCTTTTTTCACTATATCCGTTAGTCATATAAAGTGAGAAATCCAGTCACAGCCTTTGTCAGAGGATTAAATGTTTCCAAATGACCTATCTCATGAACACAGGGTAGAAAGTAATGAGAAATATCCAACTCTATTTTTCTTTTGTAGTATACTAATAACAAAAAAAAAAAAAAAAGCTTTTAAAATTAAAAGATGTTGGTAACATTTTGAGCATACTTAACTTTCTTTTTAAAGCAACTTCTCTGCTGGCAGTGGATTTTAGTTTGCAATGCCTTAAGCTAGGAAAGCTAGTCTTAAAAAGAAAAGGAAAATATCAAGGAAACAAGCATGATGCAGTCCGTTGTAAGTAATCACTTTACAAAGGGAATTATAAAGAAGGGCTGGCAGTCTTGCCTTCAGAGTCCCTCCCTTGAAGGACCTGACCATTTATGCTGCTACACCAATTCACAACATGAGAGGGATCCGAGTTCTCCAATTACGATTTTTCAGTAGTAAAAATAATTATTTCAATTTTCCAAGTCCTTTCACATATATTATCCCTTCTGATCATCACAACATGAGGGAAGTGAAGATTTTCCCACTCATGAATTATAGAACTAGGAGTGGTACCCAGCATTCCAACTCTCCAGCCTCTGCGATGTCCTCTGCCTCGTGCAGAGGATGAGCACCACAAAAACTCTCTTGCCACATAGAGACTCATTCCAAACTCCTGCATTAAATGGCTGGATCAACCTAGCATGGCTTCCGCCAGCCTAAGGCCACATCCTTGGGATGACTAAGACATCCCCTCTTAGAGTTCCTGTGTAAAAAAGCTCAAGGTCAAAAAAATTTACCATATGTTCCAGCCAACACCTGGCCACAGGGCCCTGACCTTCACTCCTTTCTTCGAGCATTTCTAATTTAAAAAGGCAGGAAGGGGTAAGCTCACAATTGTAAGTTCTCCCTCTGTCGCTTTCAAATATACACGTATGTATTCCCTACAACCCAGGAGTGTCTTTCTCAAGGACTTGAAAGCCATTCCTTTCAAACGCTATCATCAGGAAGGATAGGGCCTCTGTCTCCCAGGCTCTATGGGTGAGTAGAATCCTAATTCAGGTAACTGCCAACTAGTAGCCACAGCTGTCCTAATGACATCTTCACTGTCTATCTCACTAGATTTTTGTAATTTTTTCTTATCTCCCTGATTCTACTTGACCCCTGCTCACTGCTCCTCCCTATTCCCTCATCCTGATTTTAAAATGCTGCAGTCACCTCTGTACAGGCTTCCCTGATGGCTCAGATGGTAAAGAATCTGCCTGCAATGCAGGAGACCCAGGTTCGATCCCTAGGTTGCTGTCTCCTGGAGAAGGAAATGGCAACCCGCTCCAGTATTCTTGCCTGGAGAATCCTGATGGACAGAGGAGTCTGGCAGGCTATAATCGATGGGGTCACAGAGAGTCGAACACGACTGAGTGACTAACAGACACACACCTCTTTATAAATAGAATGGAACTCAGCTCTTTTCCCTGCTGTCAGTAGTTAATAAAATCTGCCTTCACCACTTTAACTAATATCCAGCTTTATCTTTGACAGCACACACGCAGCTGCCCCCAGGCAAATATAGACAAAACCAACCACATCTCCTCTTTATTCTGTCCTGTGCCTGACCCGAGTCCCCATCTCTGCCCTGTCCCCTCTGGCTTCAAAGCTTCCCACATGTACCAGTGGAATAACCTCCTTTACATCTGTCTGCCTCAAAACTGTCTCCCGGGCAGTTCATTCTGCGTCTTCCTCCCAAGGTGTAGGTTGCATCATATCTTCCTCTCTTCAAAAGCACCTGCAGTGTTGACAAGCTAATTAGCATTCAGCACTCTGTACTGGCTGGTCTAAGTCTCAATTTCATTTATATCCCTGAGCTAACATGCCAAGTGAATGCAGGGGCAGGAAGAAGCAAGACCTCCACACACTGTTCTTCAGGGCCCCATGTGAAGACAGCCTAACAGAATGATACCTGGGAGGACTTGTGAAAATCACTGGTAAGCCATTTGCAGAAAGCCTCAACCTATCCCAGCTGTTGTCTGAAAAATATTCCTGAAAAGACCCAGAATCTCAGGAAGTCCTGCCTCAGACAGGCAAAATTTTGTTATTCTTTAACCTCACTCTCTTCTTTGGGCTTTTCGAAACAGAATAAAGACCAAAATTATTGCTACTGACAGCCAGCACCTATCAAGTGCCTTCTCTGGGTCGAGCAACTCACTAAAAACCTACATGCATTTTCTCATTTAATCTTCAAAATGCTGGAACCACGACATAGGCACTGTTATTATTCCCATTGAACAGATGAAGAAACTTAGGCTTAACATGGATCTGCATCTTTTGTGCAAGTGGCAAAGCTGGAACATGAATCCAGGTCCCTATGTCCTCAGAGCTTGAGTTCTTACCTGCTACACATGTTGACAAGCATCCAAACATTTTTAAACAGCTCTCATTCAATCTTGGAGAAGGAAATGGCAATCCACTCCAGTACTCTTGCCTAGAAAATTCCATGGACAGAGGAGCCTTGTAGGCTACAGTCCATGGGGTCGCAAAGAGTCAGACATGACTGAGTGACTTCACTTTACTTTCATTCAATCTTAGGGTCTTCAATCCATTTCTCATCATATGGACCATGACCGTTTTGTCATCCCAGGCATTGTCCTCTGAACTTGAGTCAGAGTAAAATAAAAGTAGCACTCTAAGGAAGCCCTCGGTAGGCACTTTACTCATTCATTTTACGTTATGTTCTCAACTGGGTCTTTATTTTCCTTTGTTCATTTAAGAGACTTGTTGCCACCTCCTCTTAATTCATCAAGATAGACTTCAAATAGATTAAAGAGTTAAATTATTTTCCTTGAAAAAAAATCAATGGAAAAAAAAAAACTAGAAGACAACAGAGTGATATATTTTTAAAAGATTATTTTCTAAATGTAGCAGTAACACAAGAAAGGACAAAGGAAAATATTGAAGATCTGACTACAAAAAAATTGAAAATGTCTGTACATGAAAAGCAACTAAAATATAAAGACAAACAGCAGACTGAAAAAAATGTTTGCAGGAAATATGACAAGGGTAAATGCTCTTATTAAACAGAGAGAGTATGCCAATCGATGAGAAAAACATTAAGATAAATGGCCATCAGCAGGAGAGTTACGCAAGAGAAAATGCAACCTGTAAGCTAGTGTGATGGGGGAAAGTTAAGCTTAATACAAAATTAAGAAGTGTAAATAATGTTGACAATTTTCACCTAATAATTAGCAAAAAAGATTAATAAGATGTTCAATGCATTCAGAGAATTAGCAAAATCAGTACTTTACTACTTTTTCTGGAGGTAATATAAATTGTTGGAAACTTCTGGAAAGATATTTGACAATTCATTTCACTTTTTTTTTTTAAGTCTTAAAGTTAGGCCAATAATCCCACACTTTTAATACTTCAAAACACAAAAAGAGCTAAAAGGTATAAGATAATTACAGTAGCTCAAATTGGGACTATCCAAAGATTACAATAATCAAAGCATATCTGCATGATCTGTGCTACCTACATGACTTCCACTTCGTAAATCACTATTTTATAATGTAAAATATGTATACTTTCTAACAACATTTAAAAATGTATATAATGCATTGTGGAAAAGCAAGATTGATATGCATATACTGTGTGTGTTCACTCATATTGTTGCTGTTGTTGCTGAGTCACTAAGTTGTGTCCAACTCTGCACCTCCATGGACTGTAGCCCACTGGCTTCCTCTGTCCATGGAGTTTCCCAGGCAAGATTCCTGGACTGGGTTGCCATTTTCTACTTTGGGGGATCTTCCTGACCAAGGGTTTGAACCCACATTTCCTGCATTAGCAGGTGGATTTTTTATTGTTGAGCCACCAGGGAAGCCCCATTCACTCATATAACTATGCACAAAAATTCATCTGAAAATACTAGGAGGGGCTAAAGAAACTTGAGAAGAATTGCTGAGTCAATCTTTGGATTTGTGAGTAATGAGTTTTCCCTTATTTTTCTACCTATGTGAACATACAGACATGCACAATTTTATGACATTTATCAGACACAACTGAGCGACTAAACATGCAACAAAACAATTAAATTAACAGACTTTGGGTGAAGCAGATTACCCTCCACATTGTGAATGGGTCTCGTCCAATCAGCTGAAGGCCTTAAGGGAGAAGACCGAGGTCCCCAAAGGAACAGGGAATTCTGCCAGTTGATTGCCTTCAGACTTGAGCCACAGCATTAATTCTTCTCTAGGTCTCTCTACTACCAGCTTACCCTCCAGATTTTATACTTCTCTCTGCCTCTCTCTCTCTCTTTGGTAATAACATATATATATTTTTGGTTCTATTTCTCTGGAGAACCCTGATAACTACACCCATCCTCCCCACTCCCTGGTACCAGCTTTCACACACACAGTCTCTCATCAGTGGACCTGATCCTTTATTTCACATAGACATAAATGCTATGAAAATTAAAAGATATTTTTCAGTTTCTTCCTACTTGACTTCCCATTAGCATTTAACACAACTCTTCTTTCTTGAAACACTTGTGTCTGGACATCCAAAATACTCCAGAACCCTGCCTTCCCCTCTTCTTCTCTGGAACCTCTTCACTCAGTGCTTTGTGGTTCTTTCCTCCTCAGAACACTCCCCAATGCTGGGATTCTCCTGGCCTCAGCTCTGAGTCCTGTCTTTACAGAGTCTACTCCTTACCCAGCCAACTTCATCCATAAGTAGAGTTTAACTCACCGTCCATGTACTGCTGATTCCAGCCCAGATTTCTCTAAGGTCTAGATTCATGTAATCAACTCTCCTCTGACAGCTCCACCTGGATACTAAAATGTAGTTTTATTTTTTCAGGTCAAAAGATTAGTTTTCTGTGGGGAGAAGGGAGCTACCTCCAAAAGAGGCAGCTGGCTAACATTTTGCTTCACCTTCATACAGAAGAGTTACTTCTTCTTGTTTATCATTGCAATCTAAAAGTTGATGCAGTCCTTCTCTAACTTAGGCAATGCTCCCCAGAACATTTAGTCATTCCTGTGGCCTGCAGTTCACAGAGAACCTCAGCTGAGCTCATGGAGAGTGAGCCCCCAATCGAACCATCTCCTTTATCTCCACCAGTGCAAGTTTGCCTTAAGATGTGCAAGTGGAACTGCAGATTGCCTCCAAGCGCACCACACGCTGCACTTATCCCTGGCCCCTCTGCTCTGGTCTTTCTCTAATATTAGAGCGCTTCTAATAGAAGTCCTATCCATTAATTCTCAGGCCAATTTTATTTTTGATGTAACAGCTCATAAATTAGTCAGACTCTACTCAATGTGGTCTTGGCGGCACCTTACCATGCAAAAATTCTTGAAGATGGGCAGCACGGTTTGATGGTTTCCTGTATGCTGTTAACCATCCAGTGGAATTCAGGATTCAGGGAGAGTTCACTTAAAGGTGTCATAGCCATCTTAAACTGGAAATTCAAATTTGACTTTTAAAGATTATCCTCAGTCTAATTTCTCTGGGCCTATAATCCTTCCAAACTTTTCAATCCCAGTTACCTTTAAGGGGTTCCCCCATTTTACTTAACTTAGGGACACAGCCGTAATCAGGAACTTGGTACTTGGGAAAACACTAGCTGCAAAGATTTTCTAGCAATTATTATGACAAAGGACACAAATGACCTTTTGTATTAAAAATCTTTGCATAATAGGTAAAGCCCAATAGTCCAATAGCCGTCACTTAGCATTTTGCCTTCTGCTACAGTTCCATCAGCCTATAAAGTTGGGATATCAGCTGCCTGCAGCTCCTCACTGCCTTCTGCTCTTAACTTTCCAATATTACTCAGCCATTAAAAAGAATACATTTGAATCAGTTCTAATAAGGTGGATGAAACTGGAGCCTATTATACAGAGTGGAGTAAGTCAGAAAGAAAAACACCAATACAGTATACTAACACATAAATATGGAATTTAGAAAGATGCTAATGATGACCCTATATGCGAGACAGCAAAAGAGACACAAATGTATAGAATAGTCTTTTGGACTCTGTGAGAGAGGGCAAGTGTGGGATGATTTGGGACAATGGCGTTGAAACATGTATATTACCATATGTGAAATAGATCACCAGTCCAGGTTCAATGCATGAGACAGGGTGCTCAGGGCTGGTGCACTGAGATGACTCTGAGGGATGGGATGGGAAGGGAGGTGGGAGGGAGGTTCAGGATGGGGAACACATGTACACCAATGGCTGATTCATGTCAATGTATAACAAAACCACTACAATATTGTAAAGTAAGTAGCCTCCAATGAAAATAAATAATTTAAAAAAAAATAGAAAGATAAGAAGGAAAAAAAAAAAACCCATCTGCATGTTTCAGGAAACAATGTCCAGGTAAAATGGTGAACTCTTTAGTACATGAAGAGATATGGAATTATCTTCTCTGGGCAGATGAGAAATTCTGATTGTGAGAGGTAGCAGCAATGATGAATGTCTGCTGAGTCCCACATAGAAAGCTCCAATAACTGATCAAGGGCACAGTCATAAATACCAAGCTTTTATCTCCATGCTTTAGGACAATTTTGCTTTCTTAGGCAGACTATGAAGATGATCGAGATTTCCCAACAGTGATGTTAGTTTTCCATTTCTATGTATAATATGCAAACAATTTTTAACTTTTTTAAAAATTAATTTTTATCACAATATAGTTGCTTTACAATGGTGTGTTAGTTTCTATTGTACAGCAAAGTGAATCAGCCATACATATGCATCTATCCCCTCCTTTTTGGACTTCCTTCCTAATCAGGTCACCACAGGGCATTAAGCAGAGCTCCCTGTGCTCTACAGCATGTTCTCATTAGTTGTTCTATACAACTTTTACTCTTAACTACACCTTTCAAGCCTCTTTTATAAGAAAATATCAAGGTATTTTATGAACATTAACCTTCATTCAGTTCAGTTCAGTTCATTCACTCAGTCATGTCCGACTCTTTGCGACCCTGTGAATCACAGCACGCCAAGCATCCCTGTCCATCACCAACTCCCGGAGCTCACTCAGATTCATGTCCATCGAGTCCGTGATGCCATCCAGCCATCTCATCCTCTGTCATCCCCTTCTCCTCCTGCCCCCAACCCCTGCCAGCATCAGAGTCTTTTCCAATGAGTCAACTCTTGGCATGCGGTGACCAAAGTACTGGAGTTTCAGCTTTAGCATCATTCCTTCCAAAGAAATCCCAGGGCTGATCTCCTTCAGAATGGAATGGTTGGATCTCCTTGCAGTCCAAGGGACTCTCAAGAGTCTTCTCCAACACCACAGTTTAAAAGCATCAATTCTTCGGCGCTCAGCTTTCTTCACAGTCCAACTCTCACATCCATACATGACCACAGGAAAAACCATAGCCTTGACTATTAACCTTGGTCAAAAATAACCTTTTTTTTTTTTTTCCAAAACAGTCACAAGGGTCTACTCATTTTTTTCTATTTGCTTCTTTGGTTTTAGATTTCAAAACTAGCATCGCATCGGGTTGTGAAATTGGAAGGTGGATCCTCCAACTTTATTCATCCACAGTATACTGTATGCAGTATGCCTGGTAGACTTAAAGAATGGCTGATTTATCAAACTTCATCATCATGATTTCAGTTAATGGTATCTGAGAAGATATTTTCTTTTGGGGATGCTTAGTCTCTAGCTCTTTTTTTTTCCTGGAAGGAGAGAATGTTTATTTGTTCCATATATTATTTTTTAACCCCTCACCTTCACAAAAACAAAGAAAATGTTCTATCTAAAGCCTTACTACTCAAAGTAGAACTTGTGGAATAGGATCATCAGTGTCACCTGGGAGCTTGTTAAACCCACTACTCTCAGGCCCACCCAGACCTGCCAAATCAGAATCTGAGAACCTCAGGAGGTTCTTGCTGTGTTAAAGTTGGAAGAACACTGAATTAAAGCATTAAACATCTGGGTGTCTATATCAGTTCAGTTCAGTCACTCAGTCATGTCCAACTCTTTGTAAACCCATGGACTGCAACATGCCAGTGAACTGTAAAATGGGAGTAAAACCAATGGTGTCTATCACAGGATATTAGGAGATTCAAATAATATGAAATGTGGCTGTATTATCCAGTCAACAAATATCAATATTAGTCAACGAATTAAAAACATATGAGGTTATAATAAAACTTAACTGAAATCCACATGGCATAGTACTTAGATTACTGTAAGCCTCAATAGCAGAATTAAGCATCCATTCATTTATCCAATAAATATTTAAGCTCCTATTAGATACCAGGCACAAATCCTACCTTTGCTCTCAAAGGTGTTAGAAGTGACAGTTAGACAAGAGGAGTACCTAGAGGAATTCTTCAGGGTCGTTAGAAACCAGATTCTGTAGTCTATAGCCCTTTCACCCATGCAGAGACTAGAAAGAAAGGTGTGCTTAGAGCCCAGTGAAAGGGACTTTGAACATATCCTGAGTCAGGTTTCCCTTTTCTTGTCAGAGTTGGACAATCCCATTGACAGTTAACTCTTCTACAGTGATTCAGAGACGATCTAGAATTACTAGTGCAAACTAGCATGTGGTGGCGGGAAAATAAAACATCTACCATCCCTTGACACGTGCTCTACTCCTATGATGGATGAAGTGACAAAAGTCCAGGAGGCACAGACACAGTCTCAGTTAATGGACATTTTCATAGAAACAGACACATCAGGCCTGCAAGTGATACAACCCCAGGACAAACTGAACAGACCTTGTAGTTGGAAATGACTTTTGGAAGAAAGAAATGCCATCACTTCTCTTAAAAAGGAGATTAGCTGAGAATGCTAAATTGTCATCAAATCATAGTCTTCAAAAAGCCTACGGAACCTGAGAAAAGATCTAGTCCAGGTGACAGCATAAGTGCAGCAGAAAAAGGCTAAGGAAAAAAAGGGATGCAAGGAGAGTGCAGCCAGTAATCACTGTTGAAGGGAGTGGAGTGGGACACGTGGTCAACCTCTGATTGGTCACTCCACACGTTGTTCCCACCCCTTCGTTCATAGAGGGGGAAGTGAGTCCCAAGAGATTAAGCCCCTAGGTTTTCCATTTCACTACTGAATTGAAATATACTTTAACTACAATGAAAACTTCACCATCTACTTTATAAATAATTCATATTAGTAAAAACATGTCAGGTGGGTGCCTGTGGCCAGGAGGAATGTAAAGTACTGTGATCAAGGAGAAGATGTCAAGAGGTGGTTCCTGCATAGAGAAACTGATTCTAAAATTAATGTGAAAATTCTTGAGGACACAGAAGAGCCAAAATTATCTTGAAAAAGAACAAAATTGGAAGATTTTTACTTCCCATTTTGAAAACAATGCAAAGTGCATGATGCTGGCATAAGGATAAACAAATAGATCAGTGGGATACAATTGAGAGCCTAGAAATAAATTCTAACATTTATAGGTAATCGATTTTTGACAAAGGTGCCAAGACAATTCAATGGGGAAAGAATGGTCTTTTTGCAAAAACTGATGCTGGGATAGTTGAATATCCACATGCAGAAGACTGAAGTTGGACTCCTAACTCACACCAGCTAATCTAAAGGGAACATAGACCTAGACGTAAAAGCTAAATCTATAAAAACTCTTAGAAGAAAAAGTAAATCTTTATAATCTTGGTTTAGGCAAAGATCTCTTCTACATGGAAGACCCAAGTCACAAAAACAAACAAACAAAAAAGTAAACTGAACTACATTAAAGTTCAGTTCAGTCGCTCAGTCTTATCCAACGCCCTGTGACCCCATGGATTGCAGCACCCCAGGCTTCCCTGTCCATCACCAACTCCCAGAGCTTACTCAAACTCATGTCCATTCAGTCGGTGATGCCATACAATCATCTCATGCTCTGTCGTCCCCTTCTCCTTCCACCTTCAATCTTTCCCAGCATCAGGGTCTTTTCAAATGAGTCATCTCTTCACATCAGGTGGCCAAAGTATTGGAGTTTCAGTTTCAGCAAAAGTCCTTCCAGTAAACATTCAGGACTGATTTCCTTTAGGATGGACTGGTTGGAGGAGAAGGCAATGGCAAACCCACTCCAGTACTCTTGCCTGGAAAATCCCATGGATGGAGGAGCCTGGTAGGCTGTGGTCCATGGGGTCGCGAAGAGTCTGACACAACTGAGCAACTTTGCTTTCACTTTTCACTTTCACACATTGGAGAAGGAAATGGCAACCCACTCCAGTGTTCTTGCCTGGAAAATCCCAGGGATGGGGGAGCCTGGTGGGCTGCCATCTATGGGGTCACACAGAGTCAGACATGACTGAAGCGACTTAGCAGCAGCAGCAGCAGGACTGGTTGGATCTCCTTGTTGTCCAAGGGACTCCTCAAGAGTCTTCTCCAAGACCACAGTTCAAAAGCATCAATTCTTCTGTGCTCAGCTTTCTTTATAATCCAACTCTCACATCCATACATGACTACTGGAAAAACCATAGCTTTGACTAGACAGACCTTTGTTGGCAAAGTTATGTCTCTGCTTTTGAGTATGCTATCTAGGTTGGTCATAACTTTCCAAGGAGTAAGTGTCTTTTAATTTCATGGATGCAATCACCATCTGCAGTGATTTTGGAGCCTAAAAAAATAAAGTCTGACACTATTTCCACTGTTTCCCCATCTACTTCCCATGAAGTGATAGGACCAGAGGCTATGATCTTAGTTTTCTGAATGTTGAGTTTAAGCCAACATTTCACTCTCTTCCTTCACTTTCATCAAGAAGCTCTTTAGTTCTTTTAGCTTTCTGCCATAAGGATGGTGTCATCTGCCTATCTGAGGTGATTGATATTTCTCCCGGCAATCTTGATTCCAGCTTGTGCTTCTTCCAGCCCAGCATTTCATGATGTACTCTGCATATAAGTTAAATAAGCAGGGTGACAATATATAGCCTTGACGTATTCCTTTCCCTATTTGGAACCAGTCTGTTATTCCATTCCAGTTCTAACTGTTGCTTCATGATCTGCATACAGATTTCTCTGGAGGCAGGTCAGGTGGTCTGGTATTCCCAGCTCTTGAAGAATTTTCCACAGTTTGTTACGATGCACACAGTCAAAGGCTTTAGCATAGTCAATAAAGCAGAAGCAGATGTTTTTCTGGAACTCTCTCACTTTTTCAATGATCCAGCGGATGTTGGCAATTTGATCTCTGGTTCCTCTGTCTTTTCTAAAGTCAGCTTGATTATCTGGAAGTTCACAGTTCACATACTGTTGAACCCTGGCTTAGAGAATTTTGAGCATCATTTAGCTAGCATGTCAGATAAAATATGTTTGATTGAGTGAGTGAGTGAAGTCGCTCAGTCGTGTCCGGCTCTTTGCGACCCCATGGACTGTAGCCCATCAGGCTCCTCCCTCCATGGGATTCTCCAGGCAAGAGTACTGGAGTGGGTTGCCATTTCCTTCTCCAGGGGATCTTCCTGACCCAGGGATCGAACCCAGGTCTCCTGCATTGCAGGCAGACGCCTTAACCTCTGAGCATGTCAGATAAAATATGTTTGATAGTGATCTCCAAATTCCAGACTAACTACATCAGAATACCCTAGGGAAAAGGAAAGGGATGCTATTAAAAAAAAAAAAAAGAACTCTCAAGTCATATCCTCAGAGAGTATGGAAAGCTGTGCTTTTTAAAGTCTCCCAAAATATTATTAACTAATATACAAGACTGGACTTCTCTGGTGGCTGGGGGTAAAGAATTCACCTGCAATGCAGGAGAGGCAGGTTTGATCCCTGGGTTGGACAGATCCCTGGGTTGCAGAAGGAAATGGCAATCCACTCCAGTATCTTGCCCGGGAAATCCAAAGGACAGAGAGCCTGGCGGACTATGTCCATGGGGTTGCAAAAGTCAGACGCAACTTAGCAACTAAACTATCACCCAATGTACAAGAGGAGTTGGAACTCTTGATCTAGAGGTTGAAACAAAACATATGAAACAAATGAGGGAGAAATATAGAGGAATGTTTCCCCATTTCAGTATGAGAGAGCATTTTAAATATGTAAAAGCAAAGGAAAACAATTCTTTGACTTATTAAAAAATATTTATGGGGGCTACCAGGCACATGCATTTTGGCTATGTGAAATAGTTAAAGTTCTGTATATCAATAGTCATCACATACAATATTTAAAAACAAACTAGGAAAAAGTATTTTTGGAAAAAATCTTTTCAATGTCTATAGTAAAGAAAAGGTGTTCTTAGTAAGTTAAAAAAATTCTTACAATTCGCTAAGTAAAAGCAAGTAATGAAATAGAAAATAGGAAGCTGACATAGTCCACAAAAGAAATTTGCCCAAATTAAAATGTAAATATGTGAAAAGCTATTTGACTTTTCTAATAGTAAAATAAATGAAGAGTATTTAGATAAACTACTGTGTGTGTCTATCGAGATGTTAAATACAGAAATAGATGGCCCCCAGTGTTCATCGTCACACTATTCTCAGTGGTTAGGAAATGGAGACAACCTAGATGTCCATCGACAGATGAATATATGGGGAAGTTGTGGTGCATATATGCAATTGAATATTATTCATCCATAAAAAGGAACATGTTTGAGTCAGTTCTAATGAGGTAACTGAACCTAAAGCCTATTATAAGGGTGAAGTAAGTCAGAAAGAGAAAAGCAAGTATCATATATTAACATATTATATGGACTATAGAAAGATGGTAATTATGAACCTATTTGCAGGGCAGCAATGGAGATGAAGACATAGAGAACAGACTTGTAGACACAGTGGGGGGAGGAGTTGTTGCTCAGTCACTCTGTCGTGTCCAACTCTATGCAACCCCATGGACCACAGCACACCAGTCTTCTCTGTCCTTCACCATCTCCCGAAGCTTGCTCAAACTCATGTCCATTGAGTCAGTGATACCATACAACCATCTCATCCTCTGTCATCCCCTTCTCCTCTCACATTCAATCTTTCCCATCATCAGGGTCTTTTCTAATGAGTCAGCTCTTCATATTAGGTGGCCAAAGTATTGGAGCTTAAGCTTCAGCATGTCTTTCCAATATATATTCAAGATTGATTTCCTTTAGGATGGACTGGTTTGATCTCCTTGTAGTCCAAGGGACTCTCAAGAGTCTTCTCCAGCACCACAGTTCAAAAGCATCAATTCTTCAGAGCTCAGCTTTCTCTATAGTCCAACTCTCACATCTATACATGACTCTCGGAAAAGCCATAGTTTTGACTAGACAGAACTCTGTTGGCAAAGTAATGTCTCTGCTTTTTAATATGGTCTTTAAAAAATTAGAGATACCAAGGAACATTTCATGCAAACATGGGCTCGATAAAGGACAGAAATGGTATGGACCTAACAGAAGCAGAAGATATTAAGAAGAGGTGGCAAGAATACACAGAAGAACTGTACAAAAAAGATCTTCATGACCCAGATAATCATGGTTGTGTGATCACTCATCTAGAGCCAGACATCCTGGAATGTGAAGTCAAGGAGGCCTTAGAAAGCATCACAATGAGCAAAGCTAGTGGAGGTGATGGAATTTCAGTTGATCTATTTCAAATCCTAAAAGATGATGCTGTGAAAGTGCTGCACTCAATATGCCAGCAAATCTGGAAAACTCAGCAGTGGCCACAGGACTGGAAAAGGTCAGTTTTCATTCCAATCCCAAAGAAAGGCAATGCCAGAGAATGCTCAAACTACTGCACAATTGCACTCACCTCACATGCTAGTAAAGTAATGCTCAAAATTCTCCAAGCTTGGCTTTAGCGATACGTGAACCATGAACTTCCAGATGTTCTAGCTGGTTTTAGACAAGGCAGAGGAACCAGAGATCAAATTGCCAACATCCGCTGGATCATCGAAAAAGCAAGAGAGTTCCAGAAAAACATCTATTTCTGCTTTATTGACTATGCCAAAGCCTTTGACTGTCTGGATCACAATAAACTGTGGAAAATTCTTCAAGAGCTGGGAATACCAGACCACCTGACCTGCCTCTTGAGAAACCTATATGCAGGTCAAGAAACAACAGTTAGAACTGGACATGTAACAACAGATTGGTTCCAAATAGGAAAAGAAGTACGTCAAGGCTGTATATTGTCACCCTGCTTATTTAACTTATATGCAGAGTACGTCATGAGAAATGCTGGGCTGAAAGAAGCACAAGCTAGAATCAAGATTGCCGGGAGAAATATCAATAACCTCAGATATGCAGGTGATACCACCCTTATGGCAGAAAGTGAAGAGGAACTAAAGAGCCTCTTGATGAAAGTGAAAGAGGAGAGCGAAAAAGTTGGCTTAAAGCTCAACATTCAGAAAACTAAGATCATGGCATCTGGTCCCATCACTTCATGGGAAATAGATGGGGAAACAGTGGCAGACATTTTTGGGGGGGCTCCAAAATCATTGCAGATGGTGACTGCAGCCATGAAATTAAAAGATGCTTACTCCTTGGAAGGAAAGTTATGACCAACCTAGACAGCATATTCAAAAGCAGAGACATTACCTTGCCAACACATGTCCATCTAGTCAAGGCTATGGTTTTTCCAGTAGTCGTGTATGGATGTGAGAGTTGGACTGTGAAGAAAGCTGAGCACCAAAGAATTGAGACTTTTAAACTGTGGTGTTGGAGAAGACTCTTGAGAGTCCCTTGGACTGCAAGGAGATCCAACCAGTCCATTCTAAAGGAGATCAGTCCTGGGTGTTCTTTGCAAGGAATGATGCTAAAGCTGAAACTCCGGTACTTTGGACACCTCATGTGAAGAGTTGATTCATTGGAAAAGACTCTGATGCTGGGAGGGATTGGGGGCAGGAGGAGAAGGGGACAACAGAAGGTGAGATGGCTGGATGGCATCACCAACTCGATGGATGTGAGTTTGAGTGAACTCCGGGGGTTGGTGATGGAGAGGGAGACCCGGTATGCTGCAGTAGATGGGGTCGCAAAGAGTCAGACACGACTGAGCGACTGAACTGAATTGAACTAGATTGGTCATAGCTTTTCTTCCAAGAAGCGAACGTCTTTTTTTAACTTCACGGCTGCAATCACCGTCTTAGTAATTTTGGAGCTCAAGTAAATGAAGTCTGTCACTATTTTAATTGTTTCCCCATCTATTTGCCATGAAGTGATGGGAGTGGATACTATGATCTTAGCTTTATGAATGTTGAATTTTAAGCCAGCTTTTTCACTGTACTCTTTTGCTTTCATCAAGAGGCTCTTTACCTCCTCTTTGCTTTCTGCCATAAGGGTAGTGTCATCTGCATATCTGAGGTCATTGATATTTCTCCCAGCAATCTTGATTCCAGCTTGTGCTTCATCCAGCCCGGCATTTCACATAATATACTCTGCATATAAGTTAAATAAGCAGGGTGACAATATACAGCCTTGATGTACTCCTTCCCAATTTGTAACCATATCAGGTTCTAACTGTTGCTTCTTGACTTATATATGATTTCTCAGGAGGCGGGTCAGGTGGTCTGGTATTCTCATCTCTTTAAAGATTTCAGTTTGTTGTGATCCACACAGTCAAAGGTTTTAGTGTAGTCAATGAGGCCAAAGTAGATGCTTTTCTGGAATTCTCTTGCTTCCTCTATGATCCAGTGGATGTTGGCAATTTGATCTCTGGTTCCTCTGCCTTTCTAAATCCAATTTGAACATCTGGAAGTTCTTGGTACATGTACTGGTGAAGCCTAGCTTGGAGAATTTTGAGCATTACTTTGCTAGCATGGGAAATGAGTGCAATTGTGCGGTAGTTTGAACATTCTTTGGCACTGCCTTTCTTTGGAATTGGAATGCAAACTGACCTTTTCCAGTCCTGTGGCCACTGCTGAGTTTTCCAAATTTGCTGACATATTGAGTACAGCACTTTCACAGCATCATCTTTTAGGATTTGAAATAGATCAAGTGGAATCCCATCACTTCCACTAACTTTGTTCATATTGATGCTTCCTAAGGCACACTTGACTTCACACTCCAGGACATCTAGCTCTAGATGAGTCATCACATCATCATGGTTATCTGGGGAAGGAGAGGGAGGGACTAATTGAAAGACTAACACTGAAACATATATATTACCATATGTAAAACAGGTATCTAGCGGGAATTTGCTGTATGATGTAGGGAGCTCAAACCCTGTGCTCTGTGATGACCTAGAAGGGGGAGATGGGGTGAGAGGTGGGGTGGAGGTTCAAGAGAAAGGGGATATATATGTACCTATGGTTGATTCTTGTTAATGCATGGCAGAAATCAACACAATGTTGTAAAATTATTATCCTTCAATTAAAACTATAGTAAAAAAGAAACAAATGGAATGACACCAAAGTTGGAAAGAGTACAGTTAGAGCAGCACTTTCTTGCATTGCTCTTGGCAGTTAAAATTGTCACATATATGTCTTATCTTCTTCATCTGCCAGCTTTCGTTAGATTATGTTGTGATAGCCAACTACCCCTAAATCTTGTGGCTTGCAACAGTAAAGTTTTATCTATCACTAGTGGTCCATTTTGGCTGTGGACTGGCTATGGCTTTGCTCCATGTGTCTTCTTCATTCTAGGTTCCAGACTGCTAATAGGGACATGTCATTTCCTTCCTGTCTTCCATCCACCATGTTATTCAGCCAGAGGATGTAATCTGGGTAACCCAAGCAGGCAGGCTTTATTTCATTTATTCTCACTAGTTAAACAACTACATAGTTCTTAAATAGGGAGAAAGTACAGACCTTCTCTGTACTCTCCTAGTTTCTACTAGGTAGTAGCCCACAGCATTTCTACACACGACCCATTAGCCATTGCAAATCATGTGTCTGATCCCTATGTAAATAGGATGGAGGAACACAAAGAGTCCTAAAAGAATGGACCAAAGGGAAGGGAGAAAATACTATGAACAAATTATATAACCTCTATGATCTTCCTCCCTCTACAGGCAAAAGTACATTTCACACCCCAAGGAAAAGTATCTTCCAAAGACCTATTTAGTTGTTTCTTCAGACCCAAAGTCCAAGATATCTTTTGATAGTTTCTGCACCTGGTCTGTATATAACTTCTTGGATATGGATACCTATGAGCTAAAGAGACAAGTTATCTGTACCACTACCATCCTTTGTGCGTGCGTGCACACACACACACACACAGAGCTTACAGTAAGGCAAGAGGGACAGGATAACCAAAGCAAATTATCCCACACAGCAAAGGAAGAGATGAGAGGCACACATCAGTTACTGATGTTACTCTTCCCTCTCACTCCGTCTTTCTTCATGAAGCTAAAATTTTAGCATTCTGTGACTTTGCTGGTAGCTTCTGTAACCAGTGAATGAGAACAATGAAATGAAACAGGTCACAAAAATAATCATCAGAGTGTCTCTTAATTTCCGAAGTGGAGGATATGTAAGAAAGGCTGATCTTGGTAGTGACCTAATTTGCCTATCTTTATCTTGTAGAATTTACAGAATAGCTTTTCCCATAAATTTAATAAATATAACTTTCCAAACATTTAATAAGTATACACTGTGTGTCTATTTTAAAATCAGCACAATAATTTAGAAGTCCATGTGTCATTAGGGTTTTCTCTGGTTATTATTCAGTTCAGTTCAGTTCAGTTCAGTCGCTCAGTCGTGTCCGACTCTTTGTGACCCCATGAATTGCAGCACGCCAGGCCTCCCTGTCCATCACCAACACCCAGAGTTCACTCAGACTCACAACCATCGAGTCAGTGATGCCATCCAGCTATCTCATCCTCTGTTGTCCCCTTCTCCTCCTGCCCCCAATCCCTCCCAGCATCAGAGTCTTTTCCAATGAGTCAACTCTTCGCATGAGGTGGCCAAAGTACTGGAGTTTCAGCTTTAGCATCATTCCTTCCAAAGAAATCCCAGGGCTGATCTCCTTCAGAATGGGCTGGTTGGATCTCCTTCTGGTCATTATTGCTAACTACCAAATATACAGTCTTCTCTTAGAAGACTTTACCTTGAAACAATCCATGCTAGCAAAAAAAAAAAAAAAAAAAAGTCAAGACTAACTGCTTGATTACATTCCAGCCATCATTTGCTTTACTTTCTGAGTGGTCTCCTTTGAGTCACTGCCTATATGTGAGGCTCTGTCATGTAATGACCAAAGCAAATAAGTTTCTGTGGCTGTTTTTCTCTGTAAACACATTGGTAGCTGCTGCTGCTGCTGCTAAGTCGCTTCAGTCAAGCCCAACTCTGTGCGACCCCATAGACGGCAGCCCACCAGGCTCCCCTGTCCCTGCGATTCTCCAGGCAAGAACACTGGAATGGGTTGCCATTTTCTTCTCCAATGCATGAAAGTGAAAAGTGAAAGTGAAGTCGCTCAGTCGTGTCTGACTCTTCGTGACCCCATGGACTGCAGCCTACCAGGTTCCTCTGTCCATGGGATTTTCCAGGCAAGAGTACTGGAGTGGGTTGCCACTGCCTTCTCCAAATACATTGGTAGAGCTTCCAATAAAAATAAACAGAAAAGAAACTGCTGAAGTGCAACATTTTCCCAGGGCAATATTAGTCACCTGTGCATTCAAAATTTTTCTCATTACCGAGATTCACAGTATCTTTTTGGAGGGACAAGGCACTGTCCATCCATTCCCTCTCTCTTTTCCTTCCACCATGTTATTCAGCTGCAGTATGTATTCACGGGTAACTCAAGCAGGCAGGCTTTATTTCATTTACTCTCAGCAGTTCCTACATAGTTCTGTAATAAGGATAAGGCTACCCTTCATAGTTAGCCATTTCCCTCTTTCCAAATTGCAAAGAAAACCAGATTCAAATTTTAGTTGTGATGACTGTTTATCTAAACACCTACCACCATGAAGCTTCAAGCAAGCACAGAGGCCCTTAAGATGAAAGTCACACCAGCTGGACTAGAAGCTAGAGGAGCAGCAGGAGAAAAAGGTTGAGGAAATGAGAACCAACTGGGTGTCCTAGAGCAAAGTCTGAAGAGCAGCTGGAGGCTCACACGTGGACTCGAAGCTGCACATGAAGTGTAAGCCCTGAGTACTTGGCACAGGCACCTTTTACCCGCGTGTCTACGGGCCAGTAATGTACTAGCGCCAACTTGTACCAGCCTGAAAAAAGCTGTTAAATTTTTATGAATTTTCCAAACCACATGTTAAATTGTTGGTAGCTTGAAATTGGCTATGGTGAGGTACTTACACCATTGAAACTGAAAAATTCTACAAATTAAGACTCTGGTTTTCAGAAGATGGGTGATTATACATTTACCAGCATACCACTAGACCTTTGGTTGCTTCTCTCAACTTGAATTCCTTCACATCTCCTTCCTATGGACATTTGTAACCAGATTCTGTTCAGAAAGCAGCGGAGAAGAGCAAGAAAGAATGACCATCAGGACCTGTCACTGATCACTACCCACAGTGTCTGTTCAAGGTCTGTTTTCATATGAAGGGATGCTCATGAGAGGTCCCTCTACTGACACTCAGGGCCAGGCCACCATCTGAGGACAGCAAGTGTCAGTTGTTCCAGCTCTTTCCCGTTGTTTGCACTAAGCAAGAGGGCCTGGGGGAAGAGTGAAACAAGTAAGGGCATGAAAAAGATGGGCCTGAAATTTGACTTGTCTGTAGCATGACTGGTCATGTCAGACAAGGGGAGGCGGTGAAACTCCTCCCAATGCTGCTTCACCTCTCTTTAATATGATACCATAGTGAAAGAAAAGACTCCCATGTGGAACTGAGACCATAAAATTGGGTCTTACTCCACCTCTGACACTGACTTATAGTGTGACCTGGAAAAAAAAGACACCAACTGCCCCCACAGGGGACCACACCACCTTACTGACTCAAACCATGTCTGCTAATAGACTCTTCCACTTGTGAAGGTACTTTAGGGATAATGGGAAAACAAATAGAACTAAACTGGAAAAAAAGAGAAAGAAGAAATGGAAGGAAAGGAGGGAAGGATGGAGGGAGGAAGGAAAAAGAAAAGGAAAGAGACAGGAAGAAAGAAAAGAGAACTTGGAAAGAAGAAGAAAGCAAAAAAGAATTTAAAAAAGGAAACCAAAAAATTAGAAGCTTAGGCTAAAATAATAGCTCTTTTCAACCATAGAAATTGAAAAAATGTTCATTTTTCCAAGGTCTTCCTGAACTTAATAACTGATATTAAAGTAAATAAACATCAAAAAATGTGAACTTAATAAAATAACTAAATACTAATAAAATGTCACTTTTATATATTTATGTATTAGGGACTTGTATGTAAGATTTTATTTGAGAAAACAAAAGTTCCAGTGCTGAAGATTAAGTTTGAAAACTACTCAACCAGATGAATTATTTATTCAGTAAATATTTGGCTGTGAGCTATCAAAGTGTGATGCTAACTCTAAACATTTACAGAGGGAGAACACTCAAATCCTCTGCTCAAGAAACTCAAAGCCAGAATTCCAGACAAGGTTTCATGCTTTAAATTACCTCCCCCACTCTAAAAAGGACATTTATATTTGAATTTTCTTCATTGGATTTTTAAAACTAAGACAAAACCCCTTTCAAAGAGAAAAGAAATTTCTTAGTAAACCCAAAACAGAAGACAAACCAAATGCAAATCCATGAAGGTAATGCCCTTGTTAATTTCAGATTAAAACTATAAGTGATAGGGATTCCACTTCCAGAAATAATGAAGACCCCAAACCTCAATGGTAACGGAGGGAAAGAGCCATCCTGCCACATAAAATGGGGCTTGGACCAACAGCCTCACGTGAAACAAGCTGTGACCACTCCCTAGGAATGCCGCTTGTGGCAGCAACAGCAGTTCTGGGAGGGAGAAGACAAGGCTGTTGATGCAGGACCAATTCCTGGGCATGGAATAGCTCTGATAGGATGGTAATACCAGCATGGGAGGGAAGGGCTACATGTGAGGTTCCATTTGGCCAGATGGAGACAACCGTAGATCTGCGGGGCAGAGAGAAAGGAGTACAGAGAGAAGAGAAACAAAACAGCCCTCTCAGTAGGAGCCCAGAGGAAACTAGAACTACAACACATATAAGGTCACACTAAGAAGGATGGACAACAAAACAAGTAATAAGAGGACGCATTCACTCTCAACAAAATGCAAAAACTTTAAACAATCACATATTGACTTTACAACTGGTATATTTAAGATTTCCAAAGAACTAATGCAAGAATAACATTCATTTTGAAAAAAACAATGACAAACATGAAACAAAACAGAACCAGTCACCACAAATAAGGAATGGCAAAAGTGCCCAAGCAAAAGATCTTCCAAAAAAAAAAAAAAAGATCTTCCAATCCTGGCTCAAAGTCCCCACAAAACGCTCATCCCCTCCCCAGCCCAGAGTGCAGATGAATTTGAGCCCCCTTGGAGATGCCGAGTCTTCCAGTTCTCACCCGTGCAGCGCTCAGCCCCGAGCATAACAGCTCCGTAGCAATCAAAGG
The DNA here is from genome assembly GCF_023091745.1 of Budorcas taxicolor. NCBI lineage: Eukaryota > Metazoa > Chordata > Mammalia > Artiodactyla > Bovidae > Budorcas > Budorcas taxicolor. Next base: position 9,885,323 of record NC_068914.1, read on the forward strand.
ACAATCTCACAAAATCATGGCCAGTGGAGTTATGCCAATTTCACCTGACTGAATTTTTGTCCTGGGTAATAAAATTCGAAAATTCTCACCCTTTTCCTTCCAAGTTGGATGTTCCAAATATGAAAAGAAATGAACATCATCTGACTTGCACTCAGGATGGTCACTGATATGAATCTGGTCCCGGAAGCCCACCCTGAGACAGGGATCAGGAGCAGGTGATTTGTTCAGCAGCTACTCCGAGGAAATTCCATGAGGAAGTGGGAGGACCAGGATAGGAAACAAGAAGCCACAAGACCGGGGTGTAAGTTGAGGCAGAGTCTCAGCCTGTTGTCAAGTAAATTTGCACCTAAGAGATTTGCCTGCCATGAAGTAAAGAAACTAGGCTTTCACACTTCCACACCTGTCAGTCATGAGCATAAACCCCCAGGCACTTTGTCCTGTCCATGCCTGTGGGTGAGGCGATTACCATAGCCCCACAGGGTGGTCTGCAAAGAAGCCCCAGGCCCGGGCTACTAGAAGTAATAGTGCCCAGAAGCCCAGGGAGGGAATCACAGAAAAGTCGTGTGTGTGTGTGTGTGTGTGTGTGTGTGTGTGTGTGTGTGTGTGTGTGGTATGTACTCAATCGTGTCTGACTCTTTGTGACCCCATGGACTATAGCCCACCAGGCTCCTCTGTCCATGGGACTTTTCAAGCAAGAATACTAGAGTGGGTTGCCATTTCATACTCCAGGGGATCTTCCCAACCCAAGCATCAAATTCACATTTCTTGATTCTTTACCATTTTTGCCCCCTGGGAAAAAGGCATTTCAAGGAGTTTAGCAGAGCTCAGATACTTTGCTGCAGTTACCTTTTCTTGAGGTCAGCAACTGGGATGGTTTGTGATGATTTTGCACTTCCAGAAGGTGAACTGGGCCAAGAAGAGAAGTAAAACACAACATAAAATGCTTAGGATTTATTCATGTGTGCAGTGAATGAAGGATGAGCCATTGCTGTAAAGCCTGATTATTAGTTAATAGGAGGACTTCCAGCAGGAACAAGTCACTTAGGTCTAGATAAACTACAGAACTTAAATTTGGTTTAAATTATTGCCCAAACTATGGCTTTCACAAACAATTTCATCTATTCTGATTTATTTGAAAATAATACATTAATTTTGGAAGCAACCCCATAGTTTTAGAAATCAAAAGATATATAACCTTTTATTAAGTTTGTAGATATACTTTCAATAACACTCTTCTAATTAAGAAATCTGATGAAATAACTTCAGCAAATGAGTTTCAATTGTTTAGCAAATTATTTATGATTTTTAGCTCATTGCCAGACTAGGAATTAAAATTAAATAATTTAGAGCCTAGTAATATTGATACCTATAGATACCTATAGATAACATTAGTGCACAGTTGTTTGAGACTTAATAACTTAGAATAAGTATATTTATGGACTGGAGTTTTCATAGTTTCAGTGTGTGTGGTCCAAGCATCCTTCCTTAAAGTAAAAGAGAATAAAAGAAAAAGCATCATCAGAACATGTGAGTTGCTTTGGGGACCATGGACTCCCTGTAGCACCTTTGCCAACGTACCAGAATGATTAATATGCCCTTATATGCTAACGCCCTTACCCTGCCTGTGGCTGACAGAAGAGCGTGGCAACATAGCCTGGATGTTCCCAGATGAGGCTCTAGAGAAGACACAAGGAACTATGATGAAGGCAACTGGGCAATGTTTTCATTTGAGGCTTTTAATAATCCAACTAAAAGTAGGCATTTTCTATTAAAAAAAAACAGGCATATGAGGTTAACATTAAAAAGAATTCATTCTAAATCCTGGGAAATAAAAACAGAGCCACGGGAAGTTGTTTTAAAATGGACTGATTCAGGTGCAATGAACTCCAGATTGGACAGAGTTCAGCTGAACTGGTGGACTCAACTAGACATTGATGAATTGGAAGATTGAGGATTTTACTCAGAGGTTGAGGGACTAAAAATTATGAATAAGAAAGTAAGAGATGCAGAGACAAGATTGAATGGCTCTACATATGTCTAATAAGAGTACCCAAAGTAAAAAGTAGAAGGACAAAAGAAGCAATATGAAGAAATAATGGCCAAGAATTTTTGGCATTAAAAATGATGAGAGTTTTTAAAATTAAAAGCAAAATCAGAGGGATAGAAATAAATCCATACTTACATTAGTTGCAATGACTGCAAAATCAAAAATACAGAGAAAGCATAGAAGGTATAAGAAAAGACAAATTAATTGCTCTCAAATTCTCATAAGCAACAATGGATCTCAGAAGAAAATGGGATGGCATCTCTCACTGCTGAAGGGACATAATTGTCACCTGGAATTATATATTTGCAAATCTTCAGTCACAAGTTATGGCAAAATAAATACATTCTGATACTTACAAAACAGAAAGCTAACCACTCACACATTCTCACTGAAAGAATTACTGAATAACATATTTTAATAAGAAAAAAAGTGAACAGAAGTTTCTTATACAGAAAACAATTGTGAGTAAGGAAAGTGACCAAAAAGTGTAAATATAATAATAAAATTAAAATATTTGTATTAAAATCTGGAAACAAAGCATTAGAAAACAATAAGATTGGCAGAATAAAAGAACGTATGCAACAAAGTGTACTAAAGCCTTTTCCTACTTTTTCTATGTTTGAAAGAGAGTAGAGAGATGCTAAAATGCATAAATGCACAATTAATATATATGTTCAAATTTAAAAGTAACCATTACAACAGATGTAACCAACATTGGCTTGCCAAACAGAAGGAAGCATCAGTTCAGTTCAGTTCAGTTCAGTCATTCAGTCATGTCCGACTCTTTGCAACCCCATGGACTGCAGCACGCCAGACTTGCCAGTCCATCATCAACCCTCGGAGCTTACTCAAATTCATGTCCATTGAGGTGGTGATACCATCCAACCATCTCATTCTCTGTCATCCCCTTCTCCTCCCACCTTCAATATTTCCCAGCATCAGGGTCTTTTCAAATGAGTCAGCCTTTCATATCATGTGGCTGAAGTATTAAGAGTTTCAGCTTCAGCATCAGTCCTTCCAATGAATATTCAGGACTGATTTTCTTTAAGATTGACAGGTTGGTTCTCCTTGCAGTCCAAGGGACTCAAGAGTCTTCTCCAACAACGTAGTTCAAAAGCATCAATTCTTTGGCACTCAACTTTCTTTATAGTCCAACTCTCACATCCATAAATGACTACTGGAAAACCATGGCCTTTACTAGATGGCCCTTTGTTGGCAAAGTAATGTCTCTGCTTTTTAATATGCTGTCTAGGTTGGCCATAGCTTTTCTTCCAAGGAGCAAGAGTCTTTTAATTTCATGGCTGCAGTCACCATCTCCAGTGATTTGGGAGCCCCCCCAAAATAAAGTCTCTCACTTTTTTCATTGTTTCCTCGTCAATTTGCCATGAAGTGATGGGACGGGATGCCATGATTTTAGTTTTCTGAATGTTGAATTTTAAGCCAACTTTTTCACTCTCTTCTTTCTCTTTGACCAAGAGGCTCTTTAGTTATTTTTTGCTTTCTGCCATAAGGGTGATGTCATCTGTGTATCTCAGGTAATTGATATTTCTCCCGGCAATCTTGATTCCAGCTTGTGCTTCTTCCAGCTCAGCATTTCTCATGATGTACTCTGCATATAAGTTAAATAAGTAGGGTGACAATATACAGCCTTGATGTACTCCTTTCCTGATTTGGAACCAGTCTGTTGTTCCATGTCCAGTTCTAACTGTTGCTTCTTGACCTGCATACAGATTTTCAGGAGGCAAGTCAGGTGGTCTGGTATTCCCATCTTTTTCAGAATTTTCCACAGTTTATTGTGATCCATACAAAGGTGTTGGCATAGTTAATAAAGCAGAAATAGATTTTTTTTGTATCTCTCTTGCTTTTTTGATGATCCATCAGATGTTGGCAGTTTGATCTCTGGTTCCTCTGCCTTTTCTAAATCCAGCTTAACATCTGGAAGTTCATGGTTCACACACTGTTGAAGCCATGCTTGGAGAATTTTGAACATTACTAGCATGTGAGATGAGTGCAATTTGAACATTCTCTGGCATTGCCTTTCTTTGGGATTGGAATGAAAACTGACCTTTTCCATCCTGTGGCCACTGCTGAGTTTTCCAGATTTACTGGCATATTGAGTGCAGCACTTTCACAGCATCATCTTTCAGGATTTGAAATAGCTCAACTGGAATTCCATCACCTCCACTAGCTTTGTTTGTAGTGATGCTTCCTAAGGCCCACTTGACTTAGCATTCCAGGATGCCTGGCTCTCAGTGAGTGATCACACCATCATGTTTATCTGGGTTATGAAGATCTTTTGTGTACAGTTCTTCTGTGTATTTTTGCCACCTCTTCTTAATATCTTCTGCTTCTGTTAGGTTTATACCATTTCTGTCCTTAATTGTGCCCATCTCTGTATGAAATGTTCCCTTGGTATCTCTAATTTTCTTGAAGAGATCTCTAGTCTTTCCCATTTTATTGTTTTCCTCTATTTCTTTCCATTGATCACTGACGAAGTCTTTTTTTATCTCTCTTTACTATTCTTTGGAACTCTGCATTCAAATGAGTATATCTTTCCTTTTCTCCATTGCCTTTAGCTTCTCTTCTTTTCTCAGCTATTTGTAAGGTTTCCTCAGACAGCCATCTTGCCTTTTTGCATCTCTTTTTCTTGGGGATGGTCTTGATCACTGCCTTCTGTACAATGTCACGAACCTCCATCCACGGTTCCTCAGGCACTCTATCAGATCTAATCAGGGAACTTAAGAAAATTTTATCAATTCAGAGAGCAGAAAAGGATATAAAAATAAATCAAAAAAGAATATGATTAGCAATAGGAATTAGATGTAGAAATGAGTGTGTGCATGTGTGTGTGTTACTCACTTAGTCGTGTCTGACTTCTTGTGACCCCATGGACTGTAGCTCACCAGGCTCCTGTGTCCATGAAATTCTCCAGGCAAGAATACTGGAGTGGGTTGCCATTCGCTTCTCCAGGGGAACTTTCCAACCCAGCGATCAAACCCAGATCTCCCACATTGCAGGCAGATTATTTACTGTCTGAGCCACCAGGGAAGCCCCAGAAATAAGGATAAAGAGTTCAATAATTATACAAAACATAAATGCATTAAATTTATCTGGACAACAGAGAATTATATTAATTTGGTTTTTAGTCTGTATATATATATATATATATATATATATATATACACACAGTCTATTAGCAGTACACATAAATAACACAAAAGCCCAAATCTAGCAGGAAAGATGAGTCATCAACATAAATGTTAGGCAAAAGATACAAGTTATCAGAAATACAGATCAGCCTTTGTGAAAGTTCAAAAGAGAAGGAGGAGAGAGAGAAGTTATGAGATACAAAACTAGATCAGGAAAGTCTTCCTGAAAGAAGAGGCTTTTGAATTGAGCCTTGAGGAATGGGTTGGATCAGGCTTGGTAGAGGTGGAAAAGAGCATCCTTGCTGAAGAATTGCAGCATTTGTAAATGAAGGGGTTGACAGACATATGGAACTTGCCATATTAATTTTAGGCAAAGGGAGTCACTGAAATTTTATGTATCAAAGAATAATATTATATTCTCAAACCCCAAAGACTTCAGGTATCAATGAGTAGGTGGAAGGATTATGAAAAAATGAATAAAAACACATTTCACACACTTCATGAAATTCCTGATGTCACAAGCTTTCCAGTTCAGGTTTTGGAGATAAATATGTTTTCAAGTACCCTGGAAAGTGACCTGTTTTCCTAGAACTTCATTGTTTCACAGGACAGTTGGGAGCCCAGCTTCTAGCCTTGCTCTACTAATATGGTACAGAATGTGAACAAATTCCCATCCTTAGGAAACCACTGCCATATGGCAATTCCTACGCAATTCCTCCTTGCTCTAGCTTTGGTTAGAGCAGGGTGAAGTAGAAAAGTAAGTCTAGGAGCAGAGGAAAAAATATCTTAAGCTCCTACCATCTTCCTGAAAGCACGTAAGCACTTCACTTTTGAGATTGTTCTCTACATCAGTGATCACGATTTTTTAAGTGTTGTTTCTGTTGCCCATAGTCTACAACCAGATTTTCATTTGGTTTTGCATTCTTATTTTCCTGAAGTCATTTTTTTCTCATTATCCTTTTATTATGAAATATTTTAAATATCTACAAAATTAGAGCCATCTCATCTATATAAGTATCAGTATTTCACTATGTATCTCTAAAAGGTGACTCCTCTTTTGAAGAAGTATCAACAATTCCACAATCATACCTAAAACAGTTCATGATAATGCCTTAGCATAGACACATGTTTAATCACTGTTCAGATTTTTCCAACGTCTTATCAGATTTTTTTAAAAAACAGTTTTTTTAATAGAAATCAATTTTTGGTTGATATGACTATTAAATCTCTTCTGACTTATAGATTTCCTCTGCTTCTCTTATTTTCCTTGAATATTTATGTGCTTTGGTTTTTTGCTGTTGTTCTGTTTTTCTGTAGATACCAGGTCATTTGTTCTATAGCATTTCCTACACTTTGTATTTTGCTGATTGCATCCCTGTGGTATCATTAACATGCTCCTTTGTCCCCTGTGCTTCCTGAAAATTGGTATTTGAGTTAAAGCTTCATCAGGGTCAGAGTTAGAAGTTCTAGGAAAACAGCTCACTTTACTGTGATCCTGCAAGTGACATGATCTCCAAAGCTTATACTGGAAGACTATGACATTGGCAACACCATAAAATATATATTTATTCATTCTCCCACATTTCTCCTTTGTGTATTTGTGTGTGCATGTACAGACACACACATACACACACACAAGCAAGACTGTTTCAAAGGTGATGGTGTTTATTTCCATCAGGACATACATAAATGTCTGGTTGTCTCACATAATGTGATGTTTCCATACTTACATGCATTGTCTGGTTCCATTGTCTGGATTCATTAATGCTTTAGAGACCAAAAAATGGATTAAAGTGATCAGTCTTTGAATTTCAGCTGATATTCCCTCTATACAGAGAAGCTATTTCTCCTCAACCCATGATCCAGAGGAAGAAATCCTAAAATGAAAACAGGATAAATTTTTGATATTTGTCCTTTATTATCTAGATTTTAAAACCACAAGATGATTCCTTGATATCCTTTCAAAAGTTACTGGCAAGCTTTCCATTATTATTATCATTATGAACACATGCATTAAAACCTGATTGATAAGTTTTAATCCATTGCAGTTTTTATCCTTCTGGATGATCTATTTGTCCTGTCTTTAGCCAGTAGGAGCTTCTTCAGGTAATCTCTTAAGTACATTGATACATCTCTGCTGCTGCTGCTGCTAAGTTGCTTCAGTCGTGTCCGACTCTGTGCGACCCCATAGACGGCAGCCCACCAGGCTCCCCCATCCCTGGGATTCTCCAGGCAAGAACACTGGAGTGGGTTGCCATTTCCTTCTCCAATGCATGAAAGTGAAAAGTGAAAATGAAGTCACTCAGTCGTGTCCGACTCCCAGCGACCCCATGGACTGCAGCCTTCCAGGCTCCTCCGTCCATGGGATTTTCCGGGCAAGAGTACTGGAGTGGGTGCCATTGCCTTCTCTGTGACACATCTCTAGTAGTATCTTAAAGCCTCTTTGCTATGTGTGCTGTGTTGCACTGTGCTCAGTCACTAAGTGGTGTCCAACTCTTTGCAACCCCATGGACTGTAGCCCACTAAGTTCCTCTGTCTATGGGATTCTCCAGACAAGAACACTAGAGGGGGTTGCCATTTCCTACTCCAGAGGATCTTCCCAACCCAGGGATCGAACCCATATCTCTTGTGTCTCCTGCATTGGCAGGTGGGTTCCTTACCACTGCACTACCTGGGAAGCCTCATTCCTATCTAGCATGGCAAATTATTTTAGGTTCATCTTGAACCTTTTCTTCCCCAGAGCAGGAATCAGTCAATTCTCCAAGAGTCTCTGGTTCCTCTCAGTAGTAAATGGTATTAGAAATGAGAATCTGGGACATCCCTGGTGGTCCAGTGATTAAGATTCCACACTGCCACTGCAGGGAGTGAGAGTTTAATCCCTAGTAGGGCAAGTCACACGTGCCGCACAGTAAGGCCAAAAAAAAAGAAAAAAGAAATGACAGTCTGAACTAGGAATGCTCACTGCTTACTGGGCTTGTCATTACTTCTAGGCCTTCTTAGTCAACTGATAGGAAAATAATTTCAGATAAAATATAGTTTACAATGACAATTTAAATGCAGAGTTACAGAGTTTTTAAAACTTAACCTTATCCATCTTACATCTTTCTCACCTTCCAATTATTCCAAAAGTCTCAGTTTTCAATGTCAATAACATAATCATTCGTTTGATTTATTCCGTGATACACACAGCCTCAGAGTAACAATACCAGCGCTACTATCACCAGTATCATTACTGAATACCATTTAAGATATTTTGCAGTTCTTTTTGTCTCTGGAGAACATTCCTTTACTGTTGCAGAAGTACTGTGTTCACTTGCAGTGTCACTTGGGATAACTCCTTTCTGTGTGGTTACATCAACAGTTGGATCTACAGTTAGGTTAATTTGTTTCATTTTTCCGAAAATCTTTTTCAAGTTCAATTAGCTTTCTTGCCATCTCACCTGTTGACTTTGCATCTCATTGTATCACCTCTCTTTCTTTGCTTATTCTTGTTTTAGAAAGGCAATGTTTTCTAAAACGCATGTGTTGGGTAAATGATCTTCTATACCCTAATGATAAATCTGATAAATCATTTTTGCTTCAGGATTCGTTGAAAGGCCTCATTCTATTTGTTTTTTGTTTTCTTTTCCTTTTGTTGCTATCTCATTCCTAAACATGTTTCTTTCTGGTGAGGCCTTTGTTTATTAACAGAGTGGATGGTTTACTTTGCCTGCCTCTTCTCCAATGCAGACACTAGAGTAGGCATTTTTGTTTTAGTCGCTAAGTTGTATTGATAATAACATTTTTATCAATATATTGAGGCCTTACGTGCACTAAAATGTATGAAGTAAGGATCAGGTACATGTACTGAGGACTAACTTAATCTCCCTAACTTAACAGCCCTATGACATATATATTACAGTCCCTATTTTAAAAATGAGAAACTCGATATATGGAATACTGCACCTAAAATAACACAGCTGCTGCTAAGTCACTTCAGTCGTGTCTGACTCTGTGAGACCCCATAGACGGCAGCCCACCAGGCTCCCCCGTCCCTGGGATTCTCCAGGCAAGAACACTGGAGTGGGTTGCCATTTCCTTCTCCAGTGCATGAAAGTGAAAAGTGAAAGTGAAGTCGCTCAGTCGTGTCCGACCCTCAGCGACGCCATGGACTGCAGCCTTCCAGGCTCCTCCGTCCATGGGATTTTCCAGGCAAGAGTACTGGAGTGGGGTGCCATTGCCTTCTCCAAAAATCACATAGCTAGTAAGTGCCAAAGCCAAGAAGAATCCCTTCTCAGAGTTAAATCTAGAAGAGAGACTGACGTTCACCTCCCTGACTCTAAACTCTAGCATTTAGTGTATTTCCTACTGCTCTGATTTTAGGCCTGTCTTTAAGGCAAAGAATGTAACCCCTAGTAAAGGTGAGGGAAAGCTGCGAGTTTTCTCTCAAGCATTTGCAGTTGGCAAAAATCTGTAAGCTGCCACCTGTTCCCAGAATTCCCTGTTCCCAGGGCTCACCTTTCCTCCATCATTTGTCCACAGCAGCCCTCAGGATGAAGTGCATGACAGCCAGTCCCTCCCTAGGTGGTATATGGAAAAACTAGACTCTGAACAGAGCAGAATCAATCCAATATGAGTAGGAAATGGAAGGCAAGACCCTGGCCCCTCAGAAGGGAGCCTGCCAGTTTCACGGAGCAAAATCCTCCTCTGACTATGGACAGACAGGAGGAAGAGAGGAGATTGTTCTTCCTTATTATCCATTCCTCACAGAGCAGACAGTGGGCAGAACCTGTGCCACCAAAGAAGCTGAGAATTCTGGGGCCATTTTGCCATGCCTGGTAGATACTCAATTATTCGACGATATTATAAATCACTTGTACTGATGAGAAAAAGAGGCCTTGAGACAATAAGTACCTGGCCCACCTTTTATTAGAATTATAGTTGGGGAAATTTCCCCCAAAATATTCAGATGATTGACTCTTTTTATTTTCAGAACTGTTTCTCTTTCATTTCATTAACATTCACATAGCAACTGGGAGAAAAACCTTTCAAGATCCGATTGCCTGAGGCCATTTAAAGTAGAAGTCCTCTATATGCTAAATAATTTAATCTTCACAACAAACCCATGAGGCAAAGGTTAATTTTCCATATTGTCAAATTAAGGAAGCTTCAACTGAAAGAAAATTTGGCCAAGGTCACTTTGCTGTTGAGCAGTGGAGGCTGAATTCCAAAGTGCTTGCTACTACGCCACCCTACCAAGACCCTATATGCAAGACAGCAAAAGAAACACAAGTGTAAAGAACAGAATTTTGGACTCTGTGGGAAAAGGCAAGGATGGGATGATTTGAGCGAATAACACTGAAACATGTATATTACCACATGTGAACTAGATCACCAGTCCAGGTTCAATGCATGAGACAGGGCACTCAGGGCTGGTGCACTGGGATACCTCAGAGGGATGGGATGCAGAGGGAGGAGGGAGGGGGTTCAGGATGGGGAACACATGTACATGCATGGCTGGTTCATGTAGGTGTATGGCATAAACACTGCAGTATTTAAAGTAATTAGCCTCCAATTAAAATAAACAAATTAATAAAAAGAAGAAGAAGAATCGTTTGTCTAGTAGTAATGTTCAAAATTCTCCAAGCCAGTCTTCAGCAATACATGAACTGTGAACTTCCAGATGTTCAAGCCAGTTTTAGAAGAGGCAGAAGAACCAGAGATCAAATTGCCAACATCCGCTGGATCATCGAAAAAGCAAGAGAGTTCCAGAAAAACATCTATTTCTGCTTTATTGACTATGCCAAAGCCTTTGACTGTGTGGATCACAATAAACTGTGGAAAATTCTGAAAGAGATGGGAATACAAGACCACCTGACCTGCCTCTTGAGAAATCTGTATGCAGGTCAGGAAGCAATGGTTAGAACTGGACATGGAACAACAGACTGGTTCCAAATAGGAAAAGGAGTACGTCAAGGCTGTCTATTGTCACCCTACTTATTTAACTTCTATGCAGAGTACATCATGAGAAACGCTGGGCTGGAAGAAGCACAAGCTGGAATCAAGATTGCCAGGAGAAATGTCAATCACCTCAGGTATGCAGATGACACCACTCTTATGGCAGAAAGTGAAGAGGAACTAAAAAGCCTCTTGATGGAAGTAAAAGAGGAGAGTGAAAAAGTTGGCTTAAAGCTCAACATTCAGAGAACTAAGATCATGGCCTCTGGTTCCATCACTTCATGGGAATTAGATGGGGAAACAGTGGAATCAGTGTCAGACTTTATTTTGGGGGGCTCCAAAACCACTGCAGATGGTGATTGCAGCCATGAAATTAAAAGATGCTTACTCCTTGGAAGAAAAGTTATGACCAACCTAGATAGTATATTCAAAAGCAGAGACATTACTTTGCCAACAAAGGTCCGTCTAGTCAAGGCTATGGTTTTTCCAGTGGTCATGTATGGATGTGAAAGTTGGACTGCAAAGAAAGCTGAACACCGAAGAACTGATGCTTTTGAAATGTGGTGTTGGAGAAGACTCTTGAGAGTCCCTTAGACTGCAAGGAGATCCAACCAGTCTATTCTGAAGGAGATCAACCCTGGGATTTCTTTGGAAGGAATGATGCTATAGCTGAAACTCCAGTACTTTAGCCACCTCATGTGAAGAGTTGACTCATTGGAAAAGACTCTGATGCTGGGAGGGATTGGGGGCAGAAGGAAAAGGGGACGACCGAGGATGAGATGGCTGGATGGGATCACCGACTTGATGGACATGAGTTTGAGTGAACTCCGGGTGTTGGTGATGGGCAGGGAGGCCTGGCATGCTGCGATTCATGGGGTTGCAAGGAGTCAGACACAACTGAGCGACTGAACTGAACTGAACTGAACTCCTTGGAAGGAAAGCTATGCCAAACCTAGTCAGCATATTAAAAAGCAGAGACATTACTTTGCCAACAAAAGTCTGTCTAGTCAAGGCTATGGTTTTCTAGTGGTCATGTATGGATGTGAGAGTCAGACTGTGAAGAAAGCTGATCACCAAAGAATTGATGCTTTTGCACTGTGGTGTTGAAGAAGACTCTTGAGAGTTCCTTGGGCTGCAAGGAGATCCAACCAGTCCATCCTAAAGGAGATCAGTCCTGAGTGTTCACTGCAAGGACTGATGTTGAAGCTGAAACTCCAATACTTTGGCCACCTGATGCGAAGAACTGACTCATTTGAAAAGACCCTGATGCTGGGAAAGATTGAGGGCAGAAGGAGAAGGGGACGACAGAGGATGAGATGGCTGGATGGCATCACCAACCTATGGACATGAGTGGGTAAACTCCAGGAGCTGGTGATGGACAGGGAGGTCTGGCATGCTGCAGTTCATTGGGTTGCAAAGAGTCAGACACGAATGAGCGACTGAACTGAACTGAACTGAAAGCTCTCCCAGGAATATTGATACCTGATGCCCAAGAAAGAAGCAGATCTGAGCTCCCAGGTACAAAGTGTCATAGACTGTTAGTTATCCAGTTAATCTCTAGCTTGTTTTGCAACAAGGCACTTAAATTCACAAAAACTGCCCAGCTCTGATTGTGGTGATGGCCTAATGTCACCTATACTTCTCCACCTGCTTGAGCCCTTCAGCAGCAGGTACTATGTACCTACGGTCTCATTGCTTCTCTTCCCAGTATCAAAACAAAACTCTTCTCTACTCTTTATCAATCTAGAGCCCATCAAGCTTAGCAGGGTCCAGGAATCTGTTTTTTCCTTTACCCAGTGAGTTTTCACAATGAGAAAGCTTCATCTTTGATGAAAGAAAGACTCGTACAATAAACCTTGGCTGCTCTCATCTTAGGCTGGTTAATGTCCTTCACAGGACCTCAGTTTTTCCCAATTGAAAGACAAAGGGCACATCCTACTTGTTCTCTGGTTGGTGAGGTCCTTCCCAAGGAGGATTCTGGGCCTTGAGGCATGGAAAGGGGGCAATTTTAAGAGGAAGTTGCTTTCATGTCAGTCTTCTAAAAAGCGTGCTCCACTTGGTTCCAATGCAGCCGGTTTTTCCTGTTATTAAGGGATACTGCAAAACCATTTCAGCTTCCCTATTCTCTACCTAAAGGCACTAAGCGTATCGACAAACACAGAGACAGGGGTTCCACTGAGAGACGATAAATACTGGAATGTGCATTGGCTCCACATAGAAAAATCTGAAGGCCATCATGGGTATACTTCTAAATAAAAGCAATAACTATGCAACCCCAAAATATTGGGGCCTGAACTTTCTGCTTCCCCTCCCTTGATGCTGGCTTGGACTCCACCCAGCACAGGCACAGTCTGAACCACAGCTGCTCATCCCAGCCTGCTCAGCCAACACATTTGTGTCCATTGGAAGAGCTCTAAGTGCTCAGGGAATGCAAATCCTCAATGCCTGGGGTGGAAAGCCCTAGGACTCAGGTCACTGTGAGCTAGCTAGTGGCTGGGCTAACTCTCCAGCCAAGAACAAGCTGGTCCTTCTTTCCACAGTGATCATGACTCACCTGACTCATGTCCCTTCCTAATTCCTCAGCAGAAACTTCTCATTCTCTTTAACTTCTTTTTAATCAGGTCAAATAAAAATGTTTTTAATTAACTGCCTTGGATTTTATGCCTCACACCCAGCTGCTTTGTGCAATCTGGCAGGTCCCATCTGTCTGTTTCAGCAGGCTGCTTCTGCATTCATGCTCCTTTCCCATCCTTTTGTTGAGCAACCCCTGGGCACCCACATTATTCTGGGTACTGGGAAGACAAGATACATAAGGAACTGCAGTCCAGAAGGGGAGGCCACACATCAAGAGAGAACTCAGTACAGCTTGATGAGGATTGTATCCACGGGAAGTGCAAAAACAGGAGGAAGGGATGGCCATACTGCCCAGAATCAAGAAAATCTTCACAGAGGAGCTGGCTTTATATCTTAAGAAACACATTGACCAAATCAGAGAGTGATTATTTTGTAAAAGGCAAAGAACAACAGAAACCTTCACAATGGTAACCAAAGGAAGGAAGGAATAAATAAAATGCTATCTTTGTGTCATGAACGAAAAACTCAGACTTAAGAAACTTGCCGTTGGAGTCTGCAAATCCTCCTTATCAGGACGGAATAAACTGTGTTCATATGTTAGTGCTAATTCCCCAAATCTGGCCAGCACAAAATTAAGACAGTCTCTGGGCAACCCGCTCCAGTACTCTTGCCTAGAGAATCCCATGGATGGAGGAGCCTGGCAGGCTACAGTCCATGGGATCGCAAAGAGTCGGACACAACTGAGTGACTTCACTTCACTTCTAGGGAAGGGAGTTTTGAAAGAGGTGTGAGTGACAAATTCCACTTCATCTTCAAGGCACTTTGTTGGGAAGGAACTTTGGCAGAGGGACCAGGAGTCAGGGGAGAAGAGGAGGGATGAGTAAGGTGTCTGGATGAGTTGATTTCTGTTCAGGCACCCTAAGCTGGTAAAAGCAGAATGAAAGCAGCACAGAAAGCTTCCCATGGAAGCCACTTCCTGAGTGTCTTCAACCATCGACTTAGCAGCCCGGAGGCTCAACATTTAGCCCAGGTTGTCAAACAATTTAGCCTCCACTGCCTTCTAGATCAAGACAGTGACACTTCTCTGGTATCTGCCTTTTTCTGAAGGCTGCAGAGAACCTCAGACTGAACTAGACGAGGAAGAGAGAAGGGGAAGGGGAAGAGACAGAGGGGGAGAAGAAAACATGTCATCTGTATTAGTTTCCTAATGCCACTGTAAACGTTTGCAGCCAACTTAGTGGCTTAAAACAACACAAATGTTCATGGTTTCTGTGGGTCGGATATCTAGCGCAGTGTGACTAGGTAACCTTCTCAGGGTCTCATAAGACCAACGTCAAGGTATCAGTCAGCGAGCCTGGGCTCTTAGCAGGAGGGTCAGTGGGAGAACCCACTCCAGGCTTATTGGCAGTTCCTGGTAATTGCAGTACTGAGATTCCAGTTCTTTAACATGAGAACCCCACCTAGCATGTTGCGTGCTTCTTGTGCTTTCAGTCTCTGAAGACTTCTCTCTCTGCATTTCAGTTCAGTTTAGTCGCTCAGTCGTGTCCGACTCTTTGCGACCCCATGAATCGCAGCACGCCAGGCCTCCCTGTCCATCACCATCTCCCGGAGTTCACTCAGACTCACGTCCGTCGAGTCCATGATGCCATCCAGCCATCTCATCCTCTGTCGTCCCCTTCTCCTGCCCCCAATCCCTCCCAGCATCAGAGTCTTTTCCAATGAGTCAACTCTTCGCATGAGGTGGCCAAAGTACTGGAGCTTCAGCTTTAGCATCATTCCTTCCAAAGAAATCCCAGGGCTGATCTCCTTCAGAGTGGACTGGTTGGATCTCCTTGCAGTCCAAGGGACTCTCAAGAGTCTTCTCCAACACCACAGTTCAAAAGCATCAGTTAGGGGTTCCTATAAATACACTGAGTCCATCCAAAAGATCCAGGACAATTCTTTTATCTTAAAGTCACTGATAAGGGGCCTTAACTCCATCTACAAAATCCTTTTTTCTCTGTAAGATAACATATCTGTAACTATATCTCATCATATTTGCAGTGCCAAGAATTAGATAATAGAATCTTCTTGGGATTCCTAAGTTGCTAATATACCATCTTTTTCCCCTTCAGTACCCATCACCTTGTTATCTAATCTTATTTTTTTTAATGTGTGTCAAAAAAAAAAAAAAAAACTTTGCTATAAGACATGGTCTTACTCTTTAAGGAACATCTACCTTAGTTGGGGAATTCAAAAAGAGACACACAAATAATCACAGCAATCATCACAAACTGCATATCTACGGCACTTACTAGTTCACACCAATCTATTCATATTCCCTAAATGCCATGTGGCATTCCACCTTCCTGCTTTAATTGTTTCTCTGTAGTTTTTGATAACCCTCAAAAAGCCAGGCTTCATGATTTTGTCCAGATATCTCCTCCATAAAGTCCTCACACACTGGTCATAGCAAACAGACTCTTCCAACAATACAAGAGAAGACTCTACACATGGACATCACCAGATAGTCAACACTGATATCAGGTTGATTATATTCTTTGCAGCCAAAGATGGAGAAGCTCTATACAGTCAGCAAAAACAAGACCGGGAGTTGACTGTGGCTCAGATCATGAACTCCTTATTGTCAAATTCAGACCTAAATTGAAGAAAGTGGGGAAAACTACTAGACCAGTCAGGTATGATCTAAATCAAATCCCTTATGATTATACAGTGGAAGTGAGAAATAGATTTAAGGACTAGATCTGACAGAGTGCCTGATGAACTATGGACGGAGGTTCATGACAGGAGACAGGGAGCAAGACCATCCCCAAGAAAAAGAAATGCAAAAAAGCAAAATGGCTGTCTGAGGAGACCTTACAAATAGCTGTGAAAAGAAGAAAAGCAAAAAGCAAAGGAGAAAAGGAAAGATATACCCATTTGAATGCAGAGTTCCAAAGAATAGCAAGGAGACATAAGAAAGCCTTCCTCAGTGATCAATGCCAAGAAAGAGGAAAACAATAGAATGGGAAAGACTGGAGATCTCTTCAAAAAAATTAAAGATACCAAGGGAACATTTCATGCAAAGATGGGCTCAATAAGAGTGGAAATGATGACCTAAGAGAAGCAGAAGATATTAAGAAGAAGTGGCAAGAATACACTGAAGAACTATACAAAAAAGATCTTCACGATGCAGATGATCATGATGCTGTGATCCCTCACTTAGAGCCAACATCCAGGAATGTGAAGTCAAGTGGGCCTTAGAAAGAATCACTATGAACAAAGCTAGTAGAGGTGATGGAATTCCAGTTGAGCTATTGCAAATCCTGAAAGATGATCCTGTGAAAGTGCTGCACTCAATATGCCAGCAAATCTGGAAAACTCAGCAGTGGCCACAGGACTGAAAAAGGTCAGTTTTCATTCCAATCCCAAAGAAAGGCAATGCCAAAGAATGCTCAAACTACCTCACAATTGCACTCATCTCACACACTAGTAAAGTAATGCTCAACATTCTCCAAGCCTGCGAAGAACTGACTCATTGGAAAAGACCCTGATCCTGGAAAAGATTGAAAGCGGGAGAAGGGGATGACAGAGGATGAGATGGTTGGATGGCATCACTGACTCAATGGACATGAGTTTGAGTCAGCTCCGGGAGTTGGTGATGGACAGGGAGGCCTGGCGTCCTGCAGTCCATAGGGTTACAAAGAGTCGGACATGACTGAGCGACTGGACTGAACTGAACTGAAGGTCCTCCTAAGTCTGACGAGTTGAGATGAAGGAGCCCCTTTCACAGAATGACTGGCAGTATATTTCCAAGTGTCAGCACTTGTGATACTCACACTGAGCTCTGGCATGTTGTTGAAGTTCTGTCTCCTCCACAGTCAATGCACAGGAAGCACTTATGGCTTACACCTGCTCCCTGACCTTGGCAATGAGTTACTCTAACAAAGCTGATACTGAATGAGGAGATAGGATATACCTATTAGTCACCATCAAATGTTTAAATTTTCTCAGGTTAAAGCAGAAACAGTAGGATGTTCAATTCTGATCAAGTCCTGCCTCAGTACTGGTGTTGTTGTTAAGTGGCTAACTGATGCCCTACTCTTTTGCAACTCCACCAGGCTCCCCTGTCGATGGGATTTCCCAAGAAAGAATACTGAAGTCAGTTTCCATTTCCTTCTCCAGGGAATCTTCCGAACCCAGGGATCAAATGCATGTCTCCTGTGTTGGCAGATGGATTCTTTACCACTGAGCCATCAGTTCAGTTCAGTTCAGTTGATCAGTAGTCTCCAGCTCTTTGAGAACCCAGGGACTGCATCACACCAGGCTTGACAGTCCATCATCAACTCCCAGAGCTTACTCAAACTCATGTCCATTGAGTCAGTAATGCCATCCAACCATCTCATCCTCTGTCGCCCCCTTATCCTCCTGCCTTCAATCTTTCCCAGCAGCGGGGTCTTTTCCAATGAGTCAGTTCTTCGCATCAGGTGGCCAAAGTATTGGAGTTTCAGCTTCAACATCAGGCCTTCCAATGAATATTTGGGACTGATTTCCTTTAGGATGGACTGGTTGGATCTCCTTGCAGTCCAAGGGACTCCCAAGAGTCTTCTCCAACACCACAGTTCAAAAGCATAAATTCTTCAGTGTTCAGCTTTCTTTGTGGTCCAACTCTCACATTCATACATGACTACTGGATAAACCATAGTTTTGACTAGACAGACCTTTGTTGGCAAAGTAATGTCTCTGCTTTTTAACAAGCTGACTAGGTTGGTTGTAGCTTTTATTCCAAGGAGCAATTGTCTTTTAATTTCATGGCTGCAGTCACCATGTGCAGTGATTTTGTAGTCCAAAAAAATAAAGTCTCTCACTGTTTCCCCATCTAGTTGCCATGAAGTGATGGGACCAGATGCCATGATGTTAGTTTTCTGAATGGTGAGCTTTAAGCCAACTTTTTTACTCTCCTCTTTCACTTTCATCAAGAGGCTTTTTAGTTCCTCTTCACTTTCTGCCATAAGGGTGGTGTCACTGCATATCTGAAGTTATTGATATTTCTCCCGGCAATCTTGATTCCAGCTTGTGCTTCTTCCAGCCCAACATTTCTCATGATGTACTCTGCATACATAAGTTAAATAAGCAGGGTGACAATATGCAGCCTTAACATACTCCTTTCCTGATTTGGAACCAATCTGTTGTTCCATGTCCAGTTCTAACTGTTGCTTCTTGACCTGCATACAGATTTCTCAGGAGGCAGGTCAAGTGGTCTGGTATTCCCATCTCTTTCAGAATTTTCCACAATTTGCTGTGATCCACACAGTCAAAGGCTTTGGTATAGTCAATAAAGCAGAAATAGATGTTTTTCTGGAACTCTCTTGCTTTTTTGATGATCCAAAAGATGTTGGCAATTTGGAGAAAAGGAAAGATATACTCATCTAAATGCAGAGTTCCAAAGAATAGCGAGGAGAGATAAGAAAGCCTTCCTCAATGATCAATGCAAAGAAATAGAGGAAACAATAGAATGAGAAAGACTAGAGATCTCTTCAAGAAAATTAGAGCTACCAAGGGAAGTTTTTATGCAAAGTTGGGCACAATAAAGGACAGAAATGATATGAACCTAACAGAAGCTGAAGATATTAAGAAGAGGTGGCAAGAATACACAGAAGAACTGTACAAAAAGATCTTCTTGACCTAGATAATCACAATGGTGTGATCACTCACCTAGAGCCAGACATCCTGGAATGCAAAGTCTAGTGGGCCTTAGGAAGCATCACTACAAACAAAGCTGGTGGAGATGATGAAACTTCAGTTGAGCTATTGCAAATCCTGAAAGATGATGCTGTGAAAGTGCTGCACTCAATATGCCAGCAAATTTGGAAAACTCAGCAGTGGCCACAGAACTGAAAAAGGTCAGTTTTCATTCCAATCCCAAAGAAAGGCAATGCCAAAGAATGCTCAAACTACCGCACAATTGCACTCATCTCACAAGCTAGCCAAATTATGCTCAAAATTCTCCATGCCAGGCTTCAATAATATGTGGACCATGAACTTCAAAATGTTCAAGCTGGATTTATAAAAGGCAGAGGGACCAGAGAGCCACCAGGGAAGCCTATTATAGTCTATACCTTTATCAATAGTATTAATATAGCTGGGAGTGGGGATGTGTGAGCAGAAACAGGAACTACATGATCCTAGGGAAAGAGAGGGCAAAAACCATAAGTCAAAGAAGTGTCCAGGGGCACTGGGATGGATCAGCAATGTTTTTGCACTTTGGATAAGATTCTTAGGCCCCTTCCCTGAGCCCAGGGCTCAAATTCTCTGACAAATAATTCTGTGTCCAAATGCTTTGTTGAGGGAAAAGTAAATATGCCATTGTAAATAAACACAGCAATAGTCTAAGTTGTGCACCAGTCTACTGTGAGCTTTGTTTGCTTGAATAAATCCTTGAGAGCCTAGAAAAATCCTGGCTGCCCTAAAAAAAACAAATGTGAAGAACTTCACACCAAAGGACCACACTGAAAATGGGCCCTATTGGGAGGTTGATCAACCTGCCTCCTTATCGGAGGTGGGCCTTCCAGAACTGAGATTTACCCATCTCCCCACCAAGAGGCTCTGGGGACAAGCCATGGTGCTGGGGGATTGGGGTATGAAATGGCCCAAACATCTCTCTATGCGTGTGCTAAATCACTTTAATTGTGTCCAACTCATTGCAACCCCATGGACTGTAGCCCACCAAGCTCCTCTGTCCACGGGATTCTCCAGGCAAGAATACTGGAGTGGGTTGCCATGCTCTCCTCCAGGGGAATCTTCCTGATCCAGAGATCAAATGCATGTCTCCTGTCTCCTGCATTGGCAGGCGGGTTCTTTACCACTAGCATCATCTGGGAAGCCCCCTTCTCTGCCTTCCCTTTTAAGAAGGTGGAAGTTGTACCCCTTCCTCTTGAATCTGAGTGGGGACTGAGACAGGTTTGACCACTGGAATGTGGAGGAAGTGACGTCCTGAGACTTGCTAACCCCAGGCACTGAGATCGCTTGAACCCTTCCAATTCCTTCTCTTGGAGATCCAAGCTGACCATTTCAAATGTCCAGGGTAGAGAGAGGCCACATGGAGAAGACCCAGAGGACAAGATGCCACATGGAAATAGAGGCTACATGGAGTAGCACCCAGGTTACAGCCCCATCAAACAGCAAGTACAAGAGAAACCCCAAAAGAGATGATAGAGAAACCAGCCAACTGAGCCCTAGTCAACCCATGGCATTGTGAGATATCATTAAGTGGTTGTTGTTTTAAGCCACTACGTCTGGGGATGGTTTTTTTAGACAAAAATAAGTCATCAAAACACCATTCAAGCCAGTTCCTCAGTCTTCCTTTCAAATGAGTGTAATAACTGCTCACTAGACTAAGTGAGTTGAAAACTTAACACTATAGATCCATTGAATTCTGTTCCTCTGTTTGAGACCTCTTTAATAGGTAAGAAACTGAGACTCAAATCAGTTAAGCGACTTGCCCAACCTTGCATAACTAGTTAGAAGGAAACTAGACCAAGCACAACCCAAATGCCGACTGCGGTGCTGTTTCCCCTGCCACAACCCAGCCCCACCCTAACACTCCTCCCCCCCAGCACTGTCTGGTCCTCATTTATGCTCAGCAGTGGGCTCTAAAAGACTTCTCAGAACACACACCAAAAAACTGTCATACATCCTGGGGCAGCTGCTTCTGATCTGTAGTACCAATAGCTTCTAAAACAGCATTGAGCACACAGTGGAAACCCAATAAATGCCTGCTGTTTAAAACACAGATCCATTGATTACAATAATAATAGAACAGATTGCAAATTTTCAGAAATATGCCCTACACTAAGATTTATCTCTTGTGGAGTTTATTCTGGTCACTCTTTCAGCAGAGGTTCATTGCAGGGAGAATTGTTTCCGTGCATTTTCTAGAATAATGTGATTAAGTCTCTGATGGATGAAGTGAATTGTTGCAAAAAATTTATTCAGCTTTCAAAATTTTCCAGAAGAGGAAACCCCAGATCAGAGGCCCAGATCACTTTTCCCACACCAGCTTTGCCCTGAAGCACATTGCCTGAGACTGGGGCTGCATGTCTTTAGCGATTTAATTATATTGACAAAGTCAGTTCTTTTTTCTTAATCAATGCTGTGATGATGTCAGTTACCAAAGCCTGCAATCCCTTTTCCAGCTTGACAGGATAAGAGAAAGCATGATGCAGCCAACTCAAACGGAAGCGCTTCTGTGACATGTCCTCAAGGAGGACAGGAGATGAAAGCTCCAATCTCCTTCTGACATGAACTGCATTTAGGGTCTGGAGTAAATCACGACTAAAGTGAACATATTTATTAACCGCTTGCTGAGGGTGAAGCACTCTGCTTGCTAAGCGCTAGAAGAAATGATAATAATGAAAACATCTCACATATATATTATGTTTATCAGATTAGAAAACATTTTCTCCTATCAGCTCATTCAATCCCCATAATGTTCCTGAAAGCAGATAAGCTGACCACTGTTTTGCAGAAAACTGAGGTCAAAAGAGGCCATTGGATCAGCCCACAGTTACTCACCTAGTTCCCAATGGGGCCAAGACTTAAGAGGATATGGTAATTCTACACTTATTACCCTTTCCAGGATGTGATGAATCAGGGAATGAACAATGTATAATAAAGTTGATATACGTAGATGATAAGAAAAGACTGTGTAGTCTGAGGGGGTCTGGTTATTCTGGAATTTGGGCTGAGTTTAAAAGACTGGCCTGCCCACTGAGAGTGTTTGAGAGCCATGGGCTGAAGGGCTGAGCAGCAGGGCTCCTCACGGATGCTGAGACCTTCTTCCCATCTGAAGAGCTGGTTGGGAACTTAAGGCTTTACAACCACCTGGGCACTGCATGCTACAGACGAGCCAGGGGGTGCTGGCTCACAGAGAAAGACCAGAGCAGCAGATCATCTGAGCAGCACGGGTATAGCCAGCTGGCCCCCACTTCAAATTCTCCCTCCCAAGCCATGCTGCTGCTTGTCACATTTCCTTTTACAGGGCTCAGGGACCTAGTGATGCAGCCATGCCAAATGCATATTCTCCTCGTTCCTATGGAAGCCGCTCACAGGACACACTGCCTCTTACACACCCAGGCAGGATGTCTAGTGGGAGGGGTAATGGCTGTAAAGTAAAGGGACCTAAATTCAAATCCTGTGTGGCCATTTGATAACATAGCCATAATATCTTTGACACTCATTTCATCAAGAGGTGGGGTCTATGTGGAATAAGACTGAGCTGTGACTGCTTCTACCAATAGACTAGACAGGAAGTGATGCCAGATGACTTGCTAGGTCAGGAGAAATCTTGCAGCTCCTGTTTTGGGACTTAGGGAGGCTTGGCCTCCAATGTTCCCTCTAGAAAACAAGCACCATGGTGGGATAAGCCCAAGCTATATGTGGAGGCCACATGTAGGTGCTTTTGGCAATGCGCTGTGCTTAGTTACTCAGTCATGTGTGACTTTTTGCAACCTTATGGACTGTAGCCTGCCAGGTTCCTGTGTCCATGGGATTCTCCAGGCAAGAATACGGGAGAGGGTTGCCATGCCCTCCTATAGGGAATCTTCCCAACCCAGGGATCAGACCCAGGTCTACCACATCACAGTGGATTCTTTCCCATCTGAGCCACCAGAAAAGCCCAAGAATACTGGAGTGGGTAGCCTATCCCATCTCTCAGGGGAACTTCCTGACCCAGGAATTGAACCAGGGTCTCCTGCATTACACGTGGATTCTTTACTAACTGAGCTAACAGGAAAGCCCAAAGGTCATGTGTGTGCTAAGTTGCTTCAGTCATGTCTGACTCTGTGCAACCCCATGGACTGCATTCCGCCAGGCTCCTCTGTCCATGGGATTCTCCAGGCAAGAATATTGGAACGGGTTACCATTTCCTTCTCCAGAGGATCTTCCCAACCCAGGGATTCAATCTGGGTGTCTTATGTCTACCTGCATCAGCAGGCATAGTTCCAGTGAAATGAGCCTTCCCAGTGTTCCCCCACCCAGAAGGACCTACCGTCACTGGACTCCTTGGTGGAGTAGCGACAAGCCACTCCCCCACCCTGCCCAAAGTCCTGATCCACAGGGTCTGTGAGCAGAATGAATGGAGGTCATTTTATACCACTAGGAAATGGTTTGGAGGTTGTTTGGTACACAGCAAAAGAAAAGAAATTACCATCTCACCACTAGATACTGATGGTGTGACTTTGGGGAAAGCAATCGACCCCTTTAAAGAGCCCTGTGTATACAATAATGATTTTAAAATAAAATCCTGCCTCATGTGATGTTGTCAGGAGTAAATGAGACGGAGAAAGTGGCTCACTCGGCACCATGTGCAGTACATTAAGGCATGCACTAAGGAGTGTCAGTTTCCATGTGAGGTGAAAACGAGGCTACAGTTTGTCCTGACAAGTGCTGCTCTCCATCTTCCATCTCATCAGACATCCTGCTTCACTTCCTCTCAGGGCTCAGACTTCACAGGTTAGACCTTCCAAACCTGCTTCCTCTCAGCCTCACAGCAGCTGATTGCCTGGTGGGGTGAGAAGACCCAGGGCAGAGTGGAGGTCTCTCATGCATGATGCCCCTCTTTTCTCTGGAGTCTGATCTTGACAACTGT
This sequence comes from Budorcas taxicolor, assembly GCF_023091745.1. Lineage (NCBI taxonomy): Eukaryota > Metazoa > Chordata > Mammalia > Artiodactyla > Bovidae > Budorcas > Budorcas taxicolor. Next base: position 9,909,657 of record NC_068914.1, read on the forward strand.
GGGGAGGGGGCTTCACACAGTGGCCTTTGCTGAAGTCCTCCTCGCTCCCCAGTGACTCAGCACAGGACAGACACACACATTCATTATAATCACCAGGTAGGGGGCTTTCTTTGGAGCCTCCTCAGCCGACACCTTTATCCACACTGAATTCTGCATGAGTCTCACGATCCAAATTCACATATGTCAGGCATATATGCATGCAGAGTGTCACGGAGCTAAGAAATAATTGTGTGGGTCTCTTCCCTCCTGAGGGCCAGCATGAGGAAAGTCCTTTCAAGACTAGAGGAGGTTCCAAGCATCCTAGGAGGTGATAATTAACTCTCAGCCCCACAGGTTGGAGCCTGTGAGAGGAGGCAAGGAGAAGGGGAGCCCCCTCACAGTGTGTGTGGTCAGATGGAACATCGCCACGCACACTCTGAGAGCACACAGCTCACAGTTCTTTAATGCAGTGCTGACGTATCCCAGGCCCGAGTCTCTTACTCTTAGGGAAAAAAACTAAACTTTTCTAAATCAGACTGATAACTCAACTGGAGAAACTTTTACTCCAAAACTAAAAAAATAAAAATACAGCAAGAACCTGCAAGTACCAAGGGCTTGAGTCTGAATCTCCACGAGGACTGGCTCAAAGTTGGGCTCCTCCAATGACACTCTGCTGTAGGATAGGGGTTGGAAGTAGGGGCTCCTTCCAAGTGGTTGCTGCTCCTTCTGGAACCATGAAGGGCTATCAGGAAGAGGTCTGGATATTCTATGGATCCAAATACGGCTTTATGTCAAGGGCTTCCCAGGTGGCGCTAGTGGTAAAGAACCCACCTGCCAACTCAGGAGACGTTAAGAGATGTGGGCTCAATCCCTGTATCGGGAAGATCCCCTGGAGAAGGAAATGACAACCCACTCCAATATTCTTGCCCAAAGAGTCCCATGGACAGAGGAGCCTGGTGGGCTACAGTCTATGCGGTCTCAAGAGTCAGACACAACTGAAGCTAATGAGCACCGCTTTATGTCAAACTGACTTTATCACTAGAGTCAGATTAACAAACGTTTATCAAGCACTTATTATGTGTTAAGTACTGCTCTAGAAGCAGGAAACAAGTAAAGCAAGAACCTTCTCTCAAAGTGCTTACAGTCTAGAATAGAGACGGGCCAGAAGGGGTAAAGAGAAGAGAATCATTTACGTTCTCGGCCTTGGGAGGGGTCCTCAGGAAGGACCAGAATCTTATTCCATATTTCATTTTATTTTTTTAATTTCACACAATTTTAAAGGTTACACTCCATTTATAGTTACTACAAACTTTTGGCTGTATTCCCCATGTTGTACAATATGTTCTTATAACCTACTTTTCACGCATTAGTTTGTACCTCCCACTCCCCCACCCCTGTTTATTCCACATTTTAGATAAAAATTTCCTTTGCTGTGAGTTTCTGAATTTCCATAGATCCCAGCATAGTGACATTCTACTCATTCCTCTAGCCTACCAGCTTCAGAATGCCTCCTTCTCTACACTAGTCATTTCTTACAGCCCTTTTCAGAAATTTTCTGCATGATTAATGTTCCATTTAAAACCCTCCACTTTGGGTAGGTTTGCATTAGATGCCACACAGCTGTAGCTGTCAGTGGGTCATGCTGTGTGATAAATTAGCCAAGACGAAGCTCTGGGAACACTGGTACTGTCCTCTAGCATACGAGCCAGGGGTGAGTCCCTGCATCACTTCTGCTGCAGATATGGCCCCTGAGACCAGCAACAGGGCCCGGTGCACAGAGAATCCTGAGCAGAGGCCCACCCCTGCTGCCCACATGGGTCAGCTGGAGACCCGCCCCCCCCCCCCCCCCCCGCTGCCCACGTGGGTCATCCGGGGATCCGCCCCCTGCTGCCCCACGTGGGTCAGCTAGAGACCCACCCCCTGCTGCCCACGTCAGCCAGAGACCTACCCCCTGCTGCCCACGTGGGTCAGCTATGCTGTTTCATAGAAAGTGCCTCAGTGTCCCCTTCTCTCAAACAAAAACATAAAAATACCAATTCTTCCATTTAAAAATTCTCTAAAGACTGCATCACATAGGGTTCCAAACACTGGGTAGATGGTAGGAGAACATAGGTTTTGTTCTCACCCCCTTGTCAAGGCAATTGACCTCTCTGGCCACTATTCTAAATAAAGGGAGGGTCCCTTACTATTCTGCTCTCTGTGAATCTATAGGTATGGAAGATGTACCTATTTTTGACTTGAGGTCTTGTGTATCTTTTTCAAAGTTATTTTATTAGCATTGTAGTAAATATTTCCATTTAACAACTTTAAAAAAATGTATGTTGCAAAAAAATCTGATAACATTTATAATTAGATACACTTGTGAACACAATATGATTATGGCACTGAGGCAAGATGATTTCCCCACTACTTCAATAATAGTTGGAAATAATTATTTCTTATAACACTAAAAAGTACAGTTGTATATCTCAAAATGCCAGTGCTTTCATGTACTAAAACAGAATGTTGCCCCTTGGAGTCTACTACACATGTTAAATTATTATTATTCTGATTATCACACCATGATTATAATGTATTCCACTTAGCAACGTGGATTGTATTTGTTAAGTAGTTCTAGATAATTTATTACTTATCCACTCAGTGGTTCTTACACAGCACCTGAGCAAAAGTTAGGGACAAAATGTAAGCCTTTAGTCTAAACAGACTTAATTTTCAATATTCAAAACTCAGCCTTAGGCTGCCTAAACAGAGCTGGCATGGTTTAATTCCTTTTGTCACAATCCCCCTGGATAAATAATTCCTTAATTACTTCTTAGACGGAAATATTAATCATGGGGCAGCCTCTAATAAAACCAAAATTATGGTGCTTCTTATCCCCAAAGGTTAACAGGGGAAAAAATTATTCTCTTCCTTTCTTCTCTCTCCCCTGATACACAGCTTGGTGGCACCAATCAGTTTGCCATTTGAATTCTACTTAAGCAAATATGTCATCTATCTGCAGAAATTCTGAGGGCCCTGAGCAAGGGAATGGTGTCTGATTCATATCAGGATTTGCCACAGAATTGACATTCAATAAATGAAATAGCCTGACTCTGTACAAACATAACTGATTTAAGTAAATTTGGGAATGCCTTAACAATTGTGACTGTATGATACTTGGTCAGTTCTGTGGTTGGTCAGTAGGTTGGTTTGGGGACTTAGGAAAGCTAATCACTTCGTATATATGTGTTCAGTTGTTCAGTTGTGTCTGATTCTCCACTGCCCAATGGACTGTAGCTCACCAGGCTCCTCTGTCCATGGAATTTCCTAGGCAAGAATCCTGGAGTGGGGTACCATTTCCTACTCCAGGGGATCTTCCTGACTCGGGGGTCGGCAGGTGGATTCTTTACTACTAGTCCCACCTGGGAAGCCAGTATAAATGCAATCACTCAGTATAAATAATATTTAAACCTCAACCACATGGTAGATTTGGTGCTCTGCACTGGAAATGTTTCCTGCACTCTAGAAACTCACAGTGTGTTGGGGAAGATAGACTTACAAAAAGATAGGTTAACCATGAACTTCTCTATTAAGCCATTAAACACTACAGTAGAGGCGAAACCCTCCTTTTGACCCTCAGATACTGCCCAGAAAGGCTCTCTTGGTTTGACAAGTGTGTGGAGAATGTACATTCATTGTCCCAATGTGATGGTGTAAGAAAACCTTTTGCGAGCCTATCCAATCTGTAGATGTTTAAAATTTCAAGGGTGAGAAGTTTGTTCGCAGAGGAGAGGAGCAAATCTTTTTGCATAATTGAGGTGAAAGTAAGACAGTGCTTCACACAGAGACCTTTCAGACAGAACAACTTCCACGGTTCTTGGTTAAACACGGAAAGCCTCAGTCTGATCTACTATTGGGTGTAAGTTGGAGACGTAAGAGCTATGACAGTGTTTTGTATGTTGCAGAGATCTCACTGAAACACAGTTTTGGAGAAACTGATCTGGAGAATTCTCTAAATGAGACAACTGATGTAAATTGGGCACGTGTACATTCTATAACACAAAAACAAGAGATCAAGTTAGGAAAATAGGCAGCTGCAAAGAAAACAAAAGACAGCCAGGAGAGAGAAAATGTGTGTATGTGGAGGGGCAAGGGGGGAGAGGGGGCAGTGTGTATATGTATGCAAGTTAGAATTTAATATTCAACAAATAAAGGAAGGGAAGAACTTGTCAAAAATTTGTGTTGGTTATGAATTTGGAGAAAATTAACTTTGAGTTTCTCCTTAAACCATATACTAAATAAACTTCTAAATGAATTACAGAGCTACATATTAAGATATTAAATTCCAATTATAGAAAAACTAGACTGTAAAATTGAATATCAAGTGTGTAAATTTAAAAGTAATAGAAGAAATCACAAAGAATAGATCATCAGACTTAATTACACACAATTAAATTTTCTGCATAGTGAAAGAACCCAAAATAAAAAGGCAGATGGGAAAAGAAATGCTGCTGTAAATATATTTTTAGAAAAAACAAAGAGGTAATGATTTTATTCTGTGACGAAGAAAAGGAACACCAATTTTAAAAAGGAAAATAATTAATAGTAGACGAATGAGCAAAATATTCTGAATAAGATAAAAGGTATTTTTATCATTATCCTACTATTCTATTTATTTTTATTAAATAACATTTAACAATAATTACTGCCTGGAATTATGTGAAGTGTTGAACACACATAATTCTGAGCCCTTCTTGTAAAAACTACTTGATAATGGGTTTAATCCCAAGAAATGACCAAAATTAAAAATCAGATATGAAAACTGCAGTGAAAAATTAGTGGTGATTATTTAACTATTTAAATATGGAACTAAGCGGTTATGGAGTTTAAAGACCAGAATGTAAATGTTATAAACTTTAACCAAGTAAATCTAAAAACATAACAAATAAAAATTAAGACATGAAGGAAATGGAGATGGGAAAAAGTGAAAACTGGCAATTTCTTAAATCCCCTATAGCTAGAAGTTGGTTAATAAGGGGTCTACTATTTAAAGGATGTAATTTTAAAAGCTTAACTCCTACCTGTTAATATTTTAGAAGCTGTTCCTTCTTAACTTCGAAAGGATCTTTGGGGAAAGAAGATAAAGAAACATTTATCTGAAATTCAGCTCTTCCTTCAATTCTTTCTTCTGTAATACTGAAGGGAAATTAATTTTAATGGTTTTAATTTAAAGACGGCAGCTTAAGAACAGGCCTCTGCTTTTCTCTGCTCTTATGAGTCACAGGACAGTCAGACCAGACAGGACCATCTCACAGGCAGCAAGCTGTCCAGGCAGCCCTTTCTGAAGAAAAGTCTTGAAACAAAGGAATATATGGTATGGGAAAAGTTTATATAAAGCTGGAATTTTAAATTATTGAAGTGGCTAAAATAAACCCAGTTGTTGGAGAATAAAACTAGAAGGTAAAGGAGAGGACTGGAAGACTAAAGTCAAAGTGAAGTGAAGTGAGTGAAGTTGCTCAGTCGTGTCCGACTCTTTGAGACCCTATGGACTATAGTCCATGGAATTCTCCAGGCCAGAATATTGGAGTGGGTAGCCTTTCGCTTCTCCAAGGGATCTTCCCAACCCAGGAATCAAACCGGGGTCTCCTGGATTGCAGGTGGATTCTTTACCAACTGAGGTATCAGGGAAGCACATACACATACATATGTAATTAATTTAGTGACTTGAAATTGCCTTGGTGAGTATAAAACCGTGTTCTTTTTGATGATAGCCATTCTGACAGGTGTGAGGTGTTATTGTTATTTTGACTTGCATTTCCCTGATGATTAGTGACGTTGAGAAAATTTTCATGTGCCTGTTGGGTTATTATGAATTATATGAAATCCATGTGTGAAACTTTCGGAAATTGTAAAGCATTAAAGAATCATTCATTCAATTTTTAAAAAGTCCAAGAAAATCAACAGTGAAAATATGAAAAATACAGAGTACTTGAAAATTAAGGAACTCCCTCAGGCTAACCCGGAGGGACGGTGTGGTGGGGGAGGTAGGAGGGGGGTTCAGGATTGGGAACACGTGTACACCCGTGGTGGATTCATGTTGATGTGTGGCAAAACCAATACAATATTGTAAAGTAAAAAATAATAATAATAATAATAAATAATTTATAAAAGGAAATCCAAATCAAAATTATCAATTGTTCATAAAAGAATGCAAAGAAGCACAGAACTCAATCCAAGTGATATAGGAGACAGTATTGTTTGATGCTGAGTCAGACTGCCTGGAGCTGAGTGATTCCGGAAACATTGCTTAACCTCTCTACCTCAGCAGTCTCACCACTGCAAAACAGTGATAATAACAACACTCGCCAGAGGCATGTGGTGAAGATTGAATTAGAATTCACAGAAAACACCTAGAAGTCAAGTACGTAATAAGGGTTCTTGAACGGTTTGTATCTTGTTGTCTTCATCCCTCCCTCTACTTTCTTTCTTCCCTTACTCTTTTCCTTCCTCAATTTTAAAAATTCTCTAAATGTGACTCTACTGCTTTTGTAATTAAAAAAAGTATATTAAAATGTCTAATGGAGCTATTCCATTGCAAATCACATTATTAATAAAATTTAAAAGAAAAAGACTTCAACTGAATAAAAAATATCATCATTCCTTAGGTTAGCATATTCTGATACCCCTCCTTTCTGCTGGTGGAGGTGTGTTAAAGTGATGAAAGGGCACAAACCAATGCAGAACTGTTTGATTTCACCTATTTTGGACAGAAAAAATGACCCAGTTTCTAAGAAGGCCATCTGGGACTTACAATAATTTCTACAAGGAGGGTTATCATCTATCTCCTTTGTCTCAGAGAGAGCTGTAGAAGGAAGGAAAACAATGATATCAGACTTCCAGCCTTTTATTTCCAAAAGTCTTATTTAAAAAGAAGGAAGAAGAGATACTGTTGCAGACTTTTCCCCAAACCTCTTGTGACCACTCCAGACGGGAAACAGTCTGCAGAAGAGGAAGAGTGAGGGGCAGGTCCCAAGACGAAACATCCATGCAGCAAGTTCAGCAACTGACAAGACCCCAAAAAGAACTGGCTTGGGGCACACCAAGGCAGGGGCCAGAATGTGCAGCCCCCAAGAGGAATTCATGTTCCAAGGGTCATATAGGTATAAAGCAGAGTGCAGGATCCAGAGGCCTTGCCAAATGGAAAGGTCCATGTCCAGCAGTACCTGACCTCAAAAGACAGGTCATGTGAGGGCCCAGTGAGCACCCATTACCAGACATTGGTCCCATGGAAGCCCTGGGATTTTGACACTATCATCAGTGTCAGAAACTGCAGGAAAGAATGTTAAAGTTTCCCAGTTGCCCAATAGAACAAAGGCTGAAAATAAAAAATATTTTAGAAAATAAAGTAATACTTTGTTGCACATCTGAGTTTATAGTGAGACTTCTACTTGCCATATGACTCTTCCCCACCTTCAAATCATGGACTCATGTGACATGCCACCCACTAATCCTGATGTGAACTTGCCACTGGAATCCAGTGCTTCCTCCGTAATAATGACTGGATGGCGCTTTCTCTCTAGCATCTTTTGTAGCCCTTTCTAGGAGACATACCTTGGAGGCTTATTGCTCTGCTTTGTGCTGTTAAGACCACCCCTGAGATTCTTCCGTACTCCTCACCTTCCCTTCTCCCACTTTACTAATGAGGAAATCAAGGACAATCGTAGAAATAATGCCCCCAGGCCACACAGCTAGAGTGGTTACAGCTGCTCATGAATAGAGAATCTTCTCTCTTCCTAAATTGAGGCAGGATATTCCTCCTTATAGCCCTGGGAACTCAGCCAGCCCTCCCAAGAGATACAATCACAAAGAAGCTTTCCAACTCTCTCTCTCCTATAGATTATCATATCCTGCAAACTGCCCTAGGGCTTGAAATAGAGCTTGTACTCACTAAACTCTCATTGACACTGATCGCATTGCTGTGTAATTATTACATGAACATGATAACACAATAATTAGATTAACGATAGCATCTGCAATTTGTTATACGGAGCACTTTGTGTGTGTCACTTCTCACACAATGACCTTCTACAGGCATCATCACAGACATTGTACAGATGAGAAAACCAAGACCCAAGGTGGCACAGTAAGCAGGGTTTTGAATCCAAAATCTGTCTGAAAGCAAATCAAAACCTCGCTCTCTAAAATGGTGATTGCTTTCCCCCTGCTAAAATCTCCCGCTGCTAAGTCACTTCAGTCGTGTCCAACTCTGTGCGACCCCATAGACGGCAGCCCATCAGGCTCCCCCAATCCCTGGGATTCTCCAGGCAAGAATAATGGAGTGAGTTGCCAATTCCTTCTCCAATGCATGAGAGTAAAAAGTGAAAGTGAAGTCACTCAGTCGCATCCGACTCTTAGCGACCCCATGGACTGCAGCCTACCAGGCTCCTCCATCCATAGGATTTTCCAGGCAAGAGCACTGGAGTGGGGTGCCATTGCCTTCTCCGGCTAAAATCTTCTAATGCCCTTTAAATTTGCTTCAAGGGATTAGTTTTTTCATCTGCGCCAGAATTAATTTTCAGGATTTTCCTGGTTATTTCTGATTATTATAAAGTTCTATAGTCATTTGAAGTCACAAAGTTCCATCTTGATTGTGAAATTAGAAGGTCTGGCTCTATGTAATAATCAACACTTCGATCTTCATTTGAAAATAAGACTTATCTGCTTCCTTAGCTAGGGTTTCCCACAGCTACAAAGCCTCTCTCTCCTTGCTCATCTCTTTTACCACTTGTTACCTGCTGTTTCTTTTAACTTTTTAATATTTTCTGAGGAAACTTCCAAGCACACACAAATGTCAAAGAGTAGTATAATCAATCATTACTCACCTTCAACAGTTATCGCTGCATCAACCCATGGCCAGTCTTGTTGCAACTATACCACACCCACCCACCGTTATCTGGCCGATGTTCTGAAAACCACCTCCCAGTGTTGGTGGAGAAGGAAACAAGTCTTACCTGAGTAGCAGGTACACTCTTTAGTACTCTCTGGGCCTGGCAAGTGTTTAAAAGGTATTTTTTTTGGTAGGGGAGATATGGTGAGTTCTCCAGAGAGTCCTATAGGTATTGCTCCCCTGCTGTACCTTTGATGTGAACACACTCATCTCCATTTCAGTGAATGGCTTAGTCAGGAATCCAGTGGCCCATCCCTAGCGTTTTGCGTTTTTGTTTTTTGTATTTTTTTTTTTTTTGCTGAGGTCCCATCAGCCCTGCAAGCAGCCTATTGCATGGGAATGGAGATGACCCAGACCCGTTCCCTCATCAAGAGCCTTCATCTGCTCAGTGAGACACACTCAGGCAGCACTTGTCCTAATTAATTCTAGAGACATGGGCAAGTGTGATTCTGGTCACCTCTCCTTCAGATGGTCCACCTGTTGCAAGACTCTCTCTCATCCTTTAGGCTTCTAAGTGCAACTCTTACTAAGGTCACAGAGTAGTTCCATGGAAGTACTTATTATTCTTGATGTTAGGAATAGGCACTCCAGCACCTGTCCAAAACAATAATAAAAATTTCTTCTTCCCAATCCTTTTATATCTCAACATGAAAAGAAGTTTAAGTGCCCTAAATCAGTGTTGCTCAGAGTGTGGTTCTGGCAAACGAGACACAGAGTCTGTGATGGGTTATAAACCAATGCATTGCTTCCTTCATCAGGAAAGTCTTGCTATTTAAAAAAAAAAAGTCAGCTGAATTAAACAATGTGCTTAGCAATGTAGCTGATCTATTTTCTGGTTCAAGTTCCTCATGTCATTGGAGACTGTGAACAAATTGCTCATGGACTGGCTTAAACAGTTCTTGGCCATTTACTTTGGGATATATCCACAGTGGAAGCACTGGAATAAACTCCTGTTTGTTCCTGCCAACATTTGACTCTTCAATCAAAACTGAAATAGTAAGACTCCTGTTCTAATCCTGAGGTATATAAAAAAAAGATCAAGGACTCAGACCTACACGGAACAATCACAAAGATCCAGATTCTAGAAAGATTTCATAGGCATGGCTCCTGGTCATGGGTTCCTGTTCCTCTGTGGTGGTCACTTGCAAATCCTATGAAGTCATCTGTTTCAACTTGCTGAAGCAAACAGCCATACCCCTTGTTCTTACCCTTCAGAGCAAGCAGTCCAGATTTCCAACCTCAAATATTCTATTTCCTTATCTGTGGGCTTTCTCTCATCTACGAGTCTACTTTGCTCTCCCAGCACAACAAATAAATGACTGAGGAGTCCGCATATAAATATCCTGTCTCCTTCACTCCTTACCAGGATCATTCTGAAATACATGCCCTACACTGGTGCTCAAAGTTTCCCAGCAAAGCACAGGCAAGAACTCACCACATCCTGAGAGCTCTCCACAAGGAATATCCTTCCAACTGCAACTTCTCGAGAGAAGCTCGCCAAGAAACCTGAGATGCTGGTTCAACTTGGCAATTAAGAAGCTCTGAGAGGAGCATCGAAGACAAGGTGTTACCCTTGCTTGCTTGCCCTGTATCTGTTTCATCAACAACAAGGGCATATTACGGGCAAAGGACCATCCAAAGTCAGTCTAGGAGAGGCATAGACCCGGATTCAACATCGTAATCTTTCAGAGAGGATTCAGAATGGACAGTTAGGAAGAGCTGCTTACCCAGCCCTTCCTGGACCACCCACTTGGGATCATTCATTGATAGCCAACAATTCCAAAGAGCCTTGGAATTCTGGCTCTCAACCCCATTTGCTGGGGTGATGAGTCATTCCACAGTGTTAAGATTGACCACACTCTCCTGGCCTCTGCTAAGTCTGGTCTCAGTCTGCCTGCCAGGTGCCAGGGGCACCTGAGCATCTTATTCAGGTGGGCAGCACAGAATTTAAGCAGCGTGCACAAAGATGACGAGGCAGAGGCTGAGTTCTGAAACTCACGCTCTCGTGGGGAGACTGGTGAGAAAAGTCACAGCCAAATGTGGTTTCTGGGTTTCAAGTCAGAACTTTGACTCTGAAATAAGGGACAGACCTCAGTAAATAAAACATAAAATGAAAATAGCTGAGTTACCTTGGGAAAATCATTTCTTCTTTCTTATCTTTCCATTTTCTCACCTTGAAATTCAAGCCCTACTCTTCATCAGGGGTGGTTTGAAGACTCAGTGAAAGGACTTGTGAAAACATTTTGTAAAATGCAGAGTGTGATAAAATGAAAGGGATGGGGTGATATTTGAATAAATGATATGTCCATATTCTATAATTATATGCTAATGGTTACACTAACTATATAACGTTATCCTTCTAACATTATGTATTAAATTCATCATAAACCATATCTAATCTCTCAGTAAATCCTGCTAGTGATGACTGGAATATGTCCAGAAGCCCACCATTTCTCTCCACTTCTGCTGGACCTCCCTGGCCTGTCTGGTCCAAGCCTCCATCCACAGCCTTCTCATTCCTCCTTCCTACTGCCCAACATCAACCTTTTAGCAGGCAATTTCTTAAATTGTGGTAAATAGTAGATGGTCCCTTCCAAACATAAATCAGCCATGCCACTCTGCTGCAGGAACCCCGCTGATGGCCCGCAAGTCCTAGCAGGGCCTTGGTCCCGTATCACGAGTCCCTGGCCTCCTGTGACATCCCCCCCCCCCGCTGCCCTTCATTCTCCCACTCCAGCCATGCTGGCCGCCTTACTCCACCTCAAACAGTAGCACATTGATGCCTTAGAGCATTTGAACTTGAATCTGCGATCTGGAATGCTTTTCTCCAGAGCTCTGAGAGCTCACACACCTTCGCATCCTTCAGGATTCTTCTCAAATACCAGAGGCATTCCCCACGCCTTGGTATGAACAGCAGATTGCCACCAGCACCCAGCTGCATGTCCTATACCGCATGCCCACCTTCATTGTTCTCCACAGTACTGACACCATCTCACATGCTAGATATCTGTTCGTTTTCCTAGAGCCTGCCTCCTCACAACTTGTCATCTCCTTGAGGGCATAGACATCTCCTTCTTTCACCTGAAGGGTGCATGGTCCACAGCAGTTACCTAATACATATCTGCATGAATGAGTGCACGAACAATTGAAGAACATACTGATCAGCCAATTAACCCACGATATACTCTGCACACCCCACAGAGGGCAAGGACCGTCATAAGGAAGAATGGATGCCGTGCACTCTGTATCTGTAAAGCGGAGCTGATTCAGGTTTTTAAGGCAGGAGCACAGGGATGACCCAGGGAATCTCAGTACACAGTCTTACAGGGTGTCAGAAATAACTTCACCCAAAGTGGACCGGTTATTCTCTGCCTAGGGGCTTAGACTTGGCCTTCATGACTTCTTTCCAAGCATCCTGAATGGACTAGCTCCAAGGTCCTTTCTGCCCCCACAAGAACTCAGCAAGAGCAGGAATCCAACTCCCCACCTCTGTGCTCTATTTATCCTCCTGGATGCCTCTTTATGAAAGTTAAAGTGGTCAGAAGCTGAGAGGGGCACAAATGTGCAGATAGCACTGTTGATTTTTTCCTCCTGAGAGAGACCAGGCTGCCAAACTGTGTGGCTACAAAGCAGGCAAAATGGCCTGGCAGGGGTCCCAGTCCCCTCCACTACCGCACCTCCCCACCACCACACACACATGGCTCGTTCTCTGATCCCCACCTCCCACCCTTGAACACCCCCAAGACTCCTGTTCCTCTCTCCTCTGCTCTGGACCTTCCAGACCCAGGAGCCATCGCAGGGGCAGTAACTAGCCCGGCAGTGGGTTTCTGCCATTTTTTATTTTTAGGCATGATGCTGTTCCTGAAGAGAAAGTAAAAGCAAATAAAATTCAGGCTGCTGCTATTGATCTCCAGTCATTTCTGAACGTTGCTACAGCAACCAACAGGGGCTTTGCAGCCACTCTTTCCCTCCTCCCCACACCCTCCTCCCCGTCGTCATGTGGTGCAGGACCCGGGCCATCAGGATAGCATCAGCACAGCATCCTGTCACAAAAAAGCATCCGTCCACGGCTTTGGAGGAAAGAGTCACCCAGGATCCAGGGCCAGGCAATCGGTTCTGTCCACATGGCCCATTCACTGCCAGGCCAGCCCCGCAGCCAGGCCAGGTCCTAAGTGACACACAGAGGGAGGCTGAGCAAGTGCTGTTAAACACTGATGCAGACACAGGGAGAAGAAACGGAAAGAAGCCTGCAACATTTCAAGAAGTTTACAGCCTGGACTTTTCCTGCCTCTCTCTGAGGAACTGGTAAATTTTCAGCAGCCCTAGTCATGAAGTCAGGAGATTTTATTTTGGTGGTTCCGCCTGCTTCTCCTCCAGGCTCCTCAGGAAGCTGGTATGCCCCACCCCTCCTCCATACCACAAGGGACCTGGCTTCCTGCTCTGTGGCGGAAGCCAGAAAAATCAAATTAAAACATGTGTGATGGTTACAGGTGACAGCAACATATGGGCCAGAGAGGGGGCTGTGCCTAAAACTCAGCTCAGGTCAGCTCTGGGAGCTGGGGGACCAGGAGCCCAGCCCCTCACATAGCCTGCAGCTTCATAACAATTCCTATCATGAGAACAGTGCCAATCCATTCCAGCACATGTGCGTCCAAGCCAGGGGTCTCACAATGGCAGTCAACTCCCATTCCTGTGCGAGCACAAGACGGTTAAACCTTCAGCTGCTGCTAGAGCACACGGTGGATGATGAAAAAAAAAAAAAGAAAACTTTATGGGAAATGTCTTCCAGGTAATAGGTAGCAAGTTCAGAGCGGTTCTATTTCCACCCGAATCACAGCAGTCTATAAAACCCTTCATACACCAGCAGAAATGGGAGTGGAAGGTGTTTGCAATGGGCAACGGCCGCTGCCATTCATTGCTGAGTGTGCTCTGATTGAAAGACCCATGCAGTGGCCAGATCTCAGCAGCAGAAAACAGCCACAGGTGGAGCTGGGTCTGCAGCAACGAAAATCATGAACATGCCCAGGGAAGGGGTCCTAGTGGCAGCCTGGACCAGGCCGCCACGAGGTTCTCTCCAGCCCCCGGGCTTCTCTCCTCGGATCCCTCCAGTCTCGGGGTAGATCCTTCTCCCTGCATGTTTCCTCCAAGGTGCTCTCCTTGTCTGCCTCCAATCTCCCCTCCTCTTTGAGACTAAGACCTTGAGAAATAAAACCATGATGACTTCTGGCTAGCTCTGCTTTCAGCTCTCCCTCACCCTTGCAGATCAGAGCCCAAGCATCCACTTAGGTGGAAGAAGGAGGAAAAAGAAACCAGGTTATTATCTGTTCTGGCACTAATCACTCTCATAGTCATTAATCTGAGGACTGACACAGCGTTCACAGTCCCTTCTCGAAGGCTTATGTGTCCTCAGGGCCACAGACTATGCAGTTTGATATAGGATGCAAATTTAATGCATACTTAGTGATGGAAGTCAATGTATATTGAGTGGTTCTAAGTATTGTAAGTGTAAATAGTTATAACTGCTCCAAATGCATTGTACACATTGGTCAGCTCATCCTCATAGCATCTTGTATGGGAGGCACTATTTTAGAAAGGCTCTCATTTTACAAAGGAGGAATTTGAGACACAAAGAGGGCAACTAACTTTCCCCCAAGTCACACAGCTTGGGATTGGTGGGACTATAATTCAAATTCAGGCAGGCTGAGAACAGAGCCTCTAGCTCTTTACCATGAGGTTTCACCACCAGGACCCATCCTGTCTCATCCTATCTGAGAGACACTCCAGATGCTGTGGGAATAAAACAGTAATGCAATGGTTAGGCAGTGCCTTCCTTCTAGCCCTTTCCAGCTGCCTGCCCCTTTGCACCCTCGGTGGGCCAATGAGCAAGGTGACTGTAGGGATAAAGAGGAAAGCCAGGGCTGTAGTTCAGCTGAGTTACACAAGCATAGCCAGTTTGTTGAATTTTTAAAATACTTCTAAACTGACAAAAAGTCACTGTTCAGCCCCCTCCTTGAGATATGCTCCTCTTGCTGACCCCCACCCCGCCACTCAGGATCCAACAATTAAGCAGGTGTGAGGTCTGTAGAAGGCACCCACTCATCAGGTCTCTAGAAGGCACCAGAGAGGTTGCTACAGTGTATTCATCAGCCCCCCTTGGCCTGGTGCTCTTTCTGAGTCAGGTGTAGGGAGTGACAAAGGAAACTGAAGGCCCTAATGGTCTCCTGTGTGCCCAGCTGAACCTCGTTCCCTGCCGGGGCCGTGTGTGGCTTGACTCCTCACCAGCTTCAGCCTCTGGTTCCTGGTTTTTCCCAGCTCAGGCTGGTTGGCTAAGCTCCCAGCGGCATGGCTTCTGCCAGCCCTTCCCTTGAAACGGGGCTCTATTCCTATTTCTTAGGCATGGATCCAGATGGATGCCCCTTTCTGCTTCTGGCACCCCAGCTACCAGTTGCAGCACTCACACCCTCTCCCACCAACTCTTATCCCCTGAGTCTTGCATCTTGGTGGCATGAACAGCAGGTCCCTCTTGGGAAGGGGAGTAGGCACCCCAGCGGCCCTCCAGCCACTAATATGGACTGTCCCATCCCCTTACTCCTTGCTAGCAACTCTTTTATCACCCAGTTAAATCCAGTTCAGCATTACTGGGAAGCTACTGCTTGACGGGTGTTAGTATTACAATGACCTGGTTGAGAAAATTGTCCTGTGCTCAACTGATGGCAGTAACTGCTTAGCTATAATAACTGTGCATCAGACACTGTCCCTAAGCATTTTACTTTTATTAAACTTAATCGTAGTGTAAAACTCATGAGAGAATAGGTATTGAAGAAGACACTGAGGCACAGAGAGGTTGAGAAACCTCCCCAGGTCACATAGCAAGTCATAGAAGTGTCTGGATTTGAATTCAGCATCTGTACCTGCAACCACCATACTGTGGCTGACATTCTATAGCACAAAACTATGAGTACCAGGACAGGAAAGACCTAAGTTCTCACCAGTCCTTTAGACATATGAATTCAAATCCAAATGGGCATATTTAGGAAAATACTTTAATATTTATCCCAAGACCTTCCACATCTCAAAGGCAGCCACAGAGAAAATGGAATTGGCCAGTTACTGGGTGAAGAGATAAGGTTTTTGAGGAGAAGTTTCCTTTCTTGGCCGCTAAGAAGTCTTTCACCCTGTTTCAGAGAGAGCTTCAGACTGCTGGGGGAAAGCAGAGGATTCTGGTTGGCCCTGGGCCTGTACCCACTGGCCACCCCTGCCAGCAAGCCCAGCCACACAGACGTTTACCTTCTTTCCGGGGAACCTGCAGGTAAAGATCAGATTTTCTAAGTGATCACAATACCCTCTCTCTAACGCCCCAGGAGAGGACGCCAGGCCAGCGTCCTCATGGTGCAGTGGCGACTCCTGGGCACCTGCCGTTTGGAAGTATTTCACACAGCCTTTTTTCCAGCCAAGCAGGCGCTTTTCGGATAACCAGCTAGATGGCGCCACCTGCTGGAGAAATGAAGCGTCTTCCCTCTGGCGGTAGCATCAGCGAGCCCTGCTTCCTGTGGCTACTAGCCCTGGTCTCCACCTACCTCCTCCAACCCTGAGCCTGGCCAAAGAGAAGCCTTCAACAGAAAGCTCAAGCAAGGGACACGAGTATCCATATCTGGATCTTCCACCGGATTAATTAGCATATTGTTCATTTATTTATCTGCTCTTCTTTCTGCTTCTCAAGGCTCTAACCCCACCCCTCCCCTCTACTCCAGACCATTTTCACCGTCACCTTCTGGTTAGGGCTTCTAAGTCGTTAAACTTTTTGAGCCTCAGTTTCTTCATTTATTAAGATGCAGCGCTGTTGTGAGCAAGATAGCACACCTGTTTCAGGCACTCAGAGAGGTGGAAAGGGGACTGTGATTGTCGCACATCTGCCTAAATGAACGTGTGCTGGACATAAGGTCATGACGAGCCCAGAACAAATGGGAAACACACATTGATAGATATTCTCAGGTTCTCAAAAATTTCTGGACAATACCATTTCCTTTGTAAAATGTGTACAGAAGAACAGAGCCCCTTTTAGGTAAGGATTCTGGGCCATTTATTAACATAACTACCTATGGGCTTGCAAGATGCAAGACTCAAATCACAGCCCCAGCAAGACAATAAATTACTATATAACACTGGCTCTCAGAGTCTTAACAGAACTATAGAAGTTATACTTGAAATGCCAAGCTCTACTATTTTACCGTAATAAACGTTCTTTTTCTTCGCTTTCTGCTTTGTTCCTTGTTCCCTATAAGCTAATTCCTTCCCATCTTTTATGGGATGAATTGTGTCTCCCCACCTCGCCAACAAAAAA
Organism: Budorcas taxicolor; assembly: GCF_023091745.1. Lineage (NCBI taxonomy): Eukaryota > Metazoa > Chordata > Mammalia > Artiodactyla > Bovidae > Budorcas > Budorcas taxicolor. Next base: position 9,926,903 of record NC_068914.1, read on the forward strand.
AATCATATGTTGAAGCTCTAACCCTTGCCACCTTAGAATGTGATTGTATTTGGAGATAATTATCTCTCTAAAGGCCCTAAGTTAAAATTATGGTGGGTCCTAGTCCAATCTGATTAGTGTCCTTATAAGAGAATTTGAAAACACAAAGGTTAGCCACGGACTAAAAACAATTTTTCAAAACAAAGAGCTGGTATTCAGACTAAAGAACTCTTACAACTTAATTAAAAGAAGGAAAAAGCATAATAAAAAAATGGGCAAAGTTTGAGACAGACATTTCCCCAAAGAAGATATACAAGTGGCCAATAAGCATGTGATAAACATATTCAACATCACTAGTCCTCAGAGACGTGCTAATTAAAACCACAACGTGGTACCACTACACACCCACTAGAATTACTAACGTTAAAGACATCAGTAACAAGGATTGATGAGGTTGGTAAGGATGTGGAGCAATGGGAACCCTCTCCTGCATTCCTGGTAAGAATGCAAAATATTACAGCCGTTTTGCAAAGCAATATAACAGTATTTTATAATGATAAATATTCATTTATTGTCATTCAGTCACTAAGTCATGTCCAACTCTGCAGCCCCATGGATTGCCGCACACTAGGCTTCCCTGTCCTTCACTATCTCCCAGAATTTGCTCAAACACATGTCCATCAAGTTGGTAATGCCATCCAACCATCTCGTCCTCTGTCATCACCTTCTCCTCCCACCTTCAAGCTTTCCCAGCATCAGGGTCTTTTCCAATAAGTCAGCTCTTCATATCACATGGCCAAAGTATTGGAGCTTCAGTATCAGTCCTCCCAGTGAATATTCAGGACTGATTTCCATTGGCAGGGATGATCATCTTGCAGTCCAAGGTACTCCCCAGAGTCTTCTCCAGCACCACAGTTAGAAAGGATCAGTTCTTCGGCACTCAGACTTCTTTATGATCCAGCTCTCACACTGGTACACGACTACTGGAAAAACCATGACTGGCTAGATGGATCTTCATCAACAAAGTGATATCTCTGCTTTTTAATATACTGTCTAAGTTTGGCATAGCTTTTTTCCGAGAAGCAAGCATGTTTTAATTTCAAGGCTGCAGTCATCATCCACAGGGATTTTGGAATCCAGGAAAATAAAGTCTGTCACTGTTTCCATTGTTTCCCCATCTATTTGCCATGAAGTGATGGGACCAGATGCCATGATCTTCATTTTCTGAATGTTGAGTTTTAAGCCAGATTTTTCACTCTCTTCCTTCACTTTCATCTATAGGCTCTTAAGTTTCTCTTTGCTGCATATCTGAGGTTGTTGATATTTTTCCTGGAAATCTTGATTCCAGCTTGTGCTTCACCCAGTTCAGCATTGCATGATTTATTCTGCATATAAGTTAAATAAGCAGAGTGACAATATACAGCCTTGATGTACTTTTCCCCAATTTGGAACCAGCCCGTTGTTCCATGTCTGATTCTAACTGTTGGTTTTTTGCCTGTATACAGGTTTCTTGGGAGGCAGGTAAGATGGTCTGGTATTCCCATCTCTTTAAGAATTTTCCACAGTTTGTTGTGACCCACACAGTCAAAGGCTTTCGCATAATCAATGAAGCAGAAGTAGATGTTTTCCTGGAATTCCCTTGCTTTTTTTATGATGCAACAGATGTTGGCAATTTAATCTCTGGTTCCTCTGCCATTTCTAAATCCAGCTTGTACATCTGGAATTTCTTGGTTCACATACTGTTGAATCGTAGTTTGAAGAATTTTGAGCATTACCTTGATAGCATGTGAAATGAACGCAATTGTGCAGTAGTTTGAACATTCTTTGGCATTGCTTTTCGTTGGGATTGGAATGAAAACTGACCTTTTCCAGCAATTCCATCCATAAGTATCCTTTAGAGAGAAATAAAAATATATATCCCCATGAAAAATTCATGCAAATAATTATGATAGCATTATTCATAAAAGCCAAAAACTGGAAACAGTGTAAATAATATAGGCACACCACAGAATACTACAGAGGGTTGAAAAGAAACAAAATATTAAGACATATAACAACATGAATGAATCTCAAAACATTACACTAAATATAAGAAATCAAGCAGAAAATCTACATACTGAATGATTCTGTTCCTGAAATTCTAGAAGAGGCAACACTATAGGGACAGAAAACAGATCAGCAGCTGCCTGGGGCTAGAGTGGAGAAAGGGGATCGAAAGCAAAGGGGCACAGGGCACATTCTGGGCGGAAAGGGACTGGGGCTTTATGAAATGTTTATTTTATTTTTCCACTTTTATAAACATCTTTATTACATGTATTTTTAGTTGAAACATATTTGACATATAACATTGTATGACAGAAACCAGCACATAATAAAAAATGTTAATTTTAATAAAAAGAAACATTAATAAATTATAAAATTATGTTTAAAATCTACTTATTTAGAACACTTTTAGGATAGAAATATCCTATATAATAGCCTTCATTGTAACATTACTAGGAAAAGAGAAACAAGTAGAGCTGAAGTTTAATGCTCTATTATGAGCAGACAGTATTAGGCACAGGGAGATCCTGCCTCTCTCTGAGCTTTCTAGTTCATATCCTTCACTCAAGTCCAGCCACAGCAGCCTTCTCCCCATTCCTCGGGGCCCTTACATTATAAAGGGATTGTTGTTAATATTGGTCAGGAGGGAAGCAACATAATTGTGTATACTTAATAAAATTCATTAAAGTGTACTTTGAAATAAGTGAATGTTATTATATAATTGTATATTTCCATAATAAACAGAAAGAGGACCAAAACCAGAGAGAAAATTTGGCCACATAGCGACTCCAGAAGGCAACTCAGGGACTCTTCCTCTGAGTTTTCCCATGTTCCTGTCTATCCACATGTACTGTACTCTTCCTGTTAATAATACCTTGCCTCACTGAAAAAAAAGAGAGTATGTACAGAGAAAAGGGAGTGTAAGGGCACAGCAAGAAGGCGGTCGTCTGCAAGCCAGGGACCTCAGGAGAAACCAGACTTGCCAAAACTTGATCTTGGATTTCTTAGCCTCCAGAACTCTGACAATAGAGTCCTGTTGATTAAGCCTCCCAGGTTGGTTTCGCTAGGGCAGCTCCAGCAGAGTAATGTATCATCTTAGGACTAGAAAGGCAGTTGCTGACCTTCCATCGATGCGGAGGTCAGCCAGGAGGAAGGACTCGGGCTGGGCTGGACCTGCACTTACAGCCAGGCAGGGCCTGGTGGGGACCAGCCGGCACTCCCTGTTTCCCGCCACGATTCCAGGCCCAGAGAGGGTTCTGAACTGAGTACCTGCTTGTAGTCTGGAAGGACCTTCCCTTAGGCCCTGGAGACTGGCTGCCTGTATTTCTGCTTCTCTCCATCCCGACTAAAGAGTCACCAATTCCCGCTGCAGAGGAAAGGGCTCATAAACCACAGTGCCCAACTGCGAGGGTCACGGCAGGGCAGGGTCACCCTCTGCGGGGCTGTAAACAGAGGCTGAAGTTTATGGCTGTGTGGGATGTTTACAACAGAAACATTTGTTTCTCAAACTGCTCTCGGGTTGCTGAAGTAAAATTTGCTCTAAAGCTGAAAAGTACCCATCCATCTGCTTGATGGTGACTTCCCCGCAGGCAAAGAGAGCAGAGGCTTGGGCGACTGGAATGGGTTGGGCTGGAGAGGTGATTAGAAATCAAAGCGAGACCCAGGTGGTGCTGAGGGTGCCCCTCGACAGGTGAAGCAGCTGTATACTTGACCAGAAGATAGTAAAAAAAAAAAAACCTGGCTCTGATATGTGAATTTATTTGTATGAAAAGTTTTAACAAAGAGTTATAAAAGCAACCACAAGTAATTACACATTCAAAACATTTTATATTTAAAATAGGGGGAGAACAAGATGGCGGAGGAGTAGGTGAACCTGAAGTACATCTCTCTCCGTGGACACATCAGGAATACACCTTCAGATACAGAAGTGCATGCAGGACATCAGCTGAGAGAGGACAGGAGTACCTGACCAGGGGGAAAGAATATATGGAACCACACAAAACTCGGTAGGAGAAAGGAACTAGGAGGAAAAACAGCAGTGGTATAAGGACTGGACCTGCCCTCGATGGGTGCGGGAACTGAAGCAGGGGTCCGATCCCCACATCGGGGCACTTGTCTGAGTCAGAGGAGAAACATTTAAGGGTGAGAGTGAAACAGCTGATCTGCGGTAGCCTAAATGGAATGAGAATCAGACAGTCCTTGCTGCAGCCATATATACTCCTGCAGCCAGACAGGAATGCTCGTCCCCTAGAAGGCACCACGGCTGGGAGCTGGAGTTTAGGGATTGTGGATCCTAGGGCGAGGGCTGCTGTTGACTGTGGACAGACAGACTGAGGGGATGTGAGGGAGGAGATTGTGGTGGGAAACGCCTGTGGAGGAAAACCAGGCAGCTATGGAAGCAAGGCGATACTGCTGAGTCACGTGTAGAGGGTGGAGCCATCACCATAGCCTCTCTCTCCCCACATGCCAACATTGGCAGCTGAACAATAGAAAGGCTGGCCCATCAAATGCCTGATGCCCTGAACAACAGAGTAGGACCCACCCAGGGTGCCCCTTTACGTGGCTGATGTGCCAAAGTACAGAGTAGGACCCCAGCCAGAGGGGTCCCTCTATGTGCCTGACGCACCAAACAACAGAGAAGGACCACAGGCAAGGGAGCCCTCTAAGTGCCTGAACAGGTGGAGCTACAGAGAAAGACTGGCTGAAGAGGCCTTCTGATTGCCAGCCACAAGAGGCTCGAATAAAGGCTCTGATAAGCACAGAACTCCTGCGGTGGAGGCAGTTCATGTCCCTGCACACTTGGCACTGCCAGAGTCCCCATAAGCCAAGCAGCTGCGCCGCCTTCATGCTCAACTCTCACTGGGGCAGAGCTGACACAGGCAATAAAATCTTGCATCTATGCAGGCAGGGGATGCTTAGGTCGTGTCCAACTCTTTGCAACCCTGTAGACTATGGCCTGCCAGGATTCTCTGCCAGGGAGAGGGGTTCTCCAGGCAAGAACACTGGAGCATATTGGCCAATACTGGTTGCCATACCCTTCTAGAGCACTGTATTTCCTGCTGCGCTAGCTGCCAACTCCCCTGAGTACCTGGTGCTGCCAGAACCCCTGCAACCCAAGCAGCAGACCACCTCCACACCTGGCCCTCACAGGGGCAAACTCAAGTCCTCCAGGGCAGCCTCAGGAGCAAACCTCAGTGGACGACCCACATGCAGAGATGGAAATAAAACCACAATTGAAACCCAGGGGAAGTGTGGCTAAGGAAGAAGACTCAAAATCTTCCCACCAGCTGTATAAGCTGCAGATTAAATCCACATGATCAACTAGGCAGACTCTCTGTCTATGGAATATATAAAAGGTCATTGAGAGCTCCCACAAAAGGAAACACACTAGTTCTGATAGCTGTGGACACTGGAGGCAAGAACACACAGGAGTAGGACCAGATTAGAATCTGAGCTGCCCCCACAGCAGGTCCAGAGATCAGCACGCTGTTGGAGGGCATCCTAGGGAGGTGAGGTGGACGGTGACTCCCAGCGAGGGAAAGGACTCTGACAGCAGTGACTCAAGAAAAACATTTGTTATTCCTATGTTTTAACTTGATCTATAGATTCGTTTGGATTTTTTTTTCTTTTATCCCCCTCTCTGTTGTAGTTGTCGATTTTATTGGCACTCTGAAATCCAATTAAGCTTTTGAACTTTTTTTCCTCAGTCACATTTCTATTGTTGTTATCAACCTCTGCCTCTACGTTGGGCTTTGCAGTTCTATTGAGTTTTCCTCATTTTTTTCTTTTCTCTGTTTTAAACTTTAATTTAAATTTGTTTAACTTATTATATTTTCCTACATCTATTCCTTTGTTTTCTTTTCCTACTGTTATTTTCCCCTTGCAGTCGATCTTTAGTGCATATAAATCGTCTTTATCTACCTTTCTTCAACTTTGTGTACCTATTCTTTATTTCTTTTCTTTCTCTCCTTTCCTCTCGATATATTTGTTAGTTTTATTTTCATTGCTTTATTCCCCAATTGGCACCTTGCTTTAGTTTTGTTTTTCAGTTTGTGATTTATTTAGTTTTGTTCTGGTAGATACAATTTTTATTTCTTTTGTTTGCTGGATCAATCTATTGTACTTTATTTTTTCTGCACTGTTTTGATTTTGCCTGTGGGTGTATATGCACATGTGTATATCCAGTCACACTTTTTATTGTTGTTATAAACCTCTGCCTCTGCATTGGGCTTTTGCAGTTCTACAGAGTTTTCCTTTTTTCTTTTTTCCTTTTTTTTCCTTCTTCCATTTTTTTCCTTTCTCTTTTTTATAATTTTGATTTTTAATTTTTTAAACCTATTATATTTTTTCTACATTTATTCTTTGTTTGCCATTCCTACTGTTCTTTTCCCCTTGCAGTTAATCTTTACTGTATATAAATCTTCATCTACCTCTATTTAACTTTGCATATATATTCTTTCGTTCCTTTCCTCTCACCATATTTGTTAGTTTTGTTTTCATTGCTTTATTCCCCAATTGGCACCTTGTTTCAGTTTTGTTTTCCAGTTTGTGCTTTAGTTAGTTTTGTTCTTAACTGGTTAATATAATTTTTTAAATTTCCTTTGTTTGCTGGGTCAATCTACCCTACTTTATTTTTGTTGGACTGTTTTGACTTTGCTTGTGGGTATATATATTCCATTATTTTAATAATTATTTGTTTGATTTTGTAACCACAGTTTGTCTGGGGTTCATCTTTGGTTTCTCATTTTGGGATATTTGTTTTAATCTCACTTAATGTCATAACAAACCACTTGTGGAATCTTTGTTCCTGACCAGAGATCAAGCCCTGAGCCTTTGAAGTGGGAGCACTGGCTCCAAGACCCTAGACTACCAGAGAACTAACCCTAGGGAGCATCAATAGTGAGAACTCACACAAAGGAAACCACTTGAATACAAGACCTGGCATCATCCAACCATGAGTAGCACCCTGTGCAGGATGCCACATCTAAACAACAAACAAAACAAAAATACAAACCCAATCATCAGCAGACAGGATCACCACCTCACTCAGCCTTGCCCATCAGAGGAAAAACAAATGAACAAACCAACAAAAAAAAAAAAGAAAAACCACTCAGCACAAATCTCACCCTATACAAAGCTTACACTAACCACTGGGCCAACCTTAGGAGGGTAGAAACCAAAAGGAGAAAGAATTCAACCTTCTTCAAGGAAAGACTTCAACTGTGCTTGAAGCCTGGGAAAAGGAGACCTCAAACACAATTAGTTTAGAAAAAAATGAAGTCAGAGAAATACTACAAAAATGAAGGAACAAACTAGAAACACAGAAGTCCAACTAAATGAAGGGGAAATAGGCAAACTACCTGAAAAAGAATTCAGAATAATGATAGTAAAGATGATCAGAAACCTTGAAAACAAAATGGAGAAAATGCAAGAATCAATTAACAAGGACCTAGAAGAATTAAAAATAAACATACAGAGACAAACAACACAATTACTAACATCAAAAATACTCCAGAAGGAATCAATAGCAGAATATCTGAAGCAGAAGAGTGAATCAGTGAGCTGGAGGATAATATGGTGGAAATAACTTCTGAAGACCAGAATAAAGTAAAAAAAAAAAAATGAAAAGAACTGAGGATAGTCTCAGAGACCTCTGGGACAATATCAAAGGCACAAACCTTCGAATTATAGGGGTCCCAGAAGAAGAAGAGAAAAAGAAAGGGTATGAGAAAATTTTTGAAGTGATTGTAGTTGAAAATTTCCCCAACATGGAAAAGGAAATTATTAAATCCAAGAGGCACAGAGTCCCATACAGGATAAACCCAAGGAGAAACTTCCCAAAACACATACTAATCAAACTAACAAAGACTAAACACAAAGAAAGAATATTAAAAGCAGCAAGGGAGAAGCAACAGGTAACATACAAGGGATAGTCCATAGGCTTAATAGCTGATCTTTCAGCAGAAACTCTGCAGGCCAGAAGGGAATGGCAGGATATATTTAAAGCACTGAAAGGGAAAAATCTACAACTATCCCCAGCAAGGATCTTATTCAAAATTAATGGAAAAATAAAAGCTTTTCAGACAAGCAAAAGAATTCAGTACCACCAAACTAGCTTTACAACAAATGTTAAAGGGACATATATAGTCAAGAAATACAAGAGAAGAAAAAAGATCTACAAAATCAACCCCAAACAATTATGAAAAAGGCAATAGGAACATTCATATCAATAATTACTTTAAACGTAAACAGATTAAATGCTCCAACCAAAAGACACAGACTGGCTGAATGGATACAAAAACAAGACCCATATATAAGGTATCTATAAGAAACCCACTTCAGTCAGACCTAAAGACACATATAGACTGAAAGTGAGAGGATGAAAAATATATTCCATGCAAATGGGAAGCAAAAGAAAGCTGGAGTAGCAATCCTCATATCAGACAAAATAGACCTTAAAATAAAGTTTCCAAGAAATAAGGAAGGACACTACATAATGATCAAGGGATCAATCCAAGAAGAAGACATAACAATTGTAAATATCTATGCACCCAACATAGTGGAGCCTCAATACATAAGACAAATACTAACAGACAAAAGGAGAAGTTGACAGCAACACAATAATAGTAGGAGACCTTAACACCCCACTCACACCAATGGACAGATCATCAAAACAGAAAATTAATAAGGAAACACAAGTCTTAAATGATATATTAGATGAGATGGATCTCATCAATATCTTCAGGACATTCCATCCAAATGCAGAAGAATACACCTTCTTCTCAAGTGGACATGAAACATTCTCCAGGAGAGACACATCTTGGGTCACAAGTCAAACCTCAGTAAATTTAAAGAAACTGAAATCGTATCAGGCATCTTCTCCTACCACAACACTATGAGACTAGATATCAATTACAAGAGAAAAAAACTATAAGAAACACAAACACATAGAGATTAAACAACATGTTTCTAAATGACCAACAGGTTACTGAAGAAATCAAAAGGGAAATCAAAAAATTTCTAGAAACAAATGACAATAAAAACATGGCAACTCAAAACCTATGGGACCCAGCAAAAGAAGTTCTAAGAGGGAAGTTTATAGCAAAAACAATCATACCTCAAGAAACAATAAAAACATTGAATAGACAACCTAACTTTACACCTAAAACAACTGGAAAAAGAAGAACAAAAAAAAATTAGCAAAAGGAAAGAAATCATAAAGATCCAAGCAGAAATAAATGAAAAAGAAAGAAACAATAGTAAAGGTTAATAAAACTAAAAGCTAGTTTTTTGAGAAGATAAACAAAATTGACAAGTCCTTAGTCATACTCATCAAGAAAAAATGAGAGAAGAATCAAATCAACAAAATTCAAAATGAAAAAGCAGAGGTTACAACAGACAATGCAGAAATACAAAGGATTATAACAGACTCTTATGAGTCTCTTATATATCAATATCTATACCAATAAAATTGGTAACCTGGAAGAAATGGACAGATTCTTAGAGAAGTTCAATCTTCCAAGACTGAACCAGGAAGAAATAGAAATTATGAACAACTCAATTACAGGCACTGAAATTGAAGTTGTGATCAAAAATCTCCCAAAAAACAAAAGCCCAGGACCAGATGGCTTCACAGGAGAATTCTATCAAACATTTAGAGAAGAGCTAATGTCTATCCTAAAACTCTCAAAACATTGCAGAGGAAGGAACACTTCCAAACTGATTCTATGAGGCCACCATCACCCTAATACCAAAACCAGACAAAGACAACACAAAAAGAGAAAACTTACAGGCCAATGTCACTGATGAACAGATGCAAAAATCCTCAACAAAATTTTAGCAGACAGAATTCAGCAACACATCAAAAAGCTCATACACCATGATCAAGTTGGGTTTATTCTAGGGATGCAAGTATTCTTCAATATACGCAAATCAATCAATGCAATACACCATATTAACAAATTGAAAGATAAAAACCACATGATAATCTCAATAGATGCAGAAACAGCCTTTAACAAAATTCAGCACCCATTTATGATTAAAACTCTTCAAAAGTAGGCATAGAAGGAACCTGCCTCAACATAGTAAAGGCCATATATGATAAGCCCACAGCACACATTATTCTCAGTGGTGAAAAACTGAAAGCATTCCCCCTAAGATCAGGAACAAGACAAGGGTGTCCACTTTCACCACTATTATTCAACATAGTTCTGGAAGTCATAGCTACAGCAATCAGAGAAAAAAAAGAAATAAAAAGAATCCAGATCAGAAAAGAATAAGTAAAGCTCTCACTGTGTGCAGAGGACATGATACTGTACATAGAAAACCCTAAAGATAGTATCAGAAAAATACTACAGTTAATCAGTGAATTTAGCAAAGTTGCATGATACAAAATCAATACACAGAAATCACTTGTATTTCTATATACTAACAATGAAAAATCAGAAAGAGGAATTAAGGAATCAATCCCATTCACCATTGCAACAAAAAGAATTTAATATCTAGGAATAAACCTACCTAAGGAGACAAAAGAATTGTACACAGAAAATTATAAGACACTAATGAAAGAAATCGAAGATGGCGTAAACAGATGGAGAGGTATACCATGTTCCTGGGTAGGAAGAATCAATATTGTTAAAATGACTATACTACCAAATGCAGTCTACAGATTCAATGTGATCCCTATCAAATTACCAGTGGCATTTTTTCATAGAACTAAAACAAAAAAATTTCACAATTCATATGGAAACACAAAAGACCCCGAATAGCCAAAGCAGTCTTGAGAAAGAACTCCATTTTTCTTTCTGGAGGAATCAGCCTTCCTAACTTCAGATTATACTACAAATCTATAGTCATCAAGACAGTCTGGTACTGGCACAAAAACAGAAATATAGACCAATGGAACAAGATAGAAAGCCCAGAAATAAACACATACACCTATGGGTACCTTATTTTTGACAAAGGAGGCAAGAATATACAATGGGGCAAAGACAGTCTCTTCAATAAATGGTGCTGGGAAAACAGGACAGCTACATGTAAAAGAATGAAATTAGAACACTTCCTAACATCATACACATTACAGAAAATAAACTCGAAATGGAATAAAGACCTAAATGTAAGAAATATAGACCAGAAACTATAAAAACTCTTAGAGGAAAACATAGGCAGAACACTTGATGATATAAATCAGAGCAAGATCCTCTATGACCCACCTCCCAGAGCAATGGAAATAAAAACAAAAGTAAACAAGTGGGACCTAATTAAACTTAAAAACTTTTGCACAGCAAAGGAAACTATAAGCAAGTTGAAAAGGCAACCCTCAGAATGGGAGAAAATAATAGCAAATGAAACAACTGACAAAGGATTAATTTCAAAAATATACAAGCAGCTCATACAACTCAATGCCTGAAAAACAAACAACCCAATCAAAAAGTGGGAAAAAGACCTAAACAGACATTTCTCCAAAGAAGACATGCAGGTGGCTAACAAACACATGAAAAGATGCTCAACATTGCTCATTAGTAGAGAAATACACACCAAAACTACAATGAGATACCACCTCACACCAGTCAGAATGGCCATCATCAAAAAGTCTACAAACAATAAATGCTGGAGAGGGTGTGGAGAAAAGGGAATGCTCTTGCCCTGTTGGTGGGAATGTAAACTGATACAGCCACTATGGAAGATGGTATGGAGACTCCTTAAAAAACTAGGAATAAAACCACTATATGACCCAGCAATCCCACTCCTAGGCATATACCCTGAGGAAACCAAAACTGAAAAAGACACATGTAGCCCATTGTTCATTGCAGTGCTATACATGGAAGCAACCTAGATGTCCATCGAGAGATGAATGGATAAAGATGTGGTATATAGACACAATGGAATATTACTCAGCCATAGAAAGGAATGCGTTTGAGTCAGTTCTAATGAGGTGGATCAACCTAGAGCCTATTATACAGAGTGAAGTGAGTCAGAAAGAGAAAGATAAATATCATATTCTAATGCATATATACGGAATCTAGAAAAATGGTGCTGAAGAATTTATTTACAGGGCAACAATGGAGAAACGGACTTATGGACAGGGGAGAGGGGAGGAGAGAATGAGGTGTATGGAAAGAGTAATGTGAAAACTTACATTTCCAAATGTAAAATAGATAGCCAACAGGAATTTGCTGTATGGCTCAGGAAACTCAAACAGGGACTCCGTATCAACCTAGAGCGCTGGGGTGGGGAGGGAGATAGGAGGGAGTTTCAAAAAGAAGGGGATATATGTATACCTATGGCTGATTCCTGGAGAAAGAAATGGCAACCCACTCCAGTATTCTTGCCTGGAGAATCCCATGGACTGAGGAGCCTGGTAGGCTGCAGTACACGGGGTCACAAAGAGTCGGACACGACTGAGTGACTTTATTTACTTATGGCTGATTCATGTTGAGGTTTGACAGAAAACAACAAAATTCTGTAAAGCAATTATCCTTCAATAAAAAATAAAATTTAAAAATTTATATTGAAAGTAGTATAATTGAAAAGCTTATATCATTTAAATCAAGAGTGTCAGGTTTCAGCTTGAGCCTAAGCTGGATCTATGTGTGTGTTCAAGCGCTCAGTCATGTTCAACTCTTTGCGACCCTTTGGACTGTAGCGTGCCAGGTTCCTCTGTCCAGGGGAGTTCCCGGCAAGAATACTAGAGTGGGTTGCCATTACCTCCTCCAGGAGATCTTCCAGACCTAGAAACTGAATCTGTGTCTTCCACATCTCCTGTATTACAGGCAGATTCTTTACCGTGGAACCACCAGGGAAGCCCCAAGCTGGATCTGGATCCGTTCAAAAGAGGCTGGCGAAGAGGACTGGGGGCTTCCTGCTCAGCAAAGGTGAAATGGGCCAGGACAGGCTTGACACAGAAACAGAGAGTGGCCCAGGGACACGGAAGGAATGATGCACATATGTTGCAGAATCTGCTCACAGGCCAGTCCCGGGAGCTTGCTGGCTCCTAAAGGGAACAAAAATCAAATCAGAAAGCAGCTTTTCCCTTAAAAATGCTGAAGATCCAAGTGTGGGCAGCATCTACATTGCTCCTCAGGCAGATAGATTCAAAGCATTAATGGATTTGTTTTCTGTATACTTCCCTCCCCTCCCCTAGTTCCCCTAGGGGCACCCCAAGCTGAAACAAAGTCTCCAAGACACAGACACTGATCTTGGTGAAAATAGCCAATGGGAATTTGCGGTGTGACTCAGGGAACTCCAACAGGGGCTCTGTGACAGACTGAAGGGTGGAATGGGGAGGGAGATGGGAGGGAGGTCTGGAAGGGAGGGGACATGGATGTACCTATGGCTGATTCTTATTGATGTATGACAGAAAGCCACAAAATTCTGTAAAGCAATTATCCTTCAATTAAAAACATTAAAAAATAAAACAACGCTCCAGCTCCAACATGTTTTTTCCCAAAGCAAGAGCTTGGATTTTTGCTCCCTGAATTTATTTAAGGCTGAAGAGAAGGAAGGGAGTGGCTGACGGTGACAAGGATAGTAGAGAAATGTGGGGAGGGAGCATCCGTCGGAAGGAAAAGAAATACCAACAAGCAAAAAATCGGGGAGCCAACTGAAAGGGCCCTGGCAGTCCCTCATTGACCCAGCCTGTGGACGAGAGCCTGGACTCCCGTGAACAGGTAATGTGGGCCTCGGGCAAAGCTAGAGCAGAGCACAAAGAGAAAACCTTCAGACGACCATCATGGAATGTTTGAAGGGCCCCGCGCAGTGGTGGGCACAGCCCTGGTCTGACGATGCCATGACAATATCGTCTAGCGCCCGGTAACCTAGAGGCCAGAGGAGCGCCGGTCCCGTCCGGTCACAGGTACTGCAGCACGGGCTGGCATCACGGGAACCTCAGAGCACTAAGTTGGGCATCTAGCAGAAGTCAACAGCCCCCAGTGGGAGATGCTCTGGTGAGAGCTGGAGGGAGCAGAGAGGCAGAAAGCTCTGACAGAAAACGGCCAGAGTGAGAGCCATTCCTGAGAGCCCAGAACTCCAAGAGCCCTTAGACCGAGGAAGTGCTGCAGGGAGAAGTCAGTTCTGACCATTATTCAGCCTGTTTCTTTGACTTGCTTCCTTGCTTTTGTTATAATAATCATACATAATGGTCTGCCCCAGAGAATCCTGCCTGACTACTAAACTAAAGTGCCTTTATTCAGAACCCTGTGCACCTGTAGATGGCAGGAAGAAAGGAAGAAACCAACACATCCCCCCGCCTGAGGCTTGCCATGTCTAGGAGATATTTGCAAGATTAATGGCCTTTTCACTTTGTTTCCTCACCTCTCCCCCACGTCCCCATCTCTGATCCATAAAAAGAACCTGGCATCCAGACCCAGGTAAGATGGTTATTTTGAGATGCTAGTCTGCCATCTTCTCCGTCAGCTGGCTCCCCGAATAAAGTCATATTCCTTGCCTCAGCACCTCACCTCTGATTCATTGGATTCATCAGCTTATTATGCAGCGAGCAGAGCGTGCTTGGACTCAGTAACAGAGGGAGAGCCCAGGCCCTGGGTGAGCAGATGGAGCAGGTCCCCTGAAATCAGATGCCTCCTGTCAGCATGCCCCCATTTGTTCTTCCAGCCAGACTAGTAAGGAACTGGGCTGATCCAAGACATGGCTGAAAATGCAGCTTCCATCTGGCAAAACCTGTTTGTCAAGTTTATCGCATATCTGATGGAGAAAAAATGATGACAGGTACACCACAAATTATGCAAGTAGAAAACTAATGTATGACTTTTAATTCCAGGAAAATGAAAAGTTGTACAAGAGAGAAAATGTAATCATAGGACCAACTTGACCTTTAGTGAACAGTGTTTTTCATTAAACTGAGAGGACTTGGGCGGATGAAGAGACTAAACAGGGGTGAGTGTGCAAAAGTCAGGAGAGCCGACTCTGCATCTACTGATGAGAAGTCAGTGGGTAATTGCCTAAAACTGGAAGGACGACAACAGCAGCCCAATCTCATAATTCAGAAAAATAAAGATAAATACTGGAAAAAAATAGCTAAAGAATTGAGGAATGTTGTGTCTAAGGAGCAGCAGTGAGTGAAACAGGAGAAGGGGGACCAGGGGGCATGCTGGGTCCTGCCTCCAGGCCTATGGGTCATCTTGGACAGGTGAACTCTGGTACTCAGTTTCCCTGTTTGAATCATGATGGAGCTGTGTAAGTGATCTCTACTGGCTGCCCCACTCTGGGGTACGGGGTTCTAGAAGTGTGGGGTTCAAAGCACATGGCTTTATGTGAATGGATGCACTGTGGGTACTGGGTGTGAGAATAAATGCATTTTTATGGTCATAATAACCTGAGTGTTGCACATTTCTGGGCCAGACCAGCTGCAGGGTGCATCTCAGACTGGCGCTCAAACTCTCACAGGAGTACTGTCTACCCAGGACAGCCTCAGCCCTTCCCCAATTCAGCCAAAGGAAACTCTGCCCACCTGCTCCCAGGCTGAGGGGCCAGCCACGGGAAGGCTCCTCTGGAGTCACTGGACCACAACTCTGTTGCACATACTGACAATCATCGCAGCAGGATCCATCTTATCTCTGCAGGCTCCTCTCTACCTCACCCAGCACTCCCTTTGACCTCCTCTCCCCCATATGCCACATTCCGCCACCACCAAGAGACTTTTGTGTACTCCAGACTGCAAGGTGAGCAAACCAGTCAATTCTAAAGGAAGTCAATCCTAAATATTCATTGGAAGGGCTGATGCTGATGCTGAAGCTGAAGCTCCAAGACCTTTGGCCACCTGACGTGAAAAGCCAACTCATTGAAAAAGACCCTGATATTGGGAAAGATTGAAGGCAAAAGGAGAAGAGGGCTGGAGAGGATGAGATGGTTAGATAGCATCACTGACTCAATGGACATGAATCTACGCAAACTCCTGGAGATAGCAGAGGACAGAGGAGCCTGGCCTATTGCAGTCCATGGGGTCACAAAGAGTCAGACGCAATTTAGTGACTGAACAACAAAAAAAATACTCCAGAACTGAAAGACTTACTTCAATGAGAAGATAAAAAGCAAATGGAAACTGACCTGCACACTCCACTTAGAGAGAAGAGGGAAATGATGGTGAAAAAGACATTCAATTCCTTATACAGGCTTCCTCTAGAGGTAAAACTATTTTGAAAATGAGGGAAGCAGTCCCTATAGATAGAAAGTAACTTTCTACAAATCTTCCAGAAAATCTTCCAGAGCCCAGTACCCAGCAAGTCTACATGTGGCCACCACACAGGCAAATGGCCCTTCCTTTTACTTCTAAGGCAAGTCAGGATGGAAAATGCTGATTATCCTTGAGACTGAAGCTCTGAGGAGGGAGAGAAATAGCATGTATTTAGGACCTACAATAGGTCACCTGCTTTTTATGTATTTTCTCAGGTAATCCCAACAATAAACTTTCTAATGCAGGAATCATTACCCTGATTTACAAATGAAGAAACTGGACTTCCCAGAGCTGATGTATCTTCCTCGAGGTCACATAGCTAGTGAGTATCAAAGCTGGTGTGTGGTCATCAAGACAGTATGGTACTGGCACAAAGACAGAAATATAGATCAATGGAACAAAATAGAAAGCCCAGAGATAAATCCACACACATATGGACACCTTATCTTTGACAAAGGAAGCAAGAATATACAATGGAGTAAAGACAATCTCTTTAACAAGTGGTGCTGGGAAAACTGGTCAACCACTTGTAAAAAAATGAAACTAGATCACTTTCTAACACCACACACAAAAATAAACTCAAAATGGATTAAAGATCTAAATGTAAGACCAGAAACTATAAAACTCCTAGAGGAGAACATAGGCAAAACACTCTCCGACATAAATCACAGCAGAATCCTCTATGATCCACCTCCCAGAATACTGGAAATAAAAGCAAAAATAAACAAATGGGATCTAATTAAAATTAAAAGCTTCTGCACAACAAAGGAAAATATAAGCAAGGTGAAAAGACAGTCTTCTGAATGGGAGAAAATAGTAGCAAATGAAGCAACTGACAAACAACTAATCTCAAAAATATACAAGCAACTTATGCAGCTCAATTCCAGAAAAATAAACGACCCAATCAAAAAATGGGCCAAAGAACTAAATAGACATTTCTCCAAAGAAGACATATGGATGGCTAACAAACACATGAAAAGATGCTCAACATCACTCATTATCAGAGAAATGCAAATCAAAACCACAATGAGGTACCACTTCACACCAGTCAGAATGGCTGCGATCCAAAAATCTGCAAGCAATAAATGCTGGAGAGGGTGTGGAGAAAAGGGAACCCTCCTACTCTGTTGGTGGGAATGCAAACTAGTACAGCCACTTTGGAGAACAGTGTGGAGATTCCTTAAAAAATTGCAAATAGAACTGCCTTATGACCCAGCAATCCCACTGCTGGGCATACACACCGAGGAAACCAGAATTGAAAGAGACACATGTACCCCAATGTTCATTGCAGCACTGTTTATAATAGCCAGGACATGGAAACAACCTAGATGTCCATCAGCAGATGAATGGATAAGAAAGCTGTGGTACATATACACAATGGAGTATTACTCAGCCGTTAAAAAGAATACATTTGAATCAGTTCTGATGAGATAGATGAAACTGGAGTCGATTATACAGAGTGAAGTAAGCCAGAAAGAAAAACACCAATACAGTATACTAACACATATATATGGAATTTAGAAAGTTGGCAATGACGACCCTGTATGCAAGACAGCAAAAAAGACACAGCTGTGTATAACAGACTTTTGGACTCAGAGGGAGAGGGAGAGGGTGGGATGATTTGGGAGAATGGCATTGAAACATGTACACTATCATGTAAGAATCGAATCGCCAGTCTATGTCCAATGCAGGATAGAGCATGCTTGGGGCTGGTGCACGGTGATGACCCAGAGAGATGTTATGGGGAGGGAGGTGGGAGGGGGGTCCATGTTTGGGAACGCATGTACACCCGTGGTGGATTCATGTCAATGTATGGCAAAACCAATACAGTATTGTAAAGTAAAATAAAGTAAAAATAAAAATTTTAAAAAAAAAAGACAAAAAAAAAAAAAAAAAAAAGCTGGTGTGTGCATGCTAAGTCGTTGCAGTTCAATTCAATCCAAAGACCAGGTCATGACAAAATACACTCTTCTCCCTTATAACTTCCAACTTGCATGGACTTATGCCATATGATTCTTGATCTGGCTGAGGAGGAGCCTGTGGCGTCAGACCCTAAAGGGGATATGCGTAAGGTGCTTTCTCTGTCCCTGGCTGCCATGTGCAGAGACTAAGCTACATTTTCCAGGCTGGGTGTGGATGGAAGGTCACAGTAGTTTGTTGGCCAAAAGGAGACCATATTGAAAAGAGCACAGAAGAAAAGAATTGGTGCAAATGGGGGGCTCAATCACATCATAGTAACTCTGTTCCCTACTAATGGATCTCTCGATTTTTTTTTCTGTTTCCATGTATTTTAAATGCATTTAAATGAAGTTGATTATTTAATGATTTCTGCGGGTTTTCTGGTATTTGTTTTGGGGTTTGTTTTTTTATGTCATTTTTATTTGACAGTGTTGAATCATCAAAATACTGTAAATCATTTTTCTGGCTCACTAATTGATACACCCCTGCCTAATTGCCTGCTGTTTCATTTTTTCTTTGTTAAAATGACACAAGGTTTTCTGTTTTGTTGCTTCCCCAAACAAACGGTGCTGCTTCACTACCCCTCCATCTGTGCCTGCACCAGGATGACAGCACATGCCTCAGATTCCAAGGATCACTGGCCCTGGGCAGGGAGTGGGGAGCAGGCACTGGGAAGGATGGGGTCGGGGAGGACAGTGGCCTGCCTCCTCACCACGTTCCCTAAGCTCCTTCCCCAGCACCCATGCCTAACGTTATCTAAGGGATCCTCTGACATCCTCAGCAGATCTTAGTTGCCTATATCCTGAATTGCCTGTGCCATGAAGCTGGAGGAAGCTCCTGCCTTTGGCTATAGAGATTCCATATGTAGCCTTATTTATCCATCCAGAAACTACGGCCTTAAACCAACCAGCCTCACCCATGCCACAGAACTGTGCTCCACTGACACCTAGAGCAGGTATGGGTCCCACCTGAGGCTCAGCACATGGACCTTTCCCAGCATCCTACGTTTCCAGCCTCTCCCTGAGCCTCCCTCTCTCCAACAGGAACAGAATTTTGAGGTATGGATACATTTTTATGAGCTCATCTCTGCCCTTTCCATAGAACCTTGCCAAAACCAGAGGTTGGCTGGAAACTCGTATTATGATCCTGGCCTCCTGGATTATAGAAGAGAAAAACTGAGACCCAGTGAGAAGAAAGTGGAGTTGTTACAGTGTGAGTCAACGGTAGAGCTGGAACCAGATCCAGGAGTCAAACTTCAAACCCAGTGCTATGCTAATTCTAGACTTTACTCTTGCAAAAGAAAACTCAATATCCTGACGTTCCTCTAAAGACCTGGGCATGCCTGGAGAAATGGAGAATGTTAGCTGGGAGACCTGGCTTGACAGTAGTATTTGTGAAAAGGGCCAGGGGTTTTGAGTGCCTGGAAGAATCTCTGAGTCAGTGCAGTGATAAATCAGCTATAAAGTAACCAACAAATGAATTCCCAAAATATTTATACCCTAGCTAATGTGACACATATGTTACACATATGTTACATAGATACTACACACACACACTACATTTAGTTTAACAAACTTTCACTGCCAGAGTAAGGGACATGATCATCTTTCCTAACCAAACCCCACATAGAAGGCTGTGTTTTTAAGAGGAAAACTGATAAACTGAAGCATTCCCAAAGAAAAGCTACCAAGAAGCCAGGCTAACTCAAAATAATAATAATAATGTGAGGAATTATGTGTAAAAGCCAAGGAGAGGTTTAGTTACAAAAGAGAAGATTAAACATGTATCAGATCTCAAATGGCTGAAAAATCATGTGAAAAAGAGAACAGAATTGTTCTGGTTCATTTTAGAGAATCAAGCTTGATTCAATGCTGAAAGATAAAAATGAATTTTAACCACTGAAATTCTTAAAATATGAAGATTATTATGTAAGATAGTGAGCTCCCCAATCATTCCACGTATCCAAGCAGAGATGTCTCCTCAGGGAGACACCAGAGAACTTACTGAGTGTGCTGTAGAATGAATTTGGGTAACAAAGAGAAGTTTGAAGTAGATCAAGGATATTCCATCATCTGACAAACTCTGCTTTCCTTTCCCTGAGATTCAAAGGGGGAAAGGGAAAGAAACAGTAAGAGAGGGTAACAGAGCTGAGCTACCTTTTCCAGGTGGAGTCAGAGGAGGTGACAGTGTTTTCACCAGTCTGTGTACCTCTTAATATCTTTCATATATTACCAAGATCCTTTGGTTGCTCATGCATTTTTAGGCAAAATAAAGGTCTTTATTGTCAGAACACAGGGTGTCTTATAAAAAGTGAAAAGCTCCATCTCTTTCATCCTCGCCTTTCCCAGAATATCGTCCATTCTCTCTTTCTGCAGACTACTTTATTGCGTTCTCCAGAGTCTTAGGTTTATGAGTTTAGAATTTATTCTGCAGGTTTCTCAAGTTTACTTGAGGTTAAGAATCATCTGAAGTGCTTATTTTGGAAATGGATTGCTGGGGAAAAACCTAAACAGCCTGATTTAGAATTTCCAGGGGAAAGTCCTGATATTCCAGTGAGAGATTCTTATCATTGGGGAAGTTTGAAAAATCTTTGCCGGGGCAATTGGGAGGCATTGAAGGTCTGAGAGCAGAGTCGTGACATAAATGGTCACGCTTTGGAGAGATTAATTAGGTGGCCCCATGGAAGCCAGTGGAGAAGGCAATGGCACTCCACTCCAGTACTCTTGCCTGGAGAATCCCATGGATGGAGGAGCCTGGTAGGCTATAGTCCATGGGTCTCAAAGAGTCGGACACAACTGAGTGACTTCACTTCACTCACTTCAGTCACTTCATACTTTATCACTGGAGAGGGAAATGGCAACCCACTCCAGTGTTCTTGTCTGGAAGATCACATGGACAGAGGAGCCTGGCAGGCCATGGTCCATGGGGTCACAGAGAGTAGGACACAGCTGAGGTGACTGAGCATGCACATGGAAGCCAGACTATCAGGGTCAAGATGCAGAGAGTTCTGATGAGGGAGACATGGTATCTCTAAGATCGGACTGGAGGGACAAGAAGCAAAGATCCCACAGCCATGTCTTCCTCTCATGAGCCTACTTCCCTGGCCACAGTTGAGAGGAACATGATACACACGTGACGTTGGTAGAGGCAACTGCCCAGATCAAAGCCCACCCCTACACTGATTTTCTGGCCAGATGACACTTCACCCTCCATTGAGTACTCATGTCACCTGTGCTTGACCTCTCTTCTGACCCTAATTACTTCCCTCCTTCCTACATCAGGGATGTACATGTCCGCTTCAGCACTAGACTATAAATTCTATTAGGAATGAGGACCCTGCTTCATGCATCTTTGTTTCTATCCAACATTCCCCACACATATACAATAGGCTGGTTCTCAAAAATACTTCTCTAACTACAACTACAATGTGTTCCATGGAAACATTGATCCCTCTCAAGTTCCTTCCAGTTCTCAAAGTGGCCAAGAGGTTTCACACATGAGTGTTAAGAATGAGACCTCAGAGCTACCACTAGGTATCTGCAATTTGCCTCTTGTCCTCTAGCACCTTTTATGGGAATTTCTCCTTCCTTCACCCACTCAAGAAGTAAGGCCCACGACCCAGTGCCCAACCAGGCCCAGATGCTCATTAGATGCCAAAGCTCAATGCCAAGAGCACTAAAGTCAATGCCGCTGCCATCCTCAATTCCAAATATATCAGTGCCTTGTCTTTTCTGTGTCCCACAGAGACGCTCAACACATTTGTTCATTCAGAGTATATTACTGTAGGTCTGGTTGGTACCGGGATCACTGCTGGGTTGTAGAAGATCAGTAGTATATAGTCCCTTCAGATTCACTTATTTTAAGGCTCAGACATCTGTCCCAAGGGTCTGGAGTGAAGGACAGACTTCCTGGCAATCTCACCTCACCCCGCCCATAGTGGCCTCTCGACCAGCAGCCAGGCATTTGCACCATGATGCTGTCTTCCTCTCAGGGGTACTTCATGTCAAGAGGGATCCCACTGCCTTCCTTTGAATTAACATCAGGATCAATCCCACCTCCATACACTCCTACAGACCATGTTAACTCCTAGAATTGAACCCAGGGACGAGGGAGCCCAGTGGGCAGCCATCTATGGGGTCGCACAGAGTCAGACACAACTGAAGCGACTTAGCAGCAGCAGCAGCAAACCCATACTAACAAATATCTGTCAGATACTGAGTGAATATTTTCCACCTACAAATCCTATCTAGTCAGACTCACACCCTCCACTCCCCATCCTGACCCTTCACACACATCCTCCTGCATCACAGTAACTAAGAAGGCTTCACGGCTCTTAAAGGATTTTCAACACTGTAAGTTGAGGACCTCATAGCGTCTGTCAGAAATCATCAGAGAGAACAATGATATTAATCCTCTCATACAGATGAGGCAAGTGTCTTAGAGACTAAGAGCTTCTCAGAGCTGGAAGGATTGGCCATGGCACTTGGTTCCAGGTTATCTGCTTCTAGTTGCTATCTTTCTTCCAATCCAGCTTCTCTAGAGGGGAGGAAAAGTCACCTTGATGAAGTACCTACTGCTTTGCAGGTACCTTCTTTGCTTTATCTCATCCAATCATTGCAATGGCCCCTTGAGGCATGTGTCATTGCCCCCATTTTATAAGTGTGGTAACTGAGATACAGGGAAGTCAAGATGACCCAACGAATAAATAATGGGGGCAGGATTCTACCTCACATCGCTTGGATCTAAAACCCATGCATTTGGCCCTCATGACTTTGCCCCCCTCATGTAGAAAACTCCATGCCCTGTGACTGTCTCATTAGCAAACCAGTCCCCATGCTACTGCAGCAAAAGCAACCTTCATAAATAAATTACCTCCCTAATCCATCAAATGATGAGCAGCAAAGGGTGTTTTAATTCCCAGACTCCCAACCAGCGGAGTAAAGCACTATGTGTCACTTGTCTGTGCTGCCTGTGTCATGTCACACAAACCCCCAGCTGAACAACCACAAAACTGAAAAAGTCAACACATGCATTAGGCCGAACAAGGACATCTTGTCACAGGACTGAATGCCCTTCCACAAGAAGACCTAAAATCTCCAAAATTCTAGGAATTTGGCTGGGGTATGAGATAGTATCTATAGAACCTCTATTAAAACATAAATGATACCCACTACAAATTAGGACTTTAATTCATTTTTCAGGTAGGCAGTGATACAGACTTCCCTGGATCTTCCTTCCGTAGTGCTCCTTTCCCCCACCAATGCAGTGACTTTCCCGTGGAAAGAGGATCGGGGCCAGGGAAGGTGTCAGAGATGAGTGTGAGGCGCAGAGTGGCTGGGCTGCAGGGCAGAAGGCGCCACCTCACTTGGGGATGACAGAACTCCTGGGTGGTCCCTAACAAGCCTGGCTTGCCCTCTTCCTCATGTTTCCACCTCTCACTCTTCCCCCTTGGGGCAAATCCCCCCGTCATTGTCCTGTGGGCCAAGTAGGGCAGTGAGAAGGCACTGAGGACACCAGCCCAGTTGGCTGCCCTTAAGGGAGAAATCACTCTCTTTCTGCTCCCAGCATCAGCCTCCTCTGGGGTCGAATACTGGCCAGAGGACTCCCACCATTTCACAGCCATCTCCTGCATGAGTTTTGGCCATGGTTTCTTCCCTCCACCTGGCCCCACCGGCTTACCATACTTCAGAGATTCAGCAGGTTTTGTCCACTGTAAGGAGTTTCCTGAGGATCTGAGTAGCCAGAACTCATGGTACACTGAGTCTGTCTTCAACTCCTGTGCCATCTCTCCAAGATTGCTCTAGCTCCAGGCTCTCTTCTAATGTATGAAATAATTTTCCTAAATTGCCACGTGTTTGAAACTAAGCTGCTATGATGTGCCAAGAACAGAGGCAGGTAAGTGACAGGTGGTTTCAACAAGCACCCTATAAAAATGAGGACAAGATTTGAGTGATGAGGGGAAGGTTTCTGAAAAGGCAGCCTCACCTCAACAGGTCCCTAATTGAGCTCCTTGTCTTCCCCACTGTCTCCTCTTTGTAGAGGCTCTGTCCTGATGACTGACTTTCTCATCTGTTCAGTCACTCACTCTAGAATGTGGGAGTCAGTCCTGAAGTCTGATATCCAATCAATAGCCAAGTGCTGCCAATTTATCTCCTTGATCTGATGCAAACATATCCCCTTCTCTCCATTCCCAGATGACATGACGAGATTCCAGTCTTTGCTGTCTGTCATGTGGATGATTGCCATAACTTCCCAACTTGTCTGCCTGTCTGTGGCCTTCCCCTAAACAACCAATCCTCCCTTAACTTGATGCCTCGGAGGTCTTCAGGAAATGCAGACTAACCTCTGAAAACACTGTGCTTGTTAGCACCACCTGCTGCTTTCAGTCCCTCTGAGTGCAGCCAGAAATGCACAAGCAGTAACCATTTTCCTGCCCCTCCAGGACCAATTTAGAGCCACTTGTAGGTGCACAGACAGCTGTGCTGTTCCACACCTAAATTCCTCAGTGTATATACTATCCTCTCCATCTAAATGCCCCTTCCCCAGTCTGCCTAGACTGTCTCCAACCTTCTACACCTCCTCAAATTCCTTCTCAGGTACTGTCTGTTGTCCCAACAATCACCTAATACTCCCAGTCTCCCCTTAGCACTCATTAGTCTTCCTGTGTCTGTTCTATACACTTTGGCAAACTTGTTTACTCAATTTAATTTTCTGACAATGCATTTGTTTTACTTCAATCAAGTCAAAACACTTTCTAGCTGCTGCAAAGTCCACCTCCAGTTTTCTATTACAGATTCACTTTTAAAATGTTTCCTGTGAATGGAATTGTTTCCTTAATTTCTCTTTCTATTTTCTCACTATTAGTGTGTAGGAATGCAAGGGATTTCTGTGTGTTAATTTTATACCCTGCAACTTTACTATATTCATTGATTAGCTCTAGTAATTTTCTGGTGGTGTCTTTAGGGTTTTCTACGTAGAGGATCATGTCATCTGGAAACAGTGAGAGTTTTACTTCTTCTTTTTCAATCTGGATTCCTTTTATTGCTTTTTCTTTTCTGATTGCTGTGGCTAAAACTTCCAAAACTATGTTGAATAGTAGTGGTGAGAGTGAGCATTCTTGTCTTGTTCCTGATTTTAGGGGAAATGCTTTCAATTTTTCACCGTTGAGGATAATGCTTGCTGTGTGTTTATCATATATGACTTTTATTATGTTCCTTCTGTGTCTGCTTTCTGGAGGGTTTTTATCATAAATGAATGTTGAATTTTGTCAGAGGCTTTCTCTGTATCTATCAAGATAATCATATGGTTTTCATCTTTAAATTTGTTAATATGGTGTATCACATTGATTGATTTGCAAATATTGAAGAATCCTTGCATCCCTGAGATAAAGCCCACTTGGTCATGATGTATGATCTTTTTAATATGTTGTTGGATTCTGTTTGCTAGTATTTTGTTGAAGACTTGCATCTATGTTCATCAGTGATATTGGCCTGTAGTTTCTTTTTTGTGGCATCTTTTTGTGATTTTGGTATTGGGGTGATGATGGCCTCATAGAACGAGTTTGACAGTTTACCTTCCTGGAAGAGTTTGAGTAGGATAGGTGTTAGCTTTTCTCTAAATTTTTGGTAGAATTCACCTGTGAAGCCATCTCGTCCTGGGCTTTTATTTGTTAGATACTTAGGAATAAAGCTACCTAAAGTAACAAAAGACTTATATGTAGAAAACTGTAAAACACTGCTGAAAGAAATCAAAGATGACACAAATAGATGGAGAAATGTACCATGTTCATGAATCGGAAGAATCAGTAAAGTGAAAATGAGTATAATACCCAAAGCAATCTATAGATTCAATGCAATCCCTATCAAGCTACCAATGGTATTTTTCACAGAGCTAGAACAAATAATTTCACAATTTGTATGGAAATACAAAAAAACTTCGAATAGCCAAAGCAATCTTGAGAAAGAAGAATGGAACTGGAGGAATCAACCTGCCTGATCTCAAACTATACTACAAAGCTATAGTCATCAAGACAGTATGGTACTGGCACAAAAACCAGAAATACAGGTCAATGGAACAAAATAGAAAGCCCAGAGGTAAATCCACACACCTATGGACACCTTATCTTTGACAAAAGAGGCAAGAATATACAATGGAGAAAAGACAATCTCTTTAACAAGTGGTGCTGGGAAAACTGGTCAACCACTTGTAAAAGAATGAAACTAGAACACTTTCTAACACCATACACAAAAATAAACTCAAAATGGATTAATGATCTTAATGTAAGACCAGAAACTATAAAACTCCTAGAGGAAAACATAGGCAAAACACTCTCTGACATAAATCACAGCAGGATCCTTTATTACCGACCTCCCAGAGTAATGGAAATAAAAGAAAAAATAAACAAATGGGATCTAATTAAACTTAAAAGCTTCTGCACAATGAAGGAAACTATAAGCAAGGTGAAAAGACAGCCTTCAGAATGGGAGAAAATAATAGCAAATGAAGCAACCAACAAAGAATTAATCTCAAAAATATACAAGCAGCTCCTGCAACTCAATTCCAGAAAAATGAATGACCCAATCAAAAAATGGGCCAAAGAATTAAACAGACATTTCTCCAAAGAAGACATACAGATGGCTAACAAACACATGAAAAGATGCTCAACATCACTCATTATCAGAGAAATGCAAACCAAAACCACAATGAGGTACTATCTCTTGCTGG
The DNA here is from genome assembly GCF_023091745.1 of Budorcas taxicolor. Classification (NCBI taxonomy): domain Eukaryota; kingdom Metazoa; phylum Chordata; class Mammalia; order Artiodactyla; family Bovidae; genus Budorcas; species Budorcas taxicolor. The sequence goes on from NC_068914.1 coordinate 9,953,799, forward strand.
CCACAATGGCTGCTATCAAAAAGTCTACAAACAATAAATGCTGGAGAGGGTGTGGAGAAAAGGGAACCCTCTTACACTGTTGGTGGGAATGCAAACTAGTCCAGCCACTATGGAGAACAGTGTGGAGATTCCTTAAAAAACTGGAAATAGAACTGCCATATGACCCAGCAATCCCACTGCTGGGCATACACACCGAGGAAACCTGAATTGAAAGAGACACATGTACCCCCAATGTTCATTGCAGCACTGTTTACAATAGCTAGGACATGGAAGCAACCTAGATATCCATCAGCAGATGAATGGATAAGAGAGCTGTGGTACATATACACAATAGAATATTACTCAGCTATTAAAAAGAATGCATTTGAATCAGTTTTAATGAGGTGGATGAAACTGGAGCCCCTTATACAGAGTGAAGTAAGTCAGAAAGAAAAACACCAACACAGTATATTAACACATACATATGGAATTTACAAAGATGGTAACAATAACCCTATATGCGAGACAGCAAAAGAGACACAGATATAAACAACAGACATTTGTACTCTGTGGGAGAAGGCGAGGGTGCGATGATTAGAGAGAACAGCATTGAAACATGTATATTATCATATGTGAAATAGATCACCAGTCCAGGTTCAATGCATGAGACAGGGCACTCAGGGCCAGTGTGCTGGGAAGACGTTGAGGGATGGGATGGGAGGGAGGTGGGAGGGAGGTTCAGGATGGGGAACACATGTACACCCGTGGCTGATTCATGTCAATGTATGGCAAAAACCACCACAATATTGTAAAGCAATTAGCCTCCAAATAAAATAAATAAAAATTAATTTCAAAAAAAAAAAAAAGGTTTCCTGTGACAGTACAGCAAGCTTCTTTTTTCAAACAGAGAATGTTCCCAAATTTATCCTCAAGTAAAAGTAAAAATTCTTGAGGGCTGGCCCCACTGAATGAACAGAACGAAATTCCACCAAATTAATTCACTGCAAAGATTGAAGTTCATCCCTTGGTTTAAAGAGTTTGAGTATGTATTTTTCTATCTTCCCTGAAAAATGATATTAAGGGTAATAAATCATGACATACTTTAAGTTAGTTCAGTTCAGCTCAGTTCAGTCACTCAGTCATGTCCGACTATTTGCGACCCCATGAATCACAGCACGCCAGGCCTCCCTGTCCATCACCAACTCCCAGAGTTCACTCAGACTCACGTCCATCGAGACAGTGACCCCATCCAGCCATCTCATCCTCTGTCATCCCCTTCTCCTCCTGCCCTCAATCTCTCCCAGCATCAGAGTCTTTTCCAATGAGTCAACTCTTCGCATGAGCTGTCCAAAGTACTGGAGCTTCAGCTTTAGCATCATTCCTTCCAAAGAAATCCCAGGGTTGATCTTCAGAATGGACTGGTTGGATCTCCTTGCAATCCAAGGGACCCTCAAGAGTCTTCTCCAACACCACAGTTCAAACGCATCAATTCTTCAGCACTCAGCCTTCTTCACAATCCAACTCTCACATCCATACATGACCACTGGAAAAACCATAGCCTTGACTAGGTGGACCTTAGTCAACAAAGTAATGTCTCTACTTTTGAATATACTATCTAGGTTGGTCATAACTTTTCTTCCAAGGAGTAAGCGTCTTTTAATTTCATGGCTGCAGTCACCATCTGCAGTGATTTTGGCGCCCCAAAAAGTAAAGTCTGCCACTGTTTCCACTGTTTCCCCATCTATTTCCCATGAAGTGATGGGACCGGATGCCATGATCTTCGTTTTCTGAATGTTGAGCTTTAAGCCAACTTTTTCACTCTCCTCTTTCACTTTCATCAAGAGTTTTTTCAGTTCCTCTTCACTTTCTGCCATCACGATGGTGTCATCTGCATATCTGAGGTGATTGATATTTCTCCTGGCAATCTTGATTCCAGCTTGTGCTTCTTCCAGCCCAGCATTTCTCATGATGTGCTCTGCATATAAGTTAAATAAGCAGGGTGACAATATACAGCCTTGACACACTCCTTTTCCTGTTTGGAACCAGTCTGTTGTTCCATGTCCAGTTCTAACTGTTGCTTCCTGACCTGCATACAGATTTCTCAAGAGGCAGGTTAGGTGGTCTGGTATTCCCATCTCTTTCAGAATTTTCCACAGTTTATTGTGATCCACACAGTCAAAGGCTTTGGCATAGTCAATAAAGAAGAAATAGATGTTTTTCTGGAACTCTCTTGCTTTTTCCATGACCCAGTGGATGTTGGCAATTTGATCTCTGGTTCCTCTGCCTTTTCTAAAACCAGCTTGAATATCATGGAGTTCATGGTTCACGTATTGCTGAAGTCTGGCTTGGAGAATTTCAAGCATTACTTTACTAGCATGTGAAATGAGTGCAATTGTGTGGTAGTTTGAGTTAAGGCAAAATAAATTACTCCCATCCTGGGTATTGGCAAACGGTGCAAAGTATCCTGAGACTAACAAAAATAAGAAAAGAAGAGAAGCTATTGAGTGGGGCAGAAATCATGGGGTGAGTCACTCAGTGCCAAAATATGGCAAATTTTATGGGAAATATCTGATGTTATTCTAAAGAGTAGGATATGCTTCCTCAATAAAGAGGAAAGTGACTAGGGAGACGAATCAAATGGCTATTATATGACAACTATTTTGTTAAGTGCTTTGTAAACATTTAATCTCACAACGGTTATGTAAGATGCATGTTATTATCCATTTGCAAAAGAAATAAAAGAAATTAGGTTAAAATAGAAAATATTCCTAGTTTCATGCTAATAAATGACAAAACTAGAATTCAAATTCAAATCTGACTAAAGACCAGCTTCCCAGACGAAATGCTAAATCAAAATAAAGAACATAATCTAATAATAAAAAATTCAAATGGATCAAACAACAGTTTAAAATGAGACCCCCATACACAATGGATTCATTAAAAGTATCCACCAATATCTTGTCTTAGACACCTTTCAAAAAAATAGAGAAAACCTTAAAAAGTTTTTAATGGGGGAAAGATAGACTGGGCAAATATGAAGCCAAAGAAAGCCAGGAGAGCAATCTTAACACTTGACAGAATGGAATTCAAAACAAAAAGAGTAACAACACTATATATTGATCAAAGAGAATAGCAGAGTAAGAAAATATATTAATAATTAGGACTATTCATTCTCTTTACAATATAATTTCAAAATATATAAAGAAATAACTGACAGAACTGTGGGAATAAATGTATAAATTAACAGTTACAGCTGAGAAATTAATACTCACTCCCAGAAACTGATAAATATAGCAATAAAATTGAGCAAAAATATAGAGTATCTGAATAACACGGGTATTGAATATAGAGGACTTCACACCCAATAAATACAGAATGAAATTTTTTAATTGAGCTCTTAATATGCACCAAGAAATGAGCATGTGCTAAGCCATGGGGGGGTCAGAAAATTCTAAGGACTCAGTATCACAGAGGAATGTTCTCTATAACATTAGAAATTAACAACAAAAATTTAAGTTCAAAACCTTCTGTATCAGGATTACATATTACTAATAAACTGGTGGCTAAAAAATCATAAGTAAAGTTAATAAATACTTAAAAACTCAGTAACAATTAAGACACCTCATTTCAAAATCTGTAGGAATAGCAGAAGCCAAACTTTTCAGATATTTATAAGTTCATCAGGGAAAATTAAAACAAAAATTGAAAGCAAATAGTCAATTCAAGAAGTTGCAGAAAATTTAACAGCAAATAAAACAAAAAAGCAGAAAATAATACAGGTAAAGGCAAAAATAAATGAAATTAATAATCAAAAAATAGACATTTAACAAAGCCAAAAGCTAGTTGTTTGATAAATTAACAGCATAGAACTTTGACAAAACCTATCTAAATAAAAGGGGAATAAACAACAGAATGAAATAGGAACTAGCAACAGACACAATATAAATGAAATAATAATAAATTGAATAATTATACACTAAAAATCTAAAAACCTGGATAAAAAGAGTAGATTTCTTGACAATGCTTCTGGCAGGGACAGAGCATGACCCTGCCCCAGTGAGCAGCATAGCCCCCGCTCCAGACCTCTGCCCCACAGACTAGTGATCTGAGCCTAGATGCCAGCAGACACCCTGAGACCCACATCTAAGAGGATACCTACCTTCTGTCACTCTAGAGCCAGAGTTCTCCAAAGCACAAACCTGACCAGATATCACCCCTATTTAAAAGACTTTGGTGGGTCCAAGAAATTGTCCCCGCCAAGGGCAGCCAAAGGAGACATGGCAATGAAATGAAATCTGATATCCCTGATGGGATCCTGAAGCAGACCAGGGACATTAAATAAAAACTCAGGAAGACTGAATGAGGTACAAACTGTAGTTAATAATGATATATCAATATTGATTCATTCACTGTGACAGGGCTTCTCAGGTGGCTCGATGGTAAAGAATCCCATTGCTAATATGGGAGACACAGAAGCCACAGCTTTGAACCCTGGGTGAGGAAGATCCCCTAGAGAAGGCAATAGCAACCCACCCCAGTATTCTTGCCTAGAAAAATTCCATGGACACAGGAGCTTGGCAGGCTGTAGTCCATGGGGTCTCAAAGAGTCAAACATGACTGAGCAACTGAGCATGCATGCACTGTGGCAACATCACTGCACTAATAGCCAATGTTAATAATAGGGGCAATTGGGTGGGATGTGCACAGCAATTCTCTGTTCTGTCTTGGCAATTTTTTCTGTAAACCTAACCACTATTATAAAAATAAATGTTATTGAGTTACAAAGAATCTAACAAAGGGGAAGAAACCTTCAGGGGTTCTCCAACACTTCTAAACTCAAATTCCTTTTCTTGGGAAGCTCAGCCCTTCATGAACTGGTGCTCCCAGGGGGCTAGAGACCAACTGGTAGAACCAGCAAGAATGGAGAGAGATGGGAAGACTGCTTCTTATCAGGCTATAGAACAGGATGGCTAATGGGAACATTAAAAAAGACAGGGTCAAGCAAAGGAAGAAAAGAGAATTCTGAGGGACATCCCTGGTGGTTCAGTGATTAAGACTTCACCTTCCAACACAGGGGGTGTGTGTTCAGTCCCTGGTCAGAGAACTAAAAACCCCACATGCCTCATGGCCAAAAAAAAACTAAAACATAAAAAACAGAAGCAATGGTGTAACAAATTCAATAAAGCCTTTAAAATAGTCCACAGCAAAAAAAAAAAAGAGAGAGAGAGAGAGAGAGAATTCTGAGAAATGGCTTAAGTTTGGGAAGGGCCCTGGTTTTGACCAGCAAAACAGCAAACATTCTACAAGGTTCCCCGAAAGGAGCTTTGGCGTGCTTTGGGGACTTGTAGTCATGGCTTGAGGGACCCCTGCTGCTGTGCTCCCTTAGCTTGAGACCTAAGTTGGTTCAGCAGCCCAGGCAGGAACCCCAACCTTGGCTTAACAGGGGTCCCTCCACCAGCCAATGCATCTAGATGTGGTCAGGCACAGTTCAGTCAGATCTAAATGGATTGGATGCTGTTCCTCATGGTTGCAGCCACAGCTTATTTTCAGATGTCACCCTCAACGCTTGGGCTTAACCAAGCCCTGGACGGTAGGCTCAGGGGTCCTTGTCCAAACTTGATCCTCCTGGGTCAAGTTCCCAGGGTCAGTCCAAATTAACTTAAAGACAATCGCAATTTTATAAGGGAGGTTTGGAATAGAATTCATGATTTCGAAGAATCTTTCCAGCTTGAAAAATATTCTCTGAATTTCTCCACCAAATCTGTACACCTAGACTCTTAAATTCCCTTGTCCTTCCTTCTCCAGATTCCTTATTTTCAATTACTCTACAGTCCTAAGAGCCTCCAGCTTTCTTTCCACCCAGACCCCCACGAGAAGAGAATGTCTGTGCTTGAATACCCAGTGTGGCCTACAGAGGAAATGCCAAGTGGCCACACACAGAAGCTACTTTGCAGGTTACAGACTGCATTTCCATCCATATCCCCCCACTCATCTTTTGGCAAAATGCAGACAGAAGATTAAAGACTGAGGAGGATTCTATCAAGTCAAGCAAAATTAATTAGCTGCAATTTCACTGCTGAGCTACCAGGTAAATTTCACATTGTGATCACTCCAAGCTTCTGCATTAATGTGACAATAATGTCTTTTAAGTATTCAATATCCCATTTTCCTCCATGCATGGGCAAGACTAAGAATTAGGTACTAGCCTAGATGCCACGCTTGGTTTGGAGCTGGGGATAATCACATTTTGTAAAATGCTTCTCATAGAGAAACACAGTAGCTTCAGGCTTCATTTTTTTCTCCTCCCACCTTTAAATGGGAATAATATCAACCCCACTGGGTTGTTGAGACACTTCTAACGCAGCACCTGGCATATAATTAGTGCTCAGTATAGCTTTATACGGCAACAACACAGGCATGTCCCCAACGGCAGTGAAGGCCTCAGAAGAAAAACTTTAGAGTGGGGATTGTGGTATTTGGGTTACACGTAATGATTCAGAAAGCATGGGGTCCACATAAAAGGAACAGCAGGTCAGCTGGAGAGAGGACACACATCTACTCTCTGTGATCATGGCTCACCGAGCCCGTGCACCTCCCACATCCCCTGAGCCTGACTCAGAGAGCCCTGGACCCCAGCAAGTCTTCTCTGTGTGAAATGAAATCTTCTCAGCAGACCAGGCTGGGCCCTTCTCTGCCATCTGCTGCTACGTAGAACAGTTCTGTGGTTCTTAGTCATTCTTTCATGCCTGGCTCTTTGCGACCCCATCGGCTATAGCCCTCCAGGCTCCTCTGCCCATGGGATTTTTCAGGCAAGAATACTGGAGTGGGTTGCCATTTTTCTCCTCCAGGGAATCTTCCCGACCCAGGGATCGAACCCTTGTCTCCCAAGTCTCCTGCATTGCAGGCGATTCTTTACCTGCTGAGCCATCTATCTGCTTCTAAATGGCAGCCCTGCAGGAAGCACTTTCGCCCTCCCTCCTCATTCCGTCCTCAGTCCCCAGTGCCCAGACTGAAGCCGTGTTGCCTTGTGCTTAATCACAAGACCTCTGAAGTCAGGCAGGTGTGGAGAGAATCTAGTTTGGCCCTGGTCCAGTTATTTTACTTTCTTAAGCCTAATGCCTCTTCTGTAATATGGAGGATTTAATAGAGAAGATACCTCATAGAGTCTCGTGCATAATTGAACACCCGCCTTAACTCATATTAAGCACTTACTAAATGTTAGTAATTTTCACAAAATGGGGGATTTACAGAAGATAGCTCAAAGAGATTGTGCACAATGCAAGCAGAAGTTTTAATGCATATTAAACATTCCATTAAATACTAATAAATTATTCTTCCTTTAAACTCTGTTGTATTTGAGTTTTCTGACACCTTTAACCATTTTCATAGGTAGATAAGTAAGTAGATAGATAGGTAAATAGGTAGATAGATAGATAGATATACCAGAAGCTCTCTGAAAGTGTCTAGTTTTCTCCTACCTCACTGGCTGATACTAACTGGTGTCCTCTGTTGATTCAGGCTCTTTGGATACCTCCAAATGGTGGGTGCTCAGGATTTGTTCAAGGCCCTCAAATTTCCTCTATCTACCCCTGGCTGTTAATAGCATCCCTATGCCTAAGACCACCCCCAACCATTTTAGCTCTAGCTCAGATATTTCTATTGAGCTCCAAATTCATATACCCAACTGTTCACCTCACATTTCCTTTTGGATGTTGTGCAGTAAAGAATTTAACCTTGCCCCGAAAGAAGTCTAGCCTCTGCCCTTGGCTTCTGAGAGGTTACCTTTAAGCCTTTGAAAATGTCACTCCTGAAAGGAGTATCTTTATTTGCCTAAGAGCCTTGGATCATGCAAAATAGTCTAACAGTGAGATTTAGGGTTAGGGAATTTGAGTTATGTGGTATTGGTAAGCCACCGAGAATGGAAGTTAGGATCAGTCACGTGAGCAATCGATCGTGCCTACACAACTGATGCCAATAAAAATTCCAAATACTGAGGCTCAGATGAGCTTCCCCAGTCATTAGTATTCCACGCATATTGTTCTCATTAACACCAGTAGAACAATGCTGTCCTGACTCCATGGGGAGAGGACAATGTAAGTTCCATGTCGTATTTCTGGACTCTGCTACGAGCTTCTTCTGTTGGCTGATTTCAATCAGTATTCTTTCCTCGTAGCAAACCATACATATGGATAGAATGGCTTTCAGTGAATTCTGTGAATCTTTCTAGTGAATTATTAAATATCAAGGCAGTTTTTAAAGTCCCTGAACTTGCAATTGGTGTTGGAGTGAAAGTGATCTTATAGACCGTGTCTTCTAACCTCTTGGTAGGGAAATTCTTGTGGATGTCTAATGGCCTCTCAAACCTAGTGTATCCCAAACAGAAACCTTGATCTGATCTTCCAAAAAGTAAACTAACAATAAAATTTTTAAAAACCTTCAAAAACAAGGCTCTTAATAACACTTTGCTCATCACCATGAAACCAGCAGGAGGAAAACATACATGGAGTAGGCATGGCGGGGGTGGGCTTCAGAAGCCAAGACTAGAGGCACATCTCTTACTTGTACTTGCATTCCATTGGCTGAAACATAACGAGACAGTCACACACCTAATATTAGGGTGGCTAGAAAATATACAAGACTTGGGTGCTCAGCAGAAGAAAAAACCCTGTTGAGTAGTTAGCCATCGCTGCCATACTCCCCATCAATAGAGGACTGAAGCTCACTCCTTTATTTCTGCTCTTCACTAGGCTGATTCCTGCATCAGGCTGTCCACCACTGCTGTTACCTTTGCCTGGACCTCCACATGACTGGCTGCTTCTCGTCAATTATACATCAGCTCAGATGTTACCTCCTCAAACAGGGCTTTCCTGGACACCCAATCAAAAGTAACCTCCACTCACCAGTTACTTTCTGACATTCCCCCTGTTCGAATTTTGTCATGCACTTATGTTAGGATCTGAATCAGTCTTGTTATTCCTGTACTTGTTTATCAGTCTGTACATTAAGAAAGGGTTTTCTTGTTGGCTTGGGTGGTAAAGAATCTGCCTGCAACGTGGGATACTCAGGTTCATTCCCTGGATCGGGAAGATGCCCTGGAGAGAAGGGAATGGCAACCCACTCCAGTATTCTTGCCTGGAGAATTCTATGGACAGAGGAGCCTCGTGGGCTATAACCGATGGGGTCACAAAGAGTTAGACATGACTCAGCAACTAATACTTTCACTTTTCATTAGGAAATCTATGAGTGCCTGAGCCTGGCACTGACACACTAGTATTTTTGAAAGAAAGAATGAATGAATCCTTCTCTATGCATTTGCCGATTCACCACACATCATCTGAACCATGGAGAAGGAAATGGCACCCCACTCCAGTATTCTTGCCTGGAGAATCCTGTGGACAGAGGGGCCTGGAGGGCTGCTGTCCATAGGGTCGCCCAGA